>NC_049228.1:79737336-81081596 GCF_011100685.1 Canis lupus familiaris | reverse complement strand
TGTACCGGGGCACGTTACCACTTAACGAATTTACGTCGCTTTTGGAACACCCACGCATTCACGCAACCAATATAATCTAAGAGGGCTTATGATTCTTTGTCTGACGCTGCTTCTCACGTGGCTTCACATAGCAAGGTAAACGCACCTATGTTAGTCAAGAGACTCACACCTATGGCTAAACTTTCTGGGATCCAGCTGAAAAATCCATGACCGGATGAAGGAAACCATCAAACAGCCCGGGCAGCCAGCCGACCAGCCAGATACACAAACCATCCATCCATCCATCCAACCAACCAACCAACCAACCACCAACCACCAACATCTCAGAAGCTTTCAAGGCCCGGGCCTAATAAAGGATCACGGGTCATTACACAAAAAACTGAAAACAATGTCAGTAAAATCTGTTTCGCCAGGTGGCGCCGCTAGTAGATTCCACAGGAGCTTATAGAGTTGTCTCCAAAATGTAGCTCCTTTAATATTGAGAAGTTTTCACTCTCTCACGGAGGTATTCGCGGATAAAAAGGAATATAAAAAACCTGGCTGGTCCGAGAGAGAAATAATAATAATATATTTTTCTCTTCTCTGTTCACAAATCCCTTGCCAGGATGAGACTACCAACGCAAGGAAGCTCTTCATTTTAACAGAGACAAGAGAGAGTCTAATGCTATACCAGTGTACTAGTAAAGCTCACTTCTCCCAATCTCAGTCTGTCCTGACCATGCCTACAATTCCTTTCAAAAAAATCTGCTTCGGGACGCCTGGGTGTTTCAGTGGTTAGCCTCTGCCTTTGGCTCAGGACGTGCAAGGACTCCGGGATCGGGTCCCAAGCGGGGCCTTGCATGGAGCCTTCTTTTCCCTCTCTAGCCTCTCTCTGTCCTCCCTCCCTCTCCTCCCTCCTCCCTCCCTCCCTCCCTCCCTCCCTCCCCCACTCTCCTTTTGAATAAGTAAATAAAATCTTAAAAAAAGAAAAAAATAGCCAGGCTCATTTCAGGACAGAAATATTTTCTTTTTCCCTCACCAAACAGTATTCTCCGCCTTGTACGTTTCCTACACATCTCACATTGTCACACACGGAATTGTTTTCCTTCGTCGTCTCCAGTAGTCTACATGCCATGGCGCTTTTGCAAAATTGTAATATATTAACTTCTTTTCAGAGAGAGAGCACTGTGTGAAGGGGGGAAGGGGGAGGAGGACGGGAGGAGGGAGAGGGAGAGAGTGGGAGACCGAGCATCTTCCTTTTTTTACACTATTTTGTTCTTTATCATGGTGTGAGAGAGAGACGAGACAGAGACATGGGCAGAAGAGGTACCCCCCACCCCCCCACCCCCCCCCCGCCAAGGGACGGAGGCAGGCAAAGGATCCCAGACCCACATGATCGGGAACGACGAACGAAACAGAACTCATCACAGACGTGGGAAACTTGGAGATATTGGTCACCGTCCTTATCGCTCGAGCTGTCGTGTCCGATGATGGTTTACCCGCGCCAGCCTTTGAACTCCTAACGCACAGTTCCTTTTTTTTTTTTTTCAAATTTTTTTTTATTGATTATTGATAGTACACACAGAGAGAGAGAGAGAGAGAGAGGCAGAGACAATAGGCAGAAGGAGAAGCAGGCTCCATGCACGGGAGCCCGACGTGGGATTCGATCCGGGTCTCCAGGATCGCGCCCTGGGCCAAAGGCAGGCGCCCACCGGCGCACACCAGGGATCCCTATAAGCCTACGTTCCTTACAAAGGGCATGTTAGAAATATTAGCACACGGAGGTAGAGGGAAACCTCTCCATCGTAGAACCACAGGGAACACGTAAGGACCACAGACGAGGCCGCACAACAAAAGTATATAGGCCATTGGTTCCTCCTATCTATCGTGGAGAGCGTCACGAAAGACCCGATGTTCCGATCTCCCCGCTGCGGGGTGCAACAAACTACAGTGGACCAGCGAGACGTGACGCGGCGGACCCCGTCATTCCTTGGTTCCAGTTTCGAAGAGAGAAGAGTGCCGGTTTCCTGCCCCAAAGATACCCAAAGCCGAGCAACAACCCAATCCGAAGAAGCCAGAGCGTCTGTCTCCACCGAGCGAGAAGAGCACTGGTCTTCAGCTCAACACAACAGTCGGGACAGGAATGATGGACACCAGAGGGATTATAGGTTAGGTTCCGGCCCTGGGCTGGCATCATGCAGCTTTCTCTAATCGTGCGGGAGCAATAGGGCATTGAGCAATGAGCAAAGACCAAATTCACAACGGTCGGTCCATCTGAGCTCACCCACGAGGTAAAGGCAGCCGGAACACTCGGTGAAAAGACAGATGTAGAAGTATGAGGACTAAGAAGCAGAACAGTTAGTGTCTATTACGCTTTCCCCAAGGAGTTTCATTGATGGCGGGGAGGGGTGGAGGGTGTTTGGTCTGATGCTCACCTTCGATGCAGGGTTTTAGGGTATGCGGTGAAACCACAGCGTTGCGGTTGGCGTGTGCAACGTGAGCGTTGTGCATGCTCCATAAGGAAGCTGGGGAGCTCGGGAGGAGGGACGCCGTAGAGAGGTGGATTGATCTCTGATCTTGGTACCGGGCAAGGCATGTAGGCTTGAACCTAGGGAAACCAGGAAGGTTTTCTTACGTTTGTCATCCGTCAGGTTGGCAGTGTTGCCTTTTAGCGATCGATCAATCCGCCATCGAAACAAAAACAAAACAAAACAAAAAACTTTTTTCCTTTTGTAAGCTTTTCTGTTATTTGCTCCTGAGACACAAGTGAGTGGGAGGTCGACGCCCACCGAAAGGCAGAGGTGAGAAGCCAGGCCCATGCTGGGTAGCCGATGGGACTCTGAGCCGGGCTCTCAGGATCAGGCCCCGGGCTGAAGGCGGCGCTCAACCGCGAAGCACCCGGGCTGCACACCTTTTCTGTTTCTTACTTTTCTATTCTTGTCTTTTCGTTCTTTTCTTTTTTGTCTGTTTATTGTTTTATTTCAAAAGAGATGTTAGGTGTATGCGATGTTACACCAGGTTAGGGTTCCTCCAAAACGAGGAAAATAGAGTCCCACACTCCACCACAGTGCAGCCAGCACCACGCAGCCCTTCACGATTCATTGTTCATTTTATTTGATTGCTGCTTGCTGCTTCGGTCTGCTTATGTCTACATCTCTCAGCCGGTCGGATCGGCCAGTCGATCAGTCCAGTCAGTCAGTCATTTTAATTACATTCTCATTTTTCCGTTTTAGAGAGTTCTTAGTTATCCATGAGGACACCACAGAGAAGGTATTGAAAAGCAGAGAGAAGCAGGCTCCCGCGGGGAGCCCCAAGTGGGAGTCGGGGCCCCAGGACCCCAGGATGATGACTGACCTCAAGGCAGATGCATGAACACGGAGTACCCAGGCATCCCCGTTGCTGCCTTTTTAGGGGAGGCAGGACAGCACGGCACTCAGGGGCCACGGAAAATAGATGCCCCAACTAGTGCTGAGTTTCTGTGAGCAGTTTGGGCCTGGGTCAGTGTGAAAGCCAATGAGAAGGGCCCAGAAACGTTCAAGGCTGAGATTTCCCTTCTCCATAATCATCATTGCACAGATGCTTATTGAAAGTGGTATCTCTGGTATGGCTCAACGTCTTTCCCTGTTGGGGTTCTAGAAGACCCAGAGAGTCGAAGCCCTAAGCTCCACGGACTGAACGTTGCAGTTGGATGCAGAGATAGTTAGGCAGGCAGGCAGAGCCGGAAAGGCAGGCGCCAACCGGTGGGGTCCAGGGGGAGGAGTGGGGATCCCAGGAAGCTGGGACGGACATCAGCCTGGTCCGGTACACCCAGGTCAGTAGCTTCAGGACACGGGACAAGGACACAAAGAGGCGGCCTTGGGTGTGGCTTTCATCCTCCGCTCTTGGGTTGGGGACATCTGCCCCACTCGGGGGCATGCCCCCCACCCGCCTGTGCGGTGTGTGGAGAGAGACCCTTTTGTCTAGCCGTCACCGCTACAGCAACGAGGACAGTCCTCAAAACAGGAAGCACGGGCAAATGAGCATCGGTTCCCATCGGAACCTATTCACTCGTGGGACCTAGGGTGCTAGGGTGTGTAGAGGGATACACCTGGAGGACACGGTCATGTGTGTGGGACCCGATGAACGCACAAGGAGGTGGGTGGTGGGGGGGAAGAGGTGCGGACGAGTGTGCCAGGGGTTGGCATACCCGAGTGAGCGCTGCCTTCGACTGGCTCCGGGCGGGCGTCATCACGGCTTGGGGATCCAGCCCAGCACCGGCCCCCCCCCCCCCCCCCCCACCCCGCGTGGAAGCCGCTTCTCCCTCGCTGAGTACCCGGCCATCTCTGTGTGTCTCCCGTGAATAAATACAGTTTTTTATTCATTGATTTTTTAAATATTAATTGATTTATCGAGAGAGAGAGAGCGAGAGAGAGAGAGAGAGGGAGGATCGGCGTGCCCGATCATACAGTGTAAGAAATTAAACTTCAGAGTAAAAAAAATGGAGGGCAGCACGGTGGGCAGCGGTTGGCGCCACCTGAAGCCGGGGTGTGATCCTGGAGACCCGGGATCCAAGTCGCAACATCGGGCTCCCTGCATGGAGCCTGCTCTCCATCTGTGTCTCTGCTCTCTCTCTATATCTCTCTCTCTCTCTCAATAAAAAAACCTTTAAAATAATAACAAAACAAACAACGAATGAATGAATGAATGCACGAACGAACAAATAAATAAATAAATTAAAGATTTCAAAACCGAGAGTAAAAAATGGAAGGGAAAGATAACTTGGCGAGGAGGATGTGTGACGTTATGTCTGACGCTGAGCGACTCTAGGATTAGAAGGGTTACAAGGTTCATCGTAGGTGACGCCTGTCTTTTGGACCACAACCGAACACCAAAACAAGACTCCTGTCCCTGGCTCAGAGTACGGGAGGTTGGGTTCAGGCTGGAGGGGGTTCCTATGGCCGCCGAGTGCGAACCCCGGTTCAGCCATCTGGACTCTTTTCGCTGTCCGCGGAGACAGGGTGGGTCGCGACGGCACACTCCTGGTAAAGGCAAGGCCAGAAGGAGAATTCAGCATTTCTTTTGCTTTCTTTCTGTTCTTCCGGTTGTTGTGTTCCGGTGTCGTTGAGACTCAGCATTTCCAAGAACCTCGTAGGGGCAACATGGGAGGTCGCTGGGGTTTAAGCAGCTGACTTCTTTCGGCATCCGCCAGGAGGTGCACCTCGGACTCGCCCAGTGAGGCACGCGGGAACTCTTGGAGAGGGGAAAGGTATCAGGACTCACGGTTACGAGGGGCTCGGGTGGCTCCGAGAAGGGATCTGAGTGTCTCCAGGCTGTCTGATACTATCGGTAGTTTAGGATGCGATTCCGGGGCCCCCTGGCCCGTCGTCAGATAGAGATCACTGTGACAAATGGCCCCGGGGGCCGGGGCCGGGGTGGGGGGCGAGGGGGGGGGGGGTGGGGAAGGGTGGGTGAAAGTTGGGCGAGAAAAGGAGGGGAAGGGGGAGCGAGGGGGAAGCGGCGGCGTGGGGACGGGGGAGGCGAAAGAAAAGACCCCAGAAAAACAGACGCCATTCTACGCAAGGAAGGACCTTGGTGTTACAGGGATCCTTCAAACGGTGTCTGGTTGCAATGAGCACTGGATTCACAACCGACCTCTGAGAGGATTTTAACAATCGACACAAAAAAAAAGGAAGATGACTGCACCAAAACCCAAACCCCACCCCTCACTGAGAGTTTCTGGAACTCTGTTCAGGTCGGACCTCATTCCAGTTTCCACGTGTCCTTTCTGTTCGGTTCCATGCAGCTTTTTTTCACCCACGCCGCACCCCGCCGTCCGAAACTCATACTGTCTGTAGTTGGAACAATCTCAGGGTGACCAGATACCGGGATTAGTCCAGAGTCCCTTTCCGCGAATATCTTTGAAAAGTGGACCGCATTGCTTGCCAAGACCTTCCTGACAAACCGCACGTGACAGGGAGGCACCCACGGAGGGAGTGCCTAGACCAATGAGAATTCATTATAATGGCGTCGAGAGGAAAATCCGACAGTTATGTCACCACGCACACATACACACACACACACACAACACACACACACACACAACACACATGCACGTACAGCAGACATTTAAAAAGTTCGATGTGAGTAAGACGGCGAATCTACCAGGGACACGGTTAACAAGTTTAGGAAAGCGACAGACATTTCCGGTCGAACACCGGCCAAGCATTCACCCAAACAATATAATCTACGAGGGCTTATGATTCTTTGTTGAAGTGCTTCTCAGGTGCTTCCCACTAGCAGGTAAACGACATATAGTAGTCAACGAGACTCTATTTAGGGTTTGGGCATTCTGGGATCCGATGAGAATCCACGAACGGATGAAGGGAACCAGTAGACAGACGACAGCAGCCACCAAGCCAACCAAAAACATCTCAGAACGTTTTTCAGAGCACATGCCCTCCCCCAAAGGATCACGTTATCATAACCAAAACGGAAAGCGTTCAGTGTCACGCTTCGACGAGGTGGACCCGAGGAGAGTCTAAAGGGCTTTTAGAGTTGTCCCCAAAAGGACAGATCCTTTACCGTGGAGAAGTTTTAACTCTTACGTAGTAGGGGAAGACCCGGAGACAAACGAACCAAAAAAAAAATAAATTAAATAAGTAAATACCAAAAAAAGTGAAACAAGAACCAAACCAAAAAAAAAAAAAAAAAAAAAGGGAATCTAAAACCTTGCCTGTTCTGGGCAGGTAAAGGGAGACAGCACACACACAAAAAACAACACAACACAAAAAACCACAAAAATAAAAATAAAAAAACCACCAAAACAAACCACACCAAACAGCCAACCAATCAAAACAAAAAAAGCACTTGTATTTTGTCGTTCTTCTCTGTTCACACTCTTATCAAGAGTAGATACCAATGCAAGTAGAATTCGCCTTTTAGCAGAGAGAGTAAGAGACAAATCTCAGTTGTACACCAGTGTAGTAGTAAAAACCACTATCCCAATATCAGTCAGTCGGACCACGCCTGCAATCCCTTTTCAAAGAGTCTGCTTCTTGGGAACGCCTTGGGTGCGCCGATAGAGGGGCGCTAAGCGAGAGGAAAGGGGTGGCCGAAAGGCGACGGACTAAAAAGGGTCCTAATGGGATAAAGAAACCAAGTAGGCTAAACACACGTGGAGCATATTACGCTACCATGCCAGTGCTCTGACTGCTACTACATATCTCTATCTCTAATCTCATCTACTCTCTATATGGTGTGTGTATCTCTGTCTGTCTCTTATCTTTCTTACATGTCTCTGCCCTCACTGTGTTCTCGTGTCTGTCCTCTGTCTCTGCTCTTCTTATCTCTCTGCCCCTTTTCTCTGTCTCTTGTCTCTCTTCCCCTTTCTCTGTCTCGAATGCCTTATCGGTGTCGGCTCTCTGGGTCTCTCTGCCTCTATTTTCTCTGTCGCTCTCTCGTTGTTCTCTCTATCCCCATCTCTTGTCTCGGTCTCTGCCTCGGTTGTATCTCTGCTGCCTCTCTTTCGCTGTGGCATATCTACCTTATGTCTCTGTCTCTCTTTATCTCTCTGTCTCTCTCTTTGTCTCTCTTCTCCCGGTCTCTTGTTAAAATGCCCCGTGGTGTGACAAATCATAATCCGTTTTTCTTCTCGACTGCACTCTAGCCAACTCTCCTCGGGTCTTTAACCACGTCCACCGGTGACCGCCATGTCATGTACATGCCATGTTCTTTCTGTTTTTTTTTTTTTTTTTTTTTAATTTCTTATTCATTTATGATAGTCACAGAGAGAGAGAGAGAGAGAGAGGCAGAGACACAGGCAGAGGGAGAAGCAGGCTCCATGCACCGGGAGCCTGATGCGGGATTCGATCCCGGGTCTCCAGGATCGCGCCCTGGGCCAAAGGCAGGCGCCAAACCGCTGCGCCACCCAGGGATCCCTACATGCCATGTTCTGATGCTCTTGCAAAAACAAACAAAACACACACACACACACACACACACACACGCACATTTATTTATTTATTTATTTATTTTTTATTTATCCCAGATTCCAGAAGAACCACGAAAGGACTTTTGACACATCTCAGTTTCTGGTCACCCTGAGATCATCGAACAACAGTATGAATTGCCAGAACTAGTGAAATAGCTGCATTTACCCAGAACAAAACCAGGGACTTCTGGGTGCCTCAGCGGTGGAGCCTCTGCCTTGGGCTTAAGGCGTGACCCCGGAGTCCCGGGTTCGAGCCCCGCATCGGGCTCCCTGCATGGGGCCTGCTTCTCTCTTTCTCTCTCTCTCTCTCTCTCTCTCTCTCTCTCTCTCTCTCTCATACATAAATAAAATCTTAAACAAACAGAACTAAAAGGAACAACATGGAACTGAAAAGAGCGAAAGACAATGATGACCGGTTTCTTTGTTTTTGTTTTTTAAAGACTTTATTTAGTTATTCACGAGAGACACAATGAGAGAGAGGCAGAGACACAGGCAGAGGGAGAAGCAGGCTCTGCAGGGAGAGACCGATGAGGGACTCCAGGATCACACCCTGAGCCAAAGACAGCTGCTCCCACCGCTGAACCACCCAGGCGTCCTGATGACCCTTTTTTAAGGACTCTTGTTCAAATCACTGCTGATCCCCTCATGTTTGCTCTTCCAGTTTGAAGGAAACTTTGTCTGTAGAGATATCTATACCTTAGAGAAATTGGAGGAACGAGTGAGTTTGTAAACAAATTAAAATCCTTATCCTTGGGCAGCCCTGGTGACTCAGCGGTTTAGCGCTGCCTTCAGCCCAGGCCGTGATCCTGGAGACCCTGCATGGAGCCTGCTTCTCCCTCTGCCTGTGTCTCTGCCTCTCTCTCTCTCTCTCTCTCTCTCTCTCTCTCTGTGTGCGTTTGTGTCTCTCATGAATAAATACATAAAATCTAAAGAAAAAAAAATCTTTAAAATCCTTATCTTTTCTCCCTACCTGTGACCCGTCAGTGTTCAGAAACTCTCAGTGAGTTATCTTTTTTCTTTTCTTTTCTTTTCTTTTTTTCTTTTTCTCTCTTTCTCTCTCTTTTTCTAATGAGTTATCTTTCTTTTATGGCAATTGCCAATCATCTGCGTGAGGTCTGTTCCGTGGGAATATGTTCTCATTGTGACCGGCCACTGTTGGAAGAATCCCTTGTATCACCAAGACCTGCCTTCCTTGAGTGCAATGGCATCTGTTTTTCTTTTCTCTTCTCTTCCTCCGCCCCCCCCCCCCCCCCCCCCCCCCCCCGCCCCGGTTTATTTTTCAGAGTGATCTCTACTCCCAACGTAGGGCTCGCACTCACGGCCTGGAGGTCAAGAGTCGTGCTCTCTACTGACCGAGCGGGCCAGGGGCCCCTGGAATCGCATCCTAAGACTCGGATAGGATCAGACAGCCTGGAGACACTCAGATCCACTTCTCGGGAGCCACCCGAGCCCCTCAGAAACCGTGAGCCTGATACCTTCCTTCCAGAGGTCGCCGCGGCCTCACTGGGCGAGTCAAGAGTGCCACCTCCTGGCGGATGAAACCGAGAGTCAGCTGCTTAACCCCAGCGAGCCTCCCAGGTTGCCCCTACGAGGTGCTTGGAAATGCGGAGGTTCTTCCCTCTTGCCTTGCTTTTTTTTTTTTTTTTTTCTTTTTTTTTTCTTTTATTTATTTACTTATGATAGTCACACAGAGAGAGAGAGGCAGAGACACAGGCAGAGGGAGAAGCAGGCTCCATGCACCGGGAGCCTGATATGGGATTCGATCCCGGATCTCCAGGATCGCGCCCTGGGCCAAAGGCAGGCGCCAAACGGCTGCGCCACCCAGGGATCCCCTCTTGCCTTGCTTTTGCAGGGCTGACGACAGTGACCACGTCTGTCTACCTGGCGAGGCAGAAACAATTCCAGGTTGCTGAACCCTGGTTTTCCACACTGCGGACGACAGGATATCACCCCCCTCCCCCTCTTTCAACCTGACCCAGGAATTCCCTTACTCTGAGCCAAGGACAGGGTGGGGGGGTGGGGGTGGGGTCTTGTTGTTGTTGTTGTTGTTTGTTTTTGTTTGTTTTGCTTTTCTTCCCCCCAGTTGTGGTAAAAAGAAAAATAGACGTCACCTAAAATGGAATGTTGTAGTCGTTTCTTTCTTTCTTTTTTTTAATATTTTATTTATTTATTCACGAGAGACACAGAGACAGAGACACAGGCAGAGGGAGAAGCAGACTCTATGCAGGGAGCCTGACGTGGGACTCGATCCTGGGTCTCCAGGATCAGGCCCTGGGCTGAAGGCAGACGCTAAACCGCTGAGCCACCCGGGGATCCCTGGACGCTCCACCGCTGAGCCACCCAGGCGCTCCATACATACTTAAGTTATTGAGAGTTTGTTCCTTCATTTTTCATCATCTCTAGACCCAACGTGGGGCTCAAACTCACAACCCTGACTGCAATCAAAAGTTGAGTGCTCTTCTGACGGAGCGGGCCTGCCGGGGCCTGGGGCCCGGGGCCGGCCGGGGCCCCCCCCCCCCCCCCCCCCCCCCCCCCGGGAGCTTCTGCCCTTTCATGTTTTCAAGCTCAGAGTCACGTTTTGTCCGGGGAGGGCCCCACCCCCCAACCCCTCCGTGCGGAGGTGCCATCTGTCGGGCTGGTTCATGTTTGTCCATCTTCCTTACTCCTTTTAGTAGACAGAAGGTGGCTTGTGACACAGCCGGGGACTACTTCGAATGAGACTGAGGATTTCCCTTGGGAAGTGGGTGCGAGAGGGAGGACAGGTCGATGGGGAACCAGGAGACTGTTGGCCCGTCGCTTTAGAGGAAAGAGTGTCCTTGTTGGGCCCTCACCCAGGGTGGATGAGTCAGAACTGTCCCTGGCCAGGCCTCCCTTAGTCCTTCGCCCATATCACTCCATGCCTGTGTTTGGCCTCTGGACCCTAAGACACCACGGTGGTCATGTGTTTAACTCCCCATCAGATTCACCAGTCCCCGCCATGCCACGCCCTCCCAGACGCACCCCCACCCCTGGAAGGCATTAAGAGTGAGATGGCATCCTCCACATCCAGGATTGATTCCCAAAGGGTTTATTGGGGTTTCCTGGGTCAGGAAACCAGGAGGGGTCGCTTTTGGACCCCAAACAATGTGAGTTCTTCAGACATCCTCTTTGCCCTTCTCTTTCCCCCTCCCCTCCCCTCCTCTCCTCTCCTCTTCTCTTCTCTTTTCTTCTCTCCCCTCCCCCACAGCTTGGGAGCCGCAGCCTGAGGGTTTGGGGGAGGTGCAGAAAGCCATTCAATGGAGAGAAGTCCCAGGCTCGGACTTTAACAGACAGCCATGTGCATTTGAATGAAATGATTGAATGAGGGCCATTGGAATGGATGGCCCTGAACCTCCCTTCTGCCACCCGCCACCCTCCATCCCCACCCCCAACCAACCCTGAGTCCTCTGGTGGATTTGGAAATGGAAGGCCGGGGTGTGTGTGTGTGTGTGTGTGTGTGTGTGTGTGTGTTTACACGGACGCACCCGCGGAGGGTGGTGGGGCATGCTCACGTTGGCTCCTGCAAACTCCATTCATTCTGGGAATGTTCTGTTGTTTCTGCTGAGTTGCCAGTTGCTGCGATGAGCCAAGCTATACTCCTCCCGTTGCCGAGTTCTTAAAAAGGCCGAGTCTCCGGTTTTCTCGGTGAATGGACTGACCCACACCTTCCCATCCCGCCGGACCCCTTCTGCAAATACTTGCACTCAAAGGGTTCTTTCACCTCGTCCAGAAAACAAACAACAGCCACCCACACCCACCCCATTGCCACAGATACGCAACCCACACAACAAAACTCCAGCTGGCCTCCTTCTGCCTCCATGTACTTTATTTTATTTTTATTTTTATTTTTTTAAATATTTTTATTTATTTATGATAGTCATAGAGATTGAGAGAGAGAGAGAGAGGCAGAGACAGAGGCAGAGGGAGAAGCAGGTTCCATGCACAGGGAGCCCGACGTGGGATTCGATCCCGGGTCTCCAGGATCGCGCCCCGGGCCAAAGGCAGGCGCCAAACCGACCGCTGCGCCACCCAGGGATCCCCTCCATGTACTTTAGAGAGTCACTGTCTTAGACGTGCCTTAGGCTCAAGGACTCGATGCGGTCTCCCTTTCTGTGGCACGGTCGGTCCCATCCATCCCCCGTTAGGCCCAAAAGTAGAATTGCATGACCACACTGCTCACGGGAGCTGGAGAAGATATGCTAAGGTGACCGACCGACCGACCGACCGGATGGGAGCACTGTCCATTCGAAAGGACCTACAGGCCGAGGCGTCTATAAACACGCTCCCTGGAAGTCTTTGGCTTTCGCGTGCCTCTGATGAAATCATTGCTCTGGAAACTCCAGCATCTATAGCCGGTCTTGTCCATGGTCTTCTGACCATGACTCGTCCTCTGTTCGCCTGACATTCTGCCCAATTGTCCACGGAGAAATTAGACCCCGTCCCGTGAGAGCCGAATCCGACTCCTCCGCTCACCCCCACGACAGAGAAGAATATGCCCAGGTCTGTGCCCGCCCATCTTCCCTTTCTCCGCCAGGGCAGAAGAAAATGTGGCCCGCCCTCCCTTCTCCTGTCAAAAGTCCAATCTGACATAGGACTTGGATACGAAGGAAACCAGATTACTGTTTTGAACCATAGACACATTGATTGATTGAAGATTTTATGTAGGTAGTCTTTTTTTTTAAATTTATTTATTTATGATAGTCGCAGAGAGAGAGAGAGAGAGAGAGAGAGAGAGAGGCAGAGACACAGGCAGAGGGAGAAGCAGGCTCCATGCACCGGGAGCCCGACGTGGGATTCAATCCCGGGTCTCCAGGATCGCGCCCTGGGCCAAAGGCAGGCGCCAAACCGCTGCGCCACCCAGGGATCCCCTATTTAGGTAGTCCTGAGATGCACGCGGACGGACGCACGCACGGATGCACACAGAGGCAGAGACACAGGCAGAAGGAGAAGGAGACTCCATCCATGCAGGGAGCCCGACGTGGACTGTTGGACTCGATCCCAGGACCCCGGGATCACGCCCTGGGCCAAAGGCAGGCGCTCAACCGCTGAGGCACCCCGGCCTCCCTACCTGGAGACACTTTGATAGAGTAGCAGCAGCAGCAAAGAAACACATGCACACCACCGCTCCCCCCACCCCCCCAGGTGAAAGAAGGTCCCGCTGACTCCCCTCCTTTTCCTCTGAGAAGAGAAGCACACCCCTTCTCCTGCCCCTGGAAGGTGCCTTGGAGGAGAGCGCCAGGAGGGGAGTGAATGACAGTCTTCTCTTCAAGGACAGGAAGTTGAGCATGAGCAGGAGAATTCTGGAGAAACAGATTGTGTTATAGGAAAGAAAGAAAAGAAAAGAAAGAAAAGAAAAGAAAAGTCCTTATGTTCTTTGAGCTTCCCCCCCCCCCCCCAGAATTGAGTTCCTCTTCCACAACCTCTTCTCATTCAACCCAATAGACAAGTATTTGGGGGGGGGGTCAGGTCCCAGACGCTGAGAGGGTGGAGGTGAAGGTGGTGCGGGGGGGGGGCACACCGTCCTCTCCAGTGCCTTTGGTTCAGGCCTCCTTTGTGACCGACCTCCCTCCCTCCCTCCCTCCCTCCTTCCCTCCTTCCCTCCCTCCCTCCCTCCCTCCTGCCCTCTCTCCCTTGAGGTTCATCCTCTAGCACAGCCCTTCTCAGAGGAGGGAAAGGAAGCTCCTCTGAGAGGAGCAGTGACATTTCCAAAACGTGCCGGTAGTCGAGGCGGGCCTCGGGCCCTGTGCTGCGTATGGGGCGGTGAGTCACCCGTGGAACTGCCGGCCCAGGCCCCTCCGGGCCGTGCTGAGCAACAGGTAGAGACGGGAAACGATTGTGTCGCCTGAGACGCTTCTATCCCGGAAAGATCGTGGCGGGGACTGTACCAAAGTATCCGTTGTTCTGCCTTCCTGGGGCGTCAGCACGGTCCGGGCAGTCCTCACCCGGGGTCAGGTTGGACGGTTCCTTTCCACCCCAGAGACATGAGGATGGGCAATGTAGTCAGCTTCCAAACCACGGGCCACTGGGAAGAACAGGTTCTGGCGCTCAGCACAGAGACACCCATCCCCTCGGGAAGTGGTGCGGGACAAAGGACTTCAGGGACCACACAGGAAAAGGTTCTAGGCTTCAAAATATCGTTGGTTGGTTGGGATGCAGGGCAGAGCATCGGCAACTTCAACACATTCCAGTAGCTGAGCAACCCCAGCATTCCTCTCCACTCGGAGCTTTTAGAAGACCAGTATGCCATGGAGTCGTCCGCCAATGTCCCCACTGCAGACAAAACCCAGAGGGACAGAACCTCAGATGCTGCTCGAAATCACCTACTTTGTGCCTGAGGAGACCAGAGCGTGGGCTGCATGGCGTTTCCTCTAAGCTGATGTAGCTTGGTCTGTTCCTGACCTAGAGAGGCGGGATCAGGGGAGAGCACCTTCTTTGGCAGGCCCCAGGGAAGCTAGTTTTTCCCAGTTTGGGTTCTTGGGTTGCCCTGATCGACTCTGGGTCCGGACTTTCACCATGAATGTGACTAGTCCTCAGCCCAGACTGGCAAGTGATGTAGTCGGCCTCCCAGTTTCTTGGTCTGCCATCAAGGTCGTCCTCCTCCTCCTCCAGGGTGGGGTGGGGGTGGGGAGGGGGTGGGGTGGGTGGTGGGTGGTTGTGTGTCAGGTCCCAAACATAATCAACAAGGCAGGAAACCACAAATGTTGCAGAGGATGCAGAGAAAAGTGAAGCCTCTTACAATTTTGGTGGGAATGTGAACTGGTGCAGCCACTCTGGAACGCTGTAACACCTGCACCCCGATGTTTCTAGCAGCAATGTCCACAATAGCCAAACTGTGGAAGGAGCCTCGGTGTCCATCGAAAAATGAATGGATAAAGAAGATGTGGTTTATGTATACAATGTAATATTACACAGCCATTAGAAACGACAAATACCCACCATTTGCTTCAACGTGAATGGAACTGGAGGGTATTATGCTGAGTGAGGTAAGTCAGTCGGAGAAAGACAAAAATTATATGTTCTCATTCATTTGGGGAATATAAACAATAGTGAAAGGGAATATAAGGGAAGGGAGAAGAAATGTGTGGGAAATATCAGAAAGGGAGACAGAACATAAAGACTCCTAACTCTGGGAAACGAACTAGGGGTGGTGGAAGGGGAGGAGGGCGGGGGTGGGGTGGGGGTGAATGGGTGACGGGCACTGATGGGGGGCACTTGTTGGAATGAGCACTGGGTGTTATTCTGTATGTTGGTAAATTGAACTTCAATAAAAAATAAATTGATTATATAAAAAAAGAAAACTTCAAATGTAAAAAAAAGAAAAATTAATAAGATTGTTAAATCATTTGCCAGCCTTATTTATTTTTAAATTTTTTAAAATTTTTATTTATTTATGATAGTCATCACAGAGAGAGAGAGAGAGGCAGAGACACAGGCAGAGGGAGAAGCAGGCTCCATGCACCGGGAGAGAAGCAGGCTCCATGCACCGGGAGCCCGACATGGGACTCGATCCTGGGTCTCCAGGATCGCAACCTGGGCCAAAGGCAGGCGCTAAAGTGCTGCGCCACCCAGGGATCCCTGCCAGCCTTATTAAAAAGAAGAGAGAAAAGACTCAATTTAATAAAATCATTAATAAGAAAGTACAGATCACGAGCAATATAAAAAAATAAAGATGGTTAAAAACTTCTTATGAGCAGCTATATGCCAATAAATTAGGCAATCTAGAAGAAATGGACCCATTTTTGGAAAACCACAAACTACCAAAACTGGGACAAGAAGAAATAGAAAACCTGAACACGTCGATAACCAGGGAGGAAATTTAAGCAGTCATCAAAACCTCCGAAGGCACAAAAGTCCAGGGCCAGATGGCTTCCCACGGGAAGTCTATCAAACGTTTCAAGAAGAAACCATACCTATTCTCCTAAAGCTGTTACGAAAGATAAAAAGAGATGGAGCACTTCCAAACTCCTTCTATGAGGCCAACATCAGTTTAATTCCAAAACCAGACAGAGACCCCACCAAAAAGGAGAATTACAGACCAATATCCCTGATGAACACAGATGCAAAAATTCTCAACAGGATACTAGCCAAGAGGATCCAATGGTGCATTAAGAAGATTATTCACCATGACCAAGTAGGATTTATCCCCGGGATACAAGGCTGGTTCAACAGTTGTAAAACAATCAATGTGATTCATCATATCATGAAGAGAAAAAATGTGAACCATAGGATCCTCTCAATACAGCATCCATTCCTGAACAAAACTCTTGAGAGTGTAGGTATAGAGGGAACATTCCTCAGCATCTCAAAAGCCATCTACGAAAAGCCCACATTAAATATCATTCTCAATGGGGAAACACTGGGAGCCTTTCCCCTAAGATCAGGAACAAGACAGGGATGACCACTCTCACCACTGCTATGCAACAGAGTACTAGAAGTCCTAGCCTCAGCAATCAGGCAACACAAAGAAATAAAGGGCATTCAAATAGGCAAAGAAGAAGTCAAACTCTCCCTCTTGGCAGATGACATCATACTGTACCTAGAAAACCCAAGAGACTCCACCCCATGATTGGAAGAACTCATACAGCCATTTGGCAGTGTGGCAGGATACAAACTCAAAGCCCAGAAGTCAGTGGCATTTCTATACACTAACAGTGAGAGTGAAGAAAGAGAAATTAAGGAGTCAATCCCATTTACAGTTGCACCCAAAAACATCAGATAGATAGGAATCAACCTAACCAAAGAGGTAAAGGATCTATACCCTAAAAACTACAGGACACTTCTGAAAGAATTTGAGGAAGACACCAAGAGACGGCAATACATTCCATGCTCATAGATTGGAAGAATTAATATTGTGAAAATGTCAATGCTATCCAGGGCAACTAACACATTTAATGCAATCCCTTTCAAAATACCATGGCCTTTCTTCAGAGAGTTGGCACAAATCATCTTACGATTTGTGTGGAATCAGAAAAGACCCCGAATAGCCAGGGGAATATTAACAAAGAAAACCAGAGCCAGGGGCATCACAATACCAGATGTCACGTTGTACTACAAAGCTGTCGTCGTCAAGACAGTGTGGTCCCGGCACAAAAGGAGACCCATAGATCAGTGGAGCGGAATAGAGAATGCAGAAATAGACCCTCAACTCTATGGTCAACTAATATTTGACAAAGCAGTAAAGACTATCCACTGGAAAAAGACCGTGTCTTCAAAAATATTGCTGGGAAAATTGGACATCCACATGCAGAAGAAGGAAACTAAACCATTGTCTTACACCATGCCCAAAGATAAACTCAAAATGGATGAAAGATCTAAATGCGAGACAAGAATCCATCACAATCCTAGAGTAGAACACAGGCAACACCCTTTTTTAACTTTGCCACAGCAACTTCTTGCAAGATACATCTAGAAAGGCAAGGGTAACAAAAGCAAAAATGAACTATTGGGACTTCATCAAGATAAAAAGCTCCTGGACACCAAAAGAAACTATAAAAAAAAAAAAAAACAACTAAAATACAACCTACAGAACGGGAGAAGATATTTGCAATTGACGTATGAGATAAAGTTTTAGTATTCAAGATCTCTACGGAACTTACTATACTCCACAGCAAAGAATCGAACAGACCAATCATGAAATGAGCAAAAGCCATGAACAGAATATTCACAGAAGAATACATAGACACGGCCACAAGCACATGAGAAAATGCTCTGCATCACTGTCCATCAAGGATATACACATCAAAAGCACAATGAGATGCCACCTCAGCCCAGTGAGAATGGTGAAGATTAAGAAGGAAGGAAACAACAAATGTTGGACACGATGTGGAGAAAGGGGTAACCCTTGCACTGTTGGTGGGAATGTGAACTGGTGCAGCCACTCTGGAAAACTGTGTGGAGGTTTGTCAAAGGAAGGTAAAAATAGAACTGCCCTATGACGCATCAATTGCACTGCTGGGGGTTTACCCCAAACATACAGAATCAGTGAAACACCGGAACACCTGCAACCCAATGTTTATAGCAGCAATGTCCACAGTTGCCAAACTGTGGAAGGAGCCTCAGTGTCCATGGAAGGATGAATGGATAAAGAGGTTGTGGTCTATGTACACAATGGAATAGTACTCAGCCTTTAGAAACGACAAATACCCACCATTTGCTTCGATGTGGATGGAACTGGAGGGTATTATGCTGAGTGAAATAAGTCAATCGGAGAAGGACAAACATTATATGATCTCATTCATTTGGGGAATATAAATAATAGTGAAAGGGAATAGAAGGGAAGGTAGAAGAAATGGGTAGGAAATATCAGAAAGGGAGACAGAACATAAAGACTCCTAATTCTGGGAAACGAACTAGGGGTGGTGGAAGGGGAGGAGGGCAGGGGGTGGGGGTGACTGGGTGACGGGCACTGAGGGGGGCACTTGGCGGGATGAGCACTGGGTGTTATTCCGTATGTTGGAAATTGAACACCAATAAAAAATAAATTTATTATTAAAAAAAATAACTAGGTGGAATCAAAATATATTTAAATCTAAATTTAATGCCATGTATCTTTCCTTTCTTTAAACTTTCCCTTCTCAATATCACAGCGTTGCCCTCATGAGTAACAAGATCAGAAATGGATTCTAAAATTGGTCATTAACCCTCTTTCTTCTTTCTAATAATCACTTATTTTTAAAAATTTAACCAAAGTACAAAAAGTATACTTAAGAATCCAAATACAAATATATTTTAAGTTTCCCTTTATGGTCTGGGTAACATTGGCCAAATCAGTATAGCACTCTATGCTCAGGGTGGACTTGGAGAACTGTATAAAGATCTTTTCAGATCTAAGAATTCTCTGACTCTAAATTAGAGAACATTTTCCAAACAATGAACAAATTGGTTTTAACCAGGAAAATAAATAGAGGAAATGTTTCTCTTGGATTTTCACTTTGAAATTTGTGCTTAAATTAAAACAAACAAAACAAAATAAAACAGAGTTAGATTTCTTTTCTTTTTTTAGATTTCTTTTTGAATAGTGTTTATATTTTACACAAAGTTCTTCTCTATTATTGTTTAGTTTTCTGTCTGAAGTCAATCCATTAATGTCATTTTGCTCTTTAATATATTTTATAATACATCAAGCTGTTTTCTCTATTAAAATAATGGAGCTTGGGGTGCCTGGGTGGCTCAGTGGTTGAGCGTCTGCCTTGGGCTCAGGGCAGGATCCTGGAGTTCCAGGATCAGGTCCCACATCAGGCTCCAAGCATGGAGCCTCCTTCTCCCTCTGCCTATGTCTCTGCCTCTCTGTCTGTCTCTCATGAATAAATAAATATAAGAAAATAAAAAATAAAATAATGGAGCTTAATTTGAAATAAAATTGTTATTTTTTTGCCTGTTTCATTTCTATAGTACACTTAAAATCAATCCAAATATCCAGAGAAACTGAAGTACATGTACTAATAAATTTGGCAGGGTCATTGGTCTTTTTCAAAAGTCCTGATTTCTTAAAAAGGCTCAAGATAAAGATAATTTGATAAGATCAAATTAAATAAAATCAGATTATGATTTTTATTCATGTGAGATCCAATTTATTTTTCACCTCCATGAGAAATGAAATGGGCCTCTGTGATTGCTTAAATAGAACTCTCGTGCAAAAAACTGAAACCTATTCAAACTAGCCCAAGTCAAAAACTTGCAGTGTTGTTAAAAGGACAGAAAAGAGTCTCATAGAAATGACACAACAGGAATCTCAACCAGAAAAAAGTAAAAGTTAGTCATAAGCAGGTCCACCCTTGATATCTGTAGCAAATGACACAAGAGTACAATGAAGACTTATACACCATACGAGCAAATATTTAAAAGTGGTAAGTCAAAATACTAATATATTTGTTAAGTAAGATATATTTGCTCTTTCTACTCAACAAACCTGATAACTTTTTAAATGCAAATCTATGGTGTATTATGACTGAAAGTTAGCAAGATATCACATATAAATGAATTTAATTATTATTATACATATCTGGGTTTATTGCTGGTCAGCAGATGTTTGGATGACTACTAAAATGTATATAAGCAATAAATAACATTTACTCTAAAAAATTAATTCTTGCTTTTGTTCCAGCAAAATTGCTGATTATGTTGTCGTAATGTTGACAACATAATCAGCAGTTTTGTTTTTTTATTATTATATTAAATATTCACTTAATATATGTTTTATCGATGGTAATGCTTAATTAGACAAACCACTCTTGAGTCACTGTAGTTCTTTTTTTTTTTTTAAGATTTATTTATTTATTTATGATAGACATAGAGAGAGAGAGAGGCAGAGACACAGGAGGAGGGAGAAGCAGGCTCCATGCCGGGAGCCTGACGTGGGACTTGATCCCGGGACTCCAGGATTGCGCCCTGGGCCAAAGGCAAGCGCTAAACCGCTGAGCCACCCAGGGATCCCCCGAGTCACTGTAGTTCTTAAATAATATATTCATTTGTTTCAACTTGGACAACCATTGTTCTTATGAGGCAGTGGCAACGGGAAGTGTCAATAACTCAGAAGTGAACCAAGGATTCTATATCCCATAACTTAAAATTTAAGATTGCATATAAAAATTATTACTCCACAAAAAATACTACAAAATATACTAATTTCATATCAATCCATAAAATTTATATTTCATCAACTCTTTTTACAATATCTAGAACCTCTCAGTTATATAAAAAAAGTATTATGTATGTTACAACTCACATTTATATACATTTATAAATGATATGAATTGTTTAATATTATAAAATGATCCTTTTCCACCATGTACAACTATTCTAAATACTATGCTAATTTGTGAATTCCTCTGGAGTCACAAATTGAAACATTTGAAAAAACCAAAAAAAAAAAAATACATCCTGCACTATTGTAAATGACATTTTCTTGAGCAACAATCCTATTGCACTCATGCTGGTTTAGACAAACATTTGACAAGTAAGCCAATCTTTTCTCTTACTCAAAAGCCTCTACCTTCCCCAGGATGCCCTGCATTTTGAAGCAATGCCTGTCTCTGACATCAAAGAGACACAACAACTGGTACCACTGCTTTTGTTTTCAAAGACATAGGGCAGAAGATACAGAGAAGCATTTCTATTAGGACTGAAGCATTAGTTGTGTTAGTCACAAGAATGAATGTTCAGAATTTAGGGTCTTGCTGTGCCAATGTGGAGTATTGGCTACTGAATTTTAGAAGTGCCCTTGGGATCCCTGGGTGGTGCAGCGGTTTGGCGCCTGCCTTTGGCCCAGGGCGCGATCCTGGAGACCCGGGATCGAATCCTACGTCGGGCTCCCGGTGCATGGAGCCTGCTTCTCCCTCTGCCTGTGTCTCTGCCTCTCTCTCTCTCTCTCTCTGTGTGACTGTCATAAAAAAAAAAAAAAAAAAAAAAAAAAAAGTGCCCTTGAGTTCTCTAGTGAAGTAATTTTCCTTGTGTGAGTTTGTAATATGTGGACCCCACGTGCTTTAAAGGGTCCATGGCAGGAGTCCCTCTTCTGTCAATCTTACAGCAATCCTACACATGAAGTTTGGAAAATCTGGAAGCACACAACTCTTTTTTTTTTTAATTTTTTTTTAAATTTTTATTTATTTATGATAGTCACAGAGAGAGAGAGAGAGAGAGAGAGAGAGAGGCAGAGACACAGGCAGAGGGAGAAGCAGGCTCCATGCACCAGGAGCCCGACATGGGATTCGATCCCGGGTCTCCAGGATCGCGCCCTGGGCCAAAGGCAGGCGCCAAACCGCTGCGCCACCCAGGGATCCCTGGAAGCACACAACTCTATTTCTCAATGAGGCACATGGTCTTAATGCTGCTTCTTTGCATTTTTGCCATATTTTCTTGCCACTTTCTTCAAACTGGCTTTCTGTGCTTTATATGGTTCTACCTAAATTTTACGTGGTTTGTGGCTTTGGCATGTAAAGGCTCTTACCCCCCCTCTACTGAATCTTTCAGTTTAGGTTCCATTCATCATGTAATAGTCTGCCTGGCCCATCATAGATGAGATGTCCACCTCTGGTTAAGCTGGGGCTAAGAAAAGCATAATTTGTAGAGTGATGTCCAATTTACATATTAATCTTAAAATTTTTTTCATATTAATCTTTTAAAAAGTCGGAGTTTATGACCTATTAGCAATTGGAATCTTCTTTGTACCCAGGAGCAATATTATGCAAAACTTAAAGATTTCATCTTGTGCTTTATACTTCAAAAAGTGAATATTTCAATATGAAGAAAACGGTAAGAATATAAACTTATTAAAAGGTAATTTAACTCCTGAAAATAGCAGACGCCGCCGCCCCGGAGTAGCCGTCGCCGTCCAGCCATGGTCAACCCCACCGTGTTCTTTGACATCGCCGTGGACCGCGAGCCTTTGGGCCGCGTCTCTTTCGAGCTGTTTGCAGACAAAGTTCCAAAGACAGCAGAGAACTTTCGTGCTCTGAGTACTGGAGAGAAGGGATTCGGTTACAAAGGTTCCTGCTTTCACAGGATTATCCCGGGATTTATGTGCCAGGGTGGGGACTTCACGCGTCACAATGGCACTGGCGGCAAGTCCATCTACGGGGAGAAGTTTGATGACGAGAACTTCATCCTGAAGCACACAGGGCCTGGCATCTTGTCCATGGCCAACGCTGGACCCAACACAAACGGTTCCCAGTTTTTCATCTGCACCGCCAAGACTGAGTGGTTGGACGGCAAGCATGTGGTCTTTGGCAAGGTCAAGGAGGGCATGAACATCGTGGAAGCCATGGAGCGCTTCGGGTCCAGGAATGGCAAGACCAGCAAGAAGATCACCATCGCCGACTGTGGACAGATCTGATGAATCTAACTCCTGTTTTATCTGAACTTCCAGACCGTTCCTTTAGCTCAGGAGAGCGCCCCTCCACCCCCACCTGCTTGAAATAGCCCAGTCTCCGCACTCTCACTGCAGTTCTGCGGGCTCCGTGGTTCCTTTCCCCAGGTATAGCTGGATTGCAGAGTTCAGTTTATGATGATGAAATAAAATCTAAACCACAAAAAAAAAAAAAAACAACTCCTGAAAATATCGGATGTCAAGGCAGTGGTTTTGCTGTTTTGAGTTTTGTATTTCCAGTGGAACATATTAAATAAATGAAGGGGTGAATGATGAATGTCTTCTACCTTCTATCGTATATGTTTGATGATGTTACACAAAGTGAGCCCTATGACTTCTAGCACTAACTAGTTGAGCGTTTCCAGGAAAGTCATGTACTGTCATCTTTCTCCCAGAAAAGGTCAAGCTCTCTTTCTTGGCTTAACATTTATTATCTCTGCCTAGACTACTCTTCCCAATAATTGTAGAACCCACTCATCCTCGACCTTGTGGTCTATGGTCAACTGTGAACTCCTCAGAGGCCTTCTCTGTTACTGGTTACTTCGGGTACTTTCTCTCTCATCTCTTAGCTGTTGGCTTCAAAATAGTTATCCAAATTTGTAATTATCTTATTCATCCAGCTGTTTATTTTGTCTTCTCTGCCATGACAAAAGTTCTACATCCTAAAACCCAGCTATTGTCTTAATATCCAGGTATCATTTTGGCATATGATAAGTGCTAATTAGTATTTGTTCAATGCATGAGTTTTGAAATAAGGCTGAATTGACCCTATTAGATCACAGTACTAAGATCAAAGTTGCACAACATTAACAATGGCAGACAACAATAATTAAACCGATTGTAATTTCTACTTAAAACATAATCATGGGATAAAACTGTTACCAAGCAAGATGGAACAAATTATTCATTGCATAAGATCTAATGTTGCTTAATCAAGAAACAGGAATTTCACAAAAACTTCATTAAGTAGACCAGCATCATACAATTTCTGTTGTGTAATATGTAAATTTCAAGTGTTCATGATTCTGTTTATAATCTAATCATACAATAAATATTAACTCAAGGATAGGATGGTGCAGGGTCAGTGCAAGGCTACCCCATGAAAATTGCAAACATTGATCTTTCAATTGGTTATTTTGTCCTTTAAAAGTAGATAATTGCATTGACCGGGCTAGATTGACCAACTATTTCCAAACTATAAGAAAATTGCCTAATTATAGCAATTACCAGGTCAAAAAGGGTGAAGCATTTTATAGCTTTTATTTCATGTTGCTCTGTGGCAAGAGGTGATGCAATTTGCCTCAGCACCAGGAAGAGAATCGTGAATAATTATCAATTGGTCAATTGAAATGGAGATGATTTTCTGGTTGAGATTTTTTTTCACCTCCTTATAACAGTGGTTTCCTTAATAGCCATTTTTAAAATTACAAGCAAGTGCTTTCAGTATTTCCTGACTAAGTTTTGGAAGTCTATTTCAATGTCACTTATTAGACTGTGAACCCCTGAATTGGCAGACCATCATATTTGTCTTGAATCTCCCAATCTTGTCTAACACATTTTAGATAGTTAATGTTTATTGAATTAAATAGAAAATAAGTGTGAAAATAAATAGATATAAAATGATATTTTTTTGGACTACTGTGAAATTAAGAACTTCAGTCTAAGCCTAAATGATCAGCTAAGTTTGCCAAGTCACTAAAACAAAAGCCTCACATTAATGGTTCAAGATTATGTAAACAAAATAACTGGTTGAATCCTATCTTTTTTACTTTTCAACGAGTTCTTTGGACACGGTCTCCAATATAGATTCAGTTTTTTTATTTGATTACTCTATTAAAATTTAAACATTATAAAAGCACTAAAAGCAAATGCTTTTTATCTTAAGAATTAGGTAATGGAATATTTAATAAAAAATAATTATGCTTTATAGAAACCCCATGAGTCAGAGTAGGAGTTATCAAAAGCCAGCAATTATGTTTTTGTTTTGTGGTTTGGTTAGTTGGTTTCTATTTCAGAAATAACCTGGTGTAGAGTTAAGAATATCAGAGCAGGCACCAGTACTGGTTGTC
Organism: Canis lupus familiaris; assembly: GCF_011100685.1. Taxonomy (NCBI): domain Eukaryota; kingdom Metazoa; phylum Chordata; class Mammalia; order Carnivora; family Canidae; genus Canis; species Canis lupus. Next base: position 81,056,698 of record NC_049228.1, on the reverse strand, counting down.
ACACTAGCATCTATTGGGCATTGGGCACTAGAGAAATAGTTTGTGAGGCTCTGGAGATACATCAGCAAAGAAAACAGTTTTTGCCTTTGAAGAGCTCATTCTCTTGTAGGAGGGAGAGATTTGCATATAACCAACTGAAGCACAAGGTGATAAGCATCATACTGGCAGCATCTGGTGCCATAAAGAGCTGAGAAGGGAGAGCGAAGTTCTGCTAGGTTGGGGGAGGCGAGCTGCTGGTAGAAAGGAAGTGATGTTGGAGCTTTGCTTTGAAGAATAAGCAGCTTTCTTTTTCCAGGCAGGCAAGGGGTGAAGAGCATCTCAGACAGAATTATGAAACAGAAGTCACTTATGGGCTGTGGCATGGATAAGACCAGGCATATGAAATTCCCAGCATACTAACTATATGTGCCTTTCTTTCCCCCACTGAAGAATGGTAATGAAATGAAAGTGAGGAGTTATTATTAGCAGTAATACCCTCTGCCTTACCAAAAACAAACAAATCTGCAAAGCAGTACCTTATTTTTTGAAAGACTTAAGTTGTGACTTTGGTGTTTGAAAACACTTCCAACCAGTCTCTAAGATCACTCCACCTCCACCATATTAAGATTCAGATGAGAGAAGAATGTTTTGTGTCATTTCAACCTCTTTCCACCCCCACCTCTCACCTCCTACTCCTCTCTTTTTATGTGTCCTGAAGATACAAGGAAAGTGATGGTAAGAATCTCCCTGTTTTTCACCAGGTAACACTAGCACTGTGACTTAAGATCTAAAAGTGCTAAGAACTTTGGTAGGTCAATGAATTACCATGATCTCTTCACCAGAGACTAAAGCCTGGTGCTTATGGTACACACAGATCCCCAGGGCTTGACATACCAGAAAGAAGGTAAAATATTCCATCTTGTATGCAAATGGTATTCATTAGCCACAAGTACCTGGCCAAGTGGATCTGTTGATAAAATCTCAATAGCAGTATTGTCAAGGAGTGGTCCTGGTAAAAGGCACTTAGCTTCCGCATGGAGAAACGGATTGCTGGCCACAGATTCCCCTAGCCTGATCCAACTTGCTTATATCTCCAAAAGAAATGGAGGGAAAGAATGTAAACAACTCCAAACAGCATATTTTCACACTAGCAAAATGATTCAGAGGTTATACCAACAACTCAATGATTCATTCATAATTTGAATGGGAAAAGAAATTTGTCAATAGGAATGTGTTTGGTGTGGAGTAAAGAATCCTGGCAATGTTAGCCCCAGGATGAAGTTATTATAGTATTGTCTTCTTCTCTTCATGGTCCCAAAGATGAGTGTTATTATAGTATTGTCTTCTTCTCTTCATGGTACCAAAGATGAATGTATTTAACAACTTAATTTTAATAATACACTGATGAGAAGGGCAAGCAGGAAGGATAGTATAGGAATATGTTACTTCTCATGAAACAGTTTCCTTATTTTCTTTGTTTCTGGAGAATGTATTGTATTTCTTAATAACTGAAACCTAGATGAATCATCAGTCTCCTAAATACCTTGTAAGCTAGTCTACCACTCTGTCTACATGACTACACCTGTTCCCCAGCTCACCCTCATCAACTTCCCAAGGAAATGTACTTGGACATGACATTGAATCAGCATTTCTAAAGTCCTATAGTAGAGAATGACATGACATATCACTTCAAATAAGCAGTAGCTGAAAACAGTCCTATAACCTAGGGCTAAGAGAACCAAGATTATTGTTTTTTTTCCCCATACTCTCACTCATCAGATTCACAGTCTCAGGTATTCAAGTCCAAAGGATTTGTTCTGGGGGGAAATTATACCAAGATAGATTTTTATATATTCATGTATCATATATTATAATGTAATTTTATAGTGTATATAGTGTAATTATATGGTGTAATTTTATACTATATTATAAAACCATTTCATTTATATAGAAGAATGAAGACAGTGAATTTTACCAAAAAATAAAGCCTTCCACTTTACATACCAACAACTTGTTAAAGCATGTATACTGATTTTTTAATGGAGTTTTTACTAAAAGAAATTACATCTTATCCTTATTAAGCAGTAGTTCATGGATATCATTTAAATTTTTCTTGCTGATTTGGAGTCTTAATTAACTATAGATCTCATTAAGAATGTATGCATATTAAATCTGTCTCCTTTTTTTTATCAACTCTTCTTGCCTTCCTTTGAGTTTTTTGTTCTCAGTATTCTATTCACAGAGAAAATAGATAAAGTTTTTAATACTCTCTTATATACAAACACAAGATAGAAAGTCGATAAGCTCAGTTTTATAGAATCAGTAACTGTAAAGGACATGGATTTAGTACAGAGATTTTGTAAAAATTGTCTAGAGAACTTAAAAGCCTTTTTCACCTAATTACAATTCAGAGCTCTGGCCCAGAAGGTTTTGGTTACTGGCAAGGTGTTGCTGTAATTTTATACTAAATATAAAAGACTAAAAAATTTTTGGTACACCTACAAAATAAAGTAAAATCAAAAGTAAATGGCATTTTTTCTTAACTTGGTAAGGCTTCCTTCTCCACATACCAATCAAAGATGCTTTAAATGAAAATGTCACATGAAGCACTGAAGGTTAAATTATAATATTTCTGGCTCCGTAGTGGACTGAAGATATACTACAGAAACTTGAAAATATTTGGTTTCCTATTCAACAAGATTTAAATTTAGGAATTAGCAACAGAACCTATATTATTCCATCTGTAGGTTCATAAGCAAAAGATAAGTTCTAAATTATCACTCCCAAGGATCATTCTGATGTAGTCTAATTTTGAATAATATTTGAATAATCTTATTTTTAATATACTTGAATATCTGAATTTTAGGTAAATATAATAAGCATCAGTTTCAGTAATCATTTGTAGTTTTTCTGATATTAATCCATATCTAATCAGAAATATTGCTTGCTTACTTATGCTTAACCATGTTTCTAAATTATTTCCCTATTTGCTGTACAAAAATACAGTAACAAGGGTGCCTGGGTGGCATGGTTAGTTGAGCATCTGACTCTTGGTTTCAGCTCAGATCATAGTCTCAAGGTCATGAGATCTAGCCCTGCTTCAGACTCTGCACTCAGCGCAGAGTCTGCCTAAGTCTCCCTCTGCCTCTACCCTTCCCACCTCAACAATGCTCTCTCTCAAATAAATACATCTTTAAAAACCTACAGTAACAATATTTAATAAGCAAACATGTGAATGCTTATCAGAAACAAATATTGAAAAACCTTAACTAATCATCTTCATTTTAATTTTATCTAGCTCTCTTTGAAGCAATGGTGGTGCTGAAAAATTCACAACTCAGTTCACAGACCCAGTGCCAAATATGTGAGTATTCTAGCTTTGAGAATTCTGATCATTATATTTTGTTTCATATGCTTACAGATGGTTAAGTTTGATCTGAGAAGATGCTCTCAGGAAGAGACTAAAACCTCATCTTGTTGCATAAATAGAGTGACCGTATATTCCATTTGTCCAGGACAGTCCCTATTTATGCTAGTCATCACAATCTAATTTCAATAGGGCCCCCATGTCCCTCAAAATGTCCCATTTTAAGCTATAAATTACAAGGTCATCCTATCTATTAGGTTAATTCAGAGACAATGGAATGGTTTTGCTTCTTCAACTAAAACTTGAGAACCTTGGATTCTTAGGAGAAGGTAGAAGAGTCAAGAAAGACAAGAGAAGACAAGATGTTGGGGAAGATTCTTTGGTTTCCCATTTTTGTTTTTTGTTTTTTGTTTTTTTTTTGGTTTCCCATTTGTAAAAAGAAAGTGAACATCAAGTTGGAAGACTATATTATCATTCAACATGTCTTATGCCTGCTTCTAATCTGGCAGTTCAGTAATATCTGGTGTATTTTCCAAAAATTGAAATAACATATAGGGTAAGAAGATATTTAGAACGAGGTGAATTTGGTACACACATTTTGAGGATCTCTGAGTTAAATTCTTTTTTTTTTTCAAGATTTCATTTATTCATTCATTAGAGACACACACACACACAGAAAGGCAGAGACACAGGCAGAGGGAGAAGCAGGCTCCATGCAGGGAGCCCGACGTGGGACTCAGTCCTGGGTCTCCAGGATCATGTCCTGGGCCGAAGGTGGCATTAAACTGCTGAGCCACCCTGGCTGCCCTCTGAGTTAAATTCTTGAAGTGATATGCCACACTCATCATTTTGGATAGTGCCATTTCCTTTATAATATGCCACCTTCTAATCCATGGATATATGAAAATAAAAAAGATAATTTCTTAATTTTGTCCTGGGGTTCTTAAAGCTTTAATAACCTACTTTTACTTTTACTGGCAATTTTTGATAACAAGGACCATGCAAGGGCCAAGCCTTAGAGGCTGCTGCCACTGCTGGCAAGCTCAGTGGTCCCATAAAGACTGATTTCCAGTCATACAGTGGGGCAGATAGCCAGACTCACATTTGGGGAAAGTACCAGGAATAACCTCCAGAGACTCGGAATTAAACTATGCCATTTGTTAGTTTTGTGAACCTGAACAAAATCAAGATCAGATCATAGCAAACTGAGGTTTTCTACAATTTTATTTGTAAAACAGAGAGCTAGACCTCTAAGATAAGACCCAGCTCAAACAACTTGGAAATACATTGAACTTTGTTTTAATGGCTTAAGCAAAATACATATATTCTCTGACTCTGAGGAAGATTAGCAATCAGATCCTCTTCATATCCAGTATATCAACCCCCAAATTTCAGAGTTTCCTATGGGCCTCTCTCCTAAAACCAATTACACTATATAGTATTTTCCTACCAGGAGTTGAGTTTTGTTTGATTATTTGTTTTTCCACTCAACCATTCATTCTTTTTTTCTTCACTGAAATTTCAGAGTGAATCCAACTTCTTTGTTTCCAATTGTCTGTTCCATTTTATGTCACTAAGGTATCGGTTAGTTATTATCTGTGATATTTTCTTTCCAATCTCCTTCCTGACCTTTGATCTGTCTCCAAGTCAAATTTAAACTTTAGTTTTCTGAGGCAGAAACTCTATCTACAGCTCAGTATTTAGTCAACACTGTGCTTTCTCTGAAAATGTAGCTTCCTCTGACATTTTTTTTTAATTTATTTATTTGTGATAGTCACAGAGAGAGAGAGAGAGAGAGAGAGGCAGAGACACAGGCAGAGGGAGAACCAGGCTCCATGCACCGGGAGCCCGATGTGGGATTCGATCCCGGGTCTCCAGGATCGCGCCCTGGGCCAAAGGCAGGCGCCAAGCCGCTGCGCCACCCAGGGATCCCTCCTCTGACATTTTTTTAAAATATAAGATTGATTCCTTTATTTCCAGGTCCACTTCAGTATCATAACTTTTCATAGTGTCTTGTAAGTTATATTAGCTGAACTAATTAATTTTTTTTAAATTTATTTATTTATTCATGATAGAGAGAGAGAGGCAGAAACACAGGCAGAGGGACAAGCAGGCTCCATGCCAGGAGCCTGACGTGGGACTCGATCCCGGGGCTCCAGGATTGCGCCCTGGGCCAAAGGCAGGCGCCAAACCGCTGAGCCACCCAGGGATCTCCTGAACTAATTAATTAATTCTTTTTTAACTTGTGGGTTTTTTTTTTTTTTAATTTTTATTTATTTATGATAGTCACAGAGAGAGAGAGAGAGAGAGGCAGAGACACAGGCAGAGGGAGAAGCAGGCTCCATGCACCGGGAGCCTGATGTGGGATTCGATCCTGGGTCTCCAGGATCGCGCCCTGGGCCAAAGGCAGGCGCCAAACCGCTGCGCCACCCAGGGATCCCGACTTGTGGGTTTTTAAAAAAGTAACATAAAATTTACCATCTTCGTTGTTTTAAAGTGTGCAGTTTGCAATATTAAGTATATTTAGTGTTGTACAACAGATCTCCACAACCTTTTCATCTTGCAAAACTGAAACTCTGTAACCCATTAAATAGCAGCTCCCCATCTCTTTCTCCCTAAGGTCCTGGCAGCCACCGTCCTACTTTCTATTCCTATGAATTTGACTACTTTAGATAGCTCGTATAAGTGGCATTTTAAACAAAATCTGATCTATATTTTTATTACATATACAGTCACAAAAGCCATGGCAATATGATTTTATATGTTAGTATATTAGCACGCTAATTGTTTCAAAGAGCTTACATTGATATTAAGTCCCCCTTTATTCAGTACTTTCTCTCCTGTCACCCTCTTTCTCAGACTTCCCACTCTTCGAACCTTTTTCATCATGGCTTCAAAACTCAATCCCACTGTAAGCAAGCATTCTGTACTCTTAGTCTTAACAGAAACCTCACTTTCCCTGGAGAATCTTTTCTCTCTCCAAACCTATAATGAAGGCTCTTTGTTCTTTTATAACTCACACAGTCCAAGGTCATGGTGATGGGGTATAGGAAGGAGTATATTAGTTAATAGTTAATAGTCTTTTGGTTAGTAGTAATAGAGACTCAGACTAATGTCTAGCATAACCTTAAAAATTATGGACTTATATAACTGAAGAGAGGTATTCTCAAAGATGCAAACAAATATCAGAAATATTATTCCAACTTTCAGCCATTATTTCTACTTGTCTCTGCTCAAAATAATTTTCTCAGGATTCTATGGCCATCTTTTAGGCAGTGGGCAAGATGGCTGCTGATAACAAGGTCACATCATCTTTACCCTCATCTTGAAGAGTACATCTACAATTCAGAAGTACTGTAGTTGAATAGCTTGGGTAATAAAGCTATTCTTTGATCCAGTTACTTTCTATGCAAACACTTTCCATAACTTTCTATTGGTCCAGCCTAGGACATAAGTCCACTAATTTGTGAGGCTGAACACCAAAATAGATAGCTCCTCCAAAATCACATGAAGTTCATATCTTCAAAGAAAAACATAATAGGCCATCTACTAGCGAAGAAGTGGCATTCTTTAGCATCTCATGTTAGTTTTAAATCATTTCTTCTTTATCTTCCTCTAATAAAAGCTAACAAACCTCTCCTCCTTTGAGACATGTTACTCAGCTCCTATTCTCAGCCATCTACTGCCATTGGTCAATACTTAACTTAGATGGGTTTGGCACAAGTTTTTCGAAATATTTATCATCATAGTGTACTACTTCCATGTCCATTTGGATGACTTCTCCAATAGCCTAAAGTCTTAAGTTCATAGTTTCTTGGTCCCCTAAAATATAGTCATCTTAATTTTCTTTTTTCTAAATCTTATCAACCATGGAAATCTTCTTTTTAAAAAACTTTAAGATTCTAGTGTTAATCTCTCTGACCACAAATTCTGACTTTCTCCCAACATGTCCACACAGGCATCCAACAGAAACATCAAGCCTGATATGTCTAATTGATAAATCATGGTAGACTGTATTAAGATTGTGCCCCAGGCACTGCTACAGTTCACACACCTTGTCTCTGACCTGCTTGCCCACCTGACAAAGAGCAGCTGCCCATCAACAGCGATTCCAGCTCTGACCAGATCTCCTCCTTTAGGTTTTCTGAGTACCAATCTAGGTGTACATGCAATAACATGTAAAAGGCACCAGCTTTAATCTCAGGTCATCCAGATGTTGTGAGCATCAAACAAGTTCCCTCTGGCCACATGAGTTCCAGTTTGTTTCCTCAGGTTCCACTCTGTCCCTATGGACCTCAGCTTGCATTTTCCTTTCCTATGTGTCCTGCTGACCTATACTAACTGCAAGCCCACCTCTCTGCAAGCAGAGAGGACTTAAAGATATTATTTCTCCAGTTTCCCTTCATGATGATTAGCAACTTTTCTCTGATCTTTCAACATCACTGTTAAGATTTCTGTGCCTCCAGGTTCTTGTACACTTTGTACGATCTAATCCCTACAATAAATCTATTTCATATCACTCATAGGGGTACTCCTTCCCTAATCAAGCTGTAACTGAGACACCTGATTGGAGGTTATTGCACAAAACTTTGAGAAGTATCTATAGAAAAATAAAAGTCCTTAAGAAGCAAAAGAATTCACATCAAAGGAGAATTTATATTCTTAGATGTGTTTGAAAAATTCCGTATGATTGGAAATGAGAGGAATAGCAGGACTGAAAAACACTCATAAATTTTATGTCTCAAATCACTTAGGATGCTATTTCTATGTAACCTCATCCCTTTTTCCATTCCACATAAAATCAAGAATCATTAACAATTTTTTACTAACTGGTACTATACTTTTCCCCACCAACCTCAACCAAACATTTTATGTTACATCTCAGTACAAAATGGTAGATTCAGCCTATTTCCAACTTTTCTTCTTCTGTATACCCCATAAGATTATAATAAGGATTATCTAAAATTATCAAAACACAATAACTAAAAAAAAAATAGTGGGAGCATCCAAAAACAAGTACTTTAACATATTTCTGGAATATGGAAATTGAGAAAAAATACCTCTTGTGCTAAAGCTCTAGCCAAAAATAAGAGAGAAGGAGGCTTCAGCAGATATGGGAAACACTTTGTCCAGCAGAAATCAAGATGCTTCAGAATAGAGACTATAGGTAGAAGAAAGGTCAGGAGAAAGTGGACATGAAAATGAGATTAAATGAAGACCTGTACAAGACATAGACACCTGTCTTCTCACACAGAATGACTTGTAGTTAGGCAGTTCACTGGTGCCAGAAAGCAAAGCCCCTCTCCTTCTAGTATTAGCTAAAAGAAAAGGCAGCTGGCTCACTTCCCTCTAACTATAATGTAAAGCTTCTAGCCACCAAACCTCTTCACATACAGAACACACCATAACCTTTTAATTCCCTCAGTTTTAAATAGAAATGGGTAACAAATGACTACCAGAAAACTGAGGGAAGGTTGCAGTGTAACAGAAAGACCAAGATAAATAGCAAAATTTTCCCCTAAACAAAAAGAATATCCAGGAAACAGCAGAAGAGAGCCTTAAGTAAAACTTTAGTGTCCTTACACAGAAAATACTAAAGAAAAGATCAACAAAATTGAGAATCAATATAAAGTCTAATTATTAAGAATGCTAAGAGATGAGAGCAATTTATCAAAGAATTAAAATAAGATAATTCTCCAGAGATGAAAGGAGGACCTGTCTCCAATCTGGTAGGGTCTACTTGCAACCAATGGTATGAATTTAAAAAGAACCACACTTGGGCACATTATTATAAAACTCCAAAACTCCAAAAGTTAAAGGTTATTAAAAAGTTTCCACAGAGGGCTGGGAAAGACAATTGTGTACACAGAAATTAGAATCAGAAGCATTGATTCCTGGGATGCCTGTGTGGCTCGGTGGTTGAGTGCCTTTGGCTCATTCTGAGGTCCTGGGATAGAGTCCTGCATCCAGCTCCCTGCAGGGAGCCTGCTTCTCCCTCTGCCTGTGTCTCTGCCTCTCTCTGTGGGCTCTCATGAATAAATAAATAATATCTTTAAAAAAAGCATTGATTCCTTTTTGTTTTATTAGCGACACCACATAGTACAGCAATATTTTTTTTTTTTTTTTTTAGTACAGCAATATTTTTAAGGTTCTGTGGGAAGCTTTTTGCCAACTTAGCATTCTCTACCCAGCCAAACCATTAATCAAGTGGGAGAGAATGAAAAAGAATTTTTTGGTCTGAAAGCACTGATAGATTTATCTCCATACCCCCTTCCTTGGGAAGTTCCATGAGGAGTGGTGACAGGTGTGAGAGTTGTGTGAGGTAAACCCTCATGACTCATAGCAGGATGACACTAGGAAGTGTCAAAGTTGATAAGTCAAGAAATCGCATTATACATAATTTATTGGAGACATGGAGTTAACCACCAGAATAACAAAAAAATTGAAGTTGTAAAAGTAGCGACTTCTAAAGAAGGACTTAGATGGTAGGGTAAACCCTTCAGTACAACTTTAACCATGTACATATATTAACCTGAAGTAATTTTTAAATGTACTACCAGAGCTCCAATTAAAATTCTTTGTCTAATGTTTTATAATATTAACTACATGGACTGTGGTGAGCAGAATGATGCCCACAACGAGAACCACATCTTGTGAATATGTTATCTTATGTGGCAGGAAGGGACTTTGCAGATATGATTAAGGTTCAGGATCCTGAGATGGGGAGATTACCATAACTTATCTAGGTGGGCCTGACATAATCACAAGGTCCTTAAAAGTAGAAGAGGAGGGCAGCCCCAGTAGCTCAGTTGTTTAGTACTGCCTTCAGCCTGGGGTGTGATCCTGGAGACCAGGGATCGAGTCCCACGTTGGGCTCCCTGAACAGAGCCTGCTTCTCCCTCTGCTTGTCTCTCTCTCTCTGTCATGAATAAATAAATAAAATCTTTTTAAAAAAGTAGACGAGGAAAGCAGAAGGGAGTCAGAGGAGATGTGACTAGGAAGAGTAGGTGGAGAGGTATAATTTTGCTGGCTTTAGAGATGGAAGAAGATGCCAAAAATGTAGGCAGTCTCTGGAAACTGGAAGGCAAAGACATTGATTCACCCCTGGAGACTCCAGAAGGGAATACAATCCTGTTGACCCCTCAATTTTATTTCAGGAAGATCCATGGCATGCTTCTAACCTGCTAAAGTATAAGAAAGATTTTTGTTTTATTTTACCATGTTTGTGGTCATTTGTTACAGCAACAATAGAAGACTAATACATGGACTTACATCTGACGGGAATTAACTCCTTTTGATGTTTTCCCATCTTAGACTATTATTTTCCTTTCAGCTATTATGATCAGGTTTTCCATTTTATTTTATTTTATTTTATTTTATTTTATTTTATTTTATTTTTAAGATTTATTTATTTATTCATTCAGAGAGAGCGTGAGAGAGGCAGAGACACAGGCAGAGGGAGAAGCAGGCTCCATGCAGGAAGCCCGATGTGGGACTCGATCCTGGGTCTCCAGGATCACACCCCGGGTTGCAAGCGGCGCTAAACCGCTGCACCACCGGGGCTGCCCAGGTTTTCCATTTTAATGGGCAGCAAAACAGACCCTTTGCTTTTCTTATTTTATAGGTACTGGCTTTTTTGTTTAGTATTTCAGGCAGTTTACCACCATAGTATCAAATCTTCCTTGGTATCAATTTTGGATCCATTATAATGTGTCTATTTTCAGTGAAGCCATGATGGAACATTTTTTGATGATCTTCTTTCCTAGAAACCTGAATAATTTCATCTGATTTCCCATGTCTTTTTTCAAGAGCTTCAACATCCAGAAACCACATTTTCAGAAACAAAAAAAGAAAGTGATTAAGTGAAAGAAAAAATGATTCTGTTTCTTCTGACACAATTAGTTTTATTTCTCTGTATCGAGTCTTCTAGACAGAACTTCAGGTGTCACAGCAAGGTCAGAAGCTTTTGCTAAACACTCCACTTAACAATCATGTATTTTCATTTAATTATACCTTAACGTAATTTTATGGTTGTCATTATATATGTACTAATCTTCACTTTCTCTAAACTGAAATTCTCTTTGCCTCTTTATGGGGAAAACATGGACTTTGAGCGAAATATATCTAGATTCCAGACCTGGCTCTCTCATTTACAGTCTACATAACCTTGGGCAAGTTATTTAACCTCTCTGAGCTGTCTCCAACTATAAATACAGAGGTTGTAATACTTTATACTGCCTACCTCACCTCTGAACTACTGACATTTTGTTTTTAATAATAAATTTATTTTTTATTGGTGCTCAATTTGCCAACATACAGAATAACACCCAGTGCTCATCCCGTCAAGTGCCCCCCTCAGTGCCCATCACCCATTCACCCCCACCCCCCGCCCTCCTCCCCTTCCACCACCCCTAGTTCATTTCCCAGAGTTAGGAGTCTTTATGTTCTGTCTCCCTTTCTGATATTTCCCACACACTTCTTCTCCCTTCCCTTTTATTCCCTTTCACTATTATTTATATTCCCCAAATGAATGAGAACATACAATGTTTGTCCTTCTCCGATTGACTTATTTCACTCAGCATAATACCCTCCAGTTCCAACCACGTTGAAGCAAATGGTGGGTATTTGACATTTCTAATGGCTGAGGAATATTCCATTGTATACATAAACCACATCTTCTTTATCCATTCATCTTTCAATGGACACCGAGGCTCCTTCCACAGTTTGGTTATTGTGGACATTGCTGCTAGAAACATCAGAGTGCAGGTGTCCCGGCGTTTCATTGTATCTGTATCTTTGGGGTAAATCCTCAACAGTGCAATTGCTGGGTCTTAGGGCAGGTCTATTTTTCACTCTTTGAGGAACCTCCACACAGTTTTCCAGAGTGGCTGCACCAGTTCACATTCCCACCAACAGTGTAAGAGGGTTCCCATTTCTCCACATCCTCTCCAACATTTGTGGTTTCCAGCCTTGTTAATTTTCCCCATTCTCAATGGTGTGAGGTGGTATCTCATTGTGGTTTTGATTTGTATTTCCCTGATGGCAAGTGATGCAGAGCATTTTCTCATGTGCGTGTTGGCCATGTCTATGTCTTCCTCTGTGAGATTTCTCTTCATGTCTTTTGCCCAGTTCATGATTGGATTGTTTGTTTCTTTGGTGTTGAGTTTAATAAGTTCTTTATAGATCTTGGAAACTAGCCCTTTATCTGATATGTCATTTGCAAATATTTTCTCCCATTCTGTAGGTTGTCTTTTAGTTTTTTTGACTGTATCCTTTGCTGTGCAAAAGCTTCTTATCCTGATGAAGTCCCAATAATTCATTTTTGCTTTTGTTTCTTTTGCCTTCATGGATGTATCTTGCAAGAAGTTACTGTGTGTGTTAAGATATTTGATCTTCATCCTGGAGATGATTGTTTTTCCAATGTGGATTAGCCTTAAATGCCAAGTGTGTTAACATTGATCAGATGCTGTGTTATCTATAGCTGTAAATTTTTGTTGTAAAATGTTTACCTTATATGCCCAAAAGCCAAGCAAAATTTTATCATCCACAATAGTATTCTAACCCTAAGGACTCTTTCTACACGGAGCTTCAAGAACAGAAACAGTTCCTTGGAATAAACTGAACCTGAATGTTCATTATACTCGCATTAGACCTAATTGCTTACCGTGAATACAGATAGGCGTTTTCAGAGTATTTCTGCCACGGCTTACTTGTAATCGTCTTTCTTTTTCCTTCTGGACCCACAGAGTTCTTGGGCCAAACCTGATGTGCTAATGTGCAGTATAAATCAATGATAGCTTTTTGGTGACTCATTATTGTCTGGAAGCTCCAAAGTCAAATGAGATGATAAAAACCGCTTTAAGAAATCATATCTTGGGATCCCTGGGTGGCGCAGTGGTTTAGCGCCTGCCTGTGGCCCAGGGCGCGATCCTGGAGACCCGGGCTCGAATCCCACGTCGGGCTCCCAGTGCATGGAGCCTGCTTCTCCCTCTGCCTATGTCTCTGCCTCTCTCTCTCTCTCTCTCTCTCTCTCTCTCTGTGAGTATCATAAATAAATAAAAAAAAATTAAAAAAAAAGAAATCATATCTAATCAATAATAATGTACTTTAAGGTTGTTTGTTGTTTTATTATATTTAGAAAAGATGTAGAATTGAGTATAGCTCAGCCAAGGATGACTAACACTTTCTCATTTTTCATTATGAAAATTATGAGGAAAACTTACAGTTTGTACAAATGAATAGTTTCCGCTTCAAATTATTAGCTTGTCTATGCTATGAAAGGGGACTTCTTTCTGGTTTCAAAAAATATTTGCTATGGCAGTAAAAACGAATATGTATTTAGATGATTGTTGGGAATAATTTTGAGAATGTTATTTTAATCCACTGAGGTTGTGAGCTAAATTATAAATAATGCAAAATAATCAACCCCACCTGTGGAATGGGTCATGTCAAACTGATTATTTTAGCTAGTCAAAGCTGAGTAGCAAACCAAATGTTTACAGAAAGTTAAAGTGTCACTTTATGAAACTTGGTCATAGGTAAAGGATTTCTGAAAACATTGGCCAGAAAAAAGTATAAGTATAAACACTAAAGTTAGTCAGATGCTAAGCAAATATTTGTAATATGAATGTGACCCATTGCACAGGAATCTGAGTTAAGTGTGGCACCACACCACACATTCCTGTGAATGCTTAACCAAATCCTTGACTTCTAGGATACTTGCTAAATGTACATGTTTGCACTTACGTCCTTCATATGCTGCTCCTCATCCCTGCTTACCTGCTTACCAGCATTCCTAGGTTCAGAAATTTGTCAGGAAGTAGGAAAGCATGCTACTTTTTTTTGTTTGTTTTGCTTTTAATGTTAATCCTATTTTAAAGAAAAGACCAAGGTTTCCATCCATTCAGTTTATTCAAAAAACAATTACTGTGCACCCATTATTTGCAAGGTGTTTGCCTAAATTCTGCAGATACAGCAATGACCCAACACAAACAAAATCTGTCCTTATGAAGCTCAGGTATTAGTGTTTTGGTTTATAGGAAGTTATACTTAACTCAGAAAGCTACTGTTTTAGTACTAGGCAATGAGAGGCTGTTGCTAGGAGGGTCCTCATCAGGCCGGATATTCATCAGAATAAACATCAATCTATCATCTTTAAAACAAAAGTCCATTAACAGCCCCTCTTCTAGTTCTACAAAGACTTCATTCGTATGTATTCTGGAAATGATTATCCTATTAACTCAGCACCTTGCTATAAGACTTCTTGTTATGTGTTTACTCAATTTCTTTTTTTTTAAATTTTTATTTATTTATGATAGTCACAGAGAGAGAGACACAGAGAGAGAGAGAGGCAGAGACACAAGCAGAGGGAGAAGCAGGCTCCATGTACCGGGAGCCTGATGTGGGATTCGATCCCGGGTCTCCAGGATCGTGCCCTGTGCCAAAGACAGGCGCCAAACCGCTGCGCCACCCAGGGATCCCTCCCCTTAATTTTTAAATTCTCTTTGCAGAAATGGTCTATTTTTAGGTAGCCCTTAGAGGGAAAGAGAAAGAAAGAAAGGGTGGGAGTGAGGGACTGGTCTTTGAAATACAAAAAGACTTGATTTTCATCTTTTATTGATTCCACTAGAATCCAAACATCACATGGACCAACTTTCCCATTTGGAAAAAAATGAATTTTTACCATGATTAAGGAGAGTCAATGTTTGAAAGAAAGCTGGTTAAACTGGTTAACATCCAGTTCCATCCCAGGCAGGAATTACTGACATGACATCTCTGACAGATGGTTTCTCAACTCAGCTTGGACTATTCAAGGAAGTATTAATTATGTTTTTCATGCAAAGACTGAATGAAAGGAAAGCTGTCAACAGTTGAGCTGATAAAACCCACTCTCTATCAGTGAAGGAAAAGGCTTTTCAAGGCTTTCAGGAGCTAACATATCTTGTGTATTGCACATTGCTAATGTATTGCTTAATACATTGCTTGTGTATTGCAATGAAATGTTTTATAAGACACACTTTTCTTGTCATTAAAAAAATCGGTGTTTCATTCTTTTATCATGATATGTATGGTCTTACATCTTTCCAAACTATGCCTTTATTCACTGAGTCTAAGCAGCAAGGCTTTGAGAACTTTGAGAGTAATTGACATTACTTCAAGAGAAAGAGGAAAAAAGAAACATTGGCTGTAAATAGAGGAGTTGAAGGTTAAATGGTAGGGACCCTGCTTGGGTTGCTGGAGTCTCAATGTGGCTGGACCCAGGAAAAGCCTTTGGTTGCTTCTCAGGGCTACCTACAGAATGTCAACTGGGTGACTTTCCTGATAGTTTCCTCTGGCAGACCTAAACAGCTGCATTAAGAAAGGAACTGAGAGGCCACAGGTGTCACAGAAGCAAGTAGCTAGCCAGGAAGGATGAAAGATGCCAATTGGAAAAAGAGAATTATATATTAAAGGGAAAGCTAGCTCCACTTTTGATGGGATTCCAACAGACATTTAGGTTATATCTGAGATGCTTTATTAATGTATTATTAAGATCCATGATGAAAATAAGACTTGTTTCACAGGATCTCAGATTCAGAACTTTAAATATTTGAAAGGTAGTTGTTACTGGAGAAAAATTGGTATTGAGAAGAATATACAGAAAGTTTACATCATCTCATTTTGATTACCCACTAACTTTTAGATACTAAAGCGAAATTAAATATGCTCTTGTACATTTCTGAAGGAGAACTATTTTAGTTTTAACCTTTTATTAGAAACAATGAATGGACAGGAAGATAAAATAAATAAGAAAATTCCCTGGAGTACATCAGAGCAAGTACTCAGATCCAAAGTACTCAAAAGTAGGGATCCCTGGGTGGCGCAGCGGTTTGGCGCCTGCCTTTGGCCCAGGGCGCGATCCTGGAGACCCGGGATCGAATCCCACATCGGGCTCCCGGTGCATGGAGCCTGCTTCTCCCTCTGCCTGTGTCTCTGCCTCTCTCTCTCTGTGACTATCATAAATAAATAAATAAATAAATAAATAAATAAATAAATAAATATTTAAAAAAACAAACAAAAAAACCAAAGTACTCAAAAGCAAATATTTAACAAAATTTATCATTGTTCTTACTTGTAATGAGGATATTTTCAACAAACAAAGCAGAAACAAAAGAATAATAAAGGCATTAATAGGAGATATAATGAAAAGGATAGTATTCAGTAGCTTTAGAGAGCCCATGGATTTACATATTTCTATGTAAAATAATTCAGATTATGAATGTTTTCCTACGTCTTTATATCATGTAAAATTTGAATTAAAAGAATATGTTGAGTTCATGAAATACTGTACACCCTTAGTTTGGTGAGGTATCAAAATGTGTACTTTATTATGTTGATATTTATTCAGCAAATTTTCTGAGGGTTTTTTTTTTTTGCATGTGTAATGATGTGATTGGACATACTATAAAAGTTTTAATAATGTGCTTTTGAAGTGTTTACAAATGTACAAGTAAGCAGTCCACAACTTTTTTTTTTTTTTAATATATTTTTATTTATTTATTCACGAGAGACAGAGAGACAGAGAGAGAGAGGCAGAGACACAGGCAGAGGGAGAAGCAGGCTCCATGCACCGGGAGCCCGACGTGGGATTCGATCCCGGGTCTCCAGGATCGCGCCCTGGGCCAAAGGCAGGCGCCAAACCGCTGCGCCACCCAGGGATCCCAGCAGTCCACAACTTACTAAAATCTAAAATTATGGTATTTCAGGGACACCTGGCTGGCTTAGTTGGTAGAGCATGTGACTCTTGATCTGGGGTTGTAAGTTCGAGCCCCACATTGGGTGTAGAGATTACTTAAAAAAAATTAAAATATTAGTGAAATAAAAATAAATAAAACCTTGGAGCTTCAGAATTTGAGGAGAGAACTAAAGGTCATCTAATTTAACTTCCAGACAGTAGATTAATTCTTTCTAGATCATCTTTTACAGGTGTCGTCCACTCTCTTCTTGATCACATCCAATGAGACTATGATACTTACTCAGCTCTCGCAGGCCAAGCCATTTCTTTGTTCTATTGTTTTAGTTGCTAGAAAGTTCTTAACAGTAAAGGATATCTGTAATTTTCACACATTTTCCAAGTTTTCACTCATCAAAAGAGGACCAAAGGTTTGAAGAAAGTTTCCAAGTGTGTCTTAATTGTTTTACTCCAGGTGAAATATCCAAGATCTTTCAGCAATAGATAATAAAGTGTATAATTAGAAAATTATTATCTACTTCAATCAGGGCACTTTATTTCTGCAAATGGGAACAACATTAAGCACTATTAGCTTTTTTAGCAGCTCTGACCACTGGATTGTTTCTTGTCATTTTTTAAAGGAGATTTATTTATTTGAGAGAGGGAGCAAGGTTAGGGGTAGGGGAGAGGCAGAGGGAGAGGAAGAGAGAGTCCTCAGCAGACTCTGCACTGAGCATGGAGCCAGGCTTGTGATCTCAAGATTCTGAGATCACCACCTGAACTGAAACCAAGAGTCTGACTGATGTTCAACTGACTGTGCACCCCAGGTTCCCCCCCACTTCAATTGTTTCAATTGAATTTTTATTTCTCCAAATGCTCCAAGTCTCTTGTAAACTGCTGTTAAGCCCGTGATCTCTTTGTGTATATGCACATTCATATAAAAATAATTGTCATGGATCTGTGCTATTCTCATACTCCATGAATTGGCTTGAAGGTGAATGATAGAGAAATGAAGGCAAATTGAGTGAAGAGCAGAGAATCTACCATTGAATTCACTCTTCATTTCCTTTGTTCCTCTGATTTTCCTACTCTCATTTTGAGAATGAGCATTTGTCATTCTTTATGTTTTCTTCACAGTTAGGAAATACCCTAGCACAGAGCAGGTACTCAAATTTTGTTGTTGATGATGAACTGATCTGAGCTTTCATGTCAGACAATTCAATAGTGGAAGCAGGAATTAGGAATGTGCCACATGGCCACATGGCCACACAGGACATTAATTTATGGAACATACACGAGACTCACCATGTGCCTAAAATAAAGGTGGAATTTGCCTAATCTCTCCTCTCCTTCCCTCATCTGTTCAGCAACTTCTTTTGTCTGGTGCAGAACTCTATAAGAGATTTTAGCTACATTATAGATTAAAATTTGTAAGCTATTAATAGAACCTAAGTACACTTTGAAATGTTATTTTGGAAATATGAATTTTAAAAAACTGACGTACACATGAACTAGTTGGTGGTATAAGTATTACTACAGGACACTTCCCTAAAGACTGTCTTGCTCAGTTTGCAGCTTACTGATGTTTGTCTTGATTTTTGTTGGTGTTTTTGCTGATGACCTTCTGGATTTTGGCAATTTTTGAATAAAAAAGAAAAACAAAATTCAAAATTAGTTATATTTAGAAAATTGCTGCTAGTGACAGGTGGTAAACATTTATGTTTATTATCTATGTATCTGATCACTTCTTGGTATATTTCCAACTCCAAATATTATTGACAGATTGTATTAGGATTCTTCAGAGAAACAGAACCAATAGGAGATATATATATGTATAGGTAGACAGATATTGTGATAGATAGATACAGAGATAGATAGAGATATACAAAGAGAGAGGCTTATTATAAGGAATTAGCTCACACAATTATGGAAGCTGACAAGTCCTTAGACCTGTGGGGTGAGTCTACAAGCTGGAGATCCAGGAGGGCCAATGGTGCAAGTTCTAGTCTGAGCCCAAAGACCTAAAAGCCATGAGAAACAATAGTGCACCTTCAATTCAAGACTGTCAGTCTCAAGACAGGAAGAGCTGATGCTTCAATTAAAGTCTGAAGGCAAGAAAATACCAATGTCCCAGCTAGAAGGCAATAAGGCAGGAAGAATTTCCTTTTATTCAGAGATGGTCAGTCTTTTTGTTCTATTCAGGACTTCAGCGATTGGATAAGGCCCACCCACATTAGGAAGGACAATCTGTTTTACCTCATCTATTGATTTAAATATTAAACTCGGGGCACTTGGGTGGCTCAGTCGCTGAGCATCTGCTCAGATCATGATCCCGGGATCATGGAATCGAGTTCTGTATCAGGCTCCCTGCAGGGGGGAGCTTCTCCTCTGCCTATGTCTTTGTCTCTCTGTGAGTCTTTCATGAATAAAATAAAATCTTTAAATATGTATGTTTATATACTAAATATACTATATAAATATATATATATATATATATATATTAAAGTCAGCCAGAAATATCTTCACTGAAATATTCAGAATATTTGGTGAAATATTCAGGCATCCTTGGCTCCGTCCAGTTAAGACATAAAATTTGCCATCATACGGAGCAAAGCATTTGAACCAAAGGATTAAAAATGAGCATAAGGAAAATTGAGGAGGGTTTATTCACTCACCTGTTCAACAAATACTTAAATGTGTATTGTGTGTTAAAAGTCAAAGGAGACATAGATAATTCTTCTCATGGAGCAAAGATACAGATCTTAAAACAAAATTTTATGTCAGAGAAAGATGCTATTGGAGGAGAAATAACAGACTGCTACCTAGACTGAAGAACATGGTGGCAAAACTCTACAAAGAGGGTCCAGGATGCTAAAGGTTCTGACAAGAGTGAGTATCAGACACTGAGTAACTCAAAGCCCATGGAGTGTAGATTAAGAGAGAGTAGTATAGAAGGGTGAGTGAGAGCTGAGCTAGAAAGGTAGGCAAAAGGCAGGTCCTGAAGCCTTCCTGGCACATTAGAGTAGGAGAACCATTTCCTAAGGGTGTTGACAAGTTACTTAGAGAGTTCAAACAGACAAAGGACTGATCCTCTTTGCATTTTTGAAAGGAAACTGAGAGAGGACAAGATGAGAAATAGAAAAAGCCAGCTATGGGGCTATTATACAAAAAAGTGAGGGGTACCTGGGTGGCTCAGTGGTTGAGCATCTGCCTTTGGCTCAGGTTGTGATCCCGGGGTCCCTGGATCAAGTCCCACATCGGGTTCGCTGCAGGGAGCCTGTTCACCCTCTGCCTGTGTCTCTGCCTCTCTCTGTATGTCTCTCATGAATGAATGAATGAATGAATGAATGAATGAATAAACAAACAAATAAATAAATCTTTAAAAAAAGTGAGAGATGGATGCTGGGCTGGGCCAGGATTGATGGTGGAGATGGACTAGCATAATACATCTGAGAGACACATAAGAGATCCAGCAGACGGTGTGTGGTGATTAGATGGTTGTGCAAGGAGAAAGAGAGAAGCAGATGCAGTTGGCTGAGGAGTGACTGTAGACTCAGAGCCTTGAGGACCTCCCAAAGCAAGTGATAAGAGGAAGTCTGCAAGAGATGCAGGGATAAATGGTCAGATAAGCAGGTGGTCCAGAGAATGTGGTTTGGCAGACAACAGAAGAGAGAGAAGGAGGATGTGTTCAGTATCATTAAATTCAGCTTGAAATGAAAGCAAATTAAGAACAGAATCAATGACCATTGTATTCCAAGATATTCAGGAAGAGGAAGCGTAGGCAAGGATCTGAGATGTGAAACTGAAATATACTGAGGGTTGCAACTTGGGAAAATGATGATGGTGGCATATGTGACTTGTCTGAAAAGTGGCTGTGGGGGCACCTGGGTGGCTCTGTACACTAAGCCTCTGGCTCCTGGTTTCGGCTCAAGTCATGATCTCCTGGGAGGGGAGGGTGGGGAGATTGAGCCCCATGTGGAGCATCACATAGGACTCTCTGCTGAGTGGAAGTCTGTCCCACTCCCCTGTCCTCTGCCCCTTCTTCCCTCCCCCACCCCATCCACATGTCTTTCTCTCTCTCTCAAATAAATAAATCTTTAAAAAATGTAAAAGCAGAGGGAAAGGACTGGTCTGTAGGCAAAGAGAGGTAAAGGGTCAGGGGAGAATTTTTTATCTTCTAAATAGGGAGATTTGTTCATATATAAATGTTGCTGGGAAGGAGCCAGTATAGAGGTTGAAGGTACAAAAGGAAGGAGATATTAGGTCTCTGGTTAAAGTATGTTTAAGAATAATTGATAACTATGAGTGATGAGAGCTCACTATTTGTTTTCTAAGCATGACATGCATCAGTTTAATTCCCACAGCAACCTCCTCATAGGTACTATAATTATCTCCATTTTTACACATGTTGTTATTGGCACATGGGGTAGTTAACCACCTTGCCTAAGGCCACGAGAGGTAGAGCCAGGACTTGGGCCCAGGCAGTCTGGATCCCAAGGTGCATTCTCTGAACACCTACATAGTCAAATGGAGGAAAAGAGAAATCTGTGTATAAATACTAAGAAAGGTTAAAAGGTTTCTCTGGAAACATCTGACCACAGACACTATGTCTCCAGGACTTTCCACAAGCTAACACAGAGGTTTTGAAGGGCAACTACACTCAAAGCCAATTCACTTCATTTCATACAATATATCTTGAGATTAGTGTTTAATATAGTTGCCCAATGGTATTCAAGAGTACAAAATCAATTTTCGATGTATTATAACTTTTACTGGGTAATCACATTTCCATTAAGTATATAGGGTATTTATTTCCATTTCAGAAACATGAATTCCTAATATTATTTCTATATGATCTATAAATAACTGTAGATATGCTTGCCAGTGTGTTGCTTTGCTTTTGATGGCATAAAATGGAAAAACATAAATAGCAAAGTATTTCGTTTTATTAGCCGAAGGAAAGAATATCTTTTTTAAATCCAGAAAATTGTTTATTACTTTGGAAGCTGTATGCAAATCAGACAATTTAGACGCAATATCAGAAGGAAAGGTGGTCTCCTAGGAAACTCTTGGCAGTTTAAATGTTTGGTAGGTTCCTTCTTCAATTAAAGCAGAGAACAGTAAAGGGACATATCCTTTGAGTCACCCCATGTATTAGAAGTTATCAGCCTTCCCAAAACACTAGAGGTAGTCTGAGTGAAAGCTTTTTGTTGGAGCAACTGGGTGAAATCCTGGAGCATAAATAAAATCCCAGATTTTATTTATTTATTTATTTATTTTATTTATTTATTTTTTTAATAAATTTTTATTTATTTATGATAGTCACACAGAGAGAGAGAGGCAGAGACACAGGCAGAGGGAGAAGCAGGCTCCATGCACCAGGAGCCCGACATGGGATTCGATCCCGGGTCTCCAGGATCGCGCCCCGGGCCAAAGGCAGGCGCCAAACCGCTGCGCCACCCAGGGATCCCAAAATCCCAGATTTTATTTTTTTTTATTTTATTTTTTTTTTTTTAATTTTTATTTATTTATGATAGTCACACAGAGAGAGAGGCAGAGACATAGGCAGAAGGAGAAGCAGGCTCCATGCACCGGGAGCCCGACGTGGGATTCGATCCCGGGTCTCCAGGATCGGGCCCTGGGCCAAAGGCAGGCGCCAAACCGCTGCGCCACCCAGGGATCCCAAAATCCCAGATTTTAAACTTCACCACACAAATCACATTTTGGGGGATAATATGTTTAATTTCATGGTAAGAAATTCTGTTGATGGTCAACTTGCTGCCCCCAAATAGTTTAAGTAGGTCAATGGAAACTTCTCCAAAATGGTAAAGGTCAGTGAATGGCCTTTCTACAAAAATACTTTCTTTTCCAATACTAGACTTTCTTGAATAGGCTCATTCACTAAATCAGATAAATGTTGATAAATAATTTGATAGTCAATTTTACACCAGGATGAACCAATAGAACACTTGTTTTGTTTTGTGCTTTGGCCTTTTATAAAACACAGTTGGGAAAAGTTTGCCCTAAATGGATCAACTAACATTCAGCCTATGCCATGACTCACTCTGATCTTCGTATTGTTGGTAACTCTACAACAAAAGCACTCCTTTTGCCCAGGATTTAAATGTATTAAAAAAGTCTCTCGGGGGGCCTGGATGGCTCAGTGGTTGAGCATCTGCCTTTGGCTCAGGTCGTGATCCCGGGGTCCCGGGATCAAGTCCCACATCAGGTTCCCTGCAGGGAGCCTGCTTCTCCCTCTGCCTGTGTCTCTGCCTCTCTCTCTTTGTGTCTCTCATGAATAAATAAAATCTTAAAAAAAAAAAAGTCTCTCAAAATTTAAGAGTAGTTGAGATTCCTCCTTTTTACATACCTTACATGCAGCCAGGAACCCAGAATCTCCTCTGAAATTGTCATTTACGTTAATTTCTTTCCATTCCCTCAGCCTCCAGAGCAAACAGAAATCAACTGTAAGGGTCTCATACATTACCTCCCTCACCCCAATTTCTGTACAGTTCAATGTCTAAACTAATCTTAGAGGATAGTGTCAGGAGCTACATCTTCTACTGTATACCTAATACCTGTAGTTGACTTTTAGCAAAGCAACATCATCCATCATATTAAACAGTTTATTTTTTATGTTATTGCTTTATATTAATATATAGATGCATTTCAGTTTTATCTTCACGTAGAGCCATGAATACAAGGTTTCATCCCCATTTTTGTTTATTCATTATTTAATATCCCTGATAATTTTTTCTCCCTCAAGGATATTTCTGTAAGTTTCTTTCATGCAAGTGTCAGAAACATACTTTCTGCAATTCCCAGTTTTCATATACTGTTTTGTAGAAGAGCTTGGTACTTCAAATGGAGGCATTTTTAAAAGGTTTTTATTTATTTATTCATAAGAAACATACACAGAGAGAGGCAGAGACATGGGCAAAGGGAGGAATAGGCTCCCTGCGGGGAGCTTGATGTGGGACTCCATCCCTGGACCCTGGGATCATGACCTGAGCCAAAGGCAGATATATGCTCAAACACTGAGCCACCCAGGTGCCCCAAAATAACAGAATTTAAAGACTGGTACTGGCAAGTTCCAGGACTTGGGGTCAGCAAATAAGCAGAAGCCACACTTCCAAGCAAGGTACACTGTCTGCTTCTCATCCTCTGTTATCATCCCTTAGGCTGCCACAGGCTAAGTTTTGGAGTGTGCATTTTTAGTAGAAGTAAGACAGCCCTCCTAATTGCAGCTTGCAAGAAAGCACTAGGACCAGAACTATGTTAAGGACACTTTCCCAGGAGGGCACAGATGTTCTGGGTGAATTCCAGGTCTAATAGTTATGAATCCTTCAGTGGATCCATATTTTTCTATTCCAGAAAGTATGTGTATGATCTGACTCTGAGCCTATGTACAGACGTACATGGGAGATCTAACAAGGGAAAGTTCTGTTACCTGACCTATTTCCACATTGTCTAAACCAAAAGTGAAAAATCCATTTAGCCATAGGCTATAGAAATACAAATAAGAAAGAAAGATTTACAAGTAGAATATCTCTGACTAGATTTATGATTGTAAAAAAACACTATGTTTTTCTCCTTGTTTTTCTTGTTATCTGAGAGTTGAAAGATATCCACTTTAAAACAAATACAGCATCATAGAAACATAACTTATTATATTACCTAATAAATAATAAATGGAAACATAATACTTATAAATATATATTAATAACTTTCTTGTATTAGTCTGGGGCTTCTTTTGATTACCTTGCATAGCATATTAAGTGATTTATACAGTTGAACTCTTTTACATGTTTTAGAAGACGAGCATATCTTAAAGTAATATGCTTAACATTTTCAAACAGAAATTTGCAGTCTTTCATCTTTTAAAGTGTCCTTGCTCTCTTTTTTGAATGTATTTATCATTCAATAGCCCATAAGAAATGGTTACATTAGCACATTATAGTAGCATGTTTTAAAAATCTGTTATTATAAATTTGTTGAGTATGGATATGGTTTAACTTAAGGAATATTAATTTGGAATAAAATTGATTTGTGTATTTTTCTCATTCAAATATTAATGTAGTCTAAGAG
This sequence comes from Canis lupus familiaris, assembly GCF_011100685.1. Lineage (NCBI taxonomy): Eukaryota > Metazoa > Chordata > Mammalia > Carnivora > Canidae > Canis > Canis lupus. Next base: position 81,031,553 of record NC_049228.1, on the reverse strand, counting down.
CAAGATACTTTAATACTCAGAGTTACTATTGAAAGATATACATTTACTGTCAGGATACCTATTCAGTCCCTGTTTTTGTGGATTGTTCCCTTGAACTTCCTCTATTACAGAATCCCCCTTAGTATTTCTTGCACACCTGGCTTTGTGGTCATATATTCTTTCAGTTTCTGCCTATCTTGGAAGCTCTTTATCTCTCCTATTCTAAATGAGAGCCTTGCTGGATACAGTATTCTTGGCTGCAGGTTCTTCTCATTTAGGACCCTGAATATATCCTGCCAGCCCTTTCTGGCCTTCCAGGTCTCTGTGGAGGGTTCTCCTGTTATGCTAATACTTCTACCCATAAAATTTAGAGATTACTTGTCTCTTGCTGCTTTAAGGAAATTCTCTTTATCTTTTGAATTTGCAAGTTTCCCTATTAAATGCCCAGGTGTAGAGCAGTTTTTATTGATATTGGGGTGGGAACTATCTATTTACTAGATCTGAATGCCTGTTTCCCTCCCTAATTTAGGGAAGTTTTCAGCTATGATTTGTTCAAATACATATTCTAGGCCTCTGTCCATTTTGGTACACTCGGTAACACCAGTTAAAAGTAGATTTTTCATTCTGAGGCTACTATTTTTTCCCTTAAACTATCCTGATGATCTTTTAGTCGTTTTTTCTTTTTTTCCTCAGTTCCCCTCCTTGCCATCAACTTGTCTTCTATGTCACTCACTCGTTTAATTGATTTTTAATTTCGGCGTGATTAGATCTAAATTCTGCAGTCATGAAGTCTCTGGAATCATTCACGGTTTTTTCGAGAGCCACCAGTAGCTTTATAATTGTGCTTCAGAACTGGCTTTCTGACATTGAATTGTAATTCAAATTTTGTAACTCTGTGGGAGAGAGAGCTGTTTCTGATTCTTATTTGAGGTGATTTTTTCCTTCTAGTCATTGTACTCAGTGCAAATTGGCCAAAACCAAGTTGTATTGGGAAAATGAGAAAAAGAGAGAAGAGAAAGAAAAAAAAAAGAAAGAAGAAAAAAGAGTAAGAAGGAAAGAAGGAAAAAAGAGAATAGAATAAAATAAAAAAGGGAGGGGGGTAAGAAAACCGAAATCAAAAGACAAAAAACAAGGGGGAGTATCCTCTCATTTTCTACACTGTAAATCCCTCGGCTTCCCCTGGAACTTTCCAGTGCTTCTTGGTCAATAATTTGTTTTTCCTCTGTCCGTCTATCTGGTCTTCTGTGGGAGAGGCCTGTAGTGCTGATTTTCCGGTTTTAGCGCTTGGGGGAGCTGCTCATCCCCCTCCCTGGTGCAGGGCTCAGTGAAAGATGTTTAACCTCTTTATCCCTCGAGGCCACTGTGGGGCTCAGTGGGGGTTGTTTATCCTGTGAGGCCCCAGGAGGAACAACAACAGTAGAGGCGGCCAGCTCTGGAGCCCTGGAGTAAGCTCCCGCAGTAGCTATGGAGCTTGCAGTCTGCAGAAGCCCGGATGCTCTGGGGGCAGGGGCCACTGATCTGCCCAGCTCGAGGCCACCCAGCTGCAAGAGTGTCCTTGCTGTCCTGAGCCTTCCTGGCTTCTGCCTGTCCCGGGGGAGGCGCCGTTTCTTGGGCTGTGTCCCCCTCGCACTGAGCTGTTGGAATCGTACTCCAGGCCGCCCAGCCCCCTCCATGTGGAGCCTCTGCCGAGCACATTCTGAGCAGGTCCCAGGGCCACACAGCCCCCTGCGTGGAGCCTCTGCCTGAGCCGCTTCCGAGCTGTGCCCGGGCGCTCAGCTCCCTCCCAGCGGAGCCGCTGCCTGAGCTGCCTCTAACCTTCTCCAGAGCCCTGACATATGCACCCCGCAGCCCTTTAGGGAGCTCGGCCGCTGTGTGTGGTGCACTCTCCCTGGGGCGCTGGTGCTCTGTTAGTGTCCCAGGGAGGCTGAGGGCATCCCCGCCCCTCCTGGGATCCTGCTCCAACTCCCAGGAAGATTGGTGAAATCCCTGCTTCTCCAGGACGGGGCTTTCCTGTCCTGGGGACACTCACTGTGGCCTTAGCCCGGGTCCTCCGGCCCCTCCCACTTGGATGCCTTTTGTTTATTTCTTCCCCAGCCCAGTCTTCTTACCGTAATAGAAGCGTGAACTCTTCTCACTGTAGCATTCTAGCTGTTCTCTCTTTAAATCTCAGGCCGAATTCGCAGGTTTTCAGGATGATTTGAAAGTTACTTAGGTAGTGTTTTGGGGGACAGATGACTTGGGGACCCTACTCTTCCGCCATCTTCCCCCCTCCTACTCTGTTTTCCGTTTAAAATTGTTTCTAGGCAACGGTATCAGGAGGGTCAATGAGAAAGCCATCTGACATTGGCAACCTGAGCTGAATGGTGATTGGCCACCTGAACCAGGCCACCACTAGAGCGTGCGTGATTGGCCGGGGCATGGCGGTGACATCACAGAGGAGCACTCTGATGCACCTGGGCTGATGTAAAAGCATGACAACCGCTCCCGATCTGCTCCAGAGGCCGTGCAGCCTCCTCCCTGCGGAGCCTCTGCCAGAGCCGCTTCTGAGGAGCTCCTGGGGCCGAGAAGACCCTCCGTGCAGCGCCGCCACCTAAGATGCCTCGGAGGTGTTCCCGTGGCTGAGCAGTCTCCTCCCCTCGGAGCCTACGCCCTAGCCGCCTCCGTGCTGCGCCCAGGCCTGCTGGGCGGGCGCTCCAGCCATTTTCAGAGCTCCATCCTTGGTCTGTGGCACGCTCTCCCCATTTCCTATGTTCGTGACCCCGGGAACCTGGAGGCTCCACTGCCCCTCCTGGCAGATGGAAAGCTCCCTAGTTACTGCGGGAGCTCAATCCAGGGCTCCAGAGCTGGCCGCCGCCACTGTGGTTGTTCCTCCTGGGGCCTCACAAGGTAAACAAACCCACTGAGCCCTGCACCAGGCAGGGGGCTGAGCAGCTCCCCCAAGTGCTAACATCTGAAAATCAGCACAACAGGCCCCACCCTTCTTCTGTGAAGACCAACTAGATGGACAAGTTCTAGGGGAAGTCAAGGGACTTAAAGTATACAGAATCAGAAGATATTCCCCCGTGGGGTTTTTTGTTTGTTTGTTTGCTTGTCTCACCCTTTTTTTCTTTCTCTTTTTTTTCTTTTTTCTTCCGTTTTTCTTTTTCTCTTTTTTTCCTTCTTTCTCTCTTCTCTTTTTCTCCTTTTCCCAATACAACTTGTTTTTGGCCACTCTGCACTGAGCAAAATGCCAAGAAAGAAAACCTCACCTCAAAAGAAAGAATCAGAAACAGTCCTCTCTCCCACAGAGTTACAAAATTTGGATTACAATTCAATGTCAGAAAGCCAATTCAGAAGCACTATTATTTTTTTTTCAGAAGCACTATTATAAAGCTACTGGTGGCTCTAGAAAAAAGCATAAAGGACTCAACAGACATTATGACTGCAGAATTTAGATCTAATCAGGCAGAAAGTAAATATCTATTGAATGAGAAGCCATCCAAAATAGAAGTCCTAACGACGAGGGTTAACGAGGTGGAAGAACGAGTGAGTGACATAGAAGACAAGTTGATGGCAAAGAGGGAAACTGAGGAAAAAAGAGACAAACAATTAAAAGACCATGAGGGTAGATTAAGAGAAATAGGGATCCCTGGGTGGCGCAGCGGTTTGGCGCCTGCCTTTGGCCCAGGGCGTGATCCTGGAGACCCGGGATTGAATCCCACATCGGGCTCCCGGTGCATGGAGCCTGCTTCTCCCTCTGCCTGTGTCTCTGCCTTTCTCTCTCTCTCTCTGTATCTGTCATAAATAAAAAAAAAAGAGAGAGAAATAAATGACAGCCTGAGGAAGAAAAACCTATGTTCAATTGGGGTTCCCCAAGGCGACGAAGGGGACAGAGTTCCAGAATAGTATTTGAACAAATCATAGCTGAAAACTTTCCTAATCTGGGAAGGGAAACAGGCATTCAGATCCAGGAAATAGAGAGATTCCCCCCCTAAAATCAATAAAACCGTTCAACCCCTTGACATTGAATAGTTAAGCTTGCAAATTCCAAAGATAAAGAGAAGATCCTTAAAGAAGCAACAGACAAGAAATTGGTTGACTCACTTCACTCAGCATATTACCCTCCAGTTCCATCCACGTTGAAGCAAATGGTGGGTATTTGTCATTTCTACTGGCTGACTAATATTCCATTGTATACATAAACCACATCTTCTCTATCCATTCATCTTTCGATGGATACCGAGGCTCCTTCCACAGTTTGGCTATTGTGGACATTGCTGCTATAAACATCGGGGTGCAGGTGTCCCGGCGTTTCATTGCATCTGTATCTTTGGGGTAAATCCCCAGCAGTGCAATTGCTGGGTCGTAGGGCAGGTCTATTTTTAACTCTTTGAGGAACCTCCACACAGTTTTCCAGAGTGGCTGCACCAGTTCAGATTCCCACCAACAGTTTATTGCATCCTTTCCAACATATGTGGTTTTCTGTCTTGTTAATTTTCCCAACTCTCACTGGTGTGAGGTGGGATCTCATTGTGGTTTTGATTTGTATTTTTCATGGACAGTGATGTGGAGCATTTTCTCATGTGCTTGTTGTCCATGTCTATGTCTTCCTCTGTGAGATTTCTCTTCATGTCTTTTGCTCATTTCATGATTGGATTGTTTGTTTCTTTGCTGTTGAGTTTAATAAGTTCTTTATAGATCTTGGAAACTAGCCCTTTATCTGATATGTCATTTGCAAATATCTTCTCCCATCCTGTAGGTTGTCTTTGAGTTTTGTTGACTGTATCCTTTGCTGTGCAAAAGCTTCTTATCTTGATGAAGTCCCAATAGTTCATTTTTGCTTTTGTTTCTTTTGCCTTCGTGGATGTATCTTGCAAGAAGTTACTGTGGCCGAGTTCAAAAAGGGTGTTGCCTGTGTTCTTCTCTAGGATTTTGATGGAATCTTGTCTCCCATTTAGATCTTTCATCCATTTTGAGTTTATCTTTGTGTCTGGTGAAAGAGAGTGGTCTAGTTTCATTTTTCTGCAGGTGGATGGACAATTTTCCCAGCACCATTTATTGAAGAGACTGTCTTTCTTCCAATGGATAGTCTTTCCTCCCCTATCGAATATTAGCTGACCATAAAGTTCAGGGTCCACTTCTAGGTTCTCTATTCTGTTCCATTGATCTATGTGTCTGTTTTTGTGCCAGTACCACACTGTCTTGATGACCACAGCTTCGTAGTACAACCTGAAATCTGGCATTGTGATGCCCCCAGCTATGGTTTTCTTTTTTAAAATTCCCCTGGCTATTCGGGGTCTTTTCTGATTCCACACAAATCTTTTTTTTTTTTTTTAGATTTTATTTATTTATTCATGATAGTCACACAGAGAGAGACAGAGAGGCAGAGACACAGGCAGAGGGAGAAGCAGGCTCCATGCACTGGGAGCCCAACGTGGGATTCGATCTCGGGTCTCCAGGATCGCGCCCGGGGCCAAAGGGAGGCGCCAAACTGCTGCGCCACCCAGGGTTCCCATGATTCCACACAAATCTTAAAATAATTTGTTCTAACTCTCTGAAGAAAGTCCATGGTATTTTGATAGGGATTGCATTAAACGTGTATATTGCCCTGGGTAACATTGACATGTTCACAATATTAATTCTGCCAGTCCATGAGCATGGAATATTTTTCCATCTCTTTCTGTCTTCCTCAATTTCTTTCAGAAGTGTTCTGTAGTTTTTAGGGTATAGATCCTTTACCTCTTTGGTTAGGTTTATTCCTAGGTATCTTATGCTTTTGGGTGCAATTGTAAATGGGATTGACTCCTTAATTTCTCTTTCTTCACTCTCACTGTTAGTGTATAGAAATGCCATTGATTTCTGGGCATTGATTTTGTATCCTGCCATACTGCCAAATTGTTGTATGAGTTCTAGCAATCTTGAGGTGGAGTCTTTGGATTTTCTATGTAGAGTATCATGTCATCGGCGAAGAGGGAGTTTGAATTCTTCTTTGCCAATTCGAATGCTTTTAATGTCTTTTTGTTGTCTGATTGCTGAGGCTAGGACTTCCAGTACTATGTTGAATAGCAGTGGTGAGAGTGGACATCCCTGTCTTGTTCCTGATCTTAGGGGAAAGGCTCCCAGTGCTTCCCCATTGAGAATGATATTTGCTGTGGGTTTTTCGTAGATGCCTTTTAAGATGTTGAGGAATGTTCCCTCTATCCCTACACTCTGAAGAGTTTTGATCAGGAATGGATGCTGTATTTTGTCAAATGCTTTCTCTGCATCTAATGAGAGGGTCATATGGTTCTTAGTTTTTCCCTTGCTGATATGATGAATCACATTGATTGCTTTAGGAGTGTTGAACCAGCCTTGTGTCCTGGGAATAAATCCTACGTGGGCATGGTGAATAGTTTTCTTAATGGACTGTTGGATCCTGTTGGCTCATATCTTGTTGAGAATTTTTGCATCCATGTTCATCAGGGATATTGGTCTATAATTCTCCTTTTTGGTGGGGTCTTTGTCTGGTTTTGGAATTAAGGTGATGCTGGCCTCATAGAATGAATTTGGAAGTACTCCATCTCTTTCTATCTTTCCAAACAGCTTTAGTAGAATGGGTATGGTTTCTTCTTGAAACGTTTGATAGAATTCCCCAGGGAAGCCATCTGGCCCTGGACTTTTGTGTCTTGGGAGGTTTTTGATGACTGCTTCAATTTACTCCCTGGTTATTGGCCTGTTTAGGTTTACTATTTCTTCCTGTTCCAGTTTTGGTAGTTTGTGGTTTTCCAGAAATGCGTCCTTTTCTTCTAGATTGCCTAATTTATTGGTGTATAGCTGTTCATAATGTTTTTAAAATCGTTTGTATTTCCCTGGTGTTGGTAGTGATCTCTCCTTTCTCATTCATGATTTTATTAATTTGAGTTTTCTCTCTCTTCTTTTTAATAAGGCTGGCTAATGGTTTATCTATCTTATTAATTCTTTCAAAGAACCAACTCCTGGGGGATCCCTGGGTGGCGCAGCGGTTTAGCGCCTGCCTTTGGCCCAGGACGCGATCCTGGAGACCCGGGATCGAATCCCATATCAGGCTCCCGGTGCATGGAGCCTGCTTCTCCCTCTGCCTGTGTCTCTGCCTCTCTCTCTCTCTCTGTGACTATCATACATAAATAAATAAATATTTAAAAAAAAAAAAAGAACCAACTCCTGGCTTTGTTCATCTGTTCTACATTTCTTCTGGTCTGTAATTCATTGAGCTTTCCCAAATCTTTATTAACTCTCTTCCTCTGCTGTGTTTAGGATCTACTTGCTGTTTTTTCCTCCAGCTCCTTTAGGTGGAAGGTTCGCTTTTGTATTTGAGTTCTTTCCAGTTTTTGGATGGATGCTCGTATTGCAATGTATTTCCCCTCAGGACTCTTTTGCTGTTTCCCAAAGATTTCCAATGGTTGTATCTGCATTCTCACTAGTTTCCATGAATCTTCTTCTTCTTTTTTTTTAATATTTTATTTATTTATTCATGAGAGACAGAGAGAGAGAGGCAGAGACACAGGCAGAGGGAGAAGCAGGCTCCACGCAGGGATCCCGATGTGGGATTCGATCCTAGGTCTCCAGGATCACGCCCTGGGCTGAAGGCAGCGCCAAACCGCTGAGCCACCGGGGCTGCCCCATCCATGAATCTTCTTAATTCTTCTCTAATTTCCTGCTTGATCCTTTCATCTTTTAGCAGAATGGTCCTTAAGCTCCATGTGTTTGAAATCTTTCCAGAGTTGTTCTTGTGATTTAGTTCTAATTTCAAAGCATTATGGTCTGAAAATATGCAGTGGACAATCCCAATTTTTGGTATTGGTTAAGACCTGATTTGTGACCCAGTATGTTTTCTTTTTTTTTTTTTTTTTTTTTTTTTTTTTTTTTTTCCCAGTATGTTTTCTAATCCGGAGAAACTTCCATGTGCACTTGAGTAGAATGTGTTTTCAATTGTGTTTGCCCGGAAAGTTCTGTCAATATCTGCGAAATCCATCTGGTCCAGTGTATCATTTAAAGCTCTTGTTTCTTTGGAGATGTTGTGCTTAGAAAACCTTTCAATTGTTGGAAGTGCTACATTCAAGTCACCACGTAGAAGTGTATTATTTTCTAAGTATCTTTTAACCTTGGTTATTAATTGATAGATATACTTGGCAGCTTCCACTTTCGGGACATAAGTATTGATGATTGTTAGGTCCTCTGGTTCGATAGGTCCTTTAAGAATGATATAGTGTGGGATCCCTGGGTGGTGCAGTGGTTAGGCACCTCCCTTTGGCCCAGGACGTGATCCTGGAGACCCGGGATCGAATCCCATGTCGGGTTCCCGGTGCATGGAGCCTGCTTCTCCCTCTGCCTGTGTCTCTGCCTCTCTCTCTCTGTGTGACTATCATAAAAAAAATTAAAAAAAGAATGATATAGTGTCCCTATTCATCACTTACTACAGTCTTTGTGAAGAAATGTAGTTTATCTGATCTAAGGATGGCTACCCCTACTTTCTTTTGAGGACCATTGGAAGGGCTCGTTATTCTCCAACCTTTTATTTTCAGGCTGTAGGGGTCCTTATGTCTAAAATGAGTCTCTTGTAGACAGCAAATAGATGGGTTTTGCATTTTTATCCAGTCTGAAACCGCAGGTGTGCCTTTAATGGGGTCATTAAGCCCATTCACGTCCAGAGCTACCATTGTAAGATCTGTATTTCATGTCATCATGATACCTATTCAGTCCCTGTTTTTGTGGATTGTTCCCTTGAACTTCCTCTATTACAGAATCCCCCTTAGTATTTCTTGCACAGCTGGCTTCGTGGTCATATATACTTTCAGTTTCTGACTATCTTGGAAGCTCTTTATCTCTCCTTCTATTCAGAATGAGAGCCTTGCTGGATACAGTATTCTTGTCTGCATGTTCTTCTCATTTAGGACCCTGAATATATCCTGCCAGCCCTTTCTAGCCTTCCTAGGCTCTGTGGAGGGTTCTCCTGTTATGCTAATACTTCTCCCCATAAAATTTAGAGATTACTTGTCTCTTGCTACTTTAAGGAAATTCCCTTTATCTTTCAAATTTGCAAGTTTCCCTTTTAAATGTCCAGGTGTAGGGATCCCTGGGTGGTGCAGCGGTTTGGCGCCTGCCTTTGGCCCAGGGCGCGATCCTGGAGATCCGGGATCGAATCCCACGTCAGGCTCCCGGTGCGTGGAGCCTGCTTCTCCCTCTGCCTGTGTCTCTACCTCTCTCTCTCTCACTGTGTGCCTATCATGAATAAAAAAAAAAATGTCCAGGTGTAGAGCAGTTTTTATTGATATTGAGGTGGGAACTATCTATTTCCTGGATCTGATGCCTGTTTCCCTCTCCATTTTAGGGTAGTCTTCAGCTATGATTTGTTCAAATACATATTCTAGACCTCTGTCCATTTTGGTACCCTTGGTAACACCAGATAAATGTAGATTTATTTTCTGAGGCTGTTAATTTTTCCCTTAATCTATCCTCATTATATTTTAGTCATTTTCTCTTTTTTCCTCAGTTTCCCTCCTTGCCATCAACTTGTCTTCTATGTCACTCACTCATTTAATTGATTTTTAATTTCGGCCTGATTAGATCTAAATTCTGCAGTCATGAAGTCTCTGGAATCATTCACGGTTTTTTCGAGAGCCACCAGTAGCTTTATAATTGTGCTTCAGAACTGGCTTTCTGACATTGAATTGTAATTCAAATTTTGTAACTCTGTGGGAGAGAGAGCTGTTTCTGATTCTTATTTGAGGTGATTTTTTCCTTCTAGTCATTGTACTCAGTGCAAATTGGCCAAAAACAAGTTGTATTGGCAAAATGAGAAAAAGAGAGAAGAGAAAGAAGAAAAAAAGAAAGAAGAATAAAGAATAAAAAGAAAAACAGAAAAGAATGAAAAAAGAGAATAGAATAAAAGAAAAAAGGAAAGAATAGAATAAAAGAAAAAAAGGCAGGTTAAGGAAATCGAAATCAAAAGACAAAAAACAAGGGAGAGCATACTCTCATTTTCTACGCTGTAAATCCCTCGGCTTCCCCTGGAACTTTCTAGTGTTTCTTGGTCAATAATTTGTTTTTCCCCTGTCCGTCTAGCTGGTCTTCTGTGGGAGAGGCCTGTAGTGCTGAATTTCTTGTTTTACCACATGGGGGAGCTGATCATCCCCCTCCCTGGTGCAGGGCTCAGTGAAAGATGTTTAACCTCTTTATCCATCCAGGCCACTGTGGGGCTCAGGGGGAGTTGTTTATCCTGTGAGGCCCCAGGAGGAACAACAACAGTAGAGGCGGCCAGCTCTGGAGCCCTGGAGTAAGCTCCCGCAGTAGCTATGGAGCTCTCAGTCTGCAGAAGCCTGGATGCTCTGGGGGCAGGGGCCGCTGATCTGCACAGCTCAGGGCCACCCAGCTGCAAGAGTGTCCTTGCTGTCCTGAGCCTTCCTGGCTTCTGCCTGTCCCGGAGGAGGCGCTGGATCTTGGGCTGTGTCCCCGGCGCACTGTGCTCCCAGGCCTGAGCTGTTGGAATTGTGCTCCAGGCCACCCAGCCCCCTCCATGTGGAGACTCTGCCCGAGTGCATTCTGAGCAGTTCCCAGGGCCGCACAGCCCCCTGCACGGGGCCTCTGCCAGAGCCGTTTCCAAGCTGCTCCGGGGTCCCACCGGATGCATGCCGCAGCCCTTTAGGGAGCTCTGCCGCGGTGTGTGGCGCACTCTCCTTGGGGCTCTGTGGCTCTGTTAGTGTCCCAGGGAGGCTGAGGGCATCCTACTCCCTCCTGGGATCCTGCTCCAACTCTCGGAAAGATTGGTGAAACCCCTGCTTCTCCAGGACAGGGCTTTACTGTCCTGGGGACACTCACCATGGTCTTAGCCCGGGTCCTCGTGGGGCCCCTCCCACTTGGATGCCTTTTGTTTCTTTATTTCTTCCCTTGCCCTCTCTTCCTACCATGATAGAAGCGTGAACTCTTCTCACATTAGCATTCCAGCTGTTCTCTCTTTAAATCTCAGGTGGAATTCGTAGGTTTTCAGGATGATTTGAAAGTTATTTAGGTAATTTGGTGGGGACAGGTGACTTGGGGACCCTACTCTTCTGCCATCTTGCAGCCTCCTACTCTGTTTTCCGTTTAAAATTGTTTCTAGGCAATGGCATCTGGAGGGTCAATGAGAAAGTCATCTGACATTGGCCTTCTAAGCTGCATGGTCATTGGCCACCTGAGTGTGCTTGATTGGCCAGGGCATGGCGGTGACATCACAGAAAGGCATTCTGATGCACCTGGGCTGATATAAAAGCATGACAACTGCACAGGTCCTCGTGATGACAGAGATGGCACTTCAGCCACAGATCTCCCTCCTCTCTTTCAGGTTGTCTGCCCTGTTTTCTGCCCATGCCCATGGCAAGCCCCCGGACCACCCTCCTGCCCCTGTCCTCTCGCCAAGACTTTGGGCTCCACCTGCATGTTTGCACATCCATTCATCCCCCTCTGTGGTCCTGAGAGTCCAGGAACCACAGCAGGTGACTCCTGCTCCCATTTCCCACTGAGAGGTTGGCCTGGCTGCTCACGGACATATTCTCATATGGACTGTGGGAGCGGGACACTGGGAATCAGTACCATGGATACTCAGGCAGAGGGGAACTGCCTCTCCGACACCTCTGGGGTCAACCTGGGGCTCAACACAGGAAAGCTGTGAGTCCTCATCCTGAGGGAACCCAGGGCACTCACTGCTTCTCTGGAGCTCTCCAACCCAGCTCAGCACAGGGCACATGAATGCCCTAAACCTCCACTCCACCCCCATATGTACAGTGTCTGCAGTGCCTTCAGGCACCCGGCAGAGAAGGCATTGTATGAAACAAGTAAGTCCTTGGAGAAGGAATCACCACATCACTGGACATGGTGGGGTTTATGGAACACGGGCCCTCAGACCATGAGCTGCCTGCCCCAGCTCAGTAGTGGACAAATGGATGCTCAAGATCCCTGGCTGACCAGGCGCCCATACACCACAAACACTCAAACACAGCAGGACATGGAGAAATTCAATCCCCAGAACAGAGCACCTACCAGGATCCCTCAGACTGGTAACCCTCTTAACTCTCATGCCCGCGGGCATGTGAGTCACCCAAAAACTGGATCCCTATCAAAATTCCATGGACTTGCTTCAGAGAGTTGCAACTAATTATTTTAATATTTGTGTGGAAACAGCAAAGACCCCGAATAGCCAGGTTAATATTGAAAAACAAAACCATAGCTGGGGGCATCACAATGCCAGATTTCAGGCTGTACTTGAAAGCTGTGGTCATCAAGAGAGTGGTCCTGGCACAAAAACAGACACATAGATCAATGGAACAGAATAGAGAATCCAGAAGTGGACCCTCAACTTTACGGTCAACTAATTTTCGATAAAGGAGGAAAAACTATCCACTGGAAAAAAACAGTCTCTTCAATAAATGTTGCTGGGAAAATTGGACATTCACATGCAGAAGATTGAAACTGGACCACTCTCTTGCACCATTCACAAAGATCAACTCAAAATGGATGAAAGATCTAAATGTGAGACAAGAGTCCATCAATATTCTACAGGAGAATTCAGGCAACACCCTTTTTGAACTTGACCACAGTAACTTCTTGCAAGATACATCCATGAAGCCAAGAGAAACAAGAGCAAAAATGATCTATCGGGACTTCGTCAATATAAGAAGCTTTGCACAACAAAAGATACAGTCAACAGGATGGGAGAAGACATTTGCAAATGACGTATCAGATAAAGGGCTAGTATCCAAGATTTATAAAGAACTTATTAAACTCAACAGTAAAGAAACAAACAATCCAAACAGGAAATGGGCAAAGGACATGAACAGAAATCTCACAGAGGAAGACATAGACATGGCCAACAAGCACAGGAGAAAATGCTCCGCATCACTGTCCATGAGGGAAATACAAATCAAAATCACAATGAGGTACCACCTCCCACAAGTGAGAATGGGGAAAATTAACAAGGCAGGAAACCACAAATGTTGGAGATTTTGTGGAGAAGGGGGAACCCTCCTGCACAGTTCATGGGAATGTGAACTGGTGCAACCACTCTGGAAAACTATGTGGAGGTTCCTCAAAGAATTAAAAAGAGATCTGCCCTATGACCCAGCAATTGCACTGCTGGCGATTTACTCCAAAGATACAGATGCAATGAAATGCCAGGACACCTGTACCCCGATGTTTATAGTAGCAATGTCCACAATAGCTAAGCTGTGGAAGGAGTCTCGGTATCCATCGAGAGATGAATGGATAAAGAAGATGTGGTTTATGTATCCAATGGAATACTACTCAGCCATTAGAAACGACAAATGCCCTCCATTTCCTTTGATGTGGGTGGAACTGGAGGGTGTTATGCCGAGTGATTAAGGCAATCAGAGAAGGACAGATATTACATGGTCTCCTTCATTTGGGTAATAGAGAAAATAGTGAAAGGGAATAAAGGGGGGAAAACAGAAGAAATGAGTGGGAAATATCAGAAAGGGATACAGAACTTTAGTGACTCCTAACTCTGGGAAACTACTGGGGGTGGGGGTTGGTGAGGTGGGCGGGGGAGGGGTGGTGGTGACAGGGTGATGGGCACTGAGTGGGGCACTTGATGGGATGATAACTGGGTGTTATTCTATATGTTGGCAAATTGAACACCAATAGAAAATTTAAAAATCCCCAGCAGTGTAATTGGTGGGTCTCGGGGCAGTTCCATTTTTAATATTCTTTGACAAACCTCCACACAGTTTTCCAGAGTGGCTGCACCAGTTCACATTCCGTCCAACAGTTCAAGAGGGTTCCCCTTTCTCCACATCCTCTGCAACATTTGTTTCCTGTCTTGTTAATTTTCACCATTCTCACTGGGGTGAAGAGGTATGTCATTGTGGTTTTGATGTGTAAATCCCTACACATAGCAAACATATAGCATATCACCCAGAGCTCATCTCATCAAGTGCCCCCCTCAGTGCCTGTCATCCAGTCACTGCAACCCCCAAAGTACCCCCCATTCCACTACACCTTGATCCTTTCCCAGAGTTAGGCGTCTCTCATATTCTGTCATCCTCAATTGATATTTCCACTCATTTTCTCTCCTTTTTCCTTTATTCCTTTTCACTATTTTTTATATTCTCCAAAAGAATGAGACCATATAATGATTGCCTTTCTTCGTTTGACTTATTTCCCTCAGCATAATACCTTCCAGTTCCATCCACATTGAAGTAAATGGAGGGTTTTTGCGGTTTCTTTTCTTTTCTTTTTTTTTTTGAACTTAACAAATATATTCAGAACATTTCTTCCTAAAAGAGCAGGATACACAGTCTTTCTGAGTGCATATCGAACATTCTCCAGAATAGAACACATACCCATCACAAATCAGCCCTTACCAAGTACAGAAAGATGAAGATTATACCATGCATATTTTCCAACCACAATGATATGAATTTTAAGGTCAACCACAAGAAAAAATTTGGAAATACCACAAATGCAGGGGTGTTAAAGAATATCCTCCTGCTATTAATGCCTGGGTTAAAGAAGAAATTAAAGTATAAACTTAAAAATACATGGAAGGAAATGAAAATGAAAACATGAAGGTAATATTAAAAGATGTCTTAAGTGGGATCCCTGGGTGGCGCAGCGGTTTGGCGCCTGCCTTTGGCCCAGGGCGCGATCCTGGAGACCCGGGATCGAATCCCACGGCAGGCTCCCGGTGCATGGAGCCTGCTTCTCCCTCTGCCTATGTCTCTGCCTCTCTCTCTCTCTCTATGTGACTATCATAAATAAATAAAATTTAAAAAATTTAAAAAAAAAAATTTCTAAAAGATGTCTTAAGTGATCCCCTGATTTTCACACATGCTCTTCATAGCCTCCACTGTGGAGTTCATCCAATTTTTCCCAGGTATTTGGGATTAATCCCCCAGCCAGCATAGTAACTTCCTTCCTTGCCTATTGATTCAGAGTCATGAGAGCTCAAAGTGGCCAGGCAGCAGTTTCAATTTCCAGATCAGTGGGATTGTTTTTGTGTCTCTCTTTTTTAAAAATATTTATTTATTTATGATAGACGGAGAGAGAGAGAGAGAGAGAGAGAGGCAGAGACACAGGAGGAGGGAGAAGCAGGCTCCATGCCGGGAGCCTGACATGGGACTCAATCCCGGGACTCCAGGATTGCGCCCTGGGCCAAAGGCAGGCGCCAAACCGCTGAGCCACCCAGGGATCCCCTGTGTCTCTCTTTGTAACTGAGACCTCTAGGACAGCAGAATATAAAGTTGTGGGAACAGAAAGTAAACATTTTGCTGATAGATCATGAAGGGTAGTACCACTTCCAGTTCCAGGTCTTGACATCTGCACCTGTGAATGTGCACTATGGGAGAAACAGCATCATATATTAAAAGCAGATTTGAAACATATATTGCCCTCTGGAGAACCTTGTCGTAGCCTGCAAGAAATTGGCAGGCAGCGGGGACTGTAAGTGCATCTTCTTTTTTTAAAAATTCTTTTTAAATGTATTTTTTATTGGTGTCAATGTGCCAACATATAAAATAACATCCAGTGCTCATCCCATCCTGTGCACCCCTATGTGCCCGTCTCCCTGTCCCCACCACCCCCGCCCACCTCCCTTTCTACCACCCCTAGTTCGATTCCCAGAGTTAGGAGTCTATCATATTCTGTCTCCCTTTCTGATATTTCCCACTCATTTTTCTACTTTCCCCTTTATTTCCTTTCACTATTCTTATATTCCAAAAATGAATTAGACTATATAAAGTTTGTCCTTCCCCATTGACACTTCACTCTGCATACTACCCTCCAGTTCCATCCATGTTGAAGCAAATGGTGGGTCTTTGTCAGTAGATAAAGGGCTAGTTTCCAAGATCTATAAATAACTTATTAAACTCAACAGCAAAGAAATAAACAATCCAGTCATGAAATGGGCATAAGACATGAACAGAAATCTCACAGAAGAAGACATAGACATGGCCAACAAGCACATGAGAAAATGCTCCACATCAATTGCCATCAGGGAAATACAAATCAAAATCACAATGAGATCCCACCTCACACCAGTGAGAATGGGGAAAATTAACAAGGCAGGAAAACACAAATATTGGAGAGGATGTGGAGGAAGGAGAACCCTCCTGCACTGTTGGTGGGAATGTGAACTGGTGCAGCCACTCTGGAAAACTGTGTGAAGGTTCCTCAAAGAGTTCAAAATAGATCTGCCCTACGACCCAGCCATTGCACTGTTGGGGATTTACCCCAAAGTTACAGATGCAATGAAATGCCAAGACACCTGCACCCCGATGTTGATAGCAGCAATGTCCAGAAAAGCGAAACTGTGGAGGACCCTTGGTGTCCATCGAAAGGTGAATGGATAAAGAAGATGTGGTTTATGTATACAATGGAATATACTCAGCCATAAGAATTGACAAATACCCACCATTTGCTTAGATGTGGATGAAATGGAGGGTATTATGCTGAGTGAAATAAGTCAATCGGAGGAGGACAAACATATGATCTCATTCATTTGGGGAATATAAATAATAGTGGAAGGGAATGAAGGGGAAAGGGGGAAAAAAGTGGGAAATATAAGAAATGGAGACAGAATATGGAAGAATCCTAATGCTGGGAAATGAACTAGGGGTGGTGGAAGGGGAGGTGGGCAGGGGGTGGAGGTGACTGGGTGGTAGGCACTGAGGGGGGCACTTGACGGGATGAGCACTGGGTGTTATACTTTATTTTGGCCATTTGAACACCAATAAAAAATAAATTTATTATTAAAAAAAAGAAAAAAACAATTTTTTAAAAAGTAAAAAAAATTACATAAAATAAAATATTTGTATAAATAGAATGGGAATATGGGAAACCAAAATAATGAGACACAAGGCTGTCAGCAAGATGGTGGAAGAGTAGGAACCCGAAATCACTTGTCCCCACCAAACTACCTAGATAACTTTCAAACCATCCTGAAAACCTACGAATTCGCCCTGAGATTTAAAGGGAGAACAGATGGAAAGCTACAGTGGGAAGAGTTTGCCTTCTATCAAGGTAGGACGACAGAAAAATAAATAAATACACTCTAGTAGGGGAGAGCCCACACGGGCACCTGGGCTAAGGCCGGGCAGGAGAGACTCCAGGACAGGAAAGCACAGAGCAGGAGAATCAGGAACTTTACTAACCTTCCCTGATGGAAAGGCGCTCACAGGGAACTCGGGCAGGATCCCACGAGGGGCAGTGGAGGCCCCAGGTTTCCGGGGTCACTAACAGAGTAAATGGGGACAGCGTGCCACACACCATTGGCCAAGCTCTGAAAAGGGCTGGATCGCATGTCCAGTGGGCTCCGGGAGTCGCTCAGGTGGCAGCTCCGACAGCTGCATGGCGAGGAGGGGGATGCTTGGCCCTGGGAGAGCGATTCCAGTGGTGCCGGCCCAAGAGCCTAGGGTGCCAGGGGCACAGCCCAGGACCCGGCAATCCCCTTGGGACATGCGGGCACCGGGAGGACACAGGACAGCAAGGATGCTCCTGTCCCCAGGCACCCCCGAACTGTGCAGGTCAGTGCCCCCCACATCCGGAGGATTTAGTCTCTGGTGGACTGGGATCTGCAGGAGTTACTGCGTGAGCTGACTCCAGGGGTTAAGAGCTGCCGGTGGTAGCTCCCCCGGGGCACACAACTGACAATATGAAAAGAAGGCCCCTCCCATAGAAGATCACCTGGAAGGAAACTAGAAGAGCAAGTTCTTGACCAAGCAGTGCTGGAAAGCTCCAGGGGAAGTCAAGGGACTTACAGTATATAGAATCAGAGGATACCCCTCCTTGTTATTTTTTTTTTAATTTTTATTTATTTATGATAGTCACAGAGAGAGAGAGAGAGAGGCAGAGACACAGGCAGAAGGAGAAGCAGGCTCTATGCACCGGGAGCCCGATGTGGGATTCGATCCCGGGTCTCCAGGATCGCGCCCTTGGGCCAAAGGCAGGCGCCAAACCACTGCGCCACCCAGGGATCCCCCCCTTCTTGTTATTGTTTTTTAATTTGGAAATGTTTTTTTTTCTCTTTTTCCTTCCATTTTCCAGAACAACTTGTTTTAGCCACTCTGCACTGAGCATAGTGACTTGAAGGAAGAACTCACCCCAAAGAAACAATCAGAAACAGTCCTCTCTCCCACAGAATTACAGAAATTGGGTTAGAATTCGATGTCAGAATGCCAATGCAGAAGCACAAAACTAAAGCTACGGGTGGCTCTGGAAAAAGCATGAAGGATTCAAGAGATTTCATGACTGCAGAAGATAGTTCTAATCAGGCCAAAATTAAAAATCAATTGAATGAGATGCAATCCAAACTGGAGTTCCTAACGATGAGGTTAATGAGGTAGAAGAACGAGTGAGTGACATAGAAGACAGGTTGATGGCAAGAAAGGAAGCAGAGGAAAAGAGAGAAAAGCAAAAGACCATGAGGAAAGGTTAAGGGAAATAAATGATAACCTCAGAAGTTAAAATCTACGTTTAAAGGGGGTTCCAGAGGGTGTCCAAAGGGACAGAGGTCCAGAATACGTATTTGAACAAATCATAGCTGAAAACATCCCTCATTTGTGGAGGGGAACAGGCATTCAGATCCGGAAATAGAGAGACACCCCAAAAATCAATAAAAACCACTCAACATCTCGACCTTTAATAGGGAAACTTGCAAATTCCAAAGACAAAGAAGATCCGTAAAGCAGCAAGAGAACAGAAATCTCTAAATTTTATGGGGGAAAAGTATTAGCATAACAGCAGACCTCTCCAGAGAGACCTGGCAGGCCAGAACGGGCTGGCAGGATATATATTTATGGTCCTAAATGAGAAGAACATGCAGCCAAGAATACTGTATCCAGCAATGCTCTCATTCAGAACAGAAGGAGAGATAAACAGCTTCCAAGACAGGCAGAAACCGAAAGAATATGTGACCACGAAGCCAGCTCTGCAAGAAATACTAATGGGGATTCTGTAATAGAGGAAGTCCAGGGCAACAATCCACAAAATCGGGGACTGAATAGGTATCATGATGACACTAAATACATATCTTTAAATTGTAGCTCTGAACGTGAATGCGCTTAACGACCTCAGCAAAGGCATCCAAGGGGAGGGGCCCGCGAGGAGCCAGGCTAAGGCCGCGGCAAGTGTCCCTAGGATAGGAGAGCCTGACCTGGAGAAGCAGGAGTTTCACCATTCTTCCCAGACAGGAAGGTGCTCTCAGGGAGTTAGAGCAGGATCCCAG
This sequence comes from Canis lupus familiaris, assembly GCF_011100685.1. NCBI lineage: Eukaryota > Metazoa > Chordata > Mammalia > Carnivora > Canidae > Canis > Canis lupus. Next base: position 81,012,367 of record NC_049228.1, on the reverse strand, counting down.
GAGGGCGGGGATGCCCTCAGACTCCCAGGGACACTAACAGAGCACTTCGGCCCCAGGGAGAGCGCACCACACCAGCCACCGAGCTCCCTAAAGGGCTGCAGCGCCCAAAGGTGCACTCTGGAGCAGCTCGCAGGTGGATCCGCGGGGGCTCCGTGGAGGGGGGCGGGGCTGCTCGTCTGAGGGAACAACTCAGAGGCAGCTCGGCGGCAGCGCCGCACGGAGGGTCTGCACGGCTCCTGGGGCAGCTGGGAGGCGGCTCCGGCAGAGGCTCCACGCGGAGGGGCCTGCTCGGCCCATGGAGCAGCTCAGGAGCGGCTCTAGCAGAGGCTCTGTGCAGAAGGTGCTGCGCAGCCGGGAGCGCAATCCGACAGCGCAGGCCCAGGAGCACAGGGCGCCGGGACACAGCCCAGGATCCACCTCCCCTCGGGACAGGCAGAGGCCGGGAGGGCCCAGGACAGCAAGGACACTCCTGCCCCGAGCTGAGCAGATCAGCGGCCCCGCCCCCAGAGCATCCAGGCCCCTGCAGACTGAGAGCTCCGTTGTTACTGCAGGAGCTGATTCCAGGGCTCCAGAGCTGGCCGCCACCACTGTTGTTTCTCCTGGGGCCTCACAGGATAAACGACCCCCAATGAGCCTCACAGTGGCCTCACCGTATAAACAGATTAAACATCTTTCACCGAGCCTTGAACCAGGCAGGGGGCTGGGCAGCTCCCCCAATGCTAACACCTGATAATCAGCACAACAGGACCCCCCCCCCCCCCAGAAGACCAGCTAGATGGTCAGGGGAGAAACAAATTATTGACCAACCAGCACTTGAAAGTTCCAGGGGAAGTCGAGGAATTTACAGTATACAGAATCAGAGGATACTCCCCTTTGTTTGTTTGTTTGTTTGTTTTTGGTGTGTGTTTTTTTATTTCTGTTTGCTCCCCACCCCCCTTTTTTCATCTTTTTTCTTTTCTTCTCTTTTTCTTTCTTTTTCCTCTTTTTTTCTCTTTTGTTTTTGTTTTTTTCTTTTTCTTTCCTTTTTCTCTTCTCTCTTTTTCTCCTTTTACCAATACAAATTGTTTTTGGCCACTCTGCATGGAGCAAAATGCTTAGAAGGAAAACCTCACCTCAAAAGACAGAAACAGAAACAGTCCTCCCTCCCACAGAGTTAGAAAATTTGGATTACATTCAATGTCAGAAAGCCAATTCAGAAGCACTATTATAAAGCTACAGGTGGCTCTAGAAAAAAAGCATAAAGGACTCAAGAGACTTCATGACTGCAGAATATAGATCTAATCATGCTGAAATTAAAAATCAATTGAATGAGATGCAATCCAAACTGGGGGTCCTAACGATGAGGTTAATGAGGTAGAAGAATGAGTGAGTGACATAGAAGACAGGTTGATGGCAAGGAAGGAAGCAAAGGAAGTAGAGAAAATCAAAAGATCATGAGGAAAGGTTAAGGGAAATAAATGATAACCTCAGAAGGAAAAATCTACGTTTAAAGGGGGTTCCAGAGAGTGCTGAAAGGAACAGAGGACCAGAAAGTGTATTTGAACAAATCATAGCCGAGAACAACTTCCCTAACTTGGGGAAGGAATCAGGCATGCAGATCCTTGAGATAGAGTTTTCCCCCTATAATCAACGAAAACCTTTCAACACACTGATGTTTCATGGTGAAACTTCCAAATTCCAAAGATAAAGAGAAAATCCTCAAAGCAGCAAGATACAAGGGATCCCTAAACTTTATGAGGAGAAGTTATAGGTTAACAGCAGACCTTTCCACAGCGACCTGGATGATTTACCTGTGGTGAATAGAAGGTGTGCCCTGGTTTGGTGTGTTTGCCATGAACAGGCTGATTGAGCTGTTTATGCATCCTCAGATCCCCCAGTCTCCTGGGTGGACCCCACATTCTTCCTCTTTGCAATCCGATTCTGTAATGACTATCAGTGGAGAAACCCAGTTTTATGCTCACTTGACAAAAACAAGTTGGAACATTTCATGGTGGCTGACAGAACTTTGCCCTAAAACATATGATTCTTTAAAACTTGTTTAACATTTATACCAAAGGTCACGTTCTGCAGGTGTATGCATGGTGGGTGCACACGGGGTAAGGCCTGGTGTGCCCTGCGGAGCGGACACAGTGAGACAATATGGGTTTTAATTGAAAACACATCAATCATGGGTCACACTACCAGTGTTATCAGGTATTTGTTCTTGTAGTATATCTTCAGGTGTTTTGTTTTTCTAATTTAATTCTCTCACCCTGTTGTCTGACTGTGAACTGCTAACAGTGTTAAACTTGAAAGGGGAATGCTATCTGCCTGTTTCACAAGGCTTGCCACCATGACTTTAAAGAAACTAATATATTGAAAAAGTATATTTGAACCCTTGATTACTTTAATTGCACCATTAAAACATTTGACTTAAATTATTTGATCATTCCAGTTGGTGTACTGTTTTCTAATTTCTCAATGTGTATGCCAATTTGCCCGTCAGTCCACATGTCTTGTTCACTGGTCTATAATTTTTGTGCAATTACTAAAGGCAAAGGACTAGATGCACTACTGTGTAAAGAGATTACACATGACTACCCTATTGCACTTAAATAGTATGTGGGGATTTACAATCGCTTGCATTGTTTCACAAAATAAATATCTCAATGTCAAATACTAAAAAAAAAAAAATGCCATCAAGCAGGTCACCATGAAGAAGGATTACCAGCAGCCAAGATGGAGAAGGAGCTGAGCCCTCAGAAACCTGCCATTACCCTGAGTGCAATCTTTTTGTGTGCATATGAAACATTCTCCAGAATAGATCACATACCAGGTCCCAAATCAGATCTTAACAAGTACAAAAAGATGAAGACTATACCATGCATAGTTTCCAACCGCAATGCCATGAAACTTAAGTTCAACCACAAGAAAAAATTTGGAAAACCCAGAATTACATGGGTGTTAAAGAATATCCTCCTGCTCATAATGAATGGGTGAACAGGGAAATTAAAGTGTAAATTAAAAAATACATGGAATGAAATGAAAATATGAAATTAATAATAAAAGATGTCTTAAGTGATCCTATGATTTTCACACATGCTCTTCCTAACCTCCATTGTGGATTACAACCAATTTCCCTGAGGTATTTGAGATTAATCACCCAGCCAGGTGGTAACTTCCTTCCTTGGCTATTGACTCAGAGGCATGAAGAGCTCAAAGTGTCCAGGCACCAGTTTCAATTTCCAGTTCAGAAGGATTGTTTTTGTGCCTGTCTTTGAAAATGAGACCTCTAGGCTAGCGGAGATTAAAATCGTGGGAACACAAAATAAACACTTTGCAAGTAGACCTTGAAGGGATATAGTGAGCAGTACCCCTCCCTGTTCCAATCCTTGATTCCTGCACCTGTGAATGGGAGCTATGGGAGAAACAGCATCATATATTAGAAGCTGATTTGGAACATATATAGCCGTCTGGAGAACCTTGTCCTAGCCTGCAAGGAATTGTCACCTAGCTGGCACTACAGCTGCAGCTTCATTTTTTGAATTTATTTTTTATTGGTGTTCAATTTGCCCACATATCGAGTAACCCCCAGTGCTCATCCGGCAAGTGCTGCCCTCAGAGCCTGTCTCCCATTCCCCCCCACTTCCCGCCCGCCTCCGTTTCTACCACCCCTAATTCATTTCCCAGAGTAAGTAGTCTCTCATGTTCTGTCTCCCTTTCTGATATTGCCCGCTCATTTTCTCCTTTCCCCTTTCTTCCCTTTCACTATCTTTTATATTCCCCAAATGAATGAGACCATATTAGGTTTGTCCTTCTCTGATTGACTTATTTCACTCAGCATAATACCCTCCGGTTCCATCCACAGCGAAGCAAATGATGGGTATTTGTTGTTTCTAAAGGCTGAGTACTATTCCATTGTGTACATAGACCACAGCCTCTTTATCCATTCATCCTTCCATGGACACTGAGGCTCCTTCCACAGTTTGGCAACTGTGGACATTGCTGCTCTAAACATTGGGTTGCAGGTGTTCCGGTGTTTCACTGCTTCTGTATGTTTGGGGTAAACCCCCAGCAGTGCAATTGATGCGTCATAGGGCAGTTCTATTTTTACCTTCCTTTGACAAACCTCCACACAGTTTTCCAGAGTGGCTGCACCAGTTCACATTCCCACCAACAGTGCAAGGGTTACCCCTTTCTCCACATCGTGTCCAACATTTGTTGTTTCCTTCCTTCTTAATATTCACCATTCTCACTGGGCTGAGGTGGCATCTCATTGTGCTTTTGATGTGTATATCCTTGATGGACAGTGATGCAGAGCATTTTCTCATGTGCTTGTGGCCGTGTCTATGTATTCCTCTGTGAATATTCTGTTCATGGCTTTTGCTCATTTCATGATTGGTCTGTTCGATTCTTTGCTGTGGAGTATAGTAAGTTCCGTAGAGATCTTGAATACTAAAACTTTATCTCATACGTCAATTGCAAATATCTTCTCCCGTTCTGTAGGTTGTATTTTAGTTTTTTTGATAGTTTCTTTTGGTGTCCAGGAGCTTTTTATCTTGATGAAGTCCCAATAGTTCATTTTTGCTTTTGTTACCCTTGCCTTTCTAGATGTATCTTGCAAGAAGTTGCTGTGGCAAAGTTCAAAAAGGGTGTTCTACTCTAGGATTGTGATGGATTCTCGTCTCACATTTAGATCTTTCATCCATTTTGAGTTTATCTTTGGGCATGGTGTAAGACAATAGTTTAGTTTCCTTCTTCTGCATGTGGATGTCCAATTTTCCCAGCAATATTTTTGAAGACACGGTCTTTTTCCAGTGGATAGTCTTTACTGCTTTGTCAAATATTAGTTGAACATAGAGTTGAAGGTCTATTTCTGCATTCTCTATTCCGCTCCATTGATCTATGGGTCTCCTTTTGTGCCGGGACCACACTGTCTTGACGACGACAGCTTTGTAGTACAATGTGACATCTGGTATTGTGATGCCCCTGGCTCTGGTTTTCTTTGTTAATATTCCCCTGGCTATTCGGGGTCCTTTCTGATTCCACACAAATCGTAAGATGATTTGTGCCAACTCTCCGAAGAAAGGCCATGGTATTTTGATAGGGACTGCATTAAATGTGTTAGTTGCCCTGGATAGCATTGACATTTTCACAATATTAATTCTTCCAATCCATGAGCATGGAATGTATTTCCATCTCTTGGTGTCTTCCTCAAATTCTTTCAGAAGTGTCCTGTAGTTTTTAGGGTATAGATCCTTTACCTCTTTGGTTAGGTTTATTCCTATCTATCTGATGCTTTGGGTGCAACTGTAAATGGGATTGACTCCTTAATTTCTCTTTCTTCACTCTCACTGTTAGTGTATAGAAATGCCACTGACTTCTGGGCTTTGAGTTTGTATCCTGCCACACTGCCAAATGGCTGTATGAGTTCTTCCAATCATGGGGTGGAGTCTCTTGGGTTTTCTAGGTACAGTATGATGTCATCTGCCAAGAGGGAGAGTTTGACTTCTTCTTTGCCTATTTGAATGAAAAGAAATAAAGGTATTTCTTTTTGTTGCCTGATTGCTGAGGCTAGGACTTCTAGTACTCTGTTACATAGCAGTGGTGAGAGTGGTCATCCCTGTCTTGCTCCTGATCTTAGGGGAAAGGCTCCCAGTGTTTCCCCATTGAGAATGATATTTAATGCGGGCTTTTCGTAGATGGCTTTTGAGATGCTGAGGAATGTTCCTTCTATCCCTACACTCTCAAGAGTTTTGATCAGGAATGGATGGTGTATTTTGTCAAATGCTTTCTCTGCATCTATTGAGAGGATCCTATGGTTCTCATTTTTTATCTTGATGATATGATGAATCACATTGTGTGTTTTATGAGTGTTGAACCAGCCTTGCTTCCCGGGGATATCCCACTTGGTTATGGTGAATCATCTTCTTAATGCACCGTTGGATCCTCCTGGCTAGAGTTTTGTTGAGAATTTTTGCATCCGTGTTCATCAGGGATATTGGTCTGTAATTCTCCTTTTTGGTGGGGTCTCAGTCTGGTTTTGGAATTAAAGTGATGTTGGCCTCATAGAACAAATTGGAAGTGCTCCATCTCTTTATCTTTTGGAACAGCTTTAGGAGAATATGTATGGTTTCTTCTTGAAACGTTTGATAGAATTCCCCTGGGAAGCCTACTGGCCCAGACTTTTGTGCCTTCGGAGGTTTTGAGAACTGCTTAAATTTCCTCCCTGGTTATCGGCCTGTTCAGATTTTCTATTTCTTCTTGTCCCAGTTTTGGTAGCTTGTGGTTTTCCAGAAATGTGTCCATTTCTTCTAGATTGCCTAATTTATTGTCATATAGCTGCTCATAATAAGTTTTTAACCGTCTGTATTTTTATTTTATTTTTATTTTAAATTTTTTATTTATTATTTATGATAGTCACAGAGAGAGAGAGAGGCAGAGACATAGGCAGAGGGAGAAGCAGGCTCCATGCACTGGGAGCCCGACGTGGGATTCGATCCAGGGTCTCCAGGATCGCGCCCTGGGCCAAAGGCAGGCGCCAAACCGCTGCGCCACCCAGGGATCCCCGGTCTGTATTTTTGATGTTGCTGGTGATCTGTTTTTTCTCATTAATGATTTTATTAAATTGAGTCCTTTCTCTCTTCTTTTTAATAAGGCTGGCGAATTATTTATCAATCTTACTAATTCTTTCTATTTTTTTACCTTTGACGTTTTCTTTAATAAAGTATTTTATTGGTGTTCAATTTGCCAACATATAAAATAACACCCAGTGCTCATCCCATCAAGTGCCCCCCTCAGTGCCCATCACCCAGTCACCTGCACGCCCTGGCAACCTCCCCTTCCATCACCCCTAGTTTGTTTCCCAGAGTTCGGTTTCTCTTATGTTCTGTCTCCCTTTCTGATATTTCCCACTCATTTTTTCTCCTTTCCCCTTTATTCCCTTTCACTATTTTTATATTCCCCAAATAAATGAGACCATATAATGTTTGTCCTTCTCCGATTGACTTATTTCACTCCGCATACTACCCTCCATCCAGTTCCCTCCACGTCGAAGCAAATGGTGGGTATTTGTCATCAGATAATGGGCTAGTTTCCAAGTTTTATAAAGACTTATTAAACTCAACACTGATGAAATAAACAATCCAATCATGAAATGGGCAAACGACATGAACAGAGATCTCACAGAGGAAGACATAGACATGGCCAACAAGCACATGAGGAAATGCTCTGCATCACTTGCCTTCAGGGAAATATAAATCAAAACCACAATGAGAAACCGTCTCACACCCGTGAGAATGGGGAAAATTAACAAAGCAGGAAACCACAAATGTTGGAGAGGATGTGGAGAAAGGGGAACCCTCCTGCACTGTTGTTGGGAATGTGAATTGGTGCAGCCACTCTGGAGAACTGTGTGGAGCATCCTCAAATAGTGATAAATAGATATGCGCTCCGACCCAGGAACTGCACTGCTGGGGATTGACCCCAAAGATACAGATGCAATGTAATGCTGGGAGACCTCCACACCGATGTTTATAGATGCGATGTCCACAAAAGCCAAACTGTGGAAGGAGCCTCGGTGTCCTTATTAATTCTTTCAAAGAACCAACTCCTGGCATTGTTCATCTCTTCCACGTTTCCTCTGGTCTCTATTTCATTTAGTTCTGTCCGAATCTTTATTAACTTTCTTCTGCTGCTGGGTGTAGGATCTAATTGGTGTTTTTTTTTCTCCACCTCTATCAGGTGCAAGCTTTGCTTTTGTATGAGAGTTCTTTCCAGTTTTCGCTTGAATGCATGCTCACATTGTGATGTATTTCCCCCTCAAGACTACTTTTGCTGTATCCCAAAGAATTTGAATGGTTGTATCTTCATTCTCATTAGTTTCCATGAATTTTTAAATTCTTCCTTTTTTTTTTTTTAATTTTTTACTTATTTATGATAGTCACACAGAGAGAGAGAGAGAGAGAGGCGCAGAGACATAGGCAGAGGGAGAAGCAGGCTCCATGCACCAGGAGCCCGATATGGGATTCGATCCCGGGTCTCCAGGATCGCGCCCCGGGCCAAAAGCAGGCGCTAAACCACTGCGCCACCCAGGGATCCCTAAATTCTTCCTTAATTTCCTGGTTCTCCCTTCAACTTTTCGCAGGATGGTCTTTATCCTCCACGTGTTTGAAATCCTTCCAAACTTCTTCTGGTGATTTAGTTCTAATTTCAAAGCATTATGGTTTGAAAAAATGTCGGGGATGATCCCAATCTTTGGGTGTCGGTTTATACCTGATTTGTGACCAAGTATGTTGTCTAATCTGGAGAAAGTTCCATGTGCACTTGAAAAGAATGTGGATTCAATGGTGTTTGGATGGAAAGTTCTGTAAATATCTGTGAAATGCATCTGGTCCAGTGTATCATTTAAAGCTCTTGTTTCTTTGGAGATGTTGTGCTTAGAAACACCTATTCAGTCTCTGTTTTTGTGGATTCTTCTCTTTGATTTCCTCTATTATAGAATCCCCTTAGTATTTCTTGCACAGCTGGCTCCATGGTCACATATTCTTTCAGTTTCTGCCTATCTTGGAAGCTCTTTATCTCTCCTATTCTGAATGAGAGCCTTGCTGGATACAGTATTCTAGGCTGCATGTTCTTCTCATTTAGGACCCTGAATATATCTTTTAAAAAATTTTTTATTTATTTATGATAGTCACACACACACACACACACAGAGGCAGAGACACAGGCAGAGGGAGAAGCAGGCTCCATGCACTGGGAGCCCGACGTGGGATTCGATCCTGGGTCTCCAGGATCGCGCCCTGGGCCAAAGGCAGGCGCTAAACCGCTGCGCCACCCAAGGATCCCCAGGACCCTGAATATATCCTGCCAGCCCTTTCTGCCCTGCCAGTTCTCTGTGGAGAAGTCTGCTGTCATGCTAATCTTCTCTCCACAAAATTTAGCAATTTCTTGTTTCTTGCTGCTTTAATGGTCTTCTCTTTATCTGTGGAATTTACAACTTTCACTATTAAATGTCGAGGTGTTGAGCCGTTTTTATTGATTTTAGGGGGGCGGATATCTCTATTTCCTGGATCTGAGTGCCTGTTTCCCTCCCCAAATTAGGGAAGTTTTCAGCTATGATTGGTTCAAATACATATTCTGGAGCTCTGTCCCTTTTGGCACCCTCGGGAACCCTAGGTAAACATAGATTTTCCCTTCTGAGGCGGTCATTTATTTCCATTAAGCTATCATCATGATCTTTTAGTTGTTTTTCTCTTTTTTTTCTCAGTTTCCATCCTTGCCATCAACAGGTCTTATAAGTCACTCACTTGGTCTTCTACCTTGTTAACCCTCATTGTTAGGACCTGTAGTTTGGAGTGCATCTCACTTAATTGATTTTTAATATCGCCCTCATTAGATCTAAATTCTGTAGTCATGAAGTCTCTTGAATCCTTCATGCTTTTTTTGAGAGTCACCAGTAGATTTATAACTGTGCATCTGAATTGGCTTTCTGATATTGAATTGTAATCCAGATTTTGTAACTTTGTGGGAGAGAGGACTGTTTCTGATTCTTTCTTTTGAGGAGAGGTTTTCCTTCTAGTCATTTTGCTCAGTGCAGAGTAGCCAAAATCAAGTTGTACTTGATTGAAGTGTGGACTCTTCTCTGACTGTAGCATTCCAGCTGTTCTCTTTATAAATCTCAGGCCAAATTCCTAGGTTTTCAAGATGATTTGAAAGTTATCTAGGTAACTGGGTGGGGACAGGTGACTTGGGGATCCTAGTCTTCCACCATCTTGCCCCCTCTTCCTTTTTTCTATTTAAGCATGGTTTCTAGGCAATGATATCAGGAGGGTCAATGAGAAAGTCATCTGACATTGGCCACCTGAGCTGCATGGTGATTGGCCACCTGAAACAGGCCAACCTGGGAGCCTGTATGATTGGCCGGGGCATGGTGGTGACACCACAGAAAGACACTCTGATGCACCTGGGCTGATATAAGAGCATGGTAACCCCGCAGGCCCCCGTGACAACAGAGATGGCACTTCAGCTACAGTTCTCCCTGCTCTCCCTCAGGTTCTCTGCCCTATTTTCTGCTCCTACCCATGGCAAGCCCCCTGTCCACCAGTTCTGACCCAGGCCTCTTGCCAGCTCTTTGGGCTCCCCCTGCACATCTCTTCATCGTCCTCTGTGTTCCTGAGTATCCATGAACCCACAACAGGCAACTCCTGGTCCCATTTCCCACTGTGAGGTTGGCCTGGCTCCTCATGGACACATTCCCATGTGGCCTGTGGGAGTGGGACACTGGGAATCGATACCATGGATACTCAGGCAGAGGAAAAAAGCCTCTCCCACACCTCTGTGGTCAATATCGGGCTCAACAGAGGAAAGATGTCAGTCCACATCCTGAGGGAACCCAGGGCACTCATGGCTTCTCTGGAGCTCTCCAACCCATCTCATCACAAGGCACATTACGGCCCTAAAACTTCAGTCCACCCCCATGTGTACAATGTCTGCAGTGCCTTTAAGCATCTGGTATAGAGAGTATTTTAAGAAACAAGTAAATCCTGGGAAAAGGAGTCACCACATCACTGGACATGGTGGGGAACATTGGATCATGGGCCCTCAGACCACGAGCTGCCTGCCCCAGCTCACTAGTGGTCAAACAGATCCTCCAGATCCCTGGCTGACCAGGAGCCCACAGACCACAAACCCTCGAACACAGCAGGACACTGAGAAATTCAGTCTGCAGAACAGAGCAACTACCATGAGCCCTCAGACTGGGAACTGTCTGAACCCACAACCCCCTGGACATGTGTGTCACCCAGACACTGGATGGACAACGAACTCTCATAGCACCAGCTCTCCAGCTGAGTGCAGTATAAGGCAAGGGGGCCAAGGGAAGACTAGGTTTGCTGAGTGTCTCTAAATCATGATCCCTGCATCCCAGCTCATCATTGGGAAAGGAGGCACCTGCACAGTGGGATCAGCATGTGCCTTGGACCTGGAGACCAACATCACAGCTCAGCTGTACTCAGGCCCTTGGTAAGTGGGCTCCCCTTGTGATTTGGACTTGGGGTTACACATTCCAGACATGGCTAGGCCAAACAGGCCCCTGGATAGCAGGCTCACCATGTGCCATTGGACCCCTAGACTAACAGCATATCTCAGCACTAGGGCAAGCCGGCCTCTGCTTAGGAAGAATTCATGAGATTGAGAAAACTCTCGTAGGACTTATTAAGGAAAAGATAAAGAATCCAAACAAATAAAATGATGAATGATCACAACCAACTCCAAATAAATGAAAACAGTTATAAAGAATTTTGTGAGCAATTATATTCCCCCAAATTAGGCAATCTGGAAAAAAATGGATGCTTTTCTTGAGGCTTATAAACTATGACAATGAAAACAGGAAGAAATTGAAAACCTGAACATATCCATAACTAGTAAAGTAATTGAAGCAGTCATCGATATCTTCCCAGAAACCTACAGTCCAGGCATGAATGTCTCCCAGAGAATTCAACCAAACATTTGAATAAGAAGTAATACTTATTCTGTTGAAGCTCTTTCAAATAGAGCAAGGAAATGCAAGGAAAACTTCCAAACTCATTCTTTGAGGTCAGCATTACCTTGATCCCAAAACCAAAGATTCAACCAAACAGGAGAACTACAGACCAATATACCTGATGAAAATGGATGCCCAAATTATCACCAATATACTAACTAAGGGAATACAAGAGTACATCAAAAGGATTATTCACCATGACCATGTGGGATTGAATGCTTGACTGCAAGGGTGGTTCAACATTTGTAAGTCAATCAGTGTGATAGATCATGTTAATAAAGGAAAGGGCATGACTCTTATGATCTTCTCAATTGATGCAGAAAAAAATCTTAGACAAAATGCAGCATCCTTTTCTTGATTAAAACTCTCCATAGGAGGATGCGGAGAAAAGGGAACCCTCTTGCACTGTTGGTGGGAATGTGAAATGGTGCAGCCATGCTGGAAAACTGTGTGGAGGTTCCTCAAAGAGTTAAAAATAGACCTGCCCTACGACCCAGCAATTGCACTGTTGGGGATTTACCCCAAAGATACAGATGCAATGAAACACCTGAACACCTTCACCCGGTGTTTATAGCAGCAATGTCCACAATAGCCAAACTGTGGAAGGAGCCTTGGTGTCCCTCGAAAGATGAATGGATAAAGAAGATGTGGTTTATGTATACAATGGAATATTATTAAGCCATTAGAAACGACAAATACCCACCATTTGCTTCGATGTGGTTGGAACTGGAGGGTATTATGCTGAGTGAAGTAAGTCAATCGGAGAAGGACAAACATTATATGGTCTCATTCATTTGGGGAATATAAATAATAGTGAAAGAGAATAGAAGGGAAGGGAGAAGAAATGTGTGGGAAATATCAGAAAGGGAGGCAGAACATGAAGACTTCTAACTCTGGGAAATGAACTAGGGGTGGTGGAAGTGTAGGAGGGTGGGGGATGGGGGTGAATGGGTGACAGGCACTGAGGGGACACTTGACGGGATGAGCACTGGGTGTTATTCTGTATGTTGGCAAATGGAACACCAATAAAAAGTAAATTTATAATTATAAAAAAAACTGTCAAAAAAAAAAAAAAAGCTTTCCACAGTGTAGGGATTGGGAGAGTAGACCTAACAGCATAAAAGCCATCTACGAAACCCATGGTGAATATCATTCTCACTGGGAAAAATCTGACAGCCTTTCCCCTAAGGTGAGGAACACAACAAGAATGCTCACTCTCACCACCATTCTTCAACAGAGTAGTAGAATTACTAGCCTCAACAATCAGAAAACAAAAAGAAATAAAAGCCATTCAAGATATAAAATCAATGCCCAGAAATCATTTGTATTTATAGACACTAAACGTGATAGAGAAGAAAGAGAAATTAAGGGTTGATCCTACTTAAAATTGCACCAGAAAACATAAAATACCTAGGAATAAACATAATGAAAGAGGTAAATGATCTGTAACTACAGAACACCTATGAAAGAAATTGTGGAAGAGCAAAGAGATGCATTAACATTCCATGTTCATGCATTTGAACAATCAATATTGTGAAAATGTCCATGCTACCCAGGGCACTGTTCACTTTCGAGGTAGTCCCTATCAAAATACCATTGGGGTTTTTCACAGAGCAGAAACTAATATTTCTAAGATTTGCATGGAACCGGAGAAGACCCATATTAGCTATAGGAATGTTCAAAAAGAAATCAAAAGCTGGTTATATCACAGTATGTCTGGACTTCAGGGTGTATTTTGTCTAAGGCTTTTTCTGCATTACATGGACAAAGCTGCGATCATCAATATGTTATTGTACTGGCACTGAAACAGACACATTGATCGAGGAACGGAATAGAGAACCCAGAAATGGACCTTCAACTCTATGGTCAAGTAATCTTCGACAAAGCAGAAAAGAATATCCCCTGGAAAAACAACAGTCTCTTCAACAAATTGGAGAGCCACATGCAGAAGAATGCACCTGGACCTTTCTCTTACACCACACACAAAGATAAACTCAAAATGGATGAAAGACCTAAAGGTGTGCAATCTATCACAATCCTACAGGAAACCACAGGCAGCAACCTCTTTGACCTTGGCCATAGCAACTTATACAAGACATGTCTGTAAAAGCCAGGGAAACAAAAACAAAACTGAAGTATTGGGACTTCATCAAGATAAAAAGCAAAGGTAACAGTCCATAAAACTAAGAAACAACCTACAAAATGGGAGAAGGCATTTGCACATGACAGAATAGATAAAAGGCTAGTATCAAAGGTCTATAAAGAACTTATGGAACTCAACACTGAAAACAAGTAATCAAGTGAAGAAATGGGCAGAGACATGAACAGACATTTCTCAAAAGAAGACGTACACGTGCCCAACAAACACATGAAAAAAATGCTCCATTTCACTCATTATCTGCAAAATACCAATCAAAACAAACCCACAATGAGATACCACCTCACATGTGTCAGAATGGCTAAAATGAACAAGACAGGAAATAGCAAACGTTGGCCAGGATTTGGAGAAAGGGAAACCCTCTTGCACTCTTGGTGAGAATGCAAAGTGGTGCAGGCACTCTGGAAAAGTGTGCAGGTTCCTCAAGAACTTAAAAGCAGAGCTACCCTATGAACCAGCAATTGCACTACTGGGTATTTACCACCAAGACACAGAGGTAGTGAAAAGAAGGGGCACCCGCACCCCAATGTTCACAGCAGCAATATCCACAATGGTCAAAATGTGGAAGGAGCTCCAATATCCATTGACAGATAAATGGATAAAGAAGATATGGTCTATAGATACAATGGTATATTACTCAGGCTTTAGAAAGGATGATTTTTACCACTTCTATCGACTTGGATGGAACTGGAGGGTATTAGTCAGTGAGTGAAATAACTCAGTCAGTGAAAGACAATTATCATATGGCTTGATTCATATGTGAAATATAAGAAACATTGCATATAACCACAGGGGAAAGGAGGGAAAACTGAATGGGAAGTCATGAGAGAGAGACAGAAAAATGATGAAAGACACTTAACTCTGTGAAATAAACTGAGAGTTGCTGGAGGAGAGGTGAGAGGGGGGCATTAAGAAGGGCACATTGTGGGCAGCCCCTGTGGCACAGCGGTTTAGCACCGCCTGCAGCTTGGGGTGTGATCCTGGAGACCCGGGATCAAGTCCCACATCGGACTCCCTGGATGGAGCCTGCTTCTCCTCTGCCTGTGTCTCTGCCTCTCTCTCTCTCTCTCTCTCTCTCTCTCTCAGTCTGTGTCTCTATGAATAAATAAATAAAATCTTAAAAAAAAAGAAGGGCACATTGTGTGATGAGCACTGGGTTTTACACACAAATGATAAATTACTGATCATTACATCTGATACTACTGGTTTATTATATGGTGGCAAATTGAATTCAGATTTTTAAAAAGTAAAATAAAAATAAGTTAAAATAAAATATTTGTGTAAATAGAATGGGAAAACAGGAAACCAAAATAATGAGCGACAAGGCTGTTGGCAAGATGGCGGAAGAGTAGAATCCCAAAATCAACTGTCCTCCTCAACTTACCTAGATAACTTTCAAATCATCCTGAAAAGCTATGAATTTGGCTGGATATTTAAAGAGAGAACAGCTGGAAGGCTACAGTGAGGTGTTTGCGTTTCTATCAAGGAAGGAACACGGAAAAATAAATAAGTAGACTCCAGTGGGGGAGAGCCTCCACGAGGAGCCGGGTAAGACTCGGCAGGAGAGACTCCAGTACGGGAAAGCCCAGACCAGGAGAATCAAGAACTTACCAACCTTCCCAGATGGAAAGGCACTCACAGGAAACTCGGGCAGTATCCCAGGAGGGGCAGGGGAGCCCCCCAGGTTCCTGGGGTCACTAACATAGGAAATGGGGAGAGGGTACCACAGACCGTGGATGGAGCTCTGAAAAGGGCTGGAGTGGGCACCCAGCGGGCCCCGGGAACAGCTCAGGAGGTGGCAATGGCAGCAGATCAGCTAGGAGGGGAATGGGCCGCCACAAGAGAGCAATTCCAAGGTGCAGGCCCCGGATCCCAGGGTGCCAAGGGACACAGCTAGGATCTGGCTATCCCCTTGGGACATGCGTGGGCCGGAAGGACACAGGACAGTGAGGACGCTCCTGCCGCCGGGCACCCCCGAGCTGTGCAGGTCAGTGCCCCCCACACCCACAGCATCCAGGCTCACACGGACTGGGGTCTGCAGGAGTTACTGCAGGAGCTGACTCTAGGGCTGAAGAGATGGCCGCCGCCAGTGTTGTTGTTCCTCCCTAGGTCACAGTGTGCCTGGGATGGAGTGGGGCCACCAGGGAGCATGGTTCTCACAGGATAAACAGCTCCCAGGGAGCAGTGCCCCTGGCAGGGGGCAGGGCAGCTCCCCCTGGCACACACCTGACAATCAGAAAACAAGGCACCTCCCCCAGAAGATCACCTGGAAGGAAACAGGAAGAGCGAGTTCTTGACCAAGCAACCCTGGAAAGCTCCAGGGGAAGTCGAGGGATTACAGTATATAGAATGAGAGGATACCCCTCCTTGTTATTTATTTTTTTTTAATTTTGAAATGTTTCTTTTTTCTTCTTTTCCTTACTTTTTGCATTACGATTTGTTTTTAACCACTCTGCAGTGAGCAAATTGACTTCCAGGAAGAACACTCCCCAAAGAAACTATTAGAAACAGTCCCCTCTCCCACAAAATTACAGAAATTGGGTTACAATTCGATTTCACAATGTCAATGCAGAAGCACAAAACTAAAGCTACTGGTGACTCTGGAAAAAAGCATGAAGGATTCAAGAGACTTCATGACTGCAGAATATAGATCTAATCACGCCAAATTTAAAAATCAATTGAATGAGATGCAATCCAAACTGGAGGTCCTAACGATGAGGTTAATGAGGTAAAGAACGAGTGAGTGACATAGAAGACAGATTGATGCCAAGGAAGGAAGCAGAGGAAAAGAGAGAAAAACAAAAGACCATGAGGAAAGGTTCAGGGAAATAAATGATAACCTCAGAAGTTAAAATCTATGTTTAAAGGGGGTTCCTTTGTAAATGGGTTTGACTCCTTAAATTCTCTTTTTTCAATCTCATTGTTAGTGTATAGAAATGCCACTGATTTCTGAGCATTGATTTTGTATCCTGCCACGCTACCAAATTGCTGTTTGAGTTCTAGCAATCTTGGGGTGGAGGCTTTTGGGTTTTCTATATAGAGTATCATGTCATCAGCGAAGAGGGAGAGTTTGACTTCTTCTTGCCTATTTGAATGCCTTTAATGTCCTTTTGTTGTCTGATTGCTGAGGCTAGGACTTCCAGTACTATGTTGAATAGCAGTGGTGAGAGTGGACATCCCTGTCTTGTTCCTGACCTTAGGGGAAAGGCTCCCAGTGCTTCCCCATTGAGAATGATATTTGCTGTGGGCTTTTTGTAGACGGCTTTCAAGATGTTGAGGAATGTTCCCTCTATCCCTACACTCTGAAGAGTTTTGATCAGGAATGGATGCTGTATTTGGTCAAATTATTTCTCTGCATCTAATGAGAGGATCATATGGTTCTTAGTTTTTCCCTTGCTGATATGATGAATCACATTGATTGTTTTACGAGTGTTGTACCAGCCTTGTGTCCCGGGGATAAATCCTACTTGGTCATGGTGAATAATTTTCTTAATGTACTGTTAGATCCTATTGGCTCATATCTTGTTGAGAATTTTTGCATCCATGTTCATCAGGGATATTGGTCTGTAATTCTTCTTTTTGGTGGGGTCTTTGTCTGGTTTTGGAATTAAGGTGATGCTGGCCTCATAGAATGAATTTGGAAGTACTCCATCTCTTTCTATCTTTCCAACACCTTAAGTAGAGTAGGTATGGTTTCTTCTTGAAACATTTGATAGAATTCCCCAGGGAAGCCATCTGGCCCTGGACTTTTGTGTCTTGGGAGGTTTTTGATGACTGCTTCAATTTCCTCCCTGGTCATTGGCCTGTTCAGGTTTACTATTTCTTCCTGTTCCAGTTTTGGTAGTTTGTGGCTTTCCAGAAATGCGTCCTTTTCTTCTAGATTGCCTAATTTATTGGCGTATAGCTGTTCATAATATGTTTTTAAAATCGTTTGTATTTCCTTGGTGTTGGTAGTGATCTCTCCTTTCTCACTCATGATTTTATTAATTTGAGTTTTCTCTCTCTTCTTTTTAATAAGGCTGGCTAATGGTTTATCTATCTTATTAATTCTTTCAAAGAACCAACTCCTGGTTTTGTTCATCTGTTCTTGGTCTCGATTTCATTGAGTTCTGCTCAAATCTTTATTAACTCTCTTCTTCTTCTGGGTGTAGGATCTATTTGCTTTTTTTCTCTAGCTCCTTCTGGTGGAAGGTTCGCTTTTGTATTTGAGTTCTTTCCAGTTTTTGAATGGATGCTTGTATTGCGATGTATTTCCCCCTTAGGACTGCTTTTGCTGTGTCCCAAAGATTTTGAACGGTTGTATCTTCATTCTCATTAGTTTCCATGAATCTTTTTAATTCTTCCTTAATTTCCTGGTTGACCGTTTCATCTTTTAGCAGGATGGTCCTTAACCTCCACGTGTTTGAGGTCCTTCCAAACTTCTTGTTGTGATTTAGTTCTAATTTCAATGCATTATGGTCTGAGAATATGCAGGGGATGATCCCAAACTTTTGGTATAGGTTCAGACCCGATTTGTGACCCAGTATGTGGTCAATTCTGGAGAAAGTTCCATGTGCACTTGAGAAGAATGTGTATTCAGTTGAGTTTGGATGTAAAGTTCTGTAAATATCTATGAAATCCATCTGGTGTAGTGTATCATTTAAAGCTCTCGTTTCTTTGGAGATGTTGTGCTTAGAAGACCTATAGAGTATAGAAAGCACTAGATTGAAGTCAGCAAGTATAAGTGTATTATTATCTAAGTATTTCTTCGCTTTTGTTATTAATTGATTGATATATTTGGCAGCACCCACATTCGGGGCATATATATTGAGGATTAAGTCCTCTTGTTGGATAGATCCTTTAAGTATGATATGGTGTCCCTCTTCATCTCTCACTACAGTCTTCGGGGTGAATTTTAGTTTATCTGATATAAGGATGGCTACCCCTGCTTTCTTTGAGGACCATTTGAATGGTAAATGGTTCTCCAACCTTTTATTTTCAGGCTGTAGGTGTCCTTCTGTCTAAAATGAGTCTCTTGTAGACAGCAAATAGATGGGTCCTGCTTTTTTATCCAATCTGGAACCCTGCGCCTTTTGATGGGGTCATTAAGCCCGTTCACGTTCAGAGTTACTATTGAAAGATATGAGTTTAGTGTCATCATGATACCTATTCAGTCCCTATTTTTGTGGATTGTTCCATTGGACTTCTTCTTAAAGGGGAATTTTGAGAGTCCCCCTTAAAATTTCTTGCAGAGCTGTTTTTGAGGTCACATATTCTTTCAGTTCCTGCCTGTCTTGGAAGCTCTTTATCTCTCTTTCCATTTTGAATGAGAGCCTTGCTGAATAAAGTATTCTTGGTTGCATGTTCTTGTCATTTAGGACCCTGAATATATCCTGCCAGCCCTTTCTGGCCTGCCAGGTCTCCGTGGAGAGGTCTGCTGTTACCCTAATATTCCTCCCCATAAAAGTCAGGGATTTCTTTTCTCTTGTTGCTTTAAGGATTTTCTCTTTATCTTTGGAATTTGCAAGCTTAACTATTAAATGTCGAGGTGTTGAACGGTTTTTATTGATTTTGGGGGGGGGGATCTCTCTATTTCCTGGATCTGATGCCTGTTTCCCTTCCCAGATTAAGAAATTTTTCAGGTAGGATTTGTTCAAATACATATTCTGGCCCTCTGTCCCTTTCGGCACCCTCGGGAACCCCAATTAAACGTAAGTTTTTCTTCCTCAGGCTGTCGTTTATTTCCCTTAATGTATCTTCATGGTCCTTTAATTGTTTGTCTCTTTTTTCCTCATTTTCCCTCTTTGCCATCAACTTGTCTTCTATGTCACTCACTCGTTCTTCCACCTCCTTAACCCTCGTCGTTAGGACTTCTAGTTTGGATTGCTTCTCATTCAATTGATTTTTAATTTCTGCCTGATTAGGTCTAAATTCTGCAGTCATGAAGTCTCTTGAGTCCTTTATGCTTTTTTTCTAGGTCCACCAGTAGCTGTATAATAGTGCTTCTGAATTGGCTTTCTGACATTGAATTGTAATCCAGATTTTGTAACTCTGTGGGAGAGAGGATTGTTTCTGATTCTTTCTTTTGAGGTGAGGTTTTCCTTCTAGTCATTTTTCTCAGTGCAGAGTGGCCAAAAGCAAGTTGTATTGGGAAAAGGAGAAAAAGAGAGGAGAGAAAGAAGGAAAGAAAAGAGAAAAAGAAAAAAAAAGGTAGGAAAAAAGAAAAAAAGACAGAAGAAAAAGATAAAGAAAAAGAAAGGAAAAAAAAATGGTGGGGAAGGAAACAAATAAAAAAGCAAAAAAAAAAAAATCAACAACAACAACAACACAAAAACCACGGGGGAGTATCTTCTGATTCTGTGTACTTTAAGTCCCTTGACTTCCCCTGGAACTTGTCCGTCTAGCTGGTCTTCTGGGGGAGGGGCCTGTTGTGCTGATTTTCAGGTGTTAACACTTGGGGGAGCTGCTCTGCCCCCTGCCTGGTGCAGGGGTCAGTGGGGGGTGTTTACCCCGTGAGGCCCCAGGAGGAACAACCGCAGCGGCGGGGCCAGCTCTGCAGCCCTGGAGTCAGCTCCCGCAGTAGCTCCGGAGCTCTCCGTCTGCAGGGCCTGGAGGCTCCGGGGCGGGGCCGCTAATTGCTCAGCTCGGGGCAGGAGCGTGCTTGCTGTCTTGTGCCCTTCTGGCCTCTGCCGGTCCCGGCGGGGAGGCCGGATCTTGGGCTGTGTCCCGGCGCCCTGTGCTCCGGGGCCTGCGCTGTTGGATTCGCGCTCCGGCCACGCAGCCCCCTCTGCAGAGCCGCCACCGAGCCCCTCCGAGCTGCTCCGGGTCCAGCCGTGCACGCTGCAGCCCTTAGGGTGCTCGGCGCACTCTCCCTGGGGCGCAGTTCCTCTGTTACTGTCCCAGGGAGCCCGAGGGCATCCCCGCCCTCCTGGGTCCTGCTCCAACTCCCTGCGAGGCCTTTCCGCCTGGGAAGATTGGTGCAGCTCCTGCTTCTCCGGGACGGGGCTCTCCTGTCCTGGGGACACTCGCCCCGGCCTTAGCCCGGCTCCTCGTGGGGCTCCTCCCCCTTGGAGGCCTTTTGTTTCTTTATTTCTTTTTTCCCGTCTTCCTACCTTGATAGAAGCCCGAACTATTCTCACTGTAGCATTCCAGCTGTTCTCTCTTTAAATCTCAGGCCGAATTTGTAGATTTTCAGGATGATTTGAAGATTATCTAGGTAATTGGTGGGGACAGGTGATTTGGGGACCCTGCTCTTCCACCATCTTGCCCCTCCTTTTCCACCCTGATGTTTCTAGCAGCAATGTCCACAATAGCCAAACTGTGGAAGGAGCCTCCGTGTCCATCGGAAGATGAATGGATAAAGAAGATGTGGTTTATGTATACAATGGAATATTACTCAGCCATTAGACAATGACAAATACCTACCATTTGCTTTCACGTGGATGGAACTGGTGGGTAACATGCTGAGTGAAATAAGTCAATCGGAGAAGGACAAACATTATACGGTCTCATTCATTTGGGGAATATAAAAAATATTGAAAGGGAATAAAGGAGAAAGGAGAAAAAATGAGTGGGTAATATCAGAAAGGGAGACAGAACATGAGAGACTCCTAACTCTGGGAAATGAACAAGGTGTGGTAGAAAGGGAGGTGGAGGAGGGGTGGGGGTGACTGGGTGATGGGCACTGAGGGGGGCATTTGAGGGGTGAGCACTGGGTGTTATGTTATATGTTGGCAAATTGAACTCCAATTTAAAAAATTAAAAAAAAAAAAAAGAATGTGCTTTGAACCCAGTTTTCAACTAGCCTCTCTCCTATAAAAATTATAAGCTAGCTCCAATGTAGGTGAGGAGGTTCCATGGAAAGCACTGTGTTGAACTTGGAGGCGCAAGCCTTCTAGGCCTGCAGTTCCCAATTGCCTCTCATGTAGCTTCTGAGATGGATCTAAAATAAGGGAGTTAGAGTCGAAGTCCACAAGCAATGTGAAACAGCCAGGGACAACCCCTATAATCAACTCTCAAAAACAAGTATGCCTTGAAGCCAGCTTTCAACTAGCCTAGCTCGTATAGGAGATAGAAGCTAGCTCCACTTTAGGTGAGGTGGTTTCATGGAAAGTGCTGTATTGAATACGGAGATGCAAGTCTTCTGGGCCTCCAGCTTGTCACTTGCCTCTCACACAGCTTCTGACAATCATTTAACATAAAGAAGTTAGAAGCTAAGTCCACCAGCAATTCAGAGCCGTGAGGTACAGCAACTGTGCTCAGCTCTCAGAAATCAGTATGCCTTGAACCTGGCTTTCAACTTGACTCTCCTATAAGAATTAGTAGCTGTCTCCCATCTAGGTAAGGAGATTTCATGGAAAGCACTGTATTGAATTCAGAGACAGAAGCCTTCTTGGCCTGCAGCTTGCCACTTGCCTCTCACACAGCTTCTGACAAGCATTTAACATAAAGAAGTTAGAAGCTAAGTCTATAGGCAGTGTGGAGCCCCAAGGGACACCACCTGTGCTCAACTCTCAGAAATATGTAGGCCTTTATTTTTTAAAGATTTATTTATTTACTTATGATAGACATAGAGAGAGAGAGAGAGAGAAAGAGGCAGAGACACAGGAGGAGGGAGAAGCAGGCTCCATGCCGGAGCCCAATGTGGGACTCGATCCCGGGACTCCAGGATCGCGCCCTGGGCCAAAGGCAGGCGCTAAACCTCTGAGCCACCCGGGGATACCCATATGTAGGCCTTTAAATCAGCTTTGAACTACACTCTCTCCTATAAGAATTAGAAGCTAGCTCCAATCTGGGTGAAGAGGTTCCATTGAAAGCGCTGTATTGAACTCAGAGATACAAGCCTTCCAGGCCTGCAGCTTGCCACTTGCCCTCACATATGGCAGTTGGATGCTAGGTGTATAGGAGTGGTGGGCTCATGGAAATGCTATGTGCTGAAAGGTGAGCACCCAGCATTCCTGGGGTGCAGCTTTGTACTACCCTCTCACCTACCGGCCTTAGAAACTTAGTCAAAAGCACATGTAGTGGCTCATGGGAAATGCGGCCTACTCTGAGAAAATAAAGTTCCTTGCAGATAACTTCTGCAAGCCTCTAACATAAGGGAGTTAGAAGCTAAGTCCGCAGGCAGTGGGGAACAGCAAGGGACATGCCCTATGCTCAACTCTCAGAAATAAGCACTGCTTGAAAACCAGCTATCCACTAGCCTCGCTCTTACGAGAGTTATAAACTAGATCTATGTAGGTAGCAGGTGCCATGGAAAGCACTGTATTGAACTCGGAGACACTATCATTCCAGACCTGCAGGTTGACACATGCCTCTCACCCACGGGAGGTACAAACTAGCTGTACAGCTCTGGAGGTCCCACAGAAATGCTATGTACTAAAAGGTGAGCACCCAATGTTCCTGTGGAGCAGCTTTGCACTACCCTCTCAACTACTAACCTTAGAACCAATATCAAAAGCACATGAGTTGGCTCACAAGAAAAGCAGCCTACTGCACTCTGAGAAACAAGTGTTCCTTTTAGGTAGCTTCTTACAAGCCTCTAACATAAGGGAGTTAGAACCTACATCCACAGGCAGTGTGGAGCCACAAAGGACAGACCATGTGCTCAAGTCTCAGCAATAAGCATGCCTTGAACCCAGCTTTCAACTAGCTTTGCTCCTATCAGACTTAGAAGCTAGCTCCATTCTAGGTGAAGAGGTGCCATAGAAAATGCTACTGACCTCAGAGACCCTATTGTTCTGGGCCTGCAGCTTGCCACCTGTCTCTCACCCACAGGAGGTACAAGCAAGCTGTACAGATTTGAAGGGCCCACGGAAATGCTATGTACTGAACAGTAAGCACCCAGCGTTCTTGGGGAGCAGCTTTGCACCATCCTCTCACCTACCGGCCTTAGAACCTTAATGAAAACCACATGTCGTGGCTCACGGGAAATGTGGCCTACTGCACTCTGAGAAATAATCAAGTGCTCCTTGCAGGTAGCTTCTGACAAGCATCTAACATAAGGGATTTAAAGGGTAAGTCCACAGGCAGTTTGGAGCCACGAGGGATGGTCCCTGTGCTCAAATCTCAGAAAGAAGTATGCCCTGAACCCAGCTTCCAACTAGCCTCGCTCATATGGCAGTCAGAAGCTAGCTCCACTCTAGGTGAGGACGTTCCATGGAAAGTGATGTATTGAACCCAGAGACACTATTCCTCCAGGCTGGCAGATTGCCACATGCCTCTCACTAATAGGAGGTATAAGCTAGTTGTACAGGTCTGGAGGGCCCACGGAAATGCCATGTACTGAATGGTGAGCACCCAGCGTTCCTGGGGAGCAGCTTGGACTACCCTCTCAACTACTGACCTTAGAACCAAAATCAAAAGAACATGAGGTGGCTCACAGGAAAAGTGGCCTACTGCACTTTGAGAAACAAGTGTTCCCTGCAGGTAGCTTCTTACAAGCCTCTAAAATAAGGGAGTAAGAAGCTGCTAAGTCCACAGGCAGTGGGGAACGGCAAGGGACATTCCCTTTGATCAACTCTCAGAAGAGAGCACTGCTTGAAAACCAGCTATCAACTAGGCTCGCTCCTATGGGAGTTAGAGGCTAGATCTACTATAGGTGAAGAGGTGCCATGGAAAGCACTATATTGAACTCGGAAACACTATCATTCTGGGCTTGCAAATTGCCACATGCCTCTCACTCACAGGAGGTACAAATTACTGTACAGGAGCTGGGGGGGCGGGGGGGAATGCAGCATACTGCACTCTGAGAAACAATCATTTCCTGCAGATACATCAGAGAAGCCTCTAATTTAAAGGAGTTAGAAACTATAGGCAGTGGGGACCCGTGAGGGACGGGCACTGTGCTCAACTCTCAGAAATAAGTAGTTACGGGAGTTACAAGCTAGCTGTACGTGGTTGGAGGGCCAACGGAAATTCTGTGTACTGAATGGTGAGCACCCAGCATTCTTGGGGAGCAGCTTTGCACTATCATCTGAACTACCGGCCTTAGGACCCAAATCAAAAAGACATGTGATGGCTCACGGGAAATGCAACCTACTGCATTCTGAGAAACAAGCGTTCCTTGCTGGTACTTCATATAAGCCTCTAACATAAGGGATTTTGAAGCTAAGTCTACAGAAGATGTGGAGCCAGGAGGGACAGGCCTTGTGCTCAATACTCAGAAAGAAGCACTGCTTGAAACCAGCTGTCATTTATTTTCACTTCTATGAATGTTATAAGATAGCTCCACTCTAGGTGAGGAGGTGCCATGGACAGCGATGTATTGAACTCTGAGACACAAGCCTTTTGGGCCTGCAGATGCCACTTGCCTCTAACTCTCGAGAGGTACAAGATAGCGGTACCAGGGTGGAGGTCCCTTGGAAATGCTACGTACTGAATGGTGAGTTACCCAGTGTTCCTGGGGAGCAGCTTTGCAGTACTTCTCAACTACTGGCCTTTGAACCCAAATCAAAAGCACATGCGGTGGCTTGCAAGAAATGCAGCCTACAACACTCTGAAAAACAAGCGTTCATTGCACATAACTTCTGACAAACCTCTAATGTAGGGGAGTTAGAAGCTAAGTCCACAGGCAGTGTGGAGCTGCAAGGGAAATACCTTGTGCTCAACTCTCAGAAAGAAGTATTCCTTGAATCCAGCTTTCAACTAGCCTTGCTCATATGGCAGTTAGAAGCCAACTTCACTCTAGGTGAGGATGTGCCATGGAAAGTGCTGTATTGAAATTGGAGACAGAAGCCTTCTAGGCCTGCAGCTTGCCTCGTGCCTCTCACCCACGGGAGGTACAAGTTAACTGTCCAGTGGTGGAGGGCCCATGGAAATGTTATGTACTGAACGGTGAGAACCCAGTGTTCCTGGGGAGCAGCTTTGCACTACCCTCTCACCTGGCGGCCTTAGAACCCAAATCAAAAGCAAATGTGGTGGTTCACGGGAAATATGGCCTATAAAATTCTGAGAAATAAGCATTCCTTGCAGGTAGCTTCTGAGAAGCCTCTAACATAAGGGAGTTAGAAGCTAAGTCCACAGTAGGTTTGGAACCGTGAAGGACAGGCCCTGTGCTTAACTCTCAGAAAGAAGTATCCCTTGAATCCAGCTTTCATTTAGCCTTGCTCATATGGGAATTAGAAGCTGGCTTCACCCTAGGTGAAGACATGTACTCAACTCAACTGAGGATGTTCCATGTAAAGTGTTGTATTGAATTTGGAGATGCAAGCCTTCCGGGCCTGCAGCTTGCCATTTGCCTCTCACCCATGGGAGGTACAAGCTAGCTGTTCAGGGGTGGAGGGCACACAGAAATGCTATGTGCTGAACAGTGAGCACCCATCGTTCCTGGGGAGCAGCTTTGCACTACCCTCGTACTAGCGGCTTTAGAACCCAAATCAAATGCAAATGTGGTGGCTCACATCTAATGCGGCCTACTGCACTCTGCAGGCCGTCAGGGCCGAACCCGACCAGGGTTCCAGGAGTGGTAAGGACATTGCAGCCATCACCGCCTGGGGTCCTAGGGAAGGAAGCGACTTTGCGGAGCACACCACCTGGGGTCCAGGGAGGGGACTGGACATTACAGCCTACCTCAGCAGGGGTCCTGAGAGGGGACAGGATGTCGTGGCCTATCCCGACCTGGGTCCCAGAAGGGGACGGCGCATCATGGCCGAACCAAGGTCGGGAGGAGACAGGACATGGTGGCCAACCCAGCTCAGGGTCCCTAGAGGGGACAGGACATCATGGCCGACCCTGAGCAGGGTCTAAGAGGGGCAGGAACATCGTGGCTGACCCTGCCTGGGGTCCCCCAGGAGAGGAGGGGTCAGGACCAAACCTGACCAGTGTCCCAGGATGGTTCATAACATTGCAGCCAACCTGGACCGGGGTCCCATGAGTGTTCGGATGTGGTGGCCAACCTAGCCCCGTATCACAGGAGGGGATGGGACTTTGCACCCGAACCCGTCCGTGGTCTGTGGAGAAGAGAGGACATCGTGGACGACCATGCCCAGGATCCCCGCAGAGGAAGGGGTGTTGTGGTCGACCCAGACCTGGGTCCTGGGAGAGGTCGGGATGTCACGGCCAACCCCGACCAGGGTTCCATGGGGGGACGGGATGTCATGTCTGACCCCAACCACATACATACCCAGGATGGGACAGGATGTCATGGCCATCCCTAACCGGGGTCCCCGGAGAGGAGGGGACTGCAACCGGGGACCCAGGAGGGTCCATGACGTCACAGCTGACCCCGACCAGGGT
Organism: Canis lupus familiaris; assembly: GCF_011100685.1. Classification (NCBI taxonomy): domain Eukaryota; kingdom Metazoa; phylum Chordata; class Mammalia; order Carnivora; family Canidae; genus Canis; species Canis lupus. The sequence goes on along the minus strand of NC_049228.1, from coordinate 80,985,473 downwards.
CCTGGGAGGCGAGTTATGTGCATTCAACCTCGACCAAGGACCAGGGAGGGGATGCGGCATCGCGGTCCCCAAAGAGGAGGGGACTTCATGGCCGACCCCGACCTGGGTCCCAGGAAGGGACAGGATGTCCTGTCCAACCCCACCTGGGGCCCTGGGAGAGGACATGATGTCGCAGCTGACCCCACACATGGTCCCCAGAGAGGAGGTGATGTTGTGGCCGACCCTGCTCAGGGTCCCCAGAGAGGAGGGGATGTCATGGCCAACCACGACTGGTGACCAGAGAGGGTCCGTGATGTCACAGGTGACCCCGACCAGGGTCCTGGGAGTTGATGGTTCAGAAACTCTGGGGATCAGGGCTGGGGATCTGTGTTTTAAGTCCTCCGGGTGATTCTAGCATAGATTCAGGGGTGAGAACTGTTGGCTTGATGTAAAACTTATGGGAATGCCTTTATTCAAACATGGAAAATACTGCTAATTGGTAGGGGTGATTTTTTTTTCCTTGACTTTTATTTAAGATCCTCATTGTAATAGTGAGGGGAGGTGTGCTGGCCATAGATGAGGAATTAATAGAGATTAGGGGCTGGAGATGAGGAGGTGTTTTCATGAATCTATCCAGTGTCTTCTGACCAAGAAAGCATTACAGAAACCAGCAGGGGCAGAGGGGCAAAGACAGTGGAGAGAAACCAACTCCCAACACACCTCCAGGTCAGAGTCAAATGTTCCAAAGCACAGCTGTTTAATAGGACTGAGTTTTGTCAGCCACCTGAGTTTAAATACATTTGTAACTCAAATAAATAAGTAAGGTGGCCAACATGTCCAGGTTTGCCTGGGGCTTTCCTGGTCTTAGCACTCAAAATCCCAAGTCTCAGGAAACCGCTGTGCATGTTTTTCCCACAGAACCAATCAATTCGGGATCCCTGGGTGGCGCAGCGGTTTGGCGCCTGCCTTTGGCCCAGGGCGTGATCCTGGAGACCCGGGATCGAATCCCACATCAGGCTCCCGGTGCATGGAGCCTGCTTCTCCCTCTGCTGTGTCTCTGCCTCTCTCTCTCTCTCTCTCTCTGTGACTATCATAAATAAATAAAAATTAAAAAAAAAAAAAGATTTAAAAAAAAAAAAAAAAGAACCAATCAATTCTGCAATTCTCAACAGATACTGACTGGGTGTCCTATAATTCAATTCAGTTCTGACGCTATCTACTTAGAGATAGTGTCAGATCCACAGGTGAAGGCCGGAGTCCTACAAGGCAATCCCCTCTCTCTTCACTTCAGATGCAAGTTGCAAATCTGGGTTGTCACCTGTGCTTGTAACCAATCAGTTATGGATTGGATGTCCCCACATCCTCCTCCGAGGGTTTGATGAATTTGCCACAACAACTCATAGAAATCAGACAAATGTTTACTGAGTCACCAGTTTATTATAAAAGGATATAGCTCAGGAAAATCCAGATTGGGGATGCATAGGGTGAGGTATGGGGAGAGGGCATAGAGCTTCTATGCCCTGAGTGCATCATGCTTCTCAAATTTTCCACGTGTTCAATGACCCAGAAGCCCTCTGAGCCCCATCCTTTTGGGGTTTTGTTGAGGCTTCATTTTACCTAGGCACAATTGATTCAATCATTGGCAATTTGTTGTGGAACTCCATCTCCAGCCCCTCCGGCCTCCCAAGAGCAGGGGATGGGACTGAAGTTTCCAGCCCTCCAATCACAAGGTTTATTCCCCTGGCAATCAGCTTCATTCTTTGGTGAGAAAGGGCTTTCTGGAAGTCTCCTCATTAACATGACAAAAGACGCCTTGATCATTATCATCACTTTGAAAATTCTAAGAGGTTTAAGGAGCTCTGTGCCAGGAATGGGGACAAAGGCCAATTGAATATTTATTATAAATCACAGTATTGTGGGGCAAACCAAGGTGATTGGTCAGTACTCACTTTAGTTGGAATTACTGAGTGAGCTTTACAATTATGAATACCTGGGCTCACCTCCAGAGTTGGTAATAGACTTGGTCTCAGGCTCAGCCAGGGCACTAGGAGAGGGAAAGTTCTTCAGGTGACCTTATGGTGGCTAGCCATGGAGAACCTCTGCAGCTGCTTGCATAGCATTTCTCCAACTCAAAAAAAAATTTAACAAAAACAAAAGTTAGTGGTTCTGATGAAGTTAGACTCCTACCATGTACCACATAAAAAAAGGACTCAAGTTGGATCAACAGTGTAAATATAAGAGCTAAAACTATATAAAATGTTGGAAGAAAACATAAAAAGTCTTCATGACTTTGGAGCTGGCAATGAATTCTATTATACTACTTCAGACTTTTTTTTTTTTTTTTTTTTTAAGATTTATTTATTCCTGAGAGACACACACAGAGAGAGAGAGACAGAGAGAAAGAGGCAGAGACACAGGCAGAAGGAGAAGCAGGTTCCTCACAGAGAGCCTTATGCAGGACTCAATCCCAGGACTCTGGGATCACGACCTGAGCCAAAGGCAGCTGCCCAATTGCTGAGCCACCCAGGCACCCCACTACTTCAGACTTATACTAGTTCAGACTAGTCTGTACTAGTGTACCTCAACTCAGGCTGTGGATTAGAAATACTTTGTGAACTGTATTTATTGATAATATGTATTTAAAATAATATATACACATGGTAAAATAACAAAACTAGGCATATAAAAAAAGTATGAAAAAGTAAGTGTTCCTCTCAATCTGGTTGCTAGATTTTGACCTCGGTGTCAATTTTTGTTAAAATTTCTTGTGTGGGGGGCACCTGGGTGGCTCAGCAGCTCCGCATCTGTCTGAGGCTCAGGGTGTGATCCCGGGGTCCTGGGATCAAGTCCCTCATTGGGCTCCCCCACCGGGAGCCTGCTTCTCCCTCTGCCTGTGTCTCTGTGTCTCTCTCTGTGTCTCTCAGGAATAATTAAATAAATAGTTTTTAAAAAACACAACTTCTTGTGGGTAGCCTTCCCTGTTTTATGCACATGTAAGGATATGTATACATATATATTTCCCTTTCTAATGTTCTTTTTACATACCAACAGTAGCACACTAAATTTCACTTTTCACTCAACAGCATGTTTTGGAGTTCATTTTAGCATTTGTAGATCTTCCCAATATTCTTTTTTTCTTCCAAAAAGTTATTTTTATTAACATATATTATCTATATAAATTTTCCTTTTTCTTTTTAAAATACTTTTGTGCTTTTCTTTTTGCCCAATATACTTTTTAATGACTGCATTGTGATCATCTGTAGTTGTATACTTGTTATATATATATAACTTATTTATATTAAATCACTAGTTACAACTATTAAAGAACATTATGTTGTTCATTACAAAGTGATAGTACATATCCTGTATGTATGTCTTTGAGTATATGATGTATCTGTGGGATGCAAGAATTGCTGAGAGATACACACATTTCAAAATTGTAAGAAATGATATAAAGATTCCCTCTAAAAAAAAAAATAAAATAAAGATTCCCTATAAAATGCAGTACCAATTTACATTCTTGGGAAATTTTAAAAACCGTGAGGTTTCATGTTACTCTTTACTTTAACTCATGAGAATCTGTGTATGGGGCCCAGACTCTTTATTTTCTTTCTTTGGTAATTCTGATACAAGAAGGCTCTAGGATGTGATGAGAACCATAGGACAAACCATCTGGATGCACCTGCTGCATTTCCTTTTGATGGGACTATCCCATCTCCTCACCAAGGGGACAGTTTCCAAAAGGACACGCCTCAAGGATGTTGCTTCTCTATGTTGCTACCCTGGTACTGTGCTTTGTATGACACTGATCATCTATGACAAGGCTTAGAAGAGTGTTTGCAGCTCATATGATAATTCTGTTTTCTTTTAGTTCCATGGACCAAATAAAGAGAGGAACTCTGGGCGGGTCCCTGCGATCCCCACCATCCAACCTAAGAAGAAATGGATGTCGATGATGTCTTTCTTTTCCAAGATCTGTCACAAAATATTAGAAACAGAGGTCCCTCCCCAACAGCCACTTGTAACGTGTGTTTGCCTGGTCTGCATTCGTTCCACAGCTCCACTGAGGCACCTTCTGAAAAAAACCTGACACTTCTTATAACACAGACAGAATGTTTCCAGGATAACAAGATGAGCTGGGAAGAATTTAGCTTGCTGCAAACTTTATATAAAAGTATAGAATGAACTGCAATGAATACTGAGAAATAATGATGAGGCTCGGTAATCACCTAAATACCTAATAGGACTGTGGTCCAGTCTGCAGCCCTGCACTACTCAGGATGGTGGGGAGGTGGCTTTTTCTTGGATCTTGTCTGGACCTTGCATCCTCTTGGTTCTGACACCAGCACATGTTGCTGTGTCCTCTAAGGCACAGAACACTGGAGCCTTCCTGGTATCAGAGGTTCACCATGGAGGTCACTCAGCTCTTGCCCTGCAGTGAAGAGTTTAGTCCTTGATGTAGATTCCTGCATTAGCCACACAGCATCCCAAATTTGTATTATATATGCATTTTTTTCCCTAATCTTAATGGCTCAGACGTATGCATTCTGGGGTGGGACATCCTTTAGATGCCCTGAAATGTTTGTAGATTTGCTTTGCTAGTTGGGTCAACTAGCAGACTGCTTCTCCACTGCTGTTGAGAAGCTGAGGAAGATGAGTACTGAGAATTAGCCACATTAGGGAGGCATCAACCTCACTGCAGAAGGGTCAAGAGATCATGGAGAGAGGAACTGGAGGAAACAAGTATAGACACATCTTTCAAGGTGTTTAGCTACAAAGTAGAGCAGAAAATTGGGCAAGAGCTGGAGGAGTAAGAAAGGTTAGGGAAATGCTTTTCTTTGAGATGGAAGCAGTATAGCATTTCTTGTCCTGCGAAGGATCCCTGCTCTCAGCTCACAGCAACTGTCTAAAGCCCCCTTTCTTCTGAGCTCTAGCACACCCTCGGTGATCCTAGAACACCTGTCCCCTACTTCCCCCAACCTACCTCAACCAACCTTCCTCTAGCCCTGAATTATTTTTCTCTTCCTCTTTCCTCTTCCATCTGTTTTCTTCATTATGTGGATCAAACTAATGTATTTGCAGCAAAAATCAGGTGTCTTTAGGTGGAGAAAGAAGGGCTAAGTTGAGCAGGCAACATAGGATTTTCTTTAGAGGGAGGGATTGGGGTTAAAATGGGTATGACTTTCTTGACTTACTCCCCTGGTCTCTTGGAAACAAGTTCCAGAAGCATGAATCTCTGAAGAATGTGTTTTTCATCCTGACAGAAAGAGTCCGGAACCCCAATGATAAAAAGTGTCATATGGCAATGAGAGGCCTGAGCAACATGGTCTGTGAGACCCCTGACAAAGTAGGAGGGCAAGGTGTCACTCGGCCTGCCCTCATGGCCTGGCATCCCCAGGGCTGAAAGATGGTGCCTCATGTACTGGTTATCTGTCGCTGTGTGAAAGATCACCACAGACCCAGCACTCATCCTCTAGCATTTTCCTTAGGTCAAAAGCTTAGGTATGGCTTAGCTGGGTCCTCTGCTCAGGATCTCACAAGGCTACAATCAAGGTGTGGGTCAGACTGCATTCCTTTCTGAAGCCTGGGCTCCTCTTCCAAGCTTATGTGGCCATTGAAAGAATGCGGCCCCTTCCAGTTGTAAGACTGAGGTCCCTGCTTTCTTGCTGGCTGGCCACCTCAGCTCCTTGAAGCTGTCCTCTCATAGCATGTGAGCTTACTTCTTTAAGGCCAGCAGGAGAGCCTCTACCACTCGTGCCTACTAAGATGGACTCATATAATGTAATGTAACTATGGGAATGGTGTCTCATCACAGTTGTCATATACTGTAGGCTAGAAGCAAGTCACTGGTTCCTTCCACATTCAAGGGAAGGATATTGTAAAAGGCATGACTCATTTGGGGTTGAGGGTCATCATACCTCAATACTATCAGTGTTGGGAAACAGAGCTGCAGATGCAATTAATGCACACCTGGACATCACCCTCTGGAGTGAATTTCATTTATTTTTTAATAGTTTGTACCCATTTAGTAAAAGATGTTTTCCCCACCTCTGCTTTTAGCATCTGTCAACTTCAGTGACCATTTCATCTCATCCCATATAAAAGTACCATTATGTCCTAGATGCCTAGATCATCCAGCCCACCACACTCCTTGATGTGCCCTTCCCGGCCTCATGTGCTCTTGGGCCAAGTTCTCCAGATTGCTCTTTCTGTTCTTTTTTTCAAGACTGAGCTGGCTCTTGGGTCAGGTTAATGGAAATACTTGTATTTCAATGACAGCTGTTACAGCAATTCCTGAGGAAAGCCACACTCTCAGTCCAAGTCCTAGGTTATTGAAAGATTAGAAGTAGGATTGCTTTTCAACTCACAGAGAGCAATTTCTGGATTACTCACACTTTTCAAACCTTGTTCACAGGTGTGAAAGTATAAGAAAATAGTCCTAGACCTGCTGGTACATGGACTATATGGCCCTGTGAGTGCTGAAGTCATCCACAAGACTCTGACCATCATCTTGGGCAAGATCCAGGGGAAAAGTTTGGGCTCTTTCTTTGTAGACATCACTCTTCAGACTAGGACTTTATTAGATGATGTGAGAGAATTCAGAAGAATCTGGGTTATTAAAGTGGAAGTGGGATTTGCAATGTGAGCCTAGGGTGGTGTGTTGCTCAGAGAACATGGTCTGTATTATTAACTTATTTACTAAGAGATTGTTGAGAGGCAAGTATTATACTGGAGGTTATGGAAGACATATAAAGAAGGATTTTTTGTTGTTATAGAGAAGTGAATATGTGTACCCCAATGATGAAGTTGGTGATGGATATGAAGGTGAAGATGATGATAACAGTGCCAATGTATATTCAATGCTCTGTTATGAATGTGATGATAACACTAGTTAGCATTTAGCAGCCAATACTGTGTGCCAGGTATGGTGCTAGGCAGCTTTCCTAGATTATCTCATAGAATCTTCTCAATAACCCTGTGAGGTGGGCACTATTCATCTTCACTTTATAAATGAGGAAACCAAGGCACAGAGAGGTTAGGTGACTTGTCCAAGATCAAAGAGCCAGTAAATGGATATGAACCAAGTCTTCTGACTACAGGACCTGCCCTCTTCACTGCCAGGTGACATGGCAAGCTGAGCAGAAGTGCACTGATACATTGTTTACTCTGAAACTATGGGGACTCTGGGATCCATTCCTTTCAAGCTAACCAGCTATCCTGCTGCAGTTACACATATGCCACATGCACACATGCCCTCTAACAGGGAGATGATACATGTGGAACAGGAAATGGACCTCTTATTTACTCACAAAGCACCTTCTGTGAGTTCCTCACACCTAATTCCCCAGATGGAGCTGCACCACACAAGAGGAAGAAATTATGGAATTTGGTGTTTCTATAGGAGCTTCTGGCCCATTTGCCTCTCTTCCCACTTGGAGAGACAGGAAGAACTTTGCTCTGGAATGCAAACCTGTCATCTCTGCGGGTAGTGGGGAGAGGAAGGTCTCTACTCTACCTCCCTGAATGGAAACAGATATCTCCAAGATGTCTAAATCTCTCTGCAGGTGCCATCTTAGTTTCCAGAACTGGCTTGCCATGTAATCACTTTTTAATACCCAGATGACTCTAATTTTTGATCAGGAAGCCCTGGTTGTATAGTAACCTGGCAATACTCATGAAGAGTTGTTTCCTGACAGTTATCTCTATTATTGCACTTTTGACCACCTGTCTTATGCTGTTGCTCACTTGTGCATGGGTTCGGATGATTTTCAGGTCCCTACCAGGCCAGGGTCTTGTACGTCTTATTGCATTAGGGTAGTATTGGATTGAATTATACAGGGATGTCTGGGTGGCTCAGCTGTTGAGCATCTGCCTTCAGCTCAAGGCATGATCCTGGGGTTCTGGGATCGAGTCCCACATCAGGCTCCCTGCAGGGAGCCTGCTTCTCCCTCTGCCTATGTCTCTCTCTCTCTCTCTCTCTCTGCGTGTGTGTGTGTGTCTCTCTCATGGGTAAATAAATAAAATCTCTTTAAAAAAAGAATTATAAAAAAAAAAGAATTATAAACACATGCATGCATGTGCATGCACAGATGCAGACACGCATAGGTAAACAGCAAAGAAAGTGAAACACTAAAGTAATTTGTAAAAGTGCCCTATGGGCTAAAAAAATATTTTTAAATACTTCACGAAAAAAAAAAAAAAAAAAAAAAAAAAATAAATACTTCACGAGGAGCGCCTGGATGGCTCAGTTGGTTAAGCATCTGCTGTTGCCTCAAGTTGTGATCCCAAGGTTCTGGGATTGGGCCCTGTGTCTGGCTGTTTGCTCAGCTGGGAATCTGCTTCTCCCTCTCCTTCTGCTTCTTCCCCACTAGCGCTCTCTCACTCTCTCACTCTCTCAAATGAGTAAAATCTTTAAAAAAAAGAAAACAAATACTTCACAAATGATGAGTGTCTGGGACCCCCCCTCTCCATTCTAGTTGCTCCTCACCCCTGAAGAGGCCCAGCTCAGCTTGGTTCTCTTTGGTTTGCCTAGAGCTTTCATGGGACCAAGAAACATTGATATAAAATCCCTTCACCAATGGTCAGGAGACTAGGTACTACCCTGGTTCCTTGTCACCTGACAGTGTAACTCTGAGCAAGTCACTGAAATGCCCTGAGCCTTGGTCTCCTCATCAGGAAAGGGAGATACTCAGATAGACCACTCACAGTGGAAAACTAGAAAGGACTGAACCCAGTGACACACGATCAGGGACAAACCAGCCAATGGTACTAAAAGCAGGGAGGGTTGGCAGGGTGTCAGGGAAGAAACACAATTGTTTTTTCTGCTGCAGGAGGGAGAAACTCAGACCACAGGTGTAGAGAGGTGTCCTTCCAGAAACACTGGGAATGATCAACAGGAGATGGATCAAATGAATTACAATGCAGCCACCCCAAGTTCCTTTAGGTATCAACATGAAAAAAGCTCTCAGATAGATGGTTGGGTGAATAATCGAGGTACGTAACAGGGGCATGGTGTGCTTCCACTGAGTGAAAATGTGAGAAGGGACTATGTAATATACATTTTATTCTTTTTCTTCTTAATTTTTTGGAGGGATGCACACACAATTTATAACTTTGTTCATTCATGGGAGAGAAATTTAATGGCAGGCAGAAAGGGATAGAAGGAGATTTACTTTTGTTAATAAAATGATTTGGTTATTTTGAATTTTGAACCATACAAATATGTTCTACCTCCAAAACACTGAATAATAAACAACAGAGCTGGGAAGCCGGGATTATTAACACAGTGATCCCCAGTCTGATTGTCTTGTCTGCTGGGGATGACATTCATTGAAGACCCAGCCTGCCTCCTCTCTGGCCCCCACCTCGGTCAGCTAAGAGCTTTAGACTGGATCTGACCCATCTCCTACCAAGTAACAAAGAACGATGGATGGCGGTAATGCATCTGGTGCAGTGGCCTTTTGGTAATGACCTGGGTTCTGTCCTTTTGTTCACCGGGAAACCACAGGAGAATAACCACCTGAGATATTCAGCCTTTGTCTTGTTCGGGCAATTGGCGGCCTTTGCCAGGTGGAAATGGAAGAAATTCTTCACCAGTCAGTTAAGCAGACTCAAGATTCCCTCCTGATACATCTACAGGACAGAGAACCCCAGGTTGCCAAGGTATGTTTGTGACTCTCACCCAGTATGGGAGAGCTCAGTGCCATTCCTAAAGCGAGCTGTGGTGCTGCCCTGTTGTGTTGCAGTGCTCAACCCTCTCTATTGCTGCCGGCTCTGCTATGGACATTCAGCAGTGTAGCCACGTGAATCCTTGGAGGTGCCTGCCCAGTGTGTCATTTCTCTCTCTGCAAGCATGCAAATTTCCATTTGCTCCTGCCCCACCTGCCCCATCCAGCACCTGCCACTGGAGAGTGGGGGCCGAGAAGCATGGGGTTAAGCTGTGGGACAGTAGCCCACATAACGAGAACATTAATTCATGCCCATTAGCTTCTGTCACTGTAGATTTCCCACTCCTGGCTTTTCAATCCTCTAGAGAGCTTTTGTCTTATTCTTAGAGGAAATATGTCCTAACGGGGTTGGATCAACGTCAGGCCTGCTTTGGAGTGGGTGAATATTTTTCAAAACCACTGCGAAAAAAAAGGTTTCACCAAACCACTTGTCTTCTTTAAGTTATTGCACACAACAGAGAGAGACAGGGAGAGAAAGAGAATTTAGGAATTAAAGAATCCAGAACCCCTTTGATGGGACAATAACTGGGTAAACTCTAAAGTGATGCTCTCCCCACCAGCCCCAAGTTAGAGATGTGGTCATTTCAGAAGCAACATCCTTTAAGGTTGACATCTTCAAGCTTTCTGGAAGTTACTTTCATACCCTCAGTGGCCCCCAGACCACATACTGGATGCAGTGCCCTTGCTTGGATTATAGAACTCTCTAATGCCTTTGACAGTAGGATGGAAATATTATTTTTCTCAGTCTTGCAAAACAACATTTCGAGCCTGTTCTCTGTATCTGAAAGGAAGAAAGGAAAACAGATTTCAGAGTGAAGAAGAATAAAGGAACCCTAAACTCTGCTGGCAGCTGGTGAGTAAGAGGGCAGGAGAGAATGCTCCCAGAGGTCCCTGCCCTCCTGGTGTCAACCCAGAAGGTGGCCAGCCACACAAGCAAGTTACTCCCCATAAAATGACTCAGGCCAATTATGTTTCGATCGTAACTGACCCATCTTGCAATGTAAATGACAAAACGTCCAGAGGATTATGCACAAAATCTATTGGCACATCCAGTGTAGATCATTAGATCTACGCAGACCCTGATCTCCACCTCTGAGGATCTGACGATCGATTGTCCTCACACTCTACTCATTGTAGTCAAGGAGGTTTATTGAATCCTCCCCTCATGTGCACTTTTGCTGATGTCTTTCAGAGCCACTATCATCCAGAGCTCCAGCAGTTCCTCTATGCAAATAAGATTCTGTAAACACAGAGCAGCAGGGAAATTGTTCTAGTGAGAGCACCTTGCTGGGGGGCTGATATTGCCCCTCTTTTAACTCTTCGCATGCTTCTGCTTGCTTCTCATGATTGTAACAGAAAACGGGATGCTGGGAGAACAATTGATGGCAATTGCATGGAATTGTATAAGTCTATCCACAGTGAATTCTAAATTGTTTTCATGTATCTCATTTCCTCTCCAGACAAATTTGTCAGAAGTTACATGCTTTGTTTAAAACATTTAAAGTAGATTCGGGGCTTATTTCTCAACCTTTTCCTTCATAAGTTCATCTCTGTCACCTATCTTTTATTTTTTATTTTATTTTTAATTTCTGAGGCTAAGGAAAATATTACCTTAAGTTTTTTTGTAATCTGCTATTGATACTTTCAATTTGCTATTAATACCTTTTATTGCCGAGATCTATTTAAAGTTGGCCAAGGAATGTCCACAATAGCCAAACTGTAGAAGGAGCCTCGGTGTCCATCGAAAGATGAATGGATAAAGAAGATGTGGTCTATGTATACAATGGAATATTCCTCAGCCATTAGAAATGACAAATACCCACCATTTGCTTCAACGTGGATGGAACTGGAGGGTATTATGCTGAGTGAAATAAGTCAATTGGAGAAGGACAAACATTATATGTTCTCATTCATTTGGGGAATATAGAAAATAGTGAAAGGGAATAAAGGGGAAAGGAGAAAAAATGAGTGGGAAATATCAGAAAGGGAGGCAGAACATGAGAGACTCCTAAGACTAGGAAACGAACTAGGGGTGGTGGAAGGGGAGATGGGCAGGGGGTGGAGGTGACTGGGTGACGGGCACTGAGGGAGGCACTTGATGGGATGAGCATTGGGTGTTATTCTATATGTTGGCTAATTGAACACCAATAAAAAATAAATTTATAAAAAAATAAAATAAAATAAATTTGGTCAAGGGACTGAGAAGGTGCTTTGGAGGGTATCTTTAGCTTCTTGTAACCCTCAACAGTCATTGCCTCCAAGATCATAATACAAATATTAAAAGAGAAAAAAGTCTGTAAAGCATGTGTTGAAAAATCTCAGGCTAATAGTAACATATGGATTAAGAAGTAACATTTGTGGAGAATATTTATTGGACCCTAAGTATTATTTAATATTTACAACAACCCTATAAGAAGTGCTTTGTAAGTATTATTTAGTACTTACAATAACCCTATGAGAAAGGTACTATTATTACCCTCATATTCCAGGTGAGAAAACTCAGGCACAGGGAAATTAAGGAGCTTACCCGATGATCTGGTGAATGATTGGAGCCAGAAGTCAAGACTGGACAATCTGCCTTCTGGAGCCTATATTCAATCACCATGTGATTCTGCCTCAATGTGGAATAATTGACTGATGGCTAACAATGTAAAAAACCCCCCAAACCCAAAAACTAAACAAATTTAAAAGCCCCCTCAGCTCCTGCTCTATTTAACCCAGTTAAGTTTTGCTTTTATATGTAGTAAGTACACACTTTTATTAATTTAATTTTTGACCTAAGTATATATTTTTACTTGTCATCTCTTGGCTAATTATGTCAATTTTTTGGAGCTCAATTCTAGTTCCACAAGGGATCACATGGCTCTTGCAAAAAGTTTCAAGAAAAATCTCTTTGACCCTCCCCCCTTCTCTCCAACCAGTTTGCCTCCCAAGCTTCTCCTATAGATATTCTCATATTATCACCAAACTTGGTGTTCAAGCTCTACTGGACCACTGTGTCCAGATTGGGAAATGGAAAACACGGAGGGTCATAAATGCTGCAGAGAGATCTTAATGTTGTTCTGAAAACCAGGAGCTCAGTCTTCTGGTCTAGTGCTCCAGAGATAGGACTGTGCAACATGGATGAGGACTCAGGTGTCTCCATATGGCAGATGGCAGAAGGGGGAGCAGGAGCCAGGCATGAGTGGGTTTTCTTTCTTCTTTTTGAAGCTGGGGCACATGATCTAGGGGCTCTTGGGAGTGACACAGGCTCTGGAGCAGGTGGGACGGTTCTGAGATGAGACCTCTTTCCCTTCCCAGTTGTTTGCCTGTTTGAAATTATGCTGCAAGGTCCGTTTAGAATCTGATGCAGTGATCAGTGATCAGTGAGTGGCCTGAGAAAAAACTGCATTTTGCTAGCATTCAAAAAGGCGGAGGTATAGTGAGGCAGGCGGAGTATGTACTCTAGAATAGAAACATCTATGTACTTATACCGTTAGTTGATTAGAATTGTGAAAGATGCTGTTGAATGGACTTCAAGATTTGTGGTAGACTGTTACTTTGGTGGCCTCCAGTGAATCATGCCTCCCCTGACACACATGCCCCCAAATAGACATCTCCACTTGAATCTGGGCTGGCTTTGTGATCCCCTTTATCTGTTAGAATGTGCTGAAAATACCACTATGTCAATTTTAGGCTAAATTTTAAGAGCCCTGGCAGCTTCCTTTTTTATGCTCCAGGTGAAGCCAGCTGCCACGTAAGTCAGATAACCAGGATATCACCGTTTGGGAGGGAAGACCAAGCTCACTGCATGGAATGCCATGTTTCCACAAAGCTGAGGAACCCAATCCACCGTGAAGTCTGAGGTCCAGACCTGTGACACAAGTTGGCCGTTCCAGCCAGACCCCAGCTGTGCAAGCCACCCCAGCTGATACCAAGTGGAAAAGAGACCGGCTATCTCCGTGAAGCCCATCCCAAATTGTAAAATTGTAAGCAATTTGATCAAATGACTATGGTTTTAAATCACTCCTTTTTGGGATAGTTTGTCACTCAGCAATAAGTAACCTAAAGATTCCTTATCATAAATTTTGTCATTTGGCCAGGTTTGTTTTGCTCTCACGAAGTCCTCTTTGAGTTTAAACTCTATTTCTAGAAATGTATGTTATCACAGCATTCTGTGGTGAGAGTGAGGGATGCCTTTCCTTTCTTTTGTACCATAAAATGCCTTGTTTTCCTTTTTGTATCTCACCTTGTGTATCATAGCACCCAGCACATAGCAGATGATCCAGAAACATTTGCTGAATGACTACATAGTTGCAAATTGTAGCAAGAACAGAGTCCAAACTAGTCTGCTACTCTGGGCTCTCAGCCATGGGCTGACACTCTTCCTTTCCAGCTTTTTCTTCTGTTACTCTCTTTGCTTTAGCCAAGTTTGGCTACTCTCTTCTTTCAACACTTCTTGGTCTCTTATGCTCCTCTGCCTTTGCTCAGACTGTTCCTTCTGCTTCGAATTACCTCCCCTGCCTAGCCATGCACACTTACAGGCACACACACATCTCCTGTGTATATCTTATCTGTACTCCAAGACTGATGAATGCTCGCATCTCTGAATTCCCAGAACATTCTAACAGCTTTATGCCACTTAACATGTTTTATATCATTTGAAAGTTTTTACGTACATGTCTTTTGTTCCCTCCCCCACTCTGGTTCCAGTGAAGCTGCTGAAGGAAGGATCCTATCTTGTATAGTTTTTATCTGTCACATGACTTCAAAGGTACTCAGTAGGTGTTTAGTAAATAAATGTGGATTGGGAGAAAAAAAGTCAGGAAATCATCTGAAGCTACTTCTCCTTGGGAGAAGCCCATTTTGTCAAATGAGGGCCATCATTTCTCTCCTTATAACCAATCTGCAGGTGACTTTTATGCTTCTGGACTTAAAGTATCCTTTTCTCCATAAGACACCTGTTAACTTACTAATCTTTAGGTACTGCTTTGACATTTCTTACTTTTAAACACTAGACACGCAACAGGTGAGTGAATTAAAGAAAGAAAAAGGTATGTTCAGGTGCTACTATGCTAAGTGCTCAGGGTAGAGATCTGCATAAAAATCTTGGTCTCTGCTTTCCAGTTGCCCACAAGATGGGCCTTTTTTTTAAAAATAAATTTATTTTTTATTGGTGTTCAATTAGCCAACATATAGAATAACACCCAGTGCTCATCCCGTCAAGTGCCCCGCTCAGTGCCTGTCACCCATTCACCCCCACCCCCTGCCCACCTCCCCTTCCACCACCCCTAGTTCGTTTCCTAGTCTTAGGAGTCTCTCATGTTCTGTCTCCCTTTCTGATATTTCCCACTCATATTTCTCCTTTCCCCTTTATTCCCTTTCACTATTTTCTATATTCCCCAAATGAATGAGAACATATAATGTTTGTCCTTCTCCGATTGACTTACTTCACTCAGCATAATACCCTCCAGTTCCATCCACGTCGAAGCAAATGGTGGGTATTTGTCATTTCTAATGGCTGAGTAATATTCCATTGTATACATAAACCACATCTTCTTTATCCATTCATCTTTCGATGGACACTGAGACTCCTTCCACAGTGTGGCTATTGTGGACATTGCTGCTAGAAACATCAGGGTGCAGGTGTCCCGGCGTTTCATTGCATCTGCATCTTTGGGGTAAATCCCCAACAGTGCAATTGCTGGGTCGTAGGGCAGGTCTATTTTTAACTCTTTGAGGAACCTCCACACAGTTTCCCAGAGTGGCTGCACCAGTTCACATTCCCACCAACAGTGTAAGAGGGTTCCCTTTTCTCCGCATCCTCTCCAACATTTGTGGTTTCCTGCCTTGTTAATTTTCCCCATTCTCACTGGTGTGAGGTGGGATCTCATTGTGGTTTTGATTTGTATTTCCCTGATGCAAGTGATGCGGAGAATTTTCTCATGTGCGTGTTGGCCATGTCTATGTCTTCCTCTGTGAGATTTCTCTTCATGTCTTTTGCCCATTTCACGATTGGATTGTTTGTTTCTTTGCTGTTGAGTTTAATAAGTTCTTTATAGATCTTGGAAACTAGCCCTTTATCTGATACGTCATTTGCAAATATCTTCTCCCATTCTGTAGGTTGTCTTTGAGTTTTGTTGACTGTATCCTTTGCTGTGCAGAAGCTTTTTATCTTGATGAAGTCCCAATAGTTCATTTTTGCTTTTGTTTCTCTTGCCTTCGTGGATGTATCTTGCAAGAAGTTACTGTGGCCAAGTTCAAAAAGGGTGCTGCCTGTGTTCTCCTCTAGGATTTTGATGGAATCTTGTCTCCCATTTAGATCTTTCATCCATTTTGAGTTTATCTTTGTGTCTGGTGAAAGAGAGTGGTCTAGTTTCATTCTTCTGCATGTGGATGTCCAATTTTCCCAGCACCATTTATTGAAGAGACTGTCTTTCTTCCAATGGATAGTCTTTCCTCCTTTATCGAATATTAGTTGACCATAAAGTTCAGGGTCCACTTGTGGGTTCTCTATTCTGTTCCATTGATCTATGTGTCTGTTTTTGTGCCAGTACCACACTGTCTTGTTGACCACAGCTTTGTAGTACAACCTGAAATCATCATTGTGAAGCCCCCAGATGGGGTTTTCTTTTTTAAAATTCCCCTGGCTATTCGGGGTCTTTTCTGATTCCATACAAATCTTAAAATAATTTGTTCCAACTCTCTGAAGAAAGTCCATGGTATTTTGATAGGGATTGCATTAAACGTGTACATTGCCCTGGGTAACACTGACATTTTCACAATATTAATTCTTCCAATCCATGAGCATGGAATATTTTTCCATCTCTTTGTGTCTTCCTCCATTTCTTTCAGAAGTGTTCTGTAGTTTTTAGGGTATAGATCCTTTCCCTCTTTGGTTAGGTTTATTCCTAGGTATCTTATGCTTTTGGGTGCAATTGTAAATGGCTTTTTTTTTAAGATTTTGTTTATTTATTTCACAGAGGGAGCACAAGCAGAGAGGAGGGGCAGAGTGAGAGGGAGAAACAGCTTCCCCACACTGAGCAGAGAACCCAACACAGGGCTCCATCCCAAGACCCTGAGATCATGACCTGAGCCAAAGGCAGATGCCCCACTGACTGAGCCACCCAGTCACCCAAGATGGGCCTTTCTTTCTTTCTTTCTTTCTTTCTTTCTTCCTTCCTTCCTTCCTTCCTTCCTTCCTTCCTTCCTTCCTTCCTTCCTTTCTTTCTTTCTTTCTTTCTTTCTTTTTTTTTTTTTTAATTTATCTATCCATTCATGAGAGAGAGAGAGAGAGAGAGGCAGAAACACAGGCAGAGGGAGAAGCAGGCTCCCTGTGGGGAGCCTGATGCAGGACTGGATCCCGGGACCATGGGGTCACACCCTGAGCCAAAGGCAGACACTCAAGTGCTGAACCAGCCAGGCGCCCCTAAGATGGGCCTTTCTTAAAGGCAAGGAGAAAGGAGAGAATGACAAAGAAGGGAATTGAGAATCTAAGAGGTAATCAGTCCTGGTACTTACTGTCAACAGAATCCAGTGGAATTCCAGTTCTTAGAGCAACTAATTGAGGGAGTGCTTCACAAGTTACAAAAAGCATGAGTGTGTTTTACAGAGAAATAGCAGCTATGTAGGACAGCCAGCAGCAAATAGTGCTAGAAATAAGGCAAATGCATATTTGTGTTTTCTGCCTTTTCCAAGTTTTCTGCAATAAGTATGTATTACTTTTGTAATCATAGAACACATGCAAAAATGCTCTTTAAAATAAAAATGAGGGCAGCCTGGGTGGCTCAGCGGTTTAGCGCCACCTTCAGCCCAGGGTGTGATCCTGGAGACCCGGCATCAAGTTCCACGTCGGACTCCCTGCATGGAGCCTGCTTCTCCCTCTGCCTGTTGTCTCTGCCTCTCTCTCTCTCTCTCTCATGAATAAATATATAAAATCTTTTAAAAAATAAATAAATAATAAAATAAAATAAAAATACTTATTGATATGTGAAATGATATGCTTTGGAAAGCAGAGTGAGTAAAGTTATTACTCACTCTCGGTAGAGTGTGTGCCTTTGTCCTTTTGTGACATTCTTGTTTTAGCCTATTGATGACAAATAAAATGACTTATGTTGATTATCAGCGAATATAAGTCACAGAATTTACATTCTTTCCATATGACCATAGCAGATAAGTCTTTTGTTCCTGTATTTACTTAAATGTTAAATGCTTTTAGAAAACCTTGGATTTTAGAGAAACTCAATGCATCCCAGTTTATTGAAGAGAGATGGTTTGATATTATAAACACCCCTTTAAATTATCAAGTTAAGCAGACTCCCAAGCTGGACATATAAGATTCTTCCTAATGGTCACCAACTTATGATTTCCCTTGGCTCTTCCTAAATTTCTATTACCTGGAATGCTTCATCCTCCATTTGCTTGTTTCTATCCATCATTGTCTGGGGTGATTCCAAATGCTCCTCTTTTTCAGAGGTAGAGCAGAGCAATTGGGAGGATGGGGCTGACAGGCCCTTGTTATTGTGAATCTGGCTTTGCCACTTACTAGTACAACCTTGGGTAAGTCAGCCTACCAAGCCTCAATCTGCTGATCAGTAAAATGGACATAATAACCCCACTCATAGAGTTGCTGTGCTACAGAGATTCAATTATATAACATCGAATACTTTGCATAGTGCTTGGCACATAGAAGATACTCAGGAAATGTTAATTCTGCTCCTCATCCCCAATCAGCTATCCTGGTCCTGTTTCTTCTCTTCTTCATGCTGCCCAGGTCTTCAGCGAAGTCCATGATGGCTTTCAGTGTGGGATTTGAGTGTCATCTTGATCCTCCCAATGAATGATTATAGTTCTAGGGTCAGCTCTGCCTCTTGTTCATCACCAGGTCTCCAGAACCGTAGCTTTGAGCCTTGCCCGCCATGGGTGTTCTATAAAGAATGATCAAATTTGGGGCACCTGAGTGGCTCAATTGGTTAAACATCTGCCTTCGGCTCGGATCATGATCCCGGGGTCTTGGGATCGAACCTCATGTTGGGCTCCCTGATTGGCAGAGAGCCTGCTTCTCCCTCTCCTTGCCACCTGTGCTCTCTGTCGTTATCTCTGTCTCTCAAATAAATAAATAAAATCTTTAAAAAAGTAAATTTTAAAAAAACGAATGATTGAATCTATGGAGTCACAAATACTGGTGCCCTGACCAAGCATGATACTGGCACCTCGTAGTAGGCTTTAGAATGGCCTGGTATATTTTAAGGAGAATGAGAATGATAACTGAATGAGAATAGCAAATTGTTCTTTCCCAGTGGGCTCCTGTAGGGTTGGCTGAGTGCTCAGAGCAGGAGCAGTAGCTTTTTATGCTCCAGAGCTGGCTTAAATGGGCTCTGCTCATTCCATCTGAACAGCCCCAGGGGCTCTGTTAGTAATTCTGTGTTGTATTGTTTGGGCGACCTCTTGTTAATAATTAACACCCTACCTTCTGTTTCTGAGTATGATTACTGTACTCATGTTCCTTTCAAGCTAATGAATTTCCTGCAGCACTTTGCACATGTTAACCAGGTAACGGCCCAAACGTCTCCCCGCAAGAAGAAAATGTTTTTCAGAAATGTAGATCAGGGATCCCTGGGTGGCACAGCGGTTTAGCGCCTGCCCTTTGGCCCGGGGCGCGATCCTGGAGACCCGGGATCGAATCCCACGTTGGGCTCCCGGTGCATGGAGCCTGCTTCCCTCTGCCTGTGTCTCTGCCTCTCTGTGTGTGACTATCATAAATAAATTTAAAAAATTAAAAAAAAAAAAGAAATGTAGATCAAAGAGTTAAAATGTCATTTCCTAAGCCACGCTGCTATAGGCATATGCCTTTGCCAGGCAAAAAATGCAATCGGAAATCCAAAGCTTTTAGAGATGCTCGTGTGGACCGCGTTGGCAGATACAACTTCCCTGGAGAAGGAGGGAAACTCAGTCCCAAATGTGACATCACGTGTGCTGGAAGGACGTTATGAACTGGTGTCAGAAGACCTGGCTTTGTGCCAGTTATCTTCATCAAGTCACATAACCTTCTCAGAGCCTCAGGGTTTTCTTTCTTTCTTTCTTTTTTTTTTTTTAAATTATGATAGTCACACAGAGAGAGAGAGAGAGAGAGGCAGAGACACAGGCAGAAGGAGAAGCAGGCTCCATGCACGGGGAGCCCGACGTGGGACTCGATCCCGGGTCTCCAGGATCGCGCCCTGGGCCAAAGGCAGGAGCCAAACCGCTGTGCCACCCAGGGATCCCAGGGTTTTCATCAGTAAAATGGGAAGAAGAACATACCACACAAGATACTGCGATGGTCAAATGAAACAAGACAGTGTGTGTGACTGCAGAGCGCTACCCCACGACTGAGGTGTGCTTAGGTATGCGGGAGCACACTCGCTCATGGAGCCTGTTTACACAAGCGAACAGATGGGAAGAAGGAAATGGTGTTACCACAGTATGAACACAGACCCTAACCTAAAAGTAATAGACAATTGATACTAAAAATCTTAAAATTATAAAAACAGTAAAGTTAGGTATAACATATTATTCTATATCAGGATGCTTCTCCAGGTAACATGTAACCCTGTTACAATGTGAAGTAGGATCAGTGTGCAAGTTTGACATGTACCTATTTAGTATGGTTTAGTTACATCTAAACCTTTTTGATAAGATATGATGAGTAACATTCAAAAATTGTGGAAAAATTGGCCTTTTTCTTTGGACTATTCT
This sequence comes from Canis lupus familiaris, assembly GCF_011100685.1. Taxonomy (NCBI): domain Eukaryota; kingdom Metazoa; phylum Chordata; class Mammalia; order Carnivora; family Canidae; genus Canis; species Canis lupus. The sequence continues at coordinate 80,965,053 of NC_049228.1, read as the reverse complement.
AATATGGGATCAAATCTAACTCCAAATACTTATGACTCTCTTAGGGAAAAGTGAAATTTTTGATCTGTTTGGATTTAAAACTGCCAGAGTGACAATTTTTTTACTAGCCCTTTACAAGCCTGAGGAGAGTAAACCCAGGATCTGAGATTTTTCTGAGCAGCAAGAAAATCTACACAATGTGCAGAGTCCTGGATTAAATTAATTCAAAACTAATGAGCTCATTTTATGATTTTAGTGAGCAGATTCAATTCCATAAACAAAAATTGTATGACTTAAGAGAGCAAACACCATTTCCTGTTTTATTATTTTTTTAAAGATTTTTTTTTTTTACTTATTCATTCATGAAAGACAGAGAGAGAGAGAGAGGCAGGTAGAGACGCAGGCAGAGGAAGAAACAGGCTCCATGCCGGGAGCCCGATATGGGACTCCCATCTCCGGTCCCTAGGATCACACCCCGGGCCAAAGGCAGGCACTAAACTGCTGAGCCACCCTGGGATCTCCCCATTTCCTGTTTTAAACAGGGGTTACTTGTTTAGATGGCTAACCTATTTTATTTGTAAGTGTTGTTTCTCGGTAACTATCAGTAAACAAAGAAAGGATTTTATCAGGAAGATAAAGGAATATGCACAGATAAATCTGTTTAATCCTAAGAGAACTTTGCCCTACCAGGATCTGTTTATACTTCAACATAACTCTTGGTTAACCTCCTTGCTCTTACCTTTCCCAAGAAAAGGCAAGGCAGGCCCAGCATCTTGGATTGCACCCGACTTTTTATTAAATCTGATTTAAACTTATTTGTCAGGGGATCCCTGAGTGGCGCAGCGGTTTGGCGCCTGCCTTTGGCCCAGGGCACGATCCTGGAGACCCGGGATCGAATCCCACATCGGGCTCCCGGTGCATGGAGCCTGCTTCTCCCTCTGCCTATGTCTCTGCCTCTCTCTCTCTGTCTCTGTGACTATCATAAAATAAAAATTAAAAAAAATAAAAATAAAAAATAAACTTATTTGTCAGTAAATGAAGTCTGCCTGAGAATCAAAGCCTGGTCACTTCTGGTTTCCCCAGTGTTGACTCAGGACTGTCCCCACCAGGCTTCAGGGAAGGCACTTCTCAGAGTAGAATGAGGAAGACTCGGTAGATGGGTTATGTTCTCTCTAAGGGGCATCTAAATCTTACCCTCTCTGCTTCTAAGTGTTTCTAGAGCTGGAGCCTGTGCCAGGCAGCCCATGGCAGAGGGCTCAGCTTTGGGGCTTGTTTCCCTCTCAGAGTTCTTTAGTAAGAGATCTTTAATGGAGATCTCTCAATTCATTAAAGCAACAGTCAGATTTTTTTTCATGAATGGGCATAAAACAATCATTAAAAATAAGCCCCTCCCCCCATGGACAACCCCCTTGCCTCGTTTCCGGCTCACTCAGCCGCTCTCCTTCTGGCCCTTCCCTGGCCCCACCAAGTGGAATATGTACATTGTATTGATATGTGATGTCTTGTAGAGAAACATGGTGGCCAAGACATCATATGTAGTCTATGCAAGGCAGGGGTTGGCTAGAATGGGATTTCCCTGCTGAATGTGTGTGGCGGGGTGGCAGAGATTATTTCTGGCCTCTTAATTTCAGATTAAGCTGAACTCCTCCCTCCTTGTTAGGAACATAGCCACACCCAGGGACCCACCAGACACCATTCTTTGTTCTTTTAAATGCAGCCCTTTCACCTAAGGTAAACTCTGTCAGGAATATTAATTATTCAGCTGAGCCTTCATATTTTCCTGCTCAGTTATTAGCTGTTAGCAATTAGCCCATCACCTCTTACAACAGGTTTTGAAGGCTGCCTCAAGCACTCCAGGCACTTCATGCTGCCCTCCCTGCCCTTTCAAAAATTATCTAACAGTGTGAAGTGGATGAGCCTGGACCCAGAATCTGCAAGAAAGGCCAGTGTGGTCAATTAGGATCCTGGTCCCCGTCTCCCTCATGCCATCAGACTGTCGTTTCTAACCAGATTTAAGCATATTGCTTTGCTTGAGTTCTTTGACACTTCAACACTGCCAAATGCCATTAATCCCAAGAACTCGTGGAGCATGTGTGTATATGTGTGTGTGTATACAAAGTATGTTTGGGTGACTGCAGACAATAAAACTTCCAAGTATATACCATTTATCAAGGAACTGTATTTCAAAGAGTGCTAGAAAATTCAGCAGAACTGTTTTTTGGTTTTTAGATTTTATTAATTTATTCATGAAAGACAGAGAAAGAGAGAGATTGAGAGAAAGAGGCAGAGACACAGGCAGAGGGAGAAGTAGGCTCTATGCAGGGAGCCCAACGCGGAACTCGATCCCAGGTCTTCAGGATCACATCCTGGGCCAAAGGCAGCATTAAATCCACCTGGGCTGCCCAGCAGAACTGTTTTTAAGCTATCTCCATACCATCACAACAGACAGCCCAATATAGCCACAGTTCTTTTTTTCCTTTTTAAAATTTTTTCCCTCCAGGCACTTGAGATTTGACAACTAATCTTTGGGCTCTAGGGATAAATCCCTTCTCTGATGATCATTACAGTCTTAAGAATCCAGGGCCCTTAAAGACCAACCAGGTCCTTTGCATTCTCTTGATCTCTTTAAGAAAGTGTTCTCTGCTAAGATCTGCTCATCTTTTCGTGGGACCTATGCTTGGAAGTGCTGCCTGACAGATTCCACTTATGTGGCATAATAATGGCTGCTGTGGAACGTTCCTGGGAGGAGAGGTGCTCTGTGGGGATTATGGCAAACAGAGGTGTCAGCAGGTAGCCTCAGCTGAGTGGGGAGGAAGGCGAGTGTGAAGCACTCCTCACTTCTCTGCATGGCTCATTTTGCTGATTTTAAACCAGGGAAGGTGTTAATAATACAGGATGCCCTTGGATCCCACACCCGTTATTCTCTCACCTGTCACAGGTGCCCCACCTTGGTGGTATCCCCTCCAGGCAGAGTGACCAATCACCCCAGTTTGCCAGGTCAGAGGACTTTCAGGGCTAACTTGGGACAGTCCAGGTCTCCTGGCCTCCAGGGGTTGAGCTGGGACTAGAAAGTAAATAGCTGTTAAATGGCCAGTGGGGGATGGGGGATGGGACAGCCAGGTGGCTCAGTGGTTGAGCATCGGCCTTCAGCTCAGGTCATGATCCTGGGGTCCTGCAGGGAGCCTGCTTCTTCCTCTGCCTTTGTCTCTGCCTCTCTGTGTGTATCTCTCAGGTATAAGTAAGTAAAATCTTTATTTAAAAAAAAAAAAAAAAGGCCAGTGTGGGGGAGGTCGGCAAGGGGGCTGTGCCTGTTCGTGGAGGAGTCAGAGCACGAGACCACAACACCCTCTTTTCTTCCCTCAGCTTCCCCTGGAGCAATGACTGTCCCTGGAAGGGGCACAGGAGGGGGGAGAGGTTGGATGGGTGGTGTTCCGGGCAATGCATTTATTCCCACGCCTCTCTCAGCCCTTGGGCAGGCAGAGGTCCTCACCCAGGCTGCTCACATCTGTCCCAGGCTCCCGCTCTGAGGAGGTTACAAGGAACAGAATGGTTGCTCCTATAACTTCCCTCCCCAAATAGGATCATTTTAGAATCTAGTCTATCAGCTTTCTTCTTTAAATAGCACATTTTTCCCATTCTGTTTCCGTAGTCCCCAGGGGGGACAGTCTCCATGCATGTGGTCCCTACAGCTGGGGACAGGCTGCATGCTGAGTTCCCAGAATCCCCGGCAAGGGTGTGAGGTGCTGCAGTGCTTCCCAGAGGCTTCTCAGGGCCACGATGGCCACTTGGGGTCACTCAGAGTGTTGGTCAAAACAGCATATTCTTGAAAACTCTGAATGAGTAGGTCAGAGATGGGACGTGAAAGTCTGGGAGCATCTCAGGTGAGTCTGATGTGGTTTGGAGCATACTCACCCTGACCAGACATTAGAATCACCTGGAGTGTCTTAAAAACCCAGGTGACCCACTGCACCACAGACCTATGAAATGAGACGTTCTAGGAGGAAGACCTGGGAATCAGTATTTTTAAGAAGCTCTTCTGATGCTTTTAAAGATATAAAAATGTACAGATGAAGACATTACACAAAGTGACATAAACCAGAAACAAAACAGACAAATACTACCTAATTCCACTCATGGGAGGTACCCAGAGTAGTTGATGTCATGAGGCCTACAGGGTCTGCGGGGGGGAGGGACATGGGGAGCCAGGGTTTAATGGGGAGAGAACTTCAGTTGGGGAAGATGGAAAAGTCTTGGAGATGGGTGGTGGTGATGTTGCTCAACAATGTGAATGTATTTAATGCCACTGAACTTTATGCTTAAAATGGCAAGTTTTTTATTAAGTGCATTTTACCACAATTTAGAAAAAGGAGTGTTGAGGAAAATGTGCCTTTTTTTCCTTATACCCTTGTTCCCTTTCCCATAAAAATCATATCACCAGTTTATTGAGTATCCTTCCAGGCATATTCTCTGCATTTATAAACACATATGAATATATATCTCTATATCTCTATATACTTCCGTTCAAATGGAAACACTCCACTGTATGACACATACCTTTGTTTTAAAGATTTTATTTACTTATTCATGAGATACACAGAGAGAGGGAGAGAGAGGCGAGACACAGGCAGAGGGAGAAGCAGGCTCCATGCAGGGAGCCCCATGTGGGACTCGATCCCAGGTCTCCAGGATCACGCCCTGGGCCGGAGGCAGGTACTAAACCACTGAGCCACCCAGGGATCCCCCCCTTTTTTTTACCTAACAATAAACCTTGAAGATATTTTCCCATTAGAGCATAGTAAACAGCCTCATTACCAAAAGAAATTCATGGGGTTCCTTTGGTGGTTGTACTATGATTTATGTAACCAGTCTCCTAATTACGAATATTGGGGATTGCCCTCCTCTTCTGTTATTACAAGCTATGTTGCAATACACATCCTTGGCATTTCATCCAGGTGCAAGTGTACCTATAGAATAAATACTTGGAAGTTGAATTGTTGAGTGAAAGCATCTGTGCATTTAAATTTTTGGCAGGCATTACTGAGTGGCTCTTTGTAGAGGCTGTACCAATTTGTGCAATGGACATGGAAGTGTCTGTGTGTGTCCACTTGCTCACTGGCATGGCGAATTATCACACTTTTAGATCTCTGCCAGTCTCGTAGTAAAAAAATGACATCTCTGTGTAGCTTTATTTTGCATTTCTCTCAGTTGTGAGATGGAGCACCTTTCTGATGGTTTATGGGCACATTGAAGTGAAGTGGTCGGCTGGTCAGGGAAATATCTTTGGGTGGGCAAAGTAGTAAAGATGTCTCCAGGCTCCCCAGGCCTCATTATTTACACAAAGGCCAGGCCAGCTCCAATCCAGGAGGGAGGGTGGATGTCCTGGTGAGCTGGATCGCACCTCCTTAGGTCTTCATGGATGAAATTAGAGCACCACAGACAAAGGGACACCTTTTTCCCAGTCTGATCTTTATCCCTGGCCTAAGGAGAGAAACGTCCCTGGTAAGGAGTCCATCTGGCCCTGGCACGATTGTAGGACAGGGTGTTGGAGAGTTCTCTCCTCAGAACTGAAAGCTGGGATAGAAGCTCAGTTTAGGGCTTGCAGAGGGAGTCTGGCACTACACACTGGGAGCACTGCACCTTTGCAGTTTCCCCAGGTTCTCTGTGGGGGTCAGCAATGCATGTGGAAAAGGTCATGGACTTGTCTTTCAAGCAGTGAGCAGCGGGATGGGGGTGTCTGCAGAGACCCATGGGGCAGGCTGAGCCCCTGGGGTCTGCTGCGGGGGAGGATGGAGGCCACAGGCCCCCGAGGGCCAGCAAGGGGCGTGCTACCTTCGGGACCCCTGCAAGTTCAACAAGCACAGCAAGGGGAGGCTGCTCTGGCCCCTGGGCTCCAGCCACCCATGGCAGGTTCTCCTTGGGCAGAGGGCGCAAACCAGAGCTGCTCAGTGACCAGAAGAGGGCGACAACGTCCTGCTCTTGACCCCCTAACAGCCAGTCTTTGGTCAGGGCAAAGGATGGCTTAGGATCTTCAGGCCACTGGCAAGGTTCTGTTCTTCTGCTGAAGTGGGTGGGATGGGGGTATGGGGGGGGGGGGTGTTGCTCTCTACAGCACAAGCAGGAAATGTCATTTACATCTCCAGACTTTCAAGAAGAATTTGTTGAAACTGTTTGATATCTTACCTGGTAACTGTCTGCAGGTCACTCTGCCCTGTTACGTGGGAGCCACAGGTGCACCTCTGGGCTGTTGCGGTGCCCCTGTCCTGTGGACCCCCCCCCCCCCGGGCCTGGGCTTTCCCACGGAAAGCACCTCTCCCCGTTTTCTGAGGCTGGCTCATTCCCCTCCCTCTGCAAAGCCCCTTTCCCTTTGTGGGGTTTTTAGTGGTAATGCTCATGTAACAGGAGACGCCATTGAGATCATTTTAGGGTACAGTCCAGCAGCAATAAGCAGGTTATGTGATCATCACCACTATCTAGCTCCAGAACTTTGATCCCTAGGACAGAAAGCTGTATATCCTTTAAGCAGTCACTCCCTTTCCCTGCACCACCACCCCCTGCCCCCCACCGTCCCCAGCATTCTCTAATCCATGTGCTCTACAAATTCACCTATTCTGGACATTTTATTTAAATAGAATTATATATATATATATATATATATATATATATATATATATATATAGTCTTTTGTGTCTGGCTTCTTTTGCTTAGTGTAGTATTTCTGAGGTTCCTCAATGTCATAGCATCATTATGAATTTATGAAATAACATTTGTTAAGTAGAGCACAGGGACCCAATGGTGAGCTCTAGTCCAACTGACCATGGGAGAAACTGAAATAGAGCCATTTATTTTTCCTGGGTCCTGAACGAAGTACACAGCATACTCCCAGGGTGAAGAGGTCAAGGCAGAATGCAGAGAAGGACATGACCTGAGCAACAGTAGGGTCTGTGGGTAAAGTGCTTTGGGGTTCCTGAGCTAGGGCTGATGGCTTAATTTAAACTCCCAAAGCATGGTTTTTATAAACCCCAAGGGAATCTCATCTAAGGGCTACATAAGGCATACAGACACGGGGAGGCAGGAGAGAATGCTGACCCCAAAGGCTGTTGCGGAAGTCCTATCAGGAACTTACATTTGCCTATGACTCTGTGGGCTTCCATCACCTGTGTGAGTTCGCATGAGGATGCTAATGTCGGTCTGAGTCCCCAAAGGATGCCTGGCCAAACAAAATGTATGCCAAGGCTGCAATACCATGGCATAGTTTAGCTAAACTCTTGACAAGTGTGCATGAGGATTTCATTCCTTTTTAGGGCTGGATAGTATTCCACTGCATGGGTGCACCATAATTGGTTTATTTGTACTTTTGATCCATTTTAAGTTAACTTTTGTATATGGTGTGAGACAAGGGTCCACATTTATTCTTTTGTATGTGGATATCAAGTTGTCACAACACCATCTGTTGAAGAGACCATTCTTTCCCCCATTGAATGGTTTGATGTCTTTGTTGAAAATCAGTTGACTCTTAATTCTATACCATTCTCTTTGTTTTTAAGCCTGCCGGACTATTTGAGAATAAGGTGCTTTTCTTCTATTCTCCAACCCCTTGGAACCTGGTACCTTCTTTTATTTTTTATTTTTTTAATAATAAATTTATTTTTTATTGTGGTACCTTCGTTTAATTCACCATGTGATCTCCTCCATATCTTAGCCTGAAATTCTGCAATGTCAATGTTGATGTAGACAATTCTCTTTCTCACTTGATCTCTCTGTTCTCAAGCCTCCTCTTCTGCGGCAATCTTCTCCCACCCTACCACAGCCACCTGCCTTTGCTGGTATTCCCTTGACCTTGTCCTCACCAATAACTCCACTCTCCATAGCCATAGTTTCAGAAATCCTAGGCTCCAACCACCACCTCATAGTTATTAGAGAATTGTAAATTAAAATAGTGAGGCATCACTACACACCTATTACAGTGGTGAAAATCCCAGACACTGACAATACCAAATGCCAACGAGGCTGTGGAGCAACAGGAGCTTTCAATCATTGATGATGGAAGGCGTGAAATGGTACAACCCCTTTGGAAGACAGTTTGGCAGTTTCTTAAAAAACTAAACATAGTCCTATCATATGACCCAGTAATCACACTCTTAGGTATTTATCCAAATAAGTTGAAAACTATGTCCACCCAAAAACATGCACACATATGTTTATAGAAGTTTTACTCATGATTGCCAAAAATTGGAAGGAGGCAAGATGTCGTTTAACAGGAGAATAAATAAATAAACTGTGTTGCCTTCAGACAGCAGACTGTTAATCAGCAATAAAAAGAAATGAGCTATCAAGCCACGGAAAGAGAGGAATCTTAAATGCATATTACTAAATTAAAGCAGCCAGTCTGAAAAGCCACATACTGCATGATTCCAAATATATGATGTTCTGAAAAAGGCAAAACTTTGGGGGATGCCTGGGTGGCTCGGCGGTTTAGCGCCTGCCTTTAGCCCAGGGCGCAATCCTGGAGACCCGGGATCGGGTCCCACGTTGGGGTCCCGGCATGGAGCCTGCTTCTCCCTCTTCTCTGCCTTTCTCTCTCTCTCTCTATGTCTATCATATATAAGTAAATAAATAAATAAATCTTAAAAAATCCCACTTTGGATCAGAAACTTGAGGGGAGGATGGGAGAACATGGGGGATTTTTAGGGCAGTGGAGCAATTCTGTATGATACTGTAATGGTGGATACATGTCACCCATTGGTCCAAACCCAGAGAGCTGTACAAAACAAAGAATGAATCTAATGTACATTATGGGTCTCAGTTAATAATAATGTATCAATATTGGTTTTCATCAACTTTAACAAATGTGCCACATCAATGTAAGATGTCAATAATAGGAGAGACCAAAGGGGACAAAGGGGAGTATGTGGGAACCTCAGTTCTTCTGTAAACTTAAAAATGCTCTAAGAAATAGTTCATTAATTTAAAAATATTTAAAAATCTCAACAACAGGGCACCTGGGTGTCTCAGTCGGTTAAGTGACAGACTCAGCTCAGGTCTTGATCTCAAGGTTGTGAGTTCAAGGTCTGCATTGGGTTCCACACCAGGCATGGAGACTACTTAAAAACTTAAAAACAAAATCTCAGGGCACCTGCGTGGCTGGTTGAGCATCTGCCTTTGGCTCAGGTCATGATCCCAGGGTCCTGGGATCGAGTTCCATATTGGACTCCCTGCATGGAGCCTGCTTCTCCCTCTGTCTATGTCTCTGCCTCTCTCTGTGTGTCTTTCATGAATAAATAAAATAAAATAAAATAAAAAACTCTCAACAGAAGAAAATGTTTGTCTGATGTTGCTGAAAGGTTAACCCTGAAAGATTAATCCTGAAACTGCCTCGTCTCCAGAATTCTTATTGTAAGAATATAAATTGTTTTTATTACTTTTAATTGGTCTTTACTTTCCTGCAGTTGAGAACACCCTAATTCATGTATGAATGTAATTAGCCCATTAATTAGCCCATTAATAAAGTGAGGTTAGAAGAGATTCAACTACTTGTTCAAGAACACACAGCTAGAAAGTGGTATGGCTGGTATGGAAAACACCTGGTTTTCCTGACTCCTAATGCTCCATAGTCTTTCAATCTAATGTGTACTTTCCTTGAGTGTGGGTAGGACATGTGATCTGCTCTTAACCAACAGAATGTGGCAAAGGTGTTAGAGAGACTCGTTGCTGGCTTGATGAAGTATGTGGCCTTGTAGGAGAGACATGGGATTGCAGAGGGCCTCTAGAATGTGAGGGTGGCCTCCAGCAGACAGCGAGCAAGAATCCGGGACCTCAGTCAAATAGCTCAACAGCAGAATAAGCATGGACACGAATTCTTCCCCCAATAAGCCTCTATGAGAATGCAACCCAGCTAAAGCATTGATTACAGCTTTGTGACCCAAGCAGAGGATCTCACTAAGCTGTGTCTAGACTCCTGACCCACAGACACTGGGAGGTAATAAATGGATGATGTTTTAAATTATTAAGTTTGTAGTGTATTGTTGTGCAGCTATAAAAAGCATTAACACTATGCCTTGTGTGAGCTGTATTTTGATTCTCCACAATTATCCAAATTGTGTTTTACAAATCCTGACATTGATGCAAATATTAGACTTATGTTTCAGATGGGTAAACGATGATCCTGGAATAAAACAATTTGCTAGCCAGAACAAAAAGTTTTGAATTGCAGGAAAACACAAAAAGAAGTGTGTGTCATTTGAACAGAGCATAATTCAATTGTCTTTCTTGAGACCTTGTGTCAATCTGATTAGCAAGCAAATTGTTTTTTCTTCTGGCTCCCTGGGCCGTAAATATTCTTTATCTTCTAACTCCTTTTTCCAGAAGGGATTTATTAAATGAACTAACAAAGTACTTTCGAATTCAAATGATGTGTTTCACAGTTTCTCTTTTAATGAAAAGCTTATTCCATTTTACCCATACGTCTGATTTTATATTCCTCTTTCTAAAATAGAGACTTATTTATGCTAATTCCATAGACTTCATATAGGCAACTCCTGTTAATGAGCCTCCACCAAACAAAGGGCAAAGTCTCCTTTATCATGAAAATATAGGCTGAGATGCAATTTGAAGGGAAGAATTATAATTTCCTAGCCTGTTTGCCCCAGCAAACAGGTTTGACTTACATAAATGGACTGCTTTTATTTTTATCAATATATTTGTTTGTTTGCATTGAAGTATAGTTGACACGCAATGTTAGACTTGTTTCTGGAAAGGTGGGTTTTCTTTAAACCTGGGCTGAAGAGGTGAACAGAACTTCCAGGCCAACTCAAGGCCAATTCTAGATCATAGTAGTAAAACTAGCCAAGAACCCTGGTTTCAAATTATAAGCATGAGGGGGATCCCTGGGTGGTGCAGCGGTTTGGCGCTTGCCTTTGGCCCAGGGCGCGATCCTGGAGACCCGGGATCGAGTCCCACATCGGGCTCCCGGTGCATGGAGCCTGCTTCTCCCTCTGCCTGTGTCTCTGCGCCTCTCTCTCTCTCTCTGTGACTATCATAAATAAATAAAAAAATTAAAAAAAACAAAAACAAAAACAAATTATAAGCATGAGAGATTGACTAGAAACAGGCCAGAGGCCTATTATATTTTAAGGAAGCTTTATTACCAAATACTCCCAAAGCTGGCAGACAATTGCTAGGTCAGTTGTGAAGTTGCTCACAGATAATAGGCTGTTGAACCTGAGAATCCTCAGAAAGGACTTCTTTTCTTTCTTTCTTTTTTATTTAAAAAAAAAATTTTTAAGGACTTCTTTTCAATGCCCACCTGAGAAGTGGTCATAGAAGATAAACTTCAAGAGAAATCTTCAGGAAGCAGAATCAAGGGCAGAACCAGTCCCTGCTACCTCTATCCCATGGCCCCCATGTGTGGCTTACCCTTCTTCCTTTTTCCAAATGGGAATTTGTATGGCAGTTATTCTGTTCTCATTCGTCACTGGGTTTTGGCCATGCTGGGGTAGGTTGCTTATTCTGTAGCCTTTGGTCACTGACCTGCTCCTCCAAGGTCTCCCAGGGGATTGTTTATCTCTCAGAGATCCTGGATTTGGAGGTGGATGAAGCAACTCGCTCATTCTTTTGGGGAGAGACTGGGCATACAGCTTATGACCTGAGCTTATTAGAAAGTGTGCATATGAGAAGAACGACATAATTGGAGATAAGGTTGTCCAGGGGTGACTTATACTGGAAACTTTCTGCTTTTCTCTCTAGCTTCTAGATCCTCCTTCACTCTCCCCACAGTCTCAATCTCCACTGAAGATCCAGATGGTTCTGGGCTGAGATTTTCTGAATGTTCCTTCCCACAGGCCAGAGAAATTGGTTTTGACTGGGTAAGTCGCTCTAATCAGAATGCTTCTCAGGATTTTTGTGGAGGCTCTGGACTTACATGATCTTTTTTGCTTGCCACAATGTGGTAAACAGATATGAAGGCCAAAAGGGTGGCTGCCATCTTATTTTCAAGAAAGAAGCCAGTCTGCAATGAAATTGACACATCAAAAGGAACATGGCTAAGAGAAAAACAGATAACTAGAGCCTAATTCTGATCAAACCATGCCTGAAATCCCTTCTACCTTGGGGTGTTCGAGTTACAGAAGTCTATAAATGCACCTAGACTTTGAGAGAGTGTGCTTTGCATTTTTATTTATTTGCAGCAAAAAGCATCTTAATTGTCAGGAGATGTCTGGCTGCTACCACAGATCTGGGAGGAAAGTCCAGGATTTCAGAACACCTGCAACCTGGAAAGGCAATGTGAGTGGTTTCATAGGCAACAGGTAAGTCTAAGGAAGTTAGCTGAAGCAGGCAAGTGATTGGTCAGAACTCCACTACAGAGAAGATAGTAAAGGTGAAATTTGCTCTATCTAAAGACATAGGTTCTACTTTTCTTTGTTAAAGATTTGTTTGTTTATTTTAGAGAGAGTGAGAGAGCATGAATTGGGGAAGGGGCAGAGGGAGAAGGAGAGAATTTCAAGCAGACTGCCTGCTAAGTACAGAGCCCAGGGCTCCATCCCATGATCCTGAGATCATGACCTGAGCCAAAACCAAGAGTCAGATGCTTAATGGGCTGAGCCAGCCAAGCACCCCTAGTCAGACTCTACTTTAAGTGAGAACAAGCTGGTGGGAGTCTTAGACCCTTGGCTGAGGGGATGGAGCTCTCACTTCGGTTGTTGCAGATATGTGAGAACATCTGAAGTGCCACTCATCTCCAAATGTCTCACAGCCTTGTTTTCACAGTGGTTCTTCTGAATTCTTTACAACCTAGTCTTCATAAGTGCCATGTCAAGGCACTACCCTCACTGTCCCCAATTCTTCTTTTACCCCATCCTCCCCCTTCGTCTAAGATAACCTCTTTGGACTAAGAGGTGAGTTAATGGGAATCAAGGAATCATCTTGCCTCATCCTTTAGTTATTTATTTTTTTAATAATACATTTATTTTTTATTGGTGTCCAATTTGCCAACATACAGAATAACACCCAGTGCTCATCCCGTCAAGTGCCCCCCTCAGTGCCCGTCACCCATCCTCCCCTTCCACCACCCCTAGTTCGTTTCCCAGAGTTAGGAGTCTTCATGTTCTGTCTCCCTTTCTGATATTTCCTACCCATTTCTGCATCATCTTTTAGAGGCTAAAAGTGTTCATGACTATTACAGCTAGAACTTGGTCCCTTTCAGTAACAGATAATTTGGCATGGCTGTCCAGAAACTGGAACACATCACTGGGCTTATAGAACCGCTGCATGTCCTTGAGTACTTAGTGCACTGCCACCTTAGGGCTTTTGTACTTGTTGTCCTATCGGCCTGGAATACTGTGCTCCATCTGCCCTCAGGACTGTGTCTTCTCTTCCTCAAGATGACCTGAGGTGGAAGACCATTTCAAATAAAATAACACCTCCCATCTCTGGTTACCAGCACTTTCCAGACTCACTGTCTTCATTTTTGTCTAATATTTGCCACCTTCTGCATATTACAGTGTTTATTGTCTATCTCCCCTCATTAGAATGGAGGGCAGAGATTTTGTTACCTGTTTTTATTGCTGTATCTTTTGTACCCAACTAGGGCCTGATGTTCAATAAATACTTGAACAATTTAATCTTCTGCTAGGAAAATTGGATTTTTTAAAAGTTTTCTTTACTTAAGTAATCTCTACACTCAACATGAGGCTTGAAGTCATGACCCCGAGATTAAGTCACATGCTCTTCTGATGGAGCCATGGAGACACCCGAGGAATACTGAATTTTTTCAAGACACACAAGGAAAGAAAAGGAATGTACATTTTAAAAAGTTGTTTTTTGTTCTTTTTTTCTTTTTTTAATATTGATTGACTGATTACCCTTTCTGTTCTCAATTAGGTAATCAGGAATTTTGGCTGAGTGGAGTTCTGGCTCCAATTCTCTTGAATGTGAACAGCCTAAAAGCCTGGAATAATGGGGCATAAAAGACATGAGAAAAGATGCTGGAACTTTGTCCTGATTGGGAAAAGAAGAGAGGGGGAAACGTAACCAATACCCAGGCACCCAAATCCCCTGGAGCACAATGGGAAAATGGAGTTGTTGTGAGGTGATACGCCAAGACACAGTGGAGGGCGAGGAGCCAGAAACAAAAGAGAGAGGCTAAGGAAAAGTCTGCATACAGAATGGCACAGAAGGCAACATTACAAGAAGAATCAGTTAAGGAAAAGATCTTGTAAATAAAACAAAAAATATATCAAATGATGGTATGATGAAGTTGGAAAGTGTCCTAGAAAGTCCAGTGACAAAAAGAACAATGAGGATGTAAAGATAAAATAAACAATCTTTCTAGGAAGCTGACATCTAATAGCTGCTTTAGAAAGAAAGATGGGAGAGAACAGGAAGATGGGGCTTACCCAATAGTGTGACAATATTGACCAGAAGGGATGTGTCAGATTAAAAGTGCTCAGCAAGAGCCTGATGAAAAATGGGGGGGGGGGGGGAATCCATAAGAAGGCATGCCACTGTGAAATACTATAACAGGAGGGTTAGAAGAAAATCCTAAAAACTACCAGGCAAAGAGATAGAGAAAAAAATCCAGTTACAAGAGGCCTGCTGCGGAGCGTCAGCTCACAATCTAGCCTGAGACTTCCCTGCAGCTGGAAGGTGCAGAACACATGAGAACTTTCTCCTCAAAATTCTGAGAGAAAGTTGTTTCCAATGTTGAGGTCTGTTCCCAGACACTATTAATTGAGTATGAAATTCAAGAAAGACATTTTGTGGCATGCAGTTTGTTTTTAAAATTTTATCTCCTGCAAAAAGTCATTAGTACTGTTCAACAAGTATTTTTCTCCTTTTGGGAATTCCTCTTTCCTCTTTGAGTTACTCTGGCCGTGAAATATTGCACCTTCTGTAGGTGTCCCACGGTTCTGGGATATTCTGTTCTGTTTTTCTTTTCTTTTCTTTTTTTTTTTCAGTCTTTGTTTTCTTTGCTTTTCAGTTTTGGAAGTTTCTGTTGAAATGTCCTCAAGCTGAGAGATTCTTTCCCAGGTTGTATCCAGTCTACTAACAAGCCCATCAAAGGCATTCTTTATTTCTGTTGCAGTATTTTTTATCCTCTAGTATTTCTTTTCGGATTCTTTCTTAGGATTTCCATCTCTCCGCTTACATTGCCTACCTGTTCTTGCATGCTGTCTACTTCATCCACTAGAGCCCTTGGCACATTCATTATAGTTGTTTCAAACTGATAAATCCCACATCCCTGCTGGATCTGGGAATCCAACTCCAGAGATAGGAGAAGGGTGATGTGTGAGAATGAGAGCTGTAGGCAGGCCTAGAGAGTCAGGAATGTTGGTGCAGAGTGAAGCAGGCAAGTGGAGAGCTCTAGGAGAGACCCCAAGGAGAAAATGGAACCAACAAATTAACTGATAAAACAGTTTAACGGTATAGGAATTTTGGATGAGAGATGTTTTACAGAGCGGTTGGAGTGTGTGGGAAAACTTAGCCAAAGGTTTAAGAAAATGATTGAATTTTAAAAAGATACAATTATTAACCCCAAGAGAAACAAAATATAAGAAGGAAGTATTATTGTAGAATACCATTTAGCTCAGCAATAAACACTGTCAGAGTAATAAAGTCTAAATACAGGACTTAATTTAAAATCATA
Organism: Canis lupus familiaris; assembly: GCF_011100685.1. NCBI lineage: Eukaryota > Metazoa > Chordata > Mammalia > Carnivora > Canidae > Canis > Canis lupus. Next base: position 80,949,434 of record NC_049228.1, on the reverse strand, counting down.
ATTTCATTGGGATGGGAGGAGCAGAAAGGGATGTGGTATAAGGTCTCATTTTTTTTTTTAAGACTTTACTTATTTATTTGAGAGAGAAAGAGAGAGTATGAGCAGGGGTAGGGGCAGAGGGTGAAGAGAAAGGGACAAGTAGATTCTCCAAAAGCATGAAGCCCGATGCGGGGTTTGATCACTGGACCCTAAGATGACGACCTGAACCAGAGTCAGATGCTTAACGACTAAGCCATCCAGGTGCCCTTCAAATTTTTATATACTATAATAGGAAGTGAATAGATGATGTTTAAGTGCTAAACCCAAAGAAAGCAGTAAGGCTGTATTAGACATAGTCAACAGACCATAAATATTGACTATAATCATTAGTATTTATACCACTAATAGATGTCTTTATTATAGAAGGTTGTGAAGGTGTTATCAAGTGGCTATCAATCACTGGTGCCACGTGGCCTCCTTAGTGCTCATGCCTTCCTGCTCCTTGTCCTAATGGTTGCTCAGTGGTTAGCAGTGGTGCTATTGTGATTATCTTCCCATTCACTGAGCATGGTTCACAGGAAGGGACCCGGGGACCCAGATAGTTCAGAAAAGATGGGTGTGGGTTCCTCCACATTGTCTCCACGCCTGGGTGTGGCTGGAGACACACAAGGATATGACTTTTGAGGTGTTTTCCAAGGTGAAGGGGATGAAAACCCATCCTCCTATTTCAGAAACTTGAGCAGAACGAGATGCTTTGGGGCATCACATTTGCTGTGCAGAATTGAAACCAAGGGGTGAACTGAATGTCACCTTCTAGCGCCCCCATCTGACACTTGAAGCCACACCAGGAATGTGCATGCTGTAACCTAGGTAATAGAACAGAAGCAGCACAGTGAGACTCCTGTAAAGAAGGCATGATGATTTTTTTTGTTTTTGTTTTTAAAGATTTTTTTTTTATTGATTCATGAAAGACACACAGAGAGAGGCAGAGATATAGGCGGAGGGAGAAGCAGGCTCCCTATGGGGAGCCCAATGCTGGACTCAATCCCAGGACCACAGGATCACGACCTGAGCCAAAGGCAGATAGATGCTCAGCCACTGAGCCACCTGGGTGCGCCCCAAAGCACTTATTTTAAATATATTCAAACAACAAAAGAAAATCATACTTTAACAAATGTTTGATAACAATGCCTCAGCAAATAATAGAATCTCAATAAAGAAAGCAGTGGAATAACATATTCAATATGATGAAAGAAAATAACAGTTAACCAACAATCTAATATCCAGCAAAACTATTTTTTCAGAACTAAAGCAAAAAAAAAATCCCTAATAAACAAAAGCTGATAGAATTTATTGCTAGCAGAACCATTTTATAAAAACGCCAAGAAAAGTTTTTCAGGCTGAAAACAAATGACATTAGATAGTAATCTGAATCCAATGAAAAAAAGTACACTGGTAAAATTCTCCAAATGAATGAGACCATATAATGTTTGTCCTTCTCCGATTGGCTTATTTCACTCAGCATAATACCCTCCTCCAGTTCCATCCACGTTGAGGCAAATGGTGAGTATTTGTCATTTCTAATGGCTGAGGAATATTCCATTGTATACATAGACCACATCTTCTTTATCCATTCATCTTTCAATGGACACCGAGGCTCCTTCCACAGTTTGGCTATTGTGGACATTGCTGCTAGAAACATCGGGGTGCAGGTGTCCCGGTGTTTTAATGCATCTGTATCTTTAGGGTAAATCCCCAGCAGTGCTGGGTCGTAGGGCAGGTCTATTTTTAACTCTTTGAGGAACCTCCACACAGTTTTCCAGAGTGGCTGCACCAGTTCACATTCCCACCAACAGTGCAGGAGGGTTCCCCTTTCTCCACATCCTCTCCAACATTTGTGGTTTCCTGTCTTGTTAATTTTCCCCATTCTCACTGGTGTGAGGTGGGATCTCATTGTGGTTTTGATTTGTATTTCCCTGATGGCCAGTGATGCAGAGCATTTTCTCATGTGCTTGTTGGCCATATCTATGTCTTCCTCTGTGAGATTTCTGTTCATGGCTTTTGCCCATTTCATGATTGGATTGTTTGTTTCTTTGGTGTTGAGTTTAAGAAGTTCTTTACAGATCTTGGAAACTAGCCTTTTATCTGATACGTCATTTGCAAATATCTTCTCCCATTCTCTAGGTTGTCTTTGAGTTTTGTTGACTGTATCCCTTGCTGTGCAGAAGCTTCTTATCTTGATGAAGTCCTAATAGTTCATTTTTGCTTTTGTTTCTCTTGCCTTCATGGATGTATCTTGCAAGAAGTTACTGTGGCTGAGTTCAAAAAGGGTGTTGCCTGTGTTCTCCTCTAGGATTTTGATGGAATCTTGTCTCACATTTAGATCTTTCATCCATTTTGAGTTTATCTTTGTGTCTGGTGTAAGAGAATGGTCCAGTTTCATTCTTCCACATGTGGATGTCCAATTTTCCCAGCACCATTTATTGAAGAGACTGTATTTCTTCCAGTGGATAGTCTTTCCTCCTTTATCGAATATTAGTTCACCATAAAGTTCAAGGTCCACTTCTGGGTTCTCTGTTCTGTTCCATTGATCTGTGTGTCTGTTTTTGTGCCAGTACCACACTGTCTTGATGACCACAGCTTTGTAGTACAACCTGAAATCTGGCATTGTGATGCCCCCAGCTATGGTTTTCTTTTTTAAAATTCCCCTGGCTATTCGGGGTCTTTTCTGATTCCACACAAATCTTAAAATAATTTGTTCCAACTCTCTGAAGAAAGTCCATGGTATTTTGATAGGGATTGCATTAAACGTGTACATTGCCCTGGGTAGCAGTGACATTTTCTCAATATTAATTCTTCCAATCCATGAGCATGGAATATTTTTCCATCTCTTCCTTCATTTCTTTCAGAAGTGTTCTGTAGTTTTTAGGGTATAGATCCTTTCCCTCTTTGGTTAGGTTTATTCCTAGGTATTTATGCTTTTGGGTGCAATTGTAAATGGGATTGACTCCTTCATTTCTCTTTCTTCAGTCTCATTGTTAGTGTATAGAAATGCCACTGACTTCTGGGCACTGATTTTGTATCCTGCCACGCTGCCAAATTGTTGTATGAGTTCTAGCAATCTTGGGGTGGAGGCTTTTGGGTTTTCTATGTAAAGTATCATGTCATCTGCGAAGAGGGAGAGTTTGACTTCTTCTTTGCCAATTTGAATGCCTTTAATGTCTTTTTGTTGTCTGATTGCTGAGGCTAGGATTTCCAGTACTATGTTGAATAGCAGTGGTGAGAGTGGACATCCCTGTCTTGTTCCTAATTTTAGGGGAAAGGCTCCCAGTGTTTCACCACTGAGAATGCTATTTGCTGTGGGCTTTTTGTAGATGGCTTTTCAGATGTCGAGGAATGTTCCCTCTATCCCTACACTCTGAAGAGTTTTGATCAGGAATGGATGCTGTACTTTGTCAAATACTTTCTCTGCATCTACTGAGAAGATCATATGGTTCTTGTTTTTTCTCTTGCTGATATGATCAATCACATTGATTGTTTTACAAGTGTTGAACCAGTCTTGTGTCCCGGGAATAAATCCCACTTGTCATGGTGAATAATCTTCTTAATGTATTGTTGGATCCTATTGGCTAGTATTTTGTTGAGAATTTTTGCATCCATGTTCATCAGGGATATTGGTCTATAATTCTCTTTTTTGGTGGAGTCTTTGTCTGGTTTTGGAATTAAGGTGATGGTTGGTGGCCTCATAGAATGAGTTTGGAAATACTCCATCTCTTTCTATCTTTCCAAACAGCTTTAGTAGAATAGGTATGGTTTCTTCTTTAAACGTTTGATAGAATTCCCCTGTGAAGCCATCTGGCCCTGGACTTTTGTGTCTTGGGAGGTTTTTGATGACTGCTTCAATTTCCTCCCTGGTTATTGGCCTGTTCAGGTTTTCCATTTCTTCCAGTTCCAGTTTCAGTAGTTTGTGGTTTTCCAGAAATGCATCCATTTCTTCTAGATTGCCTAATTTATTGGCATATAGCTGCTCATATTATGTTTTTAAAATTGTTTGTATTTCCTTGGTGTTGGTAGTGATCTCTCCTTTCTGATTCAGGATTTTATTAATTTGAGTCTTTTCTTTCTTCTTTTTAATAAGGCTGGCTAATGGTTTATCTATCTTATTAATTCTTTCAAAGAACCAACTTCTGGTTTTGTTGATCTGTTCCACAGTCCTTCTGGCCTCTATTTCATTGAGTTCTGCTCGAATCTTTATTAACTCTTTTCTTCTGCTGGGTGTAGGATCTATTTGCTGTTTTTTCTCTAGCTCCTTTAGGTGCAAGGTTAGCTTTTGTATTTGAGTTCTTTCCAGTTTTTGGATGGATGCTTGTATTGCGATGTATTTCCCCCCTCAGGACTGCTTTTGCTGTATCCCAAAGATTTTGAATGGTTGTATCTTCATTCTCATTAGTTTCCATGAATCTTTTTAATTCTTCTCTAATTTCCTGGTTGACCCTTTCATCTTTGAGCAAGATGGTCCTTAACCTCCACGTGTTTGAAATCCTTCCAAACTTCTTGTGATTGAGTTCTAATTTCAAAGCATTAATGGTGAAAATACGCAGGGGATGATCCCAATCTTTTGGTATCGGTTAAAACCTGATTTATGACCCAGTATGTGGTCTATTCTGGAGAAAGTTCCATGTGCACTTGAGAAGAATGTGTATTCAGTTGCGTTTGGATGTAAAGTTCTGTAAATATCTGTGAAATCCACCTGGTCCAATGTATCATTTAAAGCTCTGGTTTCTTTGGAGATGTTGTGCTGAGAAAATCTGTCGATTGTAGAAAGCGCTAGATTGAAGTCACCAAGTATAAGTGTATTATTATCTAAGTATGTCTTAACTTTGGTTATTAATTGAGTGATATACTTGGCAGCTCCCACATTTGGGGCATATATATTGATGTTTGTTAAATCCTCTTGTTGGATAGATCCTTTAAGTATGATATAATGTCCCTCTTCATCTCTTAGTACAATCTTCGGGATAAACTTTACTTTATTTGATATAAGGATGGCTACCCCAGCTTTCTTTTGAGGACTATTTGCATGGTACATGGTTCTCCAACCTTTTATTTTCAGGCTGTAGGTGTCCTTCTGTCTAAAATGAGTCTCTTGTAGACAGCAAATAGATGGGTCCTGCTTTTTTATCCAGTCTGACACCCTGTGCCTTTTGATGGGGTCATTAAGCCCGTTCATGTTCAGAGTTACTATTGAAAGATATGAATTTAGTGTCATCATGATACCTATTCAGTCCCTGTTTTTTTTTTAATTTTTATTTATTTATGATAGTCACACAGAGAGAAAGAGACAGAGAGGCAGAGACATAGGCAGAGGGAGAAGCAGGCTCCATGCACCGGGAGCCTGACGTGGGATTCGATCCCGGGTCTCCAGGATCGCGCCCTGGGCCAAAGGCAGGCGCTAAACCGCTGCGCCACCCAGAGATCCCTTCAGTCCCTGTTTTTGTGGATTGTTCCATTGAACTTCTTCTTTCTTTTACAGAGTACCCCTTAATATTTCTTGGAGAGCTGGTTTGGAGGTCACATATTCTTTCAGTTCCTGACTATCTTGGAAGCTCTTTATCTCTCTTTCCATTCTGAAATGAGCCTTGCTAGATAAAGTATTCTTGGCTGCATGTTTTTGTCATTTAGGACCCTGAATATACTGCCAGCCCTTTCTGGCCTTGCCAGGTCTCTGTGGAGAGGTCTGCTGTACCCTAATACTCCTCCCCATAAAAGTTAGAGATTTCTTGTCTCTTGCTGCTTTAAGGATCTTCTCTTTATCTTTGGAATTTGCAAGCTTCACTATTAAATGTCGAGGTGTTGAACGGTTTTTATTGATTTTAGGGGGGGATCTCTCTATTTCCTGGATCTGAATGTCTGTTTCTCTTCCCAGATTAGGAAAGTTTTCAGCTATGACTTGTTCAAATATATATTCTGGACCTCTGTCTCTTTCGGTGCCCTCGGGAACCCCAATTAAATGTAGATTTTTCTTCCTCAGGCTGTCATTTATTTCCCTTAATCTATCTTCATGATCTTTTGTTTTTCTCTTTTTTTCCTCCGTTTCCCTCTTTGCCATCAACTTGTTTTCTATATCACTCACTCGTTCTTCTACCTCATTAACCCTTGTTAGGTCCTCATTAGGACCTCTAGTTTGGATTGCATCTCATTTCATTGATTTTTAATTTCTGCCTGATTAGATCTAAATTCTGCAGTCATGAAGTCTCTTGAGTCCTTTATGCTTTTTTCTAGAGCCACCAGTAGCTTTATAATTGTGCTTCTGGATTGGCTTTCTGACATTGAATTGTAATCCAAATTTTGTAACTCTGTGGGAGAGAGGACTGTTTGTGATTCTTTCTTTTGAGGTGAGTTTTTCCTTCTAATCATTTTGCTCAGTGCAGAGTGGCCAAAAACAAGCTGTATTGGGAAATGAAGAAAAAGAGAGAAGAGAAAAAAGAAAAGAAAAAGAAAAAAAGAGAGAGAGAAAAAAAGGGGGGGGCAAGCAGAAAACAAAAAACAAGGGAGTATCCTCTGATTCTGTATATTGTAAGTCCCTTGACTTCCCCTGGAACTTTCCAGTGCTGCTTGGTCAATAACTTGCTTTTCCACTGTCCGTCTACCTGGTCTTCTGGGTGAGGGGGCCTGCTGTGCTGATTCCCAGGTGTGAGCACCTGGGGGAGCTGCTCAGCCCCCTGCCTGGTGCTCGGCTCAGTGGGAGTTATTTATCCTGTGAGGCCCTAGGAGGAGCAACAACAGTGGTGGTGGCCAGCTCTCCAGCCTTGGATTCAGCTCCTGCAGTTACTACCGGAGCTCTCAGTCTGCAGGGGCCTGGATGCTCCAGGGCGGGGGCCGCTGATCTGCACAGCTCGCCCCCCGCCCCCAGCAGCAGGAGCATCCTCGCTGTCCTGTGTCCTCCCGGCCTCCGCCTGTCCTGGGGGGAGCACAGGATCCTGGGCTGTGTCCCCCGGCGCCCTGGGCTCTGGGGCCTGTGCTGCTGGAATCAGGCTTTTGCCCATTTCATGATTGGATTGTTTCTTTGCTGTTGAGTTTAATAATTTCTTTATAGATATTGGATACTAGTCCTTTTTTTAAAAAATTTATTTATGATAGTCACACACACAGAGAGAGAGAGGCAGAGACACAGGCAGAGGGAGAAGCAGGCTCCATGCACCGGGAGCCCGACGTGAGATTCGATCCCGGGTCTCCAGGATTGCGCCCTGGGCCAAAGGCAGGCGCTAAACCGCTGCGCCACCCAGGGATCCCTGGATACTAGTCCTTTATCTGATACGTCATTAAAAGGCATGATGATTTGTAACTCCCATGGTGCCTGGCGAGTACTTGAATGAGTCTTCAAAGTGAATAATGTGTCAGCCTTGAACCCATGTCCAGCTGTCCACAGTAGTAGATCTGAAAGACCAGAGGGAATTGTTAGTTGTTCTGGAAGGTGCAGAATGAGGATGTGATGGGAAGGGATAACGACAGTTCTGTTGGGTTCGGGATGGCCACCAGGAGCAGGAAAGCTTGGGAGTAGGGGAACTTGGGTAGCCTGAGAGATGGGTTTCCCTCCTGGGAGGTAAATGGCCAGGAGGGCCTCCAGTTGTTTGGAGGATGAAACCCAAGTGTTCAGAGAAGCCTCCAGAATCAACCAAACTGCCAGGTGGTGTGTGTCAAACTCAAAGTTGTGGTTCCCACTCCAAGCCTAGAGCCACAGGAACCTCCCAGTCCAGCCCTTGCAGTGGGGAGCCATGGGCTCCATGCACTGAAGGCAGGTTGGGGAAAAGTGAGGGAAATGACTATATCATGAGTAGCAAAACCTTCAAGAGAGACATTAGCTCCCAGCATGGGCTCCCCACAACCTCCCTGGGCTTTCTCCACCCGTATTTGTTTGTTCAGAGCCTAGTTCCAAAGAAATCAAGGTGAACTAGCCATCTTAAATATACCTATTCAGCTGTCACCTTTCCTGCCACGGGCATCTATTTCTGTGTGGCATAGCTGCAAGTGTCTTTGAAGTGCCCTATTACCCCTGCTTGACCTTTTGACTAGTTTAGATTCATGTCAGTAACTAAGAGGTGTTTTACTATTGAAGAATGAGACACAGGCTGGGGCTTTCTCTGCTGGTCAGAGGGCTGGGGGGACAGTCAAAGTAATTCCTGCTAACATAGCACTCTTTGCATTGCTGAGCAGGAATCTAACACACAGCTTCTTTGCTTCATGGCTTCCAAAGACCAGAGAAGAAAGTCTTTTGTTTCAAAGTGCTGTAGAAGCAGGGAGCACTCTGAAGCTTTTCATGTAATTTATTCTGATATAATTTAATATATATAAAACCCAAATATACAATGTTTGCCAAAATTGTCCTGATTTTCTTTAAGAGGTTTTAACTATTCACTGTAAGGATCATGCTTCTCGATTCATGACTTATTTTTTCAACTGGAAGTTACTTATGGCAACAGTGAAAGTGGGTGCTCATCTGATAATATTTCTTCAACAAGTCAACCTCAGGTGCCTGGATGGCTCAATCAGTTAAGCATCTGACTCGATTTCTGCTCAAGTCGTCATCTTAGGGTCGTGGGTTAGAACCCCACATTGGGCTCTGCACTCAACGGGGAGTCTGCTTCTCTCCTTCTGCCTCTCCCTCTGCCCCCTCTGCACTCTCTCTCTCTAAAATAAATAAATAAATCTTTTAAAAATCTTTTTTTAAAAAATTTATTTATGATAGTCACAAAGAGAGAAAGAGAGAGAGGCAGAGACATAGGCAGAGGGAGAAGCAGGCTCCATGCACCAGAGCCCGATGCAGGATTTGATCCCGGGTCTCCAGGATCGCGCCCTGAGCCAAAGGCAGGCGCCAAACAGCTGCGCCACCCAGGGATCCCAATCTTTTAAAAATCTTAAAAAAAAAAAAGAAGTCAACCTCCTTCCTGTCATTTGTATGACCTTGGAGATTATGACTGGTAAGCTAGATAAAAGTCAAAGATATGTGCAGAATGCAACCAAATGTCATTTTTTATGGGTTCAAATAGATCCATGGATTATAGGGAGACTATGAAAAGAATTCATTTTTTTAAAAGATTTTATTTATTTATTCATGAGAGACACACAGAGAGAGGGGCAGAGACACAGGCAGAGGGAGAAGCAGGCTCCATGCGGGGAGCCTGATGTGGGACTTGATCCCAGATCTCCAGGATCAGGCCCTGGGCTGAAGGTGGCGCTAAACTGCTGAGCCACCCAGGCTGCCCAAAAGAATTCATAATAGAATCAAGTAAATAGTCAGTTGAATCCCATCAAGCAGCTACCAGCCTAGCTGTGAGTTAGGTACACAGTCATTCAACTTAAGAATGAATTCAAGCAACTTTGTAAGATCACCCTGTCAAGTTGTGGTAAATGTTAATGTTAGAACCACTTTACAAATAAATGCATATTGCAAGCAAAATTATCCCATTAGCTATGTTCCTAATGTTAGGAAAACTGGTTCAATCCTTTTGAGTTAATTTACACCAGACAGGTAATGTCACAGTGTATTGATTTGTCACCAAGATTGTTGGGAAATAGCAACTTCTTGTGACAAATGTTGCTTAAACTCCAAGTGAACAAACACCATTTTCTATAATAAACATCCTCTCAAACACATTAGTCTTAAGATTGTAAGTCAAAAAAACAAAAACAAAAACAAACAAAACAAACAAACAAACAAAAAAGATTGTAAGTCAAGTCCTTGAACTGTAAGAATAAAACTTTCAATATTATAGCACTTTTTAGCAAACTAGACAGGATTTTACTCTGATGACAAGACTCAGGAAATGGAGACAATTAGATTACATTATTTGTTCACAGGTGTGTAAATACTCACTATTATTTCTCCTACCTAATAAGATTTAATGGTTACCTCAAGACTTGTTCTTTCAGAGTACCTGTATCAACAATCTGCAATTTTCCCAGGATTCTTCTTTAGCAACAGCTAACTGGGTCTTAGAGATTCTGCTTCTTCCCACATTTTCAAGCCAAAGTGGAATAAAAGAAATTGTAGTGTACAATCTGTTTCATGATCCCATTCAAAATGTATGGGCTCAGACTCACATTGGCACCATGATTATAGAAGACGGCTCTGTTTCTTCTTGTCCTGGAGAACTGCAGTTCCTGTTCTTATATCCTGCCACAATCTCTGATCAACTTGCAAAATGGCTAGCTTAAAGAAAACCTCAAAGTTTACTTGGAAATCTTCTAATTGATTAGAATTTCCCTTAGTGGATATTATAGATTCAATTGCAAACTCCAAATAAAGATCAATTCAAGGCCCAATTTCTAGTACCTCAGAAAGGGGTCTTATTTGGGATAAGGGTCTTTGCAGATTTGTCCACGTGAAGAGGAGGTCATTATGGTGGGCCCTAATCCAATATAAGTTGTGACCTTATAAAAAGGGGAAATTTGGACACAGATACACACAGAAAAAAGATGATGTGGAGACGCAGGGAGAAGGCCATGTGAAGGTGGAGGCAAAGATAGACAAAGGCAGCTGCAAACCAAAGAGCCCTAGGATTGCTGGCTGTCACCAGAGTCTAAGAAGAGGCAAGGAAGGGTTCCACCCAGACTCTCAGAGGAATGACGGCCTGGCCAACACCTTGATTCTAGACTTCTAGCCTCCAGAAATCTAAGGGGATAAATTTCAATTGTTTTAAGTCACCCAGTTTGTGAGACTTCATTATGGCAGCTCTAGTCCGTCCTTTAAACTTGGGGATGATGCAGAATTGAAAGCAGAGATTGTGAAGTAAACCTAACTATTACTATTGTGTGAAATCTGGGAATAACATGTGCAGGTGGATATTTGTCTTGGCTGGATTCCTCCTTAGAAAGCAGAGCTACCGTGATGGCTTTGGGGCTAGTAATTTCTTTTGACAAGGAATCTCAGGGAATAGGAGGAAAATGATATAACTGAATGCATAATCAAACTGGTCATTGCTGCAAGTAACTGAGTCTCCTTCCTGCTGGCACGTTTGAGGAACATTTTGGAATGTTCCATGGAACACCATGGAACTGTCTGCCCAAGGAATGCTAGAGGAGTGCATTGAAAGAGGCATTGGTGTCTTTCTCCCACTGGACAGCCTCTCCATGGTGTCCCATCTCTTGTGCTCTAGGGTCTGTGCATGTGTGAATGCAGAGTGGTTCCCAGAGTGCTTTGCTATGGGTCTGAAACAAGGGTAAAAAGCAAGAGAGGTGGAGGCGAAGGGGGACTGTCAGGTCTCACCTGAGCAGAGCTGGTGGGCTACAGCAGTAGCTAGAGCACAGGCTGAGAGGTTGTGACTAGGACATGAGAATTATCCAAAAATATTTGTAGAATTAGCCTTATTAGGGTACTTAGATCTTTTTTTTTTTTTTAAATTTTTATTTATTTATGATAGTCACATAGAGAGAGAGAGAGAGAGGCAGAGACACAGGCAGAGGGAGAAGCAGGCTCCATGCACCAGGAGCCTGACGTGGGATTCGATCCCGGGTCTCCAGGATCGCGCCCTGGGCCAAAGGCAGGCGCCAAACCGCTGCGCCACCCAGGGATCCCTGGGTACTTAGATCTTAAGTTGAAAAGTGCAAGAGAATTTTACTCTATAAACAGCACTGGAACATTTAGAGGAACTTACTAATCATATTTATAAATTTAATTTATTAGATTTGTAAGAATTGTTTAAGTACTTGCAAAAACTGTTTGGTTTGCCAGACAATTGAATTAGTTCAAAAAGAAGATTAAGTGTATTGGATTTATCAATACAGTTAAAATATTTAAAGGAATTTAATTAAGTTATAAAAGTCTCCTTAAAAATTACTGTGAATATTTGTGAAATTTATAAATATAACTTGTCTCTAAATTGAACTTAAAAACTTAGGAGAAACCAGGCCTTTGAATGATTTGAATATTAATTTTTATTTTTTAAAAGATTTTATTTATTTATTCATGAGAGGCAGAGAGAGAGAGAGAGAGAGAGAGAGAGAGGCAGAGACACAGACAGAGGGAGAAGTAGGTTCCAAGCAGGGAGCCCAATGAGGAACCTGATTCCAGGACCCTGGGGTCACACCCTGGGCTGAAGGCAGGCGCTCAACTGCCGAGCCACCAGGCGTCCCTAAATGTTAATCTTTAAATTCCAAAGTAGCTCCTGAGTATTCTTTTCTATACAAAATGCTATTCTTAAAAACTAAAAAAAAATCGTAACTATATCTTCCAATGCTATGGAAATCATTTTTCTCCTATCCTGTTCATTGGAAAATATGAGTGTTTAAAAGTGGGATAAATACAAGATATCCATTTAATTTGCAAGTTAAATTTTGTATCATTTAGGGTTCTCTGGCTGCAGACAAGGAAAATCTATTTTCAGCAAAACAAAGGGAATTTACTGAAGGATCCTGGCTAGCTCAGAGAATTAAACTCATTTGCAGGCGTCAGAGGCCACTCTGGCTCTTATCTGACAAGAGGACATAATACTGGGAGTTGGGTGCTTGCCAAATTCATGAAAGGTTGGAGGAGTGGGCCATAGAGCAACACCACAGGCTGACCTCTTCAGGAAGCACTCACTTTGCCACTCCCAAGAGGTCTGAGGGTCCTCTACGCTGTCCTTCCTCCCCCAGGAGCCTCACTTTCAAAATACCAAAGTGTCTAAGTCTCCCATGGGTCTCTTGCTGCTAGGATGACCAGAGGTCAAGCCACTTTCTCCTGGCATACGCTGGGGAGTCTTTCTTGCCACCTGGGGCCAGCCCAGCATCCTCGACCCTGGCCCTGACTTTGTTTTGCTTGTTGCATTACTGTAGAACAACTGTCTGATAACTAACTAGTGCTGTAAAACAATGAGCATGTCATTATGTCATTGATTCTGTGGGTCAAGAATACAGATAGGGCACAGGGGACAGGACTGTCTCTGCTCCGTGGGGTCTGGGAATACTCCAGCAGCTCGACTCTGGAGTCCCTGGCACACTTCTTTGCTCACATTTCAGGTGCCTGTCTGAAGGACAGCCCGGGAGGGGCTGTGGACCAGAGCACGTGCATGTGGTCTCTCTGGGACACCATCTTGGGTGGTGGAATTTCTCACATGGAGGCTCAGTTCTTCAAATGCTCAGGTTCCAATGAAGGAGATGGAAACAACTTGGCCTTTAATGACCCAGCCTTGGAAGTCATACAGCATAATTTCCGCTCTGGTCAAAATGATCACAAGCCTGCTTATATTCAAGGGGAAGGATGCAGACCCTGCCTCTTCACTTGGAGGAGTGTCAAGAATTGGCAGCATTGCACTCTTCTGAGGCTACATTCATGGTCCTCCATAAAGTTCAACTCCCCACTTGCTATAGTCCTATAACTGGAGGGCCTAGCCAGTGTGCTACTGCACATGGGTTACTGTGACATTAATCCTCACAGCCTGGGGAGGGTGGAGAGAGGTTCTGGGTCAGCCAGAGAACCTGTAGCCAGAGCAACCTCATCACTCACCTCGATGTGCAATAAACATGTTATCATTTCCTATGGATACACGAGGTAGAAAAAGTTGAGGTGTACTGCACTACACATGAGCCCCTTGCAAGCAAGAGCTTTGTTTGCTTTCTTCATCACTGTATCCCCCATGGTGCTTGGCACATAGCAAGTGCTCAACAAATAGTTGTTGAATGAATTAATGCATGCATGCATGAATGAATGAATGAATGAATGAATGAATTTGCTCCAATGCTCACAACATGAAAGCACCATTGCGGCTCAGCCAGACTTTGTTAGGGAAAGGCTATTCATAAGAGAATTACCAGGAAAGTTCTTAGGTAATGGGACCTCTCTCCCCTACCCGAGGGCTTTGATTCCAGGGGCAGGTCACCATTACCCCTTTCTCCAAGGGCTCTGCATTCTCCTTGTTGCTCCTTACTAGCAACTGGTGCCTCCTTAGGTTCCAACTAGCTGAGAAAGCAGAAAAAAGCAAGTCTGAGGAGGAAGAGAGGCGAAGCAGAAGCACATCAGCCAAAAAGGCATCTCGTCAGCTCTCCTCTTTCCTTCTGGGCCCTCCCTCACCAGGATAGCCCTTGACAGGCCCTTCACGACAACATAGGCTCTTCCTGGCAGGAACTCAAAGCCTTTCCAGCTTCTACCCAGCACTCAGATCCAAAGCTGCTTCCACAGTTCCGGGTATCAGCTGTAGCAGCACCACACTTCCTGGACCAATTTCTGTCCAGGCTGCTCTAATAGAAATCATAGATAAGGTGGCTTATAAACAACAAATATTTATTTCTCACAGTTCTGGAGGCTACAAAGTCCAAGATCCAAGATCAGGGGCCAGAAGATTCAGTGTCTGGTAAGAACCTGCTTCCTTATAGACAGCTGTCTTCTCATTGTGTCCTCACATGGCAGAAGGTGTGAGGGAGCTCTGTGGGATCTCTCTCTAAGAGCACGGAGTCCCTGCACCCCCCCAGAAGAGCACTGATCCCATGCCTGAGGATTCCAGCTTCATGACCTAATCACTTTACAAAGACCTTATGTCCCAACACCATCACCTTGGGAGTTAGGATTTCAGTGTATGAATTTAGGGGGGCACAAATATCTAGTCTATAGTACTCACCACCCCCCGCCTCCCCATAGGCTACCCCTAAAGCTCTGGGCATCTGACCCTAAGGCCCGATTCCACAGCCCAGCCCAGCCATAGACCAGGTGTGAGGTCACAGACAGGGCATTGAAGCTCCCCTCCCTTGGTGTTCCCATCTGGAAACTTCCTGCCTTCTTCTGGGGTGGATTGAGGTCATAAACAGATGCTCTCTGCAAGCTCTGAAGTCTTCTTATGGGGAGGGAGTGCATGTGTTTTTGGTCATTCAGGGGCTGTGGTATTTATCTGTTTTTCCAGCCCTTGCCCCAGTCCTTGGGATATAATAGATCCTCACCCCATATATGTTCATTGATGGAATAATTGAAGTATTTATTTATTTTTCTTATTTATTTTTCATTCATTCATGCATTTATTCATGCATTTATTTGAGAGAGAGAGCTCGAGTGAGGGAGCAAGAGTAGGAGAACGAGGAGGGGGAGGAGCAGAGGGAGAGGGAAATGCAGACTCCCCCCAGAGCAGGGAGCCTGACTCCACTGGGGGCTCAGTGCCAGGACCCCAGGATCATGACCCGAGTCGAAGGCGGATGCTTAGCAGACTGAGCCACCCAGATGCCCCCGAAGTAATTTTTAATTGTCTCGGTTTTGCAGGTCAAGAAACAGAGGCTCAGAGGATGACCTGAGCTCTGAGTGACAGGAAAACTTTCAGACTGACACTTGCCGAATTGCCAATTATCTCTCAGCCTCCACATGTCCTCATTTCCTAGTGCCCGTGTCTGTTGAAAGAACAAGGCCCAGGAATCAAATCCGAACCATGGCTGCAACAGAGCACAACCTTTATAAACTCAGCCTCTCTCTCTCTCTCTCCTAAACTCAATCAGTTCCTGCTCATTTGATTTCTTCTCCGATTCTGATGGAGGTCTGGCTCCAGGTGCTGGGTCTGCAAGTCAGGGTCTAGGAGGCAGGGTGGCCATTTCGGGCCTAATTGTGCAGGGAAGAGCAGAGCCCGGCCTGCTGGAAGCGAGAGGATCAGGGCAGACTTCTCCCGCCTGGGCCCAGTTCCAGCAGCATGAAGGGCTCAGGGCTTGCTCCTCATCTTGCCCGTATCTTCCCCGTCTTCCCACTCCATGGTGTTGAGCACCGGGCCAGATAGACCTATGTGGGCTCCTGGCCTCCGAGGGGCAGGTTGTGAGGTGGGGAGCTGGCAGGGAGTGCACTATAGACATTCCTTAGGACAAATAACTCATGGGGGTAAATACACAAAAACCAAACTGAGTAACAGTCTAATTCATAGGAAAACAAGCCCCTGGGCAGCTTGTGCCTGATGAGGTAAGTGGAAAAACATGATGTCACTGTTATTTTTTTATTTTATTTTTTAATTTTTTTAAGATTTTATTTATTCATGATAGTCACACAGAGAGAGACAGAGAGGCAGAGACACAGGCAGAGGGAGAAGCAGGCTCCATGCACCGGGAGCCCGATGTGGGATTCGATCCCGGGTCTCCAGGATCACGCCCCGGGCCAAAGGCAGGCGCCAAACCGCTGCGCCACCCAGGGATCCCATGATGTCACTGTTAGACGGAGTCTCGCCAGCACCTCTCTTCCTCCCTCGCTCCTCTTCTCTGTGTCTCCCCCTTCAGTCATCCCTTAATGCCTCTCTCCCTCCCCCCTCCTTTCACCTCAAGATCAGCTTCCCTCCTTGCTCTCTTGGGGGCATCCTCTCTCCTTCCCCAGAGCCCTCTGACAGTAGGCTACTCCAGTTCTTTAAGGGAAACTCAACAAGAGTGAGGGGCAAACCACTGAGAAGTCACCAAATCCCTTGGTTTCCAAGGGCACAATATTGGCCTTTTGGCAAATGATAAGCATCTGAAAGCTCCTCCCCAGGATGCCTGGGGGGCTCAGTTGTTGGGCGTCTGCCTTCAGCTCAGGTCTTGATCCCGGGGTCCTGGGATCGAGTCCCACATCCTGCTCCCCACATGGAGCCTGCTTCTCTTTCTGCCTTTCTCTCTCTCTGTCTCTTATGAGTAAACAAATAAAATCTTAAAAAGAAAAAAAAAAAAAAGCCTCCTCCCCAAGGGAGAAGGGCTCTCTAATAATGGTAGGACTTCCTTTTCCACCTTAAGAACGAGTGTGGTGTTTGGGGGCCCTATTCTGGTGTCCTTTCCTTGAAAGGTATCCTACGGATCTGAACTACTGAACTACCAGGCTGGCAAATTGCAAATTCTACTGAATAGAAGCATTTGGGGAGGTGAGAAGGAGGGGACAAAGCCAGCTTGACCACACATGCGGGCCTGTGGGACCGTTCACTGCCCCCTTCCAGACTGGAGCAGGTGCTCAGCAGACATGGACAAGATGCTTTGGCTTTGCTCGGTCGAGTCTGATCTCATTATCCTCTCGCAGCAGCTACTGGCTGCTCTCTCCTCAACTCTTCACCTCCCCTGCCTGCTGCCCCCCCCCACTTCTCCCTACACCCAAAATCAGTATTCTTTGCACTTCCTGGTAATTCCATCACCAGGCATTTGACCTAATTTGGGGGGCATGGCTTCCCAAGCATGGCAGATGGAAGGCATCAGAATCCCCAAATGAAGAGCTGGTGTGGGCCACTCACCTGCGTCAGGCGGGTGATGCTCTGAGCATAAGGAACGGCTATGTGGGTAAGTCTTTGACTCCCCTTGCCATGCTGCAAGGTCTTTCAGGCAGGAGTGGGTCGGCTGTGTTCACTGGGGGCACTTGATCAGTCGTGTTGTTGCATTAACCATGTCTGGTCTTGTCTGGGGTTCCTGTTGCCTTACAGACTTGCTCAGAAGAAACCTCTTGTGGTTGCCAGAGTCACCTCTCCAGGTGTGTGTCCACCTGAAGTCCTCCTTTCTAAGTAATCCTTCCCAATAAACAGTGATACATGCATACAGGACCTCAGAGTACGTTGCATCTCTCATCCCATCAACTCATGGGGTCATCTCAATTATGTCATGGAGACAGAGCAAGGTCCATGATGCAGGTAGGCAGCAGAAGGACCCAGAACTCCTGTCTCCTGGCCCGGAAGTCTGTTTGCTACTACACATTCAGGTTCCCCAAGCCTTTTCCCCACATTTTTGCTTCCCTACAGTGCGCCTCACCAGGAAGGGGTCCTGACCAGCCTGTTGAGCTTCACCCTGGCCCCTCATCTGGTCCCACATCTCAACCAGAACCCTTGCTTCCCTCACCAGGGTTCTCAGATTCCACGAATGTGGACCAGCACCTTCTCAGCCTCAGCCAGGTTTCCCATTCCTGCTCTCATACCCCTCTCTCCGTGGTCCAGGCCACCCCTGTGGGTGTGGCTCTGGCCTGAGAATTGGCCCTACCCTAACCTCCACCCCCCCACCCCTTCCTTCTAACACTGGTTTAGTGGCTGTTTTCCAGCAACCTCTTAGCTTCTTGAGACATCTAAAAATAATACACCTTCTCTGTTTTAAACATGATCCTCTCTGCTTGGTGTGTTAGCGTTTGCATTTCAAAGCCCTAATTAAAATGGCTTAACTTTCCTTCATAGTTCCTACCATCCCCCTCTCCTCACTGACTGGGAACAAAACAGCAGCAAAGATGGAGGCTTGTGGTTCCCTCAACAGTGGTCATGTGTCTTCCACTGTCCCCTCTCTCATCGCTCACTGAGCAGAAGGGACCTAAGGGGGGGGGCAGAGCTGTGGGAGGCAATGTTGCAGGAAGGTCAGGGGTGCTCTGGGCAGGTGAGTGCTCCATGGGGGCAAAGTGCTCCCGGTGGAAATCTAGAGTGACTGAGTGCTCTGTGGGGCTGCTTCATACAGGAAACCTTCCCCTCTCAGTGGTGAAGGAGAGAGGAATATGCCTCCCACAAAATATACTACTTGGGGAATAAAGATTATTTTAAGCTGAAGGCAATCTAGAATCAAAAGATGCAGAAAGAAACCTCAGAGCTTCCCTTTCTGACTCTAAAAGCAATAAAATCTGGGAAGTAAGAGAGTGATAAATTCCTTCCTCAGGCCAGACCTACTCCCAGAGGGGAGAATGTAGATAAAATCCACCCCCAAATCCCTTCTTCGGGGTGGTTTCAAGGTCCTGAAGGAGACAGAAATCTCACTCATAATTGTGTAGAAAAATGCTATCACAAACTTTATCTCTTGAGTGTTCTCCTAAAAACCCATTTATTTTTTCCTAAAAGCCTTCTCTTCCCCACCCTCCTCCTAAATTCGGCACATAATCTTCTAACTTCAACTATTTCATGAGCCAGCTCCTTCTTTTGTCAGCTTCTGTGTCTATAGGAATAAACCTTTAATCTCCCATTAATATGTCTTTTGTCAGTTGAATTCACAGACCCCAGAAACAGAACCCTAAGTGGGGAAAGGAAAAGTCTTTCCTCCCAACAGTTGTGTGTTGTGATGAGGAGGGTGACAGTGGCCGGGACTCCAGTCCCTGTTGTCGGGTGCTTGGTCTTCAGTGGGAGGCACCCAACCCACTGTCTGGGGACTCCTGCAGATGATTTTGACTTGGAAGAACACATTTTTCTTCTGCTCGTCATCTCAGTCCCCAGAGTTAATATAATTAGCCTAAATCTTAAGAGGTTTGCAGAGGTCAATCCATATATAGTTAAAAAAAAATCAACTCTGCTTTATAATCTTTCAGGCAACAACCCTTGCTCACACTCATTATTGTTCACAGCATCCCTGAAGTAAGTAGAAGTACAGCTATTAAAATCCAGGTCTCTAACAAGCAAGGGTTTGTCACCGAATCCGAGTCTGATTGTTTTCAATTCGCCACTTGTTTGGTTCCATGAAGCCCCTGTAGTGCTCCAGTGACACCGACACCATTAACAGGAAGGGGTGGCGCTTCCCAGGGGAGGTCAAGAGCTGGCTCCGTGATGGTGGCCTCGGGGAGCAGGAAAAGCTGGCGCTCTTTGGAAGTCCCTGTCGCCATCCCTCTGACCTTCGGTCCAAGAATGGCACCGCCCGCAGCAGATGGTACTGAAGGTACCAGTCGTGGGGTTGCCCCAGGGCCATTCGCAGGGACAAGGGGAAGGGAGCCTGAGCTCTCAAGCATCCCGTGGGGGTCCTCCGGGTCCTTCCTCCTGGTGACCTGTGGTGACGGGCGGGGCAGCCCTGGCGCTCCGGGGGGCCTCCTGGGGCACAGCCAAGAGCTGCCTGGGGCTGAGCCCACCGTGCAGGATGGAGCGGCCAAGCGCCAGGCGGGCCTCCTCGGCCTCCACCGCCTGTAAGGGTCGGGGTCCCCGCGGCTGGGGTCCCCGCGGCTGGGGTCCCCGCGCCTGGGGTGTCCGCGGCTGGGGTCCCCGCGCCTGGGGTCCCCGCGCCTGGGGTGTCCGCGGCTGGGGTCCCTGCGCCTGGGGTGTCCGCGCCTGGGGTGTCCGCGGCTGGGGTGTCCGCGGCTGGGGTCCCCGCGGCTGGGGTGTCCGCGGCTGGGGTCCCCGCGCCTGGGGTCCCCGCGCCTGGGGTCCCCGCGGCTGGGGTGTCCGCGGCTGGGGTCCCCGCGCCTGGGGTGTCCGCGCCTGGGGTGTCCGCGCCTGGGGTGTCCGCGGCTGGGGTCCCCGCGCCTGGGGTGTCCGCGCCTGGGGTCCCCGCGCCTGGGGTCCCCGCTCCTGGGGTCCCCGCGGCTGGGGTGTCCGCGCCTGGGGTGTCCGCGCCTGGGGTGTCCGCGCCTGGGGTGTCCGCGCCTGGGGTCCCCGTGCCTGGGGTGTCCGCAGCTGGGGTGTCCGCGCCTGGGGTCCCCGCGCCTGGAGTCCCCGCGGCCCTGTGTCCCCCCAGGCTGCTGGGCGGGGTGGGTGACCGGCCTAAGTGATGGGCTCTCCACGGCCCTCAGAGACGGGTGTGGACTGAGAAAGGGAAACCGGGCCTGCGCAGCGGCGATGCCGAGGCTTCCCAACCGCGGCGGCTGCGGCCGGCGTCGTGTCCCCTGGAGGCCGGAGCCGGTGCCCGGCAGCAGCGACCCCGGGGCGGGAGGCGGGAGGCTGCGGCCTCGCTCTCCTAAGGCATCGACGGGGAGGGCTCCCCGAGGGCTGCTGGGGGGCCCTCTAGCCCCTCGGCCTCTCGGACCCGCCCCTCCTTCCCTCCGCCCGGGGGGAGCCCAGACACAGAAGAGGCAGGAAAGGTAGAAGGGCTGTCCTGGGGAACCAGGAGCGCCCTGGAAGTCCGGCAAGGGGCGCGCGGCCGCCACAGCCCCACAGCCCACAGCCTGGAGTGGTGGCCCCGGAGCAGCCGCGGCCTTCGGGGGGGGGGGGGCGGTGGCGTCCCGGGGCAGCGATGGCTTCTTTGGTGCCCAGCTGCGTCCTGGCGACCTCAGGAGCTGCTGCGGGCCGGCCTGGGCCGAGGAAGCCGCAGGAGCGCGCCCCTCTGCAGGGCTGCGGGCGGCACGTGCGCCCACGCGGCTCTGAGGTCAACCGAGGCTCCACCTGCCGGGAGGCCCGCTGCGGGGCCTCAGAGGAGTGGCCGGGCGACCGCGAGGACGTCTGAGCTGCCGAAGGCTCCTGGTGCGAGAAGCCAAGGTCCAGCTCGGGCGGCTGGGTCCTGGGGCTCCCCAGCCCAAGGCTCCTCCCGCCCCGCCTTTACCCCCCCGCATCGTGGGCTCCCGCCGCGCTGCACCTGGCGGCCTCCCCCACGAGGGAGTTCAGATTCTCTGTCCAGAAAAAAAGAAAGCCTCCCCCCGGGGGGCCCTTGCCCACCTCTCCCTGCAGAACCCCCTTCCTTCCCAAGCGGGGCCAAGCAGGGGAGGGTTCTCCCATCTGGTTTTCTGTCTTGGAAGAGAGGTTGTCTCAGGGGTGGGGGCAGGTTACCTCTACCCACTTAGGTTTTCAGTCAGGACTCCAATGAAAAGACAGCTTAACAAGCGAGAGCAGGTTACCAACAGGTTACCAACAGGTGCAGGGCCCAGGAAAAACCTTAGGAGCCCCTTGAAAGTGGTGGCCCAGGGCCCCCAGCCTGTCCCATGAGGCAGCAGGGCAGTATAGACATGGCAGGATGGAGGAAGGGCCCTGGGGCTTCCCAGGCAGCAAAGTGTGGAAAGGTGAGAGCTGGGGAGGACCCAGTGCAGAAGCGGATTCCTCTGCACCCTCTCTGGGCTGAGAAGCCTCAATCTGCAGACCCTGCCTTCAGACCTTTACACAGAAAGGAGGAGGGGCCCCCCACCCCTCACCCCACACCCCCCACCCCCCAAGGGGGATCGGCAGGTGAGCATCTGCCTTCACTCAGGGTGTGACCCCGGGGTCCCAGGATCAGGATGGAGTCCCGCATCGGGCTCCCCTCTCCTTCTGCCTTTGTCTCTGCCTCTCTGTGTGTCTCATGAATAAATAAGTAAAATCTTAAAAAAAAAGAAAAAAAAAAAAAGAAAAGACAGAAAGCAAAGGTAGAGAGCATTGCTCCCCTGTGTTTGCTGCTTCCTAATTGCTTCCACCCAGAGGCCATGTCCTGGGGCCATCCTGGGGCAGTGGATCCTGCTACCCTGTCGCAGGCCACGCTTCTCCTGCCTATCCCAGACAGCCTGCACTGACCTGTGCTCCGTCCTTCAGGCTTGCTCCAGGTGAGCTGGTGAAGGATGTCTGGCTAGGGCAACATGTTCCTTCTAGGTAACGTGGTTGCAGGTGACAATGAAATGTGGTGGTGGGACAGACGTCGGTGCTCTGGGATGGACTTGGGGTGGGGGGTGTCTGGAGTATGGAGCTTTGTTCACCCCACCTGAGGGACATCGGCGACTCTCACGACAGGTCTCGCCCTGGCTACTTTTTAATCTGACCAGGTCCCATTAGGTTTTAAGGGATGTAGTTGTGCTTGTACAACCCTCCGCATAGGCAGGTCTTCGTAACTATGTGTTATCGTAAGGGGGTTCCATCCCTTTTGATCTAATTCTGCAAGCTAAGCTCCCTGAGAGTAAGAGGGCTTGCCCTTCATTAGATCACTGGCCATCCCTGGCATAGCATACCCCGCTTTCCGATTCGGACTGAAGTCTCTTCTGCATGCACAAGGCAGACTTATTGTCAGATCTAATAAATAAGTCACAGCTGTCTGTTAGTGTCCCAGGGAGCCTGAGGGTATTATGCTGAGTGAAGTAAGCCAGTCGGAGAAGGACAAACAGTGTATGTTCTCATTCATTTGGGGAATATAAATAATAGTGAAAGGGAATATAAGGGAAGGGAGAAGAAATGGGTGGGGAATATCAGAAAGGGAGACAGAACATGAAGACTCCTAACTCTGGGAAACGAACTAGGGGTGGTGGAAGGGGAGGAGGGTGGGGGGTGGGGGTGAATGGGTGACGGGCACTGAGGGGGGCACTTGACGGGATGAGCATTGGGTGTTATTATGTATGTTGGTAAATTGAACACCAATAAAAAATAAATTTATTATAAAAAAAATTAAGTCACAGCTCGGAGCTACAGGACCCAAAAGTAAAATGCAGTGTCTAGCATCACTAGAGATAAATAAATTACCTGTAATCTGGAAAGCAGGTCGTCTTGATCCTCCATTCTGCTCTAGTGACTTTAGCGATTGATTTTGCTAAAGTCAGATGAAGCAGAAGGATATTCAGGTTCACGGCTTCAAGTGAAACGGAAGTGCTTGAGCCAAGAGATGAGATAACGAAACCCTTTGTGAAAGGAGATGAACAGAGGAACCGTGACTCCTGATTCCCCAAGGGTGTAGGCTGAGTCCTTCATGAGGGTCCTTCCTGCTTCTTGCCTTCAGAATGTGAGAGAGACACTATTGTGTCTGTTCCATAAACACTACTTTTTCATTTAGGGCAATTTAAGTGGGTTTGCAAACCATCTTTGATTTGCTTTGAAAGTGACCTGCCCCACAAAGACTCCATGGGGCCTGGAGTACTACTGTGAGGGCCAGTCCTTAAGGTTGAGAAGACGAAGACCTCACTGAAGTGAAATATTATTGTAAAAGGACGAAGGCCACCATCAACCCATAGCATTTTAGAACCGTGTTGTCCGACAGAATGGGGGTGGGGGGCAGGAGAAGTAGAATGCAGGGCACCCATGTAAATTTAAAAGTTGGTATTAGCTACATTTAAAAAGTAAAAGAGGGGCACCTGAGAGGCTCAGTGGCTGAGCATCTGGCTTCGGCTCAGGGCGTGACCCCAGGGTCCTGGGATCGGGTCCCACGTCGGGCTCCCTGCATGGAGCTTGCTTCTCCCTCTGCCTGTGTCTCTGCCCCTCTCTCTGTGTCTCTCATGAATAAATAAAATCTTTAAAAGAAAAGTAAGAGGCAGCCCCGATGGTGCAGTGGTTTAGTGCTGCCTGCAGCCTGGGGTGTGATCCTGGAGACCCAGGATCGAGTCCCATGTCGGGCTTCCTGCATGGAGCCTGCTTCTCCCTCTACCTGTGTCTCTGCCTCTCTCTCTGAATAAATAAATAAAAAATCTTAAAAAAAAAGAAAAGAAAAGTAAAAGGGATCAGGTAAAGTTATCCTAACATATTCAATTTAATATAGGATATAAAATATGATTTTAATATGCAGTCATTAAATATAAAAAATATGCAGTCAATATAGCAAATGTAAGTAGGGTGTTTTCCATTGCTTTCCCTGTTTGGTCCTAAGTCTTTGACATCTGGTGTGTATTTGACACAGCACATCTCAATTCCAACCAGCCACATCTCAAGCACTTTGCAGCCACATGTGGTCAGCGGTTACTAGATTGGACAGTGCAGGTTGGAAATGTCACCAACCAGGATTTCAAAGGGGAGGGCAAGTACATGCGGATGGGAAGAGAAGCAGGTAGGAAAGACCTCACTGAAATGATGGCAGAGAAAGGGAGGCATCTTCCACAGTTCTGAGTCCTAAGCCATGTGTGTCCTAAAGGGGGTGTGGCTGAGGGCGGGAGTGCAGGACAGGGAGGGTGGTGCTCCGTGGGCTGCACCTGTAGCACATCCTCCTGGTCTCTTCTTTCACCAGAGCTGCTCCTGCCCTCCGCTGTGAAGGAGAAATATGACTGGAAATCACGAGGGAATGGGGCTTGCAGATGGGAGTTTCTCTGGGTAAATGTCTTAATCTCCAGCAAATGCAGAAGGTGGGAGATAGGAGCAGGTAGGAAAGCCAGGGAGAAGGACTGGAAAAGAGGGAGTGTGCTAAATATCTAGCACCAATCTCAGAAAATAGGCTGAGGAGATGGGATGACAGGAGGACTGTAGGTTAAGGACACAAAACACAAAGCCAGAGGGTTCCCCTAAGCGGTAGGACGGGATGAGAGCCGGCGTCTGGCTGTATGTGGAGTCTACGGAAGAGCTCAGACACTCACAGTGGTTGGGAACTTTTTTTTTAAAAACAGGACAACTCACCTTTTTAGAAAAGATTAATTTATTTTACAGGGGCAGAGAGGGCGGGGGATGGGGCAAGAGAGAGAGACAAGCAGGGAATGGGGGGCCCAACACAGAGCTGGGTTCTAGGACCCTGAGACCATGACTCGGTCCAAGAGCTGAAACCAAGAGTCGGATGTTTGACCACCTAAGCCACCCAGCACCCCTGGGTTGGAACTTCTGCTGCTCATCTGTTCTAGGAAATGCCAGGTTCTCTCAACAAAAGGCATAAGGCTATGTAGAAACATACCCCTGGGGTCAGCCACTTGGTCGCCGGCGTGTGCGAACGCTTACCAACAGCAGGGGTTAGACAATAGGACAACAGCACCTCACCAAGGATGCGCCGAGCGTGGGAGCCTAGACTGCAGCTGTCGCAGGCCTGAGGCAGAGCAGAGCACCGTAGTGGAGGAACCTGGATCCCTCAAGTAATTCTCCATCCACTCCGAGGCGGGTAAAAGAGAATTGTAACTGAACACTAACTGGCTATATTTTTCTGAATGAAAATTCTGAATGTAGGGACACTTGGGTGGCTCAGTGGGTCAAGCATCTGCCTTGGGCTCAGACCATGATCTCAGGGTCCTGGGATTGCTCAGCGGGGCTCTGCTTCTCTCTCTGCTCCTCTCCTTCCACTGCTCATGAGCACACGAGCAAGAACTCTCTCTCTCTCTCAAGTAAACAAATAAAATCTAAAAAAAGTCTGAATGTAGGCAGTTCTAGGGCTGGTTCTGCAGCTGAATGACATCATCATGGACTTGAGCTCGTTTGATTCCTCTTCTTCACCTGCACAGTCGGTTTGACTTTTTGTCCTTTGGCTTGTTGCCTCATGAGCTCAAGATGGCTGCTATATTCCAGCATTGCATCTTAATTCAAAAGTAGGAAGCAGAAGGTAAAAAGTTTTCTTCTCAAGATTCCCCTTTAACCTAAGTATTGAGAAGCTTCCCAGGAAGTATCCGTTTATCTCTCACCAGCCAGAAATGGGTCACATGGCTGTGGGTCATTTCTAGAAAGGTTGGGAAAGCAATGTTTGCAGCCTCTGGGGAGGGAAATGGCTTTGGATTGCTAACTCTAGTGAATGCCTCAGGTCCCAAGAGAAGGCATCATGCTGTAGAAGGAGGAACTAGGAGCCACAGCCTGTATGTGACCTGCCCTTGTCACTTAGTCTCTCTGAACCTACAACCTTCTCGCCACGGTGAAGAATTGGATTCATTAGATGGTCTCTTTCTGCTACAACACTTCTGATTTTATTAAAACTCGAGGGTGTAGAATGAGCTGTCTAGGTAGGGGTAATGTAATTAATTTAATGAAAGCCATTTGGTAAAGAACAGCTGGGCTCTTCTCCTTCCTGTGGTCGGGGACATTTGTCAGCTGGATAGACTCTCCTGCCTGCAGGTTTTGATGTAAGTTTAATGACACCAACACCTTGATGTCCTTGGTCTCTGAATGTCTCTGTTCCCAGTAAGAGTGTCAGACCTTGTGTGTGTGCTAAGCCAGAGGGACCTCTCTTGGCTGTAGCTGACCTCAGCCTGCCCAAGCCGGGTCAGCGGAGGAGAGATTGCCTCCCCCTCCACCCCCACCCCCCACAGGCCCTTGAACATCTTCCCCTCCTACCTGGCATTCGTCACTCTCTCGAGTTTGGGTTTACCCAACTCTGGCCCAGGTGTGGGTTTTGTCTATGTCCTTTCCAAAGCCCTTCACATCCCCACAGTTGCAAGTAACCAGGTCCACCGGGGGAAGAGAGATACAAAGGGGCGTTATGTGGTCACAGGGGATCCGATGGAACCAGGTGCAGGCACCTACGAGGGATGGGGACAGGGAGAAACCCCACCAGCACGTGGGCACGTCCCATCTCCTGCTTTCCTCCCCTCTCTCTGTAGTTAGAAATACGGATTGAACTGGGCGCCTCACAGTTCCCAAGTAGGCTCATCCTTAGTTCAAGCACCAGCAAGATCAACAGGCATCTCTGCATCTTAAATTAAATTCCCAGGAGGGAGAATATGATGGCTCAGCTTGGGTCAGGTGTGCACCCTGGTCTAGCCACTACGGCAGCAGTAGGGGGTTGCTCAGGGAAGAGAGTCATCACAGCACAAACCTGCACACGGGAGTTTCTCCTGTAAGAGAGGCACATACGCCTTACAGAAGGGAGATCGTGCCCTGGCCAAGTACTCCAAGGGCTGGTGTTTTGTCGTTGATTTTCATTTTTAATGAGGAAGTGGACCTAGGGACCCTGGGGTCCCAGGATCGAGTCCCACACTGGGCTCCCTGCATGGAGCCTGCTTCTCCCTCTGCCTGTGTCTCTGCCTCTCTCTGTCTCTCATGAATAAATAAATAAAATCTTTTTAAAAAAAGGAAAAAAGAAATCTACAGTACAGACACCAGAACTGACCCAGGTGGTTCTGGAATCACTTCCCTGACTACCAATCTCTATAGATTCTCCACTCTCCTTCCTTCCAACTCCAGCCCCTCAAAACCCTGGCTTCAGGGACGCAGGGAGAAGCCAACCAGGCTCCAACGAACCAGCCGCTGCCCAAGACAGGGTCAGGTGATGTGTAAATGAATGAGAGATTTTTTTTTTTTAAGATTTTTTTTTATTTATTTATTCATGATAGTCACAGAGAGAGAGAGAGAGGCAGAGACACAGGCAGAGGGAGAAGCAGGCTCCATGCACCGGGAGCCCGATGTGGGATTCGATCCCGGGTCTCCAGGATCGCGCCCTGGGCCAAAGGCAGGCGCCAAACCGCTGCGCCACCCAGGGATCCCAATGAATGAGAGATATTAAATGAATACAGGAATCTGTGTTCCAATAAAACTTTATTTGGCCCGTCCTGATCAAGTTTAATAGATCTTCTTAAAACGTGAGTAGTTATAACAATTCCTCTATAATAACAGTTATATATGAATTCCTGGTTAAGGTCAGCAGCTTATTCCTTTACCAAAAAAAGTAAAGCCGCCCTCTGAGGACAAATGGCATGTGAGGAGTGGTGTATATTTCCTTTTCTTAAAAAAAAAAAAAAAAAAGAAAGAAAAAAAGAAATCCAAACACTTCATATTTACATATTTTCCATTTAAAAATTGGTCAGTGTGATTAATTCTGTTTTTAAATATAAGTTTCTAATGTATTGCAGGTTTCAATGTACAACTCCTAGTTAGCGGATAGGTTTCAGGTGCTATTGAGGGTGGGTGAGCACAGCCCAAGGCCAACGCTGGGAGTCCTCTGCTTATGGACTGGCTAGACCTCCCAAAGGTATCCTAGGGGTGCAGGGGGGAGAAGACTACCAGTGGCAGGACTGGCACAGCCTTCCAGAGGTGGACTATGCTCCCATGAGGGCCTGCTGTGGCCATCCACCAGCTTCCCAGGCTCTGGGCGTGAGTATACCTCCCAGGGTGCATGCTCCGAGCTCATCCTGGCCTGAGCCATGAGGGGCATGGCTGCTTTGACGGTGTCTTGGGGTCTCTATGCTGCTGCCTGACCCGTAAAGTCTTTGACCCGTGAGGACCCTGCCTTTCGCATCTTCCTACCTTTCTGGGTTACTTGCCTGCAAGGCCACTTGCTTTCAATGCATTTCTTCAGGGCCTGCTCTTTGCCAGGGCTAAGCAGATGATCAAAGTCAAGGTAAGTGTTAACGAAGCATGATGGTCCCGTGTGAAATTTTCTCTCCTAACACATTTGCTCCATGGCAGGCACCTCAGGGCCCTGCTTACTCCAAATGAGTAATTCACGCCTAGAATATTAGTTCCCGAGGTAGGCTGGGAGAGGAGTTCTGCACGTCTGCGGGTGGGCTCTGTGTGTGTGGCTGGGTGTGGGGCTGCAGGCATTACTAGAACTGCTGTCCTCAAACACTGCTGTGTAGGGCATCCCCTGGGGGAACTGGGGCTGAAAGCCTGCATCCGTGCATGTGTCAGGAAAGTGCATAGGGAGTTCTGGGGGAGGTGTGTGCACAGGTCCGGAAGAGGAGTTCTTGTACCCACAGCCCCCCAAACCGGTCTGACCTGAAACAGGGTTTTCAGACCACACGGGGGTGAAGCAAATACAAGGGTGCTGGGGAGGGGAATATTTAAGCACTTGAGGAACCAGAAAATAGATGGTTGGCCTCGAGGGTAAAACTGGCTTCCTATCCCATTTTGGAATACAAGAAACTTTGCTCTGAATAAAAGATGGAACAGCTCAGATGGTAATGGGCAGGGAAGAAACATCTTGGACCAAATTTTCTTGGACTGGAAAGCCACAGTGAGCCCAGCAGAGGAAGACATTTTAGAGCAGACAGACACGGGCCTGTGAGCTGGGGCTACAGGGTTCGCCTGAGGGTAAGTGCATTACTTGGCTCGTCTTGGCCTCACTGTCCTTCTGCTGGGGGGGGGGGGGCTGTTCAGACCAGATGGTTTCGGCACTGGGTCAGCAAGACCCACCTGCACCCGGCCAGGGGGTAGGGCTGGCAGGCTGCTGTCTAAGACACTGTTCTTCGCGACAGGCTGCCGCTTATAAAACCCAAGGGCCCCCTCTTCTCTGGGAAAGTGATCAACCCCCAAACTAGGCTCCTGTCCAAACCTGCTCCCAGAGGTTAAAGGCTAATTATTAAGGCAGTTGAAGAAATGGAACTTCTTCTCCCTCCTCGGATCCTTCCTGTGTTCTGCTGACCCCAAGGCAGCGAGCAGAGAGGGGTGGAAGGGGTGGTGGAGGTGCCGGGGGTGGGGGCCCTTCCTGCCAGGCCCCGCTTTCCCCGGGGCCTCCCCGGGGCCTCCCCGGCCAAGCTCCCGCCCTCCCTCACCACCTTTCTTTGGAGAAGGCCTCGGTCTGCACCAGGTCGCCGGGGTGCTCGGGGATGCACGCGCCGTTCAGGTCACCCAGCTTGCTGTCGGGCAGGTCCTCCGGCTTGGTGCAGAGCTTCAGGGCGCGGGAGATGAACACGTCCAGGTCGAACTGGGGGCTGGCGCCGTCCTCCGGGGCCGCGCGGCTGGGCGGGGAGGCGGCGGGGCGGCGCTCGGGGCTGCCGGGGGCCGGGCTGGCAGGCTCGGGGCCGCCCCGCGTGCTCTGCACCCACTGCGCGATCTCCAGGAAGAGGCTGGCCGGCTCGTCCTCGCGCGGCCCGGGGTCCGCGGCCACCCTGGCGCTGGGGGGCGGCCCGGCCGCCTGCTTCCAGTGCGACAGGTCCAGGATGAGCTTGGGCTCCGAGTAGTGGTGTGGCTTGCTGTCGCGCCACAGCAGCTTGTCCAGGTAGGAGGGCGAGCCCACCTTGTAGTCGCAGGAGCGCCCGCAGTCGGCCTCGAAGGCGCGCTCCATGGACGAGGGCGAGCGCTCCAGGAAGCGCTCCGAGCTGCCCTGCGAGTCCTTGCGCGGGTCCACCTGCACGTCCTCCGCCAGCGCCGCCGAGCCCGAGCCCGCGCGGGGGTCGCGCTGCACCTCGCTGGCGTCCTGGCCGCGGTCCGGCCTCCACTCCAGGTCGGATGACAGGCTCACGGGGTACCTAGGGCAGAGGGGTGATTGGAGCCCCTCACTGGACCCCCGGGTGAGCTGGCCTCCCGGGCGGGCACGCCCCTGGTCCCTGCCTGCCCCCTCAGACTGCCTTTCCATTCCTTCCCAGTGCTCAGGTCCTGGGACCCCTGCTTCCCAAGGGGGTTGGGTAATGGGGTATTTTTTTTTGGCTTAACCCTTGTAGTTATGCTGTAGTCATTCAACGCCCTACAGCTACTGCTTCAACACCGTCCTGTGTGCCAGACACTGACACTCCAGACACAGCAGCGAACAGAACAATAAATCCCCTGTCCTCATGGAACCTCCTTTCAAGGGGATCCACCTGTGCAGTGCTCCTCAAACTCTGACATGCACACACATCGCCCACCACCCTTGTTAAATTGAGGCTCTTGATCCAGGGACTCCAAGAGGGGGCCTGAGAGTCTGTGGTTCTAACAAGGTCCCAGGTGAGGCTGATGCTGCTGGTCCAGGGACCACACTTTAAGCAGCAGGGCCCTAATAAGTGCCTCTCAGCCCTGGCTCAGACTAGAATCCTCCCACACCCTCAATTTGGATTTGTAGGTCTAGACTGAGGTTTTTTATCAGCGTGGTTTGAATACACCCCAGGTGATGCAAAGATAGAGCCAGGGCTCAGAACTCTTGCCCTAGTGGACCTGGTGGGATGCCCCCAGCACCCTGCATCAGTGCAGTGCAGGTGGGGTCTGCGGAAAGATTACAGACACCCTCAGGAGAGGCCAAAGATCCTTGGAACTCTGCCTCCTGTCAGCTGCCCTGCAGCCACAGAGAGCAGTCAGTTACCCAAGAGCAAATGAAGGGCAGGCCAGGTGTGCAGGCTGCAGCTCGAGCTGGGCCCCCTCCTCCAGGTGCAGGGTGTTCTCTGCAGAACCATGTGGAGGGAGGCAGGGAGCAAAGGGGAGGGGGAAGCCAGCAGCCAGCTGCTCATGGTATAGGGTGCCTAGTGCTCACACAGGAAAACTAACACACCAAGGACGGGCAGGTTCGGCTGTGAGAGGGCAGGCACACAGCAGCAGTCTACACCATGTGGTTTGTGAGGCACAGCAAAGGGCCAAGACTGCCCGCCCTCTCTCCAAGTGACATCAGGAGGGCAGGAATCACCCCCCAGAGGTGAAAACTGCCTCATACCATGAGGGTCTTTGAGATCACAGAAACTTCTAGGAGGAAGAACCTGTGAAGACCCTTAATCCTTGGCTGCTACACACCAGGGGCCAAATGCTGGTTCTCTGAGGTCCTCATAGAGACTCTGTGGAGTTAGTCTATCACGCTGCCTTACAGATGAGGACACTGCTGTTCAAAGGCTAAGCCATTTGCACAAAGCAGGAGGGCCTGTAGGGAGGAGCCTGCCATTGACTGCCCATCTCCTGCATGCAGGTGTGATGGGAAAGTCAGGAACAGAGCTGTGTCAGGTTGAGAATTGGTCAGAGTTGGTCAGCAGTGGCCAAAGAACCCCTGTGATAGTTTTCTTGGCACCAACCCTGCATCACAGTCATGAGAAGCGTGGCATGGGCCTCTCTGGGCCAGTGCTCTGTGTCCTCAAATGCTATGGAGTAGAGGAGGCCGGGCTGCAGGGACCACAGTCTAAGGCGGGAAAAGCATGGGGGTGGCAGAAGAAAGAGTCTTCATTAATCTCTATCTGCTGGCAACTCTTGATGAAACAATCGACAGCTACAAACCAACAAACCTCTCCAAAAATAGCAACGTTGCCCTGGCCCTCCCTCAGTGCCTCCTTCATCTGAAACCCATCATCTGTCAAATGACTGAAAAGGAGAACTTGCTCATCTGTCACTTACATAACTAGCTGTCACCTTCTCACAACAGTGGAGCTCCCACATAGGGCCCCTCCAAGTCCTGGCTGTTAAGCCCCTGACTTCTATTTCTAAACTGAGCAGCTCTTGGCTCTCCCTCCCAGGATTAGCAGATGGTGACACCCAAATGTTTCGTTGCCTGATTGCAACGTCAGAGCAGGAAGAGACCTGAGAAACCAACATGCCTACAGAGATTGTTAAAAAATGTGTGTTCTATCCAATCCTGAGTCACTAGTAGTGACTTCCGGGCACACAGTGTTGGGAAGGATTGGAGGCCAAGCCCCGTGTGGCAGGCAAGGGTCCTGTGACTGCTCCACAGTGTCTGACATAGACACAGATCAAGGAGGCCCCACCCAAGGCAGGCATCAGCTGTGTGGCAAGACACCAGTGTCTCCCCTCTCTGCGTTGTGGCTTCGTTGTGTGTCACTGGGCAGTAATAATAATGGCACCCCCTTAATGGCACTCTTGGGAGGTGCCAACGATGTGGACCATGCAGAAGTGTTGTGCACTAATCAATGTCGCATTGTCTCCTTGCTGTGCACTGGCGCAGTCTGCTTCTCTAGGGCAGAGTCCCAGTCTGCTAGAAGTGAGTTCCAGTGATGGGAACTCCTTAAGTGTTGCTGAACATTGTATTGAGCCCTGGCTCTAGTACACTCAGGCAGGGAGAAGAGGAGTGGTGTCTGTGTTACACAAAGGAAGGCCCCGGACCCACACATGCTCATTTGCCAGGAGTACCTGGGGGCAGGAGAGAAAGGCAGTAAACTAATGAGGGAAAGCATCCGATAGGCTTTAGGGCTTGGGAGGCAGAGGGAAAGGTCAGGGAGGACCAAAGGCAAGACAGACATGGAAGGATGAGAATGTGGATTCTAGACTCCAGGGCTGGAGGCCCCTGGAACTGTACCTGTCCCAGTTGGAGAGCTGGCTCTGGTTGGCGGCCATCAGCAGGATGTCATCGATCTCGTCTTCAATGCGGAAGGGGTGCTGCGAGGTGGGCTCATCCTCAGGGCACGAGTATGGGCTCATGTAGGGGTGCTGCAGCCCCATCTCTGCTGTTAGGCGATCCATGGGGTTGAAGGTCAGGATCTTCTCTAGAAAGTCTATGGCTGCGGGGAGCAAAACAAGACATGAAGGTCATTCATTGCCCTGCCTTGCAGAGAATGAGTCCTCAGCATGGTGACATTTTTTTGTACTTTCCCGTTTGTAAAAAGGTTTTTGGCCATCTTCCTCCCTGGTGATCCTCACCACCATCCAGGGATGAATTCAGAGCAGATACTGCTTTTTTGTCTTCCTGAATGGATAAGCAGAGACCCAGAAAATGTCTCTAGGAGAGAGCATGGGACACACCTCACAGGTGGCTCCACTCATGTGGTCGGGGGACACCGAGGTTCCCTATCCTCACTCCCATTTGTGGCGGATTGTGGGACACTGTGGGACACTGAGAAGCCTTGTTTGGTGGCTGGTTGCCAAGCAGCATGAAAGTATATCAAGATTTGGGCAGCACGTCAGGTGATGTGGGTGCACACTGGCCACACCTCATCTCTGCATGCAGGACGGTGTCCTTCCTCCCAAGCAGGGGCGGGGGCAGGGACGGCTGTCTGCTTATGGGCTCTGCCCTGGGTCATCTCAGGGCAGCTCTGGACTGGAGGTTTATATTACCTCTCAGTGCTGGAGGCTCCATTTAAATCATGGCTTGGCTCATGCTGTTACCGGCCACATGGCAAGGGAGGAATGCCACAGAGCTCAGGAGCCTCAGCCAGCACCACGACCCTGCCCCTGACACCGGCCCCGGGTCTCTCTGCAGGAAAATCCATCAGTGATTCAGGTAAGTGATGGATTCAGAAGGTCACTGGCCTCCCAGGAGGACGTGGTAAGGCTCCATATGCCTAGACCGAAAGATCAAGAAGGGGGCAGTGACTCGGACCACTGCCGAGAGCCCTGGGCTCAGAGGCTGCCTCTGGGCCAGGGCTGCACACCTGCAGGAGCCCCACAGATCACCGGGCTGGGGAGAGCTGGGCTCTCGGGTGCGCGGCCCCGCTCTGGTGCTGCTGGGCTCCGGGCTGGCCCCTCCACCTTCCCCGCCAGCCTCGCTCCGCTCACTGCGTTCCCCCAAGGCAGCATGTTCTCTCTTCCCTGTGACTGTGCAAGCTCCTCCGCTGGCACCCCGGCCTGCACCTCCTAGCCTCCCCTGTGGTTCAGTGAGGCTGTGTGACTGGGGCCCGTGGGTGGGGTGGGCATGATGTGTGCACTGCACCCCCAGGCCGGACACATAAAAACCTCCTGCAGGAGTCTCTTCGCGGTCTCCCCCTGGCTTCAGCTGGACATTGGTACCAGGGGACAGCAGTGTGTTGAGGTTGGCAGATACTGGGCCCTGGGGCGCCCAGGCTCCCCCGGTCTGTGCGGACTTGCCAAAATGTGCATGCTGCGAGCAGGGTCCCCCTGAAGGTTCCACAGGGAGAACCACAGCACGAGCTTTGTTCTTCCTCAGTGTGGAGACCAGCTGCCACTGCCATCCCCCACCTCCCCTTTTCTGGGCCCTGCCTCCCCACGTGTTCTGAAGGCACGCTGAACTCCAAACGGGACTTCCCAGAGCCCTCGGGGTTCTGGAAGGATTCTCAGAGGCATCTCTGGAGATTGGGAGGCAGGGGGCCGGGCCCTAGGGCCCCCAATCCTGCGTCACCCAGAGAAATCCTATTGCTCATTTCCAGTTTTCCTCATCGATTTGTCACTTGTGATACATTTACTTCTCAGAGTAAATGGAGTTTGGAACTCACACTTGGACCTGATGGTCCCGGGGCCCATCTCCATTCTCCTGCCATCCTCCTGCTGGGGGACCACAGCGTCATCCAGGCTGCCCTTCGAGCTCTGGGGGCTACAGCCAGAGACACACCCGGCCTTGAAGGTACAGCAAGGGAGGGGCCTCAGGCCAGCAGCTGGTGCCCCTGATAGGGGCTTGGCGCCCTTTCCCCCACCTGTACTTTATTCTGGTGACCCCTCATTTTCCTAAAGCCAGGGGTGACCTTTTGTCAAGGCCAACTTTCCAAGGCCAGAGGCAGGCGAGAGAATTTTGGTTGGGGGTGAGTTTTGGCTCAATTGGGAGGCGGAGCAAGCCTGGTGCTAGTGAACCCCTGTCCAGCTATCGGGTGGAGCCCAAACTCATAGGCTCTCAGCCCTTCTCGCCTCTGCAGCCTCACTTCCTGCCACGAGGTCTGTGACTGGTCTGGCTGACCCAGGCCCTCACCCTATGCCCCCAGCCAGCTGCTCTGTCCCTCTCAGTGTGCGTGATTCCCTTCCTCTCCCCAAATACCCAGAGCTCTCACTGGCCCCTTAGGACGTGTTCCTTAGACTTTTTCCCACCTCTGGCAGGTGTTCCCTGTCTTCCCAGCGAGAGCACCACTCGTGTCTCTAACTTCCAGCCCTAGCACTGTGGTGGCTTCATACATGTTGGCGGATGCTGCGGACAACGGTGAGGAGCTGAGACAAAGCCTAGCACTCTGAGCCTTGAGTCACCAAGGGGCTGCTGCATGTGTGTGCTGTTGCCTGGGGGAGGGGACATGGGTGACACATCTCTGATCCAGAATTTCTGAGAGGCAGATGCACCTCTCATCTCGTGGAGGGATTTCTACAGGGCCCTAGGACTCAAGTGTAGTAGGGCTGAGTCTTAGTTTGTGGTGAAGGAAATGATCCCTCCTTTCCTTTAATGAAGAGAAAACTGAGGCTGTTATGACTGAGTGGGGATCATGGCCAAGGACATTGTTAAAGACACTCCTAGTCTCTCTTGGTTTCCTGATGGTTCCATTCATAACAGTGGACACGAAGTGGCATGGAGTAAACACCCACTTCACAGTTTCCACTGCAGCGAACTGGGGCGGTGGACCAAGTTCTGGCCCACAGAACCTGAGTGGAGGTGAGGTGTACAATTGTGCTTCATGCCCTTAAGGACAAAAGGACCTGCCCTCCTTCTCCCCCTTCCTCCAGGAGTAAGGGGTGATACCCTAAGAGGGCAGGCCCTGGATTGTCTGCTTTGTGATTATTATATAAGAGAGAAATAAACTTTTTTTTTTAAATAAGAAATAAATCATATTTAAGCCATTGAGAATTTGGGTCCCTATTACAATTGGCTGAAACTGTAGCCTACCTAATATAGGTAGGGGTCTCCTAAGGAAGCCTCTGGCAGGCATGAGGCACAGTGATAATGTTGACATTCTTCAAAAAGATTTTATTCATTTATTTGAGAGAGGGACATAAAGAATAAGAGCAGGGGTGGGGCAAGCAGGCTCCCTGCTGAGCTCTGGGCTCGATCCAGGACCCTGAGATCATGACCTGAGCCCAAGGCAAACACCTCACAGACTGAGCCCCCAGGCACCCCAATGTTAACATCTAAGATGATGGAGCCCAGGGTTTACACATTCTACTTTACTGACCTGTAACGCTGACCCCGTGTAACGTGGATTGCTGTGCCCATTTTACAGTTAAGGGAACTGAGATGAGAGGTTAGAAACCTTACTCAAGGCCCAACAGCTACTCCCGATGGACCAGGGAATTGAGTCTGGGTCTCAAGATCATAAAACTCGTGTTCTCTGCAACCACATCATCAAGAGGAGCATGGAGAGAAAGATGAAGGAGGAGAGGGAGGAAGGCAAGGGAAAGACAACAAGGAAAAGGAAGCAAAGATGGGGAGTCTATGGAGGGCCACCAGTGGCTGCCTTGAGGGCTGCCTGAAGGCTCAACCCAGGGCCCAGGAACACTGTGTCTGGACGTAGCCAGGCAGATCCCGCCGCACTGGAGTGGCCCTGGCCTCATGTGTTTGATCTGCGTCCTTCAGGAAGGGGACCACCCGCCCAGAGCCCCAGGTGAGACCAGAGCGCAGCCTCCTGGGTGCTGGCCGGGCTGTCAGGTGGAGGTACCTTCACTGTTCACTTCGGGGAGCAGCTTGCGCAGCGGCCGCTTCACTTCCCAGGTGCTGCTGATGAAGGACGGCATCACCCTGAGCAGCTCGTCTTTGTCCTCCTCCCGGATCACAGGGATGGTCTCTAGGATCAGCTGCATCTGCTCCAGCTCGTGAGCCCCTGCGGAGCCAAACACCAGCCAGGTAAGTGTGTGGCCCAAGCGCTGGGGCGGCGGGCAGCCCGGGAGGGGCAGCGCAGGGGTGGGCACACTGAGCCCCGGGCCGGGGACCTGGGTTCTGCTCTTCACTCTGCCACTGACTTGCTGTGCGAGTGTAGGCAGGGCGCTGGCCAACTCTGGGGCTTGGTGGGTCGAATGTCTCTGCCTCTGCGATGCTCGAGTCTGACACACATGGAGTTAGCCAGACCACGGGGACAGGGACACCTGGGCGCAAGGCTTCCCCGCCTGCCTTCCCACACTCGTCCCTGTGTGTCCTCTAGTAGGTCGGGAAAGGAAGTGATTTTGAGGCCAGGGCTGAGCCTCACCTGCTGTTTCCAATCAGGAGGACCCTAATGAGGAGGCGGACAGTCAGAAATAACAAACTGGCTTTGGAATGCATCTCGTGCTCCTTCGGGCAGAGGGAGGAAGACAGGCTGTGCCAGGTGTGGGGGAGAAGAGTTTGGGGCAGGACGGAGTCAGGCATTCATTCAGTCCTCTGCTCCCTCATTCCTTCGCCAAGTAATGACTTACTGAGCACCTTCTGCATGCCAGGCATCGGGCTGGGTGCTCGTCTGTAAGTAGCTCAGTCCATGAGTCTCAGGAAGGCAACTCCCCTTTGCCACCCGAACACTGAGGCTGGACCAGTGCTGCAGCACGGCGGTGTGCTTGGGCCTCTCCTTGCTGTCCTCCCACCTTCAGGCTCTTCTTTCTCCCACTGCTTCCACTTCCCTCTGTGCTTGAGTAGCCTTCCCACTTATTTCTCCCAGTTTAAACCCTTAACCAAGACTTTGTATCTTTGAGAAGTCCCCAGATTCATCTGGCTGCTCAGGGTGCCCTGCCCTTACCACGGATTCCTATGGGATTCCGGCCTGCCCTCAGTGGTGCTCTTCTGTGTCCCCCGTGATTTCGGGTGTAGCACTGAGCATATGTGAATGCTGGGATTCTGCCCCAGGAATGCCTGCAGCTCAGGCCCCATCATGAGGAGGCCTCCCCCATGGGGACTCATGGAGGGTCGATTCGGGGACCGTGGGAGCCCCTTGTCAGGTCCCTTCTCCAGACAAACACTCCAGACTGACTGCTCACAGTGGCAGGGAGAGAGGACGACGGGGCTGAGAATGGAGGATGGATGGTCCAGCAGTCCATCTCAGGTGTTTGAATATGTCATTACTTGATTCTGAAAGTTCTGCCCTCAAGAGGTTAAGGTGCCTCCAAGTAGGTGCATAAAGCCATAAAGGTCATTTTAAAGAGAAAGGATAGGATGTTTGGTGATTGGCATGGGTTTGGTTTGTTCGATTGGTTGGTTGCTGCAGTGAGCTCCCTCCCTTCTTACAGAATGATGGCAGAGGAGAAGGAAGATGGCACGGTTAGGGACTCACCAGCAAAGAGCATTCTGCCCGTGAGCATCTCGGCCAGGATGCAGCCGGCGGCCCACATGTCGATGGCTTTGGTGTAGTTGTTAGGGGACAGGAGCAGGCGGGGTGAGCGGTACCACTTAGTTACCAGCCCTTCCGACAGATAACCCTGGAAGACAAAACCCCAGGTTCCGGTGGTCAGCCACGTGCAGATACCCTTTCTCCCAGGTGACTTCTTATTTCTCTCCACCCAGAGATAGCTCCCCGTCCTTCCCTGAGGCTCAGGGATTCTCCTCTGTGGTAGGGAGGCCAGATACCAACATTCTGGGAGGAAGACTGTCTCACCCCAACTGGATGTAACCATGCACAACAAATGTGCCCTCACCTAGTCAGAGGCTGGATACAGAGGAGCCAAACTCAAGTGCATTACCACCATCAACAGAGTAGTGATGAGAACCTGGGCTTTCACTGACCGAGGGGTCAGTCTCAGCAACAGCTGTACATGTGAAATCGAGCCAGTTGCTTTGGTGCTGAGGACTCGATTTAATGTGACAACTGCCAGAGAAGCCAAGCCCCTGCTAAAAATGGACAAGGCCAGCTTGGTAAGGGGTGCGGGTGAAGGGTATCGCAACAGCCCTGCGCAGCCCAGTGGGTGCAGCGTTGGCTGGCCCAGAGGGCTCAGGGAGCTCCACCTGTCCTGGATTGTGGGGCGATCGGCATCCTAGCTGATTTCAGCCCCTGCTCAGGGATCTATGGCCTGGGGTGGAATCCCGACAAGCTTTGGTGGTGATGGAAGCATTTAGCAGAGAATGGGAAATACAGGCAGGCCAGCTGGTGACTGTTCTCTACATAATCAAGAGCGTGAGTCCAACAGTATAACCTGGGGGGTATCCACTTGGGTTACTTGGAACTGTCTCTCTAGATTGAGAAGGTGGACCTGGTTGGAGGGTCAAGAGGGGACAATTCAGACGGAGGGCATCCAGTGTCAGATTCCAGATATGGTCCTGCACCAGCTGATGTAACTCCCCATCTGGCATCTGAAGTAAACACAGACCAAGGCTTAAGCAGATGACACGTTAAGAAGCCCAAATACCCAGGAGCTTTTGATGCATTGATCCAGAATCCCTTTCTTCGTTCAGCAAGGATTTATTAAGTGTTTCAGACCTTCTGAGAGCCCTGTGGTATGAAAGCAGTTCCCTCTCCTCTGTGGTACGTGTTTCTTCAGAGTAGGGCCTCACACTGGTGGAGGGAAGGGGGAAAGAGGAGGTGACCACAGCCTTTGCATTCCTGGCCTCAATGCTCCAACCCTACGAACTCCTATAGACTCCCTGATTTATTTTCAGGTCAGAGGCTGAGGTTGTCAGAGGAAGACACAAGCAGAGTCACGCAGAGGGAGGCGAGAGGAGGGGAGGTGCTCTGATGGGAGTGAGCTGTCTGTCACTGGATGGCACTTCCTGTCATTAGCCCCTGCCTGCCTGCAGCATCTAGAACTGAAGTGGGGACACAGCGGCCCTCCTTCTCAAACACCTGACTTGAAAGTAAAAGAAAGATATTTGCATGGATGAGGCTGCCCTGGGCCAGGTCACAATGTTGGCTGAGAAAGTTCACCGTAGCTCTTCCTTACTCTGGAGTGAAAGACCAGCACCGGCCGCTTCCCTATGGTCACTTGCCCCTCAAGCCCTTTTGAACACAGAGGACACACTGATGTGTTTCAGAAGCCACTGGGCAGAGGAAAACGTGGGAAGCTGCAGTGTCCCCTGGCAGGCTCCAGAGCCAGAGGAGCCTGGGGAAGTGGGGAGGGGACAGCTGTGGGACGGGGGTGGTGGCAGGGGTCCTGCCCTCAGCCCCAGGCATTCAAGCGGAAGATGCTCCGGGGCTTACAGCATGATCCTGGTGATCTGAGTTCAAGAAAGTTTCAGTGGATCCTGAGAGTCTTCTTTAGCAAATCAAGATCCTTTTGGACACCTCCCTTTTTCCTTTCCTCTTCCAACTCCCAGGTATATAACCTGTCTGTATCCCTTGACTATATTTCCTACCACTAAGTTGAGAATTCTTCTTATTTAAGCTGGAAAGCTAAACTACTTGTCTAAAGAATGCTGAAAATATTTAAGTCAATTTTGCATTTTAAAATCTAGGTTTTTTTTGGGGGGAAGGGCAAGATGGCGGAAGAGTAGGGTCTCCAAATCACCTGTCCCCACCAAATTACCTAAATAACCTTCAAATCATCCTGAAAATCTACGAATTCGGCCTGAGATTTAAAGAGAGAACAGCTGGAATGCTACAGTGAGAAGAGTTTGCGCTTCTATCAAAGTAGGAAGACGGGGAAAAAGAAATAAAGAAACAAAAGGCATCCAAGGGGGAGGGGCCCCGCAAGGAGCCGGGCTAAGGCCTGGGCGCGCCCCCAGGACAGGAGAACACCTTCTAGGAGAAGCAGGAGCTTCACCAATCTTCCCGGGTGGAAAGGCGCTCCCAGGGAGTTGGAGCAGGACCCAGGAGGGCGGGGATGCCCTCGGGCTCCCGGGGACACTAACAGACACCTGCGCCCCGGGAGAGGCGCCGAGCTCCCTAAAGGCTGCAGCGTGCACGGCGGGACCCGGAGCAGCTCGGGGGAGCTCGGGGGCGGCTCCGGGGAGGGGGCTGCGGGGCGGGAGCAGCTCAGAGGGGCTCGGGCAGAGGAAGAGGCTCCGTGCGGAGGGGGCTGCGCGGCCTGGAGCTGAATCCAACAGCGCAGGCTCGAGAGCACAGGGCGCCGGGGACACAGCCCAGGATCCGGCCTCCCTCCGGGACAGGCAGAAGCCGGGAGGGCCCAGGACAGCAAGGACGCTCCTGCCCCGAGCTGAGCAGATCAGCGGCCCGCCCCGGAGCCTCCAGGCCCTGCAGACGGAGAGCTCTGGAGCTACTGCGGGAGCTGACTCCAGGGTCCCGAGCTGGCCGCTGCCCCTGCGGTTGTTCCTCCTGGGGCCTCACGGGGTAAACAGCCCCCACTGAGCCCTGCACCAGGCAGGGGGCAGAGCAGCTCCCCCAAGTGCTAACACCTAAGAATCAGCACAGCAGGCCCCTCCCCCAGAAGACCAGCTAGATGGACGGGGAAAAACAAATTATTGACCAAGCAGCACTGGAAAGTTCCAGGGGAAGTCAAGGGACTTACAGTATACAGAATCAGAGGATACTCCCCCGTGTTTTTTTTTCTTTTTGCTTCCTGTTTGCTTCCCCCACCCCCTTTTTTCCCTATCTTTTTTTTTTATCTTTTTCTTCCCCTTTTTTCTTCCTTTTGTCTCTTTTCTTTTTCTCTTTTCTTTCCTTCTTTCTCTCCTCTCTCTTTCTCCTTTTCCCAATACAACTTGTTTTTGGCCACTCTGCACCGAGAAAAATACTAGAAGGAAAACCTCACCCCAAAAGAAAGAATCCTCTCTCCCACAGTTACAAAATTTTATTACAATCCAATGTCAGAAAGCCAATTCAGAAGCACTATTATAAAGCTACTGGTGGTTCTAGAAAAAAGCATAAAGGACTCAAGAGACTTCATGTCTGCAGAATTTAGAACTAATCAGGCAGAAATTAAAAATCAATGAAATGAGATGCAATCCAAACTAGAGGTCCTAACGACGAGGGTTAACGAGGTGGAAGAACGAGTGAGTGAAATAGAAGACAAGTTGATGGCAAAGAGAGAAACGGAGGAAAAAAGAGAAAAACAATTAAAAGATCATGAGGATAGATTAAGGGAAATAAACAAAAGCCTGAGGAAGAAAAATCTACATTTAATTGGGGTTCCCAAGGGTGCCGAAAGGGCCAGAGGGCCAGAATCTGTATTTGAACAAATCATAGCTGAAAACTTTCCTAATCTGGGAAGGGAAACAGGCATTCAGATCCAGGAAATAGAGAGATCCTCCCCTAAAATCAATAAAAACCGTTCAACACCTCGACATTTAATAGTTAAATTTGCAAATTCCAAAGATAAAGAGAAGATCCTTAAAGCAGCAAGAGACAAGAAATCCCTGACTTTTATGGGGAGGAGTATTAGGGTAACAGCGGACCTCTCCACAGCGACCTGGCAGGCCAGAAAGGGCTGGCAGGATATATTCAGGGTCCTAAATGAGAAGAACATGCAACCAAGAATACTTTATCCATCAAGGCTCTCATTCAGAATGGAAAGAGATAAAGAGCTTCCAAGACAGGCAGGAACTGAAAGAATATGTGACCTCCAAACAAGCTCTGCAAGAAATTTTAAGGGGGACTCTTAAAATTCCCCTTTAAGAAGAAGTTCAGTGGAACAATCCACAAAAACAAGGACTGAATAGATATCATGATGACACTAAACTCATATCTCTCAATAGTAACTCTGAACGTGAACGGGCTTAATGACCCCATCAAAAGGCACAGGGTTTCAGACTGGATAAAAAAGCAGGACCCATCTATTTGCTGTCTACAAGAGACTCATTTTAGACAGAAGGACACCTACAGCCTGAAAATAAAAGGTTGGAAAACTATTTACCATTCGAATGGTCCTCAAAAGAAAGCAGGGTTAGCCATCCTTATATCAGATAAACTAAAATTTACCCCGAAGACTGTAGTGAGAGATGAAGAGGGACACTATATCATACTTAAAGGATGTATCCAATAAGAGGACTTAACAATCCTCAATATATATGCTCCGAATGTGGGAGCTGCCAAATATATAAATCAATTATTAACCAAAGTGAAGAAATACTTAGATAATAATACACTTATACTTGGTGACTTCAATCTAGCTCTTTCTATACTCGATAGGTCTTCTAAGCACAACATCTCCAAAGAAACAAGAGCTTTAAATGATACACTGGACCAGATGGATTTCACAGATATCTACAGAGCTTTACATCCAAACTCGACTGAATACACATTCTTCTCAAGTGCACATGGAACTTTCTCCAGAATAGACCACATACTGGGTCACAAATCGGGTCTGAACCGATACCAAAAGATTGGGATGGTCCCCTGCATATTCTCAGACCATAATGCCTTGAAATTAGAACTAAATCACAACAAGAAGTTTGGAAGGACCTCAAACACGTGGAGGTTAAGGACCATCCTGCTAAAAGATGAAACGGTCAACCAGGAAATTAAGGAAGAATTAAAAAGATTCATGGAAACTAATGAGAATGAAGATACAACCGTTCAAAATCTTTGGGATACAGCAAAAGCAGTCCTGAGGGGGAAATACATCGCAATACAAGCATCCCTCCAAAAACTGGAAAGAACTCAAATACAAAAGCTAACCTTACACCTAAAGGACTTAGAGAAAAACCAGCAATTTGATCCTACACCCAGCAGAAGAAGAGAGTTAATAAAGATTCGAGCAGAACTCAACGAAATCGAGACCAGAAGAACTGTGGAACAGATCAACAGAACCAGGAGTTGGTTCTTTTTTTTTTTTTCAGGAGTTGGTTCTTTGAAAGAATTAATAAGATAGATAAACCATTAGCCAGCCTTATTAAAAAGAAGAGAGAGAAGACTCAAATTAATAAAATCATGAATGAGAAAGGAGAGATCACTACCAACACCAAGGAAATACAAACTATTTTAAAAACATATTACGAACAGCTATATGCCAATAAATTAGGCAATCTAGAAGAAATGGATGCATTTCTGGAAAGCCACAAACTACCAAAACTGGATCAGGAAGAAATAGAAAACCTGAACAGGCCAATAACCAGGGAGGAAATTGAAGCAGTCATCAAAAACCTCCCAAGACACAAAAGTCCAGGGCCAGATGGCTTCCCAGGGGAATTCTATCAAACGTTTAAAGAAGAAACCATACCTCTTCTACTAAAGCTGTTTGGAAAGATAGAAAGAGATGGAGTACTTCCAAATTCGTTCTATGAGGCCAGCATCACCTTAATTCCAAAACCAGACAAAGACCCCACCAAAAAGGAGAATTACAGA
Source organism: Canis lupus familiaris (assembly GCF_011100685.1). Classification (NCBI taxonomy): domain Eukaryota; kingdom Metazoa; phylum Chordata; class Mammalia; order Carnivora; family Canidae; genus Canis; species Canis lupus. The sequence goes on along the minus strand of NC_049228.1, from coordinate 80,904,910 downwards.
CCCATATCCCTGATGAACATGGATGCAAAAATTCTCAACAAAATACTAGCCAATAGGATACAACATTACATTAAGAAGATTATTCACCATGACCAAGTAGGATTTATCCCCGGGACACAAGGCTGGTTGAACACTTGTAAAACAATCAATGTGATTCATCATATCAGCAAGAGAAAAACCAAGAACCATATGATCCTCTCATTAGATGCAGAGAAAGCATTTGACAAAATACAGCATCCATTCCTGATCAAAACTCTTCAGAGTGTAGGGATAGAGGGAACATTCCTCAACATCTTAAAAGCCATCTATGAAAAGCCCACAGCAAATATCATTCTCAATGGGGAAACACTGGGAGCCTTTCCCCTAAGATCAGGAACAAGACAGGGATGTCCACTCTCACCACTGCTATTCAACAGAGTACTGGAAGTCCTAGCCTCAGCAATCAGACAACAAAAGGACATTAAAGGCATTCAAATAGGCAAAGAAGAAGTCAAACTCTCCTTCTTCACCGATGACATGATACTCTACATAGAAAACCCAAAAGCCTCCATCCCAAGATTGCTAGAACTCATACAGCCATTTGGCAGCGTTGGAGGATACAAAATCAATGCCCAGAAGTCAGTGACATTTCTATACATAACAATGAGACTGAAGAAAGAAAAATTAAGGAGTCAATCCCATTTACAATTGCACCCAAAGGATAAGATACCTAGGAATAAACCTAACTAAAGAGGTAAAGGATCTATACCCTCAAAACTATAGAACACTTCTGAAAGAAATTGAAGAAGACACAAAGAGATGGAAAAATATTCCATGCTCATGGATTGGCAGAATTAATATTGTGAAAATGTCAATGTTACCCAGGGCGATTTACACGTTTAATGCAATCCCTATCAAAATACCATGGACTTTCTTCAGAGAGTTAGAACAAATTATTTTAAGATTTGTGTAGAATCAGAAAAGACCCCGAATAGCCAGGGGAATTTTAAAATGAAAACCATAGCTGGGGGCATCACAATGCCAGATTTCAGGTTGTACTACGAAGCTGTGGTCATCAAGACAGTGTGGTACTGGCACAAAAACAGACACATAGATCAATGGAACAGAATAGAGAACCCAGAAGTGGACCCTGAACTTTATGGTCAACTAATATTCGATAAAGGAGGAAAGACTATCCACTGGAAGAAAGACAGTCTCTTCAATAAATGGTGCTGGGAAAATTGGACATCCACATGCAGAAGAATGAAACTAGACCACTCCCTTGCACCAGACACAAAGAGAAACTCAAAATGGATGAAAGATCTAAATGTGAGACAAGATTCCATCAAAATCCTAGAGGAGAACACAGGCAACACCGTTTTTGAACTTGGCCACAGTAACTTCTTGCAAGATACATCCACGAAGGCAAAAGAAACAAAAGTAAAAATGAACTATTGGGACTTCATCAAGATAAGAAGCTTCTGCACAGCAAAGGATACAGTCAACAAAACTAAAAGACAACCTACAGAATGGGAGAAGATATTTGCAAATGACGTATCAGATAAAAGGCTAGTTTCCAAGATCTATAAAGAACTTCTTAAACTCAACACCAAAGAAACAAACAATCCAATCATGAAATGGGCAAAAGACATGAAGAGAAATCTCACAGAGGAAGACATAGACATGGCCAACATGCACGTGAGAAAATGCTCCGCATCACTTGCCATCAGGGAAATACAAATCAAAACCACAATGAGATCCCACCTCACACCAGTGAGAATGGGGAAAATTAACAAGGCAGGAAACAACAAATGTTGGAGAGGATGCGGAGAAAAGGGAACCCTCATACACTGTTGGTGGGAATGTGAACTGGTGCAGCCACTCTGGGAAACTGTGTGGAGGTTCCTCAAAGAGTTAAACATAGACCTGCCCTACGACCCAGCAATTGCACTGTTGGGGATTTACCCCAAAGATACAGATGCAGTGAAATACTGGGATACCTGCTCCCCGATGTTTCTAGCAGCAATGTCCACAATAGCCAAACTGTGGAAGGAGCCTCAGTGTCCATCGAAAGATGAATGGATAAAGAAGCTGTGGTCTATGTATACAATGGAATATTCCTCAGCCATTAGAAACGACAAATACCCACCATTTGCTTCGACATGGATGGACCTGGAGGGTATTATGCTGAGTGAAATAAGTCAATCGGAGAAGGACAAACATTATATGGTCTCATTCATTTGGGGAATATAAATAATAGTGAAAGAGAATAAAGGGGAAAGGAGAAAAAAATGAGTGGGAAATAACAGAAAGGGAGACAGAACATGAGAGACTCCTAACTCTGGGAAATGAACTAGGGGTGGTGGAAGGTGGGGGGTGGAGGGTGGGGGTGAATAGGTGATGGGCACTGAGGTGGGCACTTGATGGGATGAGCACTGGGTGTCATTCTGTATGTTGAGAAATTGAACACCAATAAGAAATAAATTTATTAAAAATAAAATAAAATCTAAAAAAAGTTTCAGTGGAGTGCATGGGGGCAAAAGTCAAATTCTTCTAGAATCTATCTATCTATCTATCTATCTATCTATCTATCTATCTTTCTTTCTTTAAAGAATCCCCAGGCGTGGGCACTCAGTTTTATCAGAGAGGCCCACTTATCAGTAAACATATCGGCTCAACAGCTATCTTTCCAAGGCTTTCCTGCCAGACCTGCAGGGCCGGGACAGTTCCAGCTCCATTTGTTGTGGAGGAGCCTGTCCTCAGTCACCAGCCCGTGTGCCCTTGTGGAGCACTGTCCTGTGAGAATCAACCACGATTCTCCATGGCCACCTCTCAGCACGGAACAGGCAAGCCTGGAACTGCCCTTTCCCGAGGTTCCCTCCCCACCCTGTCCCTGGTGTCCCTGGTAAGAAGCTGATTCTGTGGTGCTCCAGGGAGGCAACTGGACAAGATTTCCTGTCTAGACCCTGTCAGGGGGCCTCCGGGCCTCACCCAGCTAGTGCTCCAACCAGCCCTTTTGCTTCCTTTTAGGGTATGGTGCAACCAAAGGGAGGCTTTGATTTTAAAAGCATCATAGGTGTTTGGGGAATAATCTAGGAGCAGCTGGCCTCTGAGGAGGGTAATTAGGGGCCCCCAACAGATGCAGAGGGAAGGCATAATTAATGCTCTGAGCACCCGCTGTGCAGAGGGACAGGGGTGGAATTCAGAAGAGCCTTGCTCAAACCCACTCCAGAAGGGTGGGCACCACCCACTGCTCAGAGAGCCAGCACGGGGGTGCTCCAGGTCTGTGCAGCTTGCTCTGCCTCTGCCCCTAGCTGGATCTCATGTGTCTGAGACGTGAAGGCTGGGGGAGAAGCCATGGTGCAGCAGGCCTTCTACTTCACCCTCCTGGCCCCTCAGGGAGATGGGGGGATTAAGTGAGTACACATTCTCCGAACAATAAAAGCCCAGTCGATTGTAGCTGAGTGTGTGGTGGGGGGATGACAAGGTGGGAAGGCTGGTGTCTCCCCTCATAGCTGCTTAGGGCTGCCCACTTCCAGGCCAGGATGGGGGCTCTCACAGCCTCACCTTCCATACCAGGAGGTATACCTGGTATACACCTTCCAGACCAGGAGTCTCTGGCACATGTTGGCAGCATGGAGCCTGCGGGGTTTGATCTCATGACCTTGAGATCATGACCTGATTGAAAGTAAGATTTGGACACTCAACTGTCTGAGGCCCCCAGGCACCCAGAGATCTGCCTTTAGATGTTTGCAAGGCTGTCACATGCATGAGGGGTTAGGCTTGTTCTCTGAGGCTCTGGGGACAGATGTGAGCCAGAGCATGAGACAGAAGTCTATGTAGTAAGATAATAACCGCTAACATTTACTGTGCTCCTCAAACTGCTCTGCTTTACATATGGATTAACTCACTTCATCCCCACAACAGCCCTGTGAGGCATGGCCTCTCAATACAACAATTTTTAAAAAAAGATTGTATTTATTTATTCATGAGAGACACAGAGAGGCAGAGACACAGGCAGAGGAAGAAGCAGGCTCTCCTCGCAGGGAGCCCCACGTGGGATTTGATCCCAGGACCCCGGAGTCACGCCCTGAGCTGAAGGCAGACGCTAAACCCCTGAGTCACCTGGGTGCCCCTTGATGTAGGCATTTTACAGGGAGGGATCAGAGACACAGAGAGGGTAAGCAATCTATCCATGGTCACACAGGCGCTAAGTGGCAAGCTGGCATTCCACCCCAGCCTGTGCGTACAGCCCCTTTCATCTGAACACGCAGCTCTGCTGCCTTTGCCATCAGAAAAGCCTCCAAAGCCATCAGGACTGTCAAAGGGGGGACTGGGCTCCTAACAGGCAGAGGCGTCCAGGCACAGCATGGACAAGCTTGTGGAGAGATGTGCCAACACCACCCTCCTGGTGGACGTCCCAAGCACTGCTTCTCAGACTTTGGTGGGCACTCGAGTACTCAGGGACCCGGACTGATGCCATGCAGGCTCCCTGTCACCAGGCGGACAGGTGATGCTGGGGGTCAGAGGGCAGCCGGCTCCTTGCTGATCTCTCAGATCATGCCCTGCCCTGCGGATTTATGATGTGCCTTGCCCACAGGCCGGGCGGATTTCTCCATCAGAGCAGCAGGCTGACCCACAGCAGGGGTTAATTCTTTGTGTTATAGACACTCATCAAAAGATCATTTAGATAAAACAACACTCCCAGAGGCCTCTCTAAGCAAAGACATGGGGCCTTCCTCTCTAGTGTTTTCCCTCTGAAGCTATAATTTTTTAAAGATTTTATTTGAGAGTAAGAGAGTGAGAGAGAGCACAAGCAGGGGGGCATCAGAGGGAGAGGGAGCAGACTCCCTGCTGAGCAGGGAGCCCAATGTGGGACCCGATCCCAGGACCCCAGGATCATGACCTGAGTCGAAAGCTTAACTGACTAAGCCCCCCCGGCGCCCTGAAGGTATAATTCTTATTTGTGCTGATATCCGTATCAGGCATGTTAGAAGCCTTTTTATTTTTTATTATTTTATTTTATTTTTTAATTTTTATTTATTCATGATAGGCACACAGTGAGAGAGAGAGAGGCAGAGACACAGGCAGAGGGAGAAGCAGGCTCCATGCACCGGGAGCCCGACGTGGGATTTGATCCCGGATCTCTAGGATCGCGCCCTGGGCCAAAGGCAGGCGCCAAACCGCTGCGCCACCCAGGGATCCCTAGAAGCCTTTTTAAAAAGAAATAACACCACAGCCAAATCGCCTTTCTTATTGCTGACTCCAAACTCATTCTATTAAACTCATTTCCGTGAAAATATGCAGCAGGGAATCTCTCAAGCTGAAGAAAGAAACACGATCTTAAGAAGCCCAGCGTACAGCATAATCATTGGTAAGGCACTGGGGACATGCTGTTTATGCAGCTAAAACACACATGGGGAAAGAAATACTCAGTCAAGTCAGCTGCACTGAGTCGTCATTAACTTCAAGATGCCTGAAGTGCTGAGCCGCTGTCCACTTCGTCAGGGCTGCTCCGTCCCCACGCTGTGCACTGGGGGATCCCGGCCAGTGAGGCTCACAATCTCTTCCTAAGTTTCCATGGAAATCAACCAAAGTCCAGTCAAGGTTCTATAGGCCTACAGACTCCATGTGGTTACTTCTCTTGATATTACAAAAAAAAAAAAAAAAAAATCATGATAGAATCATCACCCCCTTTCCCCCCCCCTACGTTTTTTAAAGTAGGCTCCATACCCAAAGTGGGGTTTGAACTCACGACCCTGAGATCAAGTCACATGCTCTACCGATTTGGGCTAGGCAGGTGCCCTGATGGAACTGCATTTTTAAAAAAATATTTTATTTATTCTTTACATAAAGATAGAGAGACACACCAGAGAGAGGCCGAGACACAAGCAGAGGGAGAAGCAGGCTCCCTGTGGGAAGCCCGATGTGGGACTCCATCGCAGGACCCCAAGATCACGCCCTGAGCCGAAGGCAGACACTCAACCACTGAGCCACCCAGGTGTCCCTAGAATGGCTTTTTAAAAAATAATTTACTTTCAATTGTGGCAAAATATGCCTCACATAAAATTCACCACCTTAACCATTTTTAAGCGTACGATTTAGTGGCACTGAGTACATTCACATCGTTGCCCAACCATCACCACCAACTGTTTCACAGAAGTGAGTCTGTACCCAGCAAACAAATCCCCAGCCCCTAGCAACTCCACCCCCCGTGCTTTCTCTTTCTGTGAGTCTGACCACCCAAACAAGTGGAGTCATGTCATCATGTCCTTTTGTGACTGGCTTATTTCACTCAGCACAGTGTATTTCCTCCAACTTTTCTTTTTCTCTATTTATCTTTAAAAAGATTTTATTTATTTATTTATTTATTTATTTATTTATTTATTTATGAGAGAGAGAGAGAAAGAGAAAGAGAGAGATCGTGCATAGGGGGATGGGGATGGGGGGGAGAATTGGAAGCGGATTCCCTGATACTTGAGAGCCGGACATGGGGCTCAATCCCACAACCCCAGGATTATGACCTGAGCCGAGCCCAAGCTTAACTGACTGAGCCACCCAGGCACCCCCTTCCTCTCACTTTAAACAGCAGGAAAGTGGGAGCAATGGGATGAGCTGCTTCTTAAAAGGCATTTTCTTGAAACGTGGTTGTCATCCAATTCAACGAGAGCTCACATCACAGATAAAAGCTTTGGACATTATCGACACAGGGTCCAAACCATGAACTCTGAATTCTATTACAGTTCTTAAAGACATGACCAAGTGTTTTGCTTGTTTGGAGATATACCAGGAGGGAAGGCTTGTTTGCTGCTTCAGCCTCAGTTTCCCCATCTGCTTGTGCTCCCGGTCTCCCAGCACCCCTCTGTAGGGCACTAGAGTCCTAGAATGCTGCACCACCACATCCTGCTGGGCCAAAGTGATTCACTTTTAATGCGCTGGCCTGAGAGCAAAGACCCCTTTCAGGAAGACGCACTAAGGGCCTTCCAGAAAGCGCCTGCCACTGTGTGTCTCTCATGAATAGATTTTTTCTTGAATCTTTATTTTTTATTTTTTTATCGTTTCTTTTTTTTGTAATAATAAATTTATTTTTTATTGGTGTTCAATTTGCCAACATACAGAATAACACCCAGTGCTCATCCCGTCAAGTGCCCCCCTCAGTGCCCGTCACCCATTCCCCCCCACCCCTGCCCTCCTCCCCTTCCACCACCCCTAGTTCGTTCTTGAATCTTTAAAAAAGAAAAAGGTAGGCAATATTTTTGAGGTCTCCCAATTAGTATAGCTTCTATTTCTAGCTCCACTTGGGATGAGATGGATCCTGGAATAGCCACAGAGGTCTTCTCCAGATGGCTGACCCATGGGAAGTAAAAATTTCCTGGAAAGCAATCAATAATAACAATGGCTACCATTTATTGAAAACTTACATGATATGCCGAGGCACTATGCCAAGTGTGGCTTTATTATTAGTGCATTTCATTATCAAAATGACTATGAGAAAACTACAGAGCAGTGAACAATTTCTTTTTTTTTTAATTTTTTTATTTATTTATGATAGTCACAGAGAGAGAGAGAGGCAGAGACATAGGCAGAGGGAGAAGCAGGCTCCATGCACCGAGAGCCCGACGTGGGATTCGATCCCGGGTCTCCAGGATCACGCCCTGGGCCAAAGGCAGGCGCCAAACCACTGCGCCACCCAGGGATCCCCCAATTTCTTTTTAAAGATAGTATTTATTTATTCATGAGAGACACAGAGAGAGAGGCAGAGACACAGGCAGAGGGAGAAGCAGGCTCCATGCAGGGAGCCTGATGCGGGACTCGATCCCAGGACCCCGGGGTCATGCCCTAGGGCAAAGGGAGACGCTCAACCACAGAGCCACTCGGGCGTCCCTAGAGCAGTGAATAACATGACCAAGGCCAGATTCGCTATAAATGGGCAGTGCTGAGACTCAGTCCCAGCAAGTGGACAGAACGAACTCCCTGTACACTCCTGGAACATACGTGTTAGTCGGAAAGATAACTGAACAAGTGAATGTTTCTGATGAAAATGGTGCAGGGAGTAAAAAGGAAGCAGGTAAGGGGACAGAGTGATGGACTGGGTGATGGTCCGGGAAGGCCTCTGTGATAAGGGGACATTAGTGACCCTGTGGGGAACAGCAGAGATGATGCTCTCTGAGCCCCAAGTCTTCCCTTTCTGTCCCCACCTCACCCCAAACGAGGGCAGCAGTCCTAACCTCCCCCCACCTCACACACCCTCCTCTTAGGTCTGCCGTTAGCATCCAGGTATGAATGGCCAAGAACGTCTGTGAGTGGAGAAGGACTAAGGATCTTTTTTTTTTTTTTTTTTTTGAGCATTAGCTCAGCTGACCTCATGACAGCCCTGTGACGTGTTTATGTTTTCATTTTACATCTGGGAAATTTATTGCAGCCCTACCCTCCCTGCCCGGCTTGCTGGGAAGCCTCTATGCTCCTGTCTCTAAATTCACAACAACTCTGTAGTAGGGGAGGCCCCAAGGCAGGGACCCAAGGCAGGGACCAGCCACCCCATTCTCTTAAATGTGGCAGATGAATGGAATGAACGTGAGCTAGAGGAATGACGGATACGCCCAGAGCGGACGTCCACGCCATGACTGCCAGTCAGTAAAGTATTCTGAAGTTTGTTGGCCATGGTAAAACCGCCGGGCAAGGGTAGCAGCCCCGTCGAAGTCCAGCCCTCTGAGATCCAGGGTGCCCTGTGGTGTGGCAGTGGCTTTCTATGATGCCACCTTGGTGCTGCCGCCGGGGGCTGCCCTCTGGGCTGCTAATCTTGCTGGGGGTGAGGGGGCTGGAGGTCACCTCGCTGCAACCCTTCCACCTCCCCCTCAAAGGGAAAGAGGATGCCCCCCACGGGGCATTCGGAGCCAAGTGTATAATCCTGACACGCACTTGCCAGGGCCAACCTCACGGCAGGGGCCACCCGGGCCTCTGGGTTCCTCCATCTGATTATCGTGATGGTCTCCCAGGGGCGGGGGCACTGTCTCTGCTCTTTCACGACACAGTGCCAACGTCGAGTCCTGCAGCTGACAGTTCTGGCCCCCTTTCTGCCCTTCCCCCACAGCTGCCCGTATACCATCCCTTTGCAGAGGACGACCCTCCACCCCCCGTCCATGTAGCTTGCAGAGCTCGTTCGGATGAACCTTCTTGGGCTCCCCGTTCTCAGCAGGCTCTGGGACAGACACAACCTTCTTTGTTAAAGAAGCTGGGATGGAGGCTAAGAGAAGTGAGGACAGGGTCAGGTGGAGCTTGGAGGCGCGCGGCACATCTTATGGCCCCAGGGTGGTTTGACCGTACGCATGGCTATGGGGCTACGCGCCAGACGCCAGCCCAGGCAGTGCACCTGCAGGGGTTCGAAACCCTTCTCTCGGGTGCCTGGGGGCTCAGTTGGCGAAGCATCTGCCTTGGGCTCAGGTTCCGGGGTCCTTGGGGTCGAGACCCACGTTGGGCTCCCTGCTCGGCGGGGGCTCTGCTTCTCCCTCTCCCTGTGCCTGCTGCTGCCCCTGCTGTGCTAGTTCTCCCTCTCCTTCTCCCTCTCCCTCTTCCTCTCCCTCTCTCTCTGTCAAACAAATACATAAAAATCTTTTTTAAAAAAGCAAGAAATCCCTCTGTCAGGGGCCTCTGAAGGGCAGGAGCCCGGGAAGCTGGCCTTGGTCAGGGCAGGGCTCCTGCTGTGGGAAGGCCCCTGACAGGGTGCAGCCTGTTCATAGGAAAGGAAGTAGCTACCTGCAGAGCGGGTCAGAATGAGCCAAAAAAGCCCTGCTCCTTCTGAACTTGGCAGCCTCCCTGGCCTGGGGTGGGAAAATCTCACCTGCGGGGTGGGAGCCAGTCACTGCTTTTCGTGAAGGCGGTGTTTCCAGAGATGGGCTCACATCCCAAAGATGCTGACAGGAGGAGCGAACAGTGTGGGAACAGACCCCCTTGGGGAGGCAGGCAGCAAACAGCACATTTAGTTACAGCCTCAGCATCTCTTAGATGGGGTTCGGGATGCACCTCCCGGCATACCTCCCTGTCCACATCAGCAGGACCAACCTTTCCCCCAACACGTCTTGGGAAATACTGGGCAAGGTCCCTGTTGACATGTTTCCCTGGGAGAGGACGCACCCACCTGCTGGCCCTTGTCTTGTGTCACATTGGCAGGGACTCAGGGTACCATGGCTCCTGCTGAACATGCTCTGTTGCAGATGGACACTCACACTGTGCCTCTCATGCATCTCTGGGGCCCTGAGGGCTGGGCCTGACTGCAACTGCTGTGCCAGGGATCTGCAGGTGCAGGTGCAGGAGGCTGGAGGCACAGGGGACCATAGGTTGCCAAAGCAATCAGAAATGTAGGCTACTCTGAATTCCCCACCCTTGAGGCTCGGCCTCAGAGGCCCGGGTGCAGGCCGCCCGGGATGGTGCAACCACCAAGGACGAAGTACAGGCCACCAGGTATGGGAGAGGGCAGAGGGAACAGAGAAGAAGGCAATAGAAGACCCTGACGCCAACTCCAGGTTCCCTCCAGTGTTGTCCGTCAAGGTCAGGGCTGAACTCTGGGCTCTGTAACCCTGTCTGACCCTGACATTCAGAAGGGTCTTCTCTGCTTTGTGGCCGGGCTGCCTGAGTCATATCCTCTCTCTGCAGAAACACTTCTCTTCCAAAAGCCCTGCAGGTCCCCAGATGCATCCTCCTTCTGAAATGCCCCAGGCGTGTTGAGGGGCGGCTGGAATCACCTGCTTCAGGGAATTCAGAGGCTTTGTTGACTGGCACTTCTTCAGTTTTTCCTGTGGTTCTGGCAGTGTGTGAGCTACTCTGAGCGGGGGACGGTACTCAGGCAGCTGATAGGCCAATTCTGCGTAGTGAGTCTTCTGGTTTGACTACAAGGATCATCATTAAGCCCGGGATACCGAGCAGTGGGCGAGGGAGGGGATGGGCCCTTATTGTGTGAAGAATGAAGCAAAAAGGGGGCCAGGGAAAGCCTGGGGGGCCTCTTAAAAAGTACAAAATTATGAACACAAAACTAAATGTGAAAGCATTTATTTTTGAATCAGAGAACGGCAGCAAATTAAAAATTATAAAAAGCTAGCAACTACTATAAACACACGATCCCCCCAAAATAGCATTTTTACTAATTAGCTGCTTGCCAAACTGCAGGTAGCAAACACGGGAATGTACTGCTTCTTCTCTGATCATCTCTTCTACGGACGTTTTGTAATATGATTTTTCACAGTCAGAATTCAAAGATGATTCAGTCTTTGAAAAATAACTGAGAGGCTAAATCAGTCTTTACTAGGGTTGCTACTGCAGGATGATTGGTATTTTATAAATTTCTCTCACTTCCAAAACTAGTTGGATACAGTCGTATAAATTCTTAGGATCACTGTCAAGCTTGGGGAAAATGCTACTAAGCCCTCCTTTGTGTACACGCTCTAAGATGGGGGGGGGGGGGGGGCGTTTCCAGTTTGCTCAAGCGGTGACCGAACTCCCTCCCTTTGAACTGGTGGCAGTCATTGGCCAGGCTCTGTGCGCAGGGCTGGGCTGGGTGTGGCCACACATTATGAGCTGGAGGTAGACCCTGTGTTGTGGTGTGATGTCGCTCCAGGACTTGATTCAGGGGCCACAGAAGGGTTCCTGGGAGCGATCCCCACAGTAAGACGATCGCAACCACTGAAGGGCAGATAGAAGTAACTGCGAACCATGTAAATACATCCCACTAAGCTCACCCAAGTGTGCCCGTAGCCAGCCTCCTCCTGGTCAGATTCCCGCACGCTGAGCCATGCCAGCTCCACCCAACATGAGCAGAGACATGCTACAGGGCAGCTCAGCACGGGAACAGACCACTTTTTGACCGACCGCTGCCAAATAGCTCGGCTTGCAAACATCACACAACATGGAAATGTGTGGACACGCGGTGAGAGGTCCTGAGCTGGGCTTCACGAGCTCCATGGTGAACGCGGCTCTCACCAGGGGACAAAGGGCCAGAAAAGAGGACGTGGAGGATAGGGAGGCATGCCGTCAGGATTTTCGAGCTAGGAAAGCAGGTACATAGTCTAGGAACCTTCCTCGAGGTAAATCAGGGCAGGGCCTGTCTTCTCTCGTGGCCTGAGGCAGGTTGTCTAGAGGGCCGGGCACCCCGGAGCATCTGTGAAGAGGGAACGGCTACAGGGGAAGCCGGTGTGGTTCTCAAGGATGTTTCTTTCCCTCCTTACGAAACAAGCCGGTACAATCTTTGGCCGTCAGGAAGGGCCTCTGACCTCCCCTTGCCACCTGACCGCCTTACATCCCTCTACCAAGGGCCACAACCCTTGGTTTCACTCTGAGAGGAGCAGCTAAAAGAGCAAATTCCTTGCCTCCCCCAAAGAGTCGGCAGGGATTTTGTTCCCTGCACTCAGCCATGCGTCGCGAAGGTGTTTGGGGAGTGAAGGGAGGGAGGGCAGTGCAGGGGCCCTGGACACCTAGAGGCGGCCGGGCTCTGAGGAGGGGGGGTTGCCCAGGGGGTGGGGGTGGGCCTCAAAGATCAAGCCCACCCTCTACAGGATTTTCCAGCAGCCCACCTGGCAGGTCCTGCAACCCGTGGCAGACGGTTACACGGTGAGGATCTGGGCTGCGCTCTTTACAACAAGGCACTGTGGGAGCGTGTGGTCTTCAAAACTGTAGTACAAGCACCTGTTGCCGGGTGGCCTGTGGGTCATTGATTCCCACTGCGGTAGTGAACTCCAGGGCAAGCGCTTACAAGGGTGTGTGTGACACGCAGGCCGTGTTCTGTGAGAGTCACTTTGGGTGCTGTTCTGTAATAAAGAGTCTGGCTGGTCTGTATCCCCAGGTCCTGGGAGGGAGCCTCTAAGCCCTCTGGAATGTTCTGAGTGTCAGGAGGGCCCTTGTCACACACGGTGGGCCTGCAGACAGTCCCAGCATAGGTCTGGCCATGTGATTAGAGGCTGGGATGGGCGACAGATTAGAGTGTAGGGGGCGCGTGGCTGGAGACTGAGTTCGCTCAGATGGCCAAGGATTCACTCAACCACGCCCCTGTAGCGAAAGTCCAGTGAGAACTCTGGACACTGGAGGCTGAGGGACGCCCTTGGTTGGTGACACACACCTGTGTGCTGCGAGGGTGACAAAGCTTCACATGTGGGCCCCCCTGGGCTTTGCCTTCTAAATTTCTTCCTTTGCTGCTTGTGAGTTGTATCCTTCATAATAACACTGTCGTCATACGTACAGGGCTTCTTCTGAGTTCTGGGAATCATTTCAATGAGGGGATAGCAGAGCCCCCGAATTGGTAGCTGGTTGGTCTGACATGCAGGTGGCCTGGGAGACCGGAGCTTGTGGCTGATGACTGAAGTGAGGACGGTCCTCTGGAGACAGGCCCTTACCCTGACGTGTCCAACTCCAGGTCAGGGGTGGCTTGGAAACAGAGTCACTGCAGACGTGATTAGTTCAGATGACGTCACAGGATGGACCTGAACCCAGGATGACTGGTGTTCCTATCAAAACCGGAGATTTGGACGCAGTCGCCCTCTCGGGGAGGAAGCCAGGTGAAGATGAAGGCACGGATGGAGCGTCTACCAGGCAAGGAATGCCAGAGGCTGCCAGCAGAGCAGCAGGAGTGGGGGCTGCCCTCACAGCGCCTGGGGGACCTGGCTTGGCCACAGCCTGGTCTCAGACTCAGCGTCCAGAAGTGAGAGGCGCAGGGCTCTGTCCTGCGAGCCACGGGACGTGGGGCATGTTACAGCCGCCTTCAAAGGGTGAAGTTTATCCCCACAGTAATGACTTGGACACATTTTTTTAAATAGCAGACATCAAATTCCCCCCAGATCCTCCTGGGTGTCTCTTCTCTGCTCGGGCACTGGGGCACAGCGTGCTGAAGGGCTCCGGGGTCTCCCTGTGGCCCGCACCCCTGCCACACAGAGCCACCTCGCACACCGTGGGCCTGAGTCGTGAACACGAGCGTGGGATCCAGGTTCACGTCCTGCACCAGAGCTTCCGTGCTGGTGACGTAACCTTGCCGACATCTGCACAGCAGAGGGGACACTTCCTAAGGGTGTTGCTAAGGCCGAACAGAAACACATGGAGCACCTGCTCCAAACAGGGCCCTTTGCCCTTCCTCCCTCAGTCTATTTTTATTATTTTATTTTTTTATTTTATTTTATTATTTTATTTTATTTTATTTTATTTTATTTTATTTATGATAGGCACACAGTGAGAGAGAGAGAGAGAGAGAGAGAGAGAGAGAGAGAGAGAGGCAGAGACATAGGCAGAGGGAGAAGCAGGCTCCATGCACCGGGACCCCGACATGGGATTCAATCCCGGGTCTCCAGGATCACGCCCTGGGCCAAAGGCAGGCACTAAACCGCTGCGCCACCCAGGGATCCCAGTCTATTTTTATTTTTAAGAAAGAAAGTGGGGGTTGGGGAGGGGGAGGCAGAGAGAATCTTAAGCAGGCTCTGTGCCCAGTGTGGGGCCCGATGGGGGCTCAATCTCACGGCCTCGAGAGCATGACCTGAGCCGAAATCAAGGTGGGACACATCACAACAGAGGCCACTGGGTGCTCCCCGCTCTGCTGTGAGGGCAGCCTCAGGGGTGTCCCTTGGCTGGCGGCGCCCAAGCCCTCAGCCGGGCTCCCCGGGTTCCTTCTGACCTGCCCCTTGCCCACGCTCCCAGCCTCTGCTCCCTGCTCCCCGGGGTCATGCCCTGCTCCCCGAGAGCTGTCTGCCACCTTGCGCTTGCTGTGGCCCTGCTGCAGTGCCTCCTCTCCTGTCCCACCTGGATCCTGACAGCCAGTGAGCCTACCTCATGCCCACATACTCTTTCCAAACAACCTCTAACTTAGAAGAAAACTGGGGCCGGAGCAGGGGGCATGGGAAAAGAAAGTTCTCACCGAAAAGCCTGTCTGCACTCACTTCACACCAGGTATGGCCTGCCGCCTGTCTGCTTGGCTGACACTTCAGTCCCTGTTCCATGTTTCCAGTTCCGTCCTCTGATGCAGGAGAGGGATCCATGCTGTTTGTGACAAATGTTCAGTTCGGATCAGTCTCCTCAGGTGCCCGGCTGAGGGAGAAGTGTAACTGCCCTCCCCCAGTACCCTGCACAGCTCTTCCATGCAGCATCTGGGGATGATGACAGTGGTGGCCTGCTCAGGACCAACACCTGGATGCCCTCTCACATCCTTTCCATGTCTCAGTGAGGGTGCTGCTGTGGGTGCAGAGTGAAGGCAGAGGGAGCACAGCCTGAGATGGGAAAGGAGGTCAGGTCTCCCTGGGTGATTGAGTGCCACCTACGCAGGTCACCGAAGCCCTCTCTATGCAAATGACTCTTCCAGGATGTCTTTTGTCGGGCCTGACAGTCCCACCTGAAGAACAGATTGTGTGGGGTTGTACTCGGGGTGTGCAGGGGGCCGCTGTTGACATGCAGGAGGACACCTGTCGCTCATCCAGTGAGTATCACATGTTCACAGCTGGGGGGATACTTGCAGCCAGGAACCCACTGGAAGACTTTACGACAGGGCTTTGTCCGATGGTGAGGATGCCAAAGGCACTGACTGACGGCCCCGGGCAGCCTGCCTGTATGGGGAGGTGGCTGCGGAGAAACGAGGCCGGGAAGTGACCCCCTGGGGTATCCCCGGAGAACCTGAGTCCCACAGGCCTGGGGCACCCCTGGGGGATGGCCTGCAGGCTGGCTGAGTGTGCCAAGAGCAGGTGTACCCAGTGCACATGGTCCCGTGACAGTCTTTTGATTTCAATCATTTTGGGATGCAAACGGTCCCCAAATATTCAGGGCACCATTTCCAGGAGCTTCAAAGCTTTCTTTTTGTCTCATTCTTATCTTTTCTTCTAAGCAGAAGGACCTTTTGATTTTTTCCCACCCAAAGTCTCTTGCTGCTAAATACGTAGCACTTCTTGTTGGGTCAGAGGTGGGAAGTCACAGGCCCGCCCGTGGGCCCCCCTGTACCCCCACAGCAGCCCCCAGGGAGGAACCCGCAGGCTCCCTGGAAGTTTGGAAATATCTGCGTGGGAAAGAGCACTGGACCCCAAGTCGGAAGTCCTAGAGTGAAGCCACAGAAGCGCAGGCAGTCAGCCACCACCGGTCGTAGCTTCGTCATCTGTGAAACAGGAGGCAAAACCACAGCCCCGCCTCTACCGCAGGGTGACCATGGGAATCCCTCGGTGACCGGGCGACGGGATGCGCAGCCAGTGCATGGGAGCCCATGCACATGGAAGGCCCCATCTGAGGTCCTGTCGCCACTCACATCATACACACAACTGGCTTCTTCAAATAGGCTGTGATTTCACAGCCCTCTGCAGGGCCGGGACTCTGAAGAGCGTGTTTGGAGCCCTCCCGCGGCTCTCAGATACCAAAGGGAGGCAAAAGCCCACACCAGAGCCTGCTGGTGTCACTTCTGATGCCCATCCTTGGATTTTCTTCTGCCTCCTTACTTGTCAGACCACCAGCTGTCACTTCTCTCTGCTCTAAGGCGCCCGTCTGGTCCCTCGTCTGCTGCCTCCACGCCGTCGTGGATTCGACGACCAGATCATGCAGTTTCTGGGAATCGGGTGCAAAGTGAGGGCCGGCTGCTGGCTCGGGTGAGATGGAGACAGGCCCATGGGTGCGGGCTGTGCACCGTCTGGTCAGCAGCTGAGAGCCCCTCCACCTTCCAGCTCGCCTGTGGCCCAGGCGAACGAGGCTGTAGACAACGGGCCCGCGGCCCTTGCTCACAAGTGCAAAACGTATCCTGCACGTGGGAGTCGCCAGCCAGCCCCACCGGAGCTCGCCACACAGACAGCAGAGACCGCCGCTCAAGCTGATAGAAACAGCTTGGCTCTGCGCAGCTGTCCTACCCCAGCTTCTGGGTTTCGGTCCTCGCTTCCCTTCTTCCCACACGCCCTGGCTCTGCTCCACCCGGTAAGATGGGCTCATGTCCACGGAGCACTGCCTTCCTGCCAAGCACTGCGCTAACCACCTGGCATTCTTCACTCTCTCCAATCCTCAGCACAACCCTGTGAAATGGGTGCTGTTATTTCCTTCTTACAGGTATGAAAATTGGCCTTAGAGGATAAATAACTTGCTCAAGGTCACACAATTTTTAAGGAATAGAATCAGGGCTCATACCCTGACTGCTACTCTGTAGAATCCTTTCTCTGGGGCATTATTACATACAGTGAATTCAAGGCCCTGCTGAATCCTGAAGGTCCAGATTCTCACCCACAGAAGCTGCGGTGGCCTGTACAAGACTTCACACGTGCCCAGTAGTCCACGGGGGATGACGTGAATCTTCTCCAGAGAGTCCAGGGGAAGCCAGCCAGCACTGGGTGGTGACGGTACCCAAGACCTGGGCTACAGGCACTGAACAGGGAGGTGGTATGATTTCTGCAGCAGCAGGAAGCTTCCTTGAAAAATACTGCCTCCACCTGCTGGCTGATGCCTGAAAATCCCTTTCCCGGGGATTCAACTTTTGGTTTCACAGCCAGGGGTCAAACTTCAAATACAGATGTCGCTGGGCTGGATGGCTGTGTGGATGGACGTGTAAATGACTGACCACGGCTTCCCTTTTAAGATCCATGGAGGATTTTGAGAAGAAGGAAGAAGCTCCTCGCAGCGCTCCTGTGGGGATGAGGAAGCACGGGAAGAGGGACGGGGGTGGGCAGCAGACTGGATGGAAGCTCCACTGAGGGCCGAGGGATGCAGACGGGAGACCAGGAGAGGACAGACTCGACCAACTCCAGAATGCTGTCTGCCATCGGCCCCGGCTCCAGACATGCCCGCTCCCTTAAACCCCTGAAGTTGTTTCCTTCACAGAGGTGCACTGGGCCAGAACTTGTTGGAAACCCTTTAAGTAAAACCTGAGAAGATAGAAACCTATTTTGCAGAAGAATTCTCCAGGCCGGCTGCCTTCTCTTTTTGGACTCTGACTTGAGGATGATTGGCTCTGGGTCACTGCCTCTGCTTGGCCGCCACATGGGCACGTCAGTGACACTGCACAGTGTGTGGGAAGTCCCACACACACGTGGTAGGCTTGGCACACAGTATGTCCCGGTATTTGTTAAGTCCAGTGGCACAGGCTTTCCTAATTTTTTCCCATCACAGAGTAAAAAAAATGTCAAATTTCAGCTGATCAGGAATCATTCTGTTATAGAATTAAGTCAAACCCCTGCTCCTTCCCTACCAACCTGGTGCCCTGCCCTTCTCAGGCTTGCCCTGCCCTCCTGGCTGACTCATCTCTGGTGCTCTCATTCTGCTGTCTTGCAGGACAGATTTTTATGAAGAAAAAAAGATATATATATATATATAGCTTAAAGATTTTATTTGTTTATTCCTGAGAGACACAGAGAGAGGCAGAGACACAGGCAGAGGGAGAAGCAGTCTCCATGCAGGGAGCCCGATGTGGGACTCGATCCCAGGACCCCGGGGTCATGCACTGAGCTGAGCTACCCAGGTGCCCCTAGATTTTATTTTTTAACTGCAAAGTGGCACGGGTTCATTTTTTAAACGACTCCATCATTAAAGAAGTAAACTTTAAAGTGAAAATCATTTCTGATTCTCAGGATACCCTCAACCCCATGTCCTACAGGGGAATTACAACTTAGCCCCACTCCTGTTTTTCCTTCCCTCTCTCCTGACACATATGTATACCTTCTTTCCAAAAATAAAATGATTTTATTTTATTATACTTTACCTTAACTACTATCTTCACCTCATTGATCACAGAAAACTTCTCATTGGGATAAAATGAACTTTTTAAATAGTAGCCCAATGCAGAATCTCTGTTTCTTTGTTTATAATCTCTGTTTAAAGCTCTTTAAGTTTTTGTCCCAAATGCCCTGTTCTCTGTGTGAGTTCGGGTCATCTGAAACATGTCAGGCTATGTTAGCTCACTTTCTCAAGCTGTTGATGGTAGTGAGATGCTCATCCAGAGGGTGATTAGTATAATTTGCTTATCAGCTCATACCTGGATCTAAAACACGTAGGCGTGGGGGTGGCTTAGAAAGTACGGGTACCCCCGTCCTTCTCTGCCATCGATAAAGAAAAGGCTGTCGAGAGAAGCCAGATCAGACTGTTGGCTGAGGATGTCACCCCGATGGTCTGAAACAGCAGAGACAGGTGGACTGATGTGCCAGCAAGCAGAAGAGCCTGCCTGGGACGGGGGCCTTCTGGGGCTCTCGCTCGCTCGGTCCGGGACCCCTCCCTTCCAGGCCATCCCCGCCGAGTGCTGTGGGGAAGACTTGGGGCAGAGTCCAAGGTGGACCATGGCTTCATGCTGTCTGGCTTTACTGGTCTCACTACTGAGAACCTGCAGCTTCGGTCTCAACTCTTCCCACCAGCCAGAGGGGAGCAGAAGGACAAGTCACACTTTCTCAGATGGCTCCAGGCAGCCACGCAGCTGAATGAAGGGAGTAAAGTTCTTCTTAGTTGCAATAACAGAAGCCACTCAATAGAGTTTAAGCAAAAACGATGGGTTCCTCCAGGAGTATTTGGCGCAGACAAGGGGCAAGAGCAGAGTCAAGCTCCCTAAGGACTGGAAACATTGGCCAGAGAGCTCTCCAGCAACTGGACCAAGGCTTTCTCTCTCTCCACAGTTTATCCACCCCTGGCTCCCCATGTTTACATGGCACCCTCTGTGTGCAAGTGTGGACCTGTCCAGCTCAGCAGCTGCATGCGCTCTGCTCTGCTAAGAGGGGCAGCACACCTGACCCACTTCCTGTTGGACAGGTGGGAACACGGATAGTGAGTCTGCGGCTGAAGGGGGATGTCCAGAGAGGTAGAGGAGTGACCCAGCCCTTGTTCTGTGGCTGCTCCATCTCCACGCAGCCCCGCGTCCAGCAGCGCTGCCCCCCTTCCCACACATCTGGGAGGACGAGAACTCTCTGTCTGAGGCTGAAGGAGTTTTGTGGCAAACTCTGGGACTGTTAAGGATATCTAGTCTACAGAAGCTTCTCACCTAAATACAAACTCCATGAAGTCAGGGACCTCGTCCGGAGTATTGAGCTTCAGTCCTCAGAAGCTAGATTGTAGTTGGCATTGAAATACTTGTTGATTGAAGAATATTTTTACCTTAAAACAGCTTTGTTGAGTGACACACAACTGCACACACTTAAAGTGTGCAATTTTGATACATTCTGACATACATATGCACCTGTGAAATCATCAACAATCCAAGCAATCAACTCGTGTCACCCCTAGAAGTTTCCATGCCTCTTTGCCTCTCTCCATCCCTAGGCAACCATTAATCTTTTTACTATTACTGTAGATGACATTTTCTAGAATTCTATATACATGGAATCTTACAGTATTTCATTATTCACTCATTCATTTAGGTCTGACTTCTTTCATTCAGCATAATTACTTTGAGATCCATCCACATTGTTGCAAATGGTTCATTCCCTGTTATTGCTAAGTGATAATTCCACTGTATGGATATACCACAGTTTGTGCATCTGAATGCTGATAGACATTTGGGTAGCTTCCAGTTTTTCCTCTATGAAACACAAAGCTACTATGAACATTTGTATACAAATCTTTGCATGGACATACACTTTCATTTCTTTTGGGTAAATAGAAGTGGAATGTCTGGATCATATGGTAGATGTAAATTTAACTTTTAAAGAAACTGCCAAAACATTTTTCAAAATGGTCATAACACTGATTTTCAGATATTAAGCCAAATTTGCATTCCTGAGATAAAACACATTTCGTCAATATGCATTTTTCTTCATATATATTGTTAAATTCAATGTCCTAAAATTTCATTTAGACATTTTGCACCTATCTTAATGGGAAACATTAATCTCTTGTCTTCTTTCCTTGTAATGTTTTTGTCAGGCTTTGCTATCACTCTAATGCTTAGAATGAATTGGGAAGTATTCCTTTCTAATTTTTTGAAATAATTTATAAAATTAGTACTCTTTGTTCCTTAAAAATTTGGTAGAATTCTCCTGTGAAGCTATTTAGGTCTGGAGTTTTCTTTGTGGAAGGGTTTCTAACTACACATTCATTTTCTATTTCTTATTTTTAAAATATATCGTTTATTAGTTCATGAGAGAGAGAGACAGAGAGACAGAGACAGAGAGACAGAGACAGAGAGGCAGAGACTCAGGCAGAGGGAGAAGCAGGCTCCATGCAGGGAGACAAATGCGGGACTCGATCCTAGGACCCCGGGGTCACACCCTGAGCAGAAGGTAGACGCTCAACTGCTGCACCACCCAGGCATCCCCACATTCATTTTTTTTTTAAATTTTTATTTACTTATGATAGTCACACACACAGAGAGAGAGAGAGGCAGAGAGAGACATAGGCAGAGGGAGAAGCAGGCTCCATGCACCGGGAGCCCGACGTGGGATTCGATCCCGGGTCTCCAGGATCGCGCCCTGGGCCAAAGGCAGGCGCTAAACCGCTGCGCCACCCAGGGATCCCCCCACATTCATTTTTAAAGTAGAGATAGGGATATTTAGGTTAACTAGTTCTTTAAAAAAATTTTTGAGATATACTTCCTATATCAGAAAATTCACCATTTTATTTTATTTTATTTTATTTTATTTTATTAAAGGATAATTTTTAAAAAAGATTTTTAAAATGTATTTATTCGAGAGAGAGAGAGAGAGAGAGAGGCAGAGACACAGGCAGAAGGAGAAGCAGGCTCCACGCAGAGAGCCCGATGTGGAACTCAAACCCAGGACTCCAGGATCATGCCCTGGGTGGAAGGTAGGTGCTAAACCTTGAGCCATTCAGGGATTCCCAAAATTCACCATTTTAAAACATACCATCCAGTGGTTTCTAGTATAGTGGCAACATTGCAGGACCATCATTACTAATTCCAGAACATTTTCATCATCCCAACACAAAACCTCATACTCGTTGGAAGTCACACTATTTTTCCCCAACTCTCAGCCCCCAGTGCCACTAATTTATCTTCTGTCTCTATGAATTTGTCTATTTTGTACAGCTCACAGACATGGAATCATACAACAGGTGGCCTTTTGTGACTGGCTACTGTCACTTAGCTAAATGATTTCAAGATTCATTCATGATGTAGCATGCATATCAGCACTTCATTCTGCTTCATGATGCAAAGAGCCAAAACCATCACGAAAAAGAACAATGTTGGAAGACCCACCTTCTGATTCTAAAAACTACAAAACTACAAACATTTAATTATCAGGATAGTGTACTGACATAAGGAGAGACACGAATGAAGCTGGACCTCTCTCCCATACCATCTACAACAATGAATTCAACAGGGATCAAAGCCTCAAACATAAGACCTGAAACTATAAAACTTTCAGAAATCATAGATGTAAATCTTCATGACCTTGGATTAGATCCCAATTGCAAAAACAACAAAAGAAAATATAAACTGGGTATCATCCAAATTAAAAAAAAATGTGCTTCAAAGGACAACACTAAGAAAAAAAAAAAGCAAAAGATAACTCACAGTATAACAGAAATTTTTTCCTGCAAATTATATATCTGTAAGGGATTTATATCTAGAATATATAAAGAACTTTTACAATTCTATAATAAAAAACCCAATTAAAAACAGGCAAGCGATCTAAACAAACAGTTCTCCAGAGAAGGTCTATAAGTGGCCAATAAGCACACGAAAAGATGCTCAATGTCATTAGCCACCAGGGAAATGGAAATCAAAACCACAATGCCACACCACCTCATACCCACTAGGGTGGCCAGAATAAAAACAAACAAACCAGAAATTGAGAAGTGTTACTAACAATCTGGAGAAACTGAACCCTTCTTGCTGGTGAGAATGTAAAATGGTGCCACCAGGTTGGAAAACATTCTGGTAGTTCCTCAAACAGTAACACATGACTCAATAATCTCACTCCTAGGTTTGTATCGAAGACAAATGAAAATGGAAACCTATGGACCCACAAAAGTTGGTTCATGAACGTTCACAGCAGCATCATTTACTATAGTTGAGAAGTGGAAACAACCCCAAAGTCCATCAACCAAGGAACAGATACAGAAAATGTGGTGTGTCCAAATATTTGGATGTCATTTGGCAATAAACAGAAGTGAATCAGTGAGACCCGCTACCACGTGAATGAAGCTTGAAAACATAGTAGTGAAAGTGAAAAGAAAGAATCCAGTCACAGAGGTCCACATACCATACGATCCTATTTATATGAAATGCCAGGAATACACAAATCCATAAAGAAAGACGGTAGATTTCTTGCCCAGGATTGAAGAAGGGGAGGATGGAGACCATAGAGAGTGATAACTCAAAGGGTTGAGGTTTTATGTGTGTGTGGGGGAATGAGGATGTTTTAAAATGGATTCTGGCTCCTAAATCTGGGAAACGAGCAAGGGGTAGTGGAAGGGGAGGTGGGCGGGGGGATGGGGTGACTGGGTGATGGGCACTGAGGGGGGTACTTGATGGGATGAGCACTGGGTGTCATACTATATGCTGGCAAATTGAACTCCAATAAAAAAATATACATAAAAAAATTGATTGTAGGGGCACCTGGGTGGCTGTCGGTTGAGTGTCCGACTCTTGGTTTCTGCTTAGGTCATGATCTCAGTCAGCACTGTGGGATTGAGCCTACACATCAGGCTTCCTGCTCAGCATGGAACCTGCTTGAGGTTCTCTTTCTCCTCCCACTCCTCCCACAACTCATGCGTGCTCTCTCTTTCAAATAAATTAATTCTTTAAAAATAAAATAAAAATTGATTCTGGAGACAGATGCACAACTCTGAATTTACTAAAAGCCAGTGAAATGTACATTTTAAATGGGTGAATTGTACAGTATGTTGATTACGTCTCCATAAAATTAGTTTGAAGGCCAAAAGAAACCACTGTTCTACTGAAATGAGCACCCTAGCTGGCAGCCTTCTCCCAAATAGCTGTGCACTGGGGCAGTGAAGCAGGCCCTGGCCCCAGTAAGTTTCCAGTGGGGAGAGATAGAAGGAAAAAGCTGTGCAGGAGCGCTGGGGAGGACGGCAGGTGGACATGGGAAGGTGCGAGCACTGTGAGAAGTGGGAGAATGTGTGGGGCCCACAGAGAAAAGGAAGGAACCAGGACACAAGGATTGCAATTTCCTGTCCAGGCCTCACCACCTTTGCTTACTGTGGGCCCCAGGGAAGGTCACAAAGCTGCTCTGTTCTCCGGCTTTCTTCATGGGGAAAGCAGAAGCAAGTGCTCCCCACTTCATGAGTCTCCCCTCTTCTCATCACAGAAAGTACCTGTGAGACCTTGAATTCTGGAGCCGAGTCCAGTTGCATCCGTTGCTGTCCAGGTCCCCAGGGGCAAGTCTGGTCCAGGCTCTGCTTCTCATTAGGGTCTTTGATGAGCCTCAGGGTTTCCCTAGTCCTCACAGTTATCAACTAAGGACAATAATTAACCTGACCTGCCGCCCTCAGAGGGTTTATGAGGATCCAGAGTTATCACTGGTGGGAAAGAACTCCCAGAGTGCATTACTATGAATTCCAGGAAAAATTTCAGGGTAGATATGATGATATTGATCCTCCCGCTACAGGAGCCATCAGCTGTTTACGCTCTCTCATTAGCATTTGCAAATAGGTCAGGGTCAGGGTTGAGGGCAGCTGGTGACCATAGAATAGAGCTAAGACAAAAGGCCTATAGGGACCACTAGGAAAATGGGAAATGATAAAAATTCATCCCCAAGAACATGAGTCCTGCTTTTCACAGCTGCCTAATTAAGCTCACTGCCAGGAGGACACGTGGTTTCTGCAGATGGTCGTCATTCTGCATAGAAGGTAGAGCAATACCATCTTCACGACCATACCCTAGGGTCTCCCACACCCTGGAAGCCAGCTGTCCAGGACATCTGGGGACACAGGAGAGACAAGCATGGTGCAGCAGGCAGAACAAGGAAAGGCTCCTCCTTTCCTGCTGCCTCAGACAACACGGGGATCGTGTCAGGTGTCTGATGGACAGCATAGGCAAACAAGACATCATGGAGGAGGAAAAGGAAGCAAGAATGAGCATCAGTGGCACAACGGCTTGCCCCTTCCCAAAACAGCTGTGCCAGGACATGCTTCCTGGCTGCTGCTCCACGTGCCTGGAATTGGAGCTGGTGGTGGACATCTAAAGGAGGACATCTGAGGAAGCCGGACCCTCCTCTCCAGTCTCCACAAGGGAAAGGGTGCAGGGGTAGGGGTGACAGGCGCTCACTGCTGGGATCCATTCTGAAGGGCCAACACCAACGTCTGTTCTGATTGGTTGTCCCAGGCTTACCAATCATTAAAATATTCTGAATATCAACCATACTGTGTAACCTCAGTACTGGAATCGGTTCTTGGTTAGATTGCAAAAGTGCCAACATTTAGTGGTTTGGCCTCCTTGTGGGTCAAACACACTCCTCCAAGTGCAGTACTTCTTCATCTGTCCATTCAGACAATTCATTCCAATAAAGGTTCTTTGACTTGCTCCCACTCTTCCTCACTCCCTCAATTTGTATCTTAGATGAGGAACTAAAGCAGGTCAGCTGCCTCAATAACATTCATCATTACTGGGAGAATTCTAGGTGTTGGAGAACACAGACACCTTCTCCAACTGTGATTAATAATCATTGTGAAAAAGAGCTAATATTGACCGAGTGTTTCCCAGATGCCTGATGTAGTGCCATGCACTTGTGAGAGGCAGGATCTAGTACTCTGAGGACGGAGCCAGCCCAAGGCAGGTGAAGCAACTCGTTCTGGGCCACACAGCACCAGTGAGGAGGCTGATCTTCCTTCCCAGGGGCACGGCACCCCAGAAGAGCCTGTCCCATGGTCTGCACAGAGGCAGCAGCGGAGGCAGGGCTGCCATCTGGGTGAGGAGGTAAGACACACGTGACACGTCAGGCACTGCACAATAGGATGCGGGATAGGGCCAGCGTGCACCTGCTTCTGGGCCAGATGCCCATGTGCTTCACCCTTGTCTCTCACAGATGGATCATTTGGACTTACCACTCTTTCGTAATAAATAAGTTCTTGGTAAATGGACTCTTGCAACAAACTTTTGTAACCTCCCACCTGAAAAGGTTACTGTGGTAAAAACCATGTCTGTTCCTGTTGCACATTTTTGGGAACTACAGAAAAATAAATAGAAGTGAAAAAAATCTTCTTTTTATTTATTATCTTGTCTAACCATTGTTGACATTTGGGAGTTTTTAACCTCTAGCCAATTCTAATGCGTCATTCTTTCCTTTGTATTTCAAACTGTTATGAATGATCACCATCTATACAATGCTGTATCTTGCTTTTTAAACCTAATCATTATTACATAAACATTTTCTATGCTATTGCAAACTCTTCAAAAAAACACTATTGAAAATAGTCGTATCGTATTCTATTCAGTGGATAAGCCAGTTTACTTAAATACGCCCTAATCTCCAACATGATTTTTTTTTAAAGGTTTTATTTATCCACTCATGAGAGAGACACAGAGGGAGAGAGAGGCAGAGACACAGGCAGAGGGAGAAGCAGGCTCCATGCAGGGAGCCCGATGTGGGACTCGATCCAGGGTCTCCAGGATCATGCCCCGGGCTGCAGGCGGCGCTAAACCGCTGCGCCACCGGGGCTGCCCTCCAATATGATTTTAAGTTTAGATGCTCATGTGTGATTTCACTCTAAGTGGTGGTGTTTGCCAACATCTGAGTTCTATGTATCAAGGGATTAAAGTGTCGCAGCTGGTCATGTAGTTTGAATTTGGCTTTTTTAAGCTTTAGGATGAGTTTTAAATTGTACTGAGGTGGAATGAGAGGATTCTGTAGACAATGTCCCTGAATCTCAACAAGGCACTTAGCTAAACCTGTTAGGATACCTTTGTGGACAGTGAAGAAACACAGATCAGATAACTCTACAATTATGTAAACTCACAACTGGTTGGACAACTAAATCCAAAGAATGCTAGCTTAGGGTCCGTGTCACCGTGGAGAGAAGTGTTGAGCGGCCAGGAGTGAGTCTAAGCTTTTCACCTAATCTTCTTTACACATTTTAAAATCAGTGATACAGGTGAAGTCCTAACAGAGAAGTTTATAAATTATGCCACTGTAAGGGATAAGATTATGTTGGAAAACAAAGATCCAAAAAGGTCTCATCATGTTGGAATATTTGCCTAAAGCCAACAAGATGAAAAACAACCATATAAATGTAAAACAGATAATACAGAACTTAACTGAACTTGGTTGGCAACGAGCTCAGGATGAGACAATAGTTGACAGGCTGCCAAAAAAAAGCCACGGTAGCACAAATAGTAAATTATTTATGGGGCAGAGATGTCACACTCTCACCGACTCTGCTGGTTCAATCCATAGTTCTGAAAGATACATTTTAAGAAAGTTCATGAAAAGTTGCAGGAGGTCAAAGGAAAGACAGTCAAGGGTAGCATGAGCTCTGGCAACATTATCATCTGGACAGCCGATGAGGCAGTGTAGCTCAGTGACTACAGCGTGGCCTCTGAAGCCACTGCGAGGCTGGGACACCCGACTCCACCATCTACTAGCTAGTGACCTTGGACAAGTCATTCTATGCGCCTCAGTGTCTTCATCTGTAAAATGGGACAATAGTAGCACCTCTCATCATCACCATTATTACTATATTACTATTGTTAGGGTGTTATAAGGACTAACTAGGTTAACACCTGTCAAGCACCTAGAACAGTACCCAGATGTGACTGTATGAAAACAAAGGGTGTCTAGGCTGCAGAGATTTAGAGGGGCATGATGGATGAGTTCAAGTTTGGGAAGCTAAAAAATAAAAAAAATAATAAAAAAAAAAGTTTGGGAAGCTGCCCTGAGGAGGAGAAATCATGCTTTATTCTGAGAAGCTCTTGTGGATCAAACTCAATTCAGTGGAAAGAAAGAGGCCTGGCTTCTTGATAAGTCAATAAGCAGTTAATGTGGACATACTCCCGGGCAGATACAGCACCCGGCGCTAGGAATACGGAAATGAATGAGATACACACTCTTCCCTAAGGGCCCCGATGTCTACTGGGAAGAGGCATGTGAAGGGATAATCACCACAGTATGGGAATAACTGCTTTGGACAATGGGAGGAAGGTGTGATTAAGTCCCCGGGAAGCAGGGAGAAGTTCTGCAGAGGTGGGGCTCTTGAGCTGAGTCTGCAGGGATAGTAGGAGTTCAAGTGGGAGCAGAGGAACAGCATGTGGGACCAGAACTGTCACCGACTATGGGATTATCCAGTGAATGGTGACAAGTTGGTGAAGTTACAGCACCAGGTAGGTGGGGTGGTGAAGCTAGAGATGAGGCTCAAAGAAATATACTACTGATGCACAAGGTCTCCAAGAAGTCAGGATAACCCTAGCAATGACCCCACCCCAGGCCTCCTATTTCTATACTACTGTCTCCTCAAAAGGCAACCACAACCACGGCTGGTTAAAGAGCTTACATGTTAGGTGAGAATCTAAAAGGATTTCATTCCATTTTCCAGTCACTCTTCTTCAGTATAAACAGAGGAATATCTGCCTATAGAGTAAGACAGTATCATGTTCCTGTGGCACTGACACCCTGGGAGTACCCCAGTGGAAGGACTAGAGCAGGGGCTGGAGCAGCTGGGATCCTCCCCATCAGGACTGAAGATACTATGTGAAAGGGAGCCCCCTCCTGCACATCTACTCAGCTATAAAGGGAAGGAGGAGCAGTGCATCGTTCAATACTTAGCCCCCAAGCTGTCCACTTGATCCCCCTGAATAGTATTGATAAGCGTGCTGACGCATATTATAATTCATAGATATTATGCAATGAATACTAACATTCATTAAGCACGCTACTAGGATGCAGAGATAAGTAGGTCTCCAACACTTTCTGCAAGGTGCTTACAATCTAGCATTCAAGGGTGGTCAGGTACATGGAGCTCTACATCATTAAATGTGAGGGCTGGTTGCTTCTGGTCATGATGGAGTGACTGGTCCTAGGTTTGCCCTCCTATCATAAGCAATGACAAAACTGGACAAACATACATAGTAGATGTTTCTAGGCACTGGACAATGGGCTGAGCGGTATCCCTGAGAGGAGGGAAGGAAATACACAAGATGAACTTCATATTCACCCTGGCACCCTGGGTAGACTTCCCAACCACAGTGCAGGAGGTGGGGGGAAGCAGAACATGGCTGACCTACTGATCTGGGGAAGTCGAAACTGGAGTTTGGGGCTGCTGAAGCATCTAGAGCTGTCAGGGCAGGGCCCTGGAGAGGAAGGAGCTTCAGCAGGGTGGGGGCCCAGAAGTTGGTTGTGGGGTGGGGCTCGCATAGATCTCTGGCTGTGGGCTGTGTTGTACACACACAGAGTGAGACTCTGATGTGGGCCGGCAGTGAGCAGCTACTTTGACACCAAGAGCAGAACAAGACTATCAGAGGTTGTAGAGACACAGGAACCACAGGAGTTCGGGTGTAGCTAGATGGGCTGCACGAGGTATTCCAGGGAGACGACAGAGAGGCCAGGCCCTGGGAGCAAGGCCCATGCTCTAGAGCAGGAGTTACTTTCATCCTGCCCTATCAGAGCCTAAGAATAAGCCTTAACAAGATTTAGGAGAACCATCTGTAGGGGAACTGCCTGCCAGAACAAAAACCAAAACTGGGTTCCAGATTCATTAAAGGAAGACAATATAATTCAGGCTCCCTTTCAGAGTATCAATTACGATGTCCACAAAGAAGCAAAAATTACCAGAAATGTGGAGAAGAAAGAAAATGTGACCCAAATTCAGGAGAAAAAAGGAGTCAATATTAAACAATCTGGGGATTTCCGTTTTTGAACTGGCAAAGACTTTAAAGCAGCTATTTTAAATTTGAATTTAAAGGAAAAAATGATCTCAATGGATGAAGATGGCACATCTCAGCACATAAAGGGAAACTATGAAAAAGGAACCAAATGGAAATTCTGGAATGGAAAAGCATGTTATCTAAAATGACAAATTCACCAAATGAGCTTAATAAGAAATCAGAGATAGCAGAAGAAAGGATTAGTGAAGTTGAAGACAGAACCACAAAACTTATCCATTCTTTTTCTTTCTTTAAGATTTAATTTATTTGAGAGAGAGAGAGAGAGAGAGAGAGAGAGAGAGAGAGAGAGAATGAGCATATGAGCAAGCAAGCAAGGGGAGGAAGGGGACAAGCAGACTCTACACTGAGCACGGAGCCCAACATGAGGATCGATTCCAGGACCCTGAGATCATGACCTGAGCTGAAACCAAGAGTTGGATTCTCAACCAGAACTTATCCATTCTTTAAAAAGGACAAAAAAAAACCCCAAAAAAACCCCAAAACGCTGTACTATCTTTTGGGGCAGTACCAAGCTGATTAACATACATGTAATCAGAACCCGGGAAGAGAAGAGAGAAAAAATGAAGCAGAAAAAACAAAACAAGTGTTGAAATGTCCCAAATAAACCTACAGATCCAAGAAGCGCAGAGAATCCCAAATAAAATAAGCACCAAGAAAACCACCCCTGGGCACATCACAGTCAAGATGTTGAGAGTCCAAGATGTTGAGAAACTAATTCTTTAGTTTCCTGGAATCTGTGCTTTAGGGGGGCTTTTCTTTTTTTCTTGATCTGTCCAAGGTCAAGAAAAAAAATCTTGATAACGAAAGAAAAAACCCCACATTACAGACAGGTAAAATGATGTGAATGAAGACCTGCTCTTCAAAAAGAATAGGAAAACAAACAAACAAACAAAAAACCCAAAAAGAAGAGGGACGGGATATAAGGCAATGGCATCTATAAGTACTGAAAGATAAAAATATCACAGATTCAGAATTTCATGTCCAGGATGTGGCTCAGCGGTTGAGTGTCTGCCTTCGGCTCAGGGCGTGATCCCAGGGTCCTGGGATTGAGTCCAGCATTGCGATCCCTGCACACAGGAGGAGAGCCTGCAGGTGGGGAGCCTGCAGGTTGGGACCTGCTTTTCCCTCTGCCTGTGTCTCTGCCTCTCTCTCTCTGTCTCTGAGGAATAAATTAATAAAATCTAAAAAAAAAAAAAAATTCATGTCCAGAGAAAACAAACTTCAAACAGGAGAGCAAAATAAAAACACTTTGTAGATAAAGCAAGACTGTCGGCAAAGCCTGTAGTGCACGGACTCCACCCCTCTCCAGTGTGGCTGGCAGGACGCCAGCTTCCTGTTGGTGAGCACCAGGTGAGCAGGAGGCTGGTGTTGAAAATAAGGAGGGAGCTCCTGATCCCTTTACACTTTTTTTTTTTTTAATTTACTTATGATAGTCACACAGAGAGAGAGAGGCAGAGACACAGGCAGAGGGAGAAGCAGGCTCCATGCACCGGGAGCCCGACGTGGGACTCGATCCCAGGACCCCAGGGTCATGCCCTGAGCCGAAGGCAGATGCTCAACCACTGAGCCACCCAGGTGTCCCCTTTCCTTCCTATTTTAGTGATAGTCACACACACACACAGAGAGAGAGAGAGAGGCAGAGACATAGGCAGAGGGAGAAGCAGGCTCCATGCACTGGGAGCCCGACGTGGGATTCGATCCCGGGTCTCCAGGATCGCGCCCTGGGCCAAAGGCAGGCGCCAAACCGCTGCGCCACCCAGGGATCCCTCCCTTTACACTTTTAATCAACAGCTCACACCCAGTGGAGACGCAGACCCACAGCAGTGAGAAGGGTGAGCATTGATAGGACGAGGAAGGCCAAGTGCGGCTGGCATGCCCTGGTGCAGTGAAGTCAGCAGTAGAATAATGAAATGCTGTAAACTGCCTGGGAAATAGGCATTGCTCCAAGCCCTTGATTCCCTCTCTCATCACCGTGGCCTCACTCCCGGATGCTCCTCGATCTCGCTATGATCTGGCAATAAAGGGTCAATTCCTGGTGAGCAGGGCACCTCCAGGACACGGCCGGCTGTAGGCCTCTGGCTGGCTTCCTTTCCCATTGCTGGTGTGTGGGCCCTGCCCATTGTTAAAAGATTTTTAATATCGCCCTGGAGCTAAGTGGGGTTGCGTCTCAGGGCGGTTGCGTCTCAGGCGTCTGGGTATGCTGTTCTAGGAGTATACAGAAGAGGACCCCAGAGGCCCAGGGACACAGTGAAGACCCCACTCCTGGGGCGTGGGGCTGCATTGGGCAGCAGGTAGGGAGACACCGAAGGCCAACAAAATTAGCTTTCCAAATTGGCCTGAGTGTTCAGGGACACTTGTCCCTCTACTATAACCTCTGTTCTAATCCCCTAGGTCATGTTTTTCCCTTTTAAAAAGGGATATTTCATAGCCTTTTAAATAAATCTTTTCAGCTCCACTGATTTGGAATAACACGCTTAGCAGCTTAAGAACTTCTAGCTGGGCCTTCAGCAAGTTGTCTTTCCACAAGCCCATTTTCCCATGAAACGCTGGCCCTGGGGTATGGCTGGGCCTCTGCCAGGGCCAGCACTGAGGACCCTGGCCCTATTCTGGGATCTTGGGCAAGCCCTTCCTCGCTCCCTGCACACAGGGACCTGTACTTCATTCCCTCCAGGTGCAATATGGGGATCATTCGAACAAAATATGAGCTCAGAAGACACCAAATGGCCACTCTCTCAATCAGCAGCAAAGAGTCTATTTCAGATGCAAGAAATGAGCATTCCTCCTCTGAGGATGTTTCAAGGGAATCTGTGCTTTAGGGGAGCTTTTCTGTATGTCTGCCCAGGCAGACGGGGGAGGTTATGTTGGCCTAGACAGACAAGAAGCCTCGAGAGGAAAGCAGGGGCCAGGACGGGGGGGGAGGGGTGAGGCGGATCAACACAACACACCAGCATAAACGCTGCCAACTGAGGCACCGTGCAAAAAGCTTTTGGAAGCTGACTGCGCATGTTCAACGTCAGGCACCTTCCTGCCTCCGTCGGGGCCTTGAACCACAAGCTTAATGAACTATGGTCGTCTGCCGAGCCCTCGATCAAACAGCCTCACTGAGCTGTGAAGGCAATGCCTGCTGTTAAAGAACACGGAGTGGAGCAGTTTATACCAGAACAAAAAGTATGCGTTTTCTCAAACTGTGTTCATTATCACCTCACTATTGTGAGAATCACACCTAAATAGAACCAATGCTCCTTCAAAAACAAAACAAAACAAAACAAAACAAAAAACACTTGGACATTTTGTTTTTTATTATTTCTTAAAGATTTTAAAAGACAGCATACGTGGGATGGGGCTAAGGGGAAGGGTAGAGGGAGAGGGAGAAGCAGAGTCCCCACCGAGCATGGAGCCCGATTTTAGGACCCTGAGACCTGACCCGAGCTGAAGGCAGATGCTTTACTGGCTGAGTCCCAGGCGCCCCAGAACCAGTGCTCCTTTTGGTGTAGATCACTGGTTTGTGCAGCTTTCTAGCAAACCCGAGTGATGGCGGGCAGGCCAGGCAACTTCCAATGTGAGGTGATGGAGAACCCTAACAGTCATCCTGCCAACAACAATCGTCACTGTTCTTGTTGCCCCATCCCCACCATTAACGATCTCCTTTAGTTGAAAAGTGTCTGCTGCAAATACCGCCCTGTTATCTGGGCCTTGTTAGCCTTGGTGACACTAGTTTGAGAACCACGGTTGCCAAGCGCCAGCAAACACATCCAGGCATCTGCGTTCCATCCACAGACAAGCTATTCTGCGTCTTCAGATCAGTGGTTCTTGAAAGTTAATCCATCAGAAGCAGCCGGGGGCTGGTTAGGACGCAGCTGGCTGGGCCCCACCCTGCGCTTCTGGGTCCCAGGCCTGAGATGGAACCAGGACTTGGACCTCCGGCAGGCCCCCGGGGTGAAGCGCAGGCTCTGCTCCGGCGCCCACACTGAGAATCAGTCACTGTACCCTTTACCCCTAGGGCGCCTCAGTGAGCTACAGACATAGGCAAAGTGTGAATGTGATCTGAGAGGAAAGGAGGTCTGCAGACAGAGGGCTCTCAAGAGAATGGGGTCAGGGCGCAAAGATGGGCCAGGCTAACACGACACTCGGACCTTCTCCGGTGATTCCAGCAAACACCAGCGCCACCGTTGGCCGTCCACATTCCGAGGGGCCTCTTACTCTGGCTCTGTCTCCTGGCTGCTTTCTGCCTGCTGCCCCCAGAGGAAAGGCAAGTCTGCTGGCAGGGCCCTGGCAGCCCCAGTGAGGATGCGAGGTGGCTTCTCCCCTCCGCAGGGGTGGCCCCTCCAGCAGGAAAGTGTGTGTACACAGCTAATCTGGTGGGCAGCGTGCCGCAGGCTCTCGGGAGTTCCTGACACCAGTCGGAATTCACACAAGACTCAGCGAAGTCTTAAACAACATATTCCCCCCTCTTTGGAAATCATCACTTCCTAATGGGATAAATTCAAAGGAAAATGTGCCCCAACTCTTCGGCACCCTCTTGACACAAGAACTCCTTAGCAGGCGGGCTGGCTGAGGATGCAGGCAGAAAGGGCTTCATGACAGGAGCAGAGGCTGGGAGGCCCCATTCAGGCAGGGCTCATGACTCGCCCTGTGGCATGTCAGGAGCCGGGTCTGTGTTCCAGCAGCGGGGGGTGGGGGTGGGGGGCTGGGTGGGGACCCACACCTGAATGTCCACGTGGAATTATCATGGCCTCTACGGGGCAGATGGTTCTCAGTGATTCAGCCCTTTGTATATCTCGAAGCACCTGACATCTTCCCCTTTCATGTGACTCTAACAAGAATCCTAGGAAATAAGCAGAGCAGAACAGTGACCCTGTCAACAGAGAAGACGACTGATGAGAGAGGTGAGAAGAACCAGTGGGCAGGGAGTTGAAGCGTGTGGGTTGGCCACTTTATTTATTTATTTTTAAATTTTTATTTATTTATGATAGTCACACACAGAGAGAGAGAGAGAGAGGCAGAGACACAGGAGGAGGGAGAAGCAGGCTCCATGCACCGGGAGCCCGACGTGGGATTCAATCCCGGGTCTCCAGGATCGCGCCCTGGGCCAAAGGCAGGCGCTAAACCGCTGCGGGGTTGGCCACCTTATTGAGACCCTGAGTGGGCCTCCTGCCCTTCTCAGGCCTGGGTTTTGTCATCTGTGAAGTGAAGGGGATGGACAAGATGGTGGTGAGGTCTTCTTACAGATCTCATTCAGGAATGAGATGCACGGAGCCAGGCCTGCCTGACGTCATGCCATCAGTGAGGTAAGTGACACAGAGACAAGTGCTCCCCATGCCACTGAGAAGCCCGCAGAGTACCCCCACGGCCACCTCCCTGACAGTGTGGGCTAACTGGGAGCTCCAGCTGCCCTCCGGACCTGGCAAAGACCCCCAGGGAGGGGTGGTAGGAGAGACCTAGAATATTCTCTGGCTGTGTGCTGACGCCCCAGCCGCCAGCTGCTCACTGGAGAAGAGGAGGCCATTTCCTTTGGCACCTCCTTCGCCAGAAAAACTCAGTGGACACTGCCCCATGGCAGGCCCCATGCGAGATGAGGGATGTGGAAGTGAAGGAGACTCACTGTCCACCCAGGAGGAAGTCACAGTGAGGAGAAGGAGACTGGCTGCTACGTCCCACTGGGCGGGTTGTGCTCAGCCAAGGGGCCACGTCCAGCCACCAATCAGAGCACAAAGCCTGTCCCTGGAACTGGGCTGAATCAGCCTCGAAAAAGGAGTGCCCTTTGATGACCTACACAAAGGTGCTGGCTAGGGGCCAGTGAGCACTGTCTCCTTCCAGGTGAGTGCAGGATCCATAAAACTTTAGGGAGGGTCAGACTTAAACATTTTTTCTTTCTTTCTTTCTTTCTTTCTTTCTTTCTTTCTTTCTTTCTTTCTTTCTTTTTCTTTCCTTTTTTTTTGGAGAAAGAGAAAAAGCACAAGCAGGGGCAGAGGCAGAGGGGGAAGCAGACTCCCCACGGAGCAAGTTATCTGATGTAGGGCTCGATCCCAGGACCCTGAGCCCCCCCGGGTGCCCCAAGAAGGGTCAGACTGAGAGCAGCTCCCATGTAGACATCATCCTCCACACACAGAGGGGACAGCAGATGCACATGTCTGACCACATGAAATCAGTGAACCCCAGTAGCTTCCTATCTGTGATGTGCTGGTAAATGACCACTCCCCCATCTGTTCAAGATGGTCACCAAGGCCAACTGGGCCACATCTCAGGCACAGTGATCTGACTCGCTGGGGAAAATTAGATGAACACAACATGCCCTCAAGAACCAAGGGGTTCTCAGCCGAGGGGAGCGTGGGAGAGGCAGACACAAATACCCATGAGACATGGCAGGGGATAGCTGATGCTAGAAGATCCAGGTTCTGGGCTGGGAAAGAACCGACAGGGCAATTCAGAGGAAGAAAAGACCATTCCCAGCTGGGCACCAGTAGGTCCTCCTGGAGGACATGGCTAAGTCTCAAGAAGGCCCAGCTCTGGAGTGCCTCCCGCCACAGGCGCCGATCATCTCACTGTAGCCGGTTCTCTCCATTTTAAAATGGACCATTTGCCCCAAGTGCCTCTCAGCATCATGAGGATGAAAGGAGAACTGATTTAAATGCACCAAATACACAGTTTTGTCATCACTCAGAGAAGAGACAACACCTGAGGGAGAAGGGGTGCGGGGGCCACCTGCCCGATGCGGGGCCACAAGAACGCCTCCTGGGCTCCCACTGGCTGCCATTTTTTTTGACTTCCCACAGCTAATTTTATTGAAGAGACTCTGAGAAGAGTAAGTCAGAACATCTAAGTCCTTCTGCATCAGGAAAATGAAAGTCCCCACCAGAGAGGTGTCTTCCCAGCCCTGAGTAACCGCAGCAGCGCCACATACAGCCCAGGCCCACTGTGCTCAGCAAACACTCCTTAACAGAAACCCATGGGCTCCCTCCTACTTCCCAAGGGGCTCTGCATTCCCGCTCCATTTTAATGTGTAACCACAAGCCAGAGTGGGGCAAACAGCATCTGCTATCATCCCTGCCCAAGGTGGGGAGACCAAGGCTCCCAGAGGGCAGGTGAGGTCCACGTCCCCAGCCAGCACTGTCAGAGAGAGCCTGGACCCTCCCTCCTCATCCCCCCACACCGGGGTTCTCAGAACTGTTCCACAGCCAGTCTTCACCCCCCCCAACAAATCACCTTTCCTAACCTGAGGGAAGAGCTACTATGTGCTGTTCAGGGTACCTTCCCGGGAATGTGTCACTTAGTCAAACCCTTTCATCCAGGGAGGTCCTAATTTTACTCCCAAATGGACTGGTTTATTCCAGTTCTGAAAGTGGTTTTGTGCATCCCAGAAATAAGTATCATGGGTTCTCTGCTACTTTTACCAAATAAGAAGTGACTTGGGTTCAAACCTTCAGTTTGGTTGTTTGGAGTCATTGCTTCTCAGAAGAAAGTGAAGGTACAAACAGCAAACGGTATTAGGAATAATAATAATTAAAAAAAAGGAATAATAATAATAACTATTATTATTACTTTTTTTTCTACTTTGGATACTTTTTTTTCACCATGGATACATTTTTCTATTTTTTTTCATTTATTTTTTATTGGTGTTCAATTTGCCAACATATAGAATAACACCCAGTGTTCATCCCAAGTGCCCCCATCAGTGCCCGTCACCCAGTCACCCGCACCCCCCACCCACCTCCCCTTCCACCACCCCTAGTTCGTTTCCCAGAGTTAGGAGTCTCTCATGTTCTGTCTCCCTTTCTGATATTTCCCACTCATTTTTTTCCCTTTCCCCTTTATTCCCTTTCGCTATTTTTTATATTCCCCAAATGAATGAGACCATATAATGTTTGTCCTTCTCCAATTGACTTATTTCACTCAGCATAATACTCTCCAGGTCCATCCATGTTGAAGCAAATGGTGGGTATCTGTCGTTTATAACACCATGGATACTCTTGCCCACAAAGTCAACTGTCAGTTTTGACAGCCGGCCTGGCTGCACGAGGGGGGACAGGGGGCAAGCTCTTAGCTATGGCCCCAAGGAGCTAGAGCTGGTTGTGCTGATTTGGGGTCTGAAATCTGGGCTGGAGTCCCAGTTCCAGCCAGGGAGCCCCACATCCCTGTCCCCCGGATGTCCTCCCACTATAGCCACACCAGACAGGTCAGTGCCTTTTGTATGAGCCTGTGACCTTCTGGCCACGGGCAAGGAGAGCAGAGGAATGGGGCCCCAGAGAGAAAGCTGAAGCCCATTCAAGGTCAGAGCTACCCTCCCTTTTCATGACCCACCTCAGCCCCTTGGCTGACCTACTTTCTAGGGAATGTTTTCATTCTAATAAAAATTCATGGTTCAGAGGTTTTGGCAGAAGGCTAGAAATCACCCTCCCCAGCTCTGTGGAGGGGTGCCTGGTGACATGCGCTCAGGCCAGATGCTCAGAGGCTCCCCCTAAAGTGGCAGGAACCGGGAGTGGGGGGAAGGGAATGTCAAAGGACTCCCAACTCCTGCAGGGAGCAGTGGGTTAGTGAAGAAGAGCCCTGGGGCCTTGAGCACGAGCATCAGTGTAGTGGGGACAGCTTTGATCTCTGCGGCTGGGACAGTGGTTGGACACCCTGAGACACCTGTAGCCTTCCTAGGACACCAGGAGGTCAGGGCATCACGGGACCTGGGGTCCGAGCCACTAGCTGGACGGTGCATGCTGAGGATGGGTGTCCTCTGTCACCAGGAGGCCGGGACATCATGGGACCTGGGGGCCAAGGCACTAGCTGGATGGTGCATGCTGAGTATGAGTACCTTCTGTCCACACACAGGCAGAATGGGGCACGGGGCGGGGGAGGCGGCGAGCTGACCTGGAGCACAGGGCTTGTGCGGTGGGGAGCCAGCCGGGAGCCCCGAGAAGGCAGGAGAGGTGCTACCGGTGGACAGCGGACAAAGATGATGCCAGAGCAAGTTCTCCAAGCAGGGTTCTAAAGCCACGGGGTGCCGAGCTGGGAGAAATCCTGGTGGTCACCTCCTCCAGCCCCATCTCATACAGCTAGGAAGTCTGAGTCGGGTGGCTGTGGGGTGCAGCACGATTAAGAACCAGGCTACCACCCCCACCCCTGCCTGGCCAGTGGTCTTTGTAGCACCGTGCGGCCTCCTCCAGGGCAGGACTCCAGCCCCGCGACTCCAGTGCAGCCAGGAAGATGCTCCCGAAGGACCGTGAGCACTCCTGGGGCTTCTGCAGCACCCACACCAGCCATCCCGGCCACACATACCTTGTGTGAATAATGCTGGTCAACGATGCGAGCCAACCCGAAGTCCCCAATCTTGAGCACAAGGTCCTCTGTGCTGATGAAGATGTTGGCGGGCTTCAGGTCCCTGTGCAACACATTGGCCGAGTGGATGTACTTGAGGCCGCGGAGCAGCTGGTACATGAACAGCTTGGCGTGCTCCTCTGTCAGCGTGCCCTGCTCCAGCAGCCGTGCCAGGTCGGTCTCCATGTACTCCTGGACGATGTAGGCCACGCTGAGCTTGAACAGCTCGCCCTGCAGGTCCGCACCCTGGGGTCCCAGCACCTCGTACACCTTCACGATGTTGTCGTGGTCCAGGCGCCGGATGATCTTGATCTCTCGGAGCGCGTGCTTCATGCTGCGGGCATCACTCAGGATGATCTTCTTCACGGCCACCTTCCGGCGGGCCCTGCTGTCCACGGCCGATAGCACCAGCCCGTTGACGCCAAAGCCCAGGGGCTGGAAGTCAACAAAGCGGCCACCAAGGTCGTACCCGTAGACACTGGCGATGCAGTCCCCCTTCTCAGCCATGGTCGCTCAGTGGTCAGGGGCTGCCCGTGCGAGGAAGGGGTGGTCGGCAGTAGCCAAGTCCCAGGGCGCGGCCTCCCTAGCACACCTCATTCTGTCAAGTCCCGGAGCCGAGGGCTGTTTTCTCTCATGACGGTGTCACAGCCGCTGGCTCCCCGGGGACAAGAGCGGCATGCGTCCATGCCTGCTGAGCTGCGGAGAGCGAAGGATCAGACCAGCCCCCTCACCTGCGCTGGGCGGGCTGCGCCCCCCCGAAGCCCAGGGTGGCTCATGTTTCTTTCCAATGCAGCATCTTGGAAAGAAAAAACAGTCTCACGATCTACAGGAAGGTCAAGTTTTCCACCACGACGAACCTCAAGGTAAGAGATGCAGACGCCGTCCTGCCGGCGTCCCGCGTGGGCAGCTGCTCCTTCGGGTGGCCATGCAGGGTCTCGGCAGGCCGCACTCCTGAGCTCATGAAGGTCCAGACTCAGCTCAACACAGCCTCTGGCAGCTCGGGTGCCACTCTCCGTCCTGAGCAGGAGGAGGAGATCCCAAGCAATGGCTTCTGGAGGCTTCCGAGGGCTTCCATCTACTTCCTCCGGTCCCCTTGCTTCTGCGACCCAAACCAGGCTGCCAAGCACGGGCCAAGAAAGCCGAGAAACCCACCACCTGCCTGGAGCTCCTCGCAACGAGCTGCGCCTGAGGCCTCAGAGCCGGGGGGCTCCCCACGGCCACGCCAGGATCCTCCGGGGGCTTCAGCTCGAGCAGCGTCCTCCGTTGCCCCCGCCTTCAGGCCGCCTTGAGCAGGACTGGGTGCTGCCGGGCTCGCAGAGGCTGCAGGAACGCGGCATCCTTCAGACCATGTCTCCTTTCCTGTCAGAGAAATAACACTGGGTAAATTTCCACTCCAGCTTCCAACACCTCCCCACGTGCGTGTCCTTTGTGAACCAGCCCGAGTGTCATCTGATCTGTCCAACCAGCTGAAACACTGCTTGCTCAGGGGATTCCAGGCTTTGCTGCTCGGCCACCCCTGCGTGTGCAGTGCTCCTCTGGAAGAGACAGAAGATGGGTTGATTTGATGGGATCGTCAAGTGGTGAGTGGGGTGCCGAGTATGCAAATGCCTCCCCCCAAAGGTTGACGCGCCCACGTGGTGGGTGGGAACAATCCACTCTGACTTGTAAGAAATCAACTTGTTATGCTCTCCAAACACCTACCTCATGACTAGCTGGGGGGGTTGCCAGTACAAAGTTAATTAGTTGTAGGCAAAAATAAAAGGTCGATGACTTTGTTTCTCTCCTTGGACCCCTTTTCTTCCCTCGTTTGCAAATGTGTTTGAATACCTTGAGAGGAAAAAAAAATGAATACCTTGAGAGAATCTGCTGCACGTGGGTATTTAATTACGTGTATCTCTTGCTTTTCATGGAGGTGGCACGAGCACACACACTAAATAAGACGGCTCTCACTGCCCCCCGAACAGAGGCCTCTGTGCTCTGGACTGGCCTGTGAGCTGTGCAGGGAGCTGGACACAGCAAGGACTAGAATCCTAGCCTGACTGCACCCTGGCGGCTGCTGATGCAAATTACAGGCAGAAGACCCAAGTAGGGAGAAGAAACCTGCCGAACAGACAATGTAAATTCAGGCCTCTCGGGTAAAGGCAAGGCCACAGCTTTAAAGGTGGGGGCGTTTTTTTATTTTATTGTTTTATTTGTTTAAAGATTTTATGCATTTATTTGAGAAAGCGAGTGTGTGCAAGTGTGCAAGAGCAGGGGGCAGGGCAGAGGGAGAAGCAGACGGGAGCTCAAGCCCAGGACCCAGGATCACAACCCGAGCTGAAGACACATGCTTCACCAACTGAGCCCCCCGGGTTCTATAAGTTTGTTAAGTCCACAGACACTCGGAGAACCAGCCCTGTACCACTGGGTACCCTGCCCCAAGGAGTGATGTAGCAGGGCTATTTCCTAGTTCTCATCATCCTGAGGGGCCGTGTGGGGATGCTTTCCTATCTGAGCTTCGCACAATTCTGCACCTGATAGATGAGGTGAAACAACAGTCAACTCCATGTCTGAGATTCAGTGAGCAACTGAGGGGAAATAGATGATCTGAAATAGTCCCTAATCAAGACTCCTAACTCTGGGAAACGAACAGGGGGTGGTAGAAAGGGAGGTGGGCACGGGGTGGGGCTGACTGGGTGACGGGCACTTGATGGGATGAGCACGGGTGTTATTCTATATGTTGGCAAATTGAACACCAATAAAAAATAAAAAAAATAAAAAGATTCAAGACACAATGGTGAGAAAAAAAAAAGAGAGAGAGAGAAAGAAAGAAATAGTCCCTAATCAGACCCCTCTGAAGGCTGCTGATGAGACACATTTACAAGGGCCTGGAATACAGAGACTACTCAACAGATGTTAGCCAGTGATGACTTTGGTCAAAATTCCCTTGCACTTGAGTAAGACGTACCTACTACTCTAATGCTTTGTCAGGATCTTCAGCAGTTCTACTCTGCATGTTTTTATTGGTTCCAGCAGCAAAACAGCCTTGGTCTTACAGAAGTTCAGACTGGGGCCCATCACTGGGGCTGGGGCTGGGGCTGGGGCTGGGGCTGCCCTCCCTGGCTAATCCCACTAAGAGTCACCCCTGGCCATTCAGCGGCCAATCATCCTGCTGAGGGGGTCCACCAGTGAGTCATGGACACCCAATACAATGCCAGCACTTCTGCTGAGAGAGAAGGATTCTGGCCTAAGTCCTCACTTTGCAGATGAGGGCACGGAGGTGCTGAGGGACACCAGGTCGGTGCTTCGGGCACAGACAGCATTGACAAACGTTCGATGAATTGAGAAGTGAGCACCATTCACTCAGGATTCCCCGCCAGTTAGAGACGGCGCTGGGACCACCCTCTGAGCCCCACTCTGCAGCCCATGCGAGGTCCACCCCCTGGGTACCGAATGCCAGGGAACCAAAGGACCACCCAGTGCCCCATTCCACCTGACTCCACTGCCCGACAGCAACGGAAACCACGCCGGAGCTTCTTTCTCTCAATACCCACATGCCCGGCCCAGCTCCCAAGGGCACAGCAAACAGGCAGTTATATCATGTCACTTTATGAGAGGAGACACGTAAGCCTTCCTCCTTTGCCCACTCCCACTGGGTTGTAAACAGACAGGGCTGAGCACCTGAGCAGGGACGAGGTGACATCACCGGCAGCAAGAGCAGGATTTGTTCCAGATCAGCTGCAATGCAGATAATCTGTGAATAATTAAGAGGTGCTTTATTTATTTTTAAAACTCCTTCCTCTTCCTCTCACACGGGGGAGGGCCTGTCTCCCTGGTGCATGTGCTCATGCGTGCGGGTGGCAAGTGGTCTCCTGACGCGCCGTCAGCTCTGTGGGCAGGTACCAGCCACCCTGACCCCTAAGTACACTCGTTCGACTCCTGCCTCCCAGTTGGTTCCACCTTCCTCCTTCCTGAAACGTCCTCTTGCTTCCCGCCCACTCGTCCATCACTCAGCACCCAGATGGCATCTCCCTTCCACTCCGGAGGACCCGTGCCTGGAGTGTCCCCCGTGGATCCTCGCGGCTCTGAAGCCCTGCGGGGCCCATGCGCACTGTCCTGACACCGTATGCTCACCTGGGCTGCTACTTAGCCCTCACACGTGTCCATGTCTCCGCTAGACTCTGGCCAAGTCCCAGGCACAAAGCGGCGCTTAGACAGTGACTGAGCTGGGAGGAGCCTGAGGGGCATCCGTTACGTCTGCGAGGTGGTCGTGCCCACACATCCTATGCGGCCAGCCTCCCCTCCCGCGTCTGCTGCCTCCATACAATTTGCTCGGAGGGCTCCTCTCACGAGGAGCCCCAAATGCACCTCGACCCTCTTGGTAGGACCTTCTGCTCAGGGGCCGCCTCTCGGAATTCCAGCACCAAGCAGGAAGCCCTTGACTGATGGCTTCTCTGTGCCCCGAGTTCACAGTCACTCATCTCACCTCAGCCCTCTTGACTTTCCCAGTTTCTAGAATGCCTCTGTCATTTCCACTATGAACCTGTGCCTTTCTCCACAGGTGGACTGATCACCCAATACCTGGCA
This sequence comes from Canis lupus familiaris, assembly GCF_011100685.1. Taxonomy (NCBI): domain Eukaryota; kingdom Metazoa; phylum Chordata; class Mammalia; order Carnivora; family Canidae; genus Canis; species Canis lupus. The sequence continues at coordinate 80,861,310 of NC_049228.1, read as the reverse complement.
TACCTAAGATGTCTTGGCCTTGTGATGCGCTGTTTGCACGACACATGGTGGCGTGGGGTCGGCAGCCCTGAGAGGGGCAGACCCGGCACCTGGTGGTACCCACTTGGGCAGAGCACTGCCTGGCAACTTCTCAGAGCAAAGCACAGCCACTCTCCATTTGAATTTGGCGGCTCCGAGCTGCTTTGAATCAGGACAGATTTCAAACTGGGAAGTGGCATCCACCTTGGAGGAAGGGAGGGCTGTGGTTTCAGGGGCACTGGAGCAAGAACTCATGTAACTCCAAGGCTCCAGGGCTTCGTGGCCAATGTCGTAATAAGATGCAGGAGTACAATTATCTCCCCCGGGACCCCAGCATTGGCGTGTTACCTTCTCAATGACTTTTCACAGACTCTCCTGCAACACTTCAGTTGAAGCCAGTTAATCATCCTCTCACGCATCCAGCCTTCTAACGTGTGGAGGCAAACCAGAGATGAGACGGTCCGTGCTCACTGTGCCTTGCTGGGGTTCCTTGGGATCTGGTTTACAAAGCAGCTTTGGAAAACCTAAATTTAGCCTCAACTCTGTAGGCTGAGAGCCTCCAGAACCTCGTGCTGCTGTTGACTTTCAGCACAAACGACAGCCCCCGATGAGGTGCTGGTATTTCACAGGCTGAGCCTCCTTTTCTCTCCTAAGCACCCAAAAACTTGCAGGAAATCCTTTCCAGGACAGGCTGATGTTTAGGCTTGAAGAGGCTGCACACTGCAAAATTCTAGGTGGCACCATTCCCATTACAGTCAAGACTGTGTGACCCTGATCACTATAGTCCATGTGCATCACATCCCCTAGACGAGAGATCAGCACATTTTTCCCATAAAGGGCCAGAGAGTGAACACCTAAAGCTCTGCAGGTCATACTGTCTCTGTTGCCACGACTCAACCCCACCATAGCACAAAAGCAGCCAGAGATGACACCCAAACGAGGACATCGCTGCATTTAAAAAGAAAAATTGACAAAAATAGGAGGGAGATGGAGTTTGGTTAGGGGCTGTGGCCAGTTGAGCCCTTCTCCAGACTAGCTTATTCTGAGGCGGCATCAGTGAGCCATCACTCAGACTTCCTGACTCCTCCTGCGCGGTCTCCTCGTCCTGGATTCAGTCCTCCTGTTGCTCTGCACGACGGTCCTGCCCCAGGCCTGCCTGCTCCCAGGCTGACGTCGGCTCTGGTGTTCACACGCACTCGCCCTGAACAGAGGCTTCCTGGACAGGAGGCGATGGCGACACGATGGAGACTCGGACTGAAGGGTCACCACAGGCCAGGAGCCGCGCCAGGGATGGCGGCCTGAGTCAGACTCCCGGGGAGCTCCCGGAGGGACATCAGGCATTAGGAGGTGACAGCTCCAGAGGCGCACCTCTCAGCACCAACATCGGATCCGAGCCCAGGTGAGGCATTCTCAGCGCAAGCACCTAGCCCCGTGCAGCCTCTGGGCGCAAGCAAGGGCCAACCTGTGACAGGCACACTCTGTGGCTCTTCTCCAACGACAGCAAGAGGCGGCCACCTCTTCAGCTATGGTCAGCCCCGCACAGAGAGCATGTTCATGGCCCACTTTGTGGAAATGGAAACTGAGAAACAGAACATTAGAACGAGATTAAGAGTCGGGGGAAAAAAAAACAAAGACCAGGAGACGGCACATTTACACGTCTGTGATGCTGCCTTCCAAGCAGTTCTTGACCTCCTGTTACGTGACCCTCAGAAGCCAGAGCCCAGGTTGCGGGGACCAGCCGCCCAAGACGGGGACTGAACCAAGCGTTCTCACAGCTGCCCGGCTCCTAAGGTCCTGGGGCCACCTGCCTGGGAACCATTGCCACCTCCCCCGAATGGCCAGACAGCTGGTGCGGGGCAGCCATGAGCAGCTCCGCCAGCCCAGGGGAGACTCGGGGCGGCTCTCAGGAGGGGGTCCTCGGCCGCAGACAGCCTGTGCCATGGGATCCGCAGCAGGTCCCCTCGTCTCCCCCAACTCCTGAGCAGCCCCAGTTGCCACGACCAAAATGTCTTTGACGTTGAGAGCTACCTGTGGTGGGGGAGGCACACGCTCACGCCGGCTGAGACCCCCGGGCCTAGGCAGCCGTTCCCAGCAGGGGTGGTAGCTGTGTCCGGGGGTCTGCTCAGCACCAGGGCTCCGCCACCAGCCTCTACCCACCAGGTACCAACAGCATGTCTGCCTCCTGGGACACGTTTCCAAGACCCGGAGAGGCCGCGGCACAGCCCACACCCTGTCCATTGAGGGCCTGTGTCAGAATGTGGTCAGCGGCACCCCTTGGGCAGCACCCAGTTTTGGGGCAGTTTTAGGATCCAGTTCTGGATGGGGGGTCTCACGGGAACGCCTGCTGTGGGGAAGGGTGCTCGGGAAAAGTTCTACTTCCCAAGAAGAAAAGCAGTTGTGGGAGCAAGTGATGTTGGTGCTACAGCAGCCACGTTGAGAGCACACGGGGACCGAGGCCGGCACGAGAGTGGGAGCTGAGGTCCTGCAATGCCCCGTAGCTGCACAGACTTGGCCATGGCTGCCTGCAGCTTCCTCGCCAAGTGAGGCTGCGAAGCTCGGCTGTTGTCTGGCACGTTTACTTTTTTCTCTCACTTTTACTTGACTCTGAAATTATCTGCCTGGCAGTGCCTGGCAGGTACCTGTCGTCGGGGCGAGAGATGAAGAGGAGCAGAGCACAGGGCCCCCGACCTTGGGGAGCGCACAGTGCTTCTGGAAGAGGAAGCAGGCGATGACATCACAGACACTGAGGAGCCCTTGAGGTGACTTCACGATTCCCACACGAGTGCAGGACTTGGGACCTGACCCCAGTGACCCCCACCTCCCTGGCCCAGGTCATCGCCGCCACTTCGGGCTGCACTTGGACTCACCTACCTGCTCACTTCTGAGAAACGGGGCAGCAGACACATGAGACGTCCACTGTCAGATTGTTAGAAAACGGTTGTGGCTTCCACTGGGGGGACCTGGCTGGGGACGCCAGTGGGCACCTCACCAGATGGCCCCAGAGCGACACCCATGGAAGCTGTTGCAAGGAGCCCTCTGAGGCGCCCACAGCAGCAAGCTCAGGCGCAGGGCCCTCGGAGGTCGGCTGGGACAAGCCCACTGCAGTAGGTCCGCGCTGGAGGGCACGGCCCTGGATCAAGCCCTTGGCACCTCCGAGGTGGCAAGACAGGAGCCCGGCCCTCGATGTTGACAGTTCTTGGGCCCGGGGTCCTGCGTCCTCGCTGGTCTGACCCTCAGCACGCAGAGCCTGATAGGGCCTCGCAGGCGGCAGGAACGCCCTCTCTCCGTTCTCGCCACGTAGCTCCAAAGTCCCATCCCGCGTCTGACAGATGGGAGGGCCGCAGGGAGTCAACAGCAGGCGACGGGGGGTTACCCGTGCTGGCGCGGACTCGGGTCACGACAGAACAACCCAGTGGAAACTGAAACTGTCCCTGAAGCCCAGGACAGAGAAGGATCCCCCCAGGAGGAGTCGGCGTAAAGGTGGAGGTCAAGCCGGATGCCGGACGGGGCCCCAAACCACAGGGTGACTGGAAGGCACCTCCTCAGCAACGAGGAAGGGCTGGGCCTGAGGCCGTGAGCGCTGGGTTACCTGTGACCATGAGCACAGCCGGTGCCACTCTGCGGCAGTGGGGCTGCTCCTGGAATCAGGAGAAACAACTTGCCCCCGCCTGCAGCTTTTTTTTTTTTTTTTTTTTAGACGTTGTGTTTATTTACTCGTGAGAGACACAGGCAGAGGGAGAAGCAGACTCCCCACGGGGAGCCCGATGCGGGACTTGATCCCGGGACCCCGGGGTCACACCCTGGGCCGAGGGCAGATGCCCCACCACTGATCCTGCCTTCTGGGTTTCAGAACGCAGTGCCAGTCCGTGCCCCAGGAGGGGAGCCAGCCGAGGTCGTGCAGGGGTGCGGGCACTTTGCCGCAGACGCTACCGCCCCTGCTGCCACCTCAGGCCACATCTCCCAGGCCCAGCCTGTCCTGCAGCTGCCACCGCCGCCGCCAAGCACCCGGGTCACCCACGCAGCCGGCAGGAAGCCACGGAGCCGAGCCAACGCGTGGTGACCCTGTGTGTCAGGCAGGGCAGCAGGCCCTCGGGCAGCCTCCCCGGGATGTGCACACACTTCCTGTCCTGCGACGCAGTGATGCCACCAGCTCAGCCCGCTTCCCTTTCACAGCCTCTCCAGAACACACTAGGGGACGCGAGAAGCAGTGGGGAACCTGTCTGTCTTCATCTCTGAGACGGAGTTGACGGTGGTGCTGCGGGGGGTTGGGAGACACAGCCGAGGACTTGGGGCTGTGATGTCACCTCTTCCCCCAGCGCCAAGGCCAGGAGCACCCCGTCCAGCCTCTGCTCTGCCCTTGCTCTTGAAATTCCATCAGCAGCAGGAGAACAAGACGCTCAGGCTCTCAGGGAACTGACACTGTGGGCGAGGTGCGGGCACGGGTCCCCTCGGGTGAGGTGTGGGGTCCCCGTGGGTGAGGGGCGGGGTGAGGTCCCTGCGGGTGAGGTGTGGATGTGGGGTCCCCACGGGCGAGGTATGAGGTCCCCTCGGGTGAGGTGTGGATGTGGGGACCCCGTGGGCCCAGTGGTGGCCGCAGTATGAGGTTAGCACAGGGTGGAAGAGGGGAACCAGGAAGGGGGAGAGGGAGAGAGGAGGAGGATGAGGAGAGAGGGGAGCTAAGGGAAGAAAAAGGGACCACATCCACCCCAGAGGCGACCGCCTGCCTGCCTACCTTGCTGCTCGGCTGCCCTGAGCGCTTAGCACGCACAGACCGTCCTCACTGCCTGGGAGCCTTAGACACACGTCCATAAAGTCCTTAGTGCAGAAAATGCGGCACCTTGACAACAGCGGCCGCGCGGCCAACACAGCACCGCGTGGTGGCTGCACACACATCACCCTGGGCGGTGGCCGAGGACCCACAGCCCCCAGGTGCAGGCCGCCCTTGGGACACCAGCTGGATTTCACCTGCCCCGTGCAGTGGGCTGGAAGCCCGGGCCGGGGCGGGCGCTGGGCCAGTGGCAGGCTGGAGCTGGACGGGTACGCCCTCAGGCCTTCTGCTTCTCCCTTGCCCTGCACACACCTACAAACGGACTTCAGGATTTACTGGGGTTCAAAAAGCAATAGCACAAACCAGGCTCCATCTCCTCGTTAGGAGCTCCCCCGTGCTGGGAAGGAGAGCGCAGCTGAGGGTCCCGGCAGGGGGCTGCCCGCAGAGGCTCTCGGCCACCACCAGGCCTAAGGAGCACCCGGCCTCCCAGCCCTGCTCCGGGAGGCCCCTCGATAGCTCCTGCCTTCCTCCCCCTCAGGCCTGGTCCTCTCACCGGGCTCAGTGGGGTGACTGCCCACTGGGGGTGGGACGGGACAGGACCACCAGCTTCCACGAGAACCTTCCGGATGGAGAAAGGTTGCTCTTAAAAACCAAAGCTCAATTTTACCAATGACAAAACCATTTTCTTTTTTCAAGCCGCAGTGTAAACTGGTCTCACTTCTTACTCATTTCAACCGCCTAAACTGCAAATTAGAATCCCAAGTATAGGAGATGCAGCGCCTTGGGGCAAGGCAAGGCCGGGCCGGGCCTCAGGACGCAGGAGAAACACGACGTGGGGGTGGCAGGGGGAGCCAAGGGCTCAGGCAGGAGCTTGGGTCCACGGTCAGCAGGGCCACCCAGGCCACCCGGCACGGAGAAGGAGGTCTCCAGCCAGGGCCTGCCCCCACCCCGCCCTCTGTTTACTTCTACAACACTATGAGGGTCCTCGGCTTCGAGGATCCACGTGCTGGTGTCTCCCTGACACGACTGCACTAAGGGACGAGCGCCAGCCTTACCCGGCCCCCAGGACCCAAGAGCTGGTGTCTCCCTGACACGACTGCACTAAGGGACGAGCGCCAGCCTTACCCGGCCCCCAGGACCCAAGATCCACCCCCCGCTGCCGGAGAAGGTGCCGGCCGGGAGCTCCCGATACCTGTCCACCCCGTGCCTGCGCCCAGGGTGCCCCCTGCCCGTGCACGCGCTGCCACGTTCCGCTCACTGCCAAGGCCCTGCCAGGAGCTGCGTGCGGGGCAGAAGTCGGTGAGGGCCATGACCGGGTGACGGCAATGATGAGGGGGGAAGTGAGGCCCTGAGAAATCTTACGGCCTACCCAGCTGTCTTCACCTCGACTGCCTCCGTGTAGGTTCTGGACATGCCTCCGTGTGCAGACCCGGTGCCCTCCCACCTCCAGCTCTGCCCCCGCCCCGGGCAGGGCCTGAGAACCTTCCTCTGGCGCTTCCCTGAGGCGGGGCACAGGCCCCCTCAAGGAGCGGAGGTAGAGTGGGCAAACGATGGGAGTCCCGCAGCTCCCAGGTGCTCGTCCTGCCACCCTGTGCTGCCCCTTTTTTTAAGGATTTATGTATTTATCTGAAAGATAGTGTGCGTGCAAGCGGGGGAGGGGAACCGAGGGAGAGGAGAATCTCAAGCAGGCTCCTGCTGATTGTGGAGCCGGACATGGGGCTCAGTCCCACGACCCCGAGATCATGACCCGAGCCAAAATCAAGACTTGGACGCTGGACCGACTGATTCACTAGGTGCCCCTACTTCCAAAATCTCCAAAACACATCTGATCACTTTTGTCTCCTGGTTAAAATATTTCTTAGCAGCGCTCCACTGCCCAGAGATGAAGCCCGAGCACCGTGCACAGCCTCAGGTCAGACCTGCTCTGCCCTCCCACTTCCGCCGAACACTCTCCACGAGCTGTGCCCAGCTGCACGCTGCAGGTTGGGGCGAGCGCCCCCGAGTCAGCACGGCCCTGGCCCGGTGGCCTGCCTGCGGGTGACACCAACTCACTGTGCTCCTGGGACAGCCCTGCATGCGCCCAAGGCCACCCTCCCCCTTGGAGTGACCCTTCCCCATGCTCGCAGGGAACACTGCAGTTGGTCCGCCGTGTGTCTCGTGGGGCTCTACGCGTCCACCTTCCTCCCCATGGACTGGGAACCCTGAGGCAAGAACAGCACAGGCCCCGCAGGCCACCTGCCCATACAGCTCCCGGCCAACGGCAGGTGCGGAGTCAACAGCTGACGAGCCAGCGACCGGACGGAGGGGAGGTGGGGCAAGGGACTGGGCAGCGGAAGGTGGGAGAGGCGCCGGGCAAAGGCGATCTTTAAAGAAGCACATGCCCCTGGAAGTGTGACCTACTGGTGCAAACACGCAGCTCCTGGGACACGAGCAGGGCGTTGGCGTGGCACAAGGCAAGCTTTACAGACCAGGCTGGGTTGACAGGCCTCAGGGGGTGCTCGGGACAGGGCCGGGGTGCAGGGGCGGGAGGCCGGGGGCAGCTGAGCGGAGGGGCAGACCCAGGAAGCAGATTTCCCAGGAGTGTTGGCGTGAGTGCAGCACAACGGAGATAAAGTGCAAGCACGGGAAGGGTCTTGCTGGTAGGGTCCCAGCAAGGGCATGCTCCCTCGGGCGTTGGCGAGGCCAGGGCACGGTCCACAGGGCGGGAACAGCCTAGCTTCCGCAAAATAAGCCCCGGGAGGGACCACACCCCATTCCCTTGGGCGTTCACCTCTGTTGCTTTCTTCCCGGCTTTCCAGTCATAGCTGACAAGCTCGGGATGCTAAGCAGGGCGTGTGTTCCACGTCTGGGCATGGGCCACCTCCTTGGCTCACTTGCTATGCTCCCTCTTTGATTCTCTACGGCCTCACTGAAAAGATCTTGCAGCGGAGATGCCTCCACATAAGCAGTTCTGCCCACTTCTTCTGGAAGCCTCAGCTGCCACAGACAGCTCCTTCACTGCTCGCCCATGGATGGCAATAAAATCAAGACGAAAACTCATCTGCAGAGCGACTCTCCACGGTCCAAGGCGTTTGCATGTAGTATCATTTAATATTTAACACTTCCATGTAATATTTATCGAGCCGGCTGTGCACCACGCAGTGGAAACCCAGGGGCCCCGGCAATGCACAGTTCCGGGGCCAGTGGAAAGGATATGACACAGATGGTGGCACAAACAGCGCCTGTGTGTGATAATGACTGTGACGAGCATATGACGGGAAAGTGCAGGACGCCGTGGGCCTGAGTGACCAGGACACAACCCCTTTGGGGAAGCAATGTTTACGTAGCACCGGAGCCTCAGGTGCCTACCGTGTATATCCCACAGGGTGTTTGAGAGAATCAAAGCCACAGTCATGAGGACAATGTAGAAGGTGAAAGCGGGACAGGAGAGACTGCCCAGAGAATGATCACAGAGGCCAGCCCTCCCCTGAATCACAGCGATGCTGAGTGACAACCCTACTGAACCATCCCGGCGCTACCTAACCACGGCAGGTCCTGAGGGGCTGTGTGTCACCTGCCTTCAGGGAGCATCCCTGGGGACAACGTGGCACAGCTTGCAGCCCAGGAGGGAACATGCACTGGCAGCAAGGGAGCGAGCCCAGCGTGCCCGGCTGGACGAGCGACCGGCACTGAGCTCCGGGTCCGAGCTCTGACCACCAGGCCAGGCTGCCTGAGCCAATGAACCCCAGGACACTCTCCTGGAGCTGTCCTGGCAGCCACTCTACGGCCATTAGCTTGCCCTTGCTCCTGGAAGAGGGGTTGCCTTGGTCCTCCTTCTGTTCCGTTTTGGGACCAGAGACAGCAGTCAGATTAACGGGTTTGTTGTAGGAAAACCCACAAAAGGTGACTGGCTGCCGCCACGGGTGTCAAATGTCTCGATGCAGCTTGAATACTCACATGGAGTGGGATCCTGTGTGGATTCCTCAGGCCTGTCCCTCCTCCCTCCCCACACCGCTCCCCCCTCTGGGGCCATCTAGGATCAGCATTCATCCCTTGTCTGAGCCCCATTCACCTGTCAATGTTCCACAGAGAGCTCCCTCACCTTCTGGCTTTCCGGTTTGGGACCTATCCCATCTTCCATCGGTCCTGCCTCCCACTCTCTCCTGGCCACCCCCTGCCTGCCCTCCCTCCTCTTTCCCCAGATGGCTCTCCTCTGCCAACCCACCCCTGTCCCTTATTCTCCCCCATAACTCTGAGCAACATGCCCTCAGAAAGGGCCACGTGGGAGTGGTGGGTGCAGGTAGGGGACAAGGGGGGAATAGCCAGGCTCAGGAAACGGTGAAGAACATCCATCTGTGCAGCTCAGAACTCACTCTTTGCTCCTTTTCTTTCTCTGCAATGTCCTCTCAACTATTCAGACACTCCTACTTTTCCCCACATGAGGATGTAGGTCCGGCCAGCTTCCCTCTCTCAGGAGCTCTATGGGGCTTTTGGGTTTTTGTTTTTATAGGGTTTTTAAGATTTTACTTATTTATCTGAGAGAGAGAGACAGAGACAGAGAGAGACAGAGAGAGAACACAGGGAGAGGGAGAAGCAGGCCTCCTACCGAGCAGGGAGCCCAATGCAGGACTCAGTCCGAGGACCCCAGGGTCACACCCTGAGCCCAGGGCAGGTGCTCACCCACTGGTACAGCCCAGGAGGTCTGTGGTTTTTTTTTTTTTTTTTTTTTTTTTAGATTTTATTTATTTATTCACGAGAGACACAGAGGGAGAGAGAGGCAGAGACACAGGGACACAGGCAGAGGGAGAAGCAGGCTCCATGCAGGGAGCCCGACATGGGACTTGATCCCGGGTCTCCAGAATCCTGTCCTGGGCTGAAGGCGGCACTAAACCGCTGAGCCACCTGGGCTGCCCAGGAGGTCCATGTTTTAAGCCTTGTCTCTAACCATGGGATCTGAACTGGGGCCCTGGTTGGGAGAGGCCGGGCATCACCCTGATTATTTGGGGGAACTGTTCCTGGCACCTTAAAAATGACATCATGACCCAGGACAATGTACACGTTTAATGCAATCCCTATCAAAATACCATGGACTTTCTTCAGAGAGTTAGAACAAATTATTTTAAGATTTGTGTGGAATCAGAAAAGACCCCGAATAGCCAGGGGGATTTTAAAAAAGAAAACCATAGCTGGGGGCATCACAATGCCAGATTTCAGGTTGGACTACAAAGCTGTGGTCATCAAGACAGTGTGGTACTGGCACAAAAACAGACACATAGATCAGTGGAACAGAATAGAGAATCCAGAAGTGGACCCTGAACTTTATGGGCAACTAATATTCGATAAAGGAGGAAAGACTATCCATTGGAAGAAAGACAGTCTCTTCAATAGATGGTGCTGGGAAAATTGGACATCCACATGCAGAAGAATGAAACTAGTCCACTGTCTTGCACCAGACACAAAGATAAACTCAAAACGGATGAAAGATCTAAATGTGAGACAAGATTCCATCAAAATCCTAGAGGAGAACACAGGCAACACCCTTTTTGAACTTGGCCACAGTAACTTCTTGCAAGATACATCCACGAAGGCAAGAGAAACAAAAGCAAAAATGAACTATTGGGACTTCATCAAGATAAGAAGCTTTTGCACAGCAAAGGATACAGTCAACAAAACTCAAAGACAACCTACAGAATGGGAGAAGATATTTGCAAATGACATATCAGATAAAGGGCTAGTTTCCAAGATCTATAAAGAACTTATTAAACTCAACACCAAAGAAACAAACAATCCAATCATGAAATGGGCAAAAGACATGAACAGAAATCTCACAGAGGAAGACATAGACATGGCCAACATGCACATGAGAAAATGCTCCGCATCACTTGCCATCAGGGAAATACAAATCAAAACCACAATGAGATACCACCTCACACCAGTGAGAATGGGGCAAATTAACAAGGCAGGAAACCACAAATGTTGGAGAGGATGCGGAGAAAAGGGAACCCTCCTGCACTCTTGGTGGGAATGTGAACTGGTGCAGCCCCTCTGGAAAACTGTGTGGAGGTTCCTCAAACAGTTAAAAATAGACCTGCCCTACGACCCAGCAATTGCACTGCTGGGGATTTAGCCCAAAGACTCAGATGCAATGAAACGCCAGGACACCTGCACCCCGATGTTTCTAGCAGCAATGTCCACAATAGCCAAACTGTGGAAGGAGCCTCGGTGTCCATCAAAAGATGAATGGATAAAGACGATGTGGTCTATGTGTACAATGGAATATTCCTCAGCCATTAGAAACGACAAATACCCACCATTTGCTTCGACGTGGATGGAACTGGAGGGTATTATGCTGAGTGAAGTAAGTCAGTCGGAGAAGGACAAACATTATATGTTCTCATTCATTTGGGGAATATAAATGATAGTGAAAGGGAATATAAGGGAAGGGAGAAGAAATGTGTGGGAAATATCAGAAAAGGAGACAGAACATAAAGACTCCTAACTCTGGGAAACGAACGAGGGGTGGTGGAAGGGGAGGAGGGTGGGGGTGGGGGTGAATGGGTGACGGGCACTGAGGGGGGCACTTGCTGGGATGAGCACTGGGTGTTATTCTGTATGTTGGCAAATTGAACACCAATAAAAAATAAATTTATTATTAAAAAATAAAAATGACATCATGGAGGTCATTTCCTGGGCTGCTGAGAGAAAGGAGATGGTCGGGGCCCCTCTGAGCAGGGGTAAAGGACAAGGGGACTACAGCAGTGCACCCCCCCCAAAAGCGCTGCGTCTGCTCTCCCCGCCCAGACAACTCCCGAGTCCTTTGCCCGCATGACCGAGCAAGTGTGGGGCCCCGTGGACGGCAGTGGTGGCATGACTTGGCTCCTGGCCGTCCGGCTAAGCCGAGCTGCGGGGCGCTGCCAACCTGGCGACTACCTTTCTGCCCGACCCCATCACTCCCCCAGCATCACAGCTCCCCTCTTCTCCCTCAACCTCCCCAGGTGGAACTTGCGAGGGAGGGCCACCAAGGCAACCAACCAAGCAGGTGGCTTCACACTATCCTAGTTTGCTCTTCCCCCACCCAAGTGGCAAGTTATTCAGGCAAAGTCTCCAGCCCAGCGCAGAAGTCCCAATGCTTCCAGGCCTCACATCCCACGGAGGTGGCTGCAGAGACGTGTCCCAAGGTGTGGCCGAGCCGGCGTTCACCGCCGCTCCCACTGAGGTGGCACTGAGATGATAGCGAGGGGGTCTCCGCCTAGAAGGCACGGACGGCGGGAACCAGGAGGGGGCAGATGAGGAGGCCCCCAGACCCCAGACGAGGCCCCAGCTGGTCGACAAGCCAGGAGGGAGAAACCCAAACTGTGTAATTACTAGGAGGTTTGCGTAAGAAACAGGAGCCCGTCGGTGTGGAGAAAAGTGGGCAGTTAGTTCCTGTCTCCCTGCCCTCCCACCCTCCTCTGCTGGCCCTACGCTTGTGAGCCCAAGTTCCGACGGGGCTGCAGTGGAGAATAAAGGACAGGACACGAGTTGGCCAGGACAGGAGTTTTGGTCTGGTTTGGTTTGGTTTCGGTTTGTTTGTTCTTACAAATTCATCATGTAAATGCTACTTACTAGTTTTTAACTCTTAGAATCAACCTACAAGGAAACATGCTGCAAACAAAACAGAGGTCATCAACTTGGATACATAAGAAAAGATTCAGTAGGAAGATGTTGGGACATGGATGCGGAGAAGGAAGAAGAAACTAAATATTCTCCTCCTAAGTTGAGAGATCCTGCTGAAGTCAAAGGGATGAGAAAGGACAGGTGATGAACACAAGCACTTGAAGCTAAAGGATAATGAATATGAGCTCCTTTAAAAATGATGATTCTTGTCAAAATCAAATACAGATGCTGACCCGATGCTTCTTTCTAGTAAGGAAGGTATTAAGGGTTCATAAAAAAATAAATATATAGCATGATATCAGATGGTTTTAATGGGCAGGCAAGCAGATTTGCCTTCCCGGTATACATCACTCCTTTCTCTCTCTCCTGTTCACTTTTTCCTAAACAACCAAGTGAGCCACAATAACAACAACAAACCACCGAAAACATGGGTAAAGTATATTATTTAGCAATACAGAACTAATCAACACGACAACTAAAAAGAGAAATGTATGAAAGTTTGGGATCAGGAATGAGACAGAAGAGAACAGCTTTTCATTGTCTCTTTTGAACTTTTTTTAAAAAGATTTATTGACTTATTTATTCATGAGAGACAGAGAGAGAGAGAGGCAGAGACACAGGCAGAGGGAGAAGCAGGCTCCATGCAGGGAGTCGGATGTGGGACTCGATCCTAGGGCTCAATCCTGGGGCCCCAGGAACACAACCTGGCCTGAAGACGGGCACTAAACCGCTGAGCTACCCAGGCATCCCCATCTATGAAAATTTTATTTTATATTATTTTATTTATTTATTTAATAAATTTATTTTTTATTGGTGTTCAATTTATCAACATACATAATAACACCCAGTGCTCATCCCATCAAGTGCCCCCCTCAGTGCCCGTCACCCATTCACCCCCACCCCCCGCCCTCCTCCCCTTCCACCACCCCTCGTTCGTTTCCCAGAGTTAGGAGTCTTCATGTTCTGTCTCCCTTTCGGATATTTCCCACACATTTCTTCTCCCTTCCCTTATATTCCCTCTCACTATTATTTATATTCCCCAAATGAATGAGAACATACACTGTTTGTCCTTCTCCGATTGACTTACTTCACTCAGCATAATACCCTCCAGTTCCATCCACGTCGAAGCACATGGTGGGTATTTGTCGTTTCTAATGGCTGAGGAATATTCCATTGTGTACATATACCACATCTTCTTTATCCATCATCTTTCGATGGACACCGAGGCTCCTTCCACAGTTTGGCTATTGTGGACATTGCTGCTAGAAACATCGGGGTGCAGGTGTCCCGGCGTTTCATTGCATCTGAGTCTTTGGGGTAAATCCCCAACAGTGCACTGCTGGGTCATAGGGCAGGTCTATTTTTAACTCTTTGAGGAGCCTCCACACAGTTTTCCAGAGTGGCTGCACCAGTTCACATTCCCACCAACAGTGCAGGAGGGTTCACTTTTCTCCGCATCCTCTCCAACATTTGTGGTTTCCTGCCTTGTTAATTTTCCCCATTCTCACTGGTGTGAGGTGGTATCTCGTTGTGGTTTTGATTTGTATTTCCCTGATGCCAAGTGATGCAGAGCATTTTCTCATGTGCATGTTGGCCATGTCTATGTCTTCCTCTGTGAGATTTCTCTTCATGTCTTTTGCCCATTTCATGATTGGATTGTTTGTTTCTTTGGTGTTGAGTTTAAGAAGTTCTTTATAGATCTTGGAAACTAGCCCTGTATCTGATACGTCATTTGCAAATATCTTCTCCCATTCTGTAGGTTGTCTTTGAGTTTTGTTGACTGTATCCTTTGCTGTGCAAAAGCTTCTTATCTTGATGAAGTCCCAATAGTTCATTTTTGCTTTTGTTTCTCTTGCCTTCGTGGATGTATCTTGCAAGAAGTTACTGTGGCCGAGTTCAAAAAGGGTGTTGCCTGTGTTCTCCTCTAGGATTTTGATGGAATCTTGTCTCACATTTAGATCTTTCATCCGTTTTGAGTTTATCTTTGTGTCTGGTGCAAGACAGTGGACTAGTTTCATTCTTCTGCATGTGGATGTCCAATTTTCCCAGCACCATCTATTGAAGAGACTGTCTTTCTTCCAATGGATAGTCTTTCCTCCTTTATCGAATATTAGTTGACCATAAAGTTCAGGGTCCACTTCTGGGTTCTCTATTCTGTTCCACTGATCTATGTGTCTGTTTTTGTGCCAGTAACACTGTCTTGATGACCACAGCTTTGTAGTCCAACCTGAAATCTGGCATTGTGATGCCCCCAGCTATGGTTTTCTTTTTTAAAATCCCCCTGGCTATTCGGGGTCTTTTCTGATTCCACACAAATCTTAAAATAATTTGTTCTAACTCTCTGAAGAAAGTCCATGGTATTTTGATAGGGATTGCATTAAACGTGTACATTGCCCTGGGTAACATGGACATTTTCACAATATTAATTCTGCCAATCCATGAGCATGGAATATTTTTCCATCTCTTTGTGTCTTCCTCGATATCTTTCAGAAGTCTTCTATAGTTTTTAGGGTATAGATCCTTTACCTCTTTGGTTAGGTTTATTCCTAGGTATCTTATGCTTTTGGGTGCAATTGTAAATGGGATTGACTCCTTAATTTCTCTTTCTTCAGTCTCATTGTTAGTGTATAGAAATGCCACTGATTTCTGGGCATTGATTTTGTATCCTGCCACTTTGCCGAATTGCTGTATGAGTTCTAGCAATCTTGGGGTGGAGTCTTTTGGGTTTTCTATGTACAGTATCATGTCATCTGCGAAGAGGGAGAGTTTGACTTCTTCTTTGCCAATTCGAATGCCTTTAATGTCTTTTTGTTGTCTGATTGCTGAGGCTAGGACTTCCAGTACTATGTTGAATAGCAGTGGTGAGAGTGGACATCCCTGTCTTGTTCCTGATCTTAGGGGAAAGGCTCCCAGTGCTTCCCCATTGAGAATGATATTTGCTGTGGGCTTTTCATAGATGGCTTTTCAGATGTCGAGGAATGTTCCCTCTATCCCTACACTCTGAAGAGTTTTGATCAGGAATGGATGCTGTATTTTGTCAAATGCTTTCTCTGCATCTAATGAGAGGATCATATGGTTCTTGGTTTTTCTCTTGCTGATATGATCAATCACATTGTTTGTTTTACGAGTGTTGAACCAGCCTTGTGTCCCAGGGATAAATCCAGTGTATCATTTAAAGCTCTCGTTTCTTTGGAGATGTTGGGCTTAGAAGACCTATCGAGTATAGAAAGAGCTAGATTGAAGTCACCAAGTATAAGTGTATTATTATCTAAGTATTTCTTCACTTTCGTTATTAATTGATGGATATATTTGGGAGCTCTCTCGGGGCATATATATTGAGGATTGTTAAGTCCCCTTGTTGGATAGATCCTTTAAGAGTGATATAGTGTCCCTCTTCATCTCTCACTACAGTCTTCGGGGTAAATTTTAGTTTATCTGATATAAGGATGGCTACCCCTACTTTCTTTTGAGGACCATTCGAATGGTAAATGGTTTTCCAACCTTTTATTTTCAGGCTGTAGGTGTCCTTCTGTCTAAAATGAGTCTCTTGTAGACAGCAAATAGATGGGTCCTGCTTTTTTATCCAGTCTGACACCCTGCGCCTTTTGATGGGGTCATTAAGCCCGTTCACGTTCAGAGTTACTATTGAGAGATATGAGTTTAGTGTCATCATGATATCTATTCAGTCCTTGTTTTTGTGGATTGTTCCACTGTACTTCTTCTTAAAGGGGAATTTAAGAGTCCCCCTTAAAATTTCTTGCAGAGCTGGTTTGGAGGTCACATATTCTTTCAGTTCCTGCCTGTCTTGGAAGCTCTTTATCTCTCCTTCCATTTTGAATGAGAGCCTTGCTGGATAAAGTATTCTTGGTTGCATGTTCTTCTCATTTAGGACCCTGAATATATCCTGCCAGCCCTTTCTGGCCTGCCAGGTCTCTGTGGAGAGGTCTGCTGTTACCCTAATACTCCTCCCCATGACAGTCAGGGATTTCTTTTCTCTTGCTGCTTTAAGGATTTTCTCTTTATCTTTGGAATTTGCAAGCTTAACTATTAAATGTCGAGTGTTGAACGGTTTTTATTGATTTTAGGGGGGGATCTATTTCCTGGATCTGAATGCCTGTTTCCCTTCCCAGATTAGGAAAGTTTTCAGCTATGATTTGCTCAAATACATATTCTGGCCCTCTGTCCCTTTTGGCGCCCTCAGGAACCCCAATTAAACATAGGTTCTTCTTCCTCAGGCTGTCGCTTATTTCCCTTAATCTATCTTCATGGTCTTTTAATTGTCTCTTTTTTCCTCAGTTTCCCTCTTTGTCATCAACTTGTCTTCTATGTCACTCACTCGTTCTTCCACCTCCTTAACCCTCGTCGTTAGGACTTCTAGTTTGGATTGCATCTCATTCTTTTGAACTTTTTAAAGAAGCCATAGCTCACATTGATTAAAAGGAGGAAGACCAAGGGGCACCTGGGTGGCTTAGTGGTTGAGCCTCTGCTTTCAGTTCAGGGTCCTGGGATCAAGTCCCTCAATAGGCTCCCTGCTCGGGGGTGGGAGCCTGCTTCTCCCTCTCTGCCTCTGCTCCTCCCCCTGCTTGCTCTCTATCAAATAAATAAATAAATAATCCTTTTAAAAAAGGAGAAGGGCCAAGGAGTCATGTACTTATTTGCAGCCCCAGGGTCACCAGATGCTCCAGAGATGCTGGGACAGACCCAGTCTCAAGTCTGGCTGTTGGGAAGGACAGAGGGAACCTCTGTGCCAGCAGCCTGGGAACCAGCTTTGGAGAGTGTGTGCCCCTGATCAGTGACTCGGCTTTTCCCTCACCTCCCACCGCAGTGTCATCCTCACCCTCTTCAGGTGCCCTTGACATTTTAACCCATTGATTCTCAAACTCAGTTGCACATTGGAACCACTTTAAAATCTCGATGCCTCAAGAGAATGAGATAAGCCACAGACTGGGAGAAAATATTTGCAAAAGCTATATTGATAAATGACCTGATTAAAAAATGGACCAGACATTAACAGATACCTCACCAAAGAAGACATGCAGATGGCAAACAAGCATACACGAGGATGTTCCACATCATATGTCATTAGAAAAATGCAAATTAAAACAACCACTATGGGGGCTCCTGGGTGGCTCAGTGGTTGAGTGTCTGCCTTCGGCTCGGGGCGTGACCCTGGGGTGGTGGGATCGAGTCCCACATCGGACTTCCTGCGAGGAGCCTACTTCTCCCGCCACCTGTGTCTCTGCCTCTCTCTGTGTCTCTCATGAATAAATAAATAAAATCTTTTAAAAAAAAACCCATACATTTATTTCTGTGATACATAATGGTACAAACGGGAAAATGGTTTGGTAGTTTCTTACCAAACTAAACATATTCTTACCATGTGATTCAGCAATGTTGATTCCTGGTGTTTACTAAGTGGAGCTGAAGACTTATAGCCACACGAAAACCCGTTCATGGATGTTTATAGCAGCTTATTTGTAGCTGCCAAAGCTGGGGAGCAACCAAGATGTCTTTCAGTAAGTTGATGAATCAACTGTGGTCCATCTACACAACGGAATTTTATTCATCAATAAAAAAGGGAATGAGCCGATACCCCCTTCCCCAAGGAAAAGAGAGACGGAGGCTGATTTCCAACCACCCCTGGAAGAGTATTAGTAAAGGAGAAGCCACTGGAGTCTATGCCATGTTAGGTCGCATACCCAGCATCATCTGACTCCCGAAAAAGAAAAAAAAGGTAATCAAATGAGGGGCACCTGTTCCGTCCAGGGACATCAGGCCTAGGAAGGAATTCTACGCAATGCTTCACTATGTTTATTGTTATAGGGTGAATTTGCTCCTGAAAACAGCTTCCTGATAACCCTGACTACTTGAGCTTCGGCAATTCCTTGAAGCTCTTCTTCACTAAACGTGTTGGGTGGTTTTTTTTTTTTATAAAACAAAACAAAGGAAGGAAGGAAGGTGAAATGCAAATACCAGCAAAGTTTTTCTAAGCCAAGTCTGGAGTCATCCTTAGTAATTTAATTTAGAATGATCGATTGAGCAATCACCTGAAACTTATTCCCCGAAGTCCCCCGGGGTAGAAATCTTCTGGTGCATAGGCTAGCCTTTAGTCTTCTTCCCAAATATACAATAATGGGTTTCAGCTGACAGCCAAACAGTGGGAAAAGTTAATTAGCAAATTCATTAATTAGGATACTGCCTCCATTTCTTCTGTAATGGTTATCATTTACTTATTTTACTATTTTAATCATCTGCCTTTTACTAAAGCCATTAGTGGTAATTAGTATATACTATTATGTCTGGAGGGTCTCAAATATATTTTGCTTTACATGTCAAAGTGTTATTATACAGAATATTAAGTCTGAAGGGTTCAGAGGTAGTGTTGCCGAAGGTGTTGAAAACAAATCTTGCAGGAAACCAATACACACAACAGAGAACTGCTAGTAATTATCGAACATTGACACAACAGTCCCTGGACTATGCTATTTAATTTACTCATTTTTAGTAAAATTCTAACCATTGCATTATAAAGAGACAATCCATGATTGTCTGAACTTGATTATGTTAAGAGTTTCTAATAGTTTAGAAATAGTTTACTTCTAAATTTTAATTGTCTTATTATTTTTAAAGATCTTATTTATTTATTTGAAAGAAAGTGCAGAGCAACAGAGAGAGCATGAGCAGGGGTAGGGAGCAGAGTGAGAGGGAGAAGCAGGCTCCCCCCTGAGCAGGGAGCCGATGTGGGACTCGATCCCGGGACCCTGAGATCATGACTTGAGCCGGAGGCAGATGCTCAACCACTGAGCCCCACAGGCATCCCTTAATTGTAGGTTACTGAGAAAATCCGAGTCTCAGAGGTTAAGTTATGGCAAATGTGTTAACAGCTTTTTTTTTAAAAGTTCACATTGACAATCTCAGGTTATTTTTAAGTTAAAAAAAAAGATGTCAGAATAAACTTTGAGATAAGCTAAAAATAAGATGAACACATTGAGAGTTTTAATATGTTAAGATTTGAGAAACAACCCATTTGAGAGTGGGGGGGGCGTTGGTTATAATTCTTAGAAGTTAAAAATATACTTTCAGTTCAAATCAAGTATCTATGGGACAACAAAACACCTTCCAAACACAAGTTAAAAATTACAAATCAACATGAACTTCTTTTTCTACAGATGAGGGAATCAAGGTCCAAATAAGGTAGGGAGACTTATCCAAACTCCATAGATGATCGTGATGACAGAGTGAGATTACAAACAATTTCTCCTGATAGAATGTCCCCACCACTTTTCTGTTCCCATGTTTCAGAGACAGATTGCTTTAAGGGGATTTTTTAACGGAAAGTGGCTCCTCTGGGGTCTTCAGTAAACTCGTGACTAGTAAAAGATGAGGAACAGAGTGTGATTTTGTGTGTCACACACTGGACTTCCCACTCAACCAACGTTTTTTTCAGGTAGGAGCTCCTATCATTCTCCTGAAATTGACAAATAATAATTTGAGGCAATAGCAAAGTTAAAAAACCAACATACTGTTTTGTGAATTTGCAAGTAATTTTTGTTTGCTACAGGACATTTGCTTTTTTTTTTTTTAAGATTTTACTTATTTATTCATGAGAGACACAGAGAGAGCCAGAGAGATTGGCAGAGGGAGAAGCAGGCTCCATGCAGGGAGCCAGATGCAGGACTCGATCCCAAGCCCCGGGGTCACACCCTGAGCCGAAGGCAGGCGCTCAACTACTGATCCACCTTGGGGCCCCATTGTGTGTAGCTCTCTATCAATTTCCTTCAAAACATCTTATTGCTAAAGGAATTTTTATATCCCTGGTGTGGTGTGCTTTGGGGCCCTTCTGCTCCGACACATGTGCTTGCATAGAGATCACGTATGGACGCGGGTGTAAATAACTAACACTGGGCTGCACCCACCATTCCCAAGATGAATCATCTTTCTCTAATATTCATTTCCAGAACAAAAGGCTTCTGACACATGTGAACTGCTTCTGTTGGGAGGACAAAAGGATGGAGGTGCTATGAATGCTGACGTGACACTGTTCAGACCACTGCTAGTTGACATCAGATGTATCTAAGACTGATATTCGATAGAGTTGGTTATTATTAGAAATAATAATTAACAGAGTGAGCGGTACGTAAATAGCATCAATGCCCCGAACTAGATACCCCGTTCTGCTGTTGGAGGATCCTGATGGGATATCCTAACAGGGGAGATAATCCAAGGAAGGACCCCTCAGCCATCCTGATGCCCAAAGGGGAAAGCCTAATTAGATTATGGTTCATCACTCAGTGGGGGAGAAGGCGAGGAGGACCTTTAAAGATACTGGAAAAGGCGCATGACATAGCAGCAAGAGATGAAAGGTTACTAATGATGCCAGGTATGATCCCTTTTTATCTTAAAATTGTACAGGAAAGATACTGGAAGGGTAGGGATTCAACATTTTGATGGTTATCTGCACGTGGTAGATTACAGACATTATAGGGACACCCAGGTGGCTCAGCAGTGGGGTGTCTGCCTTCAGCTCAGGGCATAATCCCAGGGTCCCAGGATCTAGTCCTGCATCGGGCTCCCCACATGGAGCCTGCTTCTCCCTCCGCCTGTGTCTCTGCCTCTCTGTGTCTCATGAGTAAATAAAAAAAATTTTTTTTTAAAGATTACACTTTTATCCTTTATAATTTTCTCTGCTTTCTGTGACCACAATTTTGTAACCAGAAAGAAAAGTAATAAAGGGAGGGTGCTCTGACACTAGATCACACTCTCTCCCCATCTCCCCCTGCCTCCCTTAACAGCGCAGCAAGCGAGCCCACTCAAGGGAACAACAAGGTATCAGTCCACTTTCTAGCTTGCTTCCCTTTGCAGCCTCAGGCCGCCCCCGGAGAAGGACTCCCCCGTCTCCAGGGCGCCTGCTGCCGGCATCCCAGGGTGGAGCTGTGCTTCCCTCGTCCTCTGGATGTTTGAAGGGGCGAGGTCACCTCAGGTCTGACCTAGGAGGCGGCGCCCCTACCTGCCCGGCGCCACTAGGGGGTGTCCTCGGCCAGGTGGGCTGCAGGCTCTGTGGCTACAGGCCGGTTGTTGAGCGTCAGAGCCTAGGCTGCGGGTCTGAAGGGCAGGGACCCTGAAGGCCTCTGGGCTGGTGTGCAGGTGGGAGGTGGTGCCGGGCACCTGACAGGCACTTGTCAGCAGCAGCTACTATGACCCTGGTGACAGTCTGGGGGTCCTTGGTGTGTCTTCCCAGGACTCCGTCTGTCCCTAAAAAGGCTCCAACATTTCTTTTCATGTTTGCCACCCCATGCTAGGATCTGCACAAACTCAATGGCTCTAAGGTGGTGTCTCCACGCTCTGGGCTCCTGCAGGCAGCTCACCTCTACCCTGTGACTTTGGAAAGCTGGGCTCCCAGGAAGAGGCAGGAGGCCAGAAGTAAACACAGGACGCTTGGGGACGCGGCAGCAGGGTGTCTGCTGTCATCTGAATGAAGAGCGCTGGTGCGTCGGCCGTCCCATCACCAGGGGAACAGGCTGCTGCCTTACTTGGAGCAGGAGGATAAACTCACATTTGAAAGGCACTAACATCCTTGGATAAAATATGTCGTGCAAGCTTGAAGGATTGTGATTTATCATAATTTATTTTTCCAATACTTCAAGGCCTCCAGTGTTAACTCAATGACTATAAACCCTGCCACAAGTGATCTAAAATGAGGGAGAGATTTTTTTTTTTCCAGTCTAGAAATAGCTGCCAAACAGACAGATTCCACCCAGTGCTCACTCGCCTGCTGCCAACAGCATCGCATCTCGTCATTACCCAGGAATAAAGGGGTGGATGTGAAGTCAGAACTGTCAGGGAGGGGAAGGACCTCAAATTAATGGGGTGCCTACACTAGGTGAGGCTCTGCACACAAGACGATGCCCTTGAAGATGCACAAAACTCTCTTGTTATGGCTGAATTGTGTTCCTCTCCATTCGTTAAGTTCAGGTCCTAAACCCTCCAGTACCTCAGAATGTGACTGTGTTTGGACACAGGGTCTTTAAAGAAGTGATTAAGTCCTCCTGGGCAGGTCCTAACCCAGTATCATCTGCATCCTTATAAAAACAGGAGGTTGGGACACAGACATGCGTGAGCACACAGGAAAGCTCACATGAGGATGGAGCAAGGGGCCGTGTGAAGCCCAGGGGAGAGGCTTTGGGAGAAACAACCCTGCTGACATCTTGGCCTTGAACGTGTAGCCTCCAAGACGCTGAGAAAGTAAGTGGTAACTGGTATTGCGTTATGGCGGCCCAGGCAGACTGACGACCTTGTGCAGTCATCACTCCTATTCTTTTTTTTTTTTTTTAATAAATTTATTTTTTATTGGTGTTCAATTTGCCAACATACAGAATAACACCCAGTGCTCATCCCGTCAAGTGCCCCCCTCAGTGCCCACCACCCAGTCACCCCCACCCCCCGACCTCCTCCCCTTCCACCACCCCTAGTTCGTTTCCCAGAGTTAGGAGTCTTCATGTTCTGTCTCCCTTTCTGATATTTCCCACAAATTTTTCTCCCTTCCCTTATATTCCCTTTCACTATTATTTATATTCCCCAAATGAATGAGACCATACACTGTTTGTCCTTCTCCAACTGACTTCACTCAGCATAACGGGCGGGAAAACAGGTGCCTGAAAGTAGCTGGGGGGGTCACACAGCCAGTAAACAACACAGTCAGTCCTCAGACTAGATCTGCTGGACTCCAAAGCCGGGTCTCTGTCTTCTCCTCTAGCTGGTGAAAAGCAGGGACTTTGGAGCCGGTGTTCTTGGGTTTGAACCCTAGCTCCATCATTTCCAGGCTCTGTGGCTTTGAGTGAGTTTTGGGGTTTTTGTGTGTGTTTTTTTTAAATTTTTTATTTAAATTCAATTTGCCAACATATAGTCTAACACCCAGTGCTCATCCTGTCAAGTGCCCCGCTCAGTATCCATCACCCAGTCACCCCATCGTCCACTCTCCTCCCTTTGAGCGAGTTGCTTAACTTGAGAAATCCTTACTTTATGTTTGTAGAGGGGATTAAAGAATCTTTAAAATGAGATATAGACATATGTGACATAATAGGAGTTATATACACTGGGCTCTGCACCCACTTCCTGCTAATATTTAGTCTTTGATCTTAATTCCTGATGTAGAACTCTTAAAACCCTTGTAATCTCCAGAGTAATAGGAGCATCTTTTGTTCTAAAGAGACACCTTTTGGTGGGTTCCTGAATGGGAGCTGGTCACCAGCAAAGCCAAACCATGATTAGAGGCTTGGATGGGACGTTTAGCCCCTGCCCCAACCCTCCATCCCCATTCTCCAGAGAGGGCAGGGGAGCTAGAAGTGGGGTTAATGATGGATCATGGCTATCTGATGAAGGCTCTATAAAAATCCCACAAGGATGGGATTTGAAGAGCCTCCAGGTTGGTGAACAAGAGCACGTCCATGTGTCAGGAGGGTGGCACACCGCAACCTCCACAGGAACAGAGTTCCTGTGTTCAGGACGCTTCCAGACTTCATCCTACATACCTTTTCATCGGTCTGTTCATTCATACCCTTTGATACACTTTGTAATAGCAGAAATCTAGAATTGGTTTCCTGAGTTCTGTGAGCTGCTCTA
Organism: Canis lupus familiaris; assembly: GCF_011100685.1. Taxonomy (NCBI): domain Eukaryota; kingdom Metazoa; phylum Chordata; class Mammalia; order Carnivora; family Canidae; genus Canis; species Canis lupus. The sequence continues at coordinate 80,837,270 of NC_049228.1, read as the reverse complement.
GAGGATTAATGGAAGCCAAGCAGTGAGACTTGGAACTTCTGATTGACGGCCAGTGGATCAGAAGCACAGATGACAACCTGGACTTGTGGGGGGTCTGCTGTGGGGGTGGTCTTGTGTGACTGGGCCCTCAACCTGCAGAACCTGACCCTACCTCTGGGTGGATGGTGTCAGAATTGAACTGAATTGTAAGATGCCCCACCAGTGTTACAGAGTCAGTCAGAGAACTCCCCACTGCCGCCACATGTGGCATCGCAAGTGTTGAGTGACAATAAAACAGAAACACTGCATTTTCCTCAGACAACGTAAAATACTTAGCATTGACACATGGCAAGTGCCCAATAAACGTCAGCTACTATTATTACTACTGTCATTATTACAATTACTTTTATTACCATCGTAATTATTACGGAAGTATCCTTAATAATCTCATCCAAACTTCTCATTTTACATCATCAGGAAAGTGAGGCCGCTCATGGGGAATGTCCTAGAAGATCACAAAACCAGATCACAGTGGTCTTACTCAATGTTCTGCCCACGGTTTGGTGGAGGCTCATTGAAACAAATGTTTGGCTGTGAGGTTTAGTTTCCGGTGACTTTTGCGGTGAGAGCAGGGTGTGCAGTGGAGTAAAGGCAGTCAGGAGGCCGCGGTGGGCACAGGGACTCTGATTCTGGGCCTCAGATTCTCATCTGCACCCCAAGACACTCACGCACTGTGTCCAGCCACCCCCGAGCATCACCGCGAGCACACAAACACTTTGTGAAAGCAACAAAGTGACACAAGACACTAAGGCATAGGATTCAAAACAAAAAAGAACTCCTGAAAATCCTTGAAAGCCAAAGGGCAGAACAGAGGATACACCTTAGGTCAAGACCTGAAAAATTAAAGAGATTAAGAAACATCAAAGGATTCTCACAGAAAAGCAACCGGTGGATGTGGGTATGAATAGATCTTTAGGAGTTTGATGAAAACAGGGCAAGCAGACACGCCCTGAGGGACGGTGTGACCATGCTATGAGGAACAATTGTCGGGGGCTCAGCAGGAGGGGCAGCCCCGACCCAGCAGAAGAGGGGACAAGAGAAGCCAGCAGTGACACCTGCTCATGGAGCTCCAGGATCAAAGGGGTCTGGAGCTGTTCTGCAAAAGCACCCAGGCGTCCAGGCACGGCGACCAGACCACGGGGCCTGACAACCAGACGGGGAGTGTGGTCTCCTAACAGCAGTGGGAGGTCACAGAAGACTTTTAATGAAGAGACAATGAGATTGCATTTGTATTTTATGAAGATGACAACTGTGTGGAGAATGAGTGGACTGGTGGGGAGGGGCCGCTCATAGGCAGCCTGGCTGGGGAGCTCTGGAAGGAGCTGGGGCCCTGATGACGGTATGTGGGATCAGGATGTGCACAGATACGAGAGGTACTCAGTATGCAGAGTCACCAAGCACAGTGAAGATCTGCAAGTGTGGGGCGGGAAGGAGGCGGGACCACAGATGAAACCCTAGTTTCTGGCTTGGGCTACCAGCCGGGCAGGCGTGGAGATCCTGAGACAGGGGTCCCTGGATGAGGGATGGGCTCCGGGCTCCATCTCAGAATCACACCGTTTGAAGCTATGTGGCATCTACGAGGAGACGCGGATGGGAGGCACCGACATGCGTGGGGTACTCCCCCCATGCCAAGCACTCCAGGGGGCCCAGCAATAAAACAGTTAACAGAACAGACTCCCTGCCCTCAGACGGCTGGTGGTCGGCCTCAGCCGCACACCGGAGTCCCCTGGGAGTCTAATGACCACGATGCCTGGATCCTATCTGCAGGAGTCACAGTTGATCGGATGTCAGGGTATGGGAGGGCTCCCCTGGTGATTCCAGGGTGCAGTCAGGGCTGAGACCCTGGAGCGTGCAAGACCCAGGGTGGCCTGTGTCTGATCACAATGGAAGCGGAAGCAGCAAGACTCGTGACTTTAGGACTTTGGGATTTAGGACAGGAAAAACTAAAGCAGGTGATAAAACAGGAATACTATTATCCAGATACTGAATCAAAATACATCCATCCTTAGTAAGTCCTGATTCCTGCCTGTTCTGCAGCTCTCTTATTAAGCGCTGAGCCTCTGACCATAGTTTCTTCCACAACACGGAGGAATGCCTCTCCCACCTGTGGGAGAATGAGAACTGGATGACCGACGGTCCCTTCCCGACGAGCGGATGCTCTAATACAAGACAGGAAGCGAAAACAACACAGCAAGATGTGATACAAGCTAATAACCATGGGACAGAATAAATGCAAGACACTTCCGGGAAGCAAGAGAGGTCTTGTGTCTTAACTCTCTCTGACCTCTCCTCCTGGAATTGAACTCCTCTTGCCCCTGAGCTCAGTCTGAGAGCACAGGTTCCTCGGTTTTCCTGGAAAGAAAAAAAACCTGATAGGCTGGAAAAGAGCTGTTGTGCCAGGCAAACAACACCGCAACAAGTGTGCCAGGTGCACACACCACGCCTTCCTCGGGAGCGGCGCCAGCTCCACGCGGAACCTTCCAGCTCACTGCTGCAGGCTGCGGATGGAGGCGGGCCCCACTGAGCCTCCCTGGGAGAGAAGTGCATCTGGAGATAGAAAGGGCGGCCCGTCAGGGAGCAGCAGGCATTTGACAAAAACAAAGCCTCGAAGGGCACCCCCCCACCCCTGCCCCATGCCAAGAGCGTGGTTAGCCTGGCGCTCTGTGCCCTGCCCCGTGCCCACGAGCATCCTTAGCACAGGGCAGCCCGCCGTGCACGGGGTGGGCTGCGCTCCTTCGGGACGGACACTGGTGACCGATGGCCATCCTCGTCCCCGAGGCTCCAGAAGTGACCGTCAATGCAATCAAATCCACTCACCATCATCGCCGGCAGATCACCCACCCCGAGGGGACTCGTGAGGGCTACCAGATGCGGTCCCTGGCCTCAAGGGTTTCAGGGCAAGATCAAAGGTTTTAGATTTTAGCCTTTGGTAGTCGGTGTGAAGCCTCTTGGGGTTTCTGAGGGACAGGATCACGGAATTTTGGCAAGACTCATCCGGCTGCCTTGCATCAAGTATCTTGGATGGTAAGACAATAAACAAAGGAACCAAGCCCTTGAAGCCAACGTGTTACCAAGTGCCCAGAGAGGCCCTGGAACATTCTCTGGGCAACATGTGTCATGCTATCTAAGTCACGAGGTACTTACTTGCTCAGTGCTCAGTGCTCTTCAGGCCCCTGTGCCTCAGGAGCTTGGTTCAGGCCCTGAGCGCAGCCATTCCATCCCAGGCACCCGTTTCCAAGCAGCAATCTAGACACATGCATGTCGCCGTTCCCTCAAGAGTCCCAGTGCCTGAGAGGGGGAGGACTTCCTTGTGCCTTCCCACCCCTCTGTGTCGATGGCCTCTTCCCTCAGCACTGAGAAGAGCCGAGCTGATGGATTCCTCTCTGCCACAGAAATACCTCCTGGGACAGGTGACAGTGTGACACAGACACATCCACTCTCTTACTGCCCCAGGGACCCAGGTGTGGAATCATAACCTGCTAACCAGTTCAATAGGTAAGAATAATACTAATAATGAACACCATGGGCAGGGTCTGAGGCACACGGTACATAGGAGACACCAAACCAAGCCCAGTCCCTGTGCTCAGGTGATGATGAAAGTCCAGAAGATGCTCAATGCTATTCACAAACATCCATGGCGAGAGACCGACTATGACAGGATGTGAAAGAACTCCAGAGAAGCAGCTGAGGAAACACCACAGGCATGGGGGACACCCAAGTGACTTGTTCCACAGGCACGTATCAGGATGGTAGATGCTGACAGACCAGAAGAAGCTCTGCAGATCTGATTAGGTGGAGATAAAACAACAGCAAGAAAAATGTACGTCTCCTGAATGAACAACAGAAGAACACCGGCGCACGTGCTCTGCAGCCCGCCCAGGCGGCCCTGGACTCCCTACAGTCCCTGGGCAGGGAGGTCCCCAGCCCTCACTACTCTGGCCATATGGCAATTGGCGGGGAAGCACATGGCCTGTGCCAGGAGGAGATGCAGTCCCAGGAGGCTCCAGGACATCTACTCGAGGGCTGTCTGAAACCTTCCTTTCTCCCCTCAGCAACATGAAATACTTGGCGGGTTTGACACAGTGGGTCCTGGTTGGAAAGGTGACAAGCAAGCCCCTCTAAGCCACAGCAGGCCCCACTGGCTTGGCGATGACCGGCAGCCCTCTGACCATCCCCTCCTCACAAGGCCACCCACAGATGCCAACAGCCGTGTTGTACATGTAACACGTACACAGCACCTTCAAAGTTCACTGGGTCCTTCTGCAGACATTGCTGAGTCTCACAGCATCCCTGGGGGGGGGGGGGGAAGGCACTCAGAAGCCCGGGCTGCTGATAAAAGTTCTGCTGTACTGTTTCCTACTGTGTCTAGGATGCATCTGCAGGCACATTCCACTCCAATGATTTCTTTGGCTTCACTGTCTCTTCATAGCCTCCCTCCCCAGGAAGGACACCGTGACAGCCACTGGTTCCTCACTCCGAGACGACTTCCTGCCCATCTAGGGGCTACAGGAGAGTCAAAATAATAATTAAAGGGCATCGGAAGGCAGGTTTGGTTCATTATCAAATAAAATAGGCAGACACTGATGCAAAATGGGCTCATGGGACAGAGAAAGCATCAGCCTGGCTGCAGTAGGAAGCCACAGAGTACCAGGGGGTTGGAATGATGCCTGGCAGTTAGCAGAAACTAACTCATGCTGAATGCTTTTTTTTTCTTTTTTTGTATAGTTGATCCTTAGTATTCATGTAGTCATATTCTACAAAGTCTCCATGACCACTGAATTAGCCGTTACTGGACCATCGCCCCCAGGGGAAATGGAAGGTCACGTGACTCTGAGCCACTGGTCAAAACCACAGAGCAGCCCACACACATTTGGGTGAATCTCCCCTTCCTGTTTCTGGATTGCTGAGTTGTGAACGCTGAACCCAGTCAACAGCACTACAAGGCCCGAAGGATGCTTGTGTAACACACGGACTGTCTCCATTGGGCACGTCCCAACCGTCTCATGTGCGGGGACCCCAGGGGCTGGAACTGAGGGCAGCATGTCGGCTCCAAGCTTATGGAGGTCAAGAAAACGTACAGAAACGTATAAAAGCGGCATTAAGTAAACCACAGAAGGAAAGACTATTCACAGCACGAGAGCTGCACCGGGGGCAGGGCGCGGTCTTACAGGCTCCCAGTGGGCACACGGCATTGGGTACCGATGACTGCCCCCTCGGTGCTCTGAGCAGGTCCACAAACAGCTGCGGGGGCACGGCGAGCACTGACTCTGGGTCACGAATCAGTACTAGCGGGTGGGTCAGCTGCAAACCCAGACCCATGAATCATGAGGAGTCGTCCTTTGTTGCAGAAGGGATGTGAAGAGAGGCACTCGGTCTGTGTCTGCGGAATGGGATCAGAGCTGGGAAGACAAATGAGTTATCAGGGCAACAGACACGGAGGCCAATGAAGTGGGAGAGGGCAGCCGGCCCTGCTCAAGCAGTGGCAGGAGGGGGCACGGCCCAGGGGCGGTGCGGCCAGGCGGGGAGGGCTGTGGATATTACCCGCAATCTCAGAGCACCTGGCCAGGTGCAGGACCAGAGAGGTGCAGAATTTCAGGACCTCAGAGGGTGGCCCAGGAGAGGGCCCAGATCAGGTTGGCACCCACCGCCCAGCACCCTTCAGAATCCCCAGGATGGAGAGGACTGGCTGGTCCGGGGGAGCAGGAGGAGCAAAGGGCTCCAGAGTGCCAGGCCTCCAAGTCTCGGGATCCAGTATCTGTACAAAAAGGACATGGGGGGGGGGGGCACTGAGGATGGGGGGGGGCCAGAGCTGGGACTGGGGCCCAGAGCTGGGAACCAGGCACCAGAGCTGTGGGCCAGGGGCTGGAACTGGGAGCCGGGTGCCAGGGGTTGAAGCTGGGGGCCAGGAGTTGGGGGTCAGGGGCCGGGGGCCGGAGCCGGAAGCCAGGGGTTGGAGCTCGGGGCCGGGGCCAAAGCTGGAGGTAGAGGTCAGGAGCTGGGGGCCAGGGGCTAGAGCTGGGGGCCAGGGGCTAGAGCTGGGGGCTGGGGGCCGGGCAGGTCTTCCCCAACCCCACCTCTGGCTCCCTCCTGTGCACCCCTTCACCTTCCAATGGTGCATCACTGCTGACCCGTCTCCTTCGCAAATGTTGGTCAAAGCCCTTGACATGCCTGGACACCTACACGTGCCTGATAAAAGGCTTTGTCCTTAGGCCAGAGCTGGGCACTCTGATCATTCAGCTCACGTACAGACAGGAAACAGACACAGTTAGGGGGAGCTCTTGGAGCTTTTTCATTTGATCCCATTCCTTTATTTTCCCTTGTGTTGTCCTCACTTGAAGAGACTGATCCAAAACTACTGTTTGAAATAATGTCAAAGAACTTACTGCATATGTTTTCCTCTAGGAGTTTCATGGTCTCAGGGCTTCAGGTATCTAATGCATTTGGGTTTATTTTTCTGTTTTTCTGTTTGGTGTAAGAGAGTGGTCCAGTCTCATTCTTTTGCATGTGGTGGTTCAGTTTCCCCAACACCATTTGTGAAGAGACTGTCTTTTCCTCATTGCATATTCTTGCCTCCTTTGTTGTAGCTTAATTGACCATCGGATGTGGGTTTATTTCTGGGCTCTCCATTCTGTCCCATTGATCTATGGGTCAATTTTTGTGCCAACACCATACAGTTTTCATTATGATAGCTTTATAGTAAATCATGTGGATATCTAGGACTGTGATGCCTCCAGCTCTGTTCTTCTTTCTCAAGATTGCTTTGGCTACTGGGGGTCTTTTCTGATTCCATAAAGACTTTAGGATTCCTTGTTCCAGTTCTGTGAAAAATGTCATTGTTACTTTGATGGGAATTGTATTGAATCTGTAGATGGCACAAGGGAAACCATCAACAAAACCAAAAGGCAACCTACCTAATGGGAGGAGATATCCGCAAATCATACACCCAACTAGGGGTTAATATACAAAATACATAAAGAACTTACACAACTGAACATAAAAAACCAAATACCCCAATTAAAAACTGGGCAGAAGACTGGAATAGATCTTTCTCCAAAGAAGACCTACAGATGGGCAACAGGCACATGAAGAGATAGATGCTCAGAGTCACTCAAGAGGGAAATGTAAATCCAAACCATAGTGAGACATTCCCTCACACCTGTAAGACCAGCTATCACCACAAAGACAAAAAAAAGCACAGGTGTGGAGAAAAGGAACCCCTGGTACCACTGTTGGTGGGAATGTAAGTGGTGCAGCCACTGTCAAAAACAGTAGGGAGGTTCCTCAAAAACGAAACAGAACTACCTGGTAGTCCAATGCTTCTACTTCTGGGTATTATCTGAGGACATGAACACACCAACTGGAAGAGAATGCACTCTTATGTTCACTGTGGCATTACTGATAACACCCAGGATACAGAAGCAACCTAAGTGTCCGACAGACGGATAAAGAAGATGTGATACACACAGACGTGCACCATGGAATATTATTCAGCCATAAAAAAGAATGAAATCTTGCCATTCGTGACAACATGGATGGACCTAGAAGGAATTATGCCAAATGAAACGAGTTGGGCAGAGGGAGACACGTACTGTATGACTCCACTTACATACGGAAGCTAAACAACAAAACAAACAAAGCAAAACAGAAATAGGCTCATAGATACAGGAAACAAACCCCTGGTCACTAGAAAGGGGAGGGCTTCTGGGGATGAAACAGGTGAAGGGGATCAGATGTACCAACCTCCAGTAAAAAATAAATAAAGAAGATGCAATGTACACACAGGGAACACAGCCGATAATACTGTAATGACCTTGTACAGTGACAGATGGCAATTAGACTTTCCACGGGGACCATTCTGTGATGTATATCAGATCTCTATGATTTAAGCCTGGGACTCGGAGGATATTGTACGTCAATTACACTTCAATTAAAAAAACAAACAGAGTCTCTGAGCTGACAGTCTGACTCCGGAGCCCTCAGCTTTAAGCAGGGGCCTAGCAGCTCCTGCATGCTCACTGCTGAGTCCCCGCAGCTTGGGGTAGAGCTGGGGCGTCCCAGGGACCGCAGAAATAGAAGTTGGATCATGCTCACCTCTGACCTTCCAGGGGAGCGCCTTGAAGCCCCAGGCTCAGTCCTTCCTTCTCCAGCAGCTTCCATCAGGCACAAGGGTGTCTGCCCCGTGCCGCCCCCGGTCCTGCCCCAGGACTTGGGCCAACACTCTGCTGTGCTGAGACTCTTCATACTTCTCCAACAAGGGGCCCGAATCTTCACCAGGCACCGGGCTCCGGCTCCTGACCCCGCAGGCTCCCCTCCCACGGAGAGCTCTGTGGTGGGCCAGCCCTGAGGACCAGAGACAAGTCTGTGCAAGCAGCCACCGCCCTGCTGAGAACTTTCCATCCCAAATTAACACACATGTTCTATTCCAGCCACAGAGCCCACTAATGCGAGTAACTTAATCACACTGTTGTTTGCTCAGTCTGGCCATAAAGCCCGTAAACCTCATCCTCCCGGGGGCTTTCGCCACTGGCTGGGGAATGAACGACACACGTCAAGCTCGTTACATGGCTCCCTCAGGACTGTGCTCCCATTTCTGCTCTCGGGCCCTCCAACCCCGAGCCACTGCATGTCAGCCCCGAGCAATGCCCTCCCCTGAATCACTGAATGCCAGCACCTAACCTTTAAAAAGTCCCGACAGGTCAGAGAGCAAGGCGGAACAAGGAAACTCTAATCAGGCATTGCTTCTATCTGCACATGCTCCTCATAAATTATGAAATCTCTTCTCGCCAAGTGTCTCCCAAAAAAGACAAAGAAAATGGATCTTTTTCTGCTCCCCAATCTAATCTGGGTATAAAGTGAAATTAAAATCAACAAACGGCTAAGTGTGCCTAACCCTTAGTCTATTAATCCAACAAATGGGTGGAACGATGCATCTACATTTAATAGCACAGGCAAATAGAAGAGCGGTTGGCTGCTAGCCCGGCAACGATGACACATGGACACGCAGCGTGGCTGAGAGGCAGCAGGACGTGGGTGGGAGAAGCAGGGGCCGGAGGGGCTGCAGGAGACCCTGCTCTGTCACCGAGTAGCTCGTGGAGTTGGGTGTATATCACTTCACTCTCCAGGCCTGGGTTTCCTCCCCTGGAAAACACTGACATAAAGATAATTTGGTCACCGTGAGGGGTGCCCAGATGGCTCCGTCGGTTGGGCGGCTGCCTCTTAATTCCCACTCCAGTCAGGGCCGCGGGGTCCTGGGGTCAGGCTCCGTGTTGGGCTCCACATTGGGCCTGGAGTCTGCCTGGGGTCCTCTCCCTCTGCCCCTCCCTCCCCACCTCTCGCAGAATAAATAAATACATCTGTAAAAAGGTTTATTTGGTGACAGTGAGATCAAATAAGGCCCCGGGCCCAGAAAGCCCTTGTGAGACCCTTTGGTCCTGCTCTGAGGCAGACGAGGCCCCTGGGCCCAGGTGTCCCACGCGCTGAAGGGCCTTTGGAAGGTCTACCCTGGATTCCAGCAGAGCCAAAGGAAACTGCGCCGAGAGGATTTCGAGAAATCCCAGCCGGGGGAGGCAAGCTCAAACTGGATGGAAAGAATTCGTACTCCCCGTGGCCCGCCAGCCCTTGGCCTCCTGACGTGATCAGATGCTGGATTTGGAAGCAGCTAACACGATCAAATTCTTCACACTTCTAATTACTTCATGGTTTGTACACACATTTTGGCGGTTGCGTCAAGGCTGTTTTATTAATTCACAGATTTTCACTATTTTTGCTTCTCCTTTTCTTGCCAATTAGCTGCCCCTTGGCATCTGGGGAGAGCTACAGTGGGCACCGGTCCTCCCTGCCCCCTGGCCCCCACCCAGGGTGAGAGTCAGCAGCCAGCATGGTGGGAGGGGTGGCCTGGTGGGGCCATTCCCCAAGGATGCCTCACTGCTTCCTCTGCCCGAGAGACCAGCCTGTAGGCCCCCCATGGCCGCAGGCTGATCCTACACGCGCTCCAGGCCCGGGCTCACACCTCATGGAAAAGCCTGCCATTGCTACCCCCGTGAACATTCTTCCATTAGTCCCCCCAGGGACTAATTAGTCCCCCCATTAGTCTCCCGAGAGCACCCGAGGCACCCAGGTCACCGGTGTGGCCAATCAATACCACCCAAACTCACAGCTGCATGAAACCCTGCCCGTCTGTCAGCCCTCGGCAGGCGGAACAGGGCAAGGATCTGGTTCGAGTCCAGCTACTCGTGGGCTCACCTCACCTCCCCAGGGTCACACCATACGTGCTACGTGCAGAGGACGGAGGTTCCAGGACTGCCACAAGCAGCCGGCTGAGGGACGCGGTACCTAGTGGCAGGGCGTGTGGGCCTGACTGTCAATCAGAAGGACCTCAAGACTGGGCTCCACGTGGAGCCAGGGCCTTGCCCTCGCCCAGGGCCCAGGCTGCCTGATGCTGGGGGCAGGAAGCGGGAGGGGGAGCCTGTGGCTTTACGGGGCCATAGGCCCCCGCCCTGCCCTCCTCAAATGATTTCCTCAACCCCCTTCTTTTGGAATGACCCCCCGGGGGAGGGCCAGGCAAGACCCAGCTGAGGAAATGCAGAGGGAGTGGAGATGGAAGCCGTGTGGCAGGGCTGGGGGGCCAGAGCGCGGGGCTGGGAAGGCGAGGCCGCCCCCTTGGCCACAGGGCCCGAGAACATACTACTCGTGTCGGGGCGCCGGGCGCCAGGGGCAGCCCGCATGTGAGAAACGGCACACGCTGGTGGACGCCAGCAAGGCCTTGACACCCGCCATCGGGCCTGGGGCTGACACGGGGCGTCCCTGACGGCGGGCAGGAGGGGTGCAGGAGTGACCCTCTGGGCGCAGCTGGCCGCCTGCCACGCCCACACCTGCACTGTGCCCCCGTCGGCCGCCAGGCTTCCCGCGCCCGAGGTGGGCTCCCGAGGTCGCAGGCCAGCTGCCCTGGGCACAGCACGTGTCTCCCGGGGCCAGCCCTGTCCTCGTGCCCATCAGCACAGGGAGGCACGGCACTGGCGGCGCCTCGGGCAGCCTGAGCGGCGGCTCCCTACAAGCAGCAGCTCCTTGCACGTGGCCCGGGCTGTTTCCAGACACTTCTCACCCGCCGGGTCCCCGAGGCTGAATCAGGTTGGAATTCGGTGCCACAGGCCGAGGGGGAAGACAGGGCTCGCTGGCCCACCCGCCTCGACATGCGTCACGCATCACACTGGCTGCTCTCCAGTGTCGTGTCCTGAACACACCGTCCTCCAGGCCCCAAGGCAGCCAAGGCTCCCCAGGGGGCCGCACCAGAAGAGCAGTCCAGACCCGGCCCTCAGCAAGGACACCGCATAGATTAAAAGGGATGTTTCTCATTGTTATATTTTTTTAAAGATTTTATTTTTTTGAGACACAAAGAGAGAGATCATGAGCAGAGGGAGGAAGAGGGAGAAGCATGTTCCCCACTGAGCAGGGAGCCCGACGCAGGACTGGACTCGACCCCAGGACGCTGGGATCATGACCGGAGCTGGGGGCGAGCGCTTCACCGGCTGAGCTCCCCGGGCGCCCCATGCTCTTGTTCTAAAGCCCTAAACCCATATATCTGGCAGTTTGTGGTGGCTGCTACTCGATCATCCATAAAAGTCTTTCCTTGCCTGAAATAAATCACTGTTTCTCAGATGCTGCATTTCCAAACCTCCGGGCCTGTCACAGCCGCAGGGCAAGGCCCAGTGCCACCTAGGGCGACCGTTCCCACCAAGTGTCTAGCACTGGTGCCATGGACCCACACAGCCCCAGGGCCCTCCCCAGGCAAACCGCATCCGAGGACACACGGCAGGAGCGCGGAAGGGCCTCCGACCCCGCAGCTCTGCAGGGCCACTCCAGCTGTGGGAGGCCCTGGGCTAGAGGGGCAGGACAGCAGGACGGCCTGGTGCTTGTCCTCAGGGGTCCTCGCAAACGCCCTCCACACTGAGCCCTCTCCCACAGCCTGCCTCCCTGGGACAAGGGCAGGGCACGGGGCAGCCCCCGGGAGATGGGCATGGGCTCCCCGCCCTCCAAAGCCGTGGGGCCAGCAGGGGACAGACCTGCGGGTGCACCCTTGCTGCCATGAAACACCGGGTCTCCCCCCAGAAGACTCCCCCAAGCCCGCCTGGCTGGAAGGCAAGGCCCTCCTCCTGCTCTTTGGCCCACTTCTGCTGTTCCTTGTGTTTGTGGCCACCATCGTGCCTCTGCATATACTAAAGTCCCCCGAGGCCACCGTGGACTCCAGGGTTAACTGGTACTATGCGCACATCCTGTCTCCCCAGAGGCCCTCAACGGCCCACAGCGGGGACTCAGAGCCGGACACGGGCAGTAAGTGTCGGTGGACATCCGGGCGGGAAGGAGTTGCTCTTCGAATGATGGCATCTCTAACGTTGTGCCACATGGACACCACAGACATAAAGTCTCGTGCACACTTGGCAAAGAAAGAAACTGAAGAAACTCCAGGGAAATCTTAAGAAAGGTGTTGGCAAGAGCCAGCCTACCGGGGACAATGCAGGTTTCACTTCCAGGGAAAACTCTGCTCCTGGCGGCATCTGTACCTGAATTATCAAGAGCTCAATTCTCCAGCTCGCCATCCCTCTCTGCCACTGTGTGGGCTCCTGGTGGCGCTGACCACCAGCTCTGGATGGAGACAAGAGTCAAACCTCAAACCTTTAGCGGCTAAAGCAAACGGTCAGCGTGGGGAGTCGGCCAAAATCCATGACTTTGTGGTGGACTGAGGCTCTCCTGACTTTTCAGTTCACAGAGTCGCTTGCTCCCAGACCTGTCAGCACCTCTCTGCCACAAGGACCAGGTCCATTTCCCTCCCTGGGATCCAAAGGTCCTCAGGGGCAGGCATCTTCTCTCTCTGCCTGCAGGTTTGGAAGGCCCCACAGTGAAGAAGTCAGAGGGTCTGAATCTCAGCTTTATTGCCAACTACCCAGAAAACTAGGTGCGAGCTACTTAGTCCTTCCAAGGCTTGGTTTGCCCATCTGGAAAATGGTCATCATAGGGCCTCCGTGATGTGCTTAAGTGAGTGAACACATACAAAAGCACTGAACACAGGCTCCAGTCATGTAACGAGCGGTCAATAAAATTAAATACTGCTCTTCCTCTTTAATAGCCTCCAAGGACCCTGTTTCCTAGCAAGTCCCATAACAAAAAGGCTACTTGACTCAAAAGAAGTAAAAATAAGATGGCATAATGATTAAGTCGATAGTTACCTAACTACACAGATAACGTCTCCAAAGGGGGAAGGAAAGTAGATGGGCGGGGGGGGGGGGGGGGGGGGGGGGTCGGGGAGGCCTACAGGTGGATTTTTCTTCTTCCTTTAAGTTATGTTAGTGTCGTTCTGGTTCTTTGTGCTGATTCCGAAAAATGAGTAGGGGTGCAGAGTGATCTTCATAGTGAACTATGTAGCCCCACTTCCCGCCCCGTGTGCAAACAAACAAAGTAAATGCTGAGAAGCCAGTTTCATCTTAGTGCACGCAGGGCACCTCGGATTGTAAAGAGGCGCATTCCACAGGCAGATTGCACGCCAGAATTTCCAAAGAGGGGACCTAAGAGTCTGCATCTTATTAAGTAAGTTCCTCAGGGGATTATACGCCCAGAAGTCTGAGAGATTCTAGAAAGAACTCTGGGTTTGCAATCAGAAGATCCAAGTTCTAGTCTTAGCTCTGCGGCTGTCTTTTAGCAAAAGTCCCACATCCTCCTGGGTTCCCTTTTGCTTTCTGCTTGTAATGCTTCCAACTGGATGATCACTGAGATCCGTCCTAAAAGAGAAGGGGTCAGTCACATTCCCCATCGGGAACCCAGGACAAAGGAGAAAAGCTGGCCAGAGAGCCCAGATTCCTGAGGATAACTAAATAATCCTCAGGACAAATAAATATTCAGCAAGTGATCAGGCCTCAGCAAAAGTGAGATGCATGGTGACGTCTGCCAAGCCAAATAACGCCGCCGCACAGCCTGCATTCCCCGGGAGAGCCAGGACCCAGCTCTGCTTCACAGCCGGCAGCTGGCGGCAGGGCCCAGCCTCCTCTCCTGTCAGGCCCCCACGGCTCCAGCCTCCAGCCAGGCAGAGAGAAAGGACTGTGGGAGGAGAGAGGGAGCTCACATTCCCGGCTCTGGGAAAAGGCCACCATGGCTACAAACGAGAAATTTCCCTGAGGGCGAGTGTGTTGGTTGCACCGAGGGAGAAAGAACCACTGGCAAGACTGGAGAGGAGGGCAGCCACCAGAGACCCCCGAGCTGTACTCACCTCCCTGGGGCAGTCAGAGCCCACGTCCAGCGTCATGTGAACGCCCGGGACCTGATGAGCCCGTTCACCTGCTGAGTAGACATCATGACTCACAGAAAAACAGCCCATGGCTGATCATTTCATTCCTTCTAATGAAGGAGTAACAAATACCCTATTTGCAGACTGCCCAGTACAGCATGTAGGAGCTCGTACCCCTTAGGCCAGGATGCTCTGCCTGGATGTTAACCCAGGTTCACAGAAGGTCGAGTTTTTATGTCGACTCGAAAGATCCTTCAAATACCTCTTTCTCTTTGCGGGGGGGGGGGGGGGGGCATCCTCATTAGAATAAGACATTTTGCACTTATATTCACCTGCTTGCAGTGGTAACGTGCAGACTTTAGCTTCCTTGGGGCGCAGAAAGACATGCTGTAGGGAGGCAGTTACCCCGCCCGGAGCCTGAGACGGCAAGTGTCCAGCACACCGACTTTCTCTTTTTTGGGGGCGTGGGGACAAAGGGGGAGGGAGAGAGACAATCTCGAGCAGGCTGCATAACCAGTGCCGAGCCAGAAGCGGGGCTCGAGCTCATGACCCCGAGATCATGACCTGAGGTGACACCGAGAGTCAGATGCTGAACCACTGAGCCAGGCGCCCCTGCACACTGGCTTTCCGACAGTATTTTTTTTTTTTTTTTCCGACAGTATTTTTATAGGTCACAGTCTTTGTATTTTCTCTCCAGGTTTGGGATTTTTTAAATCCTAATCTATCTCTTCAAGCACCTGTCCCACATGGGCTCACCCCAGTACGATGATGACGCTCTCATAAGCCGAGCAAATGTTTCCTTGTCAGGCTTGTAAATGGTTCCTCGTTACTTGTGGTCTCTAACACCTCTACAGATAGAGATTTTAAAAGCACCGCGATACATTTTAGAGATAATTCAAAAACACAAGTGTCCTCCAAGACAAGGGAAATTAGCAGGAATAAATAAAAGACACAGCCTTTACCCTCAGTTTTATTATGAGATACAAAGGACAGGCATGGCCACCGGAAAAGGCCTGAGGGTCTTAGAGGACCCCAGATTAACATCGGAATCACCATGGCAAAAGCCATCTTACCACAGACCTATATGAAGAAAAATATGACTTCAGAGCCTGTGTATCTTCCTCCTCTTATTTTCCCCCACATCACTCAAGCCCTTTTTCAGGGTATCCTGTTCAGTTTTAAAAGTGAAATGAGGGATAAAGGGGGGTGGGGGGAGTATAGTGAGAGCAGGTGCAGGGTACTGTAACTAGTTTGGTTTACTCACTTGGGTAAGTATACCTTCTTTAAAGCCAAAGAAGCTCAGACAATGATGACCAGCAGAACGGGGGTGTCACCACGCGAAGGGTCAGGGGAGCTGAACATGTTAATGCTAGAGATACAGGTGGATTTGGTGCAGGGGGTAAAAAGGGCTGCAGGGAGCACACATGCACACACCTTACTTACAGATCAAAAAAAAGAAAGTTTCAGGGGACTCCTGGGTGGCTCAGCAGTGGAGCATCTGCCTTTGGCTCAGGGCATGACCCCAGGGTCCTGGGATTGAGTTCCACATCAGGTTCCCTCCATGGAGCCTGCTTTTCTCTCTGCCTGTATCTCTGCCTCTCTCTCTCTCTATGTCTCTCAGGAATAAATAAAAATGAAAGGAAAGAAAGAAACGAAGAAAGAAAGAAAGAAAGAAAGAAAGAAAGAAGAGAGAAAAAGAAGAAAGAAAGAAAAAGAAAGAAAGAAAGAAAGAAAGAAAGAAAGAAAGAAAGAAAGAAAGAAAGAAAGAAAGAGAAAGAAAGAAAGTTAGTTTCAGGCTCAAAGAAGAAAGTTTGCAAGTAAGTGCATGCTCTCGTCCAAAGGAATGGCCGGCTCCTCACAAAGCAGTGAGCTCCCTGCTGTGGGACATGTTCCAGGAGAGGCAACAATCTGTCACAGGTGGTATGAGGGCTCTGGCACTCGGTGCTACAATGTCAGGAGCATCTAAACAAGGGTAGTCACGGAGCTGGAGCACAAGATGGATGGGCGGTAGGTAAACGTCTGTGGTCACAAGTCTGAGTATGATTTCACAGGAATGTTCTAGAGAGGATTTTAAATCCTAAGATGGGCAGGTGGATCCGAAGGCCTATGACATTTCCTCCACTGGATTCCTGGTGTAACATCGGACTGATCCACGAGGACAGGTGCAATCACCGACCTCTGGGCCTTCTCTGCTCCAGGATCCAGTTCTGCGTGAGAGCGTCCTCAGCTCTGTGACAGAGCTGGAAAAGGGGCCCCTGGTGAGAGCAACAGACTGGAGTTTGTCAGGGGTTTAACCAAATGGAATAAAAAGGGGTCGCAACTCTAAGGAGGGTCTAATCCCTGCAAAGTCAAGTTTGACAAAAAGTAATTATCATGAGGTTTCCCATGGGCTTACCATGAACTATTGAAAATGCTTTTAAAACGAAACAAGTGAGCAAAGGGGGGAAAAGGAGAAGGAGACAAACCAAGAAACAGACTTCACTGGAGAGACTGAGGGTCTCTGGAGGGGAGGGGGCGGGGGGGGATGGGGATGCAGAGGGCTCCTGCGATGTCCTGTAGGTGTCCTATGGAGGTGCTGAATCTCTATACTGTACACCCAAAACCAATGTCATGCTGTATGCTAACTAACTGAAACTTAAATAAAAGCTTCGAAAAAGGACATTAATATGGAGAAAATTGAAAAAGTTAAAAAATAAAGTGCTTTTTAAACCCTACACTTTAGTTCCTGCCATGTACCACTTTTTAAAAAATGGAATCATTTTTCTCTTTGATTTAAAAGATCAAAATTGTTTTCTCTGTTAAAAAAAAAAGGGGGGGCTATCTCAGTATTGCCTCTGAATTTACAGAACCCTACATGTTACTTAGTTGAAACTACTTTAGCCAGAATGGGCCAACTCTGCCCTCATTTTGAGAAAATCTGCAAAAATCCAAGAGGAAAGAGAAAAAACCCTGGGTAGTTATTCACTTTATAAAAGCGTCCTTCGTTTTGCACACCAGCTCACAGAGACACGTAGAGCACGAAGCTGAGCCTCAGAGAGGAGGATGACAATGATGGTGACAATTATCCCCACATATTAAACACTCCCTTTGGGATCCCTGGGTGGCGCAGCGGTTTGGCGCCTGCCTTTGGCCCAGGGCGCGATCCTGGAGACCCAGGATCGAATCCCACATCGGGCTCCCGGTGCATGGAGCCTGCTTCTCCCTCTGCCTGTGTCTCTGCGCCTCTCTCTCTCTCTCTCTGTGACTATCATAAATAAATAAAAATTAAAAAAAAATTAAACACTCCCTTTATGCCAGACCCTTACCTATATGGCCTCTCAAATACGTTCACTCACTTAAGACTCAAGACACCCAGTGCAAGACCTCGTTTGTCAGCCATCTGCGCACAGTGGGAGGCGTGCAGAACTAATGTGTGCAAACCCAGGGAGGGATCCCTAAAAAGAGAGGAATGCCCTGCTTTTCATCCTTTTCCCTTCCTTCTGGCTGAGTTGCACACGTGGTAACCCCTCCTGACCCACTCAGCTGAGGGCACTATCGGAGGGAAAGGGGCACAGCCAGATGGAGAAAGCCTGGGCCCCGACTCTCGGGAGCTGCCGCAGCCCCATGGGCAGAGAAATAGACTGCTGGGCATTTCAGTGACGAGAGCACGGAGACTCAGCCCTGGACTCATGCAAGAAGGCCGTGTGCACCAGGCCCACACTTTAGAGAGCTCACAGTATCGCAACACACGCGCACACACACATGCACACGCACACATACCGGTCACTCAAGACCACTGACACTGTGCAACCAGTACCTAGAACATCCTCCGGCACGACTAACATCACTCAAGCCCCAGGGACACATTTCTCCCCGTCTCTTGCCTTTGTCTTCAAAACAAAAGGCCACTGTGTCCACGTGTCCTGAGTGACTGGGGCCTGGCCGCGACCGACGTCAGGAACAGAGGCAACAAGGGTACAAGGGGAACCTGAGCAGCGCCAGCACTCGGGCCTCAGCTCATCACATGCTCCTCTCAGCGTCAGCGCAGCAGGTTTCTGCATAATGAACAAGTACAGCTTCCCAGCGGGACAGATTATCTACTTTTTTTTTTTTTGTTCCTCTTCATCTTCCAATTCTTGGTTCCAGCAGCACCACTGGGTTAAGCGTGGTATTTGCGAGTTGCATACGAAAGTGGAGCAGTAGTGCTCAGTATTAGACAATTTATGTGACTCTTAAATCCACACACATCTATGTAGGTCTGAAGTCAATGCATATGAGATGTGACCCTGTGTCTCTACACCAGCAACCAGATAGACTTTGAAAGTTACAACTACAAGTAGTTTTAGTTTTTTAAAAGACTTTTATGTTTTTTTTTAAGATTTTGTTTTTAAGTAATCTCTACACCCAATATGAGGCTCAAACCTACAACAACCCTGAGATCAGGAGTCACATACTCTGGGGCACCCGGGGGGCTCAGGGGCTGAGCATCTGCCTTCGGCTCAGGGCGTGACCCCGGGGCCCTGGGATTGAGTCCCACATTGGGCTCCCCGTGGGGAGCCTGCTTCTCCCTTTGGATGTGTCTCTGCCTCTCTCTGTGTGTCTCTCATGAATAAATAAAACTTTAAAAAAAAAGAGTCACATACTCTACTGACTGAGCCAGCCAGGTGTGCCTATTTTTATTAAAATATTTAATAATTGGGGATCCCTGGGTGGCGCAGCGGTTTAGCGCCTGCCTTTGGCCCAGGGCGCGATCCTCGAGACCGGGGATCAAATCCCACGTTTGGCTCCCGGTGCATGGAGCCTGCTTCTCCCTCTGCCTATGTCTCTGTCTCTCTCTCTCTCTGTGTGACTATCATAAATAAATAAAAATTAAAAAAAATATTTAATAATTGAACTAAGGTTCAAGGAATTAAATAACAATTCAGCCTAAATTATTTTAATTTAAAATGTAATACTTATTATTTATAATTTGTATTGCCTTTTAACAGATTTTTTAATATTTTAGTAATCTTTTGAAGACTTTCATTTAAAATGATTTTTGATGACTTTAAACTTATATTTTGATGAAAATACATCCAAATTTCGATGTTTATAGCAACAATGTCCACAATAGCCAAACTGTGGAAGGAGCCTCAGTGTCCATCGAAAGATGAATGGATAAAGAAGATGTGGTCTATGTATACAATGGAATATTACTCAGCCATGAGAAACGACAAATACCCACCATGAGCTTCAACGTGGATGGAACTGGAGGGTATTATGCTGAGTGAAGTAAGTCAATCGGAGAAGGACAAACATTATATGGTCTCATTCATTTGGGGAATATAAATCATAGTGAGAGGGAATATAAGGGAAGGGAGAAGAAATGTATGGGAAATATCAGAAAGGGAGACAGAACATAAAGACTCCTAACTCTGGGAAACGAACTAGGAGTGGTGGAAGGGGAGGAGGCAGGGGGTGGAGGTGAATGGGTGACGGGCACTGAGGTGGGCACTTGACGGGATGAGCAATGGGTGTTATTCTGTATGTTGGCAAATTGAACACCAATAAAAAATAAATTTATTATTATAAAAATAACAAATTTGACACACATTTTTTAATACTTTAGATTTTTTTAAAAATTATTTATTTATTTGCAAGAGAGAGAGAGAGAGAGAGAGAGCACAAGTGGGAGGAAGGAAACAGAAGGAGAAGGAGAAGCAGACTCCCTGCTGAGCGTGGAGCCCAACCCCAGCCTGGTCCCAGGGTTGACCTGAGCTGAAGGCAGACACATAACTGACTGAGCCACCCAGATGCCCCTAATCCATTAGATTCTTATTGTCAATTGAAAACCAGGTATGGTAAACAACATAATTAGTGATTTTTTTTTAATGAAGATAAAAAAATGTAAATGTATCTTATGAATTGAATTAAATGTCTATTTTTTTAATTTTATTCATTTGATAGTGAAAGGGAATAAGGGGAAAGGAGAAAAAATGAGTGGGAAATATCAGAAAGGGAGACAGAACATGAGAGACTCCTAACTCTGGGAAATGAACTAGGGGTTGTGGAAGGGGAGGTGGGTGGGGGGTGGGGGTGACTGGGTGACAGGCACTGAGGGGGGTACTTGATGGGATGAGCACTGGGTGTTATTCTGTATGTTGGCAAATTGAACACCAATAAAAAAAATTTATAAAAAAATTGTACTCATTTGAGAGAAAAAGACAGAGATAGTAACAGAGATAGTGAGACAAAGCACAAGAGGGGAGGAGAGGGAGAAACAGGTTCCCCACTAAGCAGGGAGCCCGACATGGGGCTCTATCTCAGGACCCTGAGATCATGACCTGAGCCGAAGGCAGATGCTTCATTGACTGAACCACCCAGGCGCCCCTAAATGTCTACTTTATTACCCCATCCAAACATTTCCCATCAGCATAATACCAGAGCATGCAAAGTAATCATTAAATTCCATTATCAGGAATATTTTGCCAACTTTCAATGACATAAAGACCATGGCTTTATCTATATTCTGTTATTATAAAAGCACATTTGTCAAAGCAGCAGAACATAGTATATGTAGCACTGAGTTATAACTCTCATTCTTTAGACATACGGTATGTCATCCATTTGCAGCCTTGCCTGAGGTCTGATGGATATTAGAAAAGGGGTCTTTCTTCAAGCAACTCAACTTATGTCCCACACAATGTGGTGCCTTTGTTTATTTCTCAGATAAGTCAGAGCCCACAAGAGTGAGAAATAAGATGCTGAGTGGCAATCACTGAAGGAATTTGTCGGCTATCTCTACATCCTGTATGTGGTACAGCAGACCCAATGTCTGTAGAGCCGTGTGTCAGTCACTAAGGGACTATTCTGACACAACCAATGTTTGCAGACAGTGTGTGTGTTAGTCATCTACTGCCGTGTAACCAATCCCCACAAACTTAGCAGCTTAAAATAACACGCATTTATTATCTCACGGTTTCTGTGGGTCAAGAATCCAGACACAGTTTAGCTGGATCCTATGCTCAAAGCCTCAAGCTTGTAATCAAAGTGTCAGATGGGCTGCATTCTCATCTGCAGGCTTGACTGGGAAAGAACCCAAGCTCATTTGGGTTGTTGGCAAAATTCATTTCCTTGCAGCTAAAGGTCTTAGGGCCCAACCTCTTACCAGCTATTGGCTGGAAGCCACTCAGATCCTAGAAGCCACCCAGAGTTTCTTGCCACATGGCTCTTTTACAATATGCCCATAAGCTTTTTCAAGGCCAACAGCTGACCCTGTATGTCCAACCTGCCAAGGCAGAGACTTATATAACATAATTAAAGGAATGATATCCTATCACTTTGCCACATTCTATTGGTTAGAAGCCAAGTTACACATTCTGCCACGTTCAAGAGAAGGGGATGACAAAGAGGTTATCCTCCTTGGGGGGGTCACCTTAGGATATGCCTGCTAATGTGTATATCTGTATGTTCTAGCAGAATGGTGAGATCCTGAGAAAATTTCCATGTAGGGGCACCTGGGTGGCTCAGCTGGTTAAGCCTCTCACTCTTGGTTTTGGCTCAGCTCATGATCTCAGAGTCCTGAGACTGAGCCTGGTGTTGGGCTCCATACTCAGTGCTGAGTCTGCTTGAGATTCTCTCCCTCTCCCTCCTCTACTGTCCCGACCCCCCCACACACTGTCTCTCTCTCTCTCCCCCCCTTCTCAAATAAATACATAAATAAAATATTTTTTAAAAAAATTCCCATCTACCTAGAGAAGAAAGGTGATGGACACAATTTTCAGAAATTCATACGGGCCATATATTTGTCCTAGCTGGAAGGTTCCACACCGTGAATTGTACTAAAACTGCTGTTGTTTGCCCTAGATCTTTCTAGGTGTCTAATCAAAGTAGCAACCAGTCATTTTCTGCTCTCTGCCTAGTTACAAAGTTCTGGGTATACTATACATACTCTTCGAGAAGACATTTCTGGTCATGAATTCAGCATCAGTTTCCAGAATTTCCTGATAGATCCAAACTGCAAGGTCCTATAAGATATACACAGAAGATGAACCCAACCCTGTTTTATTATCATTTGCAGCCCTGTTGGTAAGGAAAGACAAGACGCACATCCAAGAATGAAATTTCATTCTAATATCATCTTCTCCCTGAGGCCTCCAGTGAAAGCCTCCTCCCCTCCCTCCTCCTTATCCTCTATTAATCCACATACAAACACAGCTTCTTGTACAGAGTCCTGCACCCTCTACACCTTGACTATCCCCCTATAATCTCTCTCCCATTACACTGGGATATCTTTGAGGCCAGGGTGATTTACTCATACCTACATGGCCAGCCCCTGGAACCACCCCTGACATGGAGCCATCTCTCCACATGATTCAGATGGATGGACAGATTGATAATAGATGAGCTGTATGACGGTAAACAGTATAGGACTGCAGGGGTGAAACCCTTGTTCAAGCCATGCCACTTCTCTGAAGGTATTTCTAATTTTCCCATTAGTAAAAAATGGAATTGTACAATATTCAGCAAAGGAATTGGACATAATAAAATTCTTTTTATTCCTGTGATTCCATCTAATAGGAAGTTCAAAACCAGGCAAAACTAATTCTTAGTCAGAATGGGAGGGTGGAAGAACTGCCTGGGAGTGAAATGAAGAAAACTTTTGCTAGAAATAATCTAAAGCCTGGTCTGTAGACAAGTGTAGGCATATATAAAATATACATCAAGCTGTTCATGTAAGATCTGTGAGCTGTACGCTATGTAGCATACTGAAATCTTTAAAAATCTAAATTAGGGCCCCCGGGTGTCTCAGTGGTTGAACATCTGGCTCCGGCCAAGGCCGTGACCCTGGAGTCCCGGGATCGAGTCCTGCATCGGGCTCCCCAAGGGGGCCTACTTCTCCCTCTGCCTGTGTCTCTGCCTCTCTCTCTCTTGTGTCTCTCATGAATGGGTGGATAAAATCTTTAAAAAAAAAATCTAAACTAAAAAGAGGCTGAGAGGACTGTGTCTGGGGGCTCTGTGTAGAGCACAGCGCCATTACTTCACTAGGAGTCCTATCAGGGAAAGTGGTGTTGGCAGTGTGATCATCTTGAAGGGATCAGCATGAGAGTCCTCCTCAGTTGTTTAACCCAGGGTTCGCAGGACTTGCTGACGTGGGCAGGTGCCGCTGGAGGAATGCTACCATTTCCTCTGGGTCACGTTATCCTCCTCTGTGGACCTTGAAGATCAGGTACTGCTTCATTAAATGATTCCCTGAAGTCTACCTTAAAGCCAGGGAACATCATCCCAGCTGTCAGAGAGACATGCACCTGTCTCTGGGGTGACATCCGCCAGGTTATACTCTGGTCCAAGGCTGCACAAGGAGCTCTGTGACGCCTTCCGGCACAAAGACCACGGGCTCGTTTGCTAGAGGTATGTGAGGACACGTCCAGGGCTGCTCCCAATGGGACTCCTGTGTTACAGATTTTCTGCAGCTGCAAACAGGTAACTGTGCTGGCTGTTCTCTTGTATCCCATATTCATTTGAAAAAGCAGTTAATTGTACACTACTGGTCTCGTGATGCAGGGGAGAAAGCACGACATCAGATGCCAGATGACAAAGATGGCAGATTACATGGCTCCTCCCAAAGCACATGTGTTTGGAGAAATTGTGTCTCCAGGTTAGTACGGGAGGCTGGTGAGAAACCAGGCCCTCTTGAAAATGACTTCCAGCAAAGTGGACCTATCTCCCTTCTGTGATTTCAAATGGCACCTGAGCCTAGCCCAAAAGCTGCTGTGTGCTCATCAGGTCTATCTCACTCCTACAAGACTGTAAGTTCCCTCATAGCCAAGCCACGCCTTGTGTGTGTCCTGCTTCCCCAGAGTCCCTGGCCTAGGGCTGGGCACCGTCTGGTCACTGAACACTTGGTGACTTACATACGTGTCAAAATCCAATAGTTAAACAATTCAAACGTGTAACCAATGCCCTTCAAGCACTGTCCTTGGCCTAGACAAGGAAAAAGGACATGTAAGGTCTCAAGATGTTCACTGCTAAGAGGGGAGAGGTCAGGAGAGGATGCATCTTTCTGCCATGACAGAAGCCTAGTAGAGAGGTAAGTGGGGTGCCATTCACTCCCTGCACATCACTTTACAAATGAAGTGTACCTACTACGAAGCCCTTGTCTATCAGCTCTGAACCACCTCTTTGTACCTTGCTCAGCAATGCTGGGCTGGAAATTAGCAAAATGCAAGTCACATTGCCCTTTGACATTGGTGCCCTGTCTGTTTCCACCACCAGGGGGCTTTAGACCGAGCCTGCAAGTGGAAGGAGGGGGTTCCTGACTGTGATCCCCACACTGGCTCTGCACACCTGCCAGAGCTACCGGCGGCATCTGGGCAGGGCCCACCTCTCCAAGGTCAGAGCCTCCGTTCTGAGAGGCCTCCCTCCAATGCCCCACGATATCCACACCAGGCCAGCGACAGTCCCTCCTCTGCACTCTGAGCCATGGCTTGGCAAGCCTCCTTCTCCAGGCTTATTTCCTTGTTCCCTCAACCCTGTGGGGCAGTGGCTGCCTCTGCAGTTACCTCTTCTGTTTTGTGCAAGTTCCCTTCACCTTTGCAGGCCTCTCACACCTATTTAACCAATTTCCTCCATTCAACTGTATTAACATGAACTAGTATGCTCTGCTTTCCTAACCAGGGTCCTGGTCAGAAGGGAGGTGACCTGCCCAACACCTCTCGGGTACTCAGGGGCACAGCTGGCACCAGGAACCAAGCTCCCTGATCCCAAATCCTAATTTTCTATCCACATTTGCAGACCGGAATGGTCAAAGGCAGTACAGCAAAACGATCAACTGGGTTTTAAAGCCAAACTACTCAGATTCCAATCTTGCATCCAGCAAGGTCTAGCTCTAGAACCTACAGCAAGTTACTTCTCTGTGTTTCAAGTTTTCCCATCAGTAAAATACAAATGGCAACAGAACCCATCATACGGATGCTGTGAGGTGTTAACACATGTCAAGCACTGAGAACAGGACTGGTATAAGGAATAGTCCTGGCTCCATAATCACCATCATCATCACCAAGCAGCAGCATGGCAGAAAGAGTATAGTCCTCAGTCACAAAGATCAGTGTTTAAATCTCAGTTCTGTCTCCTACTGGCTGTGTGTCCTCAGCAAGCCACGTCACCTGAGCTTGGTGGCCTGTCCCTATCGTGAGGCAGATCTCACAGAGGAAGAATCAAGACAAACACATGAAACTCTCAAGGTTCAGCAACCAAGTCCTTAATGAAAGGTTATCTCTGCTGTTACTAATTTTATCAAAATTTTGGTCTAGTGGGCCAAAAATCTAGATCACTGGGACAGGCATGTAATGAGTTTAGAACAAAGATGCCCTGGGTTGTCATCATGGCAAAGGAAGTGAGTCTGTGCTCTCAAGACACCTCAAACTCTCGCCACACTCCTAGATGACACACAAGGATGTGGTCCAACCAGGACGACACAGTCAGCGGCTCCCAGTCGGAGCTCCGCAGTACTCACGGACTTGCTATAACATGGCCATGGGAAGTTTAACTATGATTTACATCTTCTCCACTTCCAAGAAGGATTTTCAGTACCTATAATAGAATGTTATAAGATGGAAACTTAAGGTCAGAAACAGAGATCTGAACCCAGAGGTGAAGGGGGAGAAGGATATGGATAAAGATAATCTACTCTGATCCTGTGTCAAAATGGGTATTTTCTCTAAGTATTAAAGAAATCCTGTTTCCCAACAGCCAAAGTAAAAAGCGAATCATAATCGTTTATGTAATTCTCATTTTTCATTAGGGGAAGGTATTGTTTTAATGGCAGAAAATTTTCCATGACACTAAATAAGGAAATTTAATTAAGTGAGACTTTACATAGGGAATATTGCATTAACACAGTGAATCGTCCCTTCAGTGGTCACTCTTCAGAAGGTATGAGAACTCAATTTGGGGCTTACTACTTGAGCAAACAGAGTCAGGTCATTGCAACATGAGACTGGTAGTTATCTGTAGGAGAGACCAAAGATGACAGCTCTAGCTTGCTCCATCCTCCGCCAGGCCAGGAATGGGAGTCACACAGTTTCTTGAAACACTTCCAGGATATAGATTAATTTTTTCCCTTCAAAGAAAGGCAAGAACATGATTGAGAACAGAAAGGCAACGTGCCGTGGAGGTGACAGATGGAAACGTACGAACACGTGACCAAGAGCAACTCCTGAGATCTGCCGGTCTCCAGCGCGGTCGGTCACCTGCCCGTGTGTGTCTGTGCTGCCAACCCGATTCACCCCTCTGGCTTCTCTGCCCCACCTGCCCCACTGCTCAGGCTGGGGCTCTTCTCCCTGCTGACAGGGCCTCCACAAGTCATGTCTAAATAACACTCGAGCCAAGAGCAGCCATCAGAGATGAAGGGATAAAAGAAAAAAATAATCCCAAGAGCTGAACCCAAGGCAGGACACACAGGAGTTAAGGACCTGGGATTTAGAATTAGAAGACACCGGCTCAGGTCCCAGTTCCAACACGTAAGGGTTTGTGAGACCTGTGGGCACAGTATTTCGCCTCCATCTACTTCCCCTCCCATTTCTGTGCCAGTGGATATTGCCACACCGCACAGGGGGCATTGCTGTTGGAAGGAGTCCCTGGAACAAAGCCGGTACAGGCCTCCCGTCCCTCTTGGCCACCTGCTCCGTGCTAGCTGTGAGGAGGAGGACAAGGCCCGGAGGGGTCCCCTGCAAGGCAGCACGGCCTTCTCCAGCAGAGACGCGTCCGCTCCAGGAAGAGACCTCAACATCTCAGTGGCATCACACCGCCAAGCTGCCCTCTCTTTCAGGCTCAGGGTCCCGGGTGCGCCAGGCTCCGCAGCCACACGTGGCTCCGTGACCACTGCACACCAGCCGGTGCGTCCGTCCGGGAGGCTCGCTTCTGCTCAGCACGCCTGAGGCAAGGTGGCCGCATGCTCCTGCCCACGGGCCGGGGCTTATTTCCTTAAATGCAGTGTTACTGGAACACGGCAGCTCCCAGTCTTCACAGATAGTCTGGGACCGCTTCCCAACCAGGACAGCGGAGCCAAGTTACAGCAGAGCCCCAGGGCCCAAAAGCTTAAACTATCTACTGTGTAGTCCTTTAAGAAAAATCTTGGGACCCCCCCAGGTGGCTCAGTGGGGGAGTGTCTGCCTTCGGCTCAGGGCGTGATCCTGGGGTCCCCGCAGGGAGCCTGCTTCTCCCTCTGCCTGTGTCTCTGCCTCTCTGTGTCTCCATGAATAAATAAAATCTTTATAAAAAAAAAAAAAAAGGCAGAAAGAAAGAAATCTTCCTGACCCCTGCAGTGGTCTGAGGGAGTCGGCCACCCAACCTTGAGGCAGGTGGGAAATGCAAATCCCACTGTGCCAAACTAGAAGTCCATGACGGACAAGCCCAAAGACCGCACGCGGCTCGTACCAGGCTGCGGACAGGGCAGCTTGCTGGAAAGCTCCTTCCCCGGGAGCGGACACGGATTTCGGCGGGACGAGGCATGGCCGGGCTAACCTCACCTGAGCACCCCCCGGCGACATCCCTGCGTGGGAACCTTAAATGGATCCCTAGGGTAGAAAAGATGAAACTTTAACCCCTCTGCTTGACGCCTCGACCTCACACGGCTGGCCCCTTTCACCGAACCTGTAAAGTACCCACAGCGTTCCTGGCCGGGATTCCCTTGCGTCTTCCTGTCTAATGTCCCTCAAACATGGAGCAAACGACCAGGGCTCCGCAGTGGCAGGTGGCACTGTCCCGGCTGTGCCTGCCTTCCGGACGGACCGGCTCTCAGCAGTGCTCTCAGTGATCCCACAATACCTGCTACTTCCCCTTTCTTCCTCCTTTCTGGGATCCCAAGGGAAACACAAGCGTCACTCGTGGCACAGCCCAGGGTTCCCATCAGTGGCTCAAGACGCCTTCAGCGCATCTCTCTGCCTGCACCCTCACCCTTCAAGATCTCAGTCCAACCCCTCACCACCACCCCCCCCGTCCCCCCGACCTTCTGCAATGGCTGCTTACCTAACAGACAAGCTCTGGAGGAGCTGGGACAGGCAAGGGCAATGCTCAAGGCTGCTGCACTCCCGGGAGCCGGGAAGAAGCGGGGGAACAGAGGCCAGGGGCTCCCCGGAGTGTGGCACCTGCTACGGAATTCTGGCCTGGGGAAGGCAGCCCATTCTCCCCTCTCCTCCTCCTGGGACGAATCAGCTGGGTGGCCCCAAGAGACATATCCCCAAACAGAAACCCTTCACACTGAACTGAATCTCTAAGATCAGCAAACTGCTTGGTCAGAAGTGACCCTGGAAAACCCCCGAGTGCGCACAGTTGGCCAGGGTAGCGCGGATGCAGAGAGCATCCCTTCATGCTGGGGGCGCTCCTGCTGTGGCTGCATTCTGCTCTGGCACCTAGGGCAGCCCCCCCCCCCCCAAGCCTTCTGACCTGGCGGCCTCAGGGCAGTACCTGCCTTCTCCCGGGAGCCCTCTCTTGGCTTTTTCCTCCACACAAAGGCCAGGCTGCTCTGCAGGGAAGGAGATGGTCCCTGGCGCATGACCACTGGGGACAAGACAGATCTGGGTTCGACGTCAGCTCCTTTCAGGTTAGCTACGTGCCCATGGATGGACACTAACCTCTCTGAGCCTCGATCTTCTTATTAAACAAGGTATGTGCTGGGTCAGATTGCTGGCCTCCAAGCCGGAGCAGTGATGTGTGCTCAGGGCCTGGCAGAGAGGAGAGTCTGACACTGGCGGTGATGATGTCAGCTGCCATGGCCATCCTCCTCTCAGACGGGCAAGCAGGGCCAGCACCTAGGGCTCTGTTTCTTGCCGTATCACTCATGACAGACCCTCAACTCCCTGACCTGTTTACCACCTTAGGTATCTCCTTGGAAGATGCAAGTCAGAACCCACACGGGGTCATGGCCGGGTCCCCGGTAGGGCAAACCAGGACCCTGCTCAGGCCACCCGTCCTCAGGACTGGCCTCAGATGAAAAACCAAGCAAGCTTTGGTCCAGGGGTCTTCTGACAATCCACAGCCTGAAGCAAAATATTCCACAGGCTTCCCCTCGTGTGTCTAAAGTGTATCTGCTCCCAGCTCAGCAAAACATAACCAGGCAAGGCCTTATACGGCAAGACAAAAAGCAGATGGCGAAAACAGGACTCAGAAGACAACCGTCCTATTTACAGGCGTGGGTCCCTCCCTCCGGTCTGGACCCCATCCCCGGGCCTTCTCATGGGCGTCTGTGAAAGGCCAACAAGCGTCAGGTGTGGGGCTGCGACTGCACATCTCCCAGGGGAGTGTCTGTTGCGGCCCCATGAAGGAACGCCCACCCATCCAGACCCCTGGGCCCAGTTGTGCTGCATCCATCCTTTGAGAGTAACCATTTTCAGCATCAAAACTTTGACATTTCCCACTTTGTTGGAAGTTCTAAAGCTTATCACATACTTTCCCGCCTCATTAAGCGAAGTGTGCTAAGGATCACCTCCTCTCTTCTCAGCGGTTGGGGGCCATGGTTACAGGGCTTCAGCACAATGGCAGTATTCACAAGCCTCGAGGAATGGGGCTATTTTGTCCTTTTTTCTACCCAAAGGATCCCAGAATTCAGAAGTGCTTTTGTCTGATTTTCATATTTATGTGACTATTCCTTCACTGGCCACTAGTCATTTCTTGTCTGACACAAATTCCTCCTAATTCGCTGTTTCTAATCTTCTGTGAGTAGGAAAGCAAGTTGTGCTTATTAGAAGTCCATGGAGAGGTGCCTGGAACCTCAGTCGGTCACGCGTCTACCTTTGAAATGTCATGATCTCCAGGTTCTGGGATCAAGCCCCACCCTGGGCTTCCTGTTCAGCAGGGAGTCAGCTTCTCTCTCTCTCTCTCTCTCTGCCCCTCTCACCACTCGTTCTCTTTCTCAAATAAAATCTTGAAAAAAGAAAAAAGCATGTAAACCAAAAGCAAGTAAGCTCTAAGTAAGGGCCAACAGGACTCTTCTGAGCAAGCAAGTGAATGCTAGCACCAGGTCCACCCGCCGTCTGTCCTGCTTCCCGGAAGCCTGCTAAAACCTCGATGGAGGAAGGAGTTCATTCATTCCTCACGCTGTAGTGAGCCTGCCTGTGAGGGTAAAGCTTTGGTAATCAGAGACAGAGACAGAGACAGAGGGAGGGGAAATGGACACATGTAGAGGCTCACAAGCCGCTGGGCAGCGTTCTGGGGGCTTTGTCCCTATGAGCTGGTTCCCCCACAACAGGCCACAAGGGCGACCCTATTACTATACACCCACCCTGCAGATGCAGACTCTGAGGCACAGAGAAGGGGAGACTGACCACAGGGGCTGGAAGACTGGGCTCTGGAAGGGGGACAGTGTGGCATGTGCTGCTACAGGGACGGCTCCTGCAAGAGCTCCAAGGACGTGGGGCCGGGAGAAGAGGAGGGCAGCACACTCCAGAAACACCTGTGTGTGCTGCTCATAAGGGAGGAGGAGATGTGGGTGTCCCTTGGCAGAGGGCCTCAATGGCTGGGGGCGGGGGTGGGGGGGGGGGTGGGCGTGCAGCCACTTGAGCCCCTGGGGCAGGGAGGGGGACAGGGAAGCCCACAGCGCTGGCAGAGCTCCGGGGCGGCTGACCACTCTCTGCCCTGCTCAGCACCAGCCTGAGCATCAGTGGGAACAGGCTGGGGGTTGGGGGGGTAAGGCCGCTGTCACCCCCCCACGGGGAACTGACCCCTCTGCTGACAGACCAAAGCGTCTGTTTTCGGGGAACTTTCTCTGTGACCACCTTGCCGACTCGATTTAAGCAAGTCTTAGATAAAATTCAGCCGACTGTTGAATATTCATTAGCAGGCCTGCAAACAGTCATGGGAGCGGCTCCTGCAGCTCAGGAAAGTCCCCACCTCGGCCCTCGGCCAGCACCTCACTTCTTGGAAGGCTGCACAAGCACCAGGCCTGTTTCTGGATGCCACAGCAGGAGGCCTCCAAGGGGTGGAGCCTTCAGGACCCCAGGTGCCCAACGTTGCCTGGGCCTGTGGGATTCATCAACCTCATCCTGCAGGAGGCGCAGCCCGGATGACCTTCCCCAAGGATCACTGACCTCGACACCCCTCATTACACAGGGGACAAATGGTTCCTTACATACCTTATGCTAATGAAGCCTCAGGTGTTGCTCTCAAGGGTACCTGGAAGCTGAGTAGCTACCTATGGAATGCTGATTCCTGATCAGGCTAGGTTTCAAATGCTAAGCACTTACCCTGAGGTGTGGAATGAAGTTAAATTGCGTCCTCGCTTCTTGCTGCAACTTTCATATGGAGATGTTTTAAAGTGAACAATGACAAGGACGCTCCACTGCTCTAGGCTGGGGGGGGGGGGGCGGGGCAGAATGGCTGGCCATTCTGTTATAAAACCGGCAGCGAGGGTGTCCAGGTAAGGAACCTCCCCCCAAAGTGGAGGCTTAGAGGTAGCAAAGCTCAAACAAGCTTGGGAGATTCTAAATTCTACTCCATGGGTTCCGCAAGGTACTAAACAGAGCCTGGGGCTGGGGCAGGGGGGAAGGGGAGCAGGGGAGCAGTGGTGGGGCAGGCTGAGACCCAAATAAGTGACCCAGTTGTCCTGTGTCTTTGCATAGGATTCCGGACCCTATAATGTGCTGATATGCGTGGTAAGTCCGGGAAGGTCTGCAACATTTCTCAAGTGACTTAGTCTATGGCATCTTTTGTCTACAGAGCACTTTAATTTTTTAAAAAAGATTTTATTTATTTGAGAGAGAGAGCAAGAGAGAGTATGACAAGCAGGGTGAGGGGCACAGGTTGGGAGTGTGATGCGGGGGCTCCATCCCTGGACCTGGGATCATGACCCGAGCTGAAAGCACAGCCCAACCCACCGAGCCAACCAGGCATCCCTACAGAGGACTTTAAAGGAACTAGAGTCTGAAAATGATAATTTGAAAAACGCAGTGTAAAAAAGTAAGAGGATAAAGCTGGATCACACCAAGCTGGGAAGATACGGGACTGTGGACTGCAAAGAAAAAAGAAATGCACTTACTGGGTTAAGATTTTGTTTAGGATGGAGAGAAAACAAACTGAAGTGTCCCTGGGGGTGGAGAGAATCTTCCCCATAACCCTCCATAACGAGCACCTGTGGGGGCAGTAACTACGGCAAAGGAAGGTGAGCAGAGTGTAGACAGTGTCTGGTGACCCCGCAAATCACTGGAAAAGGTGAGAAACAAGGTTCTGGGGCTTGGAGTT
The DNA here is from genome assembly GCF_011100685.1 of Canis lupus familiaris. Classification (NCBI taxonomy): domain Eukaryota; kingdom Metazoa; phylum Chordata; class Mammalia; order Carnivora; family Canidae; genus Canis; species Canis lupus. Next base: position 80,804,767 of record NC_049228.1, on the reverse strand, counting down.
GGGGAAGCGTCAGCATGCAGAGCCCTGATAAGAAACAAGACAATCCTGAGTTGATGCCATAAAGCAGCAAACAGGATCTCTGAGAAACAGTCGGGGGAAGCTGGAGGGCGGGTGCTGGGGAGGGGGGCATCCTACCACCAAGACCCGGGTGGGCTAGCCCCGCATGTGGAGACAGCCGCCCACAGAGGATGGTCCGGACAAAGGGAAAGAGGGGATGCCTCAGAGGAAGGGTGCAAGGACGGAAAGAGATCTGTGGAAGAGAGAACTGCATGTGTTTCAGGGGAGGCTACAATCTAGACCATTTTGTGAACCTAGAACCCATGCCACGGGCATTCTAGAACAAAACAGACCAGGGCGCCAAGGTGGCTCAGTTGGTAGGGCATTCAGCTCTTGATCTCAGCTCAGGTCTTGATTTCAGAGTCATGAGTTCAAGCCCTGCTGGATGTGGAATCTACTGTAAAAATAACAGCAACAAACAAAAGAAAAAAACAAAAAGATCCCAAAACAGCCCAACCTCCTGCACTGTTTTACTTTATAGCTTTGAGCCATTAACAGTACATAAGATTTAATGAACACGTTTATGAAAAAGGAATGAATAAGAATAAAAACCACATATTTAAAAAATTTTTCTAACTGGTATGAAATTACCTTCCTAAAGGGACCTCGTGCTTCTTGTTCAACTTTCATCTCTTCTTCCAAAGAGGCCAAAGACTCCCTTTGGCACTAAAACCCACCAAATAAAAATATTTATTGACAATTCTGCATCATTCAGGCTGCCTTTGGCTGCAAGTGACAAGACCCTTGTCTCAAAGTGGCTTCAGCAGTAAGTACACTTATTGTTTCACAAAACTGGCAGCACAGCACGGCCCGGCCCCAACCAGTCCCCCGACACTGTCCTGGTGTCATGCTTCCCCGGAGGTGACTGCTCCTGAGCTCCAGTGGTCATAGTTACACAGGACAAAGTCCCAGGCACGGGAACCACCTCACTTCCTCTTGTAGTTTTCCTCAAATTGGAGGAAACGTTTATGAGAAGCCCCCCGTAGGCTGTCTCAGCTTATGTGGGGCCGGATGCACCTCCTAAATTAATCCTGAGAGCGTGGGGAATGAATGCCCTCAAAGCAATCAGACCCACCAATGGAGCAAGGGTGGGCCAGTTTCTCCTGAGATAGGTGGTTGAGAAGGAAGACGGCGTTCAAATAACCGGGGATTCTTGCCTAGGAGGAGAAAGGCAAACGGAAGTCGAACAGACAACCCGCAATGTGTACTACAAATGCCACATGCCGGTCACCACAGCAGACGAGCTGGAAGTCACGGGCTGTTCTCTGAAGAGGTCTCATTGCGCGGTTGGGGCGAAGCACAGATGCACATAAGTGGAGAATGATCATACTGCATGAGGCAATGTATGATAAGTACCAAATACAATGCATTTCTTTTTTTTTTTTTTTTTCAATGCATTTCTACCAGACAGAGACCCAAGGCGGATTCATCTTAAACCAAACCTGTCCTACTGGAGACCAAGTCATAGGGGACTGGAGCTGTAGGAGAACGCAGACACCGCCTAATTAGGTGTCATGATTGGCTTTGCGCTCCTTCGAGAAAGGAGTTCCGTTACAGGTTGTGATATAATAAATAGATTAAAATCCAAGGCGCCTTCCACAAACATTTTCTTTTAAATGACTTAGGATAATGCTCCACAGGAAAGTAGAAAACTCAAAGTAAAATATTTGCAGAAAGTCACCCACGCGGAGGCTCTGTAGATAAGCTCCTTAGGAATACGCTCAGACACAGCCCAGCCTTGCTGACACGGCCGCTGTCGACTATGTGAATCTCCGCTTAGCGGGGAACTGAAGACTGACGGGTTTGTAGAGAAGCTTCTATCTACAGATCAGTAAAGTGAGAATTAGTGAGATTCTGCTATAATGTCTAATTAGGATTAATTAGCTAATGTTCTCAAAGCACAGAGCACGGATGAAATTTAGCGCAAGGCTGACTGGTGCTGTAGCAGAGAGGCTGAATATCCTGCTAAAAACACCCAAACAAGTTATATACATAGACGCTGCTTCGGGAGCTGACGCTTAGCTGACACTGCCCTGGACTTGGCGGCCCACTTCCAAAGCAGAGAGAACAGAATGGGAGAAAGGGCACCTTTATGGGGAAAAGCCTGGGAAACACCTCTTCCACCAAGTGATCAAGGTCAACGTCATCAGCGATGTCTGTAGACGTCACACGTCCCCTGAGACGCTGTTTTGGGGGGGGGGGGTTTCACTGCTGTGAGGTTCTCTCCAAAAACCCACAACCCCAGGCTGATCATGAGAAAAAACAGCAGGCAAACCCAAACTGGCAGACAGGCCACATGGTACTGAGCCAGCAGCACTCCTCGAAACGGCCAAGGTCATGGGCAAGAAACAAGGAAAGGCTGAAAACTGTCACAGACCAGAAGAGACTGGGGAGGCATGACAACTAAGTAGGGTCTGGATCCTGGAACAGAAAGCGGATGTTAATGGAGAAGCTGGTGAAATTCAAAAGAAAGTGTCATGTTTAGTTTAAAAAAAAAAAATTAAAATAGCTTAAGGCATAAATTCCGAAGATGAAGGTGTATGGAAATGTTTTAAACAAAAGCAATGCATGAACTGGTACCACAGTAATATCAAGTCTACTTATAACTCTGTCAAAACACACAGTAATTACTGATTTTTTTTTGGGGGGGGGGTCTTGTCTTCGAAGTTCATGAGAGGATTTGTTCTTGATGAGGCCACTGCTCCCTGTGGAGAGGAAGCCCAGGAATTATTGGATGTGTGAAAAAGCAAAGACTTGGGCAAAGAGAGACGAACTAGTAGGAAGTGCTGGTTAGTGAATGAAACAGGGCCCAACATGTCTGGGACTCTCCTGATATGAGTGATGTGATCGGGCTGTGAATTCCTGGAGGGCAGGAGCTCCTTTTATAACCTTCACAGTGCTTGGCGCGCAGGAGATGTTTAATATTAAAGTCAGCTGACTCGGTTTAGAGGATCAAGTTTCAAAGTCTAACGTTTCTCAGAGGTTTCAGCCTGGAGGGGGGAGAGGGTGGGAGGTGACGAATGAGGGAGGAGGTCTTGTAGGATGAAGGGCTAAAGGTCAATTTTCAAGCAGAGAGGGACTAGAAAAGCTTTTCTTTGGTCCCAAACTGTACTACTGGGTTTTCTCCCCCACCAGCTCACCTCTTCAAGGAGCTGAAGCCACAGCTTCACCAGGCAAAGCTCCCTAATGTCACTTTAGTTTTAGAGCCCTACTTCCTATCCCATTAACCACTAATCTTGAGATAGAGACACAGCATTAATCCCAACTTTTAGATGAGGACTTGGCAGGCCAAAGTTAAGAGTATATACAATACTGACCCCTGGACGGAGCTGCAGGGAAACCCAGATATGCCTTCTGAGAACGAGCATCTGGATCAGGCACCTCCCCGATATGCAGCACACCCCATGTCCTGAGGGTGCCTCCCGATCCAACTTGTTCTCATGTCTTCTTTTTGTTTGACTTTAAGGCCAATCTGACATAGACTATTTAAAAAGTAGATCATCAAAAGTTCTAAATAAGAATCCTAACTCGCCACCTGGACCTTCTGAGTTAATTAAATGCTCGTGACAGGTCCCTGTGGATGAGAAACCAGAAACCTATGCTTCGATCCAGCAAGACTCCTTGGGACCACAGGTCTAGAAAGAAGATTGAGCAGGACAGAGTCATGATTCCGGTGCAGGTGAGCATTATCCAGGGTTAGCCATTAGGCTTTTAGTGTTTCCACCTGGTAAGACTGGATCTGCCTCAGAGGTGAGTTACCTCCAGCCTACGCCACCCACTTCTAGAGGACTCTTCCCCTGCGTTTGTGATGTGTACAAAGTGCCTGATAAAAGTAAAGAAGAATCCCAATCTGGTCCAGAAGACGTCTTCTTTCTGGATCAAAATATGCCCTTGGTGAGGGCGAATGGAAACTGGCTACGAAAGGACATGAGGAAACTTTCCAGGGTAATTGGAAACAGTCTTCAGTGTCTCGATTGAAGTGACATGGGTGGACACAGCTATCAAAACCCAGTGACCTTGGGGCAGCCCTGGTGGTGCAGCGGTTTAGCGCCGTCTGCAGCCTGGGGTGTGATCCTGGAGACCTGGAATCGAGTCCCACATCGGGCTCCCTGCATGGAGCATAGAGACTGCTTTTCCCTCTGCCTGTGTCTCTGCCTCTCTCTCGCTCTCTCTGAATGAATAAATAAATAAATCTTAAAAACAAAACAAAACAAAACCCAGTGACCTAAACATTCCAGATCTGTGTAAATTCTACCCAAATGTTAAAATAATGATGACATCTGAAATTGAGCATGCTGAGATTTACTCTAAACAGTGATAAGTGCTCCTCATGTCTGAACCTTCTACTTCCATTAATGTGGCTTGAGACTGAGGCCACATTTCTGTTTTGATGATGTTTTCAGCAGCATCACACTCTTCGCCATTTACGGAATTTGCAGCAAATGAGAACTGTCAAATCTCTCTTCCTTTAGGCACCAAGCGGTGCCTCCCCAGTCTGACCTTCTGCCACTGATGGCTATTCTGGTGGACACACGGGACAGAAGCAAGCACCTCAGGGATGACGGCTGCTACTGAAGGAACTCTGAGCTGTAGTGTGTGGAAAGAGGCCGGGAAGGCTGGAGGTAGAATGAGACCTGGAGATCATGAGGGCCATTCCCTAACCGGGCCCCGCTGCTCCTTCATATCAGGTTCTCCCATGAGAGTCCTGCAAGAAATTTCTGCTCTGGTATGATCCTCCTCAGGGGTGCTACCTGGGGTGAGTTATTCTAAGCAGATTAACCAGAGACGGATCAAGCCAATTAGAGTCAAAGCGTCACGCAGAAGCAGCAAACCGGAGATGAGGCACCGGGTACCCGGGAGCTAACTGCACAGATCTCGGCATCGATAAGCCCTGGATTTGAGTTCCAGCTCCATCCCTTACTGACCACACAGCCTTGGACAAGTCACCTGACCTCGCTGTGCCTCAGATCAGTTCATGTATAAAATGGGGGTGATGACAGATCCCCCCTGGAGTTACTCTGAGAATTACCTCAGTGAGCATGTGTAAAGCTCTAGAGGAGTGCTTGGCATTAAGTACTATCCAGTTACAAGCTATTATTATTATTTGCAGCACCACTCTCCTGAAATATCACCTTTGTTTATCTAAGTTCTATTCATTCCTTCCAGGGCTACCTATAGATCCACCTGGACAAAGGACATATTTCAGAAAGAAGCACCGCTGGTAGCAATTCATGCTTAAAAGGAAGACAGTCTTGGCAGTTTTCTTTAGCCACAAATTCCATAAATGTCAAGAACGTAATGGAAATTCCCACTTAAAAAAAAAAAAAAAGCCAATGCAACTTCATGCCACATTAGTAGAACTAGAAAGTTTGTATCATAGGAATAAGAGCCTAAACACTTCACAGTATTTAGAGTAAATTACAACATATTCCATTTCAGATATCACTATTATTTTTAAATATTGAGGTGGAATTCACCTAGATGTTAAGTATTTAAGGTAATGAGTTCTGGTGACCACGTCCGCACATATCACCATCACCCCAATCAAAATACGGAATGTTCCTGTTATCCCTGGAGGTCTCTTCATGCCTCCTTCCAGTCAATTCCCATCCCTTTCCCGGAGGTGACCGTCATGATTTCTCTCACCCTTAGTTTTGTCTGCTCTTGAACTTCATTTAAATAGAATCATTTATGAAGTGCCTTATTTGCTGGCTTTTCCCCCACTATTATGTTTTCGAGATTCTGTCTCATGTATCTGTATATTGTTCATATTGCCCATCCCCCGCTGATGGCTCTTGGGTTGATTCCAGATTGAGACTATCATGAACAAAGCTGCTGGGAACATTCTAATGGGTGTTTCTACAGACACCTGTTTCCATTTCTCTCACATAAGGATCTAAGAGCAAAATAGGTGGACCATGCAGCAGATGCAGGTCTAACTTTATGGGAACTGCCAAACCAGTTCTCCAAGATAGCTCTATCATCTTACACTCCCACCAGCATTGTTCAAACATCCTAGTTGTTCCATATTCTTGCCAACATTGGATATTGCCAGTCTTTCTGATTTAGCCATTCTAGCAGTTATGAACAGTACCACATTGTGGCTTTTCTTTCTGATGTTGTTGTTATTTTAAAGATTTTATTTATTTATCCATGAGACACACAGAGAGAGGGGCAGACACAGGCAGAGAGAGAAACAGGCTCCCTGTGGGGAACCCAAAGCGGGCCTCGATCCCAGGATCCCAGGGTCACGTCCTGAGCCGAAGGTAGACACTCAACCCCTGAGCCACCCAGGCGTCCCATCTCATTGTGGTTTTAATTTCCATTTCCCTTACAACAAATGATGTAACCTCCTTACTGGCCATGTGTATATCTTCTTTTGTCAAATATCTGTTCAAGTCTTTTGCCCATGTTTTCCATTGGGTGATTGGTCTTTTATTATTGACTTATAGGAGTTCAGTAACTATTACATATTAAGTCTTACTTATTTCTATGTGTTGCAAAACTACCTTCCAATCTATACATTCCCTATTCATATTCTTAGTAACATCTCTTCATGAAAAGAAATATCTCACTTTGATAAAGTCCAATATAGTTTTTGTCTTATGATTAATGTTTTGGGGGCAGCCCCGGTGGCTCAGTGGTTTAGCACCGCCTGCAGCCCAGGGCGTGATCCTGGAGACCCTGGATCGAGTCCCACATCGGGCTCTCTGCATGGAGCCTGCCTCTACCTCTGCCTGTGTCTCTGCCTCTCATTCTCTCTGTGTCTCTATGAATAAATAAATAAAAAATCTTTTAAAAAAATGATTAGTGTTTTGGGGTTCTAATCTCCAACTAATCCACAATTACAAAGATATTTTCCTATCTTTTCTTTCTTTATTTTTTTAAGGTGGGTGGTAGGGAGAGAAAGAGACAGAATTCCAAGCAGGCTCCATACTCAGTGCTGAGCCTGACGCAGGGCTCAATCTCACAACCCTGAGATCATGACCTAAGCCAAAATCAAGAATCGGATGCTCAAAAACTGAGCCACCCAGGTGCTCCTCCCATATTTTCTTCTTCAAGTTTTCTGTTTAGCTTCCACATTAATTCTACCATCTAACTCATTAGTTCTGATATGTCCAATGGAGTCAGGTAGATGACCTTATTAACAGGTAGATGTTTTTTCCAGCACCATCTGTTAAACAGTCCTTCTTATTGAACTGACTTCTTATCATTGTCAAAAAATCAATTAATTATAGATGTGTGGGTCTATTTGTAGACTCTATTCTATTTCATTGATCTATTTGTCTTTCTCTACACTGGTATCTTACTATGCTACTCTAGCTTTACAGGAAGTCTTGTAATCAGGTTGAATCCTCTTTGTTCTCCTTTTTAAATATTGTTTTACCATTTTAGATCTTTTGCATTTTCATATACACTTTGAATTAGCTTATCAATTTCTTCAAATTAGCCTGCAAAAGTTTTGATTGGGATTGTATGAACCTACAGATTAATTTGTGTGTGTGTGGGGGGATGAATATAGTCGTCACTGCAGCTGTATAGTTACAACAGTGAGTCAGGGAGTTTAGAATTAGTCCCATTTCACAAACGGAGGACCCTCTGCTCAGAAAGATCGATAAAGTATCTGCTCAAGCATATATAGCTGGTAAGCAGGGAGGCGGAGATCCCAGTGCAGGTAGGTCCAACCTTAAATCTCAGGTGCTCTTTACCAAGCTGTCCAAATTTGGCATGCAACCAGAGGAAGCACCTGGAGCACAGAAATCATGCCACATGAGAAACTGCTGGAAGAACTGGAGAAGAAAAGATAATGAGAAGGAATGACAGCTTGTCTGAAAATAATTCGATGAATCATCATGTTGAAAGACCCTGGGGTAGAAACTCCAAGGGACCAACTTTGGTTCAGAAAAACTTAATGACCAGAAATGTCTTAAAGAGGCAGCAAAGCTGGTGGTTAAGTGCACAGACTGAGGAGACAGGCTGCCTGGGTTCCAGTCCCATCTCTGTCACTTACTAGCTGTGTGGCCTTGGGCATGTCACTTAACCTCCCTGTGTCTGAGTTTCTTCATCTGTAACATAAGGATAAAAATTGTCTTGGATCAATGGCCTAATAATCATAAAGGGCTCACACCAGCATGGTGTACAGAGTGGGTACTATGTAAGGGTTAGTGGGTAAAAAAATGGAGAATGGATGGAACAATCTCAACAGCCAGTATATTCTAACTTTCTCAAAGTGTTCCAAAAATACCTGAACTGCCATCTATTCTGGTAGCTATAGAAAAGGTACCTGCATTACATGAAAAGTTGGACTACACAGTCTCTGGGATTCCCTTTTTTTTTTTTTTTTTCCAGTTTGAAGATCCAATGACTCTAAGTCAATTCCTTCAAAAGTCATGAAGACAACAACAGGCATGGCTCTCCTCTTGCCTCTGTCAATCAATACATTCTCTCTTCATTCAATCAGGAAGAGCCGACTTACCTGGAAACAAAAGCCTCTGGAAGGAATTCTAGATCATGCCGTGCCCTCCGTCACGTCACACACGCACATGATAGAAAACAAAACAGAATGGAAGAGGAGGAGTGAGGATCAATTTGCTCACAATGTGAGTTGGTAGCTTCCGCATTTCTGAGGGCCTGCGTCTTTGGTTCACCTGTAGAGATCTCTCAAAGCCCATGGTGAGGCCGACGGCAGTCTTCTGACTCAGAGAGTGGGTGTCTGACTATCCTCAGCTCCACATGGGGGACTGTTCATCTCCAGCCCCAGTCTTCAGAGATTTATATGCCAAAAACGTGTTGCCTCTCGAGTACTCCCTGCTCCAAATAAGGAGCCAAGCAGTTGGGTCATCTGGCATGTCCTAGAACTCTTTCCTGGGCCTTTCTTCATCTTCAACTCTTGTGGACCTCTAGCATTTTCCCAGCCCGATTTCTCACTCCTGACAAGCCAGTGGCGGCAAGCTTGGAAAACACTCTCATTCCTGAGCCCCTTCCTGTCTCTCATTGCTCCCTGTCCACAGGCTCCAGTTAAAAACGAGCAGCTTAATTAGCTTCCCAGGCCATTTTGTCAGATTAAAACTGTCCCTGCTCTGGAAGAGGCTGTTGCATTTCTCATGACTCTGGCAGACAGTGACCATGTTTGTCCCTCTTCACAGAGGATAATCAATCTTGGCGTTTTATGAGGTACTCATTATGAGCCCTATGGCCTTAGAATCAAACCATCTCTCCCAAGTTTGATGACCTACCGGAGAAGCTCCTGGAAATGAGGAATCAGGGGCCAGTGGAGAACCAGGTATCAGAAATATTTGATATTTCTGAAATATCCAAACTATGTGCTGCCATTTACCAGACATGTCCTCTAGAGCAACTCAATCTCTCTGAGCCTCTTTCCTCCTTGGTTAGGGAAAAAGTGAGAGCAAGACCTTTAACATTTATCTGTGCCTTATGCTTCCTCTTATGATGCATCAAAGAGATACTGTAGATAAAATGTTTTGTAACCATGAATGCCCTAAACAAATACAAGGCTCATTTAATGAGGCTGCCCTTGGCCACACTGGATGAATAAACCAGCAGCAGTGCATATTCTGGAGTCATCAAATTCCGCATGATCACCTAGGTCAGTGTGATACATCTACAATTTCACTAAATCCTATTTTATTAGGTGTTTGGGGTGCCTGGGTGGCTCCATGGTTGAGCATCTGCCTTCGGCTCAGGATGATCTCAGGGTCCTGGGATCCAGTCCTGAGTTGGGCTCCCTGCTCAGCAGGGACTCTGCTTCTCCCTCACCCTCTGCCCCCAGCTAGTACTCTCTGATGCATGAGCTCTCTCTGATAGATAGATAGATAGATAGATAGATAGATAGATAGATAGATAGATATCTTAAGTCAACATGACTGTGGCCAGATACAGGAACATCCACAACAGGTAGGATTAAAGGAAGGACACAGAATCAAAAGGTTCCAGTTTTTGCAGTATTATTCATTAGTTGTGGGATCTTCTCTGTATCTCTAGTTCTCCAGACTCTCCCACTGAAGAGGCTTTCTATAAGATCAAATCCTACATGACAAATAATTTACTAAGTTAGAAATACAGTGGGGAAAATATTATCAGGATGGTTTTACTGATTCATTCACAAATAACCAGAGATTCATTTCCCTGTGGTTCAACCAATCCAAAGCCAGCAGAAGTCAGGCCATTTAGGGTACCAGTAAGAGTTTGAATAAGCATTATCCGTTTTATTTATTTTTTAATTCCAGTACAGTACAGTTAACATACAGTGTTCTATCAGTATCAGGTATACAATACTGTGATTCAACAATTCTATACCTCATTCAGTGCTCATCATGAGAAGTATACTTATTCTTCATCTCCTTCACCTGTTTCAGCATTATCACTTTTTTTTTTTAAAGATTTTATTTATTCATGAGAGAGACAAAGAGAGGCAGAGACACAGGCAGAGGGAGAAGCAGGCTCCCTGCAGGGAGCCCGATGCAGGACTTGATCCCAGGATCCTGGGATCATGCCCTGGGCCAAAGGCAGATGCTCAACCACTAAGCTGCCCAGGCATCCCTGCATTATCACTTTTTAAAAGGAAAAACTTAATCAAGGAAATAGCCCTGATTTTGACCTCTAGTGTCAAGAAGAATAGCTTCATTAAAAGCACAAAATACACACTGCTTGTATGGTTACTCCTGTGCAGATGTTACTGGCTTGTCATGGGAGGGAACTGATCCTTCCTGAGTGCCCATGATATGTGGAGCTCCATGCTTTGGGGGACCAAACGTACCACCCAAACCTGAACACTTATGGGAGTAAAGGAGACACATTAATTATGCAAGGACAACAAAGTGCACCAGCCGCACTGTCACTCATCCCCACATAGCTCATAGCACAGCTGTGAAGAACTCCAAGGACAAGAGAATAACTAATCCACACTAGAATTTTCCCATATGGTATGACATTATTATTCCATTCCAACACTATTTCTGTTTACCTTTCAGCTCTAATTTTAGCATAGTGGTGAAGCCTATTAGTTGCTATTGAGCAAGTTTCTTCATTACCTCGTGTGATGCGTTCTAGGCAGGGCCCATAGGACTGCTGATGGAGCCCTGAACTCACTGTTCTGGGATTTCAAATTTCCTATCTTCTACAAGAGAGTAACCTTACTCAGTGTTATCTTACAGAGTTGCCACGAAAATGAAATGTAATAATCCATATGAAAACTCCTTGAAAAATAACAAAAAGTTCTCCAAATATATTGGCAATGCAAATTTGCGGGTGAGAGGACAACCACACAGAACAATAGAAGCACCAGTTGTGAATCCTCTGTTAGCTGCAATTTGAGGTCTTACACCCAATATTCTCAATGCAATTAGGAGCCAAGAAAAGCTTGCTCAGGAAGTAAGAATGGGGTCAGATGGATGGATTGGAACAAAAAGAGAGGACCATTTTCCAGCTACGAGCAGTTGGAGAAGTGCACTGACCATGTTATTATGATTTGAATGGTCACTTGGGTCCAAAAGGCTCTGGATGCACCACTATTATGACATTTAGGGTTCTTATTTCTCTACCAGCTTTTTGGTCATTTCTCCAAACTTTTACTCTATCCATAAATGTCTGTCTGAATTGAGTTTGGGTTAGGTGCATCAAGTAATTTTTAGGACCAAGGCCATGATTCCTGAAACTATGGGCAGGCCCAGAGAGGAGCCCTGTGGAGGGCCTGGATGGGCAACCAGCCAGAGGACTCATGTTCTAGGGCTGCTCCTTAACCATATTTTCATGTCGGGCTGAACTAACCATATTTTCATGTTGGGCTGAACTTGGTATTCCTGAACACTTCATGCAGGCGTGGTGTCCTTAACAGATAGTCTTCGTTGTATTTAGCGACAGTACATAGTAGCAAAAATGTTTGTTTCTCTTAGCAAGTGGACATATGAATGTCACTGTGGTTGAGAGACTCCTGAATTAGGCCACCAACAACCTCTCCCAACACTGCATGTGCTTGCCATTCACCCAGCAAGAGGTTGTCTCTAATTCTCCTCCCTGTGAGTCTAGGCTGACCTTTTGACTTCCCTGACCAAGAGACAGTGGTAGAAATAGTGTTTATTCCAGGACTTTTGAGTCTGGGTCATAAGAGAACTGGCAACTTCTGTTTACTCCTATGAGGAAGTCTGGCTACCCTGAAACCACCATGCTATGAGCAAGCCCATGCCAGACACAGAAAGAGATTTCATGGAGGAGTATGGAGCCATGAGACATGTGAGGGAGGCCTTCTTGGGCCTCCTGGCCCAGCCCCACATAGCCAGCAGCTGAGAGCACCCAAATGAGCAGTCCCATTTGATGCCACAAGGAGCAGGAAAATCATCCAGCCAAGCACTGCTCAAGTTACACAATTATGAGAAATAGTAAGTCATTGTCGAGTTAAGACGTCAAGTTTTCAGGTGGTTTGTTACACAGCAGTAAATAAATGAAATCGCAGTGTCTCTTCATTCTACCACACAGAGCACCCAGAAATACTGACATAAATGACATCATCAGCTCTCTAGACAGAGAATGCCAAACCCTTCTATGTAGCAAATAGCTAAAATCTTTTCTTCAGCAGCAGTCTTGAGAAGTTACATGGCCTTTCAAGTGCTCCAACTTCCCACTTGGCTTGATAAACACTCTCTGGAAGTCCTCTGTCACGCCTCATGCAGGGGCTACACCTAATGGGAGCTGGAAGGTGCTCATGATAGAGACCTGAGAAGCCTGAGGTCCAGCACTCACTGTGACCTTTTGAATTAATCCAAATTTTGGGCAAGGTATTCATTCTCTGCTGCCTGTTTCCCACCTATGACAGGGAGATGATAATACCTCTCCTGGAGTGCTGGGTGGCACAGTTGGTGAAGCACCTGACTCTCGGGTTCAGCTCAGGTTGTGATCTCACGGTCCTGAGATCGAACCCCAAGTAAGGCTCTGTGCTCAGCGTGGGGTCTGCTTGATTTTCTCTCTCTTTCTCCCTCGACCCACCCCCCTGTATGTTCTCTCTCTTTCTCTCTCTCTCTCTCTGTCGATCTCTGGCTAAAATAAACAAACAAATCTTTTTAGAAAATAATAGCACCTCGCCTATTTACTCTACAGACTTGTAGTAACCAAACGAGGTGGTGTATGTTAAATGAGCTTTAAAAATATGGTGCTGTTTTCCTACCAGCTGACATTTCGTAGCTACTTCTTCAGATTGAAATTTTTACAGTAAACGTCACCAAAAAGAGAAAGAAAAGGCACAGCCCCCATCAAATGACCTGAAAACAGACTTCCAAGATGGTACCTAACGCACGGCAAACTTCCTTCAGGGACAAACAGCAGATGGGATCAGGAGAAAAGCAGCTTTGCGTTAGCGAACTAATGATCAAGGAAAGTCCCCTTGGACATTTGACCAAACATCTTCAGCGAGTCTGTAGCAAAAGAGTCCCATTTGGGCATGTCACTTAGCAAAATGTTTAGGGCAGCAATCAGCAAGGCATTTAGGCCATGTGTCTGGCATTTCTCTTGCCCTGACCAGCCATGACAGCAAACACGGACAGCGGGTCAGGCCTGCTACTCTCTGCTCTTACGGCCCCCCAAGCTGAGGCAGGCTCCCCACCCTGCACTCTGTTCTCCTATCTACCACGTCCGTCTGAGCAGCAAGAGCCACCTTGACGTGGGTGACCTACAAACCTTGAGACATTACGTCAGAGCACAGACTGCTTGCTGATACTGGTCATGTGGGCAGACCCCTGCCTTCCCCACAGCAGCCCTCTCAAGGCTTCTGGGGGGGCCTGGAATTCCGCCAATGATGAAACCCCACCGCTGAGAAAAAGTAGACAACTAGGAGACCGCCCGCAGAAATGTCCAGGCGCGTGTCTGGGTCGTGGTGAGATGGGCAGTATCGCTTTCCCACGAGCCAAGTGTTGGGGATCTATCAGCTACGGGTGATGAGAGCCCCAGAGAGGAAACCATGAATCAAATTTTCATTACCACGAAGGGACAAGGAGCACGAGTGGAATCCATCAGCATGGATTCTTCTCTGCTGCGGCCACCACTCGGCCACCGTGGGCAGAGGGCTCTGGCCTGGGGCAGAGATGGGACACCGCCCCGGGGAAGTGGCCCCTGAGGGCGGAGAGCCCCCCCCCCCCCCCCCCCCCCCGTGAGCGGGTCTGTAATCTGTCCTCATGGGGCCGCACAGGGAAGGGAAACGCGGCTCCCACGCAGACCCCAGGGCTCCCCAGAAGACATGCTGCCCGCGCAGGGCCCTACCAGGCGCAGCAGGGGCGGCCGCGCGGCTCCCCTGCGCCAAGGCCGCCCCCACATTTATTTTAACTTCCTTTTCCTGGAGAAACAAGTTGTGCAGGAGGAGCAGAGAACAATGGCCTGGTTCCACATAAAAGCACACGCAGGAGAAGCCAGGTAAGGCACCTAGCAGCCATGGTCCGGAAGCCCGGAATAGCCAGCAGAGGCAGAGCGCGAAGCAAGGACAAGATGATATACGGGTTGTGCCTCTGGGGCCGCGTCACCTCCCAGGGGTCGCCCACATCGGCCTCCGTGTCATCTGCAGCCACATGCTCTTCCAGGCCGCACAGCAGCTTGTAGGACATCTGACCACATGGCCCACCACCTGGAACCCCCCAGGGAGGCCCCGACTCCGCCCCGTGGAGGACCTGCACCAAGATCCTGGCCCTCGCCTGCCTGTTCACGCAGAGCTCCCTCCCCAGCAGTCCCCCCACACCATGTGTGCCCCCACCCAGCCTCACTCACACTCCCTCAGCTGCCTGCTCTGCTCCTGGAACATGGCCCCATGCTCCTCACCTGGCGCACCCTGACTCATCCTCAAGGTTCCACCCCATCACCACCTGCTCCTGGAGCCACCTCGGAGCCCTGCCACCCCCTGCCCATGTGCAAGCCATGGGAGCCCCGGGCTGGCATCACTGTAACTCCTGATCTTGTGACCATCAGGTAGATGTGCAGCAACCCAGTAATGTCCTTTCCCTAAACAGCATGGGTCCCTTCCAGGTCCTTCCATCAAAGGGCGGTCCCCAGAGCTGCCTCAGAAAGTGTTAGACATGCAAATTCTCAGGCCCCACCCGAGTCCTGGTGAATCAGAGAGTCTGCAGGTTGACACTTCTCTAGGGACTCCGACGAGCCTGCACAGTGGAAAGCCAGTACCCCAAGAGCCTTCGGAGACCCTGTAGGAGCAGCTCAGATCCCGCCCAACAAGCAGCTGCGCTGAGCCCTCTGCCCGGCCAGCTCCCCTCCTCTGGGATGGGAGCCTCTCCACACCAAAAGCAGCTGCACTACTGGGGCCAGATGCGGAAATACCTCCCCGCCCTGTCCCCCTCGGACTAAACAAGAATCACCTAGGGAACAAAGGAAACCAGGCAACTGGCTCTGGGCTTCAGGGAGCTCTCACTAACCCTGAGCACAAGCCTGCTGCGCTGGCCAGAGTTCATCTCAGGCTAACTCCATGGCTGGAGCACCTTGCTCTCAGAGAAGCCAGTTTCTGCTTGTTTTTCTCCAAAGGACAGCGGTTAGACACCGTGGGAGGGTGACAGGAGGACCTGCCACTCCTGCAACACGCAGATACAACGCAACAGAGCAATGAGAAGACCCTGGTGGTTGGTTTCAGCCACAAGTTCCATGGGTCATCACAACAAAGGCTATGGTTGTGAGCTGAACGCATGAGGTTTTACAGCCCACTCCCCCTCCAATCATCACGAACACATTCAAGCCTACAGAAAGGCCCAAAGACCCAGATACTGACTTCCCTTGTAGACCCTTCAATCTAGCCTTCATCTCACACTTTACTTTTATTGGACACCTGCTATGCACAGGGTTAGCCAGGTCTCCTTCACCCGTGGATTACAACCTTGGCCTCATGTAAGAATCATACAAGGAGCTGTGAGAAAGTTCTGATGTCCAATCCAGAGCCCTGACCAATTCAACCAGAATCCCTGGAATCAGACCCAGGCATCAGCATTTTATTTTTTATTTTTTTATTTTTTTATTTATTTTTAAAGATTTTATTTATTTATGATAGACATAGAAGAGAGAGAGAGAGAGAGAGAGAGAGAGAGGCGCAGAGACACAGGCAGAGGGAGAAGCAGGCTCCATACCGGGAGCCCGATGTGGGACTTGATCCTGGAACTCCAGGATTGCGCCCTGGGCTGAAGGCAGGCGCTAAACCGCTGAGCTATCCAGGGATCCCGGCATCAGCATTTTAAAAACTCCCCAGGAGTGATTCCAATGGGCAGCCAATCTGGGGAACCACAGTTTTGAATGTTGACATCTGGGTCCTACCCAAACCACAGAAATCAGGTCTGAAGGCTGGAGCCTGGGCATGTATGTATAACACACACATGAAAATGGAATGTTCAGAGGCATCCATTCCCACAACAGTCTTTACAGCCCTGCCTATACGGTTAGTGCCCTCCAGGGCTGTATGAACCTGACAGGGGAGGCACAAATGGCACATGATTCATGAAAATGGCATTCTCACCAGTGAATCCTGCCCTCAGGGCTCCCACAGTCCTCACACTCTGGGTACTGTCTCCCTCTCCGGAATTTCTCTAGCTGTTTTTCCTTTGGGTGCCTTCAGACAAAAGAAAAATCTTTCCAGCTCCCTTCTCACCATGTTTGAAAATTGGGAATGGCTTTTGGTCACTCAGTGTCCCAGGTTAAATTTAAGAATTGGAGGGCTCTCTGCTCCCTACTGAGGAAGAAGATAGGTGGCCCATTCACCAGGCCAGAAATGGCCAAAAGGTAAGAGAGAAAATACTCTTGATTCCTCATTTTACAGGAGCGCCTGGGTGGCTCAGGTGATTAAGTGTCTGCCTTCAGCTCAGGTGGCAATCTCAGGGTCCTGGGATGGAGTCCTATGTTAGTTCCCTGCTCAGTGGGGACCCTGTTTCTCCCTCTATCTCTGCCCCTTCCCCTGGCTTGTGCTCACACTAATAAATAAAAGTATTTTTTAAAAACCCTTATTTCACAATTTTGATGCTGTGTGCCTTGATTTATCCAACAAGTGGGAAAAAGAATGTGGTTGGGATACCTATCATCTAAAGGATTCCTAATACAAATCCTCTTGTGGAAATGCTGATGTTTATATGACAAGTGAGCACTTTAAAAGATGTTAAGCCTGCAAAATCACTCATTAAAACTTGGAAAAATAAGCTCAACACCTCCTCTTCTTTTCCAGATTACCTCTGCACAGTTGCCATTTTAATTTAGCGTGACCTACTTTTTTGCCAGCACTGACCATTCATCTACATGCCTAATGACCAAGAGAAATATTCTCTGTAATTTCTGTTGCATCAGGAACAGAGCTGGGCTGCAAGTTAAGAGAAGTGGGCTCTGGGTCCCACATCACCACTAAGCCCCTGTGTGACCCAGAACAAGTTATTTGATCTTCAAGTTCTTCATGTATAAAACAAGAGAATAAATCCTCACAGGGATGGTTTTCTTCCAGTTCAAACATCATGTGGTTCTCATTTGCTTGTGGACAATGACATTAGCCTGGTGGAAAAGGCTAATAAGCTTATTACTTTGTTTCCCTAAAAATGGATAATTATTTGAGAGAAAGTACCTTGAGTAACCAATCCCATAAAACAAAGATTAAGTAACTAATAAATACACCATAACATCCCAGATGTCACAAGCCTACAGAAAACAGAGAGACAGCGTATGCTGATAATATTAATGAGGAAAACAATCACACATCTAACCATGATTTCAGAGAAGGAAACAGATGTTGTGGCAGGAACATACAAGGAGGCAGCTTGGGGCATTTAGGAAAGAATGTCCAGAAGCAACAGTAAAGTTCTTTCTACTACAGTTTCTAGGGAACTTAGGGTTAAAGGAACAAGGAATGTGACTTCTAGTTTTTGGACTTCCCAGGTAGTGACCGTGTTGCCTAAGACGAGCCACTCGTCTTCCCCAAGCTCAAGGCTTCCCATCTGTCAAGTGGGAATCATATAATAGAGACCCAATGTACCAGACGGACCACTGGAGCTCAAGGAAGGCACCCCGGTTACAGAGATGGCTTGATTTAATACGGCCTCATAGAAGCTATGCAAAGCTGAGGAGTGTGTGTCCCTATTGCTCTTGACCTGGCCCACTGAGAAAGCACCTCGAGATAATACTCAGAGCTGATGGGCTCTCCTATGATGGCTTCTTTCCTTTCTCTCATCTTCTTCATTTTCCCCTTATTTACTTAATAAACCCAAATCTGTGCTTATTTTTAAAATTAAATAGTACAAGAGGGTATAAAACAAAAATAAAAAGTCCTTGCCCTCACCCCCTCAACCCCCAGTTGCTTCTTGCTTCTTACCACTAGTAACAATGACTTCTGTGTCCTTCCAGAAAAAAACTTGCGAGTAGCTCATAATCATAACTGTACATGAACATGTTCCTATACCTGCCCCCTCTCTCTAGAGCGAGACACCTTCTTTTCCAGGTATCTATTACTGGAGAGGAAAGATCTTATTTCACATAATCTCAGTTTAAGGCAATACAGTTTTAGATTACTGAAATCTGACATTGCTTTTAGTGGTGATAATTAAATAATGGTGCTATCGTTATTTCTTAGCAATAGGAAAGGGGGAAGAACAGAACAAGAAGGTTATTTAATACGCTATGAAAGCCAATTCCTGAATTCAGGAGTGTCGAGCAAAACACTGTATTGTTTGTTGGTTAAATAAGAGAAAAGTCAGCTGTGAAAGGACAGATAAATAAACCTTTGGTTCTGTGGATCTACTTTTGAATAAGCTGAATAGAGAAGTCAAGGGGTTTTTTACCTCCTCTTGTTCCATAAATGTATTTCAGGTTCACTTTCAAAGACGGCTCACCGAAAAAAAAGGGGGTGGATTAACAAATTCACTGAATAACTTTTGAAGAATGAAGGCATACACAAAAATTTAAAAACAAGACTTTAAGCTTTTAGCTAAAGTAGTTTAATAAACCAAAAGCATTTTCACATCGGACCGCATACTCCCTGTCATCCTTCATCCAACGAAATTAATAAGGACCAAGTCTTTTTATTTGTCTTTAATCTCAATTCAGCTCAAGAATATGGTAAAGTAGAGAAAGAATGAATAGTTATTTAGGCCGTGACATGCCCAGGACTATTCACCAGACATACTCTCACCCATGCTGTTAACCAATGGTCTCTCTCCTTACTCTGCACATCCCGAGGTTCTGTCATTTTGATGGGACATAGGTCACTGGCTTTATTACACAGCAGATGGGTGGGTTGCTCAAGCCCTCTTTGGTGCCCTTTAATAGGCATTAAAACTCTATAATAATTGGTCAAGACATTGCTCCTTTTCTCTCCTCCAATCTGGAAAGCTCAAAGCAATCCAGTGTAGTTACCGTATTATATATATCTCACCTCCTCTCCTCAAGTGGTTACTGCAATCCTCTTCCTGATTCTCCTCTTACAAATATAATCATTTCAGATTTCTGAATCTCTTTGTCCCTTTTTTCCTGTTGAAAGTGGCATAAACACTTTACTGTCCTGAGTCCTCTTCAAAAGTTCTGAGTATCTGGTAAAAAGTGCCATTGCCACCATACGAGAAGGCAAAGTCCTAGTCTCTGTGACAAGTACAAAGATTTGCTCATCTAACTTTGTCTGAACTCCCTGTGGTTCTCACGTATGTTACTGAAATCGTAGCATATTATATCTTATTAACAGACAAAATGGTCTCAAAATGACTGGAAAAAACTCAAATTCAAATAAATAATAAATTGACAATAGAAATATAGAAATGGCCTTGATGGATCTCAAAATAACTGTACCTCTTTAGAAAAGACTTTAAGAGCCCTACTTACTGATAAATAAAAGAAATGTGAACTTGTCCCTAAAGTGAATCATGCTGCAGGAATTAATTTACTTCATTTCAGGCTGAAGAGTTTTCAGACATCATGGTTCATAAATTCTTATAACTGGTAGGGCTTTCTAGTAATTCTGCCTCTAAAAATAATCATGGAAGGGTCATTTTCTGGGAGAATAGAAAATTTGCTTCTTCACAATTAAGTCATTTATCCTTTCTTCCAAAGACATCAGTCACAATCTAGAACTACCTGGGAGTGGAGTGACAGTTTTGTTCCTTTAAGGACAGTTATTAAAGCCTAATTGAAGGATTTCTATTTCTAGCTAAGGGTAGACTATGTTATATATAATCTTTCCTATGTGTGAAATATTTTAAGATAAAAATAAAAATAAGCTGGATAAGTCATAATGGAATACAAAAATAGCTCCCTGGTATAAAATGGTCTCCAAAAAGTTGGTGGGAATAGTCTCCCAGAAATCAAGTCCTTTCCAGAGGGGCAGATCCCTGCTGGCCACACCTGCCTTTGTTTTACCCAACAGCTCCACATCTGAAGAGTGAGAGCAGATTGTGTTTTCCCGGGCTGATAGCCACTTCCTGAGAGGACAGCTCTTGAGGTTCCTGGGGACAAAGTACCCCAAAATAAAAATAAGAGCCTCCCTCAAAAAAAAAAAAAAAAAAAAAAGGCAATGGATGCTCTGATAAGGTAAGTGGAGGAAGCTGGTGGAGAGGGGCTTCCCGCCATTTGGTGCCTCTAAGCCCAAGCTTTTCAAACTCAGCAAATGCATTTTTTTCATTGTAAAATTCTCTGGCTTCAGGAAGATTGGGGAAAACCTCTATGCACAGAGCTGGAGCAAGGTAGGGGGAAAATACATTTGGCTAGTGATCCTGAGAACACACGGATAAGCATGTGACTTCTAAAAGCCAGACAGGATTACATAAGCTTCTTTGGAAACATTAGATTCAACAAGAGTCCCCTGGAAAGGCCACCCTGACTCCTCAGCCTGGACACAAATAGTTCAGTCTCCACAAGGACTAGACTTGGCCATGGGTGAAAAATTCTGCTTTCCATGGAAAAATGCTGGGACCAGGTTAAAGGGAAGAAATCTTACCCAGCTAAAATCCAGGCTACTCGTTTTCCTTCTTAACAGTTTCTGGCATAGAAAGCATCTTATCACGTCCCTTGGTCCTAAATTTGCATCTCTCTGCCAGGCCAGTATGGATAAGAAGGAAGAAACCAGATGGAGACTTATGACTGACAGGGCTCCAGGTGCCACTCCTGCAACTGCTTACCCAGCCAGCTCACCTGCCTTATTAGGAAAAGCCTAAGGGATTAGTCTTTTCTATGTAGGGAAATATATCTACATTTAGCTGGATCCAGTTTGAAGGGACGTATTCGTCCCAGCCTTGGCTTTCCAGCTGTCACCAGGATGATATATCGGGAGTAGTGGAGAAAGTTCTCTGGGCACGGGCAGGCAAAGGGCAGCAGGTGTTCTGTGCTCCTCTCCTGTCTGTCTCTAGGGTAGACCACACTCACTTGTCTCCGCTAGAGTGGTGAACTGGGTAATACGAACCAAACTTCCCAAAGAACACAACAAAGAAACCTAGATGAAATATTTGTTGAAATTCGTCCTAAAAGCACAGAAGAACTAACAAGATTGGGAGGGACTTCAGACTTAAGATCTGGAAGACAGAGGTCCAGAGACGTGGACCTAAGCAGCGGGGGCCACTTTTACCCAGTCAGATGGACTGTGAATCCAAATGAGGAAGTTAGGAGGCTGAGCAGCACTTTCGGCAGCCTCTAGAGCCTGGGGGCCAGCACATCCCTAGACTAAAGCCCAGTAAACCACTTCATGTTTACATTTGGGACCCTAGGAGTAAGAGAAAACAAAAAATAAACTGGTCTGACTCCACATCATGTGGGTAGCCTAAAAAATTTCAAGTCCCCAGACTGTCCCAGGATTGCTAGTCCCCCAAGAAGCCCGAAGAAGCTATTTAAAATCTTCTCTGAAATTCCTGTCATTTTTTTCCCATCATTTTTATCAGCACCACTCAAAGCCTCAGATTACTGCATTTCATCAATCTTAAATATCACTAATTATATGATTGCACTACTATTTTAGGTACCAGTGAAGAAGAAAAAAAAAAAAGTCAGGTACCTACTATTTTAGGTAGAACTATAAATTTAAGTCTCCATCAACTATAAACCACATCTGAATTTGACATTAAAGTGTGGGGGGGGGGGAGTACATCTTAAAATTGATGAGATGACATTTATGCAAATATTTTTTCAAAACAATATCTAGCACACATTCAAAGATAATCAGGCACATAAGGAGATATAAATAGGAATCAGCATGATAATGAGAAAAACAGAAGAAACACAGAATGTGAAACAACTATACTTACTATGCTCATGGAGATACAAAGTTGGCTTAAACATTTCAAAACAAGGAAACAGGACTATATAAGTGTAACATTAAAGATTTGAAAAAGAACTAAGAAACTTTAGAATTGAAATTCAGTAACTAAAATTAAGAATGTAACAGATGGATGTATCTCAGATTAGATACAGCTGAAGAGACACCGTGTGATTTAGAAGACAGATCAGAAGAACTATTGGAATGTAGCCAGGAGATATAAAAAAGATCGAAAATACAGAAAAGAGCGAAAGAGATAAAGAAGATACAGTAAGGAAAATTAAGAGAGTAAAACAACCTTACAACCCAAAGTTCTCCCAGAAATAGGCAAGAGAATTCAGAGGACATCACTAATAACCCTAATAACCCTCAGCTTTTTCAACGACCAACTGCACCACAGTAGTAGGTCACCCTAGTGAAGACCCGGAGATGGTATAACCCTGGTTACAAGTTGCAATGTTGCATTTTATAAGAAATAAGTATTTGGCCAATCAGATGACCAAAAGCCATTTCTCACGTATATTTGGTCTTTGTCCCTGTCCCTAGTTCCTGGCTCACAACTCCCCAAACCTTAGGAAATTTCCTGAGCAAGAAGAACAATGGGAACATCTTTTGGCATGATATGTAGTCTCTGTCCTTTGTTCCTGAAATCACTTCAGAGCCAAAAGGTAAGATGGGTATCTTGCCATTCATAAAAAGCCCCACTCCTTACAGTGACTGTGTTTATGTTAATCAGGTGACTCTTGGAAAGCACCGAAGGATGGGGTTGGTTGCCAGGGGAACTAACCATGAACAGAGTGATGGAACTTTCAGTTCCATCCCCTGACTTAAAGAGTAGGAGAGGGGGCCAGAGGCTGCATCAGCCACCCATGGCAATGATTTAATCACTTATGCCTATGTAATGCACTCTCCATAAAAATCCAAAAGGAAAAGGGTTCCGAGAGCCTCTGTTTGGGAAACCTGAATGCTTCCGCATACCACAGGCGCCTGGCCCCAAACTCCATGTGGACAGAAACTCCTTTGTTTGTTTGGAACCTCACCCTATGTATCTCTTCATCTGGCTGTTGATTCATACTCTTTAATACACCTTTGTAATAAACCAGTAATCTAATGAGTCAACAGGTTTCCTGAGCTCTGAGCCACTTCAGCAAATTTACTGAACCCAAGGAGTGGGGAATGGGAACCTCTGATTTACAACCAGTCAGTCAGAAGCAAAGAGAACCAGTGGGGCTTGCAACTGGCTAGGGGGGGTGTGGGGGAGGGAGTCTTGTGAGACTGAGCCCTTAACCTGTGGAATCTGATGCTCTGTCCCAGGACATGGAGGCAGAATCGAGTTGAACTGCAGGACAGCCAGCTGGTGTCCAAGAACTGCTTGAATGTGTGGAGAGAGCAGCCCTGTGCCCGGAACTGATGACGGAACTCTTCTGAAAGAAGAGACAGAACATGAAGACTCCTAACTCAGGGAAACGAACTAGGGGTGGTGGAAGGGGAGGAGGGTGGGGGGTGGGGGTGACTGGGTGACGGGCACTGGGGGGGCACTTGACGGGATGAGCACTGGGTGTTATTCTGTATGTTGGTAAATTGAACACCAATAAAAAATAAATTCATTAAAAAAAACTTTCAAGCACAAATACATAATGAATATTAACATACCAAAAAAAAAAAAAAAGAAAAAGAAAAGAAAGAAGAGGCGAATATGGTGATTTTACCTTTCTGTGTATCACTCTCCTCGTAGGTGAGTGGACACCACAAAATAGCTCACAAGCTGTTGGAAGACTTGAGGAGTAACACTTGAGAAGTCGAAGCAAGGGCTCCCCGCATGCTGCTCGATACGACGCGCTGGGGCTCCCACCCACCTAGCCTTGCTACAGGAACTGAACGCGCAGCTCCACACTCTGAACATGGCACCTGATGTGTCAGAACTGTGGAATGGTAGGATCGCACGAGATTCTTCGTAGAATATCCAGGCGATCGGAAGTTCATTGCCTTTCCTTTAAAAACTGGTTTTATACACTTAGATCAATTTTTTAGACCCCTAACCACAAATAGAAAACTAGATGAGGGATCCCTGGGTGGCGCAGCGGTTTAGCGCCTGCCTTTGGCCCAGGGCGTGATCCTGGAGACCCGGGATCGAATCCCACGTCGGGCTCCCGGTGCATGGAGCCTGCTTCTCCCTCTGCCTGTGTCTCTGCCTCTCTCTCTCTCTCTGTGTGACTATCATAAATAAATAAAAATTAAAAAAAAAAAAAGAAAACTAGATGATTAACAAAAGATACAAACAGGGTAACAGTCCTATAGAGAAATGTTTAGCCGTACTGGTAACCAAAATGGAAATGAAAGCAATAGTGGCATATTTCCCATTTATCAAATTAATAATTTTTTAGGAATAAGCTACCCAAGGGGCACCTGGGTAGCACAGTCAGTTAAGCATCTGATTCTTGGTTTCAGGGGGATCATGGTCTTGGGATCAAGCCCCGAGTGGGGTTCCACGCTGAACACAGGTTCGGCTTGGGAATCTCTCTGCCCCTCCTCTCTGTTCTTGCATGCTCACTCTCTCTCTAAAATAAATAAATCTTTAAAAATAAATTAAAATACCCTGTACTATCAATGATATGAAAAAATCATTTCCATTTATAGAATGCAACTAGTTAGCATGGTACATTTCCACTCCTGGTTGAATAATTTCACTACTGGAAATATATGCCAAGAAAACAACAAATTATAGGAAAAGTATGAACACAAAGTTGCTCACTGCAGTCATACAGCAGTGAGAAACTGGGAGCAAACAATGTTTGCTAATAATAAAATATTGCAATAAATTAACAGGCTTCCAAAGTATTGAGTGAATTGTGTAGCCACTAAAAGTCATGTTTACCAAGAGCGTGGAAAAACATAGAAATTGGAGCATCCAGGTGGCCCAGCAGTTGAGTGTCTGCCTTGGGCTCAGGGCGTGATCCTGGGGTCCTGGGATTGAGTCTGGCAATGGGCTCCCCACAGGGAGCCTGCTTCTCCCTCTGTCTATGTCTCTGCCTCTCTCTGTGTGTCTCTCATGAATAAATAAATAAAATCTTTAAAATTTAAAATTAAAAATAAAAAATTTTATGGAGATATAATTGACATATAACATTATATTAGGTTCAGGGGTACAATGTAATGGCTTAATATTTGTATGTACTGTGAAATGATCACCACAGTAAGTCTAGTTAACATCCATCACCACACATAGTTAGAATTTTTTTCTTGTGATGAGACTTTTAAGACCTACTCTCTCAACGACTTTCAAGTATACAGTACAGTATTATTACTGCAGTCACCACTCCTCACATAGGAAGTTTTGTGAAATAATCTTATTCCACTAATCCAATTGTTTCCATTTTTTCCTGGTTCCGTTTGGTACTACTCATATGCATACATCTTTGGCACAGGTGTGATCAGTGTGAATTAATGATTACTTCTACCCGGATTAGAAGACCTGGAAACTCTTCTCTTGCCTGGATTCCCCACCCCCACCCCCCAACATGCTCTTAGGAACCAGGAAGTCAGAACAGTGTTCCAGTGACCGTGAATGTCAAAGGGTATGGGACAAACTCCTGACCCCGAGCCCAGCACTGGCACTAACCTCTGTGTAATCTCCGCAAGCCACCTAACTTCTTTCAGTCTCAGTTTCTCCATTAATACAATGGGCCAAGGAGAGCTGGGCTCATGATCCCAAAAATCCCTTGCAGGTTTAATCTCTGTGCTGGCATATAAATTTGATCTAAAATCTCCAAACAGATCTTGACTTTTGAAAAACTCTATAAAAATCAAATCTGTTTTTTTTTTTTTTTTTTTCAAATCTGTTTAAACACAAATGGAGGGGATCCCTGGGTGGCGCAGCGGTTTGGCGCCTGCCTTTGGCCCAGGGCGCGATCCTGGAGACCCGGGATCGAATCCCACGTCGGGCTCCCGGTGCATGGAGCCTGCTTCTCCCTCTGCCTGTGTCTCTGCCTCTCTCCCTCTCTCTTGGTGACTATCATAAATAAATAAAAATTTAAAAAAATTAAAAAAAAAAAAAACACACAAATGGAAAACTAGGTATTTTTTTAAATCCCTCCTACAATACATCTTTTAGTAGACAGTCTTTATTTTTGTTAAATCTAGACATTGACATATTGACAGTTCAGTGTCACATACAGTCAGGCACATTTAAACACCAAAGCAATAATCATAGTACTTTCTCTTCCTCACTGAAGGTAGATTGATTTAGATTAAGGAAAAATACGTGCACGAATGAAAAGTCTAAAATACAGAGATTTTTTTTTTTGGTTTGTTTTATTATCTTCAGTTTTCAAATGCTTCGACTATTTGCCTACCCCCATCCCCAAAAGGTATTTCCTACCCAGCCTGTTGCAATGCAAGGAAAAGTCTCGTCCCAGTCTTGGGTATTCCAAAATGGAAGCTGGAATCAATGAAATCTTACTGTAAACTTTCTACACACCATTACGATATGCCAAAAAAGAGCTTCCTTCACTTTCTGAATCAATAACTTGGGCACCAGGCCAACCTCACTGCTATCGCCTGGGAGAACTCACGAAGCCTCCTGCTAAACTTGAACTAACCTTGCCCCCAGTTGCATCCTACAAGATGCTGCTGGTGCTGATGCAGACCTGGACTTGCTGAAGCTATGGCAGTTTATTTCTGAGGACAGATGGCAAGAGGAGTACAGGCCACCCTGCACTTAACCATATTCTATTTCGGTCCATGCTCTCTATGTCAGTCAGGTCTTTGAGGAGCTTCTCTTAACCCTGCCTGTCATGGGTAGAGGTAAATCTCTACTTTCCAATTCCTACAGCCACAGTTTCCTGTCACTCCGCAGTTCATTCCCGGAGGAGGCTTTACTTGCAGCTAAGGAAACTGAAACCCCTCTTGCAGGACCCTTCCAATGCCCTACAACTTCTTCATCTGGTCATTCTGTCCTTGTCTGAAAGAGGATCCCTCTTACACAAGCATCTTGTCCCACCAGCACTAGATCCTCTCCCCCACTTCCCTCCACACTCCTGTCCCCCCGCCATGGCCCAAGCAGCAGCCAGGATGACCCTGTGGGCAGCGGTGGTTCTGCGGCCCACACTTTCGGTGTATTAGTCAGCCACACGCTAGGGGAAGAATTTGAGATTTAATTTTTTGGGGGGGTAGGAGGGGACTCAAAAGATTGACTTAACATCATGAGCAGATTAGGCTATGTGGGATGACAAAGGACACTTGCTGATTTATGAAATTATCCATATGGAAAGTTCCACAAAGTTAATTTCACATTTACTAAGTCGCCATTATTGAAAAGAACCAAGTTACGTTAAATAAGGCCTCCCCCAGAAAAGTGGGAAGTTATACAGAATGGCACACATTCACCAATAGCCCTTAAGAGAGCGTGATTCTCAGGCAGGGGTGGTTTTGCTACAACCGGAGACATTTCGGATTGTCAGGACTTGGGAGCCGGGAGTACGTTACCGGCACTGACGGGACAGAAACCGGCAGACTGATAAACGCTCTACAATGCACAGGACGGTTCCCCATAACAAAATATTGTTCAGGCCACAACAACAATAGCGCTCAGGCTGAGAATCCCTGCCTTATGATGATGGGCAGGTACAGACAGGTAAGGAAGCAAGGGTTCTGTTTGGAAAACGATTAACCTTTAAACACGAGAGCAGGTGAAGACCAGGTCGACAGGCAGCTCAGGCACAGCTGCTACCTGACTTTAGCTGCCACACGAAGGTCAAAGCATGGAAGGCTCTAGACTTTGACGGATCACAAGACCCTTGCCAAGAGTGGCTACATGAAGAGGTAGTGGCATAGTTTCAGGAGCACCAGAAAGGGCACTTTGCCTCCCCTATTACCTCCAACACGCCCTTGTCTGTGCTTGAATTCCTCTCATGATGGACAAAACCTTTCATTCCATGATGAGGCTTAAAGTGCAAAGACCCCCTGGAAGAGGGAACAGTGACCTACATTCAGACTCAAGAGAAAGTGACTGATGACAGATTGTTTTTCCCCTGAGTTTTCATACAGTGAAAGGCTCTGAGCAGTTCCAAGTGGCTCACGCTGAGAAAGAGAGAACAGGCCCTGATGGGAGGGAAAAGGGTGAAGAAATGGGCAATCCGGCGTTCAGACATAAACGTCACCTACAGACGGTGCCTGAGCCTGCAGGGAGGCAGGGATGCAGAGAGGGAAAAAAGAAGGCACATTCTTGGCCTTGAAGAAGATTACAATCAAGTTCAGCTCAGGTGAAAAAACTCCAGGAATGCTGGAAAGAATGGCAGAGATGCAGTGCTATCCCTGCAGCAGACAGCAGACAAAGGTCCTCACCAGCCCCGGGATCACAGTGAACCCCAAACGGGGCCCACCGGGTGAAGCCCCCACCCCAGACACCAAACCAGGTCATGGACGCAGAGTAAAATGCTCAGGCAGCAGGACTTTGAATGAACGGGAACTATGCTAGATGAAGAACTATTAAATCCCTGGTTTGTTTTCCTTCACACCTTTGCTTACCACCATTTTTCTCAATTTGGGAGGAAGCTTTGGTCGAAGTTTTCTCTGCCCCTGAGGATCCTATTCCATCTCACAAGGCCAGTCTATGGTATTCTGTACATTCCTGATTTCAGCCTCTGTGAGGTTTTCCTCTGCTCTTCCCTTAAGGACAGAGCCTTCAAGCCACGCACCTAAAGCTTACCATATTTCCTTTGTATCTTTTATAATGGGCCTAATTCCAGAAAGGATTTGAGAGGGGCTTTCAAGTTCATATCCAAAGAAATCAGACAATGTAGCTTAAAAAGAACTTAAGTGGGAAACTGGACATAATTTGGGAAGAAAAAGATCACTGTACCATGAAGCTGGAATGAAGCAGTTACCATGAATCACTGGAGGCCACGGTAAAAAGATGAACACACTAGACATATGGTAGGTTCTCACTAAGAAGAGGAAGGCCACAATTCCCTCACAATTTTCTTTGACATTAAATTCTAGGAGGAATTGGCTCCTGGCTTTTCAAGTTTGCTGCACAAACTGTCATTTTATGTGTTTATCTGAAGAACTGTTAGGTCCTTTAGGACAGAATACATCTTAGATTATATCTCCCCGGTAACAGCCTATATTAAATGTAAGTACTCAAATATTTGCCAACAGACTGATGAACCACAGTTTGCTTGGCAATCTGGATATTCCAGTATGTCTCAGGCTCCTAAAATGATCACAGTAATAAGAGGCATCAAATCCCTTAGCAGAAAGGACTACTTCATTCTTCCACTTAGTCCCCAAGTCACCCAAACGATGGGATTTAAAGACATGCTCACCCCACCTGCCGTCACCAGTTTGAAATCAGGGGCTGGAAGGTCCAAGCTGGCCCTATCTTTCTGCCTCCCCCCACACCCCCTTCATGGTTTAGTCAATTGTCCTTTTGTCTGTCTTTCTGTCCACACCACAGATTCTCCGATCTTTCTGAGTGTCAGGGCTTTGCCCTATTAACCTTCCATTCACTGCAGTAACTAGCGTGGCACTTTGCACAAAGGAACTGCCTCCTTCTTACTATTTTTTTTTTTTTCAGTGTAAGGAAAGTAAATTGGGAAGGGGTCCCAGAACAGGCTTTTTCATTCTTCTGCCCGGCTCCCCTCTAACCCCCCCCCCAAGCTGTGCTGTAGAAGCCCAGCTCCACATGGACAAGCAGTCCAGAAAGGTTAAAAAGCAAGTTACTAAAGGAAGTGAAGACTCAAGGGTCCAAAGACACATTCTCTCTTCCTCGTTTCCACGTGGCCCCCAAAAGTAGGCTGGACCATCCTGCAGAACACACATATGCAATAACGAAAAAACCTTTGTACATAGCAGGTGCTCGGTAAATACTTGTCAAAATAAGGTCAGAGCACAACTAACCAGAACACAGGAAGCCCTCCATTAATACCTGCTAAGTTGGAAAGTCTGTAACACGTCTACCTTGTACCTAGTAGATGCTCAATAAGTACCGTTTAGATTAAGAGGATCCTGATTTTTGCCGCGCACACAGTAGGTCCCCTGTAAGTGGCTCTTAAATGGAACAGCAGGAACCGCTCGCTCGAGGAAGCGGGGCAGGGCTGACGTTAGTCAAATCCCAGGCAGAGATCCATGAACCGAGATGCGCGTCTCGAGGCAGCGCTTCCGAGGGTGCCCGGGAGGCGCGTGACAGCCGCGCACCGCGCGCTTCCCCGGGGGCCGCGGACTCCCCGTCCGCCCCGGGCGTGGGCGAGCGACCGCGACCCGCTGCCCCCCGGGCGCCGCCCCCCATATCACCTCGGGGCTGCACCTGGAGCTCCCGCGATGCCCGCCCCCCGCCGGGGCGCCCGCCCACGCTGGCTCCTCCGGTTCTGGAGAGTTGTGGGCAGAACAAAAGCGAACCCGATTGCTTCTCCGAAGGCGCGCGCAGCCCGGGAGGAGGCTGGGGGGGCCGGCCCGGGCCGGGGTGCGGGGTTAGACCCGATCCGCGGCCCGCGGCCGCCCGCCCTCCCGGCAGATGCAGGCTGCAGGTTGCAGCGCCGGGGACAGCGCCGGGGACAGCGCCGGGGCTCGCTCCTTCCCTCCCTCCCCGCCCTCTCGGGCGCCCCGAGCCCCCGCCCTGGGGTCGCAGGGACGGAGATGGGCACCTGGATCGGTGGGGCGGGAGGGCGGGCGGGGGGGCGACATACTAACCCTCGAAGGCAGCGCGAAGGAGGCCGGAGGGGAAGATGCTGCGGACTGGGGCGGACCCCACCGCCGAGCTCCGAATTTGAACTCGCCTGCGAACCACCCCTGGGCGCCCCCAAACGCGCCACACCGCCCGCGGGGGTGGGGTCCCCTCAACGGCGCCCGGTCCCTAAATCCTCCGCCCTCTGCACCCCTCGGGGATGCCCAACCGCAACCTTCCCGTCGGGACCGCAGATCCAGGGGCGGCCCGGGCGCGGGGGCGGGGGACCGGGTCCCGGAGGCGGCCACGCCGGCCCCGCGGGAGGCACCGGCGCGCAAACTCGCGGTTCGGAATCCGCTTGCTTCCCGGGTCGGGGTTTTCCCCCAGGTGAGGCGGGGGCGCGGGGACAGCGGGGAAGGAGCGTTTCTGCTTTTCGCTCGGCTTCTCCGGGGCCCCCGAACTCCGAGAGGCGCAGGCACCGGGAGAAGAAAGGAAGCGGAGGGGGAGCCACTTACCCAGAGCGGAGCCCGAGAGCGCGGCGGCCCCGGCGCAGGCGGCGCCTTTGTCTGAGGTCGCGGCGCCGGCGCGCTCGGCCAGGCAGGTCCCGGCCCCGGCGCGCGGCGAGCTCCCGCGGGCGTCCGGACTGCGCGGCTCGCGGCTCCCGCCCCCCGCCCCGCGCCCCGGCTCCGGCTCCGGCTCCGGCTCCGCTCCCGCCCCCGCCCCCGCCCCGCGCTCGCCGCAGCCGCCGCCGCCGCCGCCGCCGCCGGCTCCGCCCCGCGCCGGCCCCGCCCCCGGGCCCCCACCTGCTGCGGCCGCCGGGGAGCCGAGCGTGGGGAGCCGCGCGTGGGGAGCCCAGCGTGGGGGGCCTGCCGCCTCCCCGCGCACCCCGCCCCCGCCTCCCCGCCGCCCGCGACCCCTACAGAGACGGCCTCACCCGAGGGCCCGGCGCCCGCAAGCAGGGGAGCCGCCGTGGGGGGCGGGGGGCGGGGGGCGGCCTCCCTGCCCGGGCCGGGCGCGCGTCGTCGGGGCCCCGTCACCTTGGAAGGCGGCCCCCACTTTGCCCGGGAGAGGGGAGCCGTCGGGCTCCGGCCAGGAGGGAGGGGGCTGCGGGAAGCAGGGTCTCCCTAACCCCGGCTGAAGCCCGGCCTCCCAGCGGGGTCAGCCCCTGGCCGGTGAGGGCGCAGGGAGGGGGGCGGGGGGGTTGGGGCCGCAGCCCGGCCGCGGGAGCGGGACCCGGGGCCTCGGAAGGGGCGCGGGGGGAGGGGCGGGCTCGGGTGCAGCGCCGGCCACCTGGGCTGTGCGGGCTCGCTCGCTGGGCGGGAGGGGGGAGGGGGAGGGGGGAGTAGCAGGGGGCACCTGCCGCTGGAAGCCGCCGGCCCCGCAGCAACACCGGCGGTAACTGGAGTTTACACAGATGGCACCTTCCAGCAAACCCAAAGTGGTCCCGCGGATTAGGTGCGTCACTTCATGGGTTCGCCCCAGTGGAATGGCTGAGGAGCCGCTTTCCCAGGCAGAGAAAAATATCCAGATAGTGTGTAATGAGGTCACTAGCGGCTTTAGCTGCCTGTGGCCCTCCCTCCTCCCAACTCCCAAAGCCTTCTGAGCGAGAATCTTACCTCCAGGCTTCACAGAGTCCGCTGTAGCCTACGGTGGCTTCTGCTTCACACCCCATTTCTGCCTCCAGGGCGTGGGGCCGTTCCAGGTGTGTAATAACTGTTCAAAACACTGATGTGTGATTCATGCAACTGTGCTGATTGTAACGTGCGCAAAACATAAAGATTTTAAATTGTGGGATCATGTAGGGAAATGCATCAGGTGGGGGGAACAATAATGGCCTGTGAAGGGTGACAGTGCCAGCTCTAAGTAGTATGTAGATAGAAATGCTACTTACTGTATGTGTGCAGGTAATAGGTTAAGGTTACATACTGACTTAAAGACAGCGGTTATCTGAACCTTCATTAACCTATAAGAACAGGTAAGGGTAAGGAGAAAGCGTGTGACAGGCAAATGTGTGTGCATCTGTGGTAAGACTTTCCTGTGTATGTTTCCCAAAGAGAACATTTTAACATTTGCTTCTTTAATTTTCATTACAAATAAGTATTATCAATTCAGTGGGTATGCATAAATATGAAATACTCTGTTAATTTATTCATTTTTATAACATCTTTTCTAGAAAGAGGGAACAAGAGGCCCCAAGGATTCTCGTTTTGTCAAAAAAAAAAAAAAGCCAGAAACAAAAATGTCCTGCCACAGCACGCCCACTGAGCTGAGAGTCCGGTAGGTCTGAATAGAGACTGACTCAGAACAGCACCACCAAAGCTCCCAGTCTCCCTCCTGGGTGTTTTAGATCAGTGTCTTGGGTCTGTGAAACTGCTCTTGGGAGCAATGTGCATGTCCACGTGAGATAATTTATCTCTTCCATTTGGCAACTGGGAAAATGTAATTTTCTCCGTGTGATGAGCATGAGTGAATGGCTCATGCATAGTGAATGGCTGTCCTCCAAATTGTGGGATGAGGGTGTGAAATATGCATTTTAATATCAGAGTCCATTACCACACAATGCCAGTAGAATGAATAGGAACTGGGATGTTTTATCCTGGCCCCTTCCGTCTCATCAGCATCACATGGGTTCTTCTCCTATGGATGCTGTTGTTAGGAAATGTTTTTTTCCTTATTTTTACCCCAACCAGAAGACTGCCAAAGAAACAGCTGGCCTAGATGGGGTAAGTAGAAAATAACCACACAGAACCCACAGGGTGGCAAGGTTTCCAGGTTGTTTTACAACTTCTGTTTTCCAGAGGGAAATGTACCATGACTACATACCTGTAAACTATACCTCAGTGACTGAGTCACAGGTTCTTTTTTTTTTTTCCTTTTTTAAGATTTCATTTATTTATTGACACAGAGAGAGAGGCAGAGACACAGGCAGAGGGAGAGGGAGAAGCAGGCTCCACGCAGGGAGGTCGATGTGGGACCCGATCCGGGTCTCCAGGATCACACCCCAGGCTGTAGGCGGCGCCAAACTGCTGCGCCACCGGGGCTGCCCAAGTCACAGGTTCTGATGCTGTGCACAGTGATCCTGGAGGACACAGGAGTGGGGAGCGGCTGCATGGAGCAGGAAATGCCCTGCCACCTGCCTTAGGGCGTTTAG
Organism: Canis lupus familiaris; assembly: GCF_011100685.1. NCBI lineage: Eukaryota > Metazoa > Chordata > Mammalia > Carnivora > Canidae > Canis > Canis lupus. The sequence continues at coordinate 80,770,648 of NC_049228.1, read as the reverse complement.
ATATGATGTTTTTGAAATAGTGTTTCCGTAGATGGAAGATTGTATATTCCCCCCACTGGTCGTTGAAACTTAATCCCTACAAAGTGTTAGTGTTTGGAGATGGGGCCTTGGGGAGGTAAGGAAATCAGGACAGTGGAGCCCTCAGGAATGGGATTACTTACTGTCTTGATAAAAGAGATGGCACAGAACTCCCTTCACCCCTTCTGCCACATGAGGACACAGTGGGAAGACAGGCATCTTTGAACCAGGAGGTACGGGTAGGCCCTCACCAGATACAGATCTGCCACCACCTTGATCTTGGACTTCCTAGGCTCCAGGACTGAGAGAAGTTTCCTGGTTTATAAGCCACTCAGTCTCTGCTATTCTGTTAAAGCAGCTGGAATTGACTAAGACAGCAGAGTAACCTTCTCAGGAAAGGCTGGGATCTAATTTTTTTTTAATTTTTTTTTATTTATTTATGATAGTCACAGAGAGAGAGAGGCGCAGAGACATAGGCAGAGGGAGAAGCAGGCTCCATGCACCGGGAGCCCGACGTGGGATTCGATCCCGGGTCTACCAGGATCACGCCCTGGGCCAAAGGCAGGCGCCAAACCGCTGCGCCACCCAGGGATCCCATGGGATCTAAAATGAGGTAACAAATGACCATCTTTCTCCCTAGGACTACAAATGGGGGGGGGGGGCACCAGGGTGGCTCGACGGTTGAGCATCTGCCTTTGGCTCAGGTTATGGCCCCAGGGTCTCCAAATCGAGCCTGCTTCTCCCTCTGCCTGTGTCTCTGCCTCTCTCTCTGCATCTCTCAGGAATAAATAAATAAAATCTTAAAAAAAAAAAAAAAGAACTACAAATAGGACTTATATATTGTGATATAATAAGAAATACATCTGCTTTTTGCCCCTCAGTTCCCGGCACAGAACTCCTCAACCCCTTGCAATTTCCTGAGTGATTGGAGTGTCTTTTGTCATTCATAAGGAAGCCCTAATAAGATGACTTAGGGTGGGCCCCACCTGTAGCTCAGGATGGGAGCTGGTCATCCACTAGAAAAACCCTAGTAGGTTAGAGGTTTGGAACTTTCAGCCCCATGTGCCAACCTCTGGAAAGATTAAACTCTATAAATATGCTGGAACAGCAGGATTAGATCAGGTGCCAGGTTAGAGAACACATCCATTTGTCAGGGGGATGAAGAACACCAGTTCCCTGGGGGGACAGAAGCACCTGCGTTGGGACCTTCTGGACCTAGCTCTATGGATTGCTTCATCTGTTCATCTGTGACCTTTCTAGTATTTTTAATATTTTTTAAAGATTGATTTATTTATTTTAGAGAAAGCGTGAGTGCATGTAAGTTGGGAGGGGGTAGGAGCAGAGGGAGAGAAGCGGACTCCCCACAGAGCCTGGCACAGGGCTGGATCTCACCACCCTGAGATCAGGACCTGGGCCCAAATCAGCGCTATATCTTTTGCAATAAACTGCTAAACATAAATAAATGTTTCTTGGAATTCTGTGAGCCAGTCTAGCAAATTAATTGAACCTGGGGCGGGGCGGGGGGGGGGGGGGGGGTGGCGTGGAAATCTGAAGTGAGCATGGGGGTACAGTGTTGTGTGACTAAGGCTTTACCCTGTGGCTCCTGATACTATCTCTAGATAGTGTTGGAACTGAGTTATTAAATTGTAGAGAAACCAGTCAGAGTCCACTGAGAATTGACTTGCTTGGTGGGTTTGGAAAAAAACCCATAGTGGATTTATGAATTGCACCTATCTGTTTCCCACTATGGGTTTTGTTTTCCAGAAGAAAATCTATTTATGATTACTATAGTTATTCCCGATTTATACCCTGTCGATAACAGAAAGGGATGTGAGGAGCTTTGGAATATTAAAAACCATGTGAAACTATAAAGCGCTCTTCTAAGTTCTGGTGCATCTGTCTTGGTTTACAGTTATTACTGGTATTTTATTCAATCAGGATGGCCGTGATCCAATTCTGGCCCAACCTGTGGACAGCCCCTGCCTATTATTGGCAGATGCAGTGGGTAATAATAGACTTCCACGTAGCTTTCACAGGGCTGCCCCGGCCCCCAGCTATGAAGGAACCTGGCTGACAAAAAATCATCGTAATAATATTCTGATTAAGATGTGCACAGAGTCTATGATGGATGAAGTTGGCGCTGAAGCCACTCAGGAAATTCAGTTGAGAAGGGTCAGAGTTCTGATTATGCTTTCTTAAGTTGTCAAGAGGGAGGAGCAGCCAAGAGGCCCGAGGGATGATGTCCCGTAAGATAGAGGAGCCGTGAGCTGAGCTCGATCCCCTCAATCCTCCCGGTGTCTGGCTCTACCCAGGGACTCTGCAGGCAGGGCCTAGGGTAGTGCCTCACCTGGTCATGCTTTGCACCTCTCGCTTCCTGCCGTGGGCGTTCCCCGTTGCCTCTGAGCTCTGAGATGCTGCAAGACCCAGGAGGGCCCTAAATGAACAGGGGAGTTAAGGCCCCGGTGACGTAGTAATACGTGGGGTGGGGTTGTTCACCTCCTCCAGAATGCAGAAGCTCACGTGGCCACTCAAGAGGATCCAGCAAGACCAGGCCATCAGTCGCACCAGATCTCGAAAGTGCTTATTTTCTCCCTCTTTGCTTCTTGCACCTGCTTCCTGGCAGGACTGCAGTCCCTTCTGGGGGGTGGAGGGTGCTGGACTTCTTCACAAATAGTAACACGGGGGCTTTTATCTTGGGATCTGCTCTGGGAATCCCAGGGTGGCACCAAGACACGCTCTGCTTCTCAGGGTCCTGAACATTCCCTCAGGGGCCGGGCCTGACACCCACCTCCTCAGTGAAGGAAGAGCAGGACCACAAGGCAAGCAAGTGGTTTTATGGGACATCTTTCTATGTAAAGTTCATTCAAGACAGAAGAGTTCTGATATGAAAACATGATTGAAAGCCCTTGGCCTGTTTAATATTGGGACAAGTTTGGGAGAGGCCATCACGGACGGGAAGGTGGATTTCAGGGGGAGGGCTCTGAGTGCGTGTGTGGGGGAGCTGCTGCCTGAGGAGTCTAAGGAGAAAGTCCGGGGGAGGCTGGCTGTGGCTGGAGACCCAAGATGTGAAGGCATCACTACATTGGGATTAGGAGGAGAGCCTGCGCTCAAGGTTCCCAGGGAAGCAAGTCCAGGGGGCACAGGGTTGAGGACACAACCTGAAACCACCAACTCCAGCAACTCTCTCTCTCTCTCTCTCTCTCTCTTGCTTGCTCGCTCCTGCCAAGCCTTTCTCCACATCTTGCCCTTCCCCTTTGTCCTACTAAACCAACACTGATGTGTTCCAATCGCAGGTTGAGATTCCTTGATCTCAGGAGGTGAACACCTTCTCAGGCCTCCAGATGATGTATCATGGTTGACTTAGACACCAACATGTAACCCAGTTCTGGCTAATGAAGCATGTTAGGAAGTCTGCAAAAGAGAGATCCCTTCCTGAATTAAAAGATGGCAAGGACGGGATCCCTGGGTGGCGCAGCGGTTTGGCGCCTGCCTTTGGCCCAGGGCGCGATCCTGGAGACCCGGGATCGAATCCCACGTCGGGCTCCCGGTGCATGGAGCCTGCTTCTCCCCCTGCCTGTGTCTCTGCCTCTCTCTCTCTCTCTCTGTGACTATCATAAATAAATTTAAAAAAAAAAAAAAAAGATGGCAAGGAAAAAATAAAATAAAATAAAAAATGAAACAATAAAAGATCGCAAGGACACGGAGGTTGTTGCCTTGTTCTTCCTGCCTTGAATGTAGAGGTGATGGCTGGTGCTACAGCAATCCCAGTGTGATATTGAAGCAACAAGCATGAGAAGAAGGCTGAGAGAATCTTGGGGATGCTGGCCCTAGATCAGTGAGCTAATAAGCCAATTTTAGCAGCTATACAGAATCTTCTAGCATGCAGGAAAAATAAATCATTTGTATCAGTCACTGTCAGTAAAGGGTTTTCTGTTACTTGGAGCCACAATCATTCTCAAGCCCAGGAAGATGGTGATAACAAAGCAACAGGAGAACCAAAGACAGAGATTCAGAAGTCAAGGAAATAGAATTTTGAGGAGGTGGGAGTGGCTGACAGTGCAAATACTGCAGAGGAGTCAGAAAAGATGACACTGAAAACATGAATGGAATTGTTCAGTAAGAGGCCATTGGTGATCTCAGTGAGGGCCATTCCAGGCTCACTGATGGGGCCAAAGCCAGCTGTCAGTGGGCTGAGGACATGGGGCATTGAATACAGACAACACTTTCAAGAACTTTCCCTCTGCATGTATCAAGAGCCTTCAAATGTTGCTGAGCTTTGACCTACATTCTTCACTTGTTGAGATCTATCCAAAGGAAATGACCAGAGACTCTTGACCAAGATTTAGGCCCAAGGGCAATAACCGTAGCTTCATCTGTGGTAGAGAAATGTTGGCAACAATGCACACACCAAACAATAAGGAAGCTGTTAAATAAATTATGATCTGTCTCCATGATGGAATATTCCTCCAGCCAATATATAGGAGGTCTCGAAGGAATTTTTTTAATAGGATGGAGGAATATTCATAATGGATTGGTTAAAAACCCAAGCTATAGAAAATATGGCTATAAATTCGTTATATACGTTATTTATATGCAAAGAAAAAGGCAGGAAAGGAATACATGAAAATATTTAATGTTAGGGACACCCGAGTGGCTCAGTGGTTGAGTGTCTGCCTCCGGCTCAGGTCGTGACCCCTGGGATTGAGTCCTGCATCAGGCTCTCTGCTCTGCGGAGACCTACCTCTTGCCCTCCCTCTGCCCCTCTCCCTGCTCGTGCTTGCGTGCTTCCTCTGTCTCTCACTCTCTCTCTCAACCAGATAAATAAAATCTTTTTTAAAATATCCAGTTATGGGAAAACTTCTTAAATTTCTATTTTCCCCATGTTTCAAAACTTTTATTATTTTTATAATCAGAAAACTTTATTTTTAAAAAACTGCGAAATTTGCTATGAAGAAAAAGAAATAGAGTAGTGACTATGGGCCTGGCCCTAGTAGGAGACATTCCTGAAGATGAACACGTAGGTGTTTTGATTTCCAAGAACACAGTTTGTACAACACGTCATGGTATCTTCGTTGACCAGGCTGCCAGGAACATCACCAGCAAACCTGATGTTCACTTACAAGTATGTTATCCTCCTTTGTTTTGTTTTATCCCTTCTAGGGCCGCAGGTCCCATATCTGCAAAGATAGGAAGAGGCATCTGAGTAATGTAGCCCAGTGCGAAGGGCCAAGGCCTCCCAACACGTCCCAGAGCCCCTGCGGCCACGAGACACGGGTAGGAGACAGCAAATACCCCTCAGGGCAAGACGCAAGTCAGAACCTTTATGAGGACAGAAAACAATACACAGCAGATGGACAATCCCCATGTCCCCAGAGCACATTATATGATATCAGATCGACTGGAGGAGAGGCAAGCCCCTCCCGCAAGGGGTACCCAGGTGGCTCTTCCTGGTGCCCATCTGGAGGGATCATGACAGCCGGCCATGGAGGAGCCTAGTCTCCCACTGTGCGCACAGAACTAGGGGGCAGCCCTCCGTCACACCTGGCGAGGTGCGTGTGGCCCCTGTCCGCCCACCTCCCCGCTGCCCCCTCAGGTCAGGCTCTAATGCCTCAGGTTGGGTTACTGGGGCCTTATGATGCCCTCAAGACTCAAGGCCAGTGACCAAAGTTCTTTTTCTCTGGAGAGATTTCATTTTAGAGCAATGTCTGGCTCTCGTTAAGAACAAACAAGGAACGCACTTATTAGGCTGTCAGCCATCCTATATTTAAATCTGAATCTCCTAGAGGGGCACGCGGGGAACACGGTTTGGGGAAGGAGCCTGGCGCCCAAGCCTGGATGGAAGTCCTTGCTTCCTCCTAGGGCAGACCTTCCCACGGGGTGGTTATGAGGGTCGAATGAAGGTATTAATATGCAAACACTTCATAAACAATGAGAAGCCATATAAATGTAAGTCACTGTTAATTATTACCACTATACCGGAGGCAAAGTCTAAAATGGATGTTGTGTCCTATTTCACTCTTCTTGACGCCAAGCCACTGAGAAAATCCTCAGGCAAAGAGCTGAGCCTAAAACCTGAGTAACTGCTTCCAATTTATTTCAGCAAACAGCGCGCCCCAAGATTACCACTTAGAATGGAAATCTCTTATTTGGTCCCCCAAAATCCCTGCTGTAGGCCTGAAGAAAGACTAGGTGGTTGTCTCGTACAAAGGAAAGGGAGGTGGCAAGTGGAAACCCTCAGAGGGACTATCTCTGGCCACAGTTAAGCGGAAGGCCCTCAAAATATTTGTTGAAATCACTGCTCAGATCCTATGCTGTCATAGCGATACCATGAGCTCAAGGGTGGTGACAGCCGCAGCTGTCGCCCCAGACGGGCAAGTGCTGGAGAGGAGCCCGCCCCACGGCAGCCCGGTCCCAGCAGCTCCCGGAGGACAAGCAGCGAGCCGGCCTGGACCACGGAGCTCAGTGCAGCTGCTGGGGGCAGCGGCCGCGGCCTGGGGGCATTTAATGAAAGAGCAGAGGCAGGTGCCAAGTGCTGGCTGGACCTGAGTGAGCCAGGGAAGGCCCGGGCCCACCGGGGAGCGAACGGCGCCGAACAAGCCTCACTCGGAGTCAAAATTAACATGTGTTCCCTGCAGTAGTCATCAAGTTTTTTTGTTTTTTTTTTTAAGATTTTTATATTTATTTATTTGGCAGAGATAGCACAAGCAGGGGAGCTGCAGAGGGAGTGGGAGTAGCAGGCTCTCCCTGAGCAGGAAGTCTGACATGGGGCCTCGTCCCAGGACCCCAGGGCCGGGACCTGAGCAGAAGGCAGCCGCTCAGGAGCCCCCCAGGCCCTGATAGCCATCAGGTCTTAAGAGGAGCAGGAATTAGTTGCTCCGGGGCTCACATGATGTTCACGGGACCTTCCCGGGCCCAGAGCATAGTGTGGCCACAAGAGTAAAAACAATACAGTGCTGTTCCTTTCATGGCTTTCACTCCCAGAAGGGAGAAGCTACACTGTTCGCTGCAGAATGAGGAGGTCCCAAGGGAGTAGGAGGCAGGTGACCAGTGAGGCCCCAAAACGATTGGAAGGTGAAAGAGGGGATGACGACTTGGGACTAGAGCTCAGGGGAGGCTTTCGTTCAGGATGTAAAGCAGATCTTGAGCTTCAAGGAAGCACAGAATTGACCCGTCTGAAGAGGAATGCTCCAGGTTGGGGCTTGTGTGTGTTGGGGGGTGGGGTGATGAGGGTGGGAGGAGCAGCAGGAGTAAAGGCAAGGAGGTAGGAAGGAGCAGTGCTTGTACTGGCAGCAGAGTGTCAGCCCTTCTCTGGTGAAGGCTCCGTGAGGGCCACGGTGGGGATCAAGGTTCGGGGGTAACTCCGGTCTCCAGCACTCCATGAAAGGGGCCTTAAATGCAGCCGAGGCCAGTGCTGTGCATTCCCATGAGTGGGGCGTGGGGCAGCACCACACCTGCCTCAGGGTCCCAGGGACCCCACCAGACCCACCTCTGGGCCCACATTGGGCCTGCAGACCCCAACCAGACTTGCCTCTAGGCCTGCAGACCCCACCAGACCCGCCTCTGGGCCCGGCAGACCCCACCAGACCCATATCTGGGCCCTGCAGACCCCACCAGACTTATCTCTGGGCCCTGCAAACCCCACCAGACCCACCTCTGGGCCTCATCACACCCCTAGACCCCACCAGAGCCCCCACTGAGTCAGCCCCGGGAGCCCCAGCTGTGTCGGAGCAGCAGGGATGGTAAATGCCACTGGAACTACAGTGGGCGGGAAACTGGGGGTGGGAAGGGGCTCACAGGCACCAGATGGGTGCTTTCCAGGAGGGGGGTGAGTAGGCAGCAGGGAAATCAGAGATGTGAGGAAATTCTCTCAGGGACTTTGTTCCTGCAAACGCAGCAGAGTGGAAAACAACTGCAGGTTGACAGGAATTGAGGGCTTTCCCTGGAAGTCCTGCTGGGGAGCTCCCAGTGTTGGGGAAATGCGCGATGCCCCGGGGGAGAGGTTGATTGGGGTGCCACTAATTCTTTTTTTTTTCTGAGAGTTTTTTTTTCCTTTTTTAAGATTTTATTTATTTATTCCTGAGAAATACACAGAGAGAGGCAGAGACACAGGCAGAGGGTGAAGCAGGCTCCATGCAGGGAGACCGATGCGGGACTCGATCCTGGGACCCCGGGAGTCACACCCTGAGCTGAAGGCAGACACTCAGCCACTGAGCCACCCAGGTGCCCCTCAGAGATAGTGTAATAGGCCTCTGTTTGGGACAGGTCCTTGGTCCTCAGTTTACCGCTTACATCTGATCTCCTTTGGGCAATAACAGGGCTGTTCATTGTTCTTCTGGCCCAGAGGAGATTTCAAGTGGGTTCTATTTAGCCCTTCATGAATGCAGGCATCTTTCTCCTCCACCCCACCCCACCTCTTTCTTGGCAACCGATCGAAAAGTTTGGGGAAGTGGGAGGTAAGTAAACCAGGACCCGGCAGGTCCCAGAGCTCAAGGCGGCGGCGAACCCCCTCAGGCAGTCCAGCGGTGGGAGGCAGGGCATCCCTGCGGCAGTGGGCAGACGGGAGCCGAGCCCCCAAGAGGCCAGCCTGGCCCCGGGGCTGTGGACTAGGAGCAGCCGATGCCGAGGTACCGCCTCTCACATCGCCCAAGCGTCTGACGGGCCCCCCTGGCAGGGCTGCAAGGAAGCAAAGTGGTACCAGCTGCGGAAGAAGACAAGGCAATATCCGCCAAGATCACACCTGCCTATACGCTTTGCCCCAGTAATTCCACTTCTAGGAACTTACCTCCATCTTCTGCGCACGAGAGACTGTGGTTCTCAGAGGTGCTCGCTGCAGCCAAGCGTGTGGTAGTGAAAGGTCGGAAACAACACGACCTCTCAGGAGGCATTAGCTAAATCAGCTGTGATACGTCTTTCCAATGGAGAGCACAAAACTTTAAAAAGGAAATAGAGGAAGTTCTATAGACTATCATGGAAATATTTTCAAGATGTGTTTATTAAATAATAATAATAAAAAAAGAATGAGGTGCAGAATAGGGTAGAGCTTCTCCGTTTCCAAGAATAATCTTATAGAAACAGTAACTCCCTGTTTTAGTATCAGAGACACGACCAGAAGCAAAAGGCATTTTTTGATCAACACGTACGATTGTGTAGATGGAGGATCCAAAAGCATCTGTAAAACCTGCGAGAAACAGGAGGAGTTAGTTCTGAAGCTTGCAGAAGACAAGATTCATAGGAAAACTCAGTTATATTTCCAGACAGCAGCCACAAAGAGCTGGAGGAAAAAATGGCTAAGTCCTACCAGGTACAATATCATAGAAACAGAGAACAGGAATAAGCCTAACAAATGATTTCTGTGCCTTTACACTAAAATTACAGAATATTGCCAAATAAGCGGAGAGACACACCATCTTAATTGACTGGAAGACTCGAGGTTGCTAAGATGCAGGTTCTCACTGTTTCGTATCCCAGGGTATTGCCACGATGCGAGTGAAAAGGCTTGTCTTCATTTTACCCCCATGTATGAGCCTCTCTCCACAGCTTGACCGTGAATTTATGAGACGCAGGGGGACAAATGTGAGGACGGCCTCCTGGAAGACCCAGAGTCATCCCTCCCCTTCCACACCTGACCTGCACCCTTTCCCAGGCGGCACTTCCATCTCTCAGTGAAAACTTGAGGAAGACCTTGGTGGGGGCCAAGTCACTAAGGGGTGAAGACATAACCTCGATCCCAGTGAGCATGCATTTGATGCCAGTAGCCCTTTCTTCTTCAGTTTATGATTTGGTTGGAGAAGTTTTAAGTCTCTCAAAAGCAGTGAAGAGCATTGTAGGTCGGTCTTGCACACCCCAGCCTGGCACTGCCCAGGGGACCCTCTGCTGTCCATACAGCAGCCGCGCATTGAAGGTAGTAACTGAGCACTTGAAATGTGGCTAGAATGACTGGAAAACTAAGTTTTAGATTTTATTTCATTTTCACTATTCAAAGTTTAAATTTTAAAAGCCACACGTGGCTAGAATCTCCCATAATACACAGTGCAAGTCTAGTCCTTGCACATCCTGAAGAAATCCCTACAAGTCCTGATGTTAATCATAGGTTCCAGCAACCTATCCCCACTTCCCTGGGTTAATTCCAGAACTGCTTAAGGATACTAAATGCCACCTGATCAGCAGAATTAAACATTTGTCATGGGCGCAGATGTACGTTGCTCTTTCTTTTGTCCCCTGAATAGTGCCTAGCCCAGAGGCAGCCACATAGTATTTCACAGTCATTATTTACTAAGGTAGACAACGTGAGAGAGGAGAGAGGGAGGTACACAAAGTCACCTCTATCTTCACCTCCTTCACCCAGGAAGATGTACCACCTCACCCAGGAGCTCTGCCACCATGGTGCCCTGGTCACACCCCAAGCCTGAATCTCTGTTTCTCATCAACCCCCACAAACTGCAGACACGCAGAGCCTGTGATCCTTTCAGGCAAAGACAGTGTTAAGATGCTTGTGAAGTGGGGGTGGGGTGGGGAGGAACTCCATGAGACCATGCCTCTACAAAAACAGTGAGAAAACTGGCAAAAGCTGTCAAAATCAATTTTATTGGAACGCTGGAAGCTAGTCCAAGATTCACAGCAACCAGATGAATGTTTAATCAAGAAAAAGGAGACCGATTCTCAGGAGGAAAGCTTTGTGGCATTTAGCTTCTCCTGGCCCCATCCCCGCCTCCCTGGACCAGCAACAGTCTTGAAGATGGAGCCCACGTCATGGTCCATGTGGGTTCCTGGGGCCAGAGGAAACAGAGCAGATCCTGTTCTCAAAGAATTGTGGCTGATCGATTCAACTTGTCTGGTGCCTTCCTGAAGAACCTGCACAAGGGGCTTCTTTTGTGTTGCCTCAACCAGAGTGGAACAGCGGCGACCTGAGGGGCATTTGTCAGAAACACTTGAGGCACACAACAGACATACTGAAAAGCTTGAGAGGAAGGGATAGGAGTGAGATACCTTAGGAACAAGGACTTTGAAGAGCGCCCACATATTCGCAGGAATCTAGAAGACCATGCACATGCCCATGTATGGTGTATGCTCAGAGAAGACCTGAGAAGACCTGAGCTCTCACCTCTGGCTGACCTTCAGACTCTGCGTGAGCAGGAAGTAAAGGCTAAGGCAGAGCTGCAGACTGCTCGACGGAGTGCTGAAGGCACGCGCCAACACACACCCTCGTCAGTAACGACATGGGCGGTGTTCTGTATTTGGTTCCAGGCACTTCAGGAAATCTGGATCAAATTACTAGCTGGCCTGTTAGTCAAACAGAGCCTTCGGTGGCCACACACGACAGAGAATATCTATTTTTTTAAAGACTTTATTTATTTATTCATCAGAGACAGAGAGAGAGAGAGAGAGGCAGAGACACAGGCAGAGGGAGAAGCAGGCTCCATGCATGGAGACCGATGCGGGACTCGATCCCAGGACTCCAGGATCACGCCCGGGCTAAAGGCAGGTACTAAACCACTGAGCCACCCAGGGATCCCTGAGAATATCTATTTTTAAGCACAGTTCAGAAAAGTGGCTAAAAAAACAGCAACCACAAGTATCAAAAACAAACCCCAAGGAGGGAAGGGAATCTGATTTCCAGGACATTATAACATTCAAAACGTCTAGTTTTCAACAAAAATTCTGAAGCAAGCAAACAAACACGGGAGAAAAGGAAATAAGGAGTGACTGCTTAATGGGTACAGGGTTTCTTTTAGGGATGATGGAATGTTCTGGAATTAGTGGTGATGGCACAGTCTTGTGTCTATACTGGAAAACACTATATTGTAAACTCTGAAATCATGATTTTTATCTCAAAAACAAAGACTCATTACAAAATGGAGTTTTAAGCAGCATGCCAGGGCTTTGCTCATTTCCCAACCCTTCCAGAAATCCCTCTTTTGCTCTTAGACACACATCTCAGGAACCCCAGGTCTTCCAGGATCACCATATAGGCTGGTCTCTAAGCAGGGGCCTATTTCTGGGTGGCATTCACCTTGGGTCCTGACAGTAGCTTCAGATTGTCACAGGAAGTATGTGGTTTTTGCAATCTCCCAAATGCAGTATTTCCAAAACACCCCCCCTCCCCCGACTTCTTGTTCAGAAGCATTTGCGAGGGCCTCTCCTCATGCCATTCTGGACATCTTACACCCACTCCAGTTAATCCCTGTGTCTGGATACTTAACTCCTACCTGCCTTTTGAATCTACCCTCTTCTCTGTATCAACACTGCGGCGACCCCCATTCCTGTGACAACAGAACCAGATGGTCTCTCCTCATGCTCTCTTGACCCCCTTCAGGCTATTTGCCACACTCTTCACTTGCATTTTTAAAATGCAAATCTAGGAACGCCTGGGTTGCTTAGTTGGCTGAGCATCCTACTCTTGGCTCAGGTCATGATCTTAGGGTGGCAGGATGGAGGATCTGCATGAGGCCCCCCGCTCAGTGGGGCATCTGCTTATCCCCCGCCCTCTGCCCCTCCCTTACCGTCTCTCTCATGAATGAATAAAATCTTTAATAATAAAAATAAAATGAAAATTCAATTATTTCTCTCCCCCATTTAAAGTCTTTAATTGGCTTCACATTTATTCTCTTAGAATAAAATTCACAAGCATTGAAATGTCTGCAAGGCCCTGTATGACCTGGCCCCTGCCCAACTCTCCAGCCTCCCCACTGAGTCACTACACTCCCAGCACAGAAACGACGTTTTCTGTTTCTACTTCAGGGCAGCATCTACATGCTCATTTTTCTAGAATACTCTATGTTCTCTCCTCTTTGCGCTTACTCAGTCCCAGTAATTTTCAGAGCTTAGATGAAAGATCACTTCCCGGGGGTGTCTGCGTGGCTCAGTTAGTTCAGCATCTGACTCCATTTCAGCTCAGGTCACCATCTCAGGGTCCTAGGACCAAGGACTGCGTCAGGCTCTGAGCTCAGTAGGAAGTCTGCTTGGGATTCTCTCCCTCCATCTTCTTCTGCGCCTCCCCCTACTTTCTAGAATAAATTAATAAATTTTTTTTTTTTTTAAGAGAGGTCACTTCCTAAAGGAAAATCTTCCTGGCCCTGCCAGGCTTGGGTAAGTTCCCACGTGTAGATTAAGTGCCAGGGCCCCTCTTTTATGGTCCATAGGATTCTTATAACTTCTGGGATCAATTGCTCAATGTCTGACTCCCCGACTAAAGTGTGAGACCTACAAGGGCAGGTACCGTCGTGTTCAGTGCCATAGCCCTGGCAGCAATCACAGCGCCATGCGTACTGCGGAAAGTGCACGCGTATCTATAAACTCATATAATGGAACGCAGTCAGGTGTCAGAGACGGCGCCGTACTAATCAGCTGGCCCCATCATGAACTGACAACCTGTTGGAGAGACAATGCGGCCCCGTGTGCTGCCGGCTAATATTCTCCTCACCGTAGGAGTGGGGTGGGTGATTGGAATCGAGATGGTGCTCCCACCACCAAGGAGCCCTAGTCTGAACCGGTCAGGCACACCCACTCCTCATTGCAGCTCCGGTTACAACACGCACTCTCCCAGAACCGTGGAATCTGTGGAGGGAACTATCCAATCTGTTCAACCCGACCGCCCAGACTGTTGATCAATTCAGTGTCTTTTCTCCAGACTCTCAGGTGCTCCTGATGGCCGGGGGGTGGAAGAAACGTCTGGTTCTGGAGTCCTCTTTCTCTCTTAGCTCCTTTCCTATAGCCTCTGAGTTATTTTTAATTCCTGTGTTCCTCCCACAGCCTCCATCCATCCCGGTGCTCCCGGGACCCCGTGTCTTCTAGGAGGAGGCTGCCAGCATCAGCTGTCCCTCATTCCCTTTACCCAGCCTCACTGCTAGGGGCGACCCGACAGTGCGAGAGGTGAGGAGGGGAGGGAAGGTGCCAGACCCTCAGCAGGTCCTAACGTCTGGAGAGGTGTGGGTACAGGATCACATCTTTCACCTGGTGGATGTTACCTTCCTGCCAGCTTACCTCCTGGACATTATAATGCCAAAGAGAATGGCTGCTTCCTACCGTGCCTCTCAGCTTCAGGCAGGATCGGGCAGTGTGTCGGGCAGGATCCCCAAACGTGGGAGAAAAAACCTGCAGAGACGTGACACCAGAAGGAGTGGTACCAGTGGGGCAGAGTGGGAGCTGATGGAGGTGATGGAAGGAGGGCTGAAGACAGCCTTCCTCCGGCTCACAGTTCCTGAGAGTCGGAATGATTTCTGTATTTTTTGCATAAAACAGGTATCAGGGAGGGGCAGTGCAGAATCATTTCCAAAGAATGTCTGAAACTAAAAATGATGCGTTGGAAATGACATTGAGCAGATGGACTCCCAACCTCTTTCTCATGCACTGCAATTTTCCCCACTGGAGAGAAAAGGTCTTGGACTGCAACGGGCGGCCCGAACATGGTGCGCTGGGTGGTCAGAGCTGACTGAAGAGCTGTCTGAAGGAAGACGAGCTGGCCCGAGTGCCTTGAGCCTCCCTGCTGGAGGGGGGGGGGTGGGGGGTGGCGTGAAAGGGCCCACAGGTAACACTCATCAGCCCATGTCGTGACTTCTGAGGACCTCAGAGGAGAGACTCTCGTGCCAGGAGACTTGATGGTGGCAGATTTGATGTCAGTTCAGATGGTAGAAGTCATGGTCTGTGGGCATCGAGTGGAAGGAAGAGGCAGTCATGGAATCTGCACGGAAACTCTGATCTCGTTCCCTTCCTTAGGAGGGACTCTGGACTGGAAAACAGGATTACTTACCAAGTGGTGCATCTGGGTGTCTACAAGGTGTTGGACACTATGGACCCCTAATAGCGTCCATTCAAAAACATCAGTACTGTCACCACCTGAAGACAGAGCTCTGGAGACATCCTCAGAGCTCCTGCTTCAGCCTGTCCTGTCCCCACACTGTCACCATTAAATTTAGTTGTCCTTGCATTGTGTAGATTTCCCAAAGGACAGGACTTAATAAAACTAAATAGTGATGAATATAAGGTCCTGTCCTTTAGTCTGAAAAATCAGCTGCACACTTCTAATGCAAGAGAGACACGGTTTACCCGGAATGGCATTTAAACCTCTTGAGGGGTAATAATTTGCCTCGTTCTGAAAGGATCCTCGTAGCAAGTGCTACGAGTCCATTCATTTTATCATCCGATATCAGTGATCTACAGCCTGATCCCAGCTCACACATAGGCTAACTGCCTTCCTGAAGGGCTTTACGGTGAGCTGATTCCCTTTCTGGACGACAGGGCGGGAGTATCTCCATCTTCTGTTTGTCCTCCAGGGCTGGGTGGAAGAAGCTAACCAGCCAAGAATTCACACCCAGCGAACAATGGAGAGAGGCCCCGCCTCAAGAAGCCCATTGTATCCACAGCATTCCCTAGACTTTAAAAGCGCTTTTCACCCACTCACGTGATCCTACGAGATAAGCCAAGCAGGCGTCCCTGGTTCACCGGCCAGGGATCCTGTAACCTGAGACAGGTGAGGGCTCCCCAGCTTCCCAGTGTCACAGCTGAGCCCGGAAGCCAAGCTGTGACTTCCAAGGCCAGGCTGCTACACACGAAACTGGACAGCATGGATGTGCCCATAAAATCAATAATTTAAAACCGGGTTGTCTCACAAGAAAGCGTGCCCTGTATCTATGCTTAATCCGACAACTATTAATGTTTAACGACCTTTAACTATTTAAAAGAATCTATTATGTGTAAATGCTGTCATTGAAGGGGGATGAGTGGGTTGTGCAGAGAGCAGGGCGAGACGTAGAAACCCTGTCAGCCCCCACCCAGGGCTGTCACGGAAGTGGGGAGCTCTGACCCAGACAGCGAGGGTGTGGGCCGGAGGGGATCGGAACGTGCAGGTGCGCGGCCGAGTTGCGGTTGGACACGAGCGGGCCTCTGACGGATCTGCTCTGGTTGAATCCATTACATGTTCAGAAGGAAGCACCCAAGGATCTGTTGTTGCTTCAGATGGAGCCCCGACCCCCCTGACAGGGCAAAGGAAGAGCTGCCTGGCTTCGGGGCCCTTCCTCGAGTGTCCTTCAATCCCCAACGTGCAGGGAGACCCTCCGCATCTGCCTGGTCTTCCGGGCTGACCAAGACGCAGACCTTTCTGGTCCTCCTCCCTCTGCTTCTCCAGTTCGTTTGGGGTTTGGGTTCCTTGGCTCCTTCCTCCCCCAACATTGTATTGGTTTGTGACCTTTTATTTTTCCCCGTCCCTGACCAAGCCTAATTCTGGTCTTTTTGTTGGGAACTAATGTGCCAAGTTTGCAAAATAAAATTTCAAATTTCCTCACCATTGTTTTACATCAGTGGTCCTCAGAGTGTAGTCCCAGCCCAGCCATGACCTTGCCACCAGGAACGTGCCAGAAGGGCAAACTCTCGGGCCCCACCTCAGATCTCCTGAATCAGACATTCTGGGGCTGGAGTTCAGAAACCTGCGGTTAACGAGTCCTCCTGGTGATTCTAATGCATGTTCAAATTTGAGACCCTCTGGCTTAGAGAATTGGAACATTAAGCAAAGTGATGTTCTTTTCTTTGCCCATTTCCTGCCCCTTCCTTCAAAATCCAGGTCGCACACTCACCTCCCCTTGCCCCTTGTCCCGACTTGCTCCGTTTGGCCTCACCCTCCTTGCACCACCGACCACATTCGATCTGGCTTTGTATTGCCTTTTCTCCCTTATCTATATGTTTCTCCATCTTGGCTGCTGTGTCCAAACCTACTGGCTGGGCACTGGGCCTTCAGTGGAAAAACCCAATGTCCGCTTTGCCCCCAGAACGTCTAAGAGGAACATCCATCTCTCTCTCTCACACACACACACATGCACACACACACACACACACACGACTCCTCCTGTGATGTCACCTTGTCGCAATGCGTGGTGGGCTTTGCTGCAGCCAGGGACATAGTGTCTGCCCACGACTGCTCTTATCCTACTGCAGAGGCTTCCAGAAGTCCTTGCTCTGCTCCTCCTCCGACTCATCCACCTTTCTCCCAAGGACAGGTTTGTCAGTCTCCTGTGCATCACAGCCTTGGCAGAAAGCCCGTCTTCCTATTCCACTTAAGACACAGATTATTCCTGAGATCCTGCTGGAAGCCTCTTCTCCGTGTATCACCTGACCACCCTGACCACAGTCCCCAACCACATGTTCTAGCGACTTCTCCAATACCATCCGTCTCCAGTCTAGCTCACAGGATGGTAGTGTTTTATTCTCCCTCCTGCCTCTGCCAGAATTCAGGATATGCATCCTGAACAGACCCCATTATCTTCACCGGAATCCTTCCCTTTCCCTCAGCTCCTAGCCTTTTGACAGCACTTCCTTGACACAATGTCCTCCTTCAGGGATTTCACTGGCCTCTCCCTTTCTGACCACCCTAGCCAGCAACCGTTAACTACAAAGATGTGTAATTGGCTATGGTTAGTCTACCCAGTTTCCCTTTGTAATCTCTGACCAGCCAGATACAGTATCTGTAGACTTAGGGTACTTAAGAAATAATGCTGCTTGAGAGACTTACTCGTAGAAAGTACCTATTCTGGACAAAACACTATTATAAGAATTTTGCATAGAATATTTTGGTGCTATTTGATAACATTACATAAATAAATCTTACCAATGTAGGATTTTTTTAAATTTTTTATTTTATTTTATTTATGATAGGCACACAGTGAGAGAGAGAGAGAGGCAGAGACACAGGCAGAGGGAGAAGCAGGCTCCATGCACAGGGAGCCCGATGTGGGATTCGATTCCGGGTCTCCAGGATCGTGCCCTGGGCCAAAGGGAGGCACTAAACTGCTGCGCCACCCAGGGATCCCCCAATGTAGGATTTTTAAGGGATGCCACTTGTCTATTTTATCCACTCCAGGCACAGAGTGTGACTGTAATAGGGTTCACCAAGTCTAGACAGCTACAAACAACATTCCTGGCTGGTTTCTTGAACTGGAGGGCTGACATCAAAAGGACTGAGCATCATGCTCTTTCAGGCGCATATGTTTATGGGGAGACTGATATATAGATTTTGATGTGACTATATTGAGGCAACTATGAAGAGGACCATGAGTTCCATACCACCCTCCAGCTCTTTTTCCCAAGGAACTGTTGATAAGTCTTGATCAGTATAGCCAAGAGCATGTCCTATGGGGTCCAATCTGGGGCTCTCCACCACGTCTGACATGATGTGTGTCTATTCAATTCCTATAATGAGATGCCTATTTCATGCTTTAGGCTGAGCCCTCAGTAGTAAGTTTCCCACCAAAATATGTAAGGAAACTTCCCTAGAAGCTCAGCTCTTATTCCTAAGTGGTTTCTACAAAAACTGTCCCACCAATTCCTTCTAGGAGAAGCCGGCTGCCTATGATAAAGTAGTGAATCTGACTGTGTAGCATGGATTCTTTGTGTCCCTGTGTTCTTTGTTAGCTGCTACCTCTCTGCACAGCCAGCATTATTCTGTATGTGGCAGCAGTAGAATGAATGATTTAAATCTGTGTTAGGGAGAAGAATAGTTTTCTGGGTTGGAGAGGAATCTAAAACCTGATCCCTTATTAATCAATTTTGTGAGGCTTTCTGGGAAATACTGTTAAATATTCTGAGGGGCAGCAACAGGGCAATATTGTTTAATCACTACATTAGGGATTATAAGGATGCTATCAGATTCCTCACTAAGCATTGCCCAGGAATATAAGAGCATAATAAGGATCCATTGGATCCTACTGGTATTTTATGGATCCGGTATAACAAGGATCCTATCAGATTCCTCACTAAGAGGTTCTATTACTTAGATCAAAATGTTATGTGACTTGTCCAAGACGACCCAGCTCATGTGAGGCAGAGCAGGGTCCAAATTCATGCTCCTTCCACTCCGACACACTTGCTCCGAGCCTTGGTTAAGGGGAGCAACTCTGCTCTTCCACCAACTGAACCTCTTTGACGGTCAGCTCCCCCGGGCCTTCTTTACCTGGACCTCATACACTTGAGTCCTTCCACATCTGTGGTATTCTCAGAGCTGCCTTACTCATCAGCAGGGCTGGAGTAGCCCGAAGACTAAATGTACAGAGAGTAGAACCAAGATCCACAGGCTCCAGTCCAAACTATTCACGGGCAGTGTGAACAAGCCGCATGACCTTAGGACGAGCCTTCCCTGGGTTTTGATTTTCTCATTTGTCAAATGATGACAATTGACCACCTACCTACCTCCCAGGCTTGTGAAGTGCTTTCACACAGGTAAAGCACTAATAAGAAGAGTCTCTGTCACCTAGCCAACATACATACGTTTGCTATTATTTTTATGTATCATTTTCACCATTTCTCCCCCTCACCCTCCTACCCTCTGTGCCTTGTCTTCTGTTTCCTCCTTCTTTTTTTTTTTTTAATTTTTATTTATTTTTGATAGTCACACACAGAGAGAGAGAGAGGCAGAGACATAGGCAGAGGGAGAAGCAGGCTCCATGCACCGGGAGCCCGACGTGGGATTCGATCCCGAGTCTCCAGGATCGCGCCCTGGGCCAAAGGCAGGCGCCAAACCGCTGCGCCACCCAGGGATCCCCTGTTTCCTCCTTCTTGTCAACTCTCATTCACCTGCTCTGTTCCTAGTATCCTCAGCCCATTTGCTCTTGGAAGGAGCTGATTCCAATCCTTTTCATTAACTGTGAACCCAAGGATCAACTCCTTTCTCTTGCCTCTTTTTTTTTTTTTCTGTTCCAAAATTGTCTTTGCTATATGACAGGGGCCTGGTGGGGACCACAGATGGGTTGGGAAGACAGAAGACCTTGGCTCAGGTCTGAGCTCTGCCTCTTAGAGCTGTTGGATCTTTTTTATTTTTTTTTTTTAATATTTTTTTTAAAATTTTTTATTTATTTATGATAGTCCCAGAGAGAGAGAGAGGCAGAGACACAGGCAGAGGGAGAAGCAGGCTCCATGCACCGGGAGCCCGACGTGGGATTCGATCACCGGGTCTCCAGGATCGCGCCCTGGGCCAAAGGCAGGCGCCAAACCGCTGCGCCACCCAGGGATCCCGAGCTGTTGGATCTTGAGTAAGATATTTCATTTCCTCAGCCTCTTACCTCAGGAAGAGGTGAAAGTGTCTCATGACCTTGTTGCTTAGCTTCTCTGTTCCAAAGCAGTGCATTGCTGCAGGTGAGCGTGACCCACAGTTCATAGCGGTCCTCTGAAGAGCATGCCTCTGCCCAGCCCCTCCCTAGGAGTGTATGTGGCAGCTCTCGGGAGGCCAAGACGTGGCAGCAAGAGAATCTGGAGCCTTGCGTCTCACTGCTGCAGTCCTGCACACTAGCGTGGCTTCTCGCTATGGTTTCATTTATTAGGAGTACATCCCAATTCTCTATTTCTGATCTCCACTGGGCTCCCTGCAGAGAGTCACAGGCATGCTATTTGAGAGGTGGAAAGGAAACCAGAGCCCCATATTAAATTCCCTGCCACACTGGTTATCCCTGAAGGAGTTCATTCTAATTTCCAGTTAAAATTTGAAATCCGCTTTTACTGCACTTTCCATGGAGGTAAGGTGCCATTCTTGTTATCAGGGCAGGCTTCTGGGCTGCAGTTAAATTTAGGGAAACCATTTACCTTTGCTTTTATTTCCCTGACTCCATAGGGCCACTTGTCTCTGCCCCCAGGCAGGTAAGAATGGGCTCCTGGGGATGATGCATAAACTTGGAGCACAGCTACTCTCCACCTCAGCTGCTGGCTTTTCCCTCTTTGTTCTTTATTTATTGTTCTGGATATTTTCTTATTTATTTATTTATTTATGTATTTATTTATTTATTTATTTATATTTTTAATAAATTTATTTTTATTGGTGTTCAATTTACCAACATACAGAATAACACCCAGTGCTCATCCCGTCAAGTGCCCCCCCCAGTGCCCGTCACCCAGTCACCCCCACCCCCCGCCCTCCTCCCCTTCCACCACCCCTAGTTCATTTCCCAGAGTTAGGAGTCTTCATGTTCTGTCTCCCTTTCTGATATTTCCCACACATTTCTTCTCCCTTCCCTTATATTCCCTTTCACTATTATTTATATTCCCCGAATGAATGAGAACATATAATGTTTGTCGCTCTCCGATTGACTTACTTCACTCAGCATAATACCCTCCAGTTCCATCCACGTCGAAGCAAATGGTGGGTATTTGTCGTTTCTAATGGCTGAGGAATATTCCATTGTATACATAGACCACATCGTCTTTATCCATTCATCTTTCAATGGACACCGAGGCTCCTTCCACAGTTTGGCTATTGTGGACATTGCTGCTAGAAACATCGGGGTGCAGGTGTCCCCGCGTTTCATTGCATCTGTATCTTTGGGGTAAATCCCCAACAGTGCAATTGCTGGGTCGTAGGGCAGGTCTATTTTTAACTCTTTGAGGAACCTCCACACAGAATAGAGAGCTCTGGATATTTTCCAATCAAGCTTCATCCGTGGAATTACACCACGGCCACCTGAGTTTCCTGGAAAGGACTGCTCTTTCCATGGGAATGTGTCTATCAGACCCTCTGTTTGGAGATGTAATTTGATTTGTTACAGCATTTTCTTGTGATTTTAAAATTGAGCCATGCCATTTGGTGCAAAGTCAAATATTCCTCGCCTATGTGCATCACTACCTACAGAGTGTGAGGTAAGACGCTGCCACGTGGACAGAGTGCTCAGCCTGGGAGCTCTGGGCTGCAGCGAGACTGCTGAGGGAGGACGAAGTGTAGAAGGGGACTTGTGAAAACTCCCATTTGGTGGCTTCCTTCAGTAGCCAAGGGACGTGTGGCAATGTGGTTGTTGTTCAGGGG
The DNA here is from genome assembly GCF_011100685.1 of Canis lupus familiaris. Taxonomy (NCBI): domain Eukaryota; kingdom Metazoa; phylum Chordata; class Mammalia; order Carnivora; family Canidae; genus Canis; species Canis lupus. The sequence continues at coordinate 80,748,864 of NC_049228.1, read as the reverse complement.
GCAGTACAGGAGGCCACGGTAATGGGTAAAGAGGAGGAACAGGGAGCAGGAAAACCGGATTGGAGCCTCCAGCTCTGATGAGTAGAAATAGGGTTTTGAGTTCCCATAAAAGTGATTGAACAAAGGCCTCAAAACTTCACCTCTTGGCCTTAATAATCTCAACAAGACCTCTCATTCAGCTCTAATTAGCTACAAAATTGGATAGCTAATTTTGGGGGGAAAAATAAAAGGTATGAAATAGTCACAGAACAGTTTGCAGTACATTTTTAAATTGTTCATGTGATTTCCCATTCCTGAAACTAATTATTGTTCCTTATTCTCTCTTTCCTTTCCGAGCTAAATTTGTCACATAATCATGTCATTCATTGTTGTAGCCCAATGTCAATGTTTTTGCCTCAGCAAACTTATTTAGCCTGGCTTTGCCCCTAAAAACAATGTCTTTAATAATGGACAGGAAAATATTTTATATGGTCATAATATAACATTACCCAATACTAGGATCTTTTTTTCTTGTTTAAGCAAGGAACTCACATAGAAGAGGCAAGACTGCATCAACTAAACCAGTGGTTCTCGGTGTGGTTCCTGGACCAGCAGCACCAGCAGCACCCAGAAGCCCATCGGAAATGCAAAGTCCAGGGCTCCAGCCCAGACCTCCAGCCTCAGAAACACCAAGGTAGGGATGCAGTCACAATCTGTGAAGCCTTCCTGCTGATTCCCTTGCACCTCAAAGTCTGAAAACCACTGCTCTGGAAGGCCCTCCAAGTGTGCTCTGCTGCACTGAAGTTGTTTTGGCAACATGGAAGCTCAATGGGATGCTTAGCCTGAGAGACATGTGTGGGGGCAAGTGGGGTGGGAGTAGGGGTTACTGACTAAACCTGAGACTATCAATCTCCTTAGAATTTCATTCTTATGACTCGAAACTTGGAATTTTCTGCCTAATGTCATGAGGGGAGGCACATACACTGTGGTGTGTTAAAAGGGGCTCTTGGAATCATTTGCTCCGAGTTCTAGTCTCCGTTTGGTCATCCAACTGCAATGCAACCCTGAGAAAGTCGCAGTTTCTCTCTATTTACCATTGTTTTCATCTATAAAAATCAGGACAATGAAATGGATTACTTCTTATGCTAACATTCCTTATGTTATTCTTTCTTATGCTAGCAACTTTTTACTCCTATCTCTTTTTGAATGTAGAATCGTCAGATTTAGCAAATAAAAATACAACCAGTTTTTAAAATATCTGCCTATGGAACACCTGAGTGGCTCAGTCAGTGGAGTTTCTAACTCTTGGCTTTGGCCCACGTCATGATCCGTCATGATCCGGGGTCCTGGGATGGAGCCCTGTGTCAGGCTCCATGCTGTCCTTCCCCCTCCCCTTCTGTCCTCCTCCAGCTCATGAGTGCTCATGTGCTCCCTCTTTCTCAAATAAATAGCATCTTTAAAAAAAATGCCTAGTAAGATGTGGCATTAAATTATGTATTACATATATGTATATATATTTATATACTAGCAAATATGTTTATAAATATATATAAACATTTAAAATAAATATATAAATATATATAAATACATCTTTAGTATATATGCATACATATATATGCATGGGACATACTTATACTAACAAGTGTGTTGCTTTTCTGATCACCACATTTCACTGGTGTCCTGTATTCATATTTGCTGAACTGAGCCAGTCTATTTGAATGCCAGTCTGAACCAGAGATTACATCAATCGATCCACATCTCTCCCAGGGTGTGAAGGACCCCGCAGCTACTGGAAGGGGCCTGGTAGGAGTCAGAGAAACCAGATTTTGGCCCCCACCCAATCTTGGGTAAGTCACTTCCACTCACTGGGATTCAGTTCTATTACCTGTACAGTGAGAGGTGTTGGGCTACCTTACCTCTAAATTCCTATCCAGCTCCACCTATCTGGAGGATTGTTTAGGTTTTTCACTACTCTTTGGATCCGTGAAAGGTATTTCATTGACTTCTTTTTGATGTTTAACTTGTGGGAAAAGTGGATTCATCATGTGAAATTTGGAAAAATATCTATTCTTGAACTAGGAGCTGAACTCCTTGAAAATGACTTTGCCATCAGAAAACAGCTTTGATAGGGTGATGGACTTTGGTATGTGGTGTTTGCCTTTAAAAGCTTCATAATTGGGATGCCTGGGTAGCCCAGTGGGTAAGCACATCTGCCTTTGGCTCGGGGCGTGATCCTGGAGTATTAGGATCGAGTCCTGCATCGGGCTCCCTGCATGGAGCCTGCTTCACCCTCTACCTGTGTCTCGGCCTCTCTTTCTTTCTGTGTGTCTCATGATAAATAAATAAAATCTTTTTTTTTTTTTTTTTAAAAAAGCTTCAGGGATCCCTGGGTGGCGCAGCGGTTTAGCGCCTGCCTTTGGCCCAGGGTGCGATCCTGGAGACCCGGGATCGAATCCCATGTCGGGCTCCCGGTGCATGGAGCCTGCTTCTCCCTCTGCCTGTGTCTCTGCCTCTCTCTCTCTCTCTCTCTCTGTGACTATCATAAATAAATAAAAATTTTTAAAAAATTAAAAAAAAAGCTTTATAATTTATTTAACACTTAACATCTGAATTGTATTAAATATGATGAGTAATGCTATAATAACCATTCCTGTAGGCAAGGCTTTTCACATGTACCCGATTATTCCCTTACATAAAATTCTTGGAGTAGGATTATAGGGTCAAGAATGACCTTATCTTCCCACCCCTCCCTCCACCGTACTCCCCTTATTCCATCCTAAGGAAGTCAAGGGCAATCTGTGCCTGTCAGATCCCAGGTCACCAATGGGCCTTGTTTTCTGGGTCAATATGTATGGATGAGGTAAGGACTTAAGTCTCCTTCTTTCTCTCTCCAGAATTGCTGTCTCCATCTGCAGCTGGGCCCAGGGATACCGCCCACCAGAGTAGGGCTAAGCAGGGCCTGGATGACCTTTGTTCTGACTCCTCTTTTCCATTGGCTCCAATAGGGGGTGGCTATCACTCCCCTTGGACTCAGGATTAGAGACCCCAGACAGAGTGACTTAAAGTCCGCTTTGGCTCAAGGCCATTTAAGCCCAAGTATTTTCAGAAAAAGGAGCACTCCATGGGATCCAGCAGAGGTATGGGAGTTCTAATAGTACATATTAAACTTGGACCCAGAGCCCCACCCCATAGAAGGGGTCACCTTGCCTTGCTTTGCTCCTGTGTACATTTGCCTCCTACGGGTGCCACGTGAAGAAGCAGGTGTCCTGGGTGAGGCAATATTTGCTCACATCCGGGTCCCAAAATTAATGTATACTCAGACATCCCCAGAAAAGAGTTTTAAGGGTAGTCCTATTTTTGGTTATGTTCTATAATGAACATTTATTCTCTTATAAAAATTTAAAAGTCATTGTTTTAGAAAGCCTTGTCATTATTCCCAACTGTTCATTTTCCTAACTATACATTTTCTGTAGTAACCAGAATGCCATCCATCGCCTGTTGATTGACTTGCTTTGGGTAAGAGATTGAGCATATGATTAATAATTAAGCTGGTGATATTTAGACAATAAAGATAAAGAAATGTATAAATAGGTCGTACTCAGTCTTCATTTAAATAGAAAGAGGAGAAGAAAAGAGATGAGCCTGAGGAAAGGACATATCTAAGGGGGAAAAGAGGAAGGAAGAACAAAGAGAAGGCTCCTGCTTTCAGGGAGTGCATGGCCGTAACTGTCACACAATAAGTGCTGGATGTTCGAGAATAAGAGACTGGGAAACCACAGTGGAACCAAGAGCCATCACGTGTTCCTACACTCAGCCATTCGCCTGGAACCAGTAAGAGCCTTGGGAGTAGGCGAGGAGCTTGCTCTGAAATCACTCTGCCTGTGTGTGTGTGCATGTGCGTGTGTATGTGTGTGTGTGTGTGTGTGTGTGTGTGTGTGTGCATGGCATACCAAGAACTTTAATGTAAGGCTTAGGTTGTGAAAGAGTATATTAAAACCAGCACAGAGTATGTTTATTTTATTATTTTTTTTTTACAGAGTATGTTTAGATTATTTGAATTTTGTTGGAGTTTTTTTGTAGAGACCTTATTTTTTTTTTTTGAGACCTTATTTTTTAGAGCAGTTTCAGGTTCACAGCAAAATTGAGAACAAGATAGAGAAAGTTCCCATAGAGCCCCTCTCCCTCCTGTGCATAGACCCCTCACTACCAACATCCCCCGACCCTTTCCAGGGTAGTATACTTGTTACAATTGATAAACCCATCTTGACTCATCATGATCACCCAAAGCCCATAGTCTACCTTAAGGTCCCCTCATTCTATGGGTTTGGACAAATGTATAATGTCATGTATCTACTACTGCCAGTGACCCCCTTGCTCAGTTATAGACCCCAATAGTTATGACCAAAAATAGGCAAGATCTCCTAACTCATGCTCTAACTGAACCCCGTTGTTCTTATTTTTTATCCCACTTTCTGCAGGCATTGACAATGATTGGAACATTCCAACCGCCAGACTAGAGAAGCCCTGATAGCCACAGAATGCCTGGATGACCACACCCCACATATTTCCTTCCCCGCCCCTGACCACATGCAGAACGCATACAGACCCTCACCTATGACCATGTGCTCTCTGCTTGCTTTCTTAAACACAACCCCCAGAACAACTCGAGGTGTCCATCCTACCTGCAGAGAGGTCGGTTGTTAAGGCTTGAGCCTGCCACCTCTGCCAGCTGCCATCACCCAAAATGTTTCTCCCTTTCTCTTTTCCAAACCCTCCTCTCCTGAGTTATTGGCTTCTCTTGAGATGAGTTTACCCAAGTCTGTTCGGCAACAGTGTCAGCCAATCCAGCCAGGAGCTGCGCCCTGCATTCGTCCAGCCCTCGGATCCCCCCAGACGGAGCAGGGAGCTCACCCATTCCTTTCCTGAGTGAGCTGCTGTGACAGGTCGGTGACATCATGATCATATCATACAGAGTATTTTCACTGCCCTAATTACTTTGCATTTTTACCGGGTCAAAACAGTGACTTTTATCCCGTTCTACCATAAGAGGATTGCCCCGGTATGCAAACCACGTGCATAGTTGAGTTCTGGAGGTCTCGCTCCTTGGAACAAGAATTTAAGAGTGATGACAGCAGAGAAGGCAACTGCGGTGCCAAGAGGGGGAAGACACTGTTGGGTCAGGTGTTTCTCTCTCCACCGCCAAAGCACTACAGCCTGGGGCTACTTAATAAGATTGGCTTTCTCTAAAGATCTGCCTCCTGGCTCCCAGAGGAAGGCCTCTGTAAGTCAAAGGCCCCAGGGCAGTAACGGCTGAATTTCTCTGGGCAGTTTGCTCAGAGGAGAGAATTTGGAAATTACTTGGGTTGTTGGCCCATTTGCATGTTTGAAGGACAACTGACAACTGGAAAGGCTTAAAGGGGTGCCCAATTTTGTGTTTGTTCGGACGGTTGCCAGGTCACCCATTGAGAAATAAAGAACACTTTATTTCTTTTCTCAAGTACAGTGCTAAATCAAATAGTCCTTAACAAAAGAAGTGCATTTCTTTCTTTTTTTTTTTCAGTTTTTGTTTGTTTGTTTTTAGTAATCTCTATACCCAACATGGGGCTTGAGCCCAAGACTCTGAGATCAAGAGTCACATGCTCTTTGGAATGATCTAGTCTGGTGCGTTTCCTTATCCTTATTGTCTGCATATCATCAGCCCAATTACATATTTTTTAAGATTTTATTTATTTATTCATGACAGACACACAGAAAGAGGCAGAGACACAGGCAAAGGGAGAAGCAGGCTCCCTATGGGGATCCTGATGCAGGACTTGATCCTGGACCCCAGGATCATGATCTGAGCTGAAGGCTCAACCACTGAGCCACCGAGGTGTCCCCATCAATCCAATTATTTTTTTTCAATCCAATTATTAAGACTTAATTGGCATAAGCTGTACTTAGAATAAGATCATTGATAGAAATTATCTCTTTTAATCTTCTCAAGGTTCTTATCAGGTGAGCAGTGAAGTTCCCAGGCCTACGGTGCAGATAAGGAAATTAAGGCCTCAAATGAAGTGGCAGGGCTGAGACCCAGACATGGAACGCCACACTCCCACACTGGAGTGCTATGTATTGCTATGATGGCCAACCCAAGGCACACACTGGACTCTCTTGATGCAGTTAGAAGCACTGCACTTGGGTAGTATTTGCCTTAAACACAGCCTTACACAAGAAATAAGTGAAAGGAGTAGTGACTCAGAGCAGTTCAACTAAAATGCTTGAGCTAAAGTGATTGTCCTATGCAGATAGATAGTAAAGATTGTAACTACTTAGGTTCAAAGGGAACAGATTGAAGGGAACCGATGAAAGGAACTTGACTTTCAACATTAGAAACTATAGATGACCTCCTTGAGGTTTGGGCAATGTCGCTTTAGGACAGACACACAACAGGGTCATGTGACTAGCAGCCAAGGTAGCCCTGCCTCTTAAGAGGTAGAGAAGGCTTTCTCGAACACCTACCTACTCCAAAACATGCAGAGAGTCTAAGCTCTCACTCCAAAGTTTGGAAACTCCCAGAGGCCTGTGTTTTCATGATCGCCTCTGGCAGTAATTCCTTTCTTCTGATGAATTAAGTTTATGAACTTCACACTATTCCATACTGGATCCACCTGATAGGGAACTTAACCTGTTCTTTGCTTCTCTTAACTCTTCTCCTACCAAGAAAATGACAAGATATACATGTAGTCTGATCATAAAGGCCTTTGTTCGTATAGCAGCATCTGGGGAAGAAAAGGTATTTCCTCTACAGAAACACAAACAATTCTAAATCACTGGGGCCATGGTGCCACCAGGTGTTTCTCTGGCCAGTCTTCCTTACATAGAAGTCCTCGTCCCAACCAGCTGGCTCCCTCTTTCTCCTTCAGTGTCCGCTCCTGTCCATAGGAACTACAAATTCTTATTATTTATTAAGACCTGCACTTCAATCCTCTTTAACCCCTATTCCTCAACCCAACACCAGGCCTATATCAAAAGTCATCATGCTGCTCAGTTGAAAAAATAGAGTTCATTAGCATACCAGTACAGAAGCCTAACAAAGACTGTGCCATGTCTGGTGTTCAGAGCATCTATATTCCTTGAAGGCAGGGTGATGTTGGAAAGCATTTCCCTCCTTCCTTACTTTTTTTTTTTTTTTTTTTTTTTGAGAGTGAGAGTTGTGAGGAGAGGCAGGGAGAGAATTTTATGCAGGCTTCATGCCTACTGCAGAGCCCTACAGGAAGCTCAATCCTATGATTCTGAGATCATGACCTGAGCCAAAATCAAGAGTTGGATGCCCAACCAACTGAGCCACCCAGACACCACCCTCCATTCCTTACAATTTTATCTTCACATAATATCAAGGGTTTCAGGCCAGAAGGTTTTAGACTCAAAAGGTGGAAATTAATGATTACCTTGAGCTCCTCTAAGGTTGCCAGGTTCACATATGGCCCCCAGGACGATGGCCCACAGAAGGTATTTCCAATGACTGTATCAAGGATCAGGGGGCCATAGAGTTATCTCAATATGTCTTCTTTACCCCTACCCTGTTTTTTTGTTTTTTTTTTTTACCCCTACCCTGTTATAGGACCTATATGTGAGGCTGAAGAATACAGGGAGGTTTCTTTCTGCCTTGCTTGGCAAATAGTCCTCAAAATTAAGAAACCCTCCTAACCTGTTAGGGACTAATCAGAAGTTAATCAAGTTAATTGTACATTGAGAGAGTGGTGTGCAACAAGCCCAAAAAAGAGATAAAAAGACTTCATATCTGGGGCGCCTGGATGGCTCAGTTGGTTAGATGTCTGACTCTTGATTTTGGCTGAGGTCATGATCTCTCAGGGTCATGAGATTGAGCCTCAGATTGGGCTCTGTGCTCAGTGCAGAGTCTACTTGATATTCTCGCCTTCTCCCACTGCCTCTCCCCCCTGCTCACACTCTTTGTCTCTAAAATAAATATATGAATTTAAAGAAAATACCTCATATCCATTTATTGCGTGAGATGCTGCTTTTTATCTCGTAATGGTAATTTGAAAAGAAAATTCCTGTTTATTTAGTTTTCTTTCTTTATGCTGTTTCAAAAGTGTGAGAACATTAAGAAAAAAGGAAGGTTATTTGAGCAGGAAATGTCAGAAATAAACTGTCATCTAGAAATATTAAACCAAGAAAATTAAAATGGCTAACTTGAGAATTCTATTCTTTAAATTTTCTTAATCACAGTCCAAGAACTAATTTATGTGCAATATTTAAGACATTAAGTAAATATGTCAAATCAGGAGCTGGAACCCTTACTTTATCTGGTCTAGTTCTCCTGGTTAAGGTATATGCTAGCACACATCATGTCATTACTAACCTCAATGTCTTTTGTCAGTAAAAATTAATAGAATGGTTTTCTAACATTCTACATTTGTGATTATTCTAATTATAGCTCATATGTTCAAAAGCTTCCTAGGAGCAGAGAGGGACAGCATAGACTGTTTTCATGTTTTAACTTCTTAATATGGAAAATTTTAAGCACACAGGTAGAAGTTCCCCTTGTATGAAAATATCAAATTTCTGTTATTCTATTTTCATGCATTTCCCCCAACATTTTTAATGAATGATTTTGAAGCAGATCCCAGACATTGTATCATTTCATCAGTAAATACTTAAGTGTGTACCTCTAAGAGGTAAGGACTTTTTTAAAAACCACAAAGGCATGTCACAACCAACGACATTCATAATGATTCTTCAATATTGTCAGTTTATGTATTCTTGGTTGTGGCGGAAACGTCTTTCACAGGTGATTTGTTCAATGTGGGATCCAAATGAAGTCCCTACATTACATTTTGCTATTGTGCCAAAAGTCTCTTTCATCTACAGTAGTTTCCTCTCTTTTTGTGTGTGTTCCACATAATCTCTAATAAAGTAGGCAATTTGGGGTAGAATTTAGAATTTCCCATTTCTGGCCTTGATCAATCTCTAATAGGTCTAGAGTGTGACTGGATTTAGGCTCAGTGTTGGAGGGACAGTGTATTTCTTATGATACCAAATTAGGAGATACGTAAGGACGAGATGCCCCACTTTTACTGATGCTAAGATTGATGACTAGGTTCAGGTGAAGCCAACCTGATTTCATCCTTCTGGATACTTCGATCTTGGATTCATTTGAAAATTATTTAACTGTAAGGCATGAAGTAGAGATCTAATTTTAAATCATCATTGGTTAATAATCCATCTTTTTTTCTGTGATATGAAATGACACCTCATATTATTATGTATTATTTTCATGAAATTAAGACATTTCGGGATCCCTGGGTGGCGCAGCAGTTTGGCGCCTGCCTTTGGGCCAGGGCGCGATCCTGGAGACCCAGGATCGAATCCCACGTCGGGCTCCCGGTGCATGGAGCCTGCTTCTCCCTCTGCCTATGTCTCTGCCTCTCTCTCTCTGTGTGTGACTATCATTAAAAAAAAATAATAATAAAATAAAATAAATAAAAAAATTGGCACTGCCTTTCCCTACTCATTAAAAAAAAAAAAAAAGACATTTCAAGACTTAGAAAGTTTACCACCCACTCTCCCAAAGATTGTCCTCCGTTAAGAAGGAAAGTGAGCCCAGAAAGAAGGGATGGAATAAACAATAACACACAGACAAAAAGTAAAATATACAATAAGTATCACTCATGAAAGTATTATTTTCTTTTTTTAAAAAAAGATTTTACTTATTTATTCACAAGAGGCACAGAGAAAGAGAGAGAGGCAGAGACACAAGCAGAGAGAGAAGCAGGCTCCATGCAGGGAGCCCGATGTGGGACTCGATCCCGGGACTCCAGGATCATGCCCTGGGCTGAAGGCAGGTTCTAAACCACTGAGCCACCCAGGGATCCCCGAAAATATTATTTTCAAAAATAATTGCCCATGGACACCTGGGTGGCTCACTGGTTGAGCATCTGCCTTCAGTTCAGGTTGTGATCTCGGGGTCCCAGGATCGAGTCCTGCATCAGGGTCCCCGCAGGGAGCCTGCCTCTCCCTCTGCCTGTGTCTCTGCCTCTCTCTGTATTTCTCTCATGAATAAATAAATAAAATCTTTTTTAAAAAATTGCCTAGAATTCTAATTAATAACAACATGAGTATGGTTGTAAGGTTGCTGGGGCAGCAAGGGAATGGTAGAAAGTAAAAAGATATTAATGTTTGTGTCTTGACCCAGGGGAAAATATATACTGATTAATTTGAAAGTTTTAAAAAATAAACTTTTTTTGTAAATTAATTTTTTTATTGGTGTTCAATTTGCCAACATATAGAATAACACCCAGTGCTCATCCCGTCAAGTGCCCACCTCAGTGCCCGTCACCCAGTCACCCCCACCCCCAGAGGTGCCCAAATACACCTCCTCCCCTTCCACCACCCCTAGCTCGTTTCCCAGAGTTAGGAGTCTTTCATGTTCTGTCTCCCTTTCTGATATTTCCCACTCATTGAAAGTTTTAAAAAATAAATGTATATGTGTGACAACTCTAAGGATAACCATACCTACCACATTGGCTAACATTTGCAAGTCTGACAAAACCAAGAGCTGGAAATTATATGAAGGAACAAGAATGCTCAGACACTTTTAAAGGTAGTATTACAATCACTTTGAAAAAGCAGTTTGGTTTTACCTACTAAAGTTTGAAGATTCTTACACTCCGTATCTGAGCACCAATACTCCTAGGTACACGTGCAAGAGAAACTCAAGCACATTTGCACAAAGACGCATTTACAAGAGGGTTCATAGTAGCAATGTTAATATTCAAAAGCTAGATAGACCAAAGTAACCAAGAGTAAAACAGAAAATACATTGCATTATATTTAAACAATGTAATTTTCAAGAGCAATAAAGGTGAACCATAGCTTGGATGAATCTTAAAAAGAATTTTGAACAATAGAAGCAAAACATTAAAGAATATGTACGATTTTATCCCTAAAGTTCAAAAATAGGCAGAATTAAATTCTGTTCAGATATACAAACTAAGTGCTAGGAATTGATTACTATGAAAGCTTGGGTGATGACTGCATCTGGGGAGAGAAAAGAAATTGTGATTGGAAGAGCATAAAACAAATGTAAAACATAATGCATTATTATAATGCAATGTGCAGAATAATAGAAAATATATATACTAGTCTCCGCCTCTAGCTCCTGGCACAGACTTCCTAAAATTTTATAATTTCCTAAGTGCTAAGAACATAGGAGCATCTCTTGTTCTAATATCTGGTCTTTTTTTTTTTTTTTTTTCAATTTTTATTTATTTATGATAGTCACAGAGAGAGAGAGAGAGAGAGGCAGAGACACAGGCCGAGGGAGAAGCAGGCTCCATGCATCGGGAGCCCGATGTGGGATTCGATCCCGGGTCTCCAGGATCGCGCCCTGGGCCAAAGGCAGGCGCCAAACCGCTGCGCCACCCAGGGATCCCTAATATCTGGTCTTTGACCCCAGTTCCTGACAAAGAGCTCCTAAATCCCTAGTAGTTTTCTGAGTGGTATTGAACCCAAGGAGGGAGTCGTGGGAACCTTGATTTATAGGCAGTTGTACAGAGGTACAGGTGACAAGCTGGGACTTGTGATTGGCATCTGAAGGGTGGGGGGCAATCTTGTGGGACAGAGCCCTGACCTGTAGGATCTGACATTACGTCACCTCCAGGTCATAGTATCTGAATTGATTTAAACTGTGGGACACCCAGCTAGTGTTGGAGAATTGGTCCATGTGAACAAACCCCACAAATCTGGTGCAGTGAAGTGTGGCAGTCATGTGAGGGGAAGGAGAAGCACAGGCAAGTCTCCCCTTTACACCACACCATCCAAGCCCACAGATAGAACATTGCCAGGACCCTGGAAGCCCCCACATCCTCCCTCCTAATTAAAAGAACCGGGAATAAGGATTCCAAATATATCAGTAGTTCCCTCAAATCTGAATAAGGTAAGCTCATTTATTAAAATATATATCAATTGAGAGAGTAGTGACATCTTTATAACACTTGAGTCTTCTTGGATATGATATACATTTTCCCTCTGATCAAGTCTTCCTTTTTGATCCCAAGTAGAGTTTCAAATTTTTCTTCATTCACTCATTTTATTCTCATGGAGTTCTTTATCCTGTATTCAATTTTTGTTTGCTTGGTGTTCATTTTTTTGGGGGGGGGTTGTTTTTGTTTGGTGTTTTTAAAAATATCTGAGTAGAATAGTTGGCGTTTATTTCTGTTAAATTTCAAACTTCTGGTTTTTATCTGTAAATGCAGATAAAATGCTTGTTTCACTTACATCTCTGTCCTCACACAAATCGCTGATATAAAATGGCAGTCAGGACAAGACTCCAGTTCTGTAACATGCTGCACAAGATTCCCTTCCAAAATGACACAAGACTTAAAAGTGTCTGAGAATAGTTGTATAAACCTCTGTAGCTTTATCTGACTATACTGCTATATGATCTATATTTTTCTATTTTGTCTTCAAGAATAACATGTGAAAAATGTAAGTGCCTTTTCTAGGATCCAAAAAAGTCTGACTGCCATATTCCCTTGATTTAGTTATAAAACAAATCCAAGAAAAAAGCTCTGCAATTAGTCTGACCTGACTTAATTCTTAGTGAAGTTCTGCTGGCTCTTCATAGACATCACTTTCTTTTCCAAATACAGTCTTTGTGAACCATCCATTTAATAATTCCTTCTGGATTTTACTGGGGATCCACATCAAGATTACTCCTCAATATTTTCCATAATCAAAAAAAATATTTTCCATAATCAACTCTCTGTGGTAGATTGGATTATTGCTATTAGTTGTTCACTCACTTATATAATACGTCCGTGTCTTTTTAATGTTGCCAGATTCCCATTGGAGCTGGCAGTAGGAAAATTCTACTCCCAGAGTTATTGATGGTGGATGTGGCCACGTTGTTGCTCCAGCCAACGAGAAGACGAGAAGCAGAAGGGACTGTGGATGATGCAGGCCCTGGCCCCAGGAGGCATTAAATGCCCATTCACTCCTCAGCATCTGCCCATTCTCCACAAACATCACCTATCCCAGGGATTGCTCGTCCAAAGAGAATGAGAGAAACATGGAACTGGCATGAAGCAGAGCTGCCCCAGCTGACCTGCACATCTGGGAGTGACAAAAATAAATGTTTGTTGTTGCAAGCCACTGAGTTTTTGAGGTTGCTGCTGTGCAACAAAAACTAATATGCTCTTCTCTTTGAAAACTGGACAACGCTAGTCCATTTGTAGCCTTTTGGTGTTTCCAGTGTTGTCCCTGAATTCTTAAAAATTACAAATAGTAGGGGTGTCTGGGTGGCTCAGTCAGTTAAGCCTGAACCTTTGGCTCAGGTCATTATCCTAGGGTCCTGTGATCCCATGTTGGGCTCTGCAGTCGGCAGGGAGTCTGTTTCTCCCTCTCCCTCTGCTCCTCCTCCCCCAACTCGTTCTCTCTCTCTCTCTCTCTCTCTCACATAAATAAATAAAATCTTTTAAAAAAATTATAAGTGGTATATACAGCGGAATGTTAATCATTCTTTAAAAAAGTTATTATTGGGGATCCCTGGGTGGCGCAGCGGTTTAGCGCCTGCCTTTGGCCCAGGGCGCGATCCTGGAGACCCGGGATTGAATCCCACGTCGGGCTCCCGGTGCATGGAGCCTGCTTCTCCCTCTGCCTATGTCTCTGCCTCTCTCTCTCTCTCTGTGACTATCATAAATAAATAAAGATTTAAAAAAATTTAAAAAAAAAAAAAGTTATTATTATTTTTTAATAATAGCCATCCTAATATGTGTCAGATGATAGCTCCTTATGGTTTTGATCAGCATCTCCCTGATGACTAGAGGTATGGAGGATTTTTTTCATGTGTCTGTTTGCCATTTGAACACAGTGGGACTTTCTTAGGTAATGGAAATGTTCTATATCTTGATTTATGGTGGCAGTTCCAAAACTGTGTCTATTTGTCAAACCCATTGAACTGTATACCTCAAAAGAGTGAATGTTATTATACCCAAATTGTACCTCAAACAATCTGGATTTTAAAAAAGAGAAGACGATTCTGACACATACTACAACACAGATGAACCTTGAAGGCATTGTGTTAAGTAAAATGAGCCAGACGCAGAAGGACAAATACTACAGGACACCACTTAGATTCGCAGAGACGGAACATGGGACAGCGACCGCCAGAGTCTCAGAGGAGCAGGGCATGGGGACTCATGGTTAAGGTTCTCCCACTATTCTCCCTCTAACTCATGCTAGGCAGTTCAAGATGCTTCATAGTTTTGTGGCTTTTCTTATTCCTCCTGATTTCACCACCACACCCCTGCCAGCTGTTTCTATAAGCAAGAGAGACCGTTTAGAAAGTCTGAGTAGCTACTTCCAGTCTGTTTGGACAGCAGTGGTCAAAACCTGTTGTGCATGTGCCAGAAAATACTGAAAGTTCCTGAGAATCTTCAACTCATGTCATTAAATAGACTTGGCTTCAGAGGCTTTTAAAATTTTGAACTTGGGGATCCCTGGGTGGCGCAGCAGTTTGGCACGGGCCTTTGGCCCAGGGCGCGATCCTGGAGACCCGGGTTCGAATCCCATGTCGGGCTCCCGGTGCATGGAGCCTGCTTCTCCCTCTGCCTATGTCTCTGCCTCTCTCTCTCTCTCTCTGTGACTATCATAAAAAAAAAAAAAAAAAAATCCTTTGATGTTTAAAAAAAATTTTTTTTGAACTTGGTTTCACTGATCTGGTGGCTGAAGGCAAAGTCCTCGCTTTGGAAGACTGTTCTGAGTTTGCACACTCTTCTGGGGATTCATTTTGTGCATTGGTCACTCATGGGGAAGGGGGTGGATTGAACATTTTATAATTAACCTTCCGCAAGAACAACTTGTTCTTTAAATTCAGAAGCCAAGAAATTTTGAATAGAATCAGTTGAGAGGGACTGGGTTGTTTTTTTAAAAAATTCAAGTGGAGCAATTCTTATTCAGTCAGAACCAAAATCCTGTCTAACTTTATTTGTATCACACTTGTTGGCACAAATAGCCTGGTGATGAAAATAAAAGAGCCAGTGTAAAGGTCTGGGAATAAAAACAACAGACATAAGAGAAAGAGAAGAGTGAAAGGAGACAGCAAGGAGAAAGAGGACGAGAAAAGGAGGAGGAAGGGGAGAGGGAGAGGGAGAGAGTATGGTTAGAGAAGGTTTGCTTGGGAAGTCATCTTCAGAATGGCTGCTTTAACCCCTACTCTAGTGGTGAGATCACTGAGACACAGAGAACTTAACCTGTACTGCGTCACTCGAATAGTTAATGACAAAGCCTGTAGCCGTGGCCTTTCCAGCCCTATTCAGTTTTCTTTCCTTCCATCCTCCCCCCCATCCCTCCTTGCAGGCTCATTCATTAATTTTGTTAACATTCATTAATTTTTTAATTGGGCCGACTCATTGTGAGAATAGGAACCAATGCCTCCTTGAAAAGTTCAAGGAGGGTTTGGATGTATTTAGAAGACTAGGCAAAAGGCCAGGAAATTTGCAGTCAAGCATCTGACTGTCATGGTTATTTGTCCAAACAGAGTTATTCGCCTACCTGAACACTGAACTTTGAATTTTCTTCTGACTGGAAGCTAGTCTCCTACTACTGCCTCTGTGTCCAGCACAGAAACTCGTTCAGGGCATAATCCAAAACTCTATCCAGTCGCTCTGGAAAGTGGTTCCTGTCTCAGCCATCTTTGCTGTGATCTATCCCCAACCTGGCCCCCCATTGTGTGCTGGGATTTCCAGAAGGCAAAAGAGTGAAGCTGGCAGGGACTTCCAGCGTAATCCTATAATCTTGCACTATGCGGGTAATCCTGGTCTATGTGGGTCAACATAATCACCCAGACACAGTCACACAGAACAACGTGCTCAAGGATTTTAGCCCTCTTCTCCCATATACCTCTTGCACCAGTAATAACATGGCTGGGGTGGGGGCGGGAGGGAGCGCCATTCTAAGTCAAAAAGTTTGGAGATCTCTGCCTCGAAGTAAAGGTCCATTCCCCAGAATTACTGTAATGGGATTTTCTGAGTGTCTCTGACATTCTATGATGGGAATTCAAAATCTGGTTGTATCTAACAGACTGGTGGGGCAGTGATGCCACCAACATCCTATTGCACCAGTTGGTATGTTTGGAGGATGGTTAGTCTGCGGAGAGGAAGTTGGAGGTACAAGTCTAAGAGAGGGAATGATTAGAGAGGGAAGATCTTGAGGTGCTGTTCTCATGAGGGGAGAGCATGAAGTTCGGCCCACAAGCATTGTTGCTGAAGCACTGGGAGCCAGAGCCAGGGAAGATCTGGGTTGGAATTCCCAGCAGGGAGGCAATGTGCCTGTTGCCATGCATGGGCAGAGAGGGAAGAGAACAGACAGCAGTGTTGGCATCTGAAGGGCTTTGCCCAGGCGGAGGGAAGGAGGCATCGCTCTTACAGAACTGACCTGGTCGCAGATGCAGTGGGGAGACACTGCCCTCAAGTGGTTCGTGGGCCGGAGAGCTCAATGAGGAGGCACCAACCAACATGGTCTGGGACATCATACCTGAGACCAGAATTCATTGGGAGACTAAAAATTCTGTGGTCGTGTGGCTGGCAACCGTGAGTGGGCAACCCCATGTGTTAATGTTAGCATGGTGTGTTCACGTGGTGGGGAGGCCTGGGAAGGGGCCATCCTTGTATTCCTCCTCCTATGCCCCCACTCTGTCTTTCTCCAGCATCCCCAGATTCCAGCATCACAGACCAAGCAGATCATTTCCCCATAGTGTTCCTGCTCCCAATAGTCGTACCAGGTGTACCCCATTTACAGTTGTGCAAGGGTGTATAACACAACTTCAGGGAGTCATTCCCCTCACAGAACATTGTAGGGTTGTATCATTGTTGTGAATTTTTTTTATTGTGAATATTTTGTGACTAATGGCTGTGAAGTGACTTGAGGCTCAGGAGCTTTTTTCTAACTTGCACAACGTTGCCATGTTAGCTAGTAGAGGGCTTCCGTAGAATTCCTGTAAGGCCAGCCTCTGTTCCAGGTGTGGTAGCTCAGCCAATACTCAGATGGATGGCCTCAGAAGTGACCTATCACCAGGACTGAAGTGAAAATGGAAGGGCTATTAGATTTCTTGACATACTAAGCAGTCTGGGCTGGGGGAGATGTGGAGAATAAATCAATGGATTCTTAACTGGTGGCCTTCAAATCATTAGATGATCTATAAAGACAAACTTACTCTAATTGGATGCTAATTCCAGAATGACAGCTCTGAGGACAGAGATGGTGTTCTATCCATCTCTGTGCAATCCCAACATAATGCCATCACCCAGCTGAGCGTCAAGTTGAATTTTGTTGAATTCTTCTTCCATTAAGGGTTATCAGTAAGCACATCAATAGCAGACAAATTAGGGGCTTTTCTACCTCCAATTAGAACATGGTTCCAGAGTATAGAGCAAGCAGTGTCTTTCCTCTATGTCACAGCTTGAGAGGTTGGAAGACTGTGTAGGATAGAGGAACATGATAGGAAGAAAAATTAACATTTCTTGAGGACCTACCATGGACCTAATGCTCTGATCTCTGTTTAGGGTTTTTAATCTATCTTCCATTCCCCTTCCTCCCTTAAGGTTATAAACAATCTACTTACCAGAGACAACAACCACGTAGTAACAAAGAAACATTTTAGAAATAGCACCCTCTATTCTACTCCAGTCCTGAATGGGAAGTTAAAGAATTGAACTTAAGGAGAAGCCTTTGGTTCTTCTATCATGAATTCAGGGTGGTCAGTTCCTCAGAGCAGATCCAACCTGATTTGCAACTCAGTTTCTATCAGAGAGAAGCTGGAACATAGAGAGCACGTGTGGGGTAGGGTCCTCTCTAGGCCTTGTAATTCATGGAGACAGGAAATAAAAAAAAAGAAATGGCTAGCCCATCCAAAGGACCCAGGCCTTCCTTCTGTATCAACCTTATCATAATAGTTATGTATTGCTCTGCAACAAATTCTAAAATGTAATGGCTTAAGACAACAAGCATTTATTATCTCACAATTTCTGTAGGTCAGAATCTGGGCATGCTTTGGCTAGGTCCTCTGGCTCAGGTTCTCTCACATGGCTGCAATTCAGTGCCTTATAGGCTATTGGTTAGAAGGTCTTTGTCTCTTGCTGTCTTATTGGTCAGAGGCTGTTGTGAATTCTTGACACATGGGTCTCTATATAGGGCATATAACACGGCAACTTGTTTCGTTGGACAAAGTAAGCAGGAAGAATCAAAGACGTGTGCAAACAAGATGCAAGTCACAGTTTTTAAAAAATCTAATATCAGCAGTGATATTCTCTAAATTTTGCCATATTCTGTTCTTTAAAATATGAAAGACATTTAGGAAATTAAAAAATATATGGAAAAAACAGCACACTCATAAATAAACAATGGGGAAAGAAGCAATCAAAAGGGAAATCAGGAAATATTTTGAGATGATTAAAAATAAAGATATGACAATACCAAAACTTAGAGGATGCAGCTAAAGCAGTGCTTAGAGGAAAATTATAGCTCTAAAATGCCCATCTCAAATCAATAATGTAACTTTTCACCTTAACATCCTGGAGAAAGACCTAAAGCCAGAATAAGACTGAAATTATAAAAACTAGAATGTAAATTAATGATCTAGGAAGCATAAAAACAATAAACAAAATCAGTGAAACCAAAAGTGGGTTTTTTTTTTGGGAGGGGGGAATCAATAAAATTAACAAATCTTTAGCTAGATTGACCAAGGGGAAAAAAGAGAAAACTCAAATTACTAGAATTACAAATGAAAGAGGGGACAGTGTTACCAACCTTACAAAAGTAATATAGATGGGATGCCTGGGTGGCTCAGCAGTTTAGTGCCTGCCTTTGGCTGAGCGTGGGATCCTGGAGTCCCAGGATCGAGTCCTGCATCGGGCTCCCAGCATGGAGCCTGCTTTTCTCTCTGCCTGTATCTCTGCCTCTCCCTCTCTCTCTGTGTCTCATGAATAAGTAAATAAAGTATTTTAAAAAAACAAAAGTAATATAGATTACAAAGGAAATGTATGCAAAATGTATGGAATTATACGCAAAAAAATGAGATAACCTAGATAAAATGGACAAATTCCTAAAATGACAAAAACTAAAAAAGCCAACTCAAGATGAAATAGACAATCTGAATAGACTACTAAGAAGAGATTTAATAAGAATTAATATATTTTTTAAAACACCCTCCAAAAAAAAACTTCTCGAATGAATTTCCAAACATTTAAAGAATACCAATTCTTGACACACTCTTCAAAAAAGTAGGAGAGGATGCATCTCAACTCATTCTATGAGGCTAATATAACTCTGATATCAAAACAAGAGAAAGGGGGATCCCTGGGTGGCGTAGCGGTTTGGCACCTGCCTTTGGCCCAGGGCGCGATTCTGGAGACCCAGGATCGAATCCCACATCGGGCTCCCGGTGCATGGAGCTTGCTTCTCCCTCTGCCCGTCTCTCTCTCTCTCTCTGTGACTATCATAAAAAAAATAAAATAAAAAAAACAAGAGAAAGATATTACAAGAAAACTACAGATCAATAACTACTATGAATATTCATGCAAAAATCATGAACAAAATACTAACAAACCAAATCTGACAAGATATGAAAAGAAGTGTAAAAAAAAAAAAGAAGTGTAAACTGTGACCAAGTGCAATTTGTCCCAGGAATGTAAGGATGGTTCACAAAAAAGCAATCAATGTAATACATAGGTAGAATGAAAAGGAAAGAAAGTCACATGAGCATCTAAACTGATGCAATAAAAGCATTTAACAAGGTCCAGCACTCTTTCATAAGAGAAACATCTTTTTTTTTCATTTTTCTGACATAGATTTTATTTTTTAACATTTTTTCAAAATTTTAATTTCAGTATAATTCATAACAGAAACATCTAACAAACTAGGAACAGAAAGGAATTTCTTCAACTTTATAAAGGACATCTATGAAAAACCCACAGCCAGTACCATATTTAATGATGAAAGACTGGATGCTTTCCTTCTAAGATCAAATGACAAGACAAGATGCCCACTTTGACCACATCTACTCCATATGGTACTTGAGGATCTAGCCAGGGCAGTGAGGCCAGAAACTCCCCTTTAGTCTCATTGAGTCACAAGATTACCACTAGCTACAGAGAGTCTGGGAAAGCACCTGGGAAGAGATACAGGATTGCTATATCTATTTTAGACCAGTCATGAGTCATCCCCAGGGGCTGGAAGAGGGATCTACCTTCTTGAGTTCACCAACCATACAATTGAGTAAATCAGGGATCTATCAGCAGGAAAAATGTAGGCAGAACAGGTGTTGAGTGGGCAACCAACCATGTTCACCAGGCTGTGCTACGCCTAGGGAGATGACATGTGGCCTCACATGCCCCAATGCAGACCTTCCTTTCATGTGGTTGTAAGCCCTCCCCTCTGCTTGGGTAGAACAGAATAAGACAAACAGCACAACCTTGAGCAGTTCCACCATTGGCCACTACCAGTTTCCAAAAGGGAAGCTACTTGGAAGTGGGCAAGGGTTCTATAGTCATCCCTCTGCTGATATGGATCCTCTCCTTTCATATCCACTCATCCACATCCATGTTCTGCGCTGACCTTTCAGAGAGATCTCTCCAAACATAACCATGGGAGGGTAATAATGTCAACCCATACCCTACTTAAAACCCTTCGATGGTTGACCTTTGTTTTAGGATAAACATCAAAATCTTTGACATAGACAGCAAAGCCCTACATTGCTGACCTCTGTCTACTTCTCCAGTCCCATTATACACTTCCTCGGAGAAGGCTTCTTCCAAGGGTAGGTCAGGTTTTCCAAGTATATATCTCTAGAACTCAGTGAACTTTTTATTTACCTCACTTACTACAGTGGGCAATTTAATAGTTATTTGCATGATTGTTTGATTAATGCCTAATTTACCCACAATATTTCAGTATCATAAGGGCAGGAGCTCTGTTTTGGCTCCTATGTGTAGCAAAGGTTCGTATTGACCTCTCCATACCTAGTCTCCACTTTTTAATTAGTAAAAGAATCCTAGATTTACTGGGGGCAGCAATACACCCAGCTAAAATATTATATGTCCCAGCTTCCCTACAGGTCCCAGCTTCCCTTGCAGCTAGATGTGACCATCTGACTAAGTTCTGGCTGATTAAATTTAAACAGAGTGTAGTGTGGTAGTTCTGGGGTGTCTCCCAGAAAAGGGAGTGCATGAGCCCTTCTTGATTCCTCCTTTCTGCTCACTGCAATTTGAACATCAGGGCTGTAGCTGGAGCAGCCCTCTGAGATCCTGAGTTGCCATGCCAATCTAGGTAGACTAGGACGTGAGAAGAAGCCTGGGTTCCTGATGATCTGGAGCTGCCTTAGGAGCCCTGGGCTGCTTATCTCTTGACTACTTTTAATGTGTGAGAGAAATAAGCTTATATTTATTTAAGTCACTCCTTTAGTTTTTTTTTTCTTTCTGTCACATGCAGCCAAACTTGATTATAATACAATGTTTTTCTTAAAGATTTACTTATTTATTCATGAGAGACCCAGACTTAGAGAGAGAGGCAGAGACACAAGCGGAGGGGGAAGCAGGCTCCTTGCAGGGAGCCCGATGTGGGACTTGATCCCAGATCCCAGGATCACGACCTGAGCTGAAGGCAGGTGCTCAACCACCCAGGTGTCCCAGATTATAATACAATATTGAATCATCTGCCTTACACAAAGTAGAATCTCAACAAACATTTGTAGAAAGAAGGATTGAAGGAAGGAAGGAAGGAAGGAAGGAAGGAAGGAAGGAAGGAAGGAAGGAGGAAGGAAAAGGAAGAAAGGAAAGGAGCAATGAGAAGGAAGGAAGGAGGGTAGGAAGAATGGATGGGACAGGAAGGGAGAGAGGCAGGGGTCCAACAGGCATTGACTGAGCATTACTGATAAGTGCCATAAATGGTAAATCTGTAAGCAAAAACCTATGAGAGTCCAGAAGACAGAAAAAAAAACATGTGACTAAAGTAATCTGGAACATTCCCAAATTTGGACCTGGGCCTTTGTTTTGTCACTCCCATAACGAGCTGTATATGTCTCCTGTGTAGTGTCTCCGCCACTCTGCTTTGTTGTCGTATTATACAAGTAATGTGTGTTTATCGTGAAAAGAATGGTTTAGTAGCATATGGAGCGGTAGGGCGTCGAAAGTAGAGATCTCCCTCCATGCCTGTTTCCCCAAAGCTGAGACTCCAGAAATAACCAGCTGTCCTGTGTGCTTCCAGAAATGCTCTCTGCATATGTGAGGGTGTGTGCCTTCCATCTCTGTGTATAAATAGCTCTTGTTACTTGGATGGGAGCTCAGGCTGCACGGCTGCAGCCTCTCTTCTCCTCTCGCCGACCCCCTGCCCCGCACCCACCAGCAGGCCTCGTTAAAGGCGAATTTTCTCGTTGTTCATCTTTGAAGCTCTGAATCCAAGCACAGGTGCCTAATAAAAATAAACACCTAATAAAGGTGTTGCTGAGCACTACTGGGGAAGTCGTTGAACCAGGCTGTGAAGCTGACTCAGGCCAAGGGGCAGAGTAGAATGTTCCTTGCTGATCTATAATGGCTGTTTTTCTTTAAAGGCAGCCATATGGTCACTGGAAACATCATTTGCAGGCCCCGCAATCTCCTCAGGCCTTTTCAACAAGCCGTCAGCAGCAAGGCTCCCACGGGGAGCACGGGGGCGTTGAATGAGCCAAACCCCTGAGCCCGAGCTCCTGGAGCTGCCTGAGGCCCAGAAGGGAAAAATAAAAGAAGCTGGTTCTTAAACTAAACTGGAGTTGCTGACTTTCCGTTTCCCTCACAGCCGTCCCTTGGGGTCTTACTAAAATGTAGCTCATGGAAGGAAGAAGGGGAAGGCCCCCCTAGGCCAGGCTGAGGAAACGATGGGGTTTGAGTTTTTGCTTGTTTTGTTTGTTTGTTTGTTTGTTTGTTTGTTTCCTAGGAAAAGAGCACTGAAAAGAGGTTCATGGAAGTTCTGAGACCTTTTCTCTGTGGGCATCTCCACTGAGAGTCTGTGTCCAGGAACCAAACTGGGATGGCGTACAAGGGAAGACAGCTACTTCTGGCCCCCTTTCCCAAAATTGTCTTCCATTTGTAGGTTTTGCCCACTTTTAATTTTCGCTTATTTTTTTTTAACTTTTTAAAAATTTTTTTAAAAAATTTATTTATGATAGTCACACAGAGAGAAAGAGAGAGAGAGAGAGAGAGGCAGAGACACAGGCAGAGGGAGAAGCAGGCTCCATGCACCGGGAGCCCGACGTGGGATTCGATCCTGGGTCTCTAGGATCGCGCCCTGGGCCAAAGGCAGGCGCCAAACCGCTGCGCCATCCAGGGATCCCTAATTTTCACTTATTGATTAAGTCCCAATTCTAAAAAATATGGTGAGGCAGCAGGTTTGCTTCATGAAATTTAAATAGGTTTGGAGAGAAGTCCGTTAGCGTGTATGGCAAGAGTGCGTGTAACGACCTCTGTGGGTCTCCGACATCTCACCCACCCCTCCTCGGTGACCCCTGGCTCTGAAATCAGTCCCACTCTTGGAGAAACCTGAAAGCAGCCTTGCCCTTTGATATTTTCCAGGTTTTCCCCCAAATCTGGGAGCTACCCTCTGACAGAGGCAATTGGAGTTTGCTGTTTGCTGAGCGCTGTAGGGAAAAACATGCTTCCATGAAAACCTATGTGTTCTCCAGACTCCAGAAGACACCCCTGGGGTTATCTGAGTCTATGGAAGAGATTTTACTTCTTGAAAAATTGCAGATAACTGACAGCCGTGCAAAATCATTCCTGTCTGCAGACATGCAAATTCTGTCCTGATAGAGGCTCAACTGGTATTCAGTTGAACCCAGCATTTGGTTGTCAACAGTAAGCAAGCCTGCCCTTTGTCCACAAGGACAATATCCTCAGGGCTGCTTGCCACAAACTCATCCTGAGAAATGGCCTCACGTTTGTGACATACCCAGAAAGATGTGTCAGAGCCCAGAGGCCGGTGGAGAAGTCTCCCTCCCAGTAAAAATAATACGGTTGAGGGGAAAAGCAGGTCATAGAACTGCATGTATGGGAAATCCCATTTTAATAAAACTATATAGGGGATCCCTGGGTGGCGCAGCGGTTTGGCGCCTGCCTTTGGCCCAGGGCGCGATCCTGGAGACCTGGGATTGAATCCCACATCGGGCTCCCGGTGCATGGAGCCTGCTTCTCCCTCTGCCTGTGTCTCTGCCTCTCTCTCTCTCTCTGTGTGTGACTATCATAAATAAATAAAAATTAAAAAAAAATAAAACTATATAAAGTTTTGAAAAGTTGTGTTTATAGAATTTTATAAAATGCGTGTTTATAAAAATGTTATTGCATAAAATTGGGTGTGTACATATCTATAGACACACACGCAATTTTATATGTTATATAACATGTGTTTTATGCCTGCAAAGATGTTTCCCAACGAGTTAACAGAAACATCCCTGAGCGGTAGAGTGTCGGCTGACTTTTATACTTTCATCTCAATACCTTCTGTGTTAAATTAATTTCAAGGAGAAGGTATAATTTTCACAAAAACTGCAGTTATTCTTTAAAAAATACTGGGTGGGGCCTCCGTTCAGAGTGAACTGCACGCTTAGGAACCTAGGCTGATAATGTCCAGAAGCAAACCGGTGAGAAGAGATCGGACATTCATCAGAAATGTGGGCATGAGAAGCAACCAGGAAGCTGGCAGCCTACACACATTTGCCGGTCGTTACACCAAAGACCAGGGAGCAGCCAAAGCCATGGTCAGATTTATTTCGACACTTGGGAAGTTTGCCTCCATGGTGACAATCCCGGAGTAACCGGGTCCCGGTGAACCGTGATTCTGACTTCATGACATCATCCTAGCAGATCCCATCCCTTTGAAATGACAAGTCCAAATGAAGCAGAGACAGAAGGGAAGACCAGGATTTTCCCCATTAAATCGGTGTCTTTCTATATCTCTGGGCTAAGTGAAGTCACTTTTCAAATATAGCACCGCCCTGTTACAATGCAGCTTGTTAGGATTTGCAATGAGTTAAAACATGAGCCATAAATATAATGGCAGAAGCATTACGGTTCTGGACAGATTTAGGAGTTTCACTATATTGGACGCCTTTAAAATGATATCAGGTTTACTAGCAAATAGGAATCTGAACTGTGAAAATCGTGACCCCTCATGAGTCCTGCTTGGAAATGTCAGATTGAGTCAGTGGCATTATCTTCTGGGGGTCCTGGGTATTCTAGGGTATTAAAGCTGTTTTTGCCTATTGTTCTTTAGTGTGGCAGTTAATACAGAGTTACCAGAAGGCTTGATCCCAGCCTCGCCCCAGAAAAGCGATTGCTAATCACTCCGGGTCGGGACACAAATGGAACCATTTGTGGAATCCGTGGGGCTGGAGCAGGAGTCCTCTGCCCACGATGCTTCCCAGTTACCAGTTTTAGAAAAAAAGAAACTGGAGCCAAAGTTGTCAGGACGGGCTGTTTGCAGAGAGCTGAAAGGCGATGCAGCAGATGAGGGAGAGAGAAGGGGGCCCCAAACCTGCAGAGGGTAAGAAACGGGGGCGGACTCGGGCAGCCAAGGGACAGGTGCGGGTGCAGAGGGCCGTCCGCCTACTCCTGGGCTCTGGCCTGGCCTCTGGCTCTGCCAACGGCTGCAGGCCGTGCTGGCTCTGGGGCCCCCGGACGTGTGCAGCAGCTCGGAGAGATGCGTCCAGGCGCGGTCGTGAGACCCCTTCAGCTCCCCATCGGCCAGTTGGTAGTCTGGTCCCTGAGCGGCACCCAGGAGCACCCTCAGGCCAGGGGCTGGGAGCGGGGCAGACTCCTGGCAGTGGGAACAGACGCGACACCCCGAGGGTCCCGGGGAGATAACCGGGGGCTGCGGCTCCACGACGGCCTCTGCACTGCTGCCGCCTTAGGGGAAGGCTGGTGGTTTCCGTCGAGGCTAACCAGAAAGGGAAACTGGTCCACTGAAAATCAAGGGAGTCTTAATCTGCTGTCTTCATAGTTTTGGGTTTCTGTTTTTATCATGATGGCAGTATGTATGCATTTATTCTATTCTTCTGTTCTTGGAGGCGTTTGACAGATGTCTTCTGTATGGAGAATCTCCCCTCAGCAAGAACCCATCCCGGAGCGGCAGCACTTTCCACGGAGGAAACACTCCCCATCTATTCTGTGGGGTGAAGAGCCGAAGCCCCCAGCGAGTAGCCATCTGAGCCTGCCCGTTCTCCCTTAGTGGAGGAGTCCAGAGGATTCTAAACCTGTGGACCCTCCTTCTTCTGAAAGGAGGATACCCAGCCCCACAAATCATCCTTCCCGGAAAGAGAAATTTCTGTTTCAAGAGAGAGGAAAGGACACATTGGAAATGTGTGTATGTGTTTTAAGTCAACTACAGACATCCAGCGGGACCGTGGGGGTCCAGCTGGCCAGACGTTTCGGGGTGGCCCTCGTTTCCTAGTCACTGAGGGACCTCTGGGCATGTCTGTCGGCAGGAATGAAAGCATCGAAATTGCTCTGCATCCTGAGAGAAAGGGCAGCAGGGAAGGAGGGATTGGGAGAGATTGTGCGATACTCGGGAAACATAAATTTCCCCTAAAGTGCCTTAACACTACCCTGTCTCTAATAACTCTTGTTTGCTCACTGGCAGAGGGTATGTGCGTGCACAGTGTGAGCACATGCGTTTTTCTTACTACATTAAACCAGATTCTGCATTTTATTTAACTTCCCTTTTTTAAGATTTTATTTATTCATGAGAGACTCAGAGAGAGAGAGAGACAGAGAGACAGAGAGAGAGGCAGAGACGCAGGCAGAGGGAGAAGCAGGTTCTCTGCAGGGAGCCCGACGCGGGACACAATCCCAGAACCCCGGGGTCACGTCCTGAGCTGAAGGCAGCTGAAGGCCCAACCTCTGAGCCACCCAGGCGACCCCCCATAACGATTTTCTGTCAGCAAAGCTTAGGGTGCTTCTGAGAGCAACTAATCATCGAAAGCTTCTGAAGTGGAATGCCGCGTGAGAAGAGCATCTCACCCCGAGAGCTGAGGGGCTTCCTCCCTGGAACCCGCTCTCCACGGCCCGCTGGGGTGGACACCTGGCTGCGGCCCTGAGCTGCCCTCATTTAGTCCGGAAACTTCAGCGGGGCGGAGGGGGAGCAGTGCGAGTGGCCTTGCCCGCCGCCCTGCATTTCCTTCTCGTTTTATTTCTCTGGATTTGAAGAAGTCAAGTGCCATGATGACGTGGCGGCAGGACGGCAAGCGTGCAAGGCTTCTTCGTCTGTGGGACCTGAAATAGTTGGAAAAGGTTTCTTCCCTGGTGCACGGTATGTTACTAAGAGGAGGGAGAGGCCTTGGAATGGTTCCATGTTCAATCCTCTGTCCTCAGAGAAGAGGAACTAGAGCCCTGGGAGGCTGCGTGACCGGCTCAGGGTCACACGTTTGGGAAAGAGCAGAGCCAGGGTACAATCCAAGGTCTCACTTTCTGGGCCGTGCCCCTTCCAGTCGCTCACACCATCAGCAGCCATCTGTGACAGGTCACCGTGGACCAGGAATGGCGGGGGCTCCTGGTCATGGAGTCAGACACTGGCCCTGAGCACATGGGCCTTGGGTGTCGCATCACCCAGATCTTAGATGAATAGGGAAAAAGTGGGATGAGGAAAAATTGGGATAAGTGCTATGAGGAGAGTGAGTAAGGCACAATGACAGACAATGACGTGCAAAATCTACTTGCCACAGTTTGTTAATTTTAGACCTGTGTTCTTTTAGGGACACATGCCTGGGGGCTCAGCAGTGGAGCATCTGCCTTTGGCCCAGGTCATGATCCTGGGGTCCCAGAATCGGGCTCCCTGCATGGAGCCTGCTTCTCTCTCTGCCTGTGTCTCTGCCTGTGTCTCTGCTTCTCTCTCTGTATCTCTCAGGAATAAATAAATAAAAATTAAAAAAAAATTTTATACATGCATTTTTTTATTTCTTTTTTTTAATTGGAGTTCAATTTGCCAACATATAGCATATCACCCAGTGCTCATCCCGTCAAGTGCCCACCTCAGTGCCTGTTACCCAGTCACCCCATCCCCCCATCCACCTCCTCTTCCACTACCCCTTGTTCGTTTCCCAGAGTTAGGAGTCTCTCATGTTCTGTCACCCTCTCTGATATTTTCACTCATTTTCTCTCCTTTTCCCTTTATTCCCTTTCACTATTTTTTATATTCCCCAAATGAATGAGACCATATAATGTTTGTCCTTCTCAGACTGACTTACTTCACTCAGCATAATACCCTCCAGTTCCATCCACATCAAAGCAGATGGTGGGTATTTGTCATTTCTAATGGCTGAGGAATATTCCATTGTATACATAGACCACATCTTCTTTATCCATTCATCTTTCGATGGACACCGAGGCTCCTTCCACAGTTTGGCTATTGTGGACATTGCTACTATAAACATCGGGGTGCAGGTGTCCCGGCATTTCACTGCATCTGGATCTTTGGGGTAAATCCCCAGCAGTGCAATTGCTGGGTCCTAGGGCAGGTCTATTTTTAACTGTTTGAGGAACCTCCACACAGTTTTCCAGAGTGGCTGCACCAGTTCACATTCCCACCAACAGTGCAGGAGGGTTCCCCTTTCTCCGCATCCTCTCCCACATTTGTGGTTTCCTGCCTTGTTAATTTTCCCCATTCTCACTGATGCGAGGTGGTATCTCGTTGTGGTTTTGATTTGTATTTCCCTGATGGCCAGTGATGCGGAGCATTTCCTCATGTGCTTGTTGGCCATGTCTATGTCTTCCTCTGTGAGATTTCTGTTCAAGACATGCATTTTATGCTGAGTGAAGTGAGTCAATCGGAGAAGGACAAACATTATATGTTCTCATTCATTTGGGGAATATAAATAATAGTGAAAGGGAATAGAAGGGAAGGGAGAAGAAATGAGTGGGAAATATCAGAAAGGGAGACAGAACATGAAGACTCCTAACTCTGGGAAACGAACTAGGGGTGGTGGAAGGGGAGGAGGGCAGGGGGCGGGGGTGACTGGCGGGCACTGAGGTGGGCACTTGACGGGATGAGCACTGGGTGTTATTCTGAATGTTGGCAAATTGAACACCAATAAAAAATAAATTTATTATTAAAAAAAATAAAACAAATTAAAAAAAGGACATGCATTTTTTAAAAGATTTATTCACTTATTTTAGAGGGATAGAGAGCACAAGCAGGAGGGGAAGAGGGAGAAGGGGAGAAAATCCCAAGCAGACTTCACACTGAGCACAGAGGTCCACCAGGGTCTTGACCTCACCACTTGAGTGAAAACCGAGAGTCCATCACTCAACCGACTGTGCCACCCAGGTGCCCTAGACATGCATTAAAACAAATGCTTCAATATTTTGGAAATCAAGACGCAGTTTATCATAGATGAGGCCTTGGGTAGTGACGAGTGGCATTTTAACCTCCCAAGTGGTGCATACAGTAACGGTATGTCCCACAGCTGATGGTATCTCAGGTCAATGATACAGAGTGAATATGGAATCAAAGTCCTGAAGGCTGAGAAAGGGCTGGCTATGCCGAGGACAAGGGAGGAACATTCCAGACAATGGGATTAGCCTGTGTAAAATCTCAAAGGCAGAAAGAAGTGAGGGCTCTTGAGGAACTGAATGAAGGCCAGTGTGGCCGGTGCAGGGATGTTCCAGGAAGGCCTCGGACGGTGCACCAGGTCATTGAGAGGTTGGGGGCCACCATCAGGAGAGAGTCACACACAGCTTTGCATTTTCAACAGCTTTGCCTTTCCAGAAGGGAAAGGTAAGGTCCAGGCTATTTGTTTATGCGGCAAGATTAGAACCAGGAAGGCCGGGTAGGGGGCAGTGTAGCAGGACAGGTTGGGGAAGGCCATGGCCTCCATCTGGAGGGGCCAGTAGGGCTGGAGAAGAGGCGAATTTGCAGGATGCTTGGAAGGTGCCCCAGACAGGCCCTCCCTCATGACCTGGCCACAGGCTGTGGAGGTGAGTGCGTCAGGGGAGAGGGGTGGAGAGCGCACGCCTTTCTCTAGGCTTGCCCCCGTGGGGCGTCTGGCCTTCCTGCCTTCCAGGCCCAGCACTGTGGAGCCCTCTCGAGGGTGGAGGGGATTCCCCGGGGAAGAGGTGGGATCGCCTTGTTCCCCTTCTCAGCATGCCATCCTCGGCCCATCTCTCCTTCTGCCCAGACCTGCCTGATTAACCACTGGATGCAAGTGCCGTGGGGACGCACAATGGTCCATACTGTGACCCACCGCAGGCTCCTTCCCTGTTAAGTGGTCCTGCCCAAGCTGCTCAGTGGCAAACCCTTAGGGGTCCTGGCATTCACGAACAACCAGACCCCATTTGCCTGAAAGCCCTGCTGGACAGTTTCCCAGAAGCATAAGGGGGTGATGTGCCTTCCCTCGGGCCCCCGAGCCCCAGGGCGTGGAAGGGACCAGTGTACAGGAAGCAGACTCCCTGCTCCTGCTGCCACGGCCCCCCACGCTCCCCTTTTCTCAGCCCACCTGCATCAGCTGCTCTGAAGCTAGCCAGAAACCTCTCAGAGGCGGATCAGTCTCCCTCCTCCACTGCCCGGAATGGCTCCTCTGTCTGCTGCCTCCTTGGGGACCTCGGGGCTCTGTGGGTATAGATGGCTTTAAGCTCAGATAACGACAGGGGATGGTGTGAATGTCCTGGGTGGCAGCGTTCCTGCTGCTCACCCACTCCTGCAGCCTCAGCCCTACCAGGAGGCAGCACCACCCAAGGCCCATCTGGCCTGCAGGGCCCCACCTCCCCTGCCTGTGCACCCTCAGCACCTGGCTTTGCCTCCCCATCATCTGGCACTTGCAGGACCAGTGCCAGGGATGCGGAGCCGGATGAGGGGGTGGAGCCCTGTTTGCTGCTTCCCAAAATATCTGCTCCTGTGTTTTGAATTTCTCTGGCATTTGGCATCCTCTTCTTGCTCATTTAGCATTTAGCTTATGACGCCGGGAGGTTTAGGTCTCTTTCACAGCACAACGTCCTGTCTCCCCAGGTAGACACTCAGCTCCTGGGGAGCCATGCCTCTGCCCAGCTCATTTTTCTCCCACGGAGCACCACCTCAGGGCTGTGAGAATAGCAGCATGAGCAACACGGGAGAAGAGCACATATTGGCTGACCGGAGGCTTGGTTGGGTCGCCAAAGATTTCAATATTCCTGGAAGGGTTCTCCCAGCATATCTTAATTATTGGGTCTCAGGCAGAAGTGGTCTCAAGAGACCCTCAAATTGAAAAGAGCAGAGAAAACCTAGAAGTGAGCAGGTCCAAGGCCAGATGAGGCCCCAGGCATGTCAGCAAGTGCAGCTGGAAGACCGTGGGGAGGCAGAAGGCCTCCTGGGTGGCACTGACACCCGGGGGCACAGCCCTCCAGCAAACGGTGACAGACGGCTTCCACCCTGACGGCTGCTGCTAACCCACTGCTAACCCATGCAAGTGGCTGCCGGGAGTGCTCGGGAGGAGAAGAGGCTGCAGCCCTGAGCAGTGGGGAAGATCGCCAGGCTCACGGGCACAGATGGCGTGGGCCCAGGGGACGGAGGCAGAGCGTGCACACGCCGTTCTCCTCTGGGCGGTGCTGGGAGTTGGAGTTGGGTGGAGGGCAGAGTGCGTGCTTCCAGGAGCTCTTTCTGTGAGGAGCAGAAACATGTCCAGAAATGAAGATGAGGAGGGATGATCTGAGTTTCATGCCAGAGCGAGCTGGCTTGGTGCAGGCAGCGGGCCGCTTGGACAGCTCAGGACAGCTGTCTTCTGGGAGAGCTGGACCATATAACATACCACAGAGACAGAGGGACGGGCAGTCACGGGTACAAGGTGAAGGGGATGCGCCAGGGAAGGCTCAGGTGCTCTGGGTTCATCTCACATTCCCCAGATACTACTCTCTCGGCAGTCAGACCAATTCCAGACCCTGCTCATTAGTGGAGATAAGCAGTTTGATGCAACGGCAGCCAGTTCAAATTTGCATGTGAGGTTGGGCCTCAGTAGGAAGTGGGCTGCCAGGGACAGGAGCAACCAAGCATGGAGAGCCCACTTGCATCTTTAACCTAGATGAGTATAACAGCCTCCAGCCCCCAGGTTTATTCCACTCCAGTTCATCATCGCTAACGATGCCAGAATCTTTTGTCTAAAGCACAAGTCTTTTCCTGGTAGCCTCTTGTTAAGATTCTTCCATGGATTTCCACCACCTACAGAATAAAATCTAAGCTCCCTGGAGTGGCACGGTGGGCCCTCCATTATAGACACCTGTACCTTTCCACCCTGATAAGAGTGTCCCTGTTTATCTGGGGGCCCTGGACCAGGTAGGGTAGTCTCGCAGACAGCGTGCTCTATGGCTGGGGGTGGGGGGGAGGCTTGCTTTGCACAGCATCAGGCATCCTCTGGAGGGGCTGGAGACTCAAGTCAGCCATGCAGGTGGCCGGCCATGTCCATGTGACTAAGCCCCAATACGAAAAAACTCTGGATACCAAGGTTCAGGTGAGCTTCGTTGGTTGGCAATGCTTCATACATAATGTCACATGTTGTTGCTGATAGACATCGGTGCTGTCTGCTGGCCCAAGGAGTAGGGGGAAACATCTGGAAACTGCTTGATGTCTCCTGGCCCTGCTGTGTGTCCCTCTCCCCTTGGCTGACTTTCACCTGTATCCTTCTGCCATGAGAAATATAACTGGGAGTATAATGACTTGGCTGAGGTCTATGAGTCCTAGAGAATTACTGAAACTAAAGGTGGTCTTGGACCACCACCTCCTCCTCAAACCTGCAGTTGGTCTCAGGATAGTGGGTGCGCTTGGGGGCACTTGAGTTTGCAATTTTGCACTCTAATATTGGGCACTGTAGCAAGGAACAACCTGATTCGTACATATTTAGACCGTGGTAAGTTTCTTTAGGGTAAATTCCTAGAAGTTAGTCGCTAAGTCAATGTTTTTGAACATTTTCAAGTATAATAAATAAGACGTCCGTGTCCCTGTGCCCCCCAAATAGTCTACCCAGTTGAGACTTCCTCCTGTAGATTGAGTCTGTTTTCTCATATTATCAGTCTTTTTCCCTCCAGTCTCACAGGTCTTTTTTTTTTTTTTTCTTCTTTTTAAGGTAAGCCACAAACAACAACTATTGTTTTTGTGTTTTAAAATTGTGGGTGAAGTTGAATGTTTTTTTCATCGATTATTGATTCTTCCTTTCCCTGTTTTTATACCGCATTTCCACTTTTATCTTGTAAGACTCTGCATATCACAGGACCTTCCATCTTTGACCAGAAATGTTTAAAATCAGAAATCATACTTTCCTTTGGAGGATTGTTCCTTCCAAATGTCAAGCAGCCCTTTGATATTCTGCATGGGGGAAAATTGCTAACACATTTCCTCAAAGGTAAAACTGCATTTCTGTTAAGTCTTGTAGTTCAAAACTATGTTGCCTAATAGAGTTTAAATATACTGACAAGAAAAGTCAGCCGTTCTGCTCAAGTTTAGGGATAAGTAATTTCATGCCAAATGGTAATTTATTTTTATTTTTTTATTTTTTTGCCAAATGGTAATTTAAAAACTGAATTGTTACAACAAAAATGAGGTCAAGCCAAAGAGCTAGGTTTAAAGCTTTACTGTGGCTCCATCTGAATTCATCATGTCTCTTCTGTTTGAATCTTGTTATCTGTCATAGAGTTAGACAATCCCCAATGTCCCTTAGGCCAGTACCACCCTTGGACCTGGGCAGGTGGTCCCCTAGCCCTGGGCTGTGCTTCCAAGGCCCACAGATCATGGACACAGTCAAAACTGTGCACCTCTGTCACTCAACCTATTGTCCTGTAAAGGATGTAACTTTACAGTTTATTGGCGGGGCAGGGTAGGGGGGTGGATTCTGATGCCACTCCTGATACCAAATGTGATTGATGTTTTCTGACACCAACAACGAATCCCCCAATTCTTCAAGATCAACAGGATGTCCAACAATGACACTAACTATCCTGAGTTTGTGCAGACCCCACAGATGAGGGGCCCTGTTCCACAAGTCTGCCCCTACTTCAGATGCCAGTGACGAGTTGCAGGGGCCACCTGGACTTCTGATTGGCAGGCTTTAATTCTGGGGTTCCCACAATCCCTTCCTCAGTTTATATAATTAATTATAATGACTCATAGAACTCAGAAAAACACTTTACTTACTATTAAGGGTTTATTTCAAAGGATACAACTCAGAAACTGCCGAATGCTTAATGCAAAGGGTGGAGGGTTGATGTGTGCAGAGCTTCCATGCCCTCTCCGGGACATCACCCTCCCAACATCTCGATGTGCTCACCAACCCAGAAGCGTGGATGTTCACCAACCTGAACTCTGTTACTTAGGGATTTTTATGGAGGTTTCATTACACGGGTATAGTCGATTAAATCATTGGGCGCTGACGACTGAACTCCAGCTCCAGCTCCCTTCCATTCCCTGGAAGTCGGGGGATGGAGTTGAGAGTCAGCTCTCAAACTTTGGCCTGGTCTTTCTGACAACCAGCCCCCATCCTGGAGATACCTAGCCCCTCCCCCAACCCCATCTCATCAGCATAGAGACTGTGAAGTCCAGAAGTTTTAGGAGCTTTGTGCCAGGAACTGAGGACAAAGACCAGATATTTATTCTTTATTATACCACATACATGTTAATCAGTTTCAGGCTTATAAAGATACATTTGTCGAGGCAGACACAGAATACATATTAGTTAACTCGTTAGCTGGATTTATAACTAAAATATTTAGACATTTGGTCATGTGGGCTACTGTTTGAAACTCTGTCCTGGGCCCCACAAATGCTAGGAGCAGGCCGGCCTGAGGCCCTAGGCCTCACCTTGTGGGCCAGGTTAAGGGACAGGCAGTTTAGGTCTCTCCCATGACTTCCCAGGGTGATGTTTGAATCTCTAAACAGAACCCTGTGCAGAGAGCAGCAGCGGTGTCCAAGTAGCTTCAGAGTCAGACGGTCTGGTTTCTGCCTAGCTTTGCCACTTGCACGCTGTATGAGCCTGGGCAAATGATTTCACCTCTCTGAGTTTCAAGTACCTTACCTGTAAAATGGGGACCATACCCACCTCACTGGGTTATTACAAGAATTAAGGGGCACCCAGATGGCTCAGTCAGTTGAGCATCCAACTCTTGATTTCAGTTCAGGTCATGATTTCTGGGTCCTGGGATGGAGCTCCGAGTGGGGCTCTGCACTGAGCAGAGCCTGCTTGAGATTCTCTCCCTCTCACTCTCCCTCTGCCCCTCCCCTCACTCCTCGTGTAGGCAGGTAAGTGAGTAATGCAGTTCAAGCACTTAGAAAACACTCAATAAATGGCTTCTGTGGTGTTGTTGGTATTCCTACCACCACTCACTCTGATCTAACCAGCCCACATCACTTTGAGGGCTTTTAGAGTGCTGGGCCATGGGAGTTACACAGTTCCAACTGAATACAATCCCAGAAACCTTCCACCAAAAAGACCCACTCACAAAGGCGGACCCCGGGAGTCAGTCCCCTACTTTCAGACCCCAAGGACTCTCTTATCGTTTTGTAGTGGGTGCCAGATGGCTGGCAGCAGGGAGATAGAGAATTCTATGTAGGCCTGGAGACCTGGCTACAGGATTCCCAGGAAATGAGACTAGAGTCTGGTGGATGGAGACAGCAGGATTCTGAGGGTGCTAAAGGTGTTCTAAGGTAGTCTTTGGTCTGACCTCATCAAGGGCACTCAGCTGGGCCCAGATGGTTGAGAAACCTTGGGGAGAGTCGGAAAGTCTCTGAACTCCTTTGTAGGTCTCAGTTTTATTATTTGTTTGTTTAGCCAAGAATCCATCTCATTGCCAGAAGCATTTTGCACTGTTACCATTCTGGCCTCAAACTCAAGAATAGTGTAAAAAGCACAGTGGTGCCACTGTCTGCTATGGTTTGTCTTCCCTCTTAAATTCCTATGTTGAAATCCTAAGGCCCACTGTGATGGTTCTATGAGGTGGGCCTTTTGAGATGCTTAGATGACAAGGGTGGAGCCCTCGGCAATGGGATTAGTGCCTTATGAAAGAGACCCCCAGACCTCCCTAGGCCCTCCACCGTGAGAGGATGCAAAGAGAAGTCTGTGACTCCAAAGATCTCAAATTCTAGCCACCAGAACCACAAGAAATGAATCTCTGCTATTTATAAGCCACCCCATCTGCAATATTGTGCAATTGGAGTCCAAACAGACCAAGATACTACTATGATTAGGGGATACAAAGACGGACCCTACATGATGGTGATCATGAAGATGATGATATTAATAATAATAAAACTTGAAATTTGAGAAGCATTTGGAAAAAATTCAAACCATTACTACCTTTCTCAATAATACTACAATTTTTATAGCATAATATTCTATAATATATGGTCATTATCTGTCTTGAAGACAGAGCTTAATCTTGGGAATGCGAAAGGGTCTGGAGCATCTTCTCCAACAAAGCTTCTTGACTTTGTTCTTTCTTCCACCCTCAGTGAATGAATGTTACTTATGCTTCCTCTCGCTGCAGAGTAAGAAATCATAGGCAACTGGTTTGTCTGTGTTCTACCTATTTTAAGTTGTCCTCACTCCCATCTTCCTGGATGAGTGACCTTTGCTTTTGCTGACATATGAGTCCACATAATTTCTTCCCAGCTTAATTTCTGACGTATATAATAGACAGGGGATAGTTTCCACCACTAAAGTAATCAGCCTTTAGAGGAAAGATGACCGTGAGTCTTGTATAATTTGTGAATGGAAAAAAAAAAACCAAAACCACATCGATTTCACATTTCATTCAGCTGTGCAATCTATCTCACACCAACCAGTTTGGTCAGTTTACAGGAGCAGAACCTGCCTTCTAAAAAAAAGTGAATGCAGGACGACCGTTGTGAGGCTAGAATGGGGCTTGGCCTTCAGCCTGCCCAACTCTGTTTTTACAAAGGGGGAAACTGAGGCCCACGGGCATGACATGAACTACCTGGCAGAGCAGAGCCAGTCTGACACCAGGGTCACCAGCCCAGTGTGTCCTGCAGCGGGAGGAAGGACACTCACAGACCAGAGGTTCTGGCTTAGAGGCCCCAGCAGGTCTGACAGAATGTGGAAACCTGACGTGTCCTCTAGTGAGGAGAATATCTACCTTCCTAGGTAAACATCTCTCCAGAATACTGCACCAGAGAGGACTCGGGGAGGAAAAAAGGGCCATTATTTCCTATGATGGAAGAACATTTTATTATACAGAAATGTTCAAGGCACAAGAAAGCTCCAGAAATATAATGAGCATATCAAACATTCTCTGCATTTGAAAAATCTCTCCTTTTAAGACTGGAAATAGAAAGGAACTGAGATGGAAGGAACCAACTCTGATTTATTTTATTTTATTTTTTTCCTTTTTTTTTAAATAATAAATTTATTTTTTATTGGTGTTCAATATGTCAACATACAGAATAACACCCAGTGCTCATCCCGTCAAGGGCCCACCTCAGTGCCCGTCACCCAGTCACCCCCACCCCTCGCCCACCTCCCCTTCCACCACCCCTAGTTCGTTTCCCAGAGTTAGGAGTCTCTCATGTTCTGTCTCCCTTTCTGATATTTCCCACTCATTACCAACGCTGATTTAGACAAGGTTTCTTAAAATCATGTAAGTGAGGGGAGGGCCTGGATGGAGGCTGGCAGGGCTGAGCTCTGTCACTAACTGACTGTGTAGGATGTGGGCAAGTCATGACACCTCCCTAGACTTCAGTTTCCTTTCTTGTAAAATAATGGTTTTAAACAAAATAATTTCTAAGGACTCCTACCAGCATGGAAAGTTCCATGCAAAGTTATTCCAATCACCTGCAAATCCTCACCAGCTCCTTTCAACCCTATGATCGCCTTGTTGATAATGATCACCTGAGAGAGTGCAGCGAGTATTTTTCCGTTTTAATTAAAATCCTAGCCTGCCTGAAAATAATTTCTATCAAGCCAAGGACCCAGGAGCCTGTGAAAATTAACATGGATTGGTTGGCATTGTCAACATTCACCATCAAATCATATTTTATTTTTCATCTTGGAGGCAAATATTTTTCAATTTGTTATTTCTGAGTTGTGTTTAATACTTGGGGTACTTGCGTGTGATCCTTCCAGCACTCTGCCAGATGCCACCAACCAAGCCACCATCTGGTCTTTTGCCCTGAGTATGGCCTTGTAGGCAGAGGCATTCTGTTTGGAATGAACAGGTTCTGGATGTCAAATCTCAGTGTACGGACACTTGTATTTTCCTGACCTCTTTCCTGTTTTAACTAGAAACTACAATATATATCTTCAGTCTACATCCCAGCAAACCTGCCCAATTGCAAGACAGTAGGCTTGGTCCTGCCGATGTTGGTGGCAATGACTTAACATTTACTGAGGGCTTATGACAACCCAGGCACTACATTAAGTATCACTGTGGCTAATTAAGAAACATATTTGGCTTTAGCCGCAGTTCCTGGCATTGAGCAGCTAAAGCTCTAGAATTTTCTGAGGGATATTAGTGTCTTTTATCATTTGTAATGAGCCCCTTTCATTGCACCTCAGTTTATGCTAAGGAGGTAACTTGGGGGATGGGCCAGATCACCTCCAGGTGAGGCTGGTCCCCAGAAAGACCCAGTGATTGGAGAGTGGGAACTTTCAGCCCCTCCCACTGAACCTCTGAAAAGCATAGGGGGGCGGTGGAGAGGAAGTGGTTGGACAGCTCCATGAAAACTACTGAACAAGGAGATGGGGAGAGCTTCCAGTTTGGTGAACACGTCAAGGTTCTGTAAGGGAGGTGCATCCAGGGAGGGCAAAGGAGCTCCACTTCCCTTCCCTATACCTGCCCCAGGCTCTCATCCATTCACTGTTCAGGAGTTGCATCCTTTATAATAAGCCCGTAAACATAAGTAATTTGTCTGATAGCAAGTGATCTAACTGGAGGTTGGGATTGTGAGGTCCCCTGATTTGTAGCCATTTGGTCAAAAGAACAGGTGGCCTGGGACTTATTACAACCAGTGTGTGAGGTGAATGCAATCTTCTGGGGCTAAACTCCTGAATCTGTTGTGGTTACAGTCAGGATTGAATCAAATGGTTGTGTACCCAGTTGGTGTCCCGGATAATTCGTTGTTTGTGTTGGAAAACACGCATATCCCAACCTCAGGAGGTAAATTCTAGTATTACGCTCACTGTACAGATGGGGACCGCGATGCTCAAAGAGGTTACGTTGCTGCGTCAGGGTCACCCTGTAAGTGCAGTGGGCAGGATTCAAGCTCCAGCCATCGGAGCTCAGATTTATCTGACACCTTAAAGGTTGAGAAGAGAATGAAGTGATCCCCATGCCTTCGAGTGACTTGGCGCAACCTCAGCCCGAGAACAAAGACAGGGCTGTTGTCAGTGCCCCTGCACTCGCTTGCACAAGCATTTATGAAAAAACTGCTGTGTGCTTAACTGTGTGGGGCACCGTGAGAGCCCATGGTGACTAACAGTCCCTGCACCTGAGGAGCTTGCACGCTAACAGCAAGAGCAACAACATGTGCATAAATTAGCATATGCGAGCCACAGAACGTGTTACATGCCTTGGAAGTACAGGGGATCCAGGGCAGGCCCAGCATTTCAAGCATTTCAAGCTGGAGTGATCAACAAAATAACTGTAGGCTCTGTAAGTAACTTTCCTTCTCCAGTTCATCTGAAAAACTGACCCCATCCCACGTCTACATATCATTTCCTTGTTTTTGCCTGTGTGTTTTATTTTTTTATTTTTTAAAGATTTTATTTATTTATCCATGAGAGACACACACAGAGAGGCAGAGACACAGGCAGAGGGAGAAGCAGGCTCCATGCAGGGAGCCCGACACAGGACTCGATCCTGGGACCCCAGGGTCACACCCTGAACCAGGGGCAGATGCTCAACTGCTGAGCCACCCAGGCCTCCCCTGTGTGTGCTTTAATGAGAATGTACTTAAAAAGTCGAATATCAATTGTCTAGTGGGAGTGAACCAGATGGTTTATGCACTGTCCATTAGGATGGAGCCTAGCAAGTTCTCCCCCAAAGAAGGGCCGATGTTTCTGCCGCTGGGGTGTGTAGCCAGCTCAATGCCTAGCCCAGGTGGCCTGGAGTGACTGCCTGTCCTCCTCCTGGTGATAAAGCAGTTTCTGCATCACTAGCACTCAACTTTGCAGGCCAGACTCCTTCCTGAGCACTCCTAACTTTAATTTTATGAAAAGGGGTCTCTGGAAACATAAGGAGGGTTACTCTGAAGGAGGAGTCAGGAATCCTGGTTCTAGCCCCAGCTCCAGGACTAATGTGGATAATCTTGGGCAAAAGACTTCATATCCTGGAGCCTCAGCTTTCTCATTTGTAAAACGTTGCAACTGGTCTAAATTAGTATTTTCCACAGTACCACTGACTTTCCAGTTGGGATGATTCTCCTCAGGGTGAATTGCTCATGTGCGGTCAGATGTTCATTGCTCCTGAGCCCCTGGGCTCTCAGTTACAGAAGCCCCCACCCCCAGTTATTATGAAAACCCAACCTCCAAATATTTCCAAACGTGAGGAGGAGAATAGGGCATGGGAGAGGGATGGGGATACACCAGCCCTGCTTAGGGGTCACTGAACCCTAAGTGATCTCTAAAAGGGCCTTCCAGCCACATGATTCCAATCGGTAAGTGTGGTTGTCTCCAAGCTTCTCCCTAGAAGTATTTGAGGTATGCTGTCTCCACAGGGGCTTGCAAGAGTCTTGCCAGTAAGGACCCATTTGGAAGGGTCTAGGTTTCAGCGTGGGTGCTCTGTTTCATTAGAATCCTACAGCTGTATGGACTATTGAATCCAAGCCACTTAGGCTCCGGTAAAAGGTTATGGTGACAGCCAGCTCTTTATTCTGCTCAGACCAGACATCCATTTGTGAGGTAACGAACTTGTTACTTCTTCGCCTTCCTTAACGGGTTTGCTACTTCCAGCATGTGCTGTACCTCCTCTTAGCTATCAAGTAAAGCTCAGATACTAAGACTTTCTGGTTCATTCCTGGAGCACCTGGGGGACTCAGTCAGTCGAGTGTCTGACTCTTGGGTTCAGCTCAGGTCATGATCTCAGGGTCATGAAGTCAAGCCCCACCTCGGGCTCCCCACTCAGTGAGGAGTCCGTTTGATGATTCTCTCCCTCTGACCCTCCCCCTATACACTTCTCTTTCTCTCTCTCAAATAAATAAATCTAAAAAAAAAAAGAAGACATTTATTTATTACTATAAATGAATAAGAATCCAGAAATGGCCAGAGTATCCTCCCTGTGGCCCAGGAAGCCAGTGTTTCCTGTGTTGGTGTTGGTCACCGCAGTGCTGGCCGGACAGCTCGCTGCTCCTTGCAGGAGCTCTGTGTCTACACCAGTATCTGGCACAATTCGGGTTGCAAATGGCACCACTTTGCTGTTAATTGGAGTGAAGTGGCACACGGTGTTTAAGGGACTTGAATGCCTGTGTGTGTTTATGAATCATGAATAAGTTATGACTTTCTGTCTGAGAATCTCCTTTGAAAGCAGCTGCTCTGTTCTCCCGGCCCGGGCCTCGGCTTTGTGGCTGCTCCTGGGCCGTGGCTTTGCGTACTCAACACCTGTGACGCACGGCTAATTGTTTTGTCTTTTGAAATCTCGTCTTCCAGGGCAGCCTTCAGAGAGCATCCTGTGAGATGAGACACTTGTCACCATTGGCTCTGCGGCCTCTCCCCCGACCATCTCATGTGGGTTCTAGTGGCCAGAATTAACCTGCATCATAGGGACCTGACCCAGCATTGCAGGGAGCAGGGAGTTCAGCTTGACTTCCCTGTGCCTTGGGTCACCTCTGCTCAGGCCCGCAGGCCCAGGGGGCTGCCCTCCACAGGGGTAGCTGAGATGACCAGCTCAGAGATGAGTGCTGGGCCAGGCGCTGGGCCCTCCAGTGCTCCCCAGGCTGTGAAGCACGGGCCAGGCATGGAGGCGCTAACCTGGCGGAGGCCAGAGCTCCCCTGCTTCATGGCATGTAGAAAAGCAGCGCTTGTTTTTGAGTGCTCTTGATGATATTACTCTAAGTTGAAATAGTAAATGCACTCTGGAGAATCAATCTTAAAATACGCCTCCCCTGAGGATGTCCACCATGCGGAAGACAACAGCAGGTCTCATGTCTTGTTACCTTGCAACATCACTATGTTCTGTTCCTCAGTGCTTCAGAGGTCTCCCATCTCACCTTTCTTCCCTCATTTCTGGCCAACACTCAATCGAGATCCTCATTGTTGCACATTTCGATTACTATCACAAGCTCTTTAAAGAGGGCAGGAAATGCGCCTCTTCCCGTAGATCACAAACCTTTCAAGCTCCCATAGAGCATTTAATTTGCCGATAATTGCTGTGGACCAAGTGTACAGTTGTGGTTGTCTAGGATAAGTGGGACATTCTCTGCGGAAAAGACAAGAGAGGTATCCCCATCCTTAACCCCCACCCTCCGCTCGAAATAAATGCTCCTAGATGGAGAGTATCTGTCAGCACCCTGATCGAGGGGCTCCGGGAGGAAGCAGCCTCACCTCCCAGAATCTGAGGCAGGTACACATCCAGTCAGCCTCCCATGGCTGTCTTTGCAGATACCTCAGTGCACTTGTTCATAACCCTTGATTTGGGAACCATTCTTACACAGTATTTATAGAAATCAACCCAGATGCTGCCATTGAAGGACATAGATAAAAATCTTTCCAAAATGCAACGTGGGACTTGACTGTGTGTTGAAATTTCACATTTTGACACTGATACTTAAGTCTGACTCAGTCGATATTTCATATAGAAACACTTGTAGGGATCCCTGGGTGGCGCAGCGGTTTAGTGCCTGCCTTTGGCCCAGGGCGTGATCCTGGAGACCCAGGATCGAATCCCACGTCGGGCTCCTGGTGCACGGAGCCTGCTTCTTCCTCTGCCTGTGTCTCTGCCTGTCTCTCTCACTGTGTGCCTATCATAAATAAAAAAAAAAAAAAAAAAAAAGAAACACTTGTAATTAAAACATGGGATCTAGGGTCACCTGGGTGGAACAGTGGGCTGGGCATCTGTCGTCAGCTCGGGACATGGTCCTGGGGTCCTGGGATAGAGCCCCACATAGGGCTCCCCCCTCAGCAGGGAGTCTGCTTCTCCTCCCTCTGCACTCCCCACCACCCCATCCCCACTCAGGCTCTCTCTCTCAAATAAATAAATAAAATCTTTTAAAAAATAATAAAATAAAAATAAAACTCGGGATCTAATCTAATTCCAGAACTTCTTTTGTCAATCTTTTACTCTAGAAGAGGGGCAACAAACTACAACCCCAGAAGCCCATGACCTGTTTTGGTAAATAAAGTTTTAATTGGAGCACAGCCACACTCACTCATTCACATTTTCTCTACGGCTATTTTTGCTACAATGGCAGAATTGAGCAGAGACCTTCTGGCCCACAAAACCTACAATATTTACTATCAGGCTCTTGCCATCCTCTGTCCTAGAACTACCAAGACAGTACTTGTAAAATCCTAAGTGTTCCTTCTACATGCAGGGCCACAGCCCCAGAACATGGGCTTGGCCTTCAGACCAACTTAAATCCTGCATCTGTTGCTTAACA
Organism: Canis lupus familiaris; assembly: GCF_011100685.1. Lineage (NCBI taxonomy): Eukaryota > Metazoa > Chordata > Mammalia > Carnivora > Canidae > Canis > Canis lupus. The sequence goes on along the minus strand of NC_049228.1, from coordinate 80,705,307 downwards.
GCCGTGGAATCTGGCATTAATGAGCAGGCTTGTCCTCTCTGCCCATATTCCAGTCATAAGTAACATACATCCCACTAGAATAGGCTAAAAAGCTTATAAAAGATGTCATTTCACGTAAAAGGAAGTACAGAAGTAAAACAGCCCTCCAGAGTTAGTGGATTCAAAGACTCAGCAATGTCTTGGAGGCCCGGGTCTCTAGCATCTCTCTCCGTGATGTCTGCACGCTCAAGCTCACAGGAGGATTGGGGCAGTAGTGCCAGGCAACAACCTAGAATAATATTTCTGAAAGAAATGAAGCCATCTTTCCCTTCAGTTCTCTCTTAGGAACAAGAACACACACCCCTAAAGCCCAAAAGCTGGTTTTTCCTCATCTCTCAGTGGTAGACATCAGGTCACACGGCAGTGGCTATGGGCTATGCTATGGCTCCAGCATGAGTTTAACTCACAGCCTCATTCGTCCTTATGTAAAAGTTTGGGCATCAGTCTGGAAACAGTGGATCAGGGAGGAAGGGGATGGAATAGGAAGATCCGAAAGCATTCTGGATTCAGAAACATCTGAACCCAGCAGAAGGAGCCTTTCCTCTCCCTTCTGATGAGATTATGTCCACCTTGCCTGAGGAACCCTAAATATAATGGGTAACTTGCCAAGTGAGTCCATTATCCTCATGATTTAGCTCAGCCACCTCTATTTCTTTCTAGGCTTTTGACTAGACCAGTTTCCAGTATCAGCACAGCCTGAGATGTAACTACAAAGACAAACCCAGGGAAGAGAAGTACACACTGAAAGATATGCAAGATATTGCCAGTGCTAACTTTAAAAAACTCACAGAATATGGGTCTAGACCAAGGAAAGAGAAACTTAATTTTAGATCAGGCCAAATTTATTGCTATTTGTGCGCACTAGAAACTCTGAATTCAATATTCCAGGCTGAGCATCTGGAAGTGATTTTTAGTTGTGCTTTCAATTAGTTGACTGATACCTGGGCTCAGGGGTGGCCTAACTGCAAGGTACTGCGATGCCAGAAATTTGCTGGCAAAACTGTAGGTTAGTGCCTCTCAAGCTTTACTGTGCATATGAATAGCATGGAGGTCTTGTTAAATTCTAATTCAGTAGGTCTGGGATAGAGGCCAAGATTCTGAATTTCTAACAAGATCCCAGGTAGGTGATGCCAGTATTCTTGGTCCTCACACACTTTGAATAGTAATGATAGAATGATCCAATGCCTTGGGGGATATAGGAATGTTGAAGTGGATTTATCACAAGCATCCCACTCACCCATCTTCTATATGCCTTATGAGAACCCAAAATATACTCTCTTAACCAAATTCCTAAGAATCACATTGGTGGAGTATTGCCATCATCCTCAAAAGTAATGGTAGGTCCCATTCTCTATAGGCAGAGGTTGCTGGGGGGAGAACCTAAAATGGAAATGACTTTCCTGATTTTCATGACCATACTGGAATCCCAGGGTAGACAAAAACTAGGAACAGTGTTTAAGTCCGAGAGATAAAGTGGAGGTAGTTGCTCAATAGGGTATGGCACCAAATAATAGAATAGTCTCACTTATGGGGATCTTTGGCAATGCTCATTGACTATGAGCAACTTAGAACTTGGCCAGTCTACTTAGTTCCTTATTGGTCAGTAGAACAAACAAACAAAATCTAACTCTTATGCACAGAGACCCTGAGTCACCACAATAGTTACGGCTCCTGTCTTAGGTCAAGTTCTTTGGAAGCAGATCCTGAGTGAGGATTTTTATGCAAGTTATTCGCTAAGGAAATGCTCACAGGAGAAACTGGTAAGGAGAGGAAGGAAGCATGATAGGCAAGGAAAATAAGACAAAACAAGGTGCCTGATCCCACAGGGAATGTCTGGGTTTAAATTCTCTCAGAGTTCATCCCAGCTCAGGCAGGAAGCTGGGCTTTCACACTCTTGCTACAATCAGTCACTGACTGGAAGTCCCTTGAGGGAGCAGGTCAAAGCTTCCTAGCACTCCAGCCCTCTGTGCATGTGGCTAGAGCAGCTTGATAGTTGAAGGGCAAGTGTCTGAAGACAGTTGCAGGTATAGGACATTAGTAGCAGAAGAACCCAGAAACCAGGGGAGGGGCACACAAAGATTGTAAAAAGGGTCCGAGAAGATATGGGTGGACACAATGTCTACTGTAGCTCCTCATCCCAAACTTAGGTAATTCACAGACCTAGAGTACACTGAAGGAAGGAGCATTGTAAGGGAAAGCTTCCACAGACCAACAAAGTACACACTTTAGGGGTTTCCTTTTAGTCTTATTTAAAGGAAACTCCGGTGACTTACTAGGGCACATGGACTTTGGGGGATGGTCATTCTCTAGCTGCTTGGAGATTATCAGACACAGGTTCTGTGTTAATGTTATTTCTAGGGTCCCAAACAGTAGAGTGAGTTATCAATCACAGAAGGAATGTGGGATGGTCAGATGATGGGTGAGCTTCGCCCTGGGTCCATCCCCTGGTAGCCCTAGTGGGACCCTAATACTGATCACAGGGACTTCCCCATTCCTGAGGGTAGGGTTAGAGTAAATCACCTCTACGGTGGGCAGGTTCCACAAGGGCTTCCTGATCTGAGGAAGAGGGGCTGTGATGGCAGAAGGAAGTGAGAGGAAGCCCCGGAGCCCTCTCCTCCTCCCCAAGCTGTAAAGCAAGACCAATACGGCACCCCTGGAACAACTGAAAATCTATTGATATATTGAAAGATGAAGAGATAGTGATTCCTATTGTCGCACCTTCTTAGCCAGGTACTTGGTTGATATAAACCACAGCTAGGGATTGGAAAATGAGGCTCGCTGACTCAAGGGAGACAGTAATTATGGCTGGTGTTCCCAAGGCTGTTTCTATCAGAACAGATGAACACAGTCCCCGTAACCCAGGGTACAGCCCCTGAAGGGCTGCTATGTGACTCCTGAAGCTAGGTTATCAAACACATTGTGGTCGTGCCTCGTTTCCTCTCGCATCAGCCGTTCTAGAACAAGCCACCTGCCACATAATGAAGAGCCTCACGCAGCCTGTGGAGAGGCCCACATGACAAGCAACAGAGGCCTCCTGCCACCGGCAAGGGAGGAACTGAAATTTCTTGCCCTCAGCCCTGTGAGGAGCCATCATGGAAGTGGGTCCTCCAGCCCCAGTTAAGCTTCTGGACGGCTGCAGTCCCAGTGGACATCTTGATGAGAGCTTTGCAAGATCCTGAGCCAGAACCAGCCACCTGCGCTGCTCCCACATTCCTGGCCCTCAACAACGATGTGAGACCAGAAATGCCTGTTGTTTCAAGCCATGTTTTGGTGTAGTTTGTTATGCAGCAATAACTGCCACACACCACAGTGTATTCGAACAGACACCCTCAATCACACATCATCATCTCCAGGAAGCTCGCGTTCCCATGTGCCTACATCTGCCACAACACCCCTCCATCAACCTATGGGGAGCTTCCTAGAGAGCCTGAGTTTCCGGAACACTCTGTGTGTTATGCAGGTACCAGTGGAATGACATAACAGGCTTTAGGGTCAATGCAGAGGGGACTTCCTCGTAATGGGCAGCACTCGATGCTGTGCACCTCATTGTCTGCCTTCCAAGCCTGTGGAGCTAGGACGCAGACATGTCAACAAGGCTCTGCCTTTAACCACAGTGTCTATTGCTCAGCAACCAGTGACAGAGAAGCAGAAATCCATTCTCATGAGGGTGGCAGCAACGGGAGTAGCTATGTTGTCTCCAGCGGGTACAACAATGTCCAGTGTCCAGCAGTGATGGGACCAGTGACACCAATGTAAGGGGGTGTATTTATAGAACCAGCTCCAGGGAATCAGTTTGGACCTTGCTACTGGACCTGCTTGTGTAGTATTCTGGGACTTTCTGTAAACTACTCAAGCCTTTAATAAATTCTTTTTCAGGGATCCCTGGGTGGCGCAGCGGTTTAGCGCCTGCCTTTGGCCCAGGGCGCGATCCTGGAGACCCGGGATCGAATCCCATGTCGGGCTCCCGGTGCATGGAGCCTGCTTCTCCCTCTGCCTGTGTCTCTGCCTCTCTCTCTCTCTCTCTCTCTCTCTGTGACTATCATAAATAAATAAAAAAAATTAAAAAAAATTCTTTTTCAGCAAAAATTGGTCAGAATTGGGGCACCTGGTGGCTCAGTCAGTTAAGTATTGGCTCAGGTCATGATCCCCCACATTGGGCTCCTGCTCAGTGAGGGTCTGCTTCTCCCTTTCCTTACCCCCACCCCGCTTGTGATCTCTCTCTCTCTTTCACTCTCAAATGAATAAATAAAATATATTTTAAAAAATTGGTCAGAATTGGTCTCTCTTCTTTTCAGTTAAGAACATTATATAACAGGGACGGGGGCTCAGTGGTTGAGGGTCTGCCTTCGGCTCAGGGCGTGACCCCAGGGTCCTGGGATCGAGTCCCACATTGGGGCCCCTGCAGGGAGCCTGCTTCTCCCTCTGCATTTGTCTCTGTGTTTCTCATGAATAAATAAATAAGATCTTAAAAACAAACCCCTATGTAATAGATTGGCTATAACTCATTTACTCACATCACACCAACTGTTGTCACAGGACCTTTTGCACATGCTTCCTTCCAACTGCCTAGAACGCGCCTTCCCACCTCATTTGGTTATTTCTCACTCAGCCGTGGGCTCTCCGCTGAGTTGGGCTCCTGGAGGAGGCCTTCTCGGGCCCACTGTCCGCCCTCTCAAGAGCCACCCAGCTCTCCTTCCCGTTGGCTCTCCCCCCTCCCGTGCCGTGTGACTGATGGGCACATCCCACCCTGAGCATCAGGACCACATCTGTTTGGGTGGACGTTTTATTTCCATGGACTAGTCCTGTGGCCCGAGCGTAGTAGGTGCACAATAAGCATGTGTCGAGTGAAAGAAAGCGGTTGAAATTGTTCCTCAAACAGTCAAAGGGTCACCACGAAGGACTGAGGAGCTGAGGCGTCCAGCAGACACCAGGGCCTTGCACAGGGCAGCAGTGGGTGGCCGTGGGCGGCCTTCCCACCTGCAGGCCTTCCGCTGGCCCCTCCCTCCTCAGGCTGCAGCCCTGTTACTTCAGCAGGTAGAGAACATTCAGGAGCCTCGGGGCACAGGAGGCAGCAGGTGCCCAGACAACTGCGCGCAAAGACCTCAGCTGCTCTCAGCAACACCAAGTCATTCCGTTGAAAAAGACTCTCAGTGTTGCTCTGCCTGCAGAGAGAATCCGAACTGCTCAGAACTCCGGCCCCTTCCAGCTCCAGCTGTTCTGGATCCATCCACGGAGACCATGGAGACCAGCGAGCTCTCTAGGCTAAGCAGGGCCTTTTGGTTCTCAGGTTCATTCCTGCGGCCGCGGTGGCGTATGTGCAGGCACGTCCCGCCCCACGCCCATGAGTGCACTCGGCTCCACGTCCTGTTCTTAGCCTCACATTCCAGTTAGAAGCTGCTGGGGGTGGCCCAGCACACAAGGTGTGTGACTAAATACACCGGGTTACCTGAGGGCTGGCCAGGGAGGCTGAGCCATGTTAAATGCTTCAGCGCCCCCGGGGCAGGGGGGGGGGGGGGAGCCTGCACTTTAGCAAGGGCCGCGGGGCGGGGGGCGGGGGGCGGGGGGTGCGGCTAGACCTTAGCAAGGGCCACAGGGGGATCTGCATGTCAGCATGGGCTGTAGGGGAGCCTGCGGTCAGCACGAGCCAAGGGGCGTCCTGCAAGTCAGCTCGGGCCACCGGGGTCCTGCACCTTAGCAAGGGCCCTGGGGGGGGCTTGCACATCAGCATGGGCTGCAGGGGGGCCTGCACCTTAGCATAGCGGGAGGAGGGTGTGTGTCTGCACATCAGCACGGGCCGTGGGGAGAGGGGGCGCTGCACCTCAGCACAGGCTGTGGAGGGGCCTGTACCTTACCAAGGATTTGGGGGGGCCTGCACATCAGCAGGGGCTGCACCCACACAGTCTCTGGGGATGTTGCTATGGTATCTCTTTGACAATTGGAGAGACTCCTGGGGTGCCTGCTATTGTTCTTCTAGAGATTCTTCTGCACCTGCAAGGTCTGTTTAAATGTCAGACCCCAAAACAAAGCCTCTAACTACTTCATTATTCGCTTTGGCCTAACTGAGCACAAAGCCACCCCTTAAGTCTGGGAGCTCATCAAAGGCTGCGGGAGGAGAGCCTTCCCATTCAGAGGACTCTAATGGGGGAGTTTTGTTCATTCACTTAATCCTGTGTTAATTAAAAAATGGCAGGAAGCTTTTTTTTTTTTTTTATCATCGGCTAATTTCCAGTTCTCTATTCAGCTTCATTGTGGAGGCTCAGAGGAGGCAGAAAGTGTGAGTTACCTTTGCAGGAAGGCAGCTCAGTCCAAATTGCATTTTATGTAACTCACCCTAATTATCCCGCAAAGGTGCTCAGCAAGGGATCCAGCTGTTTCGCCAGAGGGAACCTTCCGCAGTCTTCTCTTCCTGGCCTGCTGAAATTAGAGCAGCCATTCATTTTTCTGTCACAAAAACCAGACATGTAACATTCTGTAAATTGCTCTTCCTACCAGTGTAGGAGGGAAACATCACAAAAGGAAGTCGTTTATGCAGGAAAGAACAATCCAGCAGCACTGCGGATTCAAGTTCTTTATTCCAGAAAATCAGTGAGCAATATCAGGATCCGACCCCACACCCTTACGGGGTCAGGGAGTTCCTAGCGACAGATGGAGGGCGGTGGTGAGCGGCCACAATTGGTTTAGAGGTGTTCCAGACTTGGGGGTTAACGGATAGAGGGCGATGGGGTGGTGCTGGAGATTAAAGCCGGGCCATTTTCAGATTGTAGGGACCACGGGAGGCCGAATCTCGGAATGATGTGTTCGATGAGTATGGTGGCCACAACATCCGCCGTCTCCCGAGCGGTGGGGAAAGCCTCTATCCACCCTGTAAAGGTGTCCATTAAGGTTAATAGGCAGCGAGGGATTTATGGTGTGGCATGTGGGAAAAGTCAAGCTGCCAGTCCTCGCCAGGTTGGTGGCCATGGAGCTGGTGATTGGGTCCCGGCCTCTGAATTCCCCCTTGAGCGTTTACAGTGGGGCAGGTTTTGCAAGACTGATGCACCTCTCCGATTACCTTTTGGAGATGTGGATAGTGGAAAAGGGGTTCTAGGAACTGGTGTAAGGCCTTAGGACCAATGTGCAGGGATTGATGTATGTCTGAAATGATCATGGGAGCTAAATGGTTTGGAAGAGCAAGTTTCTTTTGAATGAAGATCCAGCCTTTTCCCCCGGCCATTCCTCCCATCTTTTTGAGTGTCTGAGTTTCTTCGTCTGTGTAAGAGGGGGAATGTGGTGTGTTGAGGAAGAGGAGGGGAGCTGGTGAGGAGCCTAAGGCAGTGGCTTGGGCAGTGGACTCGGCTTTGTTGTTGCTTTGGGACACCAGGTCCTTGGAGAGTTGGTGTCCACGACAGTGGACAATGGCTACTTCAGTGGGAAGGCTGAGGACCTCTAGTAGTTTTGAAATGAGGGGCCCATTGATTATGGGGTTCCCTTGGTGGTAAGACACCCTCGCTCTTGCCAGAGGACAGAATGTGTGTGTGTGTGATGAGGGAGGCGTATTTGGAGTCAGTGTATGTGGTAACTTGTTGCCCCTTGGACAGGTGGAGAGCTGTGGTGAGAGCTCTAAGTTCTTCTGACAGCTTGTCCGGAGGGGGAGGGGAACTGCCTCTAGGATGGCGTCTAGGGTAACAACAGCGAGGGCGTATGCCCCATGCCCCGTGTCTCTGGCCGTCTGGGCCGATGAGAGAACTACCATCCACAGAGAGGATTCGGTCAGGGTTAGGGAGGGGTTGATCGGAAAGTCCCGGATGTGGAGGAGTCCGCTCTTCCAGGAGTTGAGGGCAGGAATGGGAGGGCTCTGGGTTAGTAGAGGGGGTAGGGAGGAAGATAGCAGGATTTAGACGAGGAGAAGTTAATAAATAGATGTCAGGATTTTCGGTGAAGAGAAGATGATAAAATTGGAGTCTAGAAGGGGCCAGATGAGAAATAGGTTTCTGGCTCAGTAGATCTCCCAGGCGGTGAGAGGAGAAAATGGTGAGGGGCCGACCCAGAGTGAGTTTAAGGGAGGCAGCCGCAGCCAGGGCTCTGAGACATGGTTGCCAACCTGAGCAGTGACATTAGCTGTTTAGAGAGATATGCCAGTGTCCAGTACGTTGGTCCCATTGGCTGTACCGGGAGGCCGGTGGCCAAGCCGGAACGCTCATCAGTAAATAAGTAGAAAGGTTTTGAGGGGTCTGGAAGAGCTAAAATGGGCCCCGAAGTAAGGCAGTCTCATAGTTTGGAATAAAGATGTTTTACGGTGGAGGGGTCTGTCAATGGTCCCTGTGGGGTTTGTTTGGCTGCCGTAAAGAGGGGTCATGCCAGGAGAGCGAAGTCAGGAATCCAGTGTCGGAAGAAACCCACAAGACCCAAGAAAGAGAGAATGCCGTGGGCGCTACGGCGGGGGTGGGGTGGTGGAGATCCTGGGGTGCGGAGATCCCAGATGCAGTCTCCAGTGAGTGTTTTAGAGGTAGGGGTTAAGGATATACCCAGATAGGTAACCGTGGGGGTGCAAAGTTGCACTCTGGAGGGAGTAACCCAGTACCCTTTAGAGTCAAGGAAGTTAAGGAGGAGAGCAGTGTCTTCCTGTGAAGAAGGTAGGGAGGGGCTACAAAGGAGCAGGTCATCGACATATTGGAGGAGTGTGCTATGCTGGAAAGAGCATTGTTAGAGATCCCTAGAAAGGACCTGACCAAAGAGGTGGGGGCTATCCCTGAATCCCTGAGGCAGGACCATCCAGGCCAGTTGTCCTGAGGTATGTATGTTGGGCTCTCCCCATGTGAAGGTGAAGAGAAAGTATGAATCTGGGTGTAGAGGAACAAAAAAGAAGGCATCTTTGAGGTCTAAGACTGAGGAGTAGTGGTGGAGGGAACATTTGAAAGTAGGGTATATGGGTTGGGCACCACCGGGTGGAGAGGGATAACAGCCTTGTTAAGGAGTCTTAAATCTTGTACCAGGTGATAGGCTCCAGAAGGTTTCCTGACAGGAAGAATGGGGGTGTTGCATGGGGAGCTGATGGGGATAAGGAGGCCCTGCTGGTGAAGTCGGTCTATAATTAATAGGTTTAAGTCCCCGTCAGTGAGTTTCTGAAATGGGCAATTGGGGACGAGAAGGAAAGCAGGTTTGATCTTTTAACTGGATTTTACTGGGGGGTGGTGAGTGGCCACAATTGGTTTAGAGGTGTCCCAGACTTGGGGGTTAACGGATAGAGGGCGATGGGGTGGTGGAGAGGGATCAGGAGAAATTAAGGGTAAGATGAGGTGAGCAGAGACAGTGGGTGAGGGAGAAGGACGAATGGTGGCCTTGAGTTTGTGTAGGATACCCCGGCCGAGGAGAGGAGCTGGGCAGGAAGGACTGTGAGAAGAGGAACCCATCTAGGCTGCAAGGGAGAAGGGGGCAGTCCGTGGAACAGAGGAGGTGCCATCGATTCCCATCACTGCTACTGGAGGGGAAGCTGGCCCCTGAGTAGGAAGGCAGAACAGAGTAGGTGGCCCCCGTGTCCATCAGGAAAGAGATGGACTTACCTGCTACCTGGAGCAAGACCCTGGGCTCAGCCTGCGTGAGGGGGTGTCCGGGTGTCCGAGGGGGCCCCGTCAGTCATTGTCCAATCTGAGTAGTTGGAAGGCTGGACTTCCCGGCTCAGGATTTCCTCCGCGTGGAGGCGCCGAGGATCCTCCTAGACGGTGGATTTCCAGTGGCCCATCATTCGACATTGAGGACATGGCCGCGTTGGCTCCTTGGGATTGGGACGTTGACGGGCCCAGCATCCCTCAGTGCCGCATCTGAAGCAAGCCCCAGGCGGGGTGCGATTGGTTCCCCCTTTCTGTGGGCTCCTGGGGCCCGCGGGCCACAGGGCTGCCACCAAGGGTCGGGTTTGGAGTTGGACCTTCTGCTGGAGTTTAGCCCACCTCCTAAGTCGAGCTGCTTCCTCTTGAGTGTTAAAGACCTTAAATGCCATATTCATCAGGTCAGGAATGGGAGCTTGAGGACCCTCCTCAGCCGTCTTTAAGTTTTATGGATATTGGGGGAGGACAAGAGATAAAATGGGTCGTCAAGACAGTAGCCCCGGCCGGGGAGGCAGGGTCTAGGCGAGTGTACTGAGTTAAGGCCTCAGTGAGCCTATGAAGGAAAACTGCAGGCTTTTCACCTGGGTTCTGAACGACTTGCCGGAGTTTGTCATAGTAGACGGCCCTGCTGGAGGCCGCCCGTGTGCCAGCGATGAGACAGCGGACATGCGGTCACAGCGTCGGCGGCCCTCCTGGCCAGCCTGGTAAGCCCGTCCGGGATCCATGGCAGGAACCTCCTGAGGACTGACCGCAGAGCAGCATCGGCCTAATGGCTCTGGTCGGCGTGTGCTCGGGCAGCAGCAGCCTGAATACTTCCCCCCCCCGCCCGGGGTGAGGGTGGTGGTCTGGACAACATGCAAATCATGCCAAGTCATGTCCTATGCCTGGGCCAAATATTGGAATTCCTTGGTATAGTTTCCCGGGTTAGCAGAGTAAGAGCCCAGCCGTTTTTCAATTTGGGAAAGGTCCTGGAGCGAGAAAGGAGCATGGACCTGAACAATTCCTTCAGCTCTTGCCACCTCTTGCAGGGGGCGGGCCAGGTCAGGGGAGGAGGAGACCTTGTGGGATCTGGTGCGTGTGGAGATCAGAGGGGAGGTAGGGGGTGAAGGTTGGGGGTCAGAAACAGGTAAAGGGGTATGTGGTTGGGAGGCAAGAGGAGAAGGAGAGGGGGCAGGGGATTCCGGAGGGGGCGGGAGGGCTGGCATTCCCCTAGTAGGTGGACGGGCCAAGGTCTCAGGGGATTCCAAGAGAGGGGAAGGGGGAAAGGATTTGGGGGCCTTTGGAGCTGAGGGAATAGTGGAAGGTGGGGGAGGGAGCGGCGCCCGCACCAAAAGGACCTGAGTGGTAGAGCACTGGGAGCAGAGGGAGGAGGGACAGCAGAGGTCCCAGAAAGCCTGCACGTGTGGGACCTTGGTCCACTTGCCCTGGAGTCTGGGGATTGTCCAGGTCCATGAGAATTTGGTAGTCAAAAGTACTCGCAGGGGGCCATGGAGGCTGGTTATCTAGGCGATACTGGGGCCAGGCCACCGCACAGTAATGAATGAGGCGACGCCTATTCAGGTCCTGGGAAAGGCCCAGAGTTTTGAAATTGGCCAGTAGACAACCCAATGGAGTTTCAGGATAAATTTGGATTGGGCAGTTCCCATGATTCCTGCTGGGTAACCCAGAGACTGAAAACAAGCATCCCCGTCTGCACCTCAGGGTCACGGACAGAAACAGAGGTCACCATGAGGATGAGGACGTCTCCTGATCCTCAGGGACAGGCAGAGAGCCACCCGGCGGAGGTGTCCTGGTGCAGCCACAACTTCAGGCAGGACCACCCGGACAGGGGCACGGAATCGGGGAACTTACCCAGTGTCTCCAGGTGCTGGGTTCAGTTAAGGTACTGGTGGTGAGAGGAGAGAGGCTCCCCACCAGCATGGGGCCTCCATCTCCTCCCGGGTTTTGGCACCAAATGTCAGATTTAATCCAATCGGTAGCGAAATGAAATAGGGAGGCAGGGCAAAGGTGGGTCGAAACCGGCTTTTAATGGGATGTGCTCTGGGGCAAGGTCACATGGCCCCCGCAAGGGAGTGAGGCTGGGGAAGCCGTGCCCAGGGGAGTGCAAGCGGGCTTTCCAAGGGGGAGGGGGGAGGGGTTGGGTGTCTCTATCCAGAGATAGGTACTAGGGCAGGTTACTGGTGGAATCGGCCTGGGGCAATAACTGCTTATGCCCTTATATGGGGTCTGGGTAAGGTGTGGTTCAGGTTTCCTGCATAGGTCCGGGCTCCCCTGATGATGTGTCCTTGGGCGGATTGCTGGTGGTGGGAAAGTTCTGAGGTGGGGGCCCCAAGGTGGGGGGGTCCGCTGCCATTTTGTTGGTGCCTCCTGATCCCCCTTGATCCCGCCGATCCCCCCTTGATTCCACCGGCCCAACAATGCCGACCTTGCATGATGCAGCACAATGTCTCAGGCCCTTTGCACGTGCTGTGCACCCTGTCGGGAATGATTTCTCTCCCCTCTTTCACCAAACTGTTGCCTCCTGAGTCACTTGGATGACAGGAGTCCAATCAACTCATGCACGAAAGTGCCCCGGAAACATTCATTTTCTCTGCAAACTCAACTGCCCTTGGTCTTGCTCTTCTAGCAGCAGCACCGATCACACATGAGCCGCAGGCATGGCATGGTAACGTCTATATGTGTGGTTCTCTGTGTGGGCCGGGAGTGGGAGGGGTAGGTTAGCAGCAGTCCCCTCACCTCCACCTTCCCCACCAGAAGGAAGGTACTGGCTTCGTTCCACATGAGCTCTCATGTCAATGAACCAGGTACATACATAGGTGCTGCTGAATTCAGGGACACTTCACGTGATCACATTGATACACCTCTGAAAGTGGTCATAAGATCCGTGTTTCTAACAGCAACTGCAATTTCCTGTTGCAAAGTTAATGTTGCCACTCAAAATCTCAAAGTTAATGTTGCCACTGAGAAATCACTTGTCTCAAAAAGCAAGCGGGAAAACCACTCAGCAATTAGAAGGCCACAGAATATACGACCCTGTTTATGTGACATTGTGGACAAGACGAGACCTTTGGAGCAGACAGTAGGTCAGAGGCATGTGGGGGCTGGGAATTGCCTGCAAAGGGGCGGGAGGAAACCTTTTGGGTGGGAGGGATGTTTCATGTCTTGGTCATGGTGAAGGTGGCACACATCTGTTAAAATTCAAAGAAATACACACCTTAACTTACTAAGGTCTTAAATTTATATCTCAGGAAACCTGACTTACAAAGACAGTACAATTAAAAGTGAAATAGGGGCACCTGGGTGGCTTAGTGGTTGAGCATCTGCCTTGGGCTCAGGTTGGGATCCTGGGGTCCTGGGATCGAGTCCTGAATCGGGCTCCCTGCTCAGCGGAGAGTCTACTTCTTCCTCTGCCTCTGCCGGATGTTCCCTCTGCTTGTGTGCTCTGGCTCGATCTCTCTCTGTCAAATAAATAAGTGAAATCTTTTTTAAAAAGTGAAATGAAACTCCAAAACTTATTAGCACATAAGGATATTTCATAACTTTCTAGAGAGAACAATAGCTGGTAGTGATGAAATTGCCTTTTTTAAAAAAGATATTTAAAATGTATTTATTCCTGAGACACACAGAGAGAGAGAGGCAGAGACACAGGCAGAGGGAGAAGCAGGCTCCATGCAGGGAGCCTGATGGGGGATTCAATCCGGGGACCCCAGGGTCACGACCTGGGCTGAAGGCAGACACTCAACCACTGAGCCACCCAGGTGTCCTGCAAAATCTTTTTAAAGGGTTAATTACGTGCACTTACAAACTAGTGACTTTTACATGAATATCTGGATCTGGGGCTTCCCTTTAACAACGGAGCCTGCCTTGCCCTAGGGCAACCGTGAACTGGAACTCACTGGAGACCTGTCCCTGTAGTCGGGCGAGTGCTGTCACCTTCTCTGGAGTCAGCCCCTTCCTTGTCACCACCTACCTGGACTCCAGGGCCCCGTGTGTTCCCCGCCAGCTATGAATGGTAGTGGTCTGGCCCTAGTCCTGTGGCTGCTGCCTGCAGGGCCACTGCTCCACCTGGTGGCGCCTCCTACATCCTCATGGCCACTAGAGAGCAAGACAGACATGATGTTTTTTTCTAAAATGGCCCTTAATATTTTAAAAACCATTACACGTTTTTAAATATATGAATTGTTTCTACAAGTACCTATTACATGTGCACGAACACACATGTACAGGGAGAAGGTACTCTAGTGAGCACTGTGGTGTGTGGAACAGGCCATTGTACTATGCATGTCACCGACTCTGAGGAGGGGACCCCAGCAGGAGCCTTGAAAGCCCTGGCACTGCAGGGACTTACACTCACCACCCACGTGGTTGAGATGAGGCAAAGCACAAGGAAATGCCTTCGTGCCTGTGGTTCAACCTCGCAGAGCGCGGAACCAGGCTGTACACAGGGGTGGGCCAGCATCCAGGCTGAGAGCGGAACCCCGGGGGTCCTGCCCAAGTTCAGACCCCCGCCGCAGGACGTTTGGCTGGTCGCCTAGCTCTCGGGGTCACTGTCTTCCGCGTGGGCAAACTGAGGATCAGGGCCAGCCCCGTGGATGCTGTGTGATGGCGACTGTCTCACAGACCCTGGTCTCTCCTCAGAAAGGCCTAACGCTTGGGATTAACGCCCCTGCCTCATCAGCATCTTGAAATTCTTACTAATTTCTTCTTTAAGCTTGTGTTTTGTAAGTGACATCTGCTGGGACAGTGAAGCATGTGCCAGGGACTTGGAGCCTCAGCCTGCACATGGTCCTGCATCCCCTCCACCCCAGGATGACCCCAGGATGGTCCTCGGCCACCTGCAGCCGCCCCTGGCCCCCCGGGAGTGGACGACATGAGCCAGCGAGAATGTGGCCCATCGGAATGCAAACCGCTCCCAGCAGTTTGACCCAGCCTGGGTCAGGGAGGCAGCCTTCAGCTGAGTGCTGAACTGCACACGGGGAGGGTCACCCTCACGGGTGACACAGAGCGAGTGACAAATCCCCAAACTCAGGCCGTGGAGGAAAGCGGTGGGGGGTGGTGCGAGGGCGGGGGTGATCTCTTCTAGGCCAGCGTTAACTCTGGCAAGAAAAGCTGGACTTAGATGGAATTAGGAAAGGGTCAGCACCTCTCTCGAGATTAAGGGTGCCTGTAGCATGGGGATTCCCAGTGGACCCTGCTAGATGACCAAACATCTGTGCAAGATGCAAACAAATCTGTGCAAACAAATCTGTGCAAGAAATAATCTTTTTTTAAAAAATTTTTATTTATTTATTTATGATAGTCACAGAGAGAGAGAGAGAGAGAGAGAGAGAGAGAGAGACAGGCAGAGGGAGAAGCAGGCTCCATGCAGGGAGCCCGGCGTGGGATTCGATCCCAGGTCTCCAGGATCGCGCCCTGGGCCAAAGGCAGGCGCTAAACCGCTGTGCCACCCAGGGATCCCAAGAAATCATCTTTTATCAAACTACTAATGACCTCAAGGTAGCACAAACCTCTTGGGAATAATACTTCAGCTGTTTTTCATCATCATTACAAAGAATTCATAAACTCCTAGGACTCAACTGAGGATCCTCCAGCATCTATAAACTCCTAATATCACTGAGAGCATGAGAATAAGGAAAGCAGCAAGAAGCTTATGTAGCTTAAAATGTTTAAATAACTAACCTGAGATGGAACTCTACCTCCCCTTGAAATTACATGAAGGGTTAGTTTTCTACCAAATTCCATTACAAATTATGAAAGTAATTCCCTCTCATTACCCTCTTCTGTGTTGTGATGGTAAACATTCTGAGAACACATTAGGATTTCAGTTGTATAGTTAAATCTAATATTCATGACTTTTCATTTTATGTCTCAAAGTTCTACAGAACCTTGGTAAATTAATACCAATAAACAATAAACTTATGAAAATATAAATTGAAAAACTTACCTAGATTTACAAAAAAATTCATCCTGCTTCTTCCCACTCAGGCTACCTTCACAACCACATTTTGCTCAAACTCTCTCTTTAGTTGCATCACCTAACCAATCTCAAATTCACCTTAAGGAGAGGAGGAATCTCCAAAGCTGGAAAGATTTAGCTACATAGCCTACAGACTTTTTTGAGATACAATATTATTTATGAAAATTTGGAAGCACCCCAAATGCCTAGCAATCAGGGACTAATTAAATACATCACATGAGAAAGTACGCAGTTATTTAAATTATGTTGGAGAATGGCATTGAATGCCATGGGAAAATGTTCATGATCTACTAAATAATGAGCATCAGTTATACGCACAAGACTCTTTCTATATTTTTAATAAGATGTAGCCAGGAAGAAATAAGACTGGAAGAATGGATCCCCTCTCTGAAAGGTGGTGGCCTTTGCGGAGGGGATGCATCTTCTAATGACTTTTCTTGTTTTCCTAATGAACTGCTATGTGTAAGGCATGGCGCCTGGCACATTAAACCATTTCCAAGTGCACTGACCAACATACCTGAACTCTTAGCAATTTACAAATAATTTATGATTTAGCCTTTTAAAAAGTTAGAGCAGATTCATATTCATCCCTCCAATGACTCTACTGCTCACCTTGCATTCTCTGTGTTCTCCTAGGCAGGAGAGAAAGGGTGGGCATAGGGTAAACTTGAAGGCTGCAGATAACTTGGATTCTCTGTGTTGTAACTGGGGATGTTAGAGACCGTCCCTTTTCTCCTAATCATCCTCAGGCCTTGGCATACATATTGCTTCCTCCAGGAAGCCTTCCTTTATCCCTATACATTGGTGTCAAGTGCTTCCAGGTGTCCCTACAATATCCTGTACGCGGGGTCAGAGCATTCATCACACTGGTATTTTTATATAAGCTTCATGGAAGCAAAACCTGGTATACCTTTTACATCACGAATCCATAGCCCCTAACATACCTGAGTCAAAGTTGACGCTCAATAAATACTTGTCAAGTAGGTAAACAGATCCATCCTGTCAGAGTGGAAAAGAGATGGAGGGCCCCTGTCTGGATTCTCTGCCAGAGTCTTCTCCAGAAGCCGTAACGGCTGAGAGGGGCACGAGGGAGACAAAGGGTTCAGATCACATGCGGTGGGGAGGGGCAGAAATAGGGCTGGGTTAGGAGTAGATACAGGGTGTGCCAAAGGATAGAGAAGCAAGACGACCCCAAAAAAGCCAAAGAGGAGGTCCAGTCTGATTAGGAAAAGAAATTAGTAGCTAAAAATCTGGGCCAGTTTCTTTCTATCCTTATAAACGATCTGTGTGATCCCTTACAGCAGGGGACGGACGTTTCACCACCTAAATTATAGTCACGTAGGGAAGTCCTATTAACACAGCATGAGGTTTAACCCTTTATAAAATAAGCCCTTACAGCTCATCAGAGTTCTTGGGGCCCAGCCTCTTAAACGGTGCAGACAAATCCTATAAAAGCAAGATTGTTCCAGTTGTTGTATCCCGGCCCCAGGGGCGTCCATGAGCAGAAAATCACGTGTGGCCCATGAATTCCCGGCCTGCGGGGATAGAACAGTGCTGTTCAGGGATGTCACGAGGTGCCTGGGCTCCAGAGCAGGAGCCACGGCGGCCACCAGGGCCCGGAGCCCCGTCTGACTCAGAGCTGGTCAGGGAGGAGAAAGGAGCAAGTGCCCTTCTCCCCCCTCCCCTGAGACAGAAGTCAGCCCTAACCCGCAAATGGCAGAGGTGTTTGTGAGCATCTGCGAGTCCAACCCCCTCCCAGGAGACCCTCAGAACAGGAGAGAACCACCCACCGGGGCCAGCCCACGCGAACAGCAAGGCTGGGGTGTTTCAGTTTGGGGAGCCGGGGATTGTACGGTCGCTCCTGGCCTCTAACTTGGGAAGGATGACCGGAAGTGAATCACTGCTGCCAGTTCATTAATCCCAGTAGCCGCTGCTGCTAACACAAAGGACCTGAGAGGAAGAGAGGCTCAGCAGAGGTACTTTCCTCAGTGATGAGCTTCAGTGATAAAAGTGTAAACACAAGTGCGCTTCCCTCAATATTCTCCCAAGCTCTGGAAACACGCCCGAGTTCCATCCAGGTCTGTAAGTGTCCTGCTTGAAGACCCTAAACCTCAAATACAGATGTATAAAACAGAACACCCTAGTTCCCATCATCCTCTACTCTCAGTAGGAAAATATTTGTGGACCCTACAGAACATGGAGCAGACATGAAGCTTCTTGTTACCAGCGATCAGGGACATAAAGGGTGATGCCTACACCCTAAAAGGCTACCTTGGGGCGCCAGCTGGCTCAGTCACAGAGCACAGGACTCTCAATCTCAGGGTTGTTTGAGCCCCACATTGGGCGTAGAGATTCCTTTAAAAGATAAATAAATAAAAGTCCGCCTTGCTGAACTCCTCAAGAAATCCGAAGACAGCATCCAGGGTCCTGGTCCCAGTCACGACAGAGCAGGGAAACGGACTGACCCTCCCATGGATGACTGTGAAGTCCACTCAAAATACCTTAAAAACTAGCTATTTGGAAGGTCTGGGTGGTGGCCCAAAGCAGGCGGGACTACATGCCCCTCAAAAAACGGGAACTGCACCGGGCACCTCCGTGTCAGATGGGAGTTCCCGTAGGGCGGTCATCCCCTCGCTGTGGGCAGGTAAATGAAAGCCCAGGTAGAGAGCTGCCGTCTTGCTGGTTTGGGGTGCCAGGCAGAGGACTTTGGGAAGCAAAAGGGTGAGACTCTGAAAAGGCAGGAAGCACGGAGGGAGAAGCCCCCCAGCCATGCACCCGGCCCACTCGCACACCTGCTGATCCGGGCATGGCCCGGCCCGGGGTAGCCGCAGCGGCTGCCCACCGTAGGGGAGAGACAGTGTAGACATCCAGTCCTGCTAAGTCGCGGCGGGGGGGGGGTCCCTCCAGCACTGTTGGCCTCCCCGCGGGGCAGCAGCAGGGCCTGTGGGGTAAGCAGCTCTGACCCGAGCGGGAGGGTGAACACGTGGACACGCACGCGGGTGGGCAGCCAGCTGCAGAAGGAAAGGAGCGTGAAGCGGGAGCTTGCGCGGATCTGTGCTTCCCACTGAGGGCAAGCCCGTCTCTCCCTCGCTGCGCCATTCTGTCCCCTCTGTGTCCTCCTCACCATTACCGCGGTGCCTCCCCGCTGACACCCCCGGTCACCAGAGGTGTGAAGGGCTTTCCCCACACCAAGGGATTCTCTGGGATACCGGCTGGGTGGCCTGCCATTAATTGAATTCTGGCACCATCTACCCGGAGAGGGCATCAGAGTCCACGGGTGAAGGGCTCATTCCCACAAGACCGTCTCTCCCAACCACACACACACACACCACACATTTCAGACCTGCAAGCTCAGTTGCAGCTTATGATGATGATGTGGCAAATGAATGACATGGCCAACAGCAATGCTAGAAGAGGCAGGAGGGAAAACTGGGAATATTCACTCATAAGGTAGCTGCTCTAGCTGCAGACACCTACTGTGTTGCTTGAAAGGGGAATTCCACTAACTCTAAGTGTATAATACAAGTTCTAGTGCAACCAGTATAACTATTTTTAAAAGAAGTATAATTTATACACTAAGAGAGGAGAGAAAATAGAATCATATAAAACAGTTAAAACCAGAGAAAGAATTAAAAACAAAGATGTCAAGAGCAAATGCAGCAAATAGAAAATGGTAGCAAATAGGACAGATATTGATCCAGATATACCAACATTCACTTTATTTATTTAAATATGTTATTTATTTAACAGAGAGAGAGACAGAGACAGAGCACATATGCGTGCACAAGCAGGGGGAGTGGCAAAGGGAGACGGAGACACAGACGCCCTGATGAGTGATGAGCCTGACGTGGGACTCGATCCCAGGACCCCAGGGTCATGACCGGAGCCAAAGGAAGACGCTTAACCCACTGAGCCACATGGGTGCCCCGTTCAACAACCGATGTAAATGTGAATTGGCTACATACACCAGTTAAGGGCAGAGAGTGACAGAATTAGAAAGGAAAAGAAAAAAGCAAAGCAAAGAAAAAAGGATCCAACCATATCTTGTTTACAAGAAACTCACTTAGATATAAAGACACAGAGGATGCCTGGATGGCTCCGTGGTTAAGTGTCTGCCTTCAGCTCAGGTCATGATCCTGGGGTCCTGGGGCAGAGCCTGCTTCTCTCTCCCCTCCTGGCTCTTGCTCTGTGTCTGTCTCTCTCAAATAAATAAATAAAATCTTAAAAAAAAAAAAAAAAGACAGAGAGATTAAAAGTAAAGGGATTAAGACCTACCTTGTTAACGTGAATCAGAACAGATCTAGAGTAGCTATCTTAGTTTCAGACGACTTCAACCTCAGAACAAGAAAAATTATCAGGGAAACAGAAGGGTTTTAATGATAAAGAGGGCAGTTCTCCAAGAAGACAGAAACCATCTTTAATGTGTGTGTGTCTGAAAGAGCATCAAAGTACATGAGGCAGAAACCAATGAGCCTGTACCGAGGAGCAGACAAGGCCACAGCCATGGCTGGAGACGTTACTCCGTCAGCAGGTGGCCCACGCAGCAG
The DNA here is from genome assembly GCF_011100685.1 of Canis lupus familiaris. Taxonomy (NCBI): domain Eukaryota; kingdom Metazoa; phylum Chordata; class Mammalia; order Carnivora; family Canidae; genus Canis; species Canis lupus. The sequence goes on along the minus strand of NC_049228.1, from coordinate 80,685,163 downwards.
GCAGAGAAGCAGTAGGGACACGGCTGAGCTAAACAGCATCACCTTTCACCAGGATTTAACTGACACCCAGAGGATACTTCATCAAACCATGGCAGATTGCACGTTCTTCTCCAACCCACACGGAATATTCACCAAGATAGACCACAACCAAGGCCATAAATCACACCTTAGCAAATATAAAGTAGAAGCCACACCTAGTGTGCTCTCTGGCCAACATGGAATTAAACTCAAAGTTGATAACAAAAAAAAAAAAAAAAAAAAAAAGTTGATAACAGACAGGTAGCTGGAAAATCCTAAAATGTGTGGCGATCAAACAACACACTTCTAAGTGACACACGGATAAAAAGGGAGTCTTGAGAACTTTTAAAATATTTTGAAGGGAGGAAAATGAAAATATAACTTATCAAAATGTGTGGCACGCAGTGAAAGCAGTGCTCAGAGGAAAACATAAAATGGTGTAGTCACTCTGGGATGCAATCTGACAGGTTAAAAAAAAAACAACAAAAACACGAGTCAGTATGCACCTGCCATGGGACCCAGGATCGCCCTCCTGGGAACAGTGCTCCCAAATACACAAAGATTCATGTTCACACAAAAAAAGTGTACTTGCATGTGTGTAGCAGCTTAATTCATTCACAAACAGGAACTATGCAGAGCTATTCCAACTGGTGGAATGATTAACGCCGGTGGAATGATTAACGCCACATGGCCCATGCCAATGGAGAACTACTCAACAATAAAAAGGAGCAAACTGTTGACACGTACAACAACCTGTGTGAGTTTCCGAAGAATTATACCACGCGGGGGGAAAGCTAATCTCAAAAAGGTTTACACTATATCTTTCCTTCCTGTGACATTCTTGAAATGATGAAATTATAGAAATGTCAAATGGATGGGCGGTCATCATGGGTAAGGAGAGGTAGTGCTGGGAGAGAAGCAGGTGTGGCCCTAAAGGGCAGGCGTGAGGGATCTCTGTGGTGGTAGAAATGTTTGTGTCGACTGTATCAAGGTCAACACCCTGGTTGTGACCTTGTACTATAGCCAAGCAAGTCGTTACCATGGGGGCGGAGAGTAAAGGGCGAAGGGTCTCGGTCACTCTTATAGCTGGATGTGAACCTATAATCGTATCAAAACAAAAAGTTTAAGGATAAAAAGGATACAAGGTGTGGGTTACACAGGTATACACACTGGTTAATACTCATTGATCTTTTTTTTAATAATAAATTTATTTTTTATTGGTGTTTAATTTACCAACATACAGAATAACACCCAGTGCTCATCCCGTCAAGTGCCCCCCTCAATGCCCGTCACCCATTCACCCCCACCGCCTGCCTCCTCCCCTTCTACCACCCCTAGTTCGTTTCCCAGAGTTAGGAGTCTTCATGTTCTGTCTCCCTTTCTGATATTTCTCACACATTTCTTCTCCCTTCCCTTCTATTCCCTTTCACTATTATTTATATTCCCGAAATGAATGAGAACATATAATGTTTGTCCTTCTCTGATTGACTTACTTCACTCAGCATAATACCCTCCAGTTCCATCCACATCGAAGCACATGGTGGGTATTTGTCATTTCTAATGGCTGAGGAATATTCCATTGTATACATAGACCACATCTTCTTTATCCATTCATCTTTCGGTGGACACCGAGGCTCCTTCCACAGTTTGGCTATTGTGGACATTGTTCCTTAAACATCGGGGTGCAGGTGTCCCAGCGTTTCATTGCATCTGTATCTTTGGGGTAAATCCCCAACAGTGCAATTGCTGGGTCGTAGGGCAGGTCTATTTTTAACTGTTTGAGGAACCTCCACACAGTTTTCCAGAGTGGCTGCACCAGTTCACATTCCCACCAACAGTGTATGAGGGTTCCCTTTTCTCCGCATCCTCTCCAACATTTGTTGTTTCCTGCCTTGTTAATTTGCCCCATTCTCACTGGTGTGAGGTGGTATCTCATTGTGGTTTTGATTTGTATTTCCCTGATGGCAAGTGATGCAGAGCATTTTCTCATGTGCATGTTGGCCATGTCTGTCTTCCTCTGTGAGATTTCTCTTCATGTCTTTTGCCCATTTCATGACCACCCTGAATGCACCCGATCTCGTCTGATCTATCTTCTTAAGATCTGTGCATTTTTCCATTTGTACATTTAATCGCGATTTAAAAAATGATGTAACCTCCTGGCTGCCTAATTCACAGCTTTTCAAGACTCCAGGAAAGGGTGTGTTTATAATAAATTATTTCTACTTTGTAATCGGATATATAGTCTTGGCTCCAGTTTGAGCAACACTGAAACTTATGGGCAGCCAGAGAAGGTTTCTGAGGGGCAGTAACCTACTCTAACTTTGGTTCACTGGAGAATAGACAGCAGGGAGGGATGGACAAACACAGAGACCAGTTAGGAAGCTCTGAATTCATCCAGGGGAGAGATGACTCCATTTGAGACCAGGGTGGTTGATACAGAGTGAAAAGGGGTCCAATTTTTTTAAAGATTTTATTTATTCATGAGAGAGAGAGAGAGAGAGAGAGAGAGAGAGGCAGAGACACAGGCAGAGGGAGAAGCAGGCGGCACTAGATCCCGGGTCTCCAGGATCAGGCCCTGGGCCGAAGTCGGTGCTAAACCGCTGAGTCACCTGGGCTGCCCAGGGTCCAATTTTTAAAGGTAGAACCAAGAAGGAGTAGGACTGGAATCCAGATTTCTGATGCTCCGGTTTTCTTTCCAATGCACTACGTTGCTGAATTACTTTTTTTAAAGTCAAAGAGAGTATTCCCAAGAAATAACTGGATTTCTGAGTCACAAGTTGTAAGTTTTTATATGCAGCTGAGCCCCAGCCTACAATCGTTCTAGCAAGAAAATGTTTATAATTAGAAATAGCTCACATTTGTCATGCTGACCCTTCAGAAAGAAAAATTTAATTACCTGCACTCTTTGAGTTGGGGCATTGATCCTAGACTTAGAAGTATTAGCCTGAAACTGCACATTTGTTTAAGAGAAAAGGCAGCAAGTGGGCTCATGATGATTAATTTAAGTCTGCATTAGAAATGAAAATCTGTCCCCATTAAGAGGGACAGAGGGTGTGTCCTGCCCACACTTATTTGAAAACAGGGTTTATTGAAAGTGACACATTTTTCAGATACCAAGATTATACACATATATCATTACTCCACGTGTCAGATGCCATATACATCGCTTTGTGTATATAACCACAGTATTTACATCCAGCGTAATTTAAGAAACTCATGTTTTCAGACACATCGAATCATCATGGAAATGCAAATCAAAACCACAATGAGGTATCGCCAACACCTGAATGGCTAGACTAAAAAAAGACAAGAAGTGTTGGTGATGATGTGGAGAAATAGGAACACTTGTGCACTGTGGGTGGGACTGTAAATGGGTACAGCTGCTGTGGAAAACAGCGTGGAGGGTCCTCAATTAAACATAGCCACACTGGGGATCCCGGGGGGCTCAGCGGTTTAGCGCCTGCCTCCCGTTCAGGGCGTGATCCCAGGGTCCCAGGATCGAGTCCCACATCGGGCTTCCTGCAGGGAGCCTGCTTCTCCCTCTGCCTGTGTCTCTGCCTCTCTCTGTGTCTCTCATGAGTAAATAAAATCTTAAAACAAAACACAGCCATACCATGTGATCTAGTAATTCCACTACTGGGTATCTACCCAAAGGAAATAAAAACACTAATTCAAAAAGATACAAGCACTCTGTATTTACTGTGCTATTTACAACACCAAGATGTGGAAGCAGCCCAAGTGCCCATTAATGGATGAATAGAGATGTGAAATGCCAGCCAAGATTCATGGTTTGCTTGTTTTTATTAATTTGAGAAAAAGTGCACTAGTGGGGGAAGGGGCAGAGGGAGAGAATCTCAAGCAGACTCTGCTGGGTGTGGAGCCCAGTGCAGGGCTGGATCTCACAACCCTGAGATCGTGACCTGAGCCAAAACCAAGAATCAGACACTCAGCTTGTCTGAGCCACCAAGTGCCCTAGGTCATGGTTTACACTTGGTTAGGCTCTTAGGCCTTCCTAAGCAGGAACGGGATCGCCTCCATTTTATTGCCTTGTTTTTAAGAGATCAGATTATTTATATCTGAATGTTAGATTATTTCTTCATGATGGCATTTAGCTCGTCTATCCCGTGTTTCCTATAAACTAGATGATAAAGCCCGTCTTCATCAGGTTCTTATTTAATGTTTTTGACGATCATGCTTCATAGGTGGTCCTACTTGCTACTGTGTCACACCAGGGGGCACACGTATGTTCTACTGTTGGTGAGGCTAGGTTTGAGTCGTGTTCCCATTCTCACTTGCTGTACAACAAACTGCAAAAACAGTATCTTTAAACCACTAGAATCACTTACTTTTTATGATTTCTGTGAGTCCTGAATTCAGTCAGAGCACAGTGGGGGCAGCTTGTCTTGGCTCCTTGATGCCTGGGACCTCAGCAAGAATACCTGAATGTTGACGGCTGGAATCATTTGTTCCCATGACTGCTGGTGCTGGCAGTTATTGCAGTCTCTCCATGTAACCTGGGCTTTCTCCCAACATGGTGACAAGGTTCCAAAGACAAGCATCCCAAGAAAGAAACAGATGGAACTCACATTGTCTTTAATAGCTAGCTTGGAAATCATGCAGCGGCATTTCCTCTCCATCTTACTGGCTGAGGCTACAAGGATACACCCAGAGGCAAAGGGAGGGAACAAGGTTCTTGTCTCCTGGAAGTGTTGATACCACATTGAAGGAGTATGTTGGGGCGGCGGGAGGGGGGTGGGTAATGGACCCTTCCATCTCTGTAATACACAATCTGCTACAAGGAGTGACAGCTAGATTCTCTTCATGGAAGATTATATCTACCTCTTTGTCTTAGCAAGGAAGACAAGATCCACATCTAGACATACAAACCTAATGAAGCCAAAAGGAGCTGAGGGGATACCGTACAGTTATGGAAATGTTAAAGGGGACACAGCATCCTAAGGAGAGGTCAAAAAGGACAGTGGCTGTGATGTACCATAAACACTTTCAACTAGACTATGTTACCTACAAAAAAACATTTTATCTATGAATAGCCAACTTAAAAATGAACCAACCCAGAACCTTTCAGGAACAGATGAAAAACTTCACAGGTAAAAATTAGTATCTCAGTATAGAAGCCTCCTGGGCTCCCAGGCTCATGGGCTCGTAGGGTTAGGAGGTATGAAGCCAGGCCCCAGGCTCAGTTGGCACCCAGCTGGTGACAGCCAGCCAGAATCCATGCCCTGCAGCAGCAGAGCCATCAGAAGGGACAGTTCTCCCAAAGTTCTGGAGAGAGCCATGCTGTGGGGTCCACAGACTGCAGAGGAAAGGAGCTTGAGGCTGTAAGCTACCAGAGAGAAGACGGAGGGCAAAGGACAAGGGCTGCATCTGAGGGCAGAGCCCCAAGACCTCAAGATGCATCCAAAATTAGATTTTTAAAAATGTTATTTTCAAAAATAAGAACGAGCCTGTCATTTTGCTTGAAAACTGTCTTTATTACTCTTTGATGAACACAAGTCTACCAATGTAAGCCCAGATTAATGTAACAAATTACATGCTAATGATTAGGGACTAATTGCTCACCTCGGTACCCATTCTACAAGAATCAGACACATTTATTGCCACAGCTGTTCACTATGAGTTTTAGGAAGAAATAGTTCAAGCAGATAAAGTGTTTTTTTTTTCTTACAGAGAAAAATCAAGCAAGACTTAAAACAGCAAAGTAAAGGGATAATGCCATTGTTTTCATATGTAGAAAGACATGAAATATTAAACACACCTACATTTAAATTAGGAAGAAAGGATAACACTACGTCGTGCCTATAACACACAGTTATCACAGTGACAGTAGGAACCAGGCCACCAGGCCTAGGACAGGATTTTTCCCTCTGCTACAAGGATCGACCTGCCCAGCAGAGAGCACAGACGGTGATGGTCAGCTTTCCGTGTCAACCTGCCTGACTGGCCATGGGGTGCCACATTACACCTTATTTCTGGACGCATCTGTGGGGGTGTTTGGACTCAGCAGACTGCTGTCCCCAGTACAGGTGGGCATCATCCAATCTGTGAGTGACCTGAATACAATCAAAAGTGGAGGGAAGAACTCACTTTGTTTCCTCCTGCCTCACTGCTGGAGCCGTCACATCTCATCTTCCCTGGTTCTCGGGCCTTCAGACTAGGACTGAATTACCCATGGGCTTTCCTGGGTCTCCAGCTTGCAGACGGCAGGTTGGGGCACTTCTCAGCCTCTGTGATCACATGGACCAATCTGCCATCATGCCCCTCTGTGTTTATTTCCTATTGGTTTTGCACCTCTGGAGAACAAGGACTAAAACACATATAGCCAGACACTCCCTCTAAGTGCGGAGAGAAACATCCTAAATTCTTGCAATCCAACCCCCCCCCCCCTCCATTTTCCAGGACAACTATCAAATTACTTACATGTTATTTTATCATCTCTTTCATTTCATTCATCATTATATACCTAGCACAGAGGCTCCTCTGGTAGGGGGTTAAATAGGTGCTGAAAGATAAGTGAATTTTAAAATATATCTGCTTTATTTACTAAAATGTTTTACTTTTATAGGAAACTATAAAAAAAAAGCCAAAGAAATCATATATAAAGAAATTACATATAAGGCAGCTCCAGGAGTGGCCTCTATACCCTACAGTTGGCCAGACCATAAGGCTTCAGGTTATAACGTATCTGGTGAGGCCGCCCCCTCGGATCTCTGAAAGCCTCCGGCAATGTCGTAAGATATTCAGTATCACATGAAACCGCTTGTCGGCTTTCAAAGCTGTGAACTCTTTTATATCAGCTTCCACTATGAAATATTGACCTGAAAATAAAGAGAGTAGTGTTCATTTTCATAAGGATAACTTTCAAGATGAGTCTTTGATGCGTTACGTTTGTAAACACAAGTAACATTGTGTCATTGGTCATTGACCATTTTTACTATCATTAGGCAACCAAAGTGAGAACAGGTACTCTTGCTAAAATAATCAGTATTCTCTCAGCCGAAGTTGCAGTGTTTACTGCAGCATTTCAGAAACTGCCTATTATATTACTGGCTCACTGTTGGTCTCTTCTGAACACGTAACTTTTCGAGATGAAATATGGGCTAGTGCTTCGGGGACTGAAACCCCCAGCAGTTCTGTCCCCTAACTGGCTGCCCGTGGACAAGTAACTGATGCTTTCTCTGCCTCGTCTGAGAAACGGGGGTAACCATACGTGTCCCTAAGGTGTGAGGACTAGAGCTCTCGGTACACTACCTGGCACACGGCGAATACTGTATTAGCAGCCAAACTATTTCCACTACAACTCTAATTCTGAAAACACTGGGTAAAGTCTCATAATACACTCTAAAGCAGTGTTCCTCAGCCTTGAAGCTACAGATATTTGGAGTTCTCTGCCTCTTTCCGTGGAGCGGTCTTGGGCACTGTAGTCAAGTACACTTTAGCAGCGTCAGTAGTCTCTAGATGCCAGTAGCAGCCCCAGCACTAGCCGTAACAACCAAAAACGTCTCCGGAGAGGGCAAAAACGTGCCCCTATGGGAAAACCACCCCTGGCTGAGAATGACCCCTCTAGATTCAGAGTTTTCTAGAATTGATTTTCTCATGATTTAGTTATACTCCAAACAGCTGACATGCACACATATATATGCTATCATTCTTACCTTTGGTATCCTTTGTTTCTTCGTCAATAAATCTGTGATAAAGATTTCTGGCCACGGAACTCATAGACTTTTTTGGTTGGTGTAGAATCTTGTATTTACTAACTACTGCCTTGTTGATTTCTTTAACAACATCATTAATTTGACAATAGGTTAAGCGGGATTTCATGTACCTGCAAATAAGTATATGATTAACTTTTTTAAAGAATCATTTTACAAAATTATTTTCTTTGAAAGATGTTTATGCTTATACACAAGCCAAGCTAGTAGAACTCTTCACAAAACAAAATGTATAGGGGCGCCTGGGTAGCTCAGTCAGTTTAGTGTTTGACTTTTTTTTCAGCACAGGTCATGATCTCTGGGTCATGAGATGTAACCCCGGATCCGGCTCCACACTCAGTGAATGCAGGGAGTTGGTCTGAGGTTCTCTTTCTCCCTCTCTGTCCTACCTCCTCCAAATAAATAAGTCTTTAAATATATATATTTGGGATGCCTGGGTGGCTCAGTGGTTGAGCGTCTGCCTTTGGCTCAGGGTGTGACCCTGGGGTCCTGGGATCGAGTCCCACATCGGGCTCCCTGCAGGGAACCTGCTTCTCCCTCTACCTGTGTCTCTGCCTCTCTCTGTGTCTCTCACGAATAAATAAAATCATATATATATATAAAATATATAAAAATAATATACAGACACCAACTTCCACATAAAACCAGACATATCTCAACAGCTAAAAAATTAAACAGAACCACAATGTATCAGTCAACTTTCCTATATGTACCTGGATGTATTCATCTCTACTCTCTACCTAGAGACTTAATACTGCAATTTGAAATAGGGTCTTAAGTACTGGTTAACTAAAAGACAGAACTTTAAACATTATACAGCACTTTCCTTAAAATTACAGCAAAACTGAGGCTACTTTTAAATGTAACTGGATAAATCTATATCATAAAACAGTCCTCGAGAGGACTCTGCAATAAACGGACCCATCTCTAGATCTTGCACTGAAAAGTTTTAGAACCAAATAAAAAACATGATTTAAGCATCTTCAACAAAAGATTTCCTGCATTTTCATAGTGTGATGTAATACTATTCTAGAAAAGATCAACATCTGAACACAGCATGCTATGAACAAAATCAAGCTTTAAGATTTAAACAATCACGTATGTTGACCATTGAAGAGTTAAAGGTTAAAATTCTATCTTAAATACTTACGCTGGAATGCCATTAAATTCATCAGAAGTTATAAATGGCATTTCTTTAATACTTCTTTGTTCTTTGGGGGGTTTCTTTGTGGGTGCAGGTTCCTCAACTTTGACTGGTTCTTCAGGGTCAAGGTCTGACACATTAGCTCTACGAACAGAGATACACGAACAGATGGACAAGTGATCACCAGAATTTTGCAGCACACTACAAAGTTTTCCCAACTGAACATAATCAGTAACAAATACAAGATTTATTGTTATAATAATGTTACAGCCAACACTTTTTGCTGCCAGTACTCCTATTGTTCATGAAGATCTGAAGAGTGAAGAGAACACTGAAAAATTAAACCCCCCAAATCCTCAGTAACAGAATTCTATTTACAAACCCCAAACACAGGTGTATGCAGTACCTATGCTAAACATCTTCATCAGTTATCCCACTGGCTCCTCAAAGTCACTATGTGTAAAGTTGATCTTAACCTCTCAACAGCTTCTCTTCCTGACCCTGTAATTTTGGACACAGAATCAATAATCATTTTATACTTCTCTAATTTATCCCACTGAATAATATATCCCAACAGTCCCTGCCTGTTGCAGACTCATTTTAGTTGCCAGCAATGAGCATGGAACTCTTAGATTCAGTCCTACCCAATTTTTGGAGTCAGTTGAGAAGCCTAATACAGCTTCTACCCCACTAGCTAAAAGTCTAGAAATAGGCGGTAGCTTCTGGGTTATTTGGCTGCCAGGGAAGGAACGGACCCTTGGTAGCAGTAAGTGAAGCCATGGCTGGCTCGACTGCTCCAAAAAAATAAATGAGACACAGGAAAGAGTAGATCCAACCCAGGAGCAAGTGAAGGGAATCCCAAGACAGGGAGATGAGCTCCCAAGACGACAGCTGAACACCAAGCACAGGGCAACCAGGCCCAAGTGAGGTGCTATGAGTGAGGCAGGCCACACTGTAGGCGCCCAAGATGAAGATGCCCAACACTATGGTACCATCAACCTTCCATGAGGGTAAGAGGAGAGAGACTTCTTGGTGAGTCTGGCTGATTCTTATCTGTGCTCGCTTGTCTTCACCAGGTCCTAAGGAAGCTTCTGAGTTTTTTCCTTCATGCCCTTTCAGCTGTTATCATCTGAAAAGAATCATTTCCACCTATAAAAAGGTTCTGCTCTAACCTCTGCTGAAAGCTGAAAATAAGCCACACTAAGGTCAGAAGAAGGAAATTCTGACTGTTCCCCAGGCCATATTCCTGCTGGATGTCTGATGTCCCACCCACACAATCCTGGCAGATCTCCTGTGATTGCCTGTTCCTGGCATTCATTCAGGACCTTGCCCATCACTTCCTCCTGCAGGCAACCTGCAGGGGACCCTGATCATGCCAGGCACTTGAATCTTCTCCTGGAGAACTTCAACCATGAGCAGTCCTGTGGTTCTCCTACAGCTAGGCTCCTGCCTGCCTTCCAGTTCTTCAAACGTAAGCAGTATATTGTTTATAGAAACATACATACAAGGGTAGGATTATCATAACCAGCAGGATGACTGCCTCTTTGATAAAGGAAGGGTCTGTAAGGTACAACCTTACAGGGACAGGCCGGAGGTACCGAGTTCCCGCCAGGGGTCAGGAGGCGGCAGGCGTGATGGCTGGGTAACATGGAACAGAGAAGTTTGGCCTTAGATGTGCAGAGCTCAAGAGGACAGCTTGTGCATTAGGCTCCCAGCAAGCAATTAAAGCAGCAGGCGTCACGTCAAGGCTGGAGCTGGACATCTGAGAGCACGGATGGTGGTGTGAGGTCAGCGTGAGCCAGACGTAGCTTCAGGACACACCCGATATTTGGAGGAGGGCAGAGAAACAGGAGACGCAGGGCAGTGAAGCACCACGGTGGACAGAACACAGAATTCCAGAAACACAGAGACAGTGAAATAAAACCTGAAAAGAAGGATCAGGGCTGAAGGGGATTTTTCTGTCCGTTCCCTAAGTGTGGTAGTAACAGCAGCCCAGAGATGGACTTAGGGGTCTGGGGAAAGGGGAGGCAGGAACATATACTGTCAGGGAACAGACAGCGGCCACCAGTTTGAGGGGGACAGTGAAGCTAAGTTTTTTTTCTTCCTTTGGCTGTTTTTAAGATGGGACGTTTATTCAGCTTATTTTTACCCTAAGACACTGGTTCTTGGGGGTCAGGGGAGAATGTGTCACCAGAAGACATATGGCAATGTCTGGAGACACTGTTTATTGTCACGGGTGGGGGGGGGGCAAGGGAGGTGGGGGTGTGGATGACACCTAGGTGGGAGGCAGAGATTGGGGGTGCTACCAAACATCCTCACTATCCTAACAAAGGATTATCTGGCCTAAGGGAGCCGAGGTTGACAAACTGCTCAGAGGGAAAGAAATGAGAAGTGGGGAAAGCGAGCCTAGCAGATGCTTGTCCGTGGGAAAGAGGGGCGACGAGCTCCGCAGAGACAGCCAGAAGACTGGTGCAGACACAGAGAAACGAACAAACACTAACGTGATCACTCAAACCATCCCAAGTACAGGAAAAAACGACAGGAGTTGAGGTGTTTTAAGAGTTTTCTAGATGCAGAGAGCAAGAATAATTATAAAGACACTTACAGGTTCTGGCTGACTGTTATTTGAGGTAAATGGGGAGGAATGTTTTCCTTGAGATGTTCCACATCTTCATAATCCTCTTCAAGAGATTCACAGAGTTCCTAAAATTAAAAAAAAAAAAAAAAAGCTCCCAAATTAGTGTCTGTCCTGCCTGTGTGGGTTTGTTCCCTTGAGAGAGAGAGATGGAGCGCACCAGGTGGGGGCAGGGGCAGAGGCTCAACTGACTGAGCCCCCCAAGCACCCCTGCCTGTGTTTTTAGACATTTTTTAAAAGATTTTTTTATTTATTCAGAGGGGGGGGGGCGGGGGGGGGAGACACAGGCAGAGGGAGAAGCAGGCTCCATGCGGGGAGCCCAACGTGGGACTCGATCCTGTGTCTCCAGGATCACACCCTGGACTGCAGGAGGCATTAAAGCGCTGCACCACCGGGGCTGCCCTAAGAGCTGTTTTCGGATGGCAATCTAGCAGCTTTCTCTACTGGTTTTCAGAGAACCATTATAATCACATTACAACAGGGACAGCTGACATTTAACTTCAAATATATAAAGGATTTATGTTTGTCCTTCTGGTGAATTACTTTTGTTGGCTTAGCACACATCTCCCAGTGTATCTGGACAGCGGTGCCAGGGTGACGATGCGTGCCCACGGTGCATATTCGAGACGCTATTTGGAGCTGCCATTGCTGACATGCACATACTTGAGCTGCACGGAGATTTCCACTGGATCATCACTGCTTTTTGTTCTGTGTTGTCTTTACCTTTCACTAGAACCTGAGGCTCTGAACTCATGCAAATTATTTTTCAAAAGATTTTATTTGAAAAAAAAAAAAAAAAAAAAAGATTTTATTTGAGAGAGAGAGAGCCCAAGTGAGAGAGAAAGCACAAGTGGGGTGAGGGGAAGAGGGGAAAGCAGACCCACTGCTGAGCAGGGAGCCCCACATGAGGCTCCACCCCAGGACCCTGGGGTCATGACCTGAGCCAAGGCAGACGGTGAACTGGCTGAGCCACCCAGGCACCCCCTCGTGCAAATTTAATAAGTAAAATACTCTGTACCTTTGGATTCCTGTCATCTGATTCTCAATTGTACTATGAAAAAAAAAATTCTAAAAAGCCTTCAGTTCTGGATTTAACATTCTCTAAGCACACACTAAACCCTCTTACTAAAGCACTCTTGGGTAGGTTGGTTTGTTTTAAATTGACAGGACACCTTTCTTTCAAAGAGCTGAATGATGTTCAAAGCCAACAATTTCATTTCAACTGATAGCAGGTTAGGCATACTCATGCCCACTCCCGTAGCTGAAAAATCTTTACAGATCCTAAGGATTATAAGGCTGAGACGGACCACAGAGGCCACCTTGTTCAATCCCACTCAATGGGTCAATGGCCCTAACAGCATGAAGTAACTATGTACAGACTGCGTATTTTCCAGAAGTACACAGACACTTTCATTAGCTTAGTCAATTAGAAAGCTTATTTAGAACAAAATGTGTGAACGAGACTCAAGTTTTTCTTTACTTGAGAATCCTGACATTACATTTTTATTTTTTTATCTTATTTTTTTAAAGATTTTATTTATTTATTCCTGAGAGACAAAGAGAGAGAGAGACACACAGGCAGAGGGAGAAGCAGGCTCCATGCGGGGAGCCCGATGTGGGACTCGATCCTGGGACTCCAGGACCACGCCCGGAGCCGAAGGCAGATGCTCAACCCCTAAGCCACCCAGGTGTCCCTGACATTACATTTTTAAAGAGATGGAGAATAGAAATAAGAAATAGTTCAGTGTGACCCATTTTTTTTCCAAATGAGGACAAGACCCCCAGAGGTAGACTGGCTTTCTCAGGGTGGCAGAGGGTGCTAAAGGGAACCAGGGCAAGATTCCCATTTTCTTGCCCCTAGGTGTTCCTTCCACACCACTCTAACAGATCACTAATTAACTTACCAAGAATTATTTAGGAAATCTTCCCTTTTTAGTACAGTCCCATTTCTTTGGGTACTACCAGAAAAAAAGAAACACTTGGGGAGCTCTGGCATCCTTTACACTAGTAAGATACAATGCAAGTGGCACTTTATTTATTTATTTATTTATTTTTAAAGATTTTATTTATTTATTCATGAGAGACACACACAGAGAGAGAGAGAGAGAGAGAGAGAGAGAGAGAGGGAGAGAGGCAGAGACACAGGCAGAGGGAGAAGCAGGCTCCATGCCAGGAGCCTGACGCGGGACTCGATCCCGGGTCTCCAGGATCGCATCCTGGGCCAAAGGCAGGCGCCAAACCGCTGTGCCACCCAGGGATCCCGCAAGTGGCGCTTTATACCATTAATGATGATTTACAAAACTAAGAACATTTTAAATTTCAAGAATCCTTCAGAATTCCCTGGTGATTAGGAGTCTGTATTCATTGCCCTTTCATTTTTTTTTTTTTTTTTTGCTCGAAAAACATTACCTTGAGTGAATGGTTGGTTTGCTCTTGATACTGAATCTCTGATTCCAATTTATTTAGAAGTTCATTTACTACGATGATCTCATCTCCTATTTTATCTAACATAGTCTTCAAGATAGGTTCTTGACCTATTAACAAACAAAGAGAATGAGAAATAAAGTATACAGAAAAGTGTTCACATACTGTCCTCTTTAACTCAAGCGTATCCAAGTAAACTCCTGGACCAGAGCTCTACCTTGCAGAAACACTTGAGGGAAAGCAGTCCTTAGGACCTATCTCCACGGATAATCTTTTAGCAACAGTCGCGCCTGGGATAAACCCCATTGGCTACGATGCTGCCACTACAAAGCTCCATGGATAATCTCGAGACCTCATTTCCTTCCTTTTTTTCCTTCTTTCTTAAATCAGTGTTTTTTTTTTTTTTATTATTAAGATTTTATTTATTTATTCATGAGAGACACAGAGAGAGGCAGAAACGCAGGCAGAGGGAGAAGCAGGCTCCATGCGGGGAGCCCGATGTGGGACTCGATCCCGGGACCCCAGGATCCTGCCCTGAGACGAAGGCAGATGCTCAACCCCTGAGCCAGTCAGGTGCCCTTAAGACCTCGTTTCTAAGTAATATGGAAGAGAAGTGAGGGAGAGGGAAGTACAGAGTGTCCCCCGAGTCTTCTGATTTCGGCAAACTCCTCCCCTGTAATAAAACACCCAGAAATGCTAGATACAAGAAACACTCTGCCATGTGTTCAGCTGAGCTTTCGTGAGAAGGAGGTAAATCTCCATGGGGTCCAGCAAGGAGGCCGGCCGCAGGCCAGGCAGGATGTGGAAGCTGCTGCTGCTGCGGACCTAGTTCGGGGGTGCGGAGGGAAACTGGGGAGGACGGGGGGAGCCTGTTCCACTTACCACAGTTTCTCAGGGACAACATTCTCTTGATGTTGCCGATCTTGTCATTGATGCACGAGCACAGCTGCTCCAGATCGGAGGACGCCATGACTTCGAGCCTGTGAAGAAAGACACAGGCGCTTACGGGAGAAAAAAAAAAAAAAAAAAAAAGCAAGGCCGGACCTGTTCACGTTCGAGATGTGACAGCGAATACCCAGGGGATCCCAGCTCCTTGAAAAGCAGGGACACCGAATGTCAGCCGGTCCTGCGAAACGCAGTTTTTAGCCCGAGTGCAGTACGGGCCGGGCCGGACCTTCTGGGATCCGCGCATCCCGGACCCAGCACGGCGGCTCGGGGCACACACGCGCCACTCCTACGTCATCGAGACGGCGCCGACGCGGTCTTACACGGGAACCTCAACCCCCACCGGAGAGCGCGGCGCCGGGCCGGGCCGGGCCGCGAGGTGGGGAGGAGCGCCCGCCCCCCGCCTTCCGCCGGACCCCGACGCCAGGCGCCACCCTCGCGCGGGCCCGAGGGCAGAGCCACTCGCGGCGCGACCGCGGGCCGCCGGGACTCGCCTGGAAAGCCGAGGGTCGCGACCCGCCACTCCGGGAGCCGGATTCCAAGTGCCCGCCCGGACGCGGCGCCGCGCAGGCGCACCTCGGCGCTTCCGGAACGCGGGCTCCGCGGAGGCTCCAGTTCCGGCGTCTTCCGGGCGGGGCGGGGCCTGAGGTGGGCGGGGCCGAGGTGACGGGGGACCCGGGCGGGGCCTGGGGTGGGCGGGGCCGGGCCTGGGTGGGCGGAGCCGCGGAGGCCGGAGCCCCAGTGCGCCCTGCAGTGTGGACGGCCACCCGGCGGGGGCCCGGCGCTGCGGGAATCAAATGGCGAGGCCCAACAGTGGGTCTCCAAGTTGGCTGCACGGTACGGTCGCCAGGGGCAGCTTGCACAAATGCCAGTGCCTACCCTGGACCCCAAGTCCCTGAAATCAGGCTCTCTGCAAGTGGGTTCCACGCCCTGATATTTTAAAAAGCATCCCAGATAATCCCCAAAAGCACTCGAGTTGGTGAGCTTAAAGACAAGGACCTTGTTTTCGTCGAGTTTACAGCCTCTGTAAGGGCAAATACAAATTTAAGCAAAGAATAAGGTTAATTCTTCCTGTTGGAAAAAAAAAAAAAAAAAAAAGGGAAAGTATCCCCGAGCTGGTGTGGCAGCTCCACAGTCATCAACTATCCAGATTCCTTCTATCTCCGGGTGCCACTGTCCATAGCATCATGCATTCTGGCCGTCGGGTGCCTGGGATGTAAGATAACCCTGCCAGGTCCTTCCTCAGGTCTTGTTCTAATTGGAAAAGAGGCAAAGGGTAACAGGTTCACTTACCAGCTGAGCCACCACCTTTAAAGAGGTCTTTTTGGAAGCCACACCCAGTGGCTTTCTGCTTTTCACAGGTCATTCACATCTGCAAAGAAGACTGAAAGAAAAAAAAATAATTCAAAAAAAGTTTTTTTTTTTTTTTTTTTTTTTAGACAGATTGTGTCCTCAACCATTATAGGCAGGCGTCCTGTTTATGAGGGAGAAGAAGAGCACAGATTCCGGGTAGGCAAACAGCAGCCTTGGCCATTTCTACTTATGACTTTTAAAAACTTGTGGAAATTTTCAAACTTACAAAGTTAGAATAGGATAATGAACCTCATGCTCCACCCATCACCCCAGCTTCAACCATTATTAATTTTTCTCAAATCTTGTTTCATCTGTACCTCCTCTATTCTCATCCTTTTCCTACTGGAAGATTTTTTTTTTTTTTTGGGGTTACTGGAAGATTTTGAAGCAAATTTCAAATATTATATCTTTTCATCCAAAAACATGTACATATTTATCTCCTGAAGATAGAAATTCTTTAAAAATTACCATGTTACCATTATCACACACAAATATTTTAACAATTATTTCTGAATAACAAATATCTAGCCAATGTTTCCCCTGATTGTATCATTGTTATTTTAAAAACTACTGGTTTGTTTGATTTAGAATCCAAGTAAGAGGGGCACCTGGGTGGCTCAGTGGGTTAAGTGTCTGTCTTTGGCCCAGGTCACGATCCCAGGGTCCTGGGATGGAGCCCCACGTGGTGGGGGTGGGGGGTGGGGGGTGGTCTGTGCTCAGCAGGGAGCCTGCTTCTCCTTCTACTTCTGCTGTTCCTCTTGCTTGTGCTCTCTGGCTTGTGCTCACCCTCTCTCTCTCTGTTAAACAAATAAATACAATATTTTAAAAAATAGAATCCAACTAAGTTACACATTATTTGATTGATACATGTTTTATGTTTCTTTTGATTTTGACACATCTACTTATCTAAAGCTAAAGTCCTTTAACAGGAACAAAAGTCTTTCATCGTAGGACTAAATGTAAGGCTTCAAATGTCAATATCTAAGAAAAATAACACAGTAACACAAATTCACTCTGTAGCATCAAGGACAAACATTATCAGGTTATTTCCCATGAGAATATAAACAGGAAGACCAAGAGCACTGAGTACCAGAGGAGAGGGGGAGGGACACCTGGGTGGCTCAGTGGTTGAGCATCTGCCCCTGGTTCAGGGCGTGATCCTGAAGTGTTGGGATCGAGTCCCGAATCGGGCTCCTTGCAGGGAGCCTGCTTCTCCCTCTGCCTGTGTCTCTGCCTCTCTCTGTGTCTTTCATGAATAAATAAACAAAATCTTAAAAAAAAAAAAAAAGAAGAGAGGGGGGAAAATGTGGAAAAAATATACAAAAGAGCAATTGGACTGCACTGGCTGGTTCATATTTCTTCCTACAACAGGATTATTTATCAGGACTTCAAGTGCAATGACAGAAACTCAATCCAAACTGACTTAAACAGGGAAAAAAAAAGACTTTATTTGACTCATAAAACTGTAAAGTGTGCATGTGTGTCTTCAGTTACAGCTGGACCCAGGAACTCAAACATCGCATTAAAGAGCCATCTCCATCTCCCAGCTCTGCATTCCTCTGTGCTGATTCCAGTCTCAGGCAGGCTTTTCTCTATGGTGACTGCTGGTACCTCTAGACTTACACTCTAATCGGTTAGCAGTTCTTGCTTTGCTAAAAGATCTAGCAAAAGTCCCAGGATCTCACCTCATGGTCTAATTTGGATCGTGTGCACAGTCTTAAATTAATCAGCATGTTTAGGGGAGTGGAATGGTCTGCTTGGCTAGATACTCTGGAGCTCGAGTTAGGACAATCCTACCCAAAACATGGGGTCTGAGAGTAGAACGGAAGCAGTTTCTGAAATGTTATTTACGGAGAAGGAGGAGGAAGTTGGGAGGGGTTGTTCTGAGCAAAAATTTGTTGGAGAAAAGCAAGAGTTCAGGGTGATGGTGAGTTCTCACTGGCTGAGTTGGGAGAGCTAGATGATTTCTCTTAGGGGATACAATGCACATCTTTCTCCCTTGGGGCCTATTATTAATGATTCCCTCCTGTTGATAATTCTGTTGAGGTCTATAATTGACAATTCTTTCTATAATTGACATGGAATGGTAAGACCCCTCCCTTGTAGCCTCCTGACTCCACCTTAGAGAGGTTTCCCTTGATTAATTTTTACGAGAGCAAGAAGTAAGAAATTGCTGGATTGGTCCTTAGAAGAAATATAAGAGAAATTACAAGAGCAAAAAAGCAATGTGAACGCAAGTCTTCAGGGAAAAATAACATCGGGAAACTTGTTGCGAACTTAGTCTAATTCAGGTATTTTACACATATTACCCTGGTTAATCTTTGTAATGAACTTATGGATACATACAATTGTGATCTATGTTTTACAGATGGCAAACTGGGGCTTATAATTAAGTAACTTGCCCAAGTCAGTATCTCAGAGCCTGTCCTCTTTCCCATGTATTCTCTTCGAGCGGGGAGGAGGAGGAGGAGGAGGAGGAGGAGGAGGAGGAGGAGCGGAGGAGGAGGAGGAGGAGCGGCGGAGCGAGGAGGAGAGAGGGAGGAGGAGGAGGGAGCGGAGGAGGAGGAGAAGGAGAGTGAGAAGAGAAGGATGAAATAAAGGGAGGAAGAGAAGAGCATAATATAGCGTGCTTATTCTTTATCGGCTTATTCTCTTCTTTTTCTTCTCTCTTATTCTTCTTCTCTTTGGTGTCTTCTTCTCTTCGCTTATTCTTTCTCTTCTTCTTCTTCTTCTTCTTCTTCTTGTCTTTTTCTTGCAGCTGGGAGTCAAGTTTAATTTCTGGATGTCCCCAAATCAGAATCAACTAAGTTCCTCATTATAGAAGAAAGATCAAAAATCTCTTTAAGCAACAAAACTGCATTTATGGGAAGCTCAGGAAATAGTTAATCCTCTGGTTTTGACAGTGAATAGTGATCAATAAATCTGGGGACAGCTTCATAGCTCTCCTTTCAGAAGATGGAAGGCCCGTTGTAGTAGGTGAGGTGCATTCTGAGATGTGTCACACTGATCAGAAATAGGTCTGACCCTTTGGGGACTAATAACATTCAAGGCATATTGCATTTTTACATTTTCTACTAAACTACCCTCCTTTATAAAGCTTGTTTTTAGGAGCCATTTTCCAACTGACAACGTTAAAATCCAAGGCATATACTCATGTGACAGTTCTCACAGGGATAATTTCCTAGTTCTCATTACCTGTCATGACAGCTGAGGCGAAATCATCGCAGAAAATCAAACACCTCACTTTTACAATGTTTCATACCCTAAAATGATTTATACCTCTGGTGGCTTTTTTTTTGGGGGGGGGTTGTGTTTGTTTGGTCGATTGAAGGTAGTTTTATTTTGTTTTTTGTTTTTGAAACTAAAGGGAAGAGGAAAAAGAAAAGCTTCCTACACTGTCCCCCTAGTGTTCTTTCCTCATTTTATGGAGTTTATCCGGAGTGTACTTTTTTTAGTATTGTAGTTAGAGCCCCAATTTCTGGGCCACGAGAGTGCCCTTAACAGTCTCAGAGGTATGTTGTATGATTTGAGGCAGGGAAGGAAAGTTACCAGCACAAAAACTACACATACTCTCTCTCTCTCTCTCTGATGTCTAGAATTCTACCCATTAGTGAGACAGAGGAATATGGGGGAAAAATATCAGAGGACCTTTCAGTAGTCCTAGCTCAGTCATTAACTGGCTCTGTGAACTTGAGAAGTACTACTTGAGTAGATGATTTCTGAGATTGTGTCCAGCTCAAAGCATTCAGGTTTTTTCCTTCTGAAAAGTATTTCCCTCTTCCTGTGACCTGCTTTTAAACATAAACACTGGGTGGAGAGTAATGGACTTTTAAGTTGGGGGTGGGATTAAGACTGTCCCACAGATTTTCCTTTCCCTACTTCTTTACAAATGTCCCCCAAATAAGTTCTTTTTTTAAATCCTCTCCTTTCAAAAATCACTAATAATTGGTAACCACCAGAGATAATGTAAGGTAATAAACTTCAAAAACTGATGTCAAGGAGGGAAAAACAATCCTATCACCACCTTGAAATCATATGGAAGAACCCATATATCTATGAATTGAAGGAAATCTGAAGATTACCAATTGAAGGATACCCTTTCTTTCCCCCACTGTTCTTGGTCATTGCTCTCTCTCTCTCTCTCTGAGTCTAATTTCCTATTTCTCTTGGGAAATGACCCAAAGTTGAGAGTACTCCTCAAAGGGATGGACTAATACTTGAAATTGTGCAAAGCAGAATACTGATTCAGTGCATTTAACAATAAAAATGAAAAGGGGGGGGCAAAGAAGGACGAAACCATGCAGATATTGATAAAGAAAATGATCTACAGGAATACATATTTAAAAGAATAACAAGAGGGGTGCCTGTGTGGCACTGTCAGTTAAGCATCCGACTCTTGGTTTCAGCTCAGGTCATGATCTCAGCACCCTGGGATAAGCCCCATGTCTGGCTCCCCACTCAGCGCAGAAGTCTGCTCAAGTGTCTTTCTCCCTCTCTCTCTGCCCCTCTCCCCCCACTTGAATAAGTAAATGAATCTTTAAAAAATTAAAGGAATAGCAATAAATTTTATATCTATATGAACTGTATATATACTAATTAAAATTAAGACCACATCAAGAAGAGAAATAAAAGAAACAAAAAAGAGAGCATCAGATTTAAAAATATAAGTTGAAGTTCCAAACAACACCATTACAAAATACACTGAATTGCAAATAGCAGGGAATAGAAGAGACACCATTGAAAATCAAGTTATGGGGATGTCTAGGGAGCTCAGTGGTTGAGCATCTGCCTTCACCTCAGGTGGTGACCGTGGGGTCCTGGGATTGAGTCCCACATTGGGCTCCCCGCAGGGAGCCTACTTCTCCCTCTGCCTGTATCTCTACCTCTCTCTGTGTGTCTCAAACTAATTAATTAATTAATTAATTAAATCTTTAAAACAAAAGAAAAGCTTAAGATGATCATAGTACATGCAGTTGAAGAAAAAGAAATTAAAGAAACACAGAGAAGCCCACAGAAACAGAAAATAGAAATATTCCAACATGAGGATAATTTGTGTCCTAAATGCAAAATGCCCCCAAAATGTGCCAGAAGATTTAGTAAAAGGAGATTACGCAGAAAAAAATTTAGATGGAAATGCTCACTGCATTCCAGGAAAATTTATTAAGGGATACTTTGCAACTACAAATAATCAAGTTAAGTCATTCAACTTTAAGGATAAAGAAAGAATAAGCATTTGGGTGAAAGTCTGATTAAAAGAAGGGAAAAAATCTGGCTAGGTGGCCTCTGACAATTGCTCTAAAATTTCCTCCCATATTTTTATTTTGAAAAATTTCACACATACGTAAAAATGTCAAGAGTTGAACACCAAATACTCACATACCCTTCACATAAATTCTTCAAATTTAAACATTTTGCAATTTTGTCCTTCCTACATATCTATGCATAAACAGTAATGGTTTTAAAACTCCACAAATATTATAGTGTATTGGAAATTCTAGGGACATCACTAGAAAGGGGAAAAATTAGAGAAGAAGACAAACCATTAGAGATTCATAACCCTAGGAAACAAACAAAGGGTTGCGGAAGGGGAGGGGGTTGAGGGGATAGAGTGACTGGAGTTTCTCAGTTAACTCTGTTTCTCAGAGTTAAGTCTACCTCATTTCCCTCATGCCTCCCCAGGTTCTTTTGACATAGTTTCTAAAACCTGTAGGTGAGAGGGAAGTGGAAAGCTGCACTCCAGAACGCTTGCTGCTCACAGTTAACTACACAGCATGTCCAGCTACACACCTCCACTCCTGCGACGATACCTTCTACCTCCCTTATGTGAGAAGCTAGTGGAAAGCTGCAGTGCAGTAATGCTTGTGTCTCTGAGTTCAGTACAGCACATTTCCACAGCACCTCCTCACCCACAGTGGAGCTAGCTACTAACCCCCATAGGTGAGAAGATAGATGCCAGCTGCATTCAAATAATGTTTCTTTCTGAGTAGTGAGCACAGTGCCTTTCCATGGGCCTCCACACCTACTGTGGACATAGTTCTAACTCTCTTTTGTTAGAAGCTTGTCAGTAGCTGCCTTCAAGGAATGCTTGTTTCTCAGAGTGAAGTATATCACATTTTCCTTGAGCCTCCACATATTTTTTTGATATAGGTTTTAATACCTTTAGGTGAGAGGGTGGTAGGGTAGGGGTGGAGGTAGGTCTAGATATAAGTGTAACGTTTTGTTAGCTTATGTGTTGGGGTAGTGTTTGGTTTCAAGTTAGGGTAAACATAGGGTTAGGTTTTAGGATTAGTGTTATGGTTAGGGGTAGCTGTAGGGTTAGAGTTATTGTTAGGTGTTGGTATAGGAGTAAGTTTATGGATTGGGGCTGGGTATGGTAGGTTTGGGGGTAAGTGCAGGGCACTGATAGGTGTAATGGTAGTGGTTGGCTTAGGGGTAGGTATAGCAGTAGGAATAGATGTAGGAGTAGGCCTATGGTAGCAGTAAGAGTAGGGATGGGGTAGCGGAAGCCATTGAGTTAGTGGTAGGGGTAGGGTTAGGGGGACAGGTATATGTATTGGCAGGGATAGAGGTAGGATGATGGTTTGGAGTATAATTACATGTAGGGTTAAGGGAAAGGTTAAGGCAGGGGTATGGGATGGGATAGGGGTACAGGTAGGACTATTGATAGCGGTAAGGGTAGCACTAGGGTATGGGTAAGTGTAGTGGGTAGTGGTAGGGCAAATTGTTAGAATGGGATGTGGATAGCGATAGGGACAAGAGTAGATAAAGATGTACAAGGTTAGTGTTGGGGTAGGTTTAGGGATAGGAGTAGGAGTAGGAATAGGTGTAGGGTAAGTTGTAGGGGAAGGGAAAGGGTTAGTATTAGGGGTTAGGGTGGGGAAAGGGTAGATTTAAGAGTAACTGTAGAGGTAGGTTTGGGTTACATGTAGAAGTAGGGTTAGAGATAGGGGTGATGGAGGAGGTGTATGGGTATGTATAGGAAAGTGGAAGGCAAGTAGGCATAGGTGTAGTGGAAGGGGTAGGGATTGGAAAGAGTAGGGGTAGTGGTAGATTAAGTTTAGGGTTAGAGAGGAGTAGACATAGACTGAAGGATCGGTTAAGGTAGGTGTAGGGTTAGGGTAGGTTTCAGGGTATGGATAGGGGTAGGGATAGGAATAGTTTAGGTGTAGAGTATGGGTAGATGTAGGATTGTTTTTATACAGGTGTACAGATAGGGTTATTGCTCGGTGTATAGGTAGGCATGGGGATAGGGATAGTCGTAGATCAGGTCAGGGGTTTGGGGTTGAAGGGGTAGGTATAGGGTTATGTGTAGATGTAGGGCTAGGGGTTGAGGTTGGATTAGGAGTAGGGGTAGAGCTAAGAGTAGTGGTTGGGGTATTAATCATGTTAGGGGTATGAGTAGGGTTAGGGGTACCATTAGGGGTAGGTGCAGTGGTCGGGTCAGAGGTAGCTGTAGATGTAGGGTAGGGTGAGGGTTGTGGTAAGGTTAGTCTTATAGGTAGGGGTACTGATAGGGGTAGGGGTAGTAGAGGGGTTAAGGGTAAGAGTAGAGCTAGGGATATTGTTAGAAGTAGGGTGTGGGGGAAGGGTAGGGTTAGTGACACATGTAAATGTAGGAACAGGGATGGGCAAAGGGGTAGGAGTACATAGAGGTACTGTTAGGGTAAGGCATAGGAGTAGGGTTTTGATTAGGGGCAGGGTTAAGGTTAGGGTGAGGTAGGATTAGTTAGGGCTACTATTAGGTTTAAGAGTAAGGGTAGGACTAAGGTGAGGGGTAGTGGTAGATAGGGGTACCATTCAGGTTTGTCATAAGAATAGGTTTAAATGTAGGGGTAAGGCTAAGGTTAGAGGTATGGGTAGGAGTAGTTATGGATACCGTTAACA
Source organism: Canis lupus familiaris (assembly GCF_011100685.1). NCBI lineage: Eukaryota > Metazoa > Chordata > Mammalia > Carnivora > Canidae > Canis > Canis lupus. Next base: position 80,661,030 of record NC_049228.1, on the reverse strand, counting down.
TTAGTCATAGGAGTAGGATTAAGGGGAGGGGTAGGATTAAGGTTAAAGTTAGGGGTAGGAGTAGGATGAGGGTTAGCCTTAGGGTAGCATTAGGAATAGGTTAAGGTGTAGGGGTAGGGCTAGGGTTAGGGGTAGATGTGGGAGTAAAGGTCAAAGTGGGTAGGGGTATGGTAGGGTTGGGTTAGGGGTAGGGTTAAGGGTAGGGTCAGGGTATGATTAGGGGTAGGGCTAGCAGTTGGATTAGATGTAGGAATAGAGTTAATGGTAGGAGTAAGGAATAGTGTAGCAGTAAGTATAATGGTAGAGGTAGGGGTCGGATTAGCTTTTGGGTAGGAGTCAGTGTATAAGTAAGTTTAGTGGTGGGTGTCAAGGTAGTAGTAGGTGTTGGGGGAGGGTTCAATGTGGTGTAGAGGTATGGTTAGGAGTAGGTTTAGGATATGTGCAGCTGTAGGTTTAGGGGTAGGTATAGGTTTATGCCTAGGGCTAGGTGTACAGATAGGGGATAGGTAGGTTTAGTTTTAGCCTTAGGGGTCAGTGTATGGGTATGGGGGTCCTAGGTGTAGTGTTAGGGTAGGAGTAAGAGTGTGTGTAAGGATAGGACTAGGGGGAACGGGTAGTGGTAGATGTAGGGTTAGGGATAGCTGTAGGTGTAGGATTGGGGGAGGTATAGGATAGAGTTTAGCTGTAGGATTAAGTTTATGGTTACCTTTAGGGTTAGGGGTAAGGATAGAAGTAGTTGAAGGGGTATTCATAACGTTAGGTGTAGTGGTGTGTTTAATGGTATCGGTAGGGGTAAGTTTAGGAGGAGGGTTGGAGTAGATGTAGGGCTAAGGGTAAAGTTAGATATTGAGTTAGGCATGGAGTTTGGAGTACCTTTGAGGATAGTGTTAGGGTTAGGTTTAGGGGTTGGGGTTGGGGTAGGAGTAGGGTGAGGGTTAAGTGTCAGGTAAGTGTAGTAGTGGGGATATGTTTAGGGGTATGGGTAGGATTTGGTTTAGGTGTAGGGATATTTTTATGGGTAGACGTATGGCTCAGTTTAGGCGTAGGGGAAGGGGCAGTGTAGGGTTATGGGTAAAGTATTTGTAGAGTTAGAGCTATGGGTATGGGAAGTGGTAGGGTTAGGTTATGGGTAATGGTAGACATAGGGATAAGTTTAGGGGTAGGTTTAGGGCTAGGAGTAAAGTTTGGTGTAGAGTTAGGGGTAGGGTTCGGAGTACTATTATGAATAGGAGTAGGATTAGGTTTAAGAGTATGGTAAGAGTAGGGATAAGGGTAAAGATAGTGTTAAGTTTAAGGTTAGGACTAGGGATAGGGTTAGGGTGTTGGGGAATTGTAGAGTTAGTGATAACTTTATGCCTAGCAGTAGGGATAGGTTTAGTGGTAAGGGTAGGGGTATGGTTAGGTGTACTCTTAAGGTTAGGCATAGGTATAAGTTTAAGTGTAATGGTAGGGTCAGTGTTGGGGATAGGGATAAGAGTTAGGGTTAGTGGTAGGAGCAGTGTTAAGAATAGGGCTATTTTTGGTGTAGAAGTATGTGTAGGGTAGAGTAGGTTTAGGTTGGGGTAGGGGTAATGGTACTACTTGTAGGGGGTATGAGTGGTGCAAGGGTTAGGGTAGGTGTAGGGGTAGTACAGTACCAGTAGATGTAGTTGTAATATATGTGTAGGGGTAGGGGGTAGCTGAAGCGGTAAGATTGTGGAAAGGGTACTGGTAGGGTTAAGCGTTGTGATAAGGTAAGTGATGGCATAGAAGTAGGTTAGTGGTAGTGGTAAGATTAGTGGTAAGCTTAAAGGTAGGGTATGGTTATGTTAAGGATTATGGGTAGAGATTGGGTTTGTGTTAGGGTTTGGTGTAGGAGTAAGGTAGGATTAGGAGTAGGTAGGTTTAGGGGTAGGGACAGTTAGGTGTATGGGTAGGGTAGGTTCTCAGATAGGCATAGGAGTAGGTTTCAGGTTAATGTTAGGAGTAGGGGTATGGCTAGTGGTAGGGGTAGTGTTAGGGAGAGAATTAGGGGTAGGAGTAGGTAGGGGTAGGTGTAGGAGTACAGTTAGGTGTAGAAGTTTGGTTAGGGTATGACATAGGGATAACCATAGGGGTAGGAATAGTGATAGGGGTATGTGTAAGTTCGGGGTAGTGCTAGGGTGAGGAGTAGCTGTCGGGGTAGGTTCAGGTCAGGGTAGAGCCAGGGTTAAGGTTAGGAGTAGTAGTAGGAGTAGGGTCAGAAGTAGGGGTAAGGAAATATTAGGTGGTATGCATGGCGTTAGTGCTGGTGTAGGGTTAGGGGTAGGGGTAGGGGTAGTGGTAGGGTTAGGGGTGGGTTAGGTGTAGACTTAGGGATAGTGTTAGGAGTAGGGATAGAGCCAGGATGAGGGGTACAGGTAGGAGTAGGGTGAGGGCTACAAATATGGGTAGTGGTAAGGGTAGGTTTATGGTTAGAGTTAGAGTTAGGGTTACAGGTAGGTGCTTGGGTAGGGGTAGGGTTAGGGGTAAGGAAAGAGCAGTGTATGGTTAGTGGTAGGGGTAGTTGTAGGGATATAGTTAGTGTTAGAGATAAGGGAATGGTTAAGTATTGAATTAGCTGAAGGGGTATGGGTAGGAGTAGCTTTATGTGTAGGCCTAGGGTTATGTGTAGGGGTGGTTTTAAGGGTAATGGTAGTGTTCTGGGTTAGAATGTGGTTAGAATTAGGGTTAGGACTAGCATTAGTGTTAGATATAGGGGTAGAGGTCAGGTTAGGGATACCGGTAGTGGTAGGTGTAGGGTTAGGTAGAAAGGCGTAGTGGAACGGATAGAGGTAGGTGTAAGTTTAGTGGTAGCAGTAGAGATATTGTAAGAGTCGTGGTAGTGGTAGGTTAGGGTGAGGGGTACGGAGGGGTAGATGTAGGCATAAGGATCAGGTAGGGTTGGTGTAGGGCTAGGGTAAGGTTAGGGTTAGTGTTAAGGTAGGAATACAGGTATGAGTAATGATAGTGGTAGCTGTAGGGTAGGGGTAGGGTTAGCAGTAGGTTTTAAGGTAAGGTAGGGGTAGTGTTAAGGCTAGGGTAATTGGTAAGCTTAGGGATAGGTATAAATGTAGGTTAGGTTTAGGAGTTGGGGGTGTGGTGTTCAGGGTAAGCTCAGAGATAGGTGTAGGGCTATTGGTTGGAGCAGGGGTAGGGTTACAGGTAGCTGTCAGGGTATGGGTTATGGATTAGGGGGTAGGGTTTGGTATAGGCTTAGAGATAAAGAAGGCAGCAGGGTCAGAGGTAGGTGTAGGTGTAGGGTAGGAGTAGGGGTAGTACTAGGGTAGGGTAAGGAGAGTTGTAGGGTGAGGCTTATATGTAGGATTACTGGTAAGGATAGGAGTAGGTTTAAGTGTAAGAGTAGAGTTAGGTATAGGGAAGGGGTAGCATATGGGGGAAGAATATGTTAAGTGTTAGGTGTATGGGTAGGAGGAGTAAGGATGGGGGTAACAGTAAGGGTAGGGGTAAGATTTGGGATAGGGTTATGGGTAGGTGTTGAGGTAGGTTTAGGAGATTTTTTTGGGTCAGTGTAGGCTTAGGGTTAGGTGTACTGTAAGTATTTGTGTAGGAATAGAGTTAGTGGTGGGGTAGGGGTAGCGTTAAGGTTAGAGTTAGGGGTATATGTAGCGCAGGATTAGGGGCAGTGATAGGTTTCTTTTTTTTTTTTTAATTTTTTTTTTATTTATTTATGATAGTCACACAGAGAGAGAGAGAGGCAGAGACATAGGCAGAGGGAGAAACGGGCTCCATGCACCGGGAGCCCGACGTGGGATTCGATCCCGGGTCTCCAGGATCGCGCCCTGGGCCAAAGGCAGGCGCTAAACCGCTGCGCCACCCAGGAATCCCTAGTGATAGGTTTCTGATATGGGTAGGGGTACTGGTAGAAGTAGTGGTATGTTTAGGTTTGAGTGTAAGGGTAGAAGTAGGGAAAGGGGTAGGGGTAGGGTAAGTCATTGTAGTTTGTTTAGTGATTGGAGTAGGGATAGTGGAAGCAGTATATGGAGGGGAGGTTATGAGTAGGCATATGCGTTGGTGTAAAGTTAGATTTAGGGTTAACTTAAGGCAAGGGGTATGTGATCGGGTTGGGTTAGGTGTGGGGTTAGGGTTAAGGGTAGGTGTAGCAGTAGGGTGAGATGAAGGAATAGGTGTAGAGTAGGAGTAGGGAAAGGATTAGTGTAGGTGTAGCAGTAATTGTAAGGATCCGATAAGGGTATTGGCAAGGGTAGAGTTAGGAGTAGTTTAAAGGGTAAGGGGAGAGGTAGGGATGGGGTGCGGGTAAGAATTGGAGGAAGTGTAGGGTTAGTGATAGGGATAGGTTTAGGGAAGGGCGTAGAGTTAGATGTAGGAGTAGTGTTTGGTGTTCCGGAGGGGTGTGTAGAGTGAGGGTTATGGGTAGGAGTAGAAGAGAGAAGAGAGGTTGGGGTAGGGGAAGGGTTAGTTGTTGGGTTAGCAGTAGGGGTACAAGTAGTTGTAGGTGTAGGGTACTGTTAGGGTTAATGGTAGGCATAGGGTGATGGTCATCGGTACAGGTGGATATGGTAGGTTGGGGGTAGGATTATAGATAGGGTTAGCAGTAGGGGTAGTGGTAAGGATAGTTTAAGATGTAGAAGTAGGGCTAAGATTAGGTGTAGAATTAGGAGTAGGGGTATGGGTATAGGTATGGATAAGGGTAGGGTAGGGAGTGGAGTTGGGTAGGGGTAATGAAAGTTGTAGGTTCAGGGTTAATGGTAGGGGTAGGGGAGTGATAGGTTAAGGTGTAGGGGTAAGGCTAGGATTCCTTGTAGATGTAGGAGTAGGGGTATATGTTTAGGTATGGGGAGGGTTAAGGGCATGGTTATGGGTAGATTTATGGATGGGTTAGGGATTGGGGTTGGGTTACGGGTTGGGATAAAGGTAGTGCAAGATGTAGGGGTACAGTGAGGGTAGGAGTAGCAGTAGTGTTGGAAGTAGGGATAACCTTAGATATAGGAGTAGGTATATGATTACAGTAGCAGTGGGAACAAGGTTAGGTGTATGTGTAGGAATAGATTTAATGGAAGGTGTCGGGATAGTTGAATGGGTTTGAGGAAGCGCTGGGCTAAGGGTAGGTTCAGCGTTAGGATTGGGGTTAGAGGTACATTTAGGGGTATGTGTAGGGGCAAAGTTACGTGTTGTGTAGGTTTATGGTTAGGGGTATGTGTGGGGTAGGGTTAGAGGTAGGGCTTGAGTTAGGACCAGTGGTAGGAGTAGGGTAGGGGAACGAGCTGTGGTTGGGGTAGGTTTAGGGATAGGTTTATCAGTAAAGGTAGTGGTGGAGTTTGGTGTTGGGGTAGGATTAGGTTGAGGGATAGGTTATGAATAGTGTTAGAGGTAAGATTAAGGGTAAGAGTAGGGTTAGAATTATGGGTAGGGGAAGGGATAGGATTAAGGGTAGGTATAGGGTTAAATGTAGATGTAGGGCAAAGATAAACTCAAAATGGATGAAAGCTCTAAATGTGAGACAAGAATCCATCAAAATCCTAGAGGAGAACACAGGCAACACCCTTTTTAAACTCGGCCACAGCAACTTCTGGCAAGATACATCTATGAAGGCAAGGGAAACAAAAGCAAACATGAACTATTGGGACGTAATCAAGATAAAAATCTTCTGCACAGCAAAACAAACAGTCAACAAAACTAAAAGACAACCTAGAGAATGGGAGAAGATATCTGCAAATGATGTATCAGATAAAGGGCTAGTTTCCAAGATCTATAAAGAACTTATTAAACTCAACAGCGAAGAAACAAACAATCCAATCATGAAATGGGCAAAAGACATGAACAGAAATCTCACAGAGGAAGACATAGACATGGCCAACAAGCACGAGAAAATTCTCCGCATCACTTGCATCAGGGAAATACAAATCAAAACCACAATGAGATCCCACCTCACACCAGTGGGAATGGGGAAATTTAACAAGACAGGAAACCACAAATGTTGGAGAGGATGTGGAGAAAGGGGAACCCTCCTGGACTGTTGGTGGGAATGTGAACTGGTGCAGCCACTCTGGAAAACTGTGTGGAGGTTCCTCAAAGAGTTAAAAATAGAGCTACTCTATGACCCAGCAATTGCAGTGCTGGGGATTTACCCAAAATATACAGATGCAATGAAATGCCGGGACACCCGCACCCCAATGTTCATAGCAGCAATGTCCACAATAGCCAAACTGTGGAAGGAGCCTCGGTGTCCACCGAAAGATGAATGGATAAAGAAGCTGTGGTCTATGTATACAATGGAATATTCCTCAGCCATTAGAAACGACAAATACCCACCATTTGCTTTGACGTGGATGGAACTGGAGGGTATTATGCTGAGTGAAGTAAGTCAATCAGAGAAGGACAAACATTGTATGGTCTCATTCATTTGGGGAATATAAAAATAGTGAAAGGGAATAAAGGGGAAAGGAGAAAAAAATGAGTGGGAAATATCAGAAAGGGAGACAGAACACGAAAGACTCCTAACTCTGGAAAACGAACTAAGGGTGGTGGAAGGGAAGGTGGGCGGGGGGAGGGAGTGACTGGGTGACAGGCACTGAGGTGGGCACTTGACGGGATGAGCACTGGGTGTTATTCTATATGTTGGCAAATTGAACACCAATAAAAAATAAATTTATAAAAAAAAAAACAAAAAACAACAAAAAAAGATGTATTTACGTCTACAGAAAAAAAAAGAAAGATGAATGGATAAGGAAGATGTGGTCTATGTATACAATGGAATATTCCTCAGCCATCAGAAACGACAAATACCCACCATTTGCTTCAACATGGATGGAACTGGAGGGTATTACGCTAAGTGAAGTAAGTCAATCAGAGAAGGACAAACATTATATGGTCTCATTCATTTGGGGAATATAAAAAATAGTGAAAGGGAATAAAGGTGAAAGGAGAAAAAATGAGTGGGAAATATCAGTGAGGGTGACAGAACATGAGAGACACCTAACTCTGGGAAATGAACAAGGGGTAGTGGAAGGGGAGGTGAGCGTGGGGTTGGGGTGACTGGGTGATGGGCACTGAGGGGGACACTTGATGGGATGAGCACTGGATGTTATGCTATATGTTGGCAAACTGAACTCCAATAAAAATAATAAAAATAAAAATTAAATAAAAATTTAAAAAAGGTGGGTGTAGGGGTAATGGTAGGGTTAGGTGTAGTGGTAGGTGTATGGGTACATTTAGGGATCGGGTAAGGCATAGGTATAGGTATAGATTTAGGGGTGGGGGTAGGATTACCATTACGGGTAAGTGTTGGGGTAAGAGAAGAGTTAGGAGTAGATGAAGGCCTAGGCATGGAAGATCGGTAGTGATAAGAGTAGTTTTTGGTGTAGAGATACGGGTAGGAAGTAGTGTAGGGTTAAGGTTGGGGGTAGGGTTGAGGGTAGCTGTGAGAAGCAAATGGCCATTAGTCTCTAACAGAAGGGAGATAGAACCGATCACAGCAGTCAGTTGGAGGTACAGTGGAAATGCACTGTACTTCCTCTAAAAACAAGAGGTCCTTGACTAAAGCTTTCAAATAGTCTCATAAGGGAGTTAGAACATAAAATAAAAGTACGTGTGGAGGCTCAAGGGAAATGTGATATACTTTGAGAAACAAAAGTTCCTTGAATGCAGCTTCCGAAAGCCTCTAACATAAGGGAGTTAGAACCTATGTCAACAATAGGTGTGGGGGCCCAATGGAAATGCACTGTACATAATTCCGAGAAGCAAGAATTCCTCGAATGCAGCTTTCAACTTGCCTCTAAGAAAAGAGAGCTTGAATCTATCTCGATAGGTGTGTAGGCGCAATAGAGGGGAGCTGTACTTAACTATAAGAAAGAAGCATTTTGTGAATGCAGCTTCAACTGGCATCTCACATATGGAATTTAGAACCTATCTTAACTGTAGGTGTGGAGGCACAAAGGAAATGCGATGTAGTTGACTCAGAGAAACAAGCATTCCTTGAATGAGACTTAAAACTAGACTCTCATGTAAGGGAGTTGGAAACCATGTCTAAAGATTACAGATGGAGTAGCAATGGGTGTAGGAGTATGTTTAGATATAGGGGTAGTGATAGGCACTGGGGTACTGGTAGTCATAGTTTCTACAGGTAGGGTTAGAGGTAGGTTTATGGTTAGGTGTAGAGGTAGCTGTAGGGTAGGAGTAAGTTTAGGATAGATGTAGAGATAGTGGTAGGTGTAGTGGTTGGGTTAAGGGAAGGGGAAGTGTTAGGGTTGGGTTAGACATAAGGGTAAAGTTAGGGTTAGGTTATTCTTAGGGGTAGTGTTAGGTGTCAGTATAGGGTAAGCATAGGGTTAGGGGTTAGGATTAGTATTATGGTAAGAGGTAGCTGTAGGGTTAGGGTTAGTGGTTGGTGTAGGTTTAGGAGTCAGTTTTTGGATTGGGGCAGGGGTGGGTAAGTTTTGGGGTAAGAGCAGGGGTACTGATTTGTGTAGGAGTAGTGGTAGTCATAGGGGTAGGTATAGCAGTAGAAGTAGATATAGGGGTAGGATAGCAGTAAGAGTAGGGATAGGTGTAGGGGTAGACATACAGTTAGTGGTAGGGTTAGGGTTCAGGCTAGGAGTACAGGTATGTGTAGGGCAGGGATAGAGGTTGATTAGAGGTTGGGGTAGAGTTGCAAGTAGGGTTAGGGGAAGGGGTAGGGTAGTGGTATGGGTTGGGATAGGGGTACAGGTAGCGCCATTGGTAGTGGTATGGGTAGGGCTAAGGTATGGGTAAGTGTAATGTTAGGGGTAGTGGTAGGCGAGTTGTTAGGAAGGTGTGTGGGTAGCAGAAGAGGCAAGAGTAATAAAGATGTAGGGGTAGGTGTAGGGGAAGGAATGGGGTATATGGAATGGTAGTATTAGGTATAGTTGTAGGGGTAGGAGTAGGAGTAGGGATAGGTGTAAGGGTAGTTGTAGGGGAAGGGGAAGGGTTAGGGTTAGAGGTAAGAGTGGGGAAAGGGAAGTTTTAAGAGTATGTGTAGAGGTAGGAGTCAGAGTAAGATTTGGGGTGGGGGTGAGGGAGCAGTAGATGTACAGGTATGGGTACAGTTAGGATTATGGGTAGGGTTAGGGGTATTTTGAGGGTAGGTTTGGGATTAATTTTTTGGCTAGCATTTGGGATTGAGGTAGGAGTAGAGGTTAAGTTTAAGAATAGGAATAGTGTAGGGGCAGCCCAGGTGGCTCAGTGGTTTAGCACCTCCTTTGGTCCAGGCCGTGATCCTGGAGACCTGGGATCGAGTCCCACATCAGGCCCCCGCATGGAGCCTGCTTCTCCCTCTGCCTGTGTCTCTGCCTCTCTCTCTCTCTCTCTCTCTGTCTCTAAGAATAAAAAAAAAAAAAGAATAGGAATAGTGTAGCAGTAAGGGTAAGGATAGGGGTAGATTAGCTTTAAGGGTAGGGATAGGGATAAAGGATGTTTAGGGATAGGGTTCAGGGTAATCGTAGGTGTTGGGGGAGAATTGAATTAGGTGTAGAGTCAGGGTTAGGAGTAAGTTTAGAGTTATGGGTAGCTGTAGGTGTATGGGTAGAGCTTGGGTTATGGTTATGGTTAGGTTTACAGGTAGGGGAAGGGGTTATGGGTAAGGGTAAGTTTAGCCATAGGGGTAGGAGTAATTTACAGGTAGGGCTATGTGTAGTGCTAAGGTAGGATTAAAGGTGTGTTTAAAGATAGAAGTAGGGGTAGGTAGGGGTAGTGGTAGGTGTAGGTTTAGGGGTCGTTGTGTTGGTTTGCAGGAGTTGTAGGGGAAGTGTTTGCTGTAGGAGGACCTACTCCTACAGGGTTAAGGGGAGGGGTAAGGGTGTGGTAAGGGTAAGCTTAAGAGTATGTGTAGAGGTAGGTGTAGGGTTGGGTGTAGGTATAGGGCTAGGGGTAGAGGTAGGAGTAGCAGGTGTATGGGTATGGGTAGGGATAGTGGTAGATTTGGAGTAGGGTTAGGGTTAGGGGTATGGCTAGCAACTTGGTTTGAAGTAGGAGTAGAGGTAAGGATAGGAGTAAGGAATAGTGTAGCAGTAAGTGTAAGGGTAGGGGCAAGGGTAGGATTAGCTTTAGGGGTAGGGTAGAATTATTTTTAGGGATAGGGTTCAGGGTAGTCTTACATGTTGGGGGAGAGTTGAGTAAGGTATAGGGTTAGGGGTAGGAGTAGGGTCAGGCTTAAGGATAGGGTTGAAGGGGATCCCTGGGTGGTGCAGCGGTTTAGCGCCTGCCTTTGGCCCAGGGCGCGATCCTGGAGACCCGGGATTGAGTCCCATGTCGGGCTCCCGGTGCATGGAGCCTGCTTTTCCCTCTGCCTGTGTCTCTGCCTCTCTCTCTCTCTCTCTCTCTCTCTCTCTGTGACTATACTATCATAAATAAATAAAAATTAAAAAAAAAGGATAGGGTTGAGGTTAGGTGTACAAGTATGAGTAAGGATAGGGTTGTGGGTAGGGATAGGATTTGGGATGGGGTAGTTGTTGGGTTAGGATTAGCATTCATTGTAGTGGTAGGGTTACAGGTAGGGTAGGGTAGAGTAGGGTTAGGGTTAAGGGATGAGGTAGTGATAGGGTAAGTTTAGGTGTTGGGATAGTGGTTAGTGTAATGGTATGGATGGGGTAGGGAAAGGGATGTGGGTAATGTCAGGGATTGGGCTAAGAGTAGGGGGAGGGGTAGGTTTTAGGGTAGGGGTAGGGGAAGTTTTAGGGGTAGTGTTATTGATAGGGTTATTGTTAGGGAAGGTTTTGTGAGGGCTTATGTGTGGGGGTTGGTTGGGGTTATTGTGTGGGATAGGAGTAGGGATAGGGTGTGTTTCGGAGTAGAGGTAGGAGTAGTTGTAGGGATAGGCATATGGTTAAGTGTAGGGATAGGTTTAATGGTATGGGTATTAGTAGGGGTAGAGGTAGCATTAGGATTAGGGTGAGGGGGATGCCTGGGTGGCTCGGCGGTTGACCATCTGCCTTTGGCTCAGGGTGTGATCCTGGTCTGGGGATTGAGTCCTGCATCAGATGCCCTGTGAGGAGGCTGATTCTCTCTCTGCCTATGTCTCTGCCTTTCTCATGAATAAATAAACTCTTTTTTTTTAAAGGATTAGGGTTAGGTGTAGGTCTAGGGGTATAGTTAGGTAGAGAGTTAGTGGTAGTGTTTGGAATACATTAGGGGTAGTGGTAAGTTTCAGTTTAGGGGTTGGTGTAGTATTCAGTTTTGGTGTTATGGTAAGTGTAGTCATAGAAATACATGTAGGGGTAGTGGTAGTGGTAGGGTTAGGGTTAGGTGTATGGGTAGTTTTAGTGGTAGAGATATGGCTACATTTAAGGGTATGGGAAGGGATAGTGTAGGGTTATGTGTAGATTCAGTTGTAGAGTTAGAGGGATAGGTATGGGAAGTGGTAGGATTAGGTTTATGGTTAAGGATAGACATATGGATAAGGTTAGGGGTAGCTGTAGGGCTAAGGGTAAATTAGGTATAGAGTTAGGGGTAGGGTTCAGATTACCATTAGGGGTAGGAGTAGGGTTAGGTTTAGGGGTAGGGGTAGGAGTATGGGTATAGTTAGGTTTAGGGTAGGGGAAGTGGAAGGCAAGGGGTAGGCTTAGGTGTAGTGGTAGGGGTAGGGATTACAAAGAGTAGGGGTAGTGGTAGGTTAAAATTAGGGGTAGGAAGGAGTAGGGTCGTCGTAATGATCGGGTAGAGGTAGGTGTAGGGTTAGGGTAGGTTTAAGGGTATGGATAGGGATAGGAGTAGGGATAGTTTAGGTGTAGTGCTATGGGTAGGTGTAGGAGTAATTTTACTGTGGTGTAGGGATAGGGTTATTGCTCAGCATTCAGTTAGACATAGGAATAGGGATAGTTGTAAGTTAGGTTAGGCATTTGAGGGTGAATGGTTAGGGGTAGGGTTATGGGTAGGTGTAGAGCTAGGGCTTGGAGTAGGGTAAGGAGTAGGGGTAGAGCTATGGGTATTGGTCAGTATATGGATAGATTTAGGGGTAATGGGTAGGGTTAGGGTTAGCATTAGGGTTAGGTGCAGTGGTAGGTTTAGAGTTAGCCGTAAGTGTAGGATAAGGTGAGGGTAAGTGGTAAGGTTAGTCTTATTAGTAGGGGTACTGGTAGGTGTAGGGGTAGTAGAAGGGTTAAGGGTAAGAGTAGAGCTAGGGATATTGTTAGAAGTAGGGTGTGGGGGAAATGTAGGGTTAGTGACACCTGTAAAGGTAGGAGTAGGGATGAGTGTAGTGGTAGGGGTATGTGAGGGTTAGACATAGATGTTGTTTTAAGGTTAGGTATAGGGTTAGGTTTAGGGGTAGGTGTAGGATTAGATATGGGTACAGTTAGGGTTAGGCATAGGAGTAGTTTTAAAGGTAGGGGTAGGATTAAATTTAGGGGCAGGGGTAGGAGTAGTTAGGTTTACTCTTAGGATTAGGCTTAAGAGTCGGTTTGAGGGTAGAGGTAGGGTTAAAGTCAAAGGCAGGGGCAAGAGTAGGGTTAGGGGTAGATGTGGGAGTAAGGGTTTGAGTATAAGTATGTATAGGAGTAGGGTGGGGTTAGGGTTAGGGATTGGATTAGGTATAGGGTTGGGGTAGGACTAGGGTTAGGTGTAGGGCTAACATTTGGGTTAGAGGTAGAAGTAGAGGTAAAGGGAGGAGTAATGAATAGTGTAGCAGTAAGTGTAACAGTAGGGTTAGAGGTCGGGTTAGCTTTATGGTAGGGGTCAGTGTATAAGTATGTTTTGGAGTAGGGGTCACCGTAGTAGTGGTGTTGGGGGAGGGTTTGATGTGGTATAGAATTAGGGTTAGGAGTAGGTTTAAGGTTGCGTTTAGCTGTAGGTGTAAGGTCAGGGGTAGGGTTAAATTTAGGGCTAGGTGTACAGGTAGGGGCATGATAGGGGTAGGTTTAGCTTTAGGGCTTGGTGTATGAGTATAGGGGGCCTAGGAGTAGTGTTAGGGCTGGAGTACAGGTCTGTGTAGGGATAGGACTAGGGGAACGGGTGATGGTTGTAGGGTTAGGGTTGAGTGTAGGCGTATGTTTAGGGTATGGGTAGGAGTAGTTTCAAGGGAAGGCATAGAGTTAGGTGTAGGGGTGGGTTTCATTGGATGGGTAGGGCTATGGGTAGGAAGAAAGCTAGGGGTAGGTGTAGGACTAAGGGTAAAGTTAAATATAGAGTTAGGGGTAGGTTTCCAAGTATCATTATGTGTAGGTATAGATTTAGGTTTAGGGTTTGGGGTAGGTGTAGGGTTAGGGTTAGGTGGTGTAGTAAGGGTAATGGTAGGGATACGTGTAGAGGTAGGAGTAGAAGTATGGTTTGTGGTAGGGGTAGGAGTTGGTTTATGTATAGGGGTATTTTTATGGGTAGGGGTATTTCTAGGTTTAGGTGTAGGGGAAGTGGCAGTGTAGGGTTATGTGTAGAAATATTTGTAGAGTTAAGCTATGAGTGTGGGAATCAGTAGGGCTAGGTTTATTGGTAAGGGAAGACATAAGGATAAGTTTAGGGGTAGGTTTAGGACCACAAGTAAAGTTAGGTATAGAGTTATGGGTAGGGTTCTGGGTACCGTTATAAGTAGGAGTAGAGTTAGGTTTAGGGGTAAGGGTAGGGTTAAGGTTAAAAATAGTGGTAAGGTTTGGGTTAGGGCTAGGTGTAGGGTTAGGATGTGGGGGAAGTGTAGGCTTAGTGACGGGGTTATGGTTAGGAGTAGGGATGGGTGTAGCGGTATGGGTATGATTAGGGGTACTCTTAACGTTAGGTATAGGTGTAAGTTTAAGGGTAACGGTAGGGTCAGGGTTAGAGGCTATGTATAGGAGTAGGGTTAGTGTTAGTGGTAGGGGCAGTGTCAGGGATAGGGGGATTGTTAGTATAGGGATAGAGTAGGTTTAGGGGTTGGGGTTGGGGTAGGGGTAATGGTAGCGGTAGGGGTATGAGTATGATTTCTAGTGGTCCTCAGCAAGGGGAAGGGGGTAAGGGTAGGATAGTGTTATAGTAAGGGGAGATGTGGTTGTAATATATGTGTAGCAGTAGGGGTAGGGGTAGGTGAAGCGGTAAGGTTGTGGTAAGGGTACCGATAGGGTTAGGGGTTGGGGTAGGACAAGGGGAGGTGTAGAAATACGGTTAGCGGTAGTGGTAGGAGTAGTGATAAGCTTAGAGGTAGGGGTATGGTTATGTTAAGGAGTATGGGTAGGGGTCAGGTTTGTGGTAGGGTTAGGTATAGGAGTAGAGGTAGGGACAGGTAGGGACAGGTAGGTGTATGGGTAGGGTAGGTTCAGGGCTAGGCCGAGCTGATACCTCATGACCCAAATCCCCCTAAATTGCAATGTTAGTCTCTCTGGAGTTACCCAAGGCCCCCAGACAAACAAAAACATACCTAGCAGGCATGGCATTCCGAGGGCTTTAGAGACTACCTCCCAGAAGCGGAGGGCAGAGACCGAACCTCTCTTTGGGCAACAGTAGATTCTTTATAGCGCAGCTCCCACAAACACTCTTTATCTCTACCTGTTTCAGAGTAGGGGGAAAAGTGCAGACCTTGGGGCTTGCCTTCCCATGGGCTCAGTTTTATTCACATCTGGCGACTAGAACCTGCCTCGTCTAGAACAGTGCTGGTGTCTCTGTGAATATTTGGTGAATGAGTGAAGCGTGAATGAATGGAATAAGTCGTTTTTTAATTTGTCGTGTGAGATGGGGTTGAAAATTTTTTTTTCTTCGTTTTGGACTTGGTTCGTTCTGGTGGGTTTCAAAGACAGCAGTGATGCAAACGTGCATGTTGCCATCTCTCTGGAAGGGAGCCCTCCCATTGTAGAGATGAGAAGGTCTAAATCCGGAAAAGCTGGTGAGGGACAGAGATGGGGTCAGCACACAGGTTCGGCAACTTTAAAAAAATTTGTCTTAGCCAAGTGCTTTATTTCCTCTTTTCCTTATTAAAAAAAGAACAAAAAAACTGACAGCAAGGGAACCCTGGGTGGTGCAACGGTTTAGCGCCTGCCTTTGGCCCAGGGCGCGATCCTGGGGACCTGGGATTGAGTCCCACGTCGGGCTCCCGGTGCATGGAGCCTGCTTCTCCCTCTGCCTCTCTCTCTCTCTCTCTCTCTCTCTCTCTCTGTGACTATCATAAATAAGTAAAAATAAAAAAAAAAAAAACCTGACAGCAAAAGTCTTCCTTTCTGAGGAGCTTAGCACTGCAGTGTGAGGTCCTCTCATTTGGGATGGCCTTCAGCTGTCCAGCCTGCCTCGTGGGGATGGTGCTAATGAGTCAGAATGTATGTGTTCCAGGGCTGGGGTAGGACAAAACCAGGAGCTGAACACTGATTCTACCTTGGAGCCCATGGGCACTATGTTTGCATCTATTTTGAGGATTGATTGTCTGATTAAATTCCTCAAATATTCTATAGAATTACAGTTTAAAAAGAAAAGTTTCCACCCAGACATGCTTGGGGCCACTAGCCAAGCACTTGGCCAGAAATATGTTTTCAAAGAACTTTTTATTTTTTTTTTATTTTATTTTTATTTTTTTTTACTTTATTTATTTATTTTTTTTTATTGGTGTTCAATTTACTAACATACAGAATAACACCCAGTGCCCGTCACCCATTCACTCCCACCCCCCGCCCTCCTCCCCTTCTACCACCCCTAGTTCGTTTCCCAGAGTTAGCAGTCTTTACGTTCTGTCTCCCTTTCTGATATTTCCCACACATTTCTTCTCCCTTCCCCAAAGAACTTTTTAAAGACAAGGTTTGACCTGATAGTTAGAACTCCAAGGAAGAGGTAATGACAGCAGGGCCAGAAGACCAGGAAAGAAGGCATTAAAATGGTATTTCTTATATGGGGTTCTTTCCCTGGAACCTCCAGTTGTGCCTGAGATTCCTGCCACATTTTTTGCTCTAGTGTAACCGTAAGCCTATCATTTACTGAGCACTTACTATGGGCCAGGCACTCTCCACAGTGATAGCACCTCCACAGGGGGGTGCTGTCCTTGTCACCATCCCTGCCGGGGAAGCAGGCTTGCAGAGGTTAGATGACTTGCCCCTGTTAAGTCAGCTGGTACTTGCCAGCAGGTCAGAGGAGTCTCTTCTATCGCTTCTCCCCTCCCGACCATGCCCACGATCCTGGTGGTAATGCCAGTTTGATTCAATTAAAATGAACTTTAAGGAAGTTACTGGTTTTCTAGTGGTGCTCAGCGAAACGGCCACAAATCGAGCAGGCCTGACACAACACAAATCTTATTCCCTTCCTGCTTCTGTGCACCGGGGGTCTGGATCTGGTTTAACCTGGGTCCTTCTTCAAGGTCTCAACTGGGGTCAAAACCAGCTGCTGCCAGGCTGTAGTCTCGTGGGAGGCCCAGGGTGCTCTTCCAAGCTCACTGGTTGTTGGCAGGATTCAGTTCCTTGTAGGACTGCTCCTCTACAGGCCCGAGGGGTTGCCTGCTGTCCTCTGCCTCATGGCCTTCTCTGCAGCATGGCCATTGCTGCCTCCAGGCCAACCAGGGGAGCACGTCTGCTGCTTCGGTGTCTCCGGCTTCCATCTCTGACCGCCGACCCCCTGCTAACAGGCTCACCTAATGGGGTCAGGCCCATCCAGGATCCTCTCCCTTTGGAAGAACTTGAGGTCCATGACTGGAGACTTTCATCAGATTTCAAAATGCCATACCTGACTACCTGCACTCGGAGAGAGCGGATTACAGTGGGTTTGTGCAGTGTGAAGCAGGGATCCTGAAGGCCAGCTTAGAATTCTGTCTCCCACAGAGGATAATATTGAGGAGGAAACTGGCAAACAGTTGAGGTGGAGAGAGGGGATGGGGGGACAGGGGAGATGTCCCCACATGTAGGTATATGAGCCTCAGGCCTCTTTTTATTTTATTATTTTAAAGATTTTATTTATTTATTTATTCATGAGAGACACACAGTCCTCTTTTCAACGTACAGGATGGTTGAGGCAGTTCTTCTCTCACCCATCCCTGGCCCCACCCCATCACACCGTGACTCCCAGCCAGTCACCCCTGACATGCCCAGGTGTGCCACATGCCTGCTTGTCTTAGAAAATCTTTCCTAGGGCTGCTCGGGGGCTCAGCATTTGAGCGTCTGCCTTCCTGGGGCGGAGTCTGTGTCGGGCTCCCCGCAGGGAGCCTGCTTCTCCCTCTGCCTGTGTCTCTGCCTCTCTCTGTGTCTCTCATGAGTAAATAAATAAAATCTTAATGAACTCTTCCCCATCTCCTCCGGCATCACCACTCCCCCAGCACCTTACTCCCTTTGCTCTGCCTCGACTCTGCCACGAGCGGCCCCCTTCCGTGTCATGGAGCCTTCTCAGTCCAGGCCACCAGGGCTGGGTGCCCTGCGAGGAAGGAACTAGCCTGGTCACCTCAGAGGTCCTCAGAGGTCGTGGTGTCACTGAAAGCTGGTTAAGTGAAGGGATTAGCTGTGCTGTCAAGAGAGAGCTGAGAAGACAGTAGAGGAAGTGTTCCAGTTTGTGTTATCTCTGCGCCTTCTGGGGCATTATCAAGGACCTGCAGTAGGACCTGCGGTCTCTTAGAATGATACTCTCTGATGATCAAATTACTACCATAGAAGCTCTTAACCAAACCGGACTCGTCTTGCTACTTCTTACCTCCCCTTCCCCATGTCAGCCAGACAGCATTCTTGTAAATCTGGAGATAAGCAAAACCCTACCTCTGCTGGGCTGAGCCAGCAAACCAGCTCGCCCCAGTCATGGAGCGAGTCCCCGTTAGGGTCTCTGGGGCAGCACACCTCACCACAATGAACACTTGCGCAGCAGCCACAGAGTTGGGGGCTACTAAACAATGGTTTGTTTTTAAGAGACAGAGAGTCCCTTCTGTTCTTTGATAAGATCAGAGAAGCTAAAAATAAAGCCAGGGTGAACTGCCCAGAAGAGCGGTCAGAACATGTCTTTGTCGAAAAATACCCCCACCAATGAAACATCCTGAATGAGAGTGTAGGTGAGAGTTTGCACATGGCTCAGGGGAAGGGATGGAGGCGTGGGTCCCTGGGTGCACCCCGCAGGATCCAGTCCAGCGCTGCACCCATGGAATCTGAATAAAGAATTCATTTCCGGGCAGCCCGGGTAGCTCACCGTTTTAGCACCGCCTTCGGCCCAGGGCCTGGTCCTGGAGACCCGGGATCGAGTCCCACGTCAGGCTCCCTGCATGGAGCCTGCTTCTCCCTCTGCCTGAGTCTCTGCCTCTCTTTGTGTCTCTCATGAATGAATAAGTAAAATCTTAGAAAAAAAAAAAAAAAAAAAAAAGAATGGCTCAACCCCCAAAGCAGAAAGTTCAATACAGGGATACCAGAGAGGGAGGTGAAAATCCAAAAATAATTAGTGGAGAGAATAAAAGTGCTTCTGAGGAGAGAGGAATGAGGGGAGGCAAGCAATGGAGTGCTGTCTGGGTTTTTTAGAGCAAAGCTAGAAGTGTCATGAAACATATCTTGTATGTGTATAACTTTGAATAAAGATAGAAACTTCAAAGAAGAAGTGTTACAAGTGTCAAATAGGTGATAATGGTTCCTTTCCCTTTTACATTTAAGGGGAATGGAACAGCCCTGGAAACAGATCAGTTTTGCTGTGGCTGTTGTTGCTGTTGCTGTAGTTTTTTTGTTTGTTGTTTTTTGCTTCTGTTTATAAACTAAGGCCAAAATCCTACTGTGGCCTTTCAGGCCCCACCATAGGCAATGACAAAGGCATGTCCTGGCAGACCCCATGGGGAAAAGCTGGCGTCCCACAGTAGTTAGGGTCCATGTTCTAAAGGGAGTGTTGGTCAAGAACTCAGTTCCCAAAGGGTCACTTTTCTCTTAAATTTCTGAGATGTTTTCAACAGTCTATTTTATCCCCCTCTTGAATTTGGCCCTTAAGAAATCCTTGCCTTGCACAAAGGTGTACATGCAAAGGATGTGCTTCCTTCTTTTTTTGGGCACTCAGTGTCCCCAATCTAGAAAAGGAAGGGACTGGACCAGATAGAGCATGTCAAGGGCCCCTTGATGCATCTAGAAAATTACTACAGGGGCATCAGGATAGCTCAGTTGATTAGGTGTCTGCCTTTGGCTCAAGTCATGATCCCAGGGTCCTGAGATTGAGCCCTACATCAGGCGCTCTATTGAATGGGGAGCCTGCTTCTCCCTCTCCCTCTGCCTGCTGCTCTGCCTTCTTGTGCTCTCTCTCTCTGTCAAATAAATAGATAAAATCTTAAAAAAGAAAGTTACTACAAGTACGGCTTCTCTCCTGAACTCCTATAGCATTTAATAACCCATACCCAATGATGTAGCACCCAGTTACATCCTCTCCCCACAGATTAGCTGGTTTTTTGTTTGGTTGATTATTTATTTTGTTTGATATGTGTGATGTAGGCTGGTCTTCTCCAAATAGATGGAAGTTTCTAGAGAGCAGAGGCCCACACTAAACTTCCTGCGCACCACACCACACCCAGCAGCCCGGTGCAGTGCTGGATACACTGTTCATAACCAGTGAAAATGTCCTAAAGAAATCATGATCATGCTTTCTGTGGGCTAGGACAAGAGTTGATACTAACCCTTGATTTTGCTCACTCCCGTGTCCCCAGCACCTGGACCAGGGACTGACACATAGTAAGTGCTCAAAACAAATTTTGTTGGCTGGAAGAATCAATGCACCTAAAGGAAAGGCTGGAATGGAATTTGGTGGCTAGAAATACTCAAGTATTTGGGGGCCCCAAGAAAAAGCCATTGTTGCCCCCCACCACTACCACCACCACCAAGTGACTTGAGTGAATAGCAGGTTGAGGAATGCAAAGCCATTCACCTTTTGGCCAAGACTCCCAAGGGCAGAGTGTAACTAGCCAATCCGCTCTTGGCTAAAGATGGTTTAGCTAAATATTTAAAACCTTACAAATATGCATTACCAACTATTTCCTGTCTAAGAAGTCCTTTGCTAAGGAAATATGGCAGAGAAGCACAAGATAAAGGAGGAACTTTTATTGCATCATGATCTATAACATAGAAAAAGGGGAAACAACCTAAATGTTTGATAATAAGGGACTGGTCACAAGAAAGTGTTTGCTTAACATTTTATGCTGCTTAATGAAGAAAGACAAAATTCTGTGTGCCTTTGCGTTGTGATAAAAAAAAATATTTATGCACGTGTATACACGTGTAGGTAGATACACACATATCTATCCAAATAGAGAAACGTTGGAAAGATACACATGAAATAATGATTGCAGTATGAGAGAGTCAAAGCTTGGTTTTTGGTTTTCTGCCTCTGGGCTTTTCTGTATTTTGCGTTGCTTTTGTGTTTAGAGAAAAAGTATATTTCTTTAAATAACATTATGTGGCATTGTTCTGCAAGGTTTCTATAGACACTAAGATTGGTGAATAACTAAATGAGTGTTGAAAACACTCTTACCAACATCAGGAAATCAGGGAGACTCACCACCCCGGCCCCCTATTTTGAGAGAAGTGGGGATTCATTCTGGACATACTTAATAGCTAGGAAGGTGTGATTCTAAATGACGTGCCAAGTAAATTTAAAGACTGTAACTTATCCATCGGGGGATATAGATGTTAAAAGCCACGAGTGAGAAAACTGAGCCTATTTTTAATGGGGGGTGAGGACTGGGCTGGGAGGGGGCCACTTAAGCAGAGAGAAGCAAACGAGCAAAAAAGCTTGAGACATGTCATTAAATGTCTATTGTGTGTGCCCACTCCGTGGCAGGTGCTCTGAGAGATATTAGGAAAGCAAAAGACCAGTTTATAGTCTAATTAGAAAGACAAGCCTAGCACTTATAAAACCATTAAAGACAAAGGCTAGATGCGATTGTTTATAATTAGTGCTAAATAGTGAGATTCAGTCGAGTGCTCTGACAATAGTCTGGATTTTAAATATTTTAAGATGTTTCTAATATGTATATGTACATATATTTAAACAGAATTTCATTAAGAATTCAAATAGGCTAAAAATAAGCAAGGATTAAACATTGGAGCAACAGGACACATTTTGGTATCTACATGGTTTTATATCTAACCTCCTGGTAAGGGTGTCCCAAGAGATCATCATCTTAGGAAAGAAAGACACCCCTAGCACTTAAGTTTTCAAGGGGAACAGACAATGGGACCCACCCCTTCCTCCCAGGAAAGTCTGATGTGCCCATCTAGGAGGCCAAAGGACTCATGTACAGTGGCTGCTAACGGGTTTAGAGGATAAGGAGAGAAGGAGGGCAGAGTTTTAAGGAGATTGGATGTGACAGAGATTGATACCTGCTAATAAGGGCAGATACCTGGAAGCCACTGCAGAGTCTGGGGGTCTTGGTAGATATGGGTGTTGGCAAGGCATTGGTGCTGCTCTGTGTCCTCCCTGCCTCCAGACTGCCCATCTCCTAAGCCTGACCCAAAAATAAAAACACCATTTGTTCAGAAATCGGAGCGCCCATGAGTAGGATGAGGCTTTTCCCCCCTTAGTGCCAAGGTAATACCTGTCTGGGAGCTAATTTAGTCAAGAGACACAAATCAAAGGAGGAAATAAAAATCGTGTGTGATTCTTATCAGAGAGGGGTGCTGGACTTAGGCAAAAAAAAAAAAAAAAAAAGAAAAGAAAAAAGAAAGAAAGAAATACAACGTTTGGGCTGTATATATACTAAAAATTATTCATTGTTTCTCTGTGATTCAAATTTAACTGGGTGCCTTGTATATTTTCTGGCCACCAGACCATCAGAGGTGACCATCAACTGGGGCTCTGCTTGTCACCCTAGCTGGTTTCCTAATTCCCTTAAGCCTTGGCTCTTCCTTTACCACATTGGATTCTGTGTCTTTTTTTTTTTTTAATTTTTATTTATTTATGATGGTCACAGAGAGAGAGAGAGAGAGAGAGAGAGAGAGAGGCAGAGACACAGGCAGAGGGAGAAGCAGGCTCCATGCACCGGGAGCCCGACGTGGGATTCGATCCCGGGTCTCCAGGATCGCGCCCTGGGCCAAAGGCAGGCGCTAAACCGCTGAGCCACCCAGGAATCCCGGATTCTGTGTCTTAAACCAAATTCATCCGAACTGTCACCAGAAGTTGTGAAAAGGCTGTTACGGATTTATCCTGGGCCCTGCAGAGAGGTGAGAGAGCAGGCTTGGGGTGTCTGTCACAGTCTGCAGGCCCACCCCGCCAAAGGACTTCCCATCCCCCTGGGAAGAAGCCAGAGCCCTGGGCCGACGCGCTCCCATTAGGCCAAACCAACACACGCCCAGCTTGGCTCCCATTTGGCCACTTCAGCATCACCAGCCCCACACCGCCGAAGCCACCAGAACAGAGAAAGGAATCAGAGGGAGCCTGAGCCTGCCCTTGGTCCTCCACACTCTGTACCCACTGCCCAGTCAGGTGCGCCCTGGCCCATCCCTTAGGAACACCCTTCCCCTTACCTTCCCCCCCTTCGGCCTCCACAAATCTCTTTCACCTCAAGCCCAAGGCCAGGCTTCCAAAATCCAGAGCCCTCCATGAGGCCAATACAATCCCCCTCTGGGGTGCAGACCCCCAAACTCTCTTTTTTTCAGAACCCGTCCAGGAGCAGAGCTGCCAAGGGGTAACGAGCTGTTATTATTCCAGGGGGTGGTGGGGATGTGTGGACCAAAGGAGAGGAGGCAACAGGGCTATTTTCTCCCTTCTTTCTCCTCCAACCACTAACAACATTACTTTATTTTGCTTTTATCAGAATACGTTGGGTGCTCCAATTCCTAGCCCGGCAACCTCACTCTCTGTTTTATGTATCACCACGGGGGTGGGGGGCTTGCATTTTCCATATATTGAACCAAGTCTTTCGGTTTTCATTCTTTCCTTTTTCAATGAATAGCTGTGTTCCAGGGTAATTTATTTCAGAATATCATTTCCTGTTTAACTTCAGAAGAGACAGGAAGATATTGCTGAAAACCAAGTTAATCGATAGGGTTAGGAAAAAAAAAAAAACCCAAACCAATCCGCCTTCATGTCATTACTAAAGCAATCGCTGTCAATCCTGTACTCGAGTTATTGACACGTGCGGGTGTTTAGGTAACCAGAAGTCACTTTCCCGCTGAATTAAGCGGGTACTCACTAAAATAATTACCTGATTTCACAGGAATATGCTATTAACCCCAATCCCAAATTCAATTCTTTAGATGCTGGGCATTCGATTAAATATTCCTAAATGTAAACCTTTAATCCCCCTTGATCTCCCCACCGCCCCCACCTTATTTGACTACTGAAATGGAAAAATCCATCTGTCTGCTGCTCTGAAGCCTATCCTAAGAGGCACTTCAGTCTTCCTGGGGAGGGTTAATTGGCAGAGAAGGGAATTCAAAGAAGCCCTGATGTTGAATTCATTTGCTCCGGATGCGTTCAGAGCTTAACCCCACCACCAAGACCCAAACTAAAATAAGCAAGAGTGAACAGTTTGGTACAAATAATAATTTCTCTTTACAATTCCTTTATTTTCTTCTTTATTTTTTTAAGACGTTACATGGTCCTTCTGCTCTTTGTTAAAAAACAAAGCAAAACACCCTCAAATTATAACGAAGTATGTGAGATAAAAAGTAACCATGGTTCTTCAACTGAAAATTAAAAATGAAAGAAACCGCTTGTGATAGTTTGAGTCTCCTCACACCTCTGGCTTTCAAACCATCACGGACCCGCCCGAATGATCACACGCACAAACTGGGAAGTAAGAAATGGGGCTTTGAGCCTTGTAGCCAGAGGTGGCATCCCTTCATCCAATAGAAATAAATACTGGGGTGTTTGAGGACCTGTGGAGGAGGCAAAGGTGAGACGATCTGCAGCTGTGACTCCAGGCCAGTGGCAAAGGCGGTCCTAGATAAATGCAGGCCCAGGAGAGTCCTGCTCACGCAAGCTCCCCACCCACCTACCTGCCCAGCTCTAGGACCCTCCCTGCAAGAGTCTTTGACGGGCCAGTCACCAGGGCCAAATGCTGCTTCCTGTCCTGTCTCTAAGCTCCCAGCTCCTGGCGGGGAGCTTGGTACAGGTTGTTTCACATTTTGGTCCTCAGCTCTATGGAGCTGAGAAGATAAATATCTTGTCTCCTCAAAGGCAGGGGCTCGTGGAAGGAACGTGCACAGAATGCCCGGCATGATGCTGGCCCCTGAGAGAGGAGAGAAGGGAGCAGCCATCCAAAGACAGAGGAAATTCCAGACCAGCTCTTACTGGTATCTGACCACAGTGGTTCTTGCTGTAGAGTGCCTCAGTGTCCCCCGTTGTCGCGGGATGGAGTCCTGGGCCCTTCAAGACCTCATCTCCCCGCTGCCAGTCCAGACAGATCACCCTTGCCACTCACACCACATGTGAGCCTCTTACGGCCCCTCTTGCACGACCTACAGCCTGGATTTGGGGCTTCCCTCAAATCAGTAGGTCAACCTGGTGGCAGGGAGGTGGCATTTCCGGCTGCTGACAACAGGCTGGAGTGTGTGACTGCTGCGTGACCCAGGTGAGGCTGGCGAGTTCGGGTCACCCGATGCCCGGCAGACATGAGTGCTCTGCTCTTCTGGGGTCTGCCCAGACCCTGAAGACCCCCTGACTTTGACAGACCACCTTACCCCGTGCCTGGCACACAGACCGAACCTAATACCCCTACCTGCGGATGTGAGAACGAGCCCCTCACGAAGGGCCACTCCAAGCCTTTCACCCCTGGTCTCTAGCCTCAGAGGCCAGAAGAGCACTGTCCACCCACTGGTAATGATGTTGGTCTCTGGCAACTCCAGGCCTGGAGCAGTAGCCTCTGCCTGCCCCGCTCCTTCCCTAGAGTCTCTCATCCTTCCTCCCCTCATTCTCCTGCTGGCTCCCTTCCCCTGCGTACTTCTGGTCCCTCTGCCTGGTCACCCACAGAATCCAGGCCACACACCACAACTGATCCCCATGTTGCCCTTCCATCAAGTGCACCTGAAGCTGAGGTCTGGCTGCATCCCCCTGAGTGCCTCCCCTCCATGGTAGTCCTGTGCGACAGGTGCCCAGCGCCTGCTACTCACAAGCTGTCACGGACCAGCTGGAGCCTTGGCCCATTTAAGCAGGTTTTTCTCCAGGTTGTCTTTTTGCTTCCTTTGGGCGGGTCCCTGACTCCCCCTCTATGTCCCCAGTGTCAATCAGTGGTGACCTTTCACTGAAAGCTAGAGAGGTATCATTTGATTAACTCTGAACGAAGATGGTGCCAGCTCTCAAGACCACCCACCTCACTCCTCTTGGAAGGCAACTGCCCTGAGGCTGTGATGGAGAACAGCCTCACCACCCAGAGCACCGCAGCCTCAGGAGTGTGATTCTCTAACTCTCAGCAGACATCAAAAACACCTGCAAGGCTCCCTTAGACACAGATGCCTGCGCCCTGCCCACGGCGTCTGATTCAAGAGATCAGGGGTGAGGTCTGAGAATCTGCACCTCTAAGCAGCTCCTGATGCTGACTCTGTTGGTCCAGGGAACACACTTTGAGAACCACCAATCTCATTGTCATCCAGTGAAGCTTGAGTCTTTTTCAGGCCCACGCGTGCACACACACACACACACACACACACACACACCATCAACCTTGTGGAGGAGAAAGCTTACTTGTGGGAAGGTTAGGGTCCTTAGTACCTGCTGGTTAATCTCTAAGGTGGAATCCAGGCTCTCCTGACTCTTGCACTTTCCCTTCTCCCTTCTCTCTCGTTTTTCCTGTCTTACCTATCTTATATTTCATCTCTCCCCACGATGGCTTTTGTGTCTCCTGTCTCTTGGCCTATACACACACACACACACACACACACACACACACACACACACACTTCCCCAGTGATGAGTTGGCATGGGATTTATAGAGTAAGCTCTCCGCCATCTGGAGACGCTGGGCGCCCTGACTGGCATATGCTAAAATACAAGTGGTGGAAAGACTCTGGGCAGAGACCAATTTGTTAATTTAATTGAGTTGCAAATAATCAGGGAGACAACAGGGTCTGTGTGAAACCCACTAGGTGTTCCCAGAATCAGCAGCAGGCCAGGGTCCTGAGTGGAGGCCGGGCTCTGTAGGCCTATCTCCCAACTGCGGTGGCCAGGTGGGGGGACAGGTGGACTGGCGCCCCCGTGCCTGTGTCTGGGGCTCCTTCCTCCAAGAGCCAGGGGAGGCAGAGACATGCTCTACAGGGGCTTGTCACACCATTAGTGGCTCCCCGTCCCCTGTACTGGGCTGGTGTACGATTCCTCCCTTTCTCCAGAGACTTACCCCCAGGGAGGAATGAGTGTCATCTGCCTCAGGAGCTCTGTTCCTCCCCTGCTTGAGAGCAGCTCAAAGCCAATGGTTGGCTGACTTAGAGCACAAATGCTGGGCCTCCTACTGTAAGGCTTTGCCGGGAACTGAGAGATTTCCTGGGATGAAGGACTTCTATTGCCAAAACTGAGACTGTCCCGGGCAACCCAGCACATCACTCTACCTTTACCTCAAGGCCGAGCTGATTTTGCTATGCATGCTCTCTGGGCCTCTCCCTGGGGTCAGACTCACACAAGATGCCAGGAAAGACCACATCTTCCCTTGTTAAGCTATTTCCAAACCGGTCCTACTTCCTTCACTTCTGAGAGTACTCCCCAGTCAATGGTGTGTGCCAAATCCTTGCCTCAAGCTCTGCTTCTAGTGAACCCAACCTAGACATCCATCTCCTACCCCTATCGCCACCATGAAGAAACTATAAATGCAGAGGGAGTTCTTCGGTACTTCTAATGGCTTTGGTGATGAGGAATGTTCAGGACAGTAATAAATAGTAATGATAATTACTGATTTTTCAGGGAGTTTCTTCGCTTCACTATGATGCATCCTAACTCCAGCTAGTTGTCAAAGAATTTGTGCCTTAGCTGCACAGAAAGTGGAGGGCCTTTCCCTACCTTTATGGTAAGTACTTCAGTTTGTAGTCAGTGCTGCTCTCAGTTCTGTGAGGGAAAGAGAAATGAGTGGCACACAGGCCCTGCCCTCCTGCGTGGCTGAGTTGATACAACCATTTCACCCATAGCATCTTAAAGGAGCCCAGGGGGTAAGTGTGGGACTCCCTGAGGTGGTGAGGGCATGTGAGTTCCCAGCAAAGATTGCCCAGATGGGTTGAGGGTACCAGGCAGGCTTCCTGGAGGAGGGGCTGCAGCTGGGCCCTTCAGGGAGCAAGAGTGATGGCAGGTGAAGAGGAGGGAGAGCAGAGACATCCTCAGAAGCCATCCCTAAGGCAGGGAGATGTGGGGAGGGAGGCTCCCTGGGAGCCTGGGAGGGGATGCTTTTCTGGAAGGAAGGTGTGGTGAGGAAGAGGAGATAGTATGGGGACCTTGGCTCAGTGCTGAGCAGTTAGGGCCCTGTTCTGTGGGTGGCAGCATGTGAATGGCCCCCTGAAAAAGTCTGGGAGAAAATAGACCGAGCCAAACCCTGGACAGGTGAGAGCATCACCTCCTCCCCAAGGGATGCTGGCCCTACTCTTGGAAGCTCGGTCAGGCCCACAGGAGCTGGGGCCTCTCCTCTCCCCCCCTCACTTCTCCAGGACGGCCGTAGACAAGATGTATGGACATTTGCGAAGAGTCATCAGCAGGAGATGCTCTCCCTTCCCTCCTCCCTCTAGACAGCCCTCTGGTCTCCCATCTCCTCTGGCCCGAGTTACTGCGAAGTCCGGTCTGTCAGCCTCCCTTCCTCCTGGACACCGCTGCACCTTGCTCCTCCTGGAACATCGCTTCCAGCATGTTCCTCTCTGTCTAGAGGACATTAGAGTCTCCCCACTGCCCTCCTCGGATTAGTCTCAGAAGCCCTCTACACTCCTAAGCCCTTCTTTCCTCTCCCTCCCCTATTTAGCATTTTCCCCACAGGCCCTGGGTTCAGTCAAGCAGGTCAGGTCCTGGCTACCGGCTACTTTGGCTACTTCAGGAGCCCTTGCCTTGAGTCTTTGTTCAAATTTTTCTTTCTGCCAGAATACATGGCTCCACTCCTTCTTCCCAACACCTCCCAAATGTCTTCTCATCGCATGTCCAGCCACACTGGGCTTGTCCTTTTTAAATCTCCACAGCCTTGGTGTGGTAGATTGTCTGCAAAGACGGCTGCCAGCAGGTGCTCTTGCTCCTGCCTGCATCTGCTGCTCTGCCCATCTAAATCTGTAGTCTGAGTCTTGCTGACCCCAGGGAACCCAAGCAGTCTTCATGACTTGCTTTGACCTATAGAACTCAGTAGAAGCAATCAATCCTGTGACAGTCTGAGATTAGATCTCAAGAGACCTTGTACTTCTGCTTCTAGAGTCTCAGAACCCTGAGAAATCTGGCAAAGGAGTCTGACTCCCCCCTCGAGAGAGAGACCTGGCTGATCCAGCCCATCCAGTGGGAAAGTCAACTGGATCCTCTTCGCCCCCGTCAAGCTGCCCCAATAGACCCAGGAGAATAGAGACCAGCCTTCCCTGCTGAGTCCCTGTCCACACTGCAGAGTCATGAGCAAACAAACGGCTGTGGTTTTAGGGTGTTTGGACTCAGCTACCACTTGGTCTGAATCCTGGTTCTGTGGGAAGTACTTTTGTAGAAAGCACTTTCTGGGAGCAGACTCGGTGCTAAGTACCTGGCACACACTGTCTCACGGAGCAGGGACCATGACTGTCCAGGCCGCACAGGGATTTTCCTGGGTCCACACCCAGTAAATAATAAAACTGGACCATCCTGAGCCTGAAGTTCAAGAGTCCAGATCCCTAATGATTGCTTGCGAGTGACGCGAGCTGTGTGACCGTGAGTGAGTATTTAACTTCTCTGTATCTCGTTCTCCTCCACTGTGGGTTACGGAGATAAACATGGAACTGGTTGGGGATGGTGGTTTACAAAGATAAAATGTGGTGGCTCACATACGGGCCGGGTACTGAGCAACTGCTCATGAAGTCCTGGCTCCCTTTTCCCTGGTATGATGTAGAAATAGTTTCCCGGTCTCCTCCCAACAGAGGCTATTGAAATCCTGAAACCTCAAGTCTTCACTCATAAATAACAGTACCAGGCTAACCCACAAAACTTACTTAGACCAGAAAGGGTCAGAAACTCTGTATATATATTTATAATATATATTTATAAATATAAATATATATAAATATATAAACATATAATAATATATAATAAAATATTTAATAATAAATAATGATATATAATAAAAATATAAAAAATATATAAATATATATGTGTATATATAAAACTCTGTATATATGCATATATATAGATATATATGAATAAAGACATTAGTTTAAAATAATATTGATAATTAAGCAAGGTGATTGAGAAAGGGGTTTGTACTTAGTGACAGCCCAGGCTTACAGGGTTGAGGGTGATGAGGAAGGTGCTTCCACATGTTTGTTTTGGAATATTTTGTTAGGTCATCTATCTACATGTTTTTGATAATGGACAGGGTGGAAAACATCTGTGTTCCGAATGGAGTAGGAATTTAGGCATTAGGAATTCTGTTCCATTTATTTATATTATTATTTATTTATATTATTCTGTTCCATTTATTTATAGGCTTCCTGACTTACCAGCTTACGTTTGCCAATTAAGCTTAACCGAAATCCATCCAACCATCAGATAAATCTGAGAATGGGGACTTCAAAATCTGCGAGCTGCAGATTCCTGCGTGATATTTGCTAGTCAATAGGCGTTTAGCTAGGTGGGTGTATCAGTCACCTGAGAAACAGGACTGGTAAAATGTGTGCATACACAGCAAGAGATTTACTAGAAGGACTGGGCTCACATGGTTATGGAGGCTGGCAAGTCCAAAACCTGCAAGTGGGCCAGTAGGTCAGAGACTCATTTGAGTTTGAGTCTGGAGGCTGTCTACTATGGAACCAGATAGGAGAGATGGTGTCCAATGGCAGTGCTGGAGGATTGTCTCTTGCTTGAGGGAGGTCAGTCCTTTATCCTATCAAGACCTTCAACTGATTAGATGAGGCCCACTCACATTCTAAAGGGCAATCTGCTTAAAGTCCACCGATGTAGAGATTAACCTCATCTAAAACACCTCCATAGAAACACTCAGAATAATGTTTGACAAATATCAGCCAATTGATGAATAAAGCTATAACTATCCTAGTGGGGGCCATGTGCCACCTGATTCACTTCCCACACGGCCTCACAAGTGGGTCATCTTTAATCCCATTTTGTGCACAGCATTTACGGACACTGGCTGAGGTCATGACAGGTGCAGAGGCAGAGAAGCAGCAGAGAAGTCAGTGTGATACCAGAGAGGAGTGCTAAGAAACCTTTCCTTTCTCTTCTTTTTTTTTTTTTAATTTTTATTTATTTATGATAGTCACACAGAGAGAGAGAGAGAGAGAGAGAGAGGCAGAGACACAGGCAGAGGGAGAAGCAGGCTCCATGCACCAGGAGCCCGACGTGGGACTCGATCCCAGGTCTCCAGGATCGCACCCTGGGCCAAAGGCAGGCGCTAAACCGCTGCGCCACCCAGGGATCCCTCTCTTCTTTTTTCTTTTCTTTTCTTCTCTTTTCTTTTCTTTTCTTTCTTTTCTTCTCTTCTCTTTTCTTTCTTTTCTTCTTTCTTTCTTTCTTTCTTTCTTTCTTTCTTTCTTTCTTTCTTTTTCTTTCTTTTTCTTATTTTTTTTTGGCATGAGACTCAATCCAGGAAAAAAGTAAACATTAACAGGCTGCATCTTGTTATCCCAAAGGAAAATAACTTGATTGCATCTCACAGGGGGAAAAAAATGTATTTTAAGATATATGATCCACCTTAGTGATGGGAAATGCCTCTGCTTTTTAGTGATAAAAATATTGTATCTGGGCATAGCTGGGAGGAAGCAGCTTTCTAGTGTTTCACACTGAGGGAAGCGAGGTGGGCCGTGTGGTGCATTCTGCATTCTACCAGAAAGACGACCGAGGACAAGCAGGCTTCATCTCAGATAGAAGAGAATGCAACTGAGTAGGTGTGCTGGCAGAAATTTCCAGGTGGTCAGTGGCCAAGGCTTCCATGGTTCATGGCTCTGGCTTTTTTACCACGTCTCATCTCACTTCAAAACGGAGGCATGCCTTTCAGTAGAGAAAGCTTGTTCTTAGCACAGCACTTAACCTTTTTCAACCTTGACCTGAATGCTCTTTGGATGGTTGCCAATGCCGCCAGGAGGAAAGACAGCAAGAAGCAGTGGAGGGGAGGGGGCAGGTGAGAGAGGGTGGAGGAGGGAGGGAGAGGAGACCCCAGAGAAGTGTTCTGAGAAAAATATGAAAGAGCCTGGGAGCTGGTTAAGGATGTCTGATTTTTGAGAAAAGGACTGCTGTGGGATTGGTGGGGCCCGAGAGCGAGGGCAGTGGGGGGACATGATGAGGGAGGCCAGCGGCCAGGTGAGCACCCTTCCCCACAGAGGGAAAAAAGATGGTGCCAGTGGAGCCAGGTGGTGCAGGGCAGGGCGCAGGGGTGGTGCGGGGCGGGGTCCACAGGCCTGGGAGAGGGGGGGAGGCTGGGGGAGGGGGGCCACGAGCAGCCCCCCTGGTGTGTTACAGAGCATGGGCTTCAGAACAGATTTCAGAAAAGTCACTGCAAATTCACCTTAATGTCCAGACAACACCATCACGACCATCACTGTCCCCCCATGTTTACGCTATGATGTGATGTGGGTAAGAGGCAGTATTGTTTATCTTCTTGTATCAGGTGCCGGGAGAATTAAATACGATGATAAGCGCGAAGTTCCACCCACAGAGTTGGCTCCTTTCTCTCTTTCCTGTCTCATCTCCAGTGTTTGTAGCTTTGCCACTTTTCCCACCGTTAGTCACTGTTTCGTGTCTGTAACCTCCTCCTGAGGGTGAGACGAAGCCCCTGGAGGCAGGGAAGGGGGCGCAGTGTGTTCGGGGACAGCGGAAGGAGGGGGTCCGGGAATCAGATGGTGGGAGGCGGCTGGTGCTCCCCCCCACAGGGGCCTGACCCCGGGCGCGGTATTTCCTGCAGAGCCCTGTTTCTTTCTCACCCACGTAATGGGTCTTTAACACCGGCCTTTGCAGGTAGCCTTGAGCATTAGGCAACAGGGATGCTCCGTGCCTACACTGGCTCCACACCAATGACTGTCTCTGGAGCGAAGCCATGGAGTAAATGTTTAATAAGTAACTGGGGAACTAAACTCCGTGAAGCCCAGTCCCTACAGGTGAGTTGGATTTCCAGGGTTTGCCAGTGAAATCCTCCCAGAGTCGTGTAAGCCTAAGGGCTGGAAGTGTGGGCGGGGGGTGCTCCAACAGCGGCGCCAGCACACAGGCCCTGGGCCTTCAGACCCCCCTCGTCTGCCTGGGGGTGGCCTGCCTGGTCCCAGGGTGGTCGGGGGCAGCGAGGGCTCACCCCAAAGAAGAGGCAGGTCTTCCATTAGACAGCACGGCCCCTCCGCTCTGTGGACTCACAGAGCTACTTCCTTCATCCTCCCGTCTTCTGACTTTGAAATGCTGAGAGCTGGTGGGAAATTAAAACCCAATTTGTCAGATTCCCCAGAGATGAAAGGGAGTCTGGAGTAGATGTGGATACGGTAATTAGTACCACCGACACTGGAGACAACAGCTGCCGGCTCTGATTCCAGGGCTTGGGAGCCACACGCCTTCTAGATGTGGCCAGGCCAGGAGAATGCCACCTTGTCAGCAGAGATCTCATGAGCTCTTGCAGGGGCTCTAGGCTGGTCTGCCTTTGTCCTGCTCTTGGCCTCTGTGTGGCCAGGACTCTCTCCTCCCCGACATAAGGGTGTCTAACCAGGGATACGCTTGACTGCCTTCCACTGCCTCTCACCTTGGGTCCTGCTCCTCTGTCTATTTGGACCCTGACCCCAGTGCACTATCTTTTTATCCCCCTTTAAGCTGTATTTATTTGAGAGAGAGAGAGAGAGAGAGAGAGAGCGTGCTTGTGGGCGAGCAGCAGGAGGGACAGAGGAAGAGAGAGAGAACCTCAAGCAGAGTCTATGCTGAGTGTGGAGCCCAACTCGGGGCTCAATCCCCACAACTCTGAGATCATGACCTGAGACAAAACCAAGAGTCAAGGCGTAATGGACTGTGCCACCCAGGTGGCCCAAGGAAGGATTTCTAAGTATGGCACAAAAAGTGCAACATTTGATAAATTTGACCACTTAAAAAACTTGAACATTTTATATGGAAATCCTAGTGCACTATCTTGAGTGCGTGGGTAAGTCCTTAGGCCAACCCAAATACTTCCCAAAACTTCAGCAGTGTTCAGGCCCTCCTCCTGCGTGCAGCCTACCTTGACCACGCCAGCTCTGGCTCATCGGCCTCTCCTCTGACCTCTAGCTCCGTGGAGGCACCCAGGTTAGCATATTCATGTGCTGTTTGATTTTCTTCTACACAAGGGATTCTGGTCTTCTGAGTTAGGGAGCAGGCACCATGGGTCTTTTATGTTATTTCCCTGCCCTCTTTGCTCTATTCATGGCCATCAGCCTCATCCCAGCCACTCTCCTCTGGGCCCTGGGCCCCTGCAACAACCTTGCAAGTGGTTTGCTGCCTCTGCTCCTGCCCTGGAGCCACCCATTCACTTGGCCAGAGGGCTCTCTTCCAGAAGCAACACTGATGATCTCAAGTCTCACCCACCTGGCCCCCATCCCTGGAGGCTCCAATGGCTTAGCATTGCCCTCAGCGCGGTTCCCAAGCCCTTTCTGGGCTCACGCCAACCAGGCAGACACGGCCGTACTTACCTGCCTAGTGCCAGCCCCTCCAGGTAGTTATAAGCCTCGCAAGGGCCGGGACTGTGGCTGACTTAGCTACCACCCCATGTCCAGGGCCTGGCACGCTGCCTGGCACACCAATACGTTTTTGTGGAACGAGTGAATACATGATTGAAGGACTGACCCTGCATGGTCTTAAGATTTCCATCAAGCAGTGTTGGCTTTAGTGCCTCCCCTAGCTTGAGCGTCCCGCATTAGACCTCTAGCAAGAGGAATTGTGTGCACGTGCCTTCCTGAGGAAGGGAAACCCCCCCATGGGCAACCAGTGAGGGGAACCAAGGGTGGTGGCGTGCAAAGTATATTTTGTGTTTGTCCCCAGTGCATGACCCAGAGCTCCTAAAACTCTTGGGATGTCCTGAGTGTCTTTTGATATTCATAAGGACCCCCTTTCAACCACACCTGAGTTTCTGCTAATGAAGGATGGGGGCTGATCAGATCACCTAGTCAGTAGAGGGCTGGAGATTTGGGGCCACCACCCATCTGGAGGGAAGGAGGTGGGGCCAGCGGTTGACTTCTGCTACGGATAGCCAATCAGTCATGTTCATGCGATGGAACTTTGACAAAAATTCTTAAACAATAAGGTTCGGGGCCCTCACTGGTTGATAAACACATAGATGTACTGGGAGAGTGTTGCACCCCAACTCTGTGGGGACAGAGGCTCCTGTTCTCCAGATCCTTCTGGGCCTTGCCCTATCGACCCTCTTTACCTAACTCTCCAGCTAGAACTGCCCCAGCCTATTGGGCCTTTGGATCATCATTTCTCCAATGCCAATTGAGTGACTAACTGGTGACTGGTGTCCAGCCCATGGGACAACACAGATCCAGGATGTCGTCTGTCCCCTTGGAGCTTTTTTCCTCACCTTGCCAGGGTCACCCTCTGATGTTTCATGAGAAGAGTAGGAAGCAGTCTGCAAGAATTCTGTTACTTCTTTTTTAAAGTTTTAAATATGTTTTTAATTGAGATATAATTTATATACAACATTATATTAGTTTCAGGTGTACAATGTCATGATTCAGTATTTGCATATGTTGCAAAATGATCAGGGTGATAGGTGTAGTTGAGAACCCTCATCCTCTGGAATTATAAACATTTCTTTCTTTCTTTTTTAAAATTAGCATTTCTTTTTTTAAAAGATTTATTTATTTATTCATGAGAGACAGAGAGAGAGAGAGGCGGAGACACAGGTAGGCTCCCTGTGGGGAGCCCGATGTGGGACTCCATCCTGGGTTTCTAGGATCACACCCTGGACTGAAGGCAGACGCTCTATTGCTGAGCCCCCCAGGTGCCCCAGAAACATTTTTTTTCTTGTGATAAGTATTCTTTTTAAGAATTTATTTTTGAATAATCACTACACTCAACCTGGGGCTCGAGCTTCCAACCTCCAGACCAAGCACCACACGCTCTACTGACTAAGCCGGCCAGGTGTCCCTGTGATGAGTGTTTTTAAGATCTACTCTCAGCAACTATCAAATATCCAGTACAATATTATTAACTATGGTCACCATGCTGCACATTACATTCCCAGGACTCACTTTACAACTGGAAGTTTGTGCTGGTATTTTGGTTATTAATGATAAAGTGCTGGAACATGGGGATAATTATTCTTCAAAAAATAAATTACAGGGGTACCTGGGGGGCTCAGTGGTTGAGCATCTGCCTTCAGCTCAGAGCGTGACCCCGGGTCCTGGGATCAAGTCCCATATCAGCCTGCTTCTCCCTCTGCCTGTGTCTCTGCCTCTCTCTGTGTCTCTCGTGAATAAATAAATTTTTAAAAATCTTTAAAAACTAAATTACAGCACATTATCTAAAAATAATGACTGTCTCCCTTACTTCTGTGCTAAGATTTTTCTTGAGCCATCAACAGGGCTGAGGCACCTGAATGGTGAGTACCCCCGTTGCTGTCTGCAGGGTGGTGAACACCACCTGAGAGCTGCCACAGCTGGGGGGACGTGCGGATCCTTTGTGAGCTCTGGCCTCTCCCCACATTGGACAAATGGAAAGTGGGTATTTCTCTGAGGACCACGGAGGGCTGGGTGAATCTGAGGCCCTGGGTTGGGCATGGGGTGGCAGCAGGGGAGGAGGCTGCTGAGGGGGTTAACGACCTGCCTCTGCTGAGCCAGCCTTTCCCAGAGACAGGGCACCATTCCAGTTGCTGACTGCACTCCGTTTTCTGCTTGTGACAGATCATTAAAGCCAGGCTCTGTCCCTGCTCCTTGGCACCTCATTTTAATATTAATTGCATCCAAAGCAAATGAGAAGAGCAAATCTGTTGTTCCTGAAATGCTGCACCGAGCAGAGCCAAATTGTAAGTGATTCTATTTGTATGCAAGTTATTTATGTGGCTGCTCTCTTCTCTGAGTGTGGGGAGAAGGATGACTGCCTCTGTGATGAGAGGTGATGGGTGAGGGTCCAAGAGCTGGGAGGTGACCCCTGGGAGACAAATAGATCCCCAGCTGTACCTAAACTCTGGAGGGGAGAAAGAAGAAAAAGATGCCTTGTCCTGAGCAAAAGCAAGGGGCTGGGTTTGCTGCGTGGTTGTCCACCCACGCGGAGCATGGGGCAGATGCATGTCCCAAAGTCCCATCCATCCTGTGACCTGTCAGATCAAGGCCAGAGTTATCTGTCTTGTGGCTGCAATTCCTCAGCAGCTCCCCAAGGCGAGTGACTGGTGTCAAATGGATCCTTTGTCCTTCCCTCCTCTGAATATGAGGAAGGTATGTGTCTAGGGAACTTGAGCTGCCAAGGTTTGCTTGGGAGGCCTTGAATGAAAATGTATGCCACTTCTTGGTGGCAGTTCTGTGCTGGGTTGATTACCCAAGAGGCCCACAAAGCCTTTATTTAGGGAAATAGCAAAGCAGGGGGTGGGAAAAAGCGGGGGAGGGAATTCTTAAACTTTTGGCATTTGACCAATGTGGAATTAGGAATTTTCCTTCCATGTGGAAAAATCAGAACACTGGTAGACTTCCTTTTGCATCATTCTCATTGAGATGTACGAGTGGAGGGGGCTTGGGTATCCGTCTTTTCAGGATCACTTGAATGATGTAGACACCTTCTCCCCCATGTCAAGGTGCAGAATGGGTGGGGGGTAGGGCATTAGTGACTTGGGTAAGAATTCTGCTCTCTGGGAAGCAGAGATAAGTTTGGGAGTTCTTTTTTTTTTTTTTTTTTTTTAATTTTTATTTATTTATGATAGTCACAGAGAGAGAGAGAGAGAGGCAGAGACACAGGCAGAGGGAGAAGCAGGCTCCATGCACCGGGAGCCTGATGTGGGATTCGATCCTGGGTCTCCAGGATCGCGCCCTGGGCCAAAGGCAGGCGCCAAACCGCTGCGCCACCCAGGGATCCCTGGGAGTTCTTTGTTCAGCAAAGCCAGATGTGGAGAGAAAGGACCCAGCACACCACCCACCTGCCTGTGGATGTGAATGCTCCTTCCTGGGGCCCAGGGAGGTCCTGCCCCGTGCACACTCTGATATGTGTCTGAATCGCTCGCAGGTTAAATCACAGATCCTAGGCCCCACCCCAGCATGGACAAAAAAAAAAAAAAAAAAAAAGACAAAAAAAAAAAAAAAAGCCCCGATGGTGGCTATGGCCAGTTTCTAGGGTGTGATTATTCCCATTAATGGCCAGTTTCGAGTGGCCACATGATGCCACTGAACTTGGGAAAAGATGTGCATAGTCAGCTCATTCAGCAACCTAATGAGGGAAGGTTTGCTGGCAGGGAACAGGCCCGTAGCCTGGGGAGTCTGTCGATATGATTCGCAGGGCCACCCACCACCATGCAGGGCTCCCGAGGCCTCCCATCAGGAGACTGAGCAGTAGAAAGCATGAAGGCCAGGGGGCAGATAAACCGGGCCTGCCCTTCTCCCTCCTGCTGCCCGGGGTCACAAAGATTTATTCCATGCGCTTTGTTTTTTTAAAAAGTTATGCATGTATAGGGCAGCCTGGATGGCTCAGCGGTTTAGCACCTACCTTCAGTCCGGGGTGTGATCCTGGAGACCTGGGATCGAGTCCTGCAACAGGCTCCCTGCATGGAGCCTGCTTCTCCCTCTGCCTGTGTCTCTGCTTCTCTCTCTCTTTCTCTCAGGAATAAATAATTTTTTAAAAATTAAAAAAAAAGAAGGGGAAAAATAAAGACTTAAAAAAAAGTTATGCATGTATATATAAATACCCTTATCCTGTTTCATAAAATTAAATTTTAAAAAAGTGCCAAAAAGAAAATAAACACCATGTATTATCCTGCCATGCAGAAGTAAACTCTGTTAACATTTTGGTTATATTCTAGGTTTGTGTGTTTTGGAGAACCCACTCTGTCCCACTCATACAAACATGCGTACAGACTTTACAGAGTTGTCCTACACATGTCATTGTGGAGCTCCATTGTTTCACGTCGTACAGTCTCACAAACATCTTCTCATGTTGTTCGGCGTTCTCCTACAACATGACCTGTCATGGGTGCAGTCTGCTCCCTTATTTGGATGTACCATAATTTATATTTTGAACTCCTTGTTCTTGGAAATTTGCTTTGTGTCCGACCTTTTCTGATTTCGAACATGCTTTGATGAGCCTTGTATCCATATGTTGCCAATTCTACATTTTTTTTCTTGGGACTCAGTTTTTTCTTTTTTCTTTCTTTCTTTTTTTTTAACTATCTATTTATTTATTTATTTATTTATTTATTTATTTATTTATTTGAATGAGAGAGAGAGCATGTGAAAGCAGGGGGTGGGGCAGAGGGAGAGAGACTCTCAAGCAGAGATTTCCCGCTGAGCACAGAGCCTGATGTGGGGCTCGATCTCATGACCCCGAGATCACAACCTAAGCTGAAACCAAGAGTCAGAAGCTCAACCAATTGAGCCCCCCAGATGCCTTTTGGGACTCAAGTTTTCAATAGGAAACACTGGCTCAAAAAAACCTGTGATTCATAGTATCCAGTTGTGTTGCAGAGACGTCACACCTACTGAGACTCTCATTGGCAGCATTTAAAAGTGATTGTTTCATCATCATTTCACTGACACTGGGTTTTACAAGTTTTAGAAATTCTGAAATATGTGGTTTTGTGAGTTTATCTGCCCTTTTTTTCCCCAGTACGATGCAAGAGTCACATTGTGAGAGACTGACCAGCACCCAGGTGTAGGACAGGCAACAAGTGAAGGTACCACTTTCAAATACCACAAAATATTTCAGTATTTGGCTCCTAAGGAGATGCTGAAGGTGGCAGCTCGTGGAGTCAGCGATGCCTTCCACAATCCCTGTGTCTGAATTGGAGCCAGGGAGTGTGAAAGGCTGGGTCTTCCCAGGCAGAACCATTTCTCCCAGTAGAAGAGTGACATTTGATGATCACGGTTCCAGAAAGGAACAAGAATAGACATGAGCAGGGAGCCCGGGAGAAAGAGGACAACCTATTAACAGGCAAATGAAGAGCAGACAAGAGAGGTGGATCAGAAGCGATCCAGCCCGGAATTAACCAGCCCGGAATTCAGTGCATCTGGCTCACCCGGGGATTTCACAGTTGTTTTGCTTCAAACTGCTAATCTTTTCTGAGAGATTCCCTTCAAGCCGTCTGGAAGGAATGAATAAATGGATGGCTTAGCCAAATGGTTGCTCCTGCAGCATTCTATGCATGGGTGTGCAGACACCTTGTCATGCCTCATTGATTCAGGATTCAAAGTGTGGCCGGTGCACAGAAGCACAGAATTCTAGAGTAAGAAGAGGTCTAGACCACATGCAGTCTGCCTGTCTGTTTTGCAGACAACAAAACTGAAGCTCAGGGAGGCGATCACATTTCTCCCGAATTTACACGTCACCAATATTGGCAGAGCTGGGACTAGGACTCCAGCTGTCACTCTGACACCATTGCCCTTTGTTTACTCTAATTTTTCTTTTAAGCTTACTTAATAGAAAAGCACAGAAAGGATTACCACGGGTCACAGGACTCAAAAAGTAAGGCACGTAATTTCACTCATGGACTTCCCCAGGAGAGAAATCACAGGGGAAGGCACATATGTAGGAGGTTCAGACACACAGCTGTACCTGGTGTGAGTGAGCCGGGTGGAGAGGAAGCCCTATTTCCTCCTCCGTGGTATAAGGTCATAATCGCACCCCCCCTGACAGGCTGTGGTGAGGCAGCGGGGAGCGTGGCAGGGGCACGTCACGGATGTCAGCTGCGTGCTTGTTGTGTTGCTGTCTTCTGAGAGAGCACCTGTTGCCTCCTGGTCGAAGTGAAAGCGAATGCTGTCTGGCAGGAGATAGTCCTCGTATGCAAATGCCTGACGTTACAAAGATACCAATTGCCCTGCGATAAAACTTTTAATAAGAGCTTTAGTGGTTAGGTCACTGCTGCCCATCCGAATGTTTCCCAGTGTGATAGTTGGATGGGGAGGAGGTAGCAATTTTGCACCAGAGTCAAGGGAATGGAAGGAGAGGAAAGAGGGAGACAGCTTATCCACCTGTCGTCTGGGTCTAGGAACTGTAGGGAAGGCCGTGGCTGGAAATCCCTACTGATCCAGCTTCTTTGGCAGAGACTACCCTGCAAAAGCAATGGCTAAGCACGGAGGCGTGCACACAGTAAGAATAACACCCTTGGAGCACAGCCCAAGATTTGGGGTCTGTGGTCCCTGACAGCGTAGCTTCCTGTTATAATACCACTGGCAGTGACGCTGTTAGGACGTTGGCCAAGCATCCACTGGGCGGAGCTGGGACGGCCACCAGCAGCTCCCCTACCGGCAGCCAGGGACACAGCAAGAATACGCAGTGGACACTTGACTCTTCTTGTCTGTGCCTGGTCTTTGCAACCTGGACGGAGTCTTTTGCAACCCACAAGCCCTGGACACTTCTGGGTAGAGAGAGAGGTGTCTGGAAGAATGTGCTGGGTTTTCTGTTCCTACAGGCAGTGGTTGCACACGTAATGATTTTGATACACAAAATAAAAAGGTCCTTTCCTGTATACAAAGCGGGTCACATATCATGAATTTATATCCATGAAACATGTATTTACAAACTCACACAGAGCAATCCCAACTGAAGGCCTTAGTTAGTTCTGAATTAAATATATGATGCATAATTAAAAAGATTTTTTGATAGTTTATTGAGATGAAATTCACTTAGCATAAAATGAACCATTTTAGAGTAAACAATTCAGTGGCACTTAGTACATTCACAATATTGTGCAAACTCCATCGGTAGCTAGTTCCCAAACATTTCCATCATTCCAGGGTAACATCCCATACCCATTAGGGCAGTTTCTCCCACTCTCCGCTCTTATTAGACCCCTGGTGACCACCAATCCACTTCCGTCTTGATGGAATTATCTATCCGGGGTGTTTCATACAAATAGAATTGAGGAGTTTGTGTATTTTTGGTGAAGGGAACACAGAAAGGAAGCAGTCGCAGAAGGGACATGGGGCCCCGCAACTAAAAGTTAAGCCTGTGCTCTTGTCATTCTCTGGTTTAAAGATGAAATCTCGCACGTCTTAGACTGATTTTCAGGAATCTCTGTAAACTTTTTCTCTGCAAAGTATTTGTTTAACTAAAGGTTCCTAGCTTTAGTTAATAATGATAATGATGATGATGACGATAAAACAAAAACACTAAGTGCTTAGCATATTAGGTTCTGTGTTAAATGCATATGGGTGTTATCACACTGGCTATTCACAGAAATTTTACCAGGTCGGTACATTTCATAGATGGGAAAATTGACGGTCAAAGTGAATTAATACAAGATGATGCAGCTGGTGGTGCAGAATTAAGGTTGGAGACGAGTGATTTTTTTCTTTAATAATAAATTTATTTTTTATTGGTGTTCAATTTGCCAATATATAGAATAACACCCAGTGCTCATCCCATCAAGTGCCCCCCTCAGTGCCCGTCACCCAGTCACCCCCACCCCCCACCCACCTCCCCTTCCACCACCCCTAGTTCGTTTCCCAGAGTTAGGAGTGTCTCATATTCTGTCTCCCTCCCTAATATTTCCCACTCATTTTTTCTCCTTTCCCCTTATGAATGAGACCATATAATGTCTGTCCTTCTCCAATTGACTTACTTCACTCAGCATAATACCCTCCAGTTCCATCCATGTTGAAGCAAATGGTGGGTATTTGTCATTTCTAATGGCTGAGGAATATTCCATTGTGTACATAGACCACATCTTCTTTATCCATTCATCTTTCGTTGGACACTGAGGCTCCTTCCACAGTTTGGCTATTGTGGACATTGCTGCTAGAAACACCGGGTGAGGGATCCCTGGGTGGCGCAGCGGTTTGGCGCCTGCCTTTGGCCCAGGGAGCGATCCTGGAGACCCGGGATCGATTCCCACGTCGGGCTCCCGGTGCATGGAGCCTGCTTCTCCCTCTGCCTGTGTCTCTGCCTCTCTCTCTCTCTGTGACTATCATAAATAAATAAAAAAATTAAAAAAAAAAAAAAAAAAAGAAACACCGGGTGAAGGTGTTCAGGTGTTTCATTGCATCTGTATCTTTGGGGTAAATCCCCAGCAGTGCAATTGCTGTGTCGTAGGGCAGATCTATTTTGAACTCTTCGAGGAACCTCCACAGTTTTCCAGAGTGGCTGCACCAGTTCACATTCCCACCCACAGTGCAAGAGGGTTCCCATTTCTCCGCATCCTCTCCAACATTTTTTGTTTCCTGTCTTGTTAATTTTCCCCATTCCCACTGGTGTGAGATGGGATCTCATTGTGGTTTGGGTTTGTATTTCCCTGATGGCAAGTGATGCGGAGCATTTCCTCATGTGCATGTTGGCCATGTCTATGTCTCCCTCTGTGAGATTTCTGTTCATGTCTTTTGCCCATTTCATGATTGGATTGTTTGTTTCTCTGCTGTTGAGTTTAAGAAGTTCTTTGTAGATCTTGGAAACTAGCCCTTTATCTGATACGTCATTTGCAAATATCTTCTCCCATTCTGTAGGTTGTCCTTTAGTTTTGTTGACTGTATCCTTTGCTGTGCAAAAGCTTCTTCTCGATGAAGTCCCAATAGTTCATTTTTGCTTTTGTTTCTCTTGCCTTCATGGATGTATCTTGCAAGAAGTTACTGTGACCGAGTTCAAAAAGGCTGTTGCCTGTGTTCTCCTCTAGGATTTTGATGGAATCTTGGGAGACGAGTGATTGATTCTAAAATCCAGTCAATAAAGTCATAAAAACTGTGTACAGTGACAGATGGTAAGTAGACATATTGTGACGAGCATTTCCTAATGTGTATAAATATCAAGTCACTATGTCACACGCCTGAAACTTATATAATATTGTACGTTAAATTATACTCCAATTAAAAAAAAAGTGTTGATTAATCCCAACACATCTTACATTCTTTTCACTGGTACTCCTCAGACCAACCACTGAGACTTTTTTAAGCCTCTATTAGATGCTAATTATTATTATTGTAGTATTTTCATATGGATAGCAAAGTCACTACAATTATTTATTTATTTGTTTGTTTGTTTGTTTTAAAATTGCCCCTGGTTGAGGGCCACTACCTTTTTTTTTTTTTTTTAAAGATTTTATTTATTTATTCATGAGAGACACAGAGAGAGAGAGAGAGAGGCAGAGACCACAGGCAGAGGGAGAAGCAGGTTCCATGCAGGGAGCCCGATGCGGGACTCAATCCCAGGACTCCAGGATCACGCCCCAGGCCGAAGGCAGGCGCTAAACCGCTGAGCCACCCAGGGATCCCCCAATTGCTTATTTATATATGTATGTATTCACCATATGTTTATTTGTATCTTGAATGCCTTTCCTTGTGAGAATGAAAATCCCTCCTAGCGCCTGCGACAAAGTAGGAGCTGAGTAACAGTGGAAACAAAGTGAATGCGCTCCTTGGTTTAGCTACTCCTCTCACATCCCAGGGCTGTTCTGCTGCTGCCCCAGTCAGAGTGTCCTGAGCCCAGGAAGCCACGGCTGGGAGGAGGGCCAGGGGTGTGGGTTGTGCTGGTCCCCCTGAGACTGCCGCCCGCCTGGCTCCCTCGCCCTAATGACACCTGGTGCTGTACCGTGTCTGCCCCCTGGCCCCTCCCCAAGAGGCTTCTGCACTCCTGCCCCAGAGGCTTGCACCTGCTGCTCTCCTCCTGCTACCAGATTGCCCTCCTCTGTCTCATCCTTGGCTGCTCTCAGTACCTCTCCCCCGACACCCTCCCTGTCTGTCTTATCTCACCCACAGAGATGGGCTTCTCTTTGGGAAGAGCCTGCAGCTGTCACTGGATGTCAAAGATGACCTGTCCTCAGGCCCACCTCACCAGGGGGCCTCACACACCACCTAGGCCCAGAGTGACAAACTCCTCTGGAGCCTCAGGGATCCCCTTAGGGAAAGGGGCAGGAAGCAGGAGA
Organism: Canis lupus familiaris; assembly: GCF_011100685.1. NCBI lineage: Eukaryota > Metazoa > Chordata > Mammalia > Carnivora > Canidae > Canis > Canis lupus. The sequence goes on along the minus strand of NC_049228.1, from coordinate 80,617,112 downwards.
CTGGGCCGACAGGGCCCTGGATCCGCGGCCCTACTTAACAAGATATCCTGCTTTTGTCTGTGTTCTATGATTTCACTGGAAAAAAGGATCTCAACGGGTAAAAAAAAAAAAAAAAAAAAAAAGTTGCTTTTTCCCTACTATTTTTTCTACCTCCTAGTTTTTGTTTCATTTTAAGATTTTATTTATTTATTTATTTGATGAGAGAGAGAGAACAAGCAGGGGGAGCAGCAGAAGGAGAGGGAGAAGCAGGCTCCCCCCAGAGCAGGGACTCTGGGATCATGACCTGAGGGGAAGGCAGGCACCTCATGGACTGAGCCACCCAGGCGCCCCTCTACCTGCTGATTTTATAGAGAAGGAAACTCTACATTCTATAACTCGGGCTTTGGCCTCGCTCCCTCCCTTCCTTTCTTCCATCCCTCCTTTTTTCTTTCCACACAGTAGAGTTCTGGTGAGTGGTCCCCAACTGGGGACCTTATTCATATGCAGTCCTTGCAGCTTGCTCTACGGCCCCCTTATGAAGCTCTTGCTGCAGGTGCAGGTGTGTGGAGGGATGTGGGCATCATCTACATCCCTCACCTAGAGGGGAGCTGCTTACCCCTCCCTTCCTCTGTCTCTTCATGCCCAGGGGCCGGGTCATAGTCAGGCAGCGACTCCACTTTGACCCTGCCTGCGAGGACAGCTCTGAGCGGGGGTCCCTAGCCTTTCCGTGCCGTAAACTTCCTTGGCAGTCTGGTGAAGCCTGCGGACTTGACAAGGATACTTTACAAAAGAAATACATGAAAGAAAATACAGGAGATCAGAGAAGAAAGCAATTGTGTTGAAATACGGACGGCAAAATAGCTAAACAGACACACACATACATGTTCGTGACAGAGCGGCGTCATGCTCCTTTGCTAATATCAAATAATAAAATCCAGCAGCAGGAAGGACAGCAGCACACTGTGATTCTGAAACACGACCAAATGTTAAATGACAGACTGGGACACCCGTAACGCTGTGATCTGATACGGAAATCGGTGTGATTTTTATTGGCAGCAGAGTCCCTGATCCTGCCGTGTCTACAGTGACTTATCGCCTCATTCATAATAGGAGGAAATGCTAACTTCACATTCAGAAGTTCGTGAAAATACAGATGTGATTTTTTTTTTTTTCATGTCAGTCCACAAATAACCTTCAGTTGTCATTTCGGAGTCCAGGTTGAAGGCCCTGCACTAGGGGATGGCAGAGAAAAAGCCCGACGGGAACTCGGATCCCTGAATATGCAGGTGGAAGAGAAGGGCCCACGGGTCGGGGCCACTCACCGCCAGACGGTCACAGGAGGGAGATGAATGCACTGTGTGCAAGCCCCATAGCGGTGGGCGTCTTTGGGACGGCAGCTTCGTCTACACCCTGACTACTCCAGTCGGAGACAAAGCGACTTGTCACGTTGTTGTCTGTTTCATCCACTCACGTGAACGGCTCTGTGCCAGTTGCTCTTCCAGGCCATCGCTCCCTCTCTCCTGTGTGCACAGTACCTCCCTGGGGTCACACGGGCAGCAAGTGTTCAGGTACTATGTGCTCAGTGAGTGCAAGTCTACCTGACGGGGCCCCACACCTACACAGGCAGAGGCAGTGAACTGTGGGGCTCTGGGCGGTGATGTGCTGGGTCTAAACTCTGATCCTGTTGCCTACCGGCGGTGCCACTACACATGGCCTGTTCACACTCACTGAGCCTTAATTGTGACTTTTGTTAAAAGAGGGATAATAATCTCTTGATGTGTCCAAAGTCCGACGGTCAGACCGGTGATAACCCAGCTCTCAGGCGCTGCCCTCTGACCCTTGGGGTCCTCTCACGTAGGGCTTAGTCTCTGACCTGATTTTGAGGTTGCTGTCCTTGCCAGGACTGTCTGCCTCCCGATCTGGGGGCAAAGGCAGGGACGCAGCCTCCGGGTGTCCTCTAGCCTGCCCTTACGCCCCCCCCAAACAATCATAACTAGCCTCCACTGGATGCATCCCTTGTGCCAGGCACTGCACCTTACCTCCCAGGCGGCCTCACCATGATCCTCAGAAGACACCTCCAGCGTCACCCCGTTTCTCTCGGGGAGGGCGAGCAGCTTGCCCGTGGCCATCCCGTTATCAAGCATCTGATCCAGGACCTGGACAGAGTGCTCTCGGTTTTTCAGCCAGACTGTCTGTGTGACCTTGTGGAGCCAGGGCTGACAAAGGGGAGCAGGGAGGGAGCAGCAGCCGGAAGGTGCCTGCGTGGGCCAGGTTGGGGATTCCCAGGCTGGGGGACCACTGAGCAGGTTTCATGGCCTCTGCCGTAGTTCAAGTCCCCTCTCTCCTCTCCTGAGGGCTGAGTGTTCTGTGCCTCTTAGCTCCCGTTTCTGGCCCTGGGGGTGACATCGTCCACTTACTTGCTGCCTTCCTTTGCTCTTCTAGGCCATTTCACTCCCTCTGGTCCCTGCTTAGTGCCCTGGCCTGCAGTCTGGGCAGGGGCGTGCGAATGGCCGTGGCTGAGATGGGGCCCCGGAGAGCAGGCTGCAAGGAGAGGTCGGCCTGCGTCACTTGAGGGCCTTGCCGCAGATCATAAAAGCTGGAAATGCCTGAAGAGGTCATTGCACCCAGGCCCTGGGGGCTGGACCCCGGCAGCTCCCTCGGTGGCTGACACATCCCACCACCACTCTTTGGAGCAGTAGAGCAAGCAGGCCCGGGCTGGGCAGGCTGCTCTTCTTGACCTAACCCTTCCCTTTGCTTCACTGTCGGACCCGTCCTGGCCTCCTAGGAGAGGAGGACAGAACCCCAGCTTCTTGCTGGCTAGCTCTAGCTCCCCAAGGATCTGCAAACAGCCCTGAGCCCCTGCTTGCAGGGCCCTGCCTCCAGAGGATCCAGGCAGCCGTCTGGGTCCCGCTGATGCAGGGGTGTGGGAGAGTAGGGTGGGAAACACATTAATTAATGTTGATGTAAGAAGCCGCCTGCCACAGTGGATTGGGAGACACCAGAATCTGGAACTGGTGTTGCTCACCAGAGGGGATGGTGGGCCTCATCTCTGGTTCTCAGTTTCCTCATCTGTAGAAGGAGCATGTTGGCCTAGAACAGAGGGGCGCCGTGTGGGTGGGTACCCATCCTCAGATGCTACACTGGGTTCCCAGCAAGGTCAGGCCTTTCCAGGCCTGCCCCACTTAACAACTTCTGTGTGCTTGAAGGTCACCAGGAAATGACACAGAGGCCCCTGAAGCGGTGCCTGGGTGCCCGTGTATCCTAAACCCTGACGACCCAGGGGCCCAGCGCCTGGGAGAGCAAGTGTCCCAGCTGCTTCTCGGAAGACCTGGTGTGAAGAGGGTGCCCAACCTGGGTCCCGGGAGAGGGGAGGAAGGGGACAAAGGGACTCCTCCCCTCCCGTCCTCCCCTTCCCGCCTCCTCGTGGTACAGCAAGAGGGAGAGCCGAAGTGTTCAAGGCCCGTAGAAGCTGGTTGGGTCCAGGGTCCAAGGTCAGCCACCCCAGAAGGTGCTTTGGCTATGCTCATGGTTGCCACAACTCTGGAAAGAACGTCTGCTCTGCAACTTGCAGTTGGCGCAGCCGGGGCTGAAGGAGTGGAAGCTGCGGTCATAGAGCAGCTAGAGAGCTGTGCAAAGCCGGAAGCTCACTGCCTGGTATTTTGAGAACACCAAGAAGCAGGTGATCATATCCCAAAGTTTTCAGCTTCTGCATGAAGCTACCAGGTCAAGCCGGGGCCCTGGGGCAGCTCCCACCGGGCCCCCCCACCCTCCTAGCCCCCGCCCTGCTCCTCAGGTGGGCTCAGACCCGCCACGGCCAATGTGGCTGTGCAGGGCACCCCAGAGTTTACAAAGGTGCTCACCAACATCTCCCTGCCATGGCTAATTCCAGCCCACAGCAGAGGCCTCTGAGAGCGTATGTGGAGTGATGTCCTTCCTCACATACATCCACGATCACCCCCATTCCTAAGTGAAAAAACTGAGGCTTGGGGGTCACCGAGCTGTGAGGTTTGGGCCTGGCTTTGTCACCCAGATGTTCTGAGGCCATGTTGAGGCCTTTTCATCTGACTGCTTAAGCCATGAGGCCAAAATATGTATTATAGGTGGAGAATAGGGAGAAACAATCTCCAGCCAGGGAGCCAAATCCAGCTCACTGCTCGTTCTTGTAAATACAGTTTTATTAGAAGACAGCCGACTCTATTTATTTACCTATCGTCTACGGCTGCTTTTACTACCAGGGCAGTTTAGCCGTAGCGGAGACTGTATGGCCTGCAAAGCCTCAACGATTTACCACCCGGCCCTTTACAGAGCAAGTGTGCTCCGTTCTAGGATATTTAAATCAAGATGAGTTTCTCTAAGAAAGCAGGTTATTAGGGAAGTTACTTCTTAAGCAAAGGCTGGATGTTTAAGAGTCTGCAGAAATGATGCAAACCACCATAAGCTCTGGTATTTAATCAAGTGCTAATGACTCCCTGCACCTTGCTGAGGTAGGTTGGTAGTGAGACAGGGTAGTAATTTTGAGGAACCAACCACCAGAGGAAGAGGGCGGTATTTGAGGCTAGAAGCTGGGGAGCAGGGGTGAGGGGCAGGTTTGAGTGCGAGCAGATTCTTACGCTCCAGCTTGGGACAGAAGCCACGTGGCTGACAGGATGGTGCAAAATGCTCACACAGGGGCTTGTACGTGGTGGGTGCTCCATCGGCATCCTCCACGGAAATGCTGGCTTCAGGGTACCTGTGAACAAGAACTCAGGCAGAGAGGGCAGGGCTGAGGAAGACGGGAGCTCTGTAGCCAAAGGCTCTGAGCAAAGGAACAAGTGCATAGCCCTCCCAACTGACTGCTGGGGCCTGGCTCAGTGCATGTGTGTGTGTGTGTGTGTGTGTGTGTGTGTGTGTGTGTCTCCTAGGCTGAAGTGATTGTCTTGCTGGGGCCTGAGGGGCCACCCCATTGGGGTATCCGTTTCTGGGGAAACTGGTGGGTATTCCTAGGAGTTTCTCTGGATCTTTCCCCTCCTTGGGACTGACCTTGGAGGTGGAAGGGGACCTGCTGTGGCTGCCCTGGGATGTGGGTCATGCAGGAAAGATGAAGGGCCATAGTGGATGTCCCAGCCCGCGCTCAGCCGAGCAGGGAGGTTACGAGAGAGGTCTTATGCCCAATTTTGGGTGGAAGCCCTGAAGCAGGAGTGGCAGCACCCGTGGCCCATCCTCACCAGAATCTTCTCCGTTTGCCAACTTTGGCAGCTCTGGGTTTTGTTTTATTGAGGGAGGTGGCCTTTCCTCCTCCCGAGACAGTGCTGGACAAGGGGTGGTCTCTGGGGGCAGGGCAGGGCAGGGCCCTTGGCCACAAAGAGCGACAGGGTAGTTTAGAGTCCTGGCCAGGAGAGGTCCCCCTTGCTCTGGAGATGGCAACGGGGCAGGGGGTCTCCAGGTTGTGTGCTAGGAACCCTGGATGTGCTCCTCTGCATTTCTGCTAACTTCAGGGCAAATCAGAGGCCTTGGGGGTGGGGGAGCCTGGGGCCACCGCTCTGTCCCTCCTCTGCTCTCGCACAGCTCTCCTGGAGCTCCCTAAGTGAGCGGACGCTTCTGTTCCACGGCGGCGCGCTCCTCGGCGTCTTGGCTTCCAGCTCTCCGCAGGCGGATCTCTCCCGGCTGCTCGGGGCGCACGCTGGGAATTCAGGGGCGCGGGGCGGCCTTGCCCGGAGGCTGGGGTGTCACAGGCCCCTCGCCCCGTGTGCCCCGCCCGAGGACTCTGCAGCAGCCGAGGCCACGAGCACAGCTCCCTTCGGGCAGGACGGGGTGCGGAGCCGGGGGCCCCCCGGAGGCCACAGCGCGGGAGCCCAGCGCTCCTGCTCTCCACGCCCGGCTCCGGGCCCCGCCCCCAGCGGCCGGGCCCCGCCCCCAGCAGCCGGGCCCCGCCCCCAGCACACAGGGCCCCGCCCCCAGCACGCAGGCCCCGCCCCCCAGCACGCAGGCCCCGCCCCCAGCAGCCGGGCCCCCGCCCCCAGCACACAGGGCCCCGCCCCCAGCAGCCGGGGCCCCGCCCCCACCACGCAGGGCCCCGCCCCCAGCAGCCGGGCCCCGCCCCCAGCACACAGGGCCCCGCCCCCAGCAGCCGGGCCCCCGCCCCCAGCACACAGGGCCCCGCCCCCAGCAGCCGGGCCCCCGCCCCCAGCACACAGGGCCCCGCCCCCAGCAGCCGGGCCCCCGCCCCCACCACGCAGGGCCCCGCCCCCAGCAGCCGGGCCCCCGCCCCCAGCACACAGGGCCCCGCCCCCAGCAGCCGGGCCCCCGCCCCCACCACGCAGGGCCCCGCCCCCAGCAGCCGGGCCCCGTCCCCGGTCGGCGCTTTGTTCCCCGCGCGGTGCAGCTGCGCGCGGCGACCACACGGGGTCGCTGCGGGCCGCCCGCGGGCCCCATCCTCTCCCTCGCCGCGCGCCCCGCCCCGCCCCGCCCCCGCCCACCTGGGCCCCGCGCGGAGCCGCCGAGGACGCGGGCGGCGGGGGCCCAGCGCGGTCGTCCCCCAATCCGAGCCTCCCGGGGCGCCCCGCCTGGGAGCCCGGCCCGCTCTGGCCTCCGCCCCTGGGCCCGGGACCGACCGGGGAGCCCCCCCCCTCCTGGGGACAAGTCCCGGGGCTCACCTGGGACACCTGCGTGGCTGAGGCCAGCCCTCCCGGTGCCGGGCCCCGAGCGCTTCCTGCCTGGAGACAGGCGCGCTCCTTGCTCTCCTAGTGTTCGGGGCGGTTCTGGGTTCACAGCAGAATCGAGCAGAAGGGCAGAGGCCGGTGCCCCCCCCCCCCCCCCCCCGCCCCCGCCCCCGGGCCGCACCTGCCCTTTCCCGTCCGCGCCCTCGGACACCCGCTGCGCCCTCCCGCGGGCCTCGCTGCCCCGGCCCGAGCCATCTGCCGCCCCAGCCCCTGGCAACCACCGATCCTTCGCTGGCTCCCCGGTTTTGCCGAATCACACGTAGTTTTCACGACCACCCAAGAGCCGGGAGCCCCCCTGGTTTCATCTCGGGAGAAACTGAAGCTCAGGGCTGTGGCCGGGGCCGCCAAGGTAAGGACCACGAGCCACCAGGTCTGGATCCGCTCTTGACCCATCAAGCCAGCAGTGTCTTTTTTTTTCTTTTTAAAGATTTTATTTATTTATTCATAGAAACACAGAGAGAGAGAGAGAGGCAGAGACACAGGAGGAGGGAGAAGCAGGCTCCATGCAGGGAGCACGACGTGGGACTCGATCCCAGGACCCAGGGTCACACCCTGGGCTGCAGGCAGGTGCTAAACCGCTGGGCCACCCGGGCTGCCCCCCAGCAGTGTCTTGATAGCAGAGCCCCAGGGAGCCCATCACCGCGGCCCTGCCTCAACCTGGCCAGCAAACAGGCTGCTTTCCAGGGGGCCCCACTCAGGGGACCCCACGGTCCCGTGTGCATGTGACTGCAGCTGGGGAGTGTAACAGGGACACACTGCACAGCTCCGCTCCCAGGAGGGGGCTGCGGTGGGGAGGAGGCCCATGGCCTGCTGCGGGTGGCCCCTGGCCTGTGGTCTGCCCCTCCTTTGCCCCACCCTGGGCTCCTGCCTCCCCACAAGGGACTGACTTCCAGATCATGTGTGGACGCCCAGCCTGTTGTCCAGGTTCCATCCCCAGCCCAGAACTGGTGCCTCCAGGCTGCTCCTGAGGCCTAGGCGTGAACACACAAAGGGGAACCAGACATACAGGAAAGGAAACTGCAGAGGCCCTAGAAGTGGGTTCAGGGCTCTTTAGGTGGGGTCCCATGTACCCAGGAGATGCTCCAAGTGAGCACATCCCCTTGACCATCTTGACGCTTACCAGATTTAGCAAGTGAAAATACAAGATACCTAGTTGAATTTGAATTTTAGATAACAAGTTTTCTGCTATCAGCATATCTCAAGTGCACACTTAAACTAAAAGATTATTGCAGTTTATCTGGAATTCAAATGTAATTGGGTATCCTTTATTTTATTCACTGACCCTACCCAGTGGACTCCTGATCTTTGGGGGAGAGATGCATCAGCAAACAGGCCCCAGTGCGGCCCTCTGAAAATGTGGCATGGGGCAGGAGACCCAGACACCAAAGCTAAGGCTAGACTGGCTATCTGGTCCTGGGGACAAGGTCCTTGCCAATGGCTAGCTCCTGGCGGAGTGGAAGGCTAGTGCGGTTTGACAATATATTTTACCATGGAAGCCTCTGGAAGGCATCTACGTCAGGGTGAGGGGGAGTAGCAGATGGTGATGGGAGTGAGGTGGGGAACAGAGGAATGCACTAGCAGCTATGACCACCATCATTATCCCTCCTAGAGGGTTGGAGAGGGTCGGGGGCACATGCCAAGGGAAGTCCAAGGAGAGCTAGGGAGGGACAGGAGGGGACAGTGATGAATCGCTGGACCTGCCTGAGTGAAATAGCACTGCAAGTGTGCGGCCCGCTTCCCTGGCTACACCTCCCTTCCACCCTCATTAGCATCCTGGGCTAGGTGGTGAGGGGGATAAGACAGGACTTAAGGGAAGCAGGGTGGACCGCCTGCTGACCAGGGCAGAGAGGGATCTCCCCGCTGGCTTGGTGTTGGCATTTGATGATCTGGGTCTGGGTCTGCCAGCAGCATGGTCTCCTGGGGCAGCAAGAAGAGCTGTCATCAGGAGAAAAATTGGCATAGAAAGGAGATACTGATATGGTGGAGAGACCAAGGCGAAGGTTCTAGAATGATTTCTGAAAATTTTTCGGGACCAACTAACCAGGCTGTTTGAGAAGCTGAGCTCCGGTCTACCGAAGGCAGAGAGGAGCCCCCGTCCTCCAGGCAGTTTCCGGACAAGCTCGAGCCGGCGGGGAATACTCCTCACCTGCTCCCCCACCTCTGGCCAGGACTACATCTTCAATTTGTCTGTGCCTCAGCCTCCGAGCCTGATGAGTGGAGACAACTGTGAGCTCATCAATCCAATGAATTTACACAGAACAGCAATTTGCCGATGGGAAAGTGTAAGTACAAGGCGGCATTCTTCATCAATGCTGTGTCTGTTAAGACCTTCTTGGGGGCCAGGCCCTGTGTCAGTTCGGGAAGAATTGCAAAGATTCTCAAGGAGCTCTGTTCCGGTGGGGAAACTCTGCGACTGGGTCACATGCATGTAGACAGGGTACCCCAAGCATGCAGCATGGACTGGGGTCATGGAGATTGAATTTATCTTCAGACCACACTTGAGAAGCAGATACACATACCTACTCGTGGTTGGTCCCGCAAGTGTTCACTTCATCACCTTCTACCCCCACCTCCACTCCCCCTCTTTCATGTCCCTCCACAGAGGGCAGTGGGATGGAGGGGAGAGAAGATGATCACCCCAGAGAGAACCAATGGTCTGGTGTCTCGACAGGCCTGGCCAGATCCTCTTCTGTAGGCAGATGTTCGCTGGCACGTCTGTGGGCAGGTCGCTCTACAGCATAGAGAATAAAGCGAAAGGCTGGGAACAGAAAGCAAGCCCAAGAACTCGTCCTGTGTCTGCGATGAAGGCAAAACCCGTGAAAAATAAAGCTTTTTGCAGAGATAGTTCCATATGTGACCCTAAGCACATTGATGGCAACACAGGCCAGCGGGTATGCGTGTACCGGCCTGCGTGTGGGCGTGCACATGTGTGCATGAGAACACAATGTTCAGTGAGCGCATTCGCACTGGAAAGACAAAAAGGGAAGCAATCCCAGCTGCTGCCTTGTGTGCTTCCTATAGGATGGCGTCGTGGGTGGGTTGTTCTGGATCTGGATTCGTGTCAGCCTCAACAATATTCCACCACACAGCCTTGGTTGACGCACATCCCGCGTGTTGGGCAACGTTAGTCCTGGAAAGAGACGAGGGCGGCCTTTGGTTGGGAAATGAGGCCCCTTGCAAGTGCTCTGTGCCGCGGAAGCGTGAGCTCGCGCCCTGTGACCGCACAAAGACATCCCGGGCCTCCTGTCACCCACCCCCTCGCTTCCCAGATGATCAAATAGAGATTTAGGGAGTCGAGGTAAGTTTTCTCAAGGTCGCACAGAGAACCAGTGGCCCGGAAAGGCTCGGAAAGCCGCCTCCTAAGTTCTGGTAAACCCATCGGGCCTTCCTTTGCAGCGGTAACGAGGGATTGAAAATGGGAAACTGTCCAGGAAATTCTCAAAAATCCCAAAATCATAGACAAGGGCCTTTGAAACAGAAAAATCCAAACGAGTCGTGGGACTCTGCTGTTAGCATCAGAAGCCACGAGGGCGCTGCTTTTTCATATGAACAGCTGAGAGGAATGACAAGGCGACCTTGTCCTCGGCCACGCCCACTGAATGCACCTGACCTCTGTCGCCTTGGTGCACCAGTGTCCAGGCACTCTCCGTTTGGGAGGGACACAGCTCCAATATGCGGGTGAGCAGACGAGCGGATCTCAGAGGGCCAGGACCCCCCTTCCCGTGTCTCAGCAGCTAGAGCAGGACACCGGCCCCGCGGCCTTGGCGCAGTGGATGCTCCTGCCTGGGACTTCGCACCTGGACACAGCGGTGCTCAGACGAGGTGACGTTCACGGAGTGGCAGCCTCCTGGGGGGCTGCCGGGGGCTACTGGGGGAGCCCCCGTGGGATTTTGAAACCCCACCCCCACGGGACGCCATGAGGAGGTGCAGCCTTTGGGAGGCGAGTGGGACGAGATAGGGTCATGGGGATGGGGCCCTGGGCTAGGGCTAGTGCTGTTAGCAGAGTCGCAAGGAAGCTTGCTTCCTCTGTGCTCTCTGTCCTGCAAGGCCGCGGCGCGGAGGAGGGCTTTCCACAGAACCCTACCGTGTGGGCGCCCTGACCCTCGACCTCCAAGCTCCGGGCCCGAGAGGTTGATAAGCCACCCGGTCTGTGACACTCTGGTCCCAAGAGCCGCTGTTCCCGTCCCCCTGCCGCTGGAGGAGTGGAGGGTAGTTTGCAGGGGTGTAGCCACGGGAGAGGGACGGATGGACGTGTTGCTGTTGGTTTGGGCTGGCCTGTTCACGTAGCTGAAAATGAGACTTTTCCTCTATCTGAATGTGCCCAGTCAATGCACAGGAGTCTCTTAGGTCGCGGGGTCGGGGAAGGGAGCCCCTTCTCGCTGGCCCCCTGAGAGGCAGGTGACTTCAGGGGAAGTCGCGGTGCAAGACAGCAGCCCCGCAGGGCACCACAGCCGTGCCCTTCCCTTGTAAACCTAGGGGCACCGTGGCTTTACCTGGCTCTTTCCCCTGTAGTCGCAGGGCTTGGGGAGGACATGAGTAGAGGTTCCCGTGTCACAGGTCTAAACGTAGAAATTGAGCTAACAGATTGTAACATAAACTGGGCTCTAGTCTTCTATCTGGGTGAGCATCCCTTCGGAAAGACCTAGAAAGCTGGATTCACTCGATTCTCAGGATCCCAGAGGTTCTGGTAGGGGGAGTGGGTCCACCCACCCACAGCTGCGTCCCCCCTTCCACCGCCACCGCCACTGGCTGCTCCACCCCAAAGGCTGAGAGGTCTCTTTTGTGAACGCCCCAGTCTGGAGGGGTTAATTCTGTCCATCCTCCCCAGCAAACAACCACCCCTGGAGGGACTCCGGCAGCACCCGGCCCTCACTGAGTCCTGGGGAGGGGTGCCCGGGTGGCTCAGTGGTCAGGCACCTGCCTTCGGCTCAGGTCATGATCCCAGGGTCCTGGGATCGAGTCCCTGCATGGGGCTCACTGGGAACCTGCTTGTCCCTCTCCCTACTGCTTGTGCTCTCTCCCTCATTCTCTCTCTCTCAAATAATAGAATCTTTAAAAAAAGAAAGACAGAAAGAAAGTTCTGGGGAGAGGTGCACTCGGGCCTGGAAGCAGGCTTGCGGCCATTCAGGCTGTGAGTGGAGGGTCCCAGGTGCTCTGAGCATGCTCCGCCTAGAAGGGGCGCAGGCTCCTTAGATTCTGGACCCACGGGGGCCCCTGAACACCTGCTCGCCAGGCCAAAGGACTGTCCTGACAACCCTTCTCACCTCCTCAAGCCCCATTTCTAGGCTCTGGCTCTGAAATCATGACTCTCTTCCTGGTGCGTGGGACGTGCTGGCGTCCTCTGTCGCCTCCGGCCCCAGGGTGGTCCCCGTTGTGCCCGGTGGGGGCGGGGGCCCGAGCGAGGTGGGCTGTCAGTGGGCAGCGTCTGGACAGGGGCCCAGCCACGCAGCATCAGAGTTGTGCAGCCGGATGCTCTCCTGGAATAGCTTTCCACGCCGGCAGCCCGGGAAATGGCCAGCTCCGCCTTCTGATTTAAGAGGCTGTCCTTGTCCGGTGCTTCTCCCAGCTTCCCTGTGGGAGCTGGTGACCGCTGAGCCCCTGAGCCCCGGCCTCAGATAATCACTGGGATAAGTGACGTGTGCTGACCCCTCCCTCCCTCTCCCCCTCCCTCCCCTCCCCTTCCCTCTTAACTTTCCTGTTGGAGGAAGAGAAGCAAAACAAAAGGAAAAAGGTAAATAAAGTAGATAACCATGATTATTTTAGACGTTACTGAGGGAACAGAGAGGTAAGAGGGGAGCCGATGTTGACTGAGCACCTAGTGTCCCGCCTGAGGGTGTTGTGCGAGCCCCCTCAAGCCCCAGTACAGGTCACACCTCCTCCCTGCTGCGCTGAGCCAGCCGGTGAGGAAGGCAGGAACTCGAAGGGGGGCGCCCAGCACCCCCAGGGCCCAGGCTGGGAGGCTGGGAACCCTCGCAGGTCCCTGTGGGGGAGGGAGAGAGGGGTGGAGCCCGGTGACCCTGACCCTGCACATTGTGCCCCCTTTCTTGCTGCGATGCCCCCACCCGCCCCCAGCGGCTCGCAGTCCCCACCCCTTCCTAAGGGCTGGGTCACCCGGGGTCATCATGAAAGGGAAATGCACTGTGGGCAGCACAGTGCCCTTCCTACAGGGATGACGCTGAAATGGCAAAGTAAAAAGCCATTTCCATCAAAGCGGGCGCGGGGGCGGCGCGGGGGGGCGAGGGGGTGTTGCGCTGCCCCTGCGCCGAGCAATGGGTTCTGGTGTTTGACTAAGAATCTCGGCGATACAAATAGGGACAAGATGTGCCTCGTGAGGTTCAAACCTAGCTGACCCAGGGATGCGAGAGTCCTCTGAGAAAACAAACCCTTCACAGGACTCAGAGGGTTTGTGCTGAGTGTCTTAATTTGTAGAGGAGCGTGGGATCGGGTCTGATGCGCCCTATCTTCTGTCCTCATTCCCGAAACCTCCTTGTTATGCTTTTGCATTTGTCGTCAGGTCAAGGGTCACGGTTACCTAGAGGGCTCACAGGGTAACGCTGGAGAGGACGCTATAAAGGGAGGCTTTGGGGACAGCGGCTTGGCTGGGTCTCGTCCATGCGCTGCCCGGTCTCCCATCGTTACGGGAGGGATGACGTCAGCCTGTGTAGTGTCTGATGACTCCGTGCAAGCATGCGAGTGTGTGTGTGAGTGCACGTGTCTGGCTGCGGATCAAGGTCTGTGTCCAGGCTTTCCAGGATGGTCCAGCTCTGAGATGTTTTGTCCTTATTTGTCATTTCTGGGTCCATAGTGTCTGGGTTAGGCCACTTGGGCTCCGCTCCTCGGGGTCACCACAGCCCCTGCCCGGGGTGGTAAGGGGGGCGAGCAATGAGCTAAGGCTCCGGGAGGCCGACCCCCACCAATTGCTGGAAATGCAGGTTTGACTCAGTTCTCAGCAGCGCTTCCCAGCAGAAAGGAGTGAAAGAGGCTATTGGCTTGCTGCCTGCCCCCCCCCCATGCTGGCACCCTCACGCCCGCATCCCCCACACCCAAGCACCCCCCACTCCTGCCCTACACTCCTGCACCCCCCACGCCCACCCCACCCCGTGCCCAAGCACCCGTTCACACCCCCACACCCCCGCCTCCACGCACCCCCACACCTGCGCCCCCCCACACCCGCACTGCCATGCTTGCGCCCACGCCCGCACCCCCAATCCTGCACCCCCCACACTCACAGCCCCCCAGATGCCCGTTTACACACACACACCTGCGCCCCCACCCACCCCCCGACACCCGTGCACACCCCCACACCCGCACCCCACCACCTCGCCACCCAACGACCATGCCCCCCCACGCCCATGCACCCCCCCCACTCCTGCACGCCCACGCCCGCACCCCTCCACGCCTATGCACACCCCCATGCCCGGGCCCCCCCGTGGAGGAGGAGAGAGGGGAGTCCAGACAGACAGGCAGGTGCCCACTGGCATGATTTCCAGGCTGTCCGCCTGGGTGGAGGCCCTGTGGAGCTTTGTTCAGGGCCTTTCTTTCCACAGGGATCGGAACGAGGTGCAGGGGCTGCAGGAGGCCGGGAGAGGGAGCCAGTGAGTCACGTTCGCCTTGGTGGCTCCCCTCTGTGTGAAGAGGGGACAGAACACGGGACAGGGGCCGCATCCTGCAGGGCAGCTGGGGCAGGAGGGGCACCAGGAGACGGGGAGAGGGTGACACTGCGCCAGGCGGTGGGTGCGGGTGTTGGCAAGTAGGCCACTGGATGTGAACATCTTTGGTTCCAGAATTTGTCCCAGGTCCCCAGAGGGGCCTCCGACCCTATGTGTGCAGGTGGCGTTTCCCCTCCTGTTGGCTGATCCCCCCCAAACCCCCCTCCACGTGGCCTCGGGGTCTGGTCTTCTGCTTTCCCTCATGAGGTGCTCACTGGCTTTCGGAAGGTCAGGTGCCCATGAGGGGAGCACAGGGCTGTGCCCGCTTCTGGAAGCTCCTGCGTGTCCACTGGCAGCAGGCTCAGAAGACCCACGGGGTGAGGAGCTGCCGAGGTCCAGGACGGGAGGACTGGGGTCTGGGGAGAGGCTGCCAGCTGTGGCCGGGTGCTGGGGCCCTGTGAGCAGAGCCCCTGGTTCTGTGGACGAGCGGGCCCTGGGGCACATGAAGGCCTGGGGGCGGGGGGAGTCTAAACTCCCGTGGGGTCCCTTCTGTTCTGTCACAGGATCAGGGTCTCAGAATCAGGGCCTTTACCATGCAGAGTCCTGGCTTATCTGGCCCATGTCACTGTCAGTCACCGGAAGTGGGGGTCGTGAGGGCAGGGCACGCAGCCCTGGGCTACCAAGCCAGGTTTTGTGAACTTGCGCCAGCTCATCTCCCTTGTCACCCCCTTCCCCAGCACAGTCCTTCTTCCACAGCCACAAGAGGATATATATTCGCCCTTTTAATCAGGTGGAAAGGACCCACAGGACAGACCTCCTCCTATACGGGACTCTCCTCTCGGCATTCTAGAAAGGCCGCGTTGAACCCCTCCAGTGACTGGGAGCTCATGGCCTCCCAAGGGGCCTCGTTCCTCTTGCAGACGATGGTAGATGCTAGAAGTTACTTACTTTCCTGGGCTCAGACACCTGGCTATTCCTAGAGTCTCTCTCCTACTGCTCGGAATTGGCCAGACTTCTGGTAAAATCCTCCCTCTCCCTGGGGGATCCCTGGGTGGCTCAGCGGTTTAGCGCCTGCCTTTGGCCCAGGGCGTGATCCTGGAGACCCGGGATCGAGTCCCATGTCAGGCTTCCTGCATGGAGCCTGCTTCTGCCTCTGCCTGTGTCTCTGCTTCTCTCTCTCTCTGTGTCTCTCATGAATAAATAAATAAAATCTTCAAAAAAAATAAAATAAAATAAAAAATATTAAAAAAAAGTCCCAAGCGGGGGAGGGGGGGGCAGCCTGGGTGGCTCAGCGGTTTAGCGCCACCATCGGCCCAGGGCGTGATCCTGGAGTCCCGGGATCGAGTCCCACATCGGGCTCCCTGCATGGAGCCTGCTTCTCCCTCTGCCTGTGTCTCTGCCTCTCTCTCTGTGTCTCTCATGAATAAATAAATAAAATCTTAAAAAAAAAAAAAGTTCCAAGGATCTAACGTTTCTCTCAGGCCTTCCTCCCCAGGTTAGGATGCACATGGTTCTCGGTCCTCAGTGGCCTCGTTCTCCAACCTTGGGTCTGAGGGAGCGGGCCCTGAGCCCCTGCAGGACTCCACGGAGCATACCTACCCAGCCGGGACTAGCAGACTTTATTTCACTCACCTGAGTTTAGGAGCCCCCCGGGCTCAGGGCCATATTGGACCTACCCTCTCCCTATGTTTGCCTCCAGCCTTTAGTGGACACCGACCCCCAGATGAGGACCCAGGGAGCCGAGGACTCGGAGCTGAGTGACATCATGACCTGGCCTTGTATTTCCTGCTCTGGGCCATGTGAACCCCTAAGCCCTCAGCTGTGAGCTTGGGCCTCTCAAAGCTACAGGGTAGCCAGGGAACATTCTGCCTTTACTAGAAGATTCTGGGGATAAGACAAGTTATGGAACTGGCAAGTAGATCAGATGATTATTTTTATATTAAGACAGAGGCATATGTATTATGTGATAGAACATAGATGCATGAATCTCAAAGCAAAAACCTGCAACTGCGGAATTTTACACTATGCGAAGGTTGCTTCAGGCAATTCTTTTTAGAGTTCAGTTCCCATTCCCCAATTGACTGACTCCCCCCCAACTCCCCCCCCCCCAACTGCTGAAGGGCGTTTGGGTAGGAAACTTGGAGCTGCTCTGGTGTACATACTCCCTGTAGTTATTAGAGGTAAGGAAAGTGGGGACCAGAGTAGGCGAGTGATGAGCCCGAGGACGCACAGCACGGAGGAGTCTGGAGACCTCCCCATTGGTTTGTTCCTCTGTACGAAGAAATGCTGCATGTGGCTTATCAGAAATATTGCCATGGCAAGAAAGGGGATTGCACACAGAAAAGGGGCTCTGGGGTACCCTGGGTAATCCAGAAAACACAGCACAAAGAACGATTTTACTCCAAGAGTCTGCGCTCTGGCTTCTGAGTTGAGTGCACTCATTCGTGGCAAGCCTTACGTCTTTCAGGATCTAGAGTTCTCTGGCTGGGGAAGTGGCTCGGGTGAAAAGGCAGGAGAGGTCCAGCTCCCCTGCCAGGAAACCAGAGGAAGGTGCCAAGGAAGGCAGGTGCAACAGGACAAGCGGGAGGCCGCTGTGGATGCCACGGTGGGGAACTCGTAGGCCCGGCAGTGTTGCAACGGTCACCCACCCCGTGACCTCTCCCTGTTCACACACCACAGACCTGCATGCACACACATACACTTTGCACTCGGGCTCACAGATGCCCCGAAACTTCTGATCAAACAGTGCCTCTTGCATGTCTGGAAGGTGGGAAACAGGAATTAAGTTTGGGCCTCCCCACCACAGAACCACCACTGACACCTGACGTGAGCTTTAGGACGAGGACGTCACCCTGAACCAGGAAACGCAATAAGCAAAGCTTTCTCTTCCTCACATCACTGCCCTACTGGTGACTAAATAAAGGGTCAAAGGTTTGTGGTCTTTTTTTGTTTTTTGTTTTGCAGGGAACACGTAGCCACTGACTTGTTGCTGGTCACCTCTCACAGAAGTGCAACTCTCAATAATTTCATCGAGTCAATTAATACTGTTTAATAAATAGGCCAGAAAATTAGCTGAGAGTTTTTCTCGGCGGGGTGCCGCGTGCGACCAAAGTTATGGAGGATTGTCCTTTGAATCACTAAGGCAAACTCTGTTGTGTCATTGTACAGAAAGCAACCACATTAAAAAAAAAAAAAGTTATAAATAGGAAAAATTCCAAAGTTTTCCCACAGACAGACGACAGGGAAATTGAAACGCCAAAGGGAAAAAAAAAAGGCTGGGGGTGGGGGGAAGGAAGGAAAAAAAGAGAAAAAATGGAAAAAAAAGAGAAACAAAGGAAAAGAACCAAAACCAAACACAGCCACCCCACCCCCCACAACCCATTTGTGTAGAGTTCTTCTCCATCATACAGTACTCACGATCTTTGGATACTTTACAATGTACAACCAGCCAAGTGAAAGCAAAAAGAACTAACCAGTCATCTGAAAAACTGAGTTTATAAGAAGTCATTACCTTTACAAAATAAAAACAAAAGCCCCAACACCACTGGATTCCAATGTGTTCATTTTTCCTCATTTTCTCTTAAAAGTGTGGGTCAGCCCCAATCCCTTGGCCGATGGGGGGAACGTGGTCATGTTGGCGGATGGGTCCCAGGAGCAGGTGTCAGAGACGGAGGCGGGCATCTAAGAGGCGGCTGCCCAGAAAGGTGGCGTCTGAAGACAAGAGGGTCAGAAGCAATTCCCTCTGGATGCAATGGCATCTGGCGGGCAGCGGAGCCAGGGTTCTCCCCTGGGGAGCTGGGAGGGGGACAGAGTCTGTGGTCTTCTCTGGCCTTTTTGTTTGTGTGTGTGTGTGTGTGTGTGTGTGTGCGCTCAGAGAGAAGCCAAGGCGATAGGAAGAGCCCAAGTCTCTTGTGCCCACAGCTCCTGGACTGGGGAGCCTGGGCCTGGTTGGGGACACTGGGCTGCTGAGACGGGAAGGCCACCTCAGCAAGGGAAGGGAGGGAGGCGCAGGGAAGTGGAGAGAACAGGAAGGCGCTGGGCCAGGGAAGTCTCCATGGTCCTCAGAGCCAGCCACAGGCTCAGGCACCAGGGCGAGTGGGGTGGCCCTAGCTCAAGGCGCCCTCACACCCACCCCAGCCAGGGCTCCGCTCCCCCCCCCCCCCAGGGAAACCAAGCGGCCCAGCTCCCTCCCTGAGGGATGAGGGAGGGGTTGAGGGTGCTCAAACACAGCAAAGGAGGCAATCCCAGCAATCCCAAAGCCCTGAGGGACCCACAACAAACATAAACCCTGAAGAACCAGGTGTTTTGTCTGTTTCCAGGAATCAGGGTGGAGGGGGTGGGTCAGCAGGTGTTCCGAGGTGGTGCCCATTCCCTTCTGTGCTGGCCCCAGGAGCCCCGGGAGCCCCAGCTGTACAGCCCTGGGGGGGTGCCATCCCCAGGGGCCCGCCTGCCTGCAGAGGTGGGGGGATCCGGACTGCCCCAAAGCCATCTGGGAGAGCCACCCCTGGGCTCTTCTGTGTCACTCCCGTCTCCTCTGGTGACGACGTCGCTCCCCTGTGCTAGCAGAGAGGTGGATGTGACAAACCCACATGCAGCGAGACAGACGCCTTCCCCAGGCCTCCGGGAGCTCAAAGCTCCTACCTTCTCAGGAACTCTTCGTGGAGCGACTGGCGTGTTGAGGTGTATACGCGTGTGGGTGGGTTTGAGGGGGGACAGAATTAGCAGCCTCCCTTCCTAGTGGGGTGGGGGACCCGGCCTGTCTGAGGTCACGGGACGGGGGGCGGAGAGACAGGCGGGTGGGACTCCAGGAGGAGGCCTCTCCGCCAACAGGGCATTTCCCATGAGGACCCTGGGATGGCTGGAGACTGGAAAAGTGACCAGGATCAGTAGGGACTGTGCCACCGCCACCGCACCGGGCTGCGAGGGCGCACGCCTCGCCCCTGCTCCCAGGGCCCCTTCCTCCCTCTAGCCCCCTCCCCCTGCAGCTCCACAGAGCTCCGGGGCACCTGGGCTGTGGCCTCCTGGTGGCACCGGCCCTCCCCTGCGAGTTTCTGCGTGACAGCAGAGAGCCAGCCCGGGGAGGCCCTCGGGGAGGAGGTGTCCCTGCCAGACGCCGCCCGGCCGGCAGGGAGGGGAGCGGGAGGCTGCGGGAGGCCTGCGAATCATACTTCCCACGCTTCCTGTGTGATTCCAAAGAGGAAGTTCAGGGCCCGCGGCGGGTGCGGGTGGGGGCCTGACGGGCCAGGGGCCAGGCCGCCGGCGCCCGGGCCGCTAGTTGTCGGCCTCCGACATGGAGGCCACGTGGCTGAGGCCGGCGAGCCCGGGGAGGCCGGCCAGGCCCGCGGCCCACGGGTCGGGCAGCGGGAAGTAGGGCCGCGCGGCCGCCACGTCCTCGGCCAGGGCGAAGGCCAGCAGGCCGCCCGCGTTCCTCTCGGCCTCCAGCTGCGCGCGCCCGAACAGCTTCATCTGCGTCTCCTCGAACTGGCGCTCGAGCTCCTGCAGGCTCAGCGCGCCCTTGGGCGCCGCCAGGAAGTGCTTGGCGGGGCTGGGGCCCGGGAGACACACGGCCGCCCCGCCCAGGCCGCCCACCTCGCCCAGCGCCGGGGGCACCACGAAGGCCGCCTTCTCGGGCGTGGGGCCCGGGGGCCCGAAGAGCAGGCTG
This sequence comes from Canis lupus familiaris, assembly GCF_011100685.1. Classification (NCBI taxonomy): domain Eukaryota; kingdom Metazoa; phylum Chordata; class Mammalia; order Carnivora; family Canidae; genus Canis; species Canis lupus. The sequence continues at coordinate 80,597,124 of NC_049228.1, read as the reverse complement.
GCGGCCCTCCAGGCGGCGGGCTTGCGGCCGCGGCGGGGCCGGGCCATGCGGCAGCTCTGGCGCTTGATGTGGCGGTGCAGGTGGTCGGAGCGCGTGAAGCTCTTGTAGCAGAACTCGCACTGGTAGGGCCGCACGCCCGTGTGGATGCGCATGTGGTTCTTGAGGTCGTAGTTGTGCACGAACTTGGCGTTGCAGTGGATGCACAGGTAGGGCCGCTCCCCCGTGTGCTTCCGCATGTGGATCTTCAGCTTGTCCTGCCTGCAACGCACAGCCCGCCGTCAGCGCCCACCCGAGGCTAGGGGCTGCCCTCTGCCTCCTCCCCACCTACCACCCTGGAACCTGCTGCGGCTCACCTCGGCCGCGGCGTCCTGCTGCAGGAACGGGAGCCAGGCCAGGACTGACTTGCACCCCCCCCCCCCCCGCCTCACTCCAAACAGGCCATTCACCCTGAATAGAGGGCAGTGTCCTGAAGGGCCTCCTGCCCTCCACAATCGTAAGCTCCCCTCTATGGGAGGCCTGTCTCAGACTGGAAAACGGGCCTGCTGGGGACCCTCCTCCCCAGGCCAGCAGCCTGTCCTTGGTCCCTGCGTGCTGTGACACCTGCTGACACTGGCTGGCACCTTAAAAGTTTCATGCCCACTTGCCTTCCCGACAACAGTCTTCCTGCCCGCTGGCCCTGCATTCCCCCACCGCCAGCCGGCCCGACCCATCCTGGCCCCTGGGCTGTTGAGATCTGTCTGTCCTCAGCAATAATCCGGGAGCCTACGGAAGCCGGGCACACCTCCCTCAAGTCTCCTGCGCTGTGGTTTCTCATCCTGAGCCGTGGGCTCTTCTCTTTGTCTGCAGAGAATTTCAGGGCCTTATAAAAGAGCCAGGTGCGACAAGAATGTAGCCTAATCTAGGGCAAAGCTTTTCAGGATTTAAGTGCTATTATTCAGAGGGAAGGTACGGTGTAAAGGTGGGGCTCCCATGGGGCTGTCAGGGCCTCTGCTCCAGCGGCAGAGCCACCAGGAACGTGCTGAATGACCACGGGCAAGTGACTTAGCCTCTCTGCACAGAGCTGAATTTAGCATTAGACATCCGCTCCTATTGTCCTGGGCTGATGCAGAGAAGCAGGGTTCCCGTCAAACTAGCTTCAACACACCTCCTGGTGATCCTGAAAGGAAAACTGACATCACAGCGTTGCCTTCCTAAAGACTGAGCGCTATGCACGCCGGGTAGGGGAGCCCTCCAGGCCGCTGAGGTGGAGTCACAGGGCGGCAGCCCTCCTCTCTAGGCTCCCTCTGCAGCCTTCTCCAACCCGCCTGGCAGGCCAGCAAGCTCCGTGCCTCGTCTCCCACCTCCTCCCCGCAGGTGGAGCATCTGCCTGTCATTTTCAGCTGGGATTTGAGGTCAGAGCGGATGAGGAGCCCAGGCATCCGCCCTAAAATGGCCAGATTTAAACCGTGCTCCCCACATAACCCCGGGCCCTGCGGAGGAGCAGGTCCTGCTCTCCTGGCGTCTCCGGCCGCTAGAGGTCTCACGAGCTCTGGTTCCTGGATGGCTCCCCAGCGCAGGGGCGGAGGGAAAAGGACATTCTCCTGTACACTGGAGGGGGACCACGGAGGACAGATCCACCCCTTCCACCTCGGCTCCCAGGAAAGCACAAGGGCACCTGGGAGATGGAGGTGGGGTGGGAAGCGGGACGGGCAGGGAGGAGGAAGTGAATGCTGCTGTCTGAAGCCAGTGAGTGCTCCCCCTACACCAGGCCCCCTTCCTCTGGTCCACACTCCCTGTCCCTCCTCCCACAGCCCCCCAGCTGCACCCAGGCTGCGCAGCGCCCTGCTGTGACACCCCATGCTCCCTTCCCCAGCCAGCATGCAGCCCTTGTGGTATCTACAACCCCCATTCCATTCCGGTGATGGGGGGTTTGAATGGGGAGGCGGCCTTGGAGAGCATCTGGGCAGGCAGGTCCCAACCTTGAGCAGGCATGAGAAGGGCCTGATGAAACAGCACGCTGGGCCCTACTCACTCCCAGAGACCCTGACCCGGGGGACGGGGTGCAGGTGGGGGAAGGCAGAGAACCTCATTCCTGACATGTCGACCACACATCCCTCTAAGCACCACCTTTGCTGGTGGGCACACTGGGGTCCCGGGAGGGTAACAGGCCAAGGTCACCCAGAGGAGTCAAGGCAGAGCTGACACTAGAACTCGGGCCTTGTTCCGTCCCACTGTAGGAGGGGGTGCGTAGTGCCATTTATATCTCAAGAGCAGTGCTGCTGAGTCATGAGGGAGAGGTCTTGGGACCCCACACATCCTCCGAGGCTCTCAGGGAAATGCTGGTGCTAAGCGGTCAGCTGGGGCACTTGCTGGCTGTGGGACTTGCGTCCTCCCCAGGGCCTGGTGGAGGGTTCGGTGCGGAGGCATCGGCGGGGCATTAAGTATATCACCTCATTCAATCCTCTCATGACCTGATAAGGCGGATATTTTTTCAAAGTCACTATTGCACACAATTAGTAGTGTTGCCATTGAGGGCCACCATCAACTAATGGACAATGCAAACAGGTAAAGCTTCAGCTCTTACAGGTATGCACGCCAGGACTCCTCCCAAGCTTTCCACGAGAGCAATCCAAAATCAGTCACATTTTGACAGCACTTAACTGAAGTATGTAAGAAGTACTGAGAAGGTGACTATCACTTCCTTTTATTGAGCACCTGCTATGGGCAGATGAATACACTGCTTCAATGACCCTAGAAAGGTTGTTATTGAGAGGCAAGTTATGGTGTAGGGCTGGGGCCGCCACTGGGGGTCCAGGAGCCCCTGTTGTAGCTGCACATCCACCTCTAACGTGCTGGGTGACCTTAGGCAAGGTGCCTAACCTCTCTGTGCAGAACAGAACCTAAGGCCAGACATCAGTTCCTGTTTCCAGGACTTGACGAGAGAATCTGGGTTCAGATGAGTTAGATTCCACATCCTTAGAATCATTTCCTCACTTAGAGGAAGAGTCGAGGCTCAGAGCAGTCCAGCAGCTTTCCCAGAGGTATCCAAGCCACCAGGGACAACGGGGCCTGCGGAGCAGTCCGGGGCGTGGTTCATTTGTAAGCTATTCCGAGGTTGAGAAAGGTAGATATTCAAGCCAGGGATCCCCCGCTTGTGACCTATGAGGGCTGTCTCAGAAAGTGCAGACCAGAACGATCAAAACAGGGCATTTGCAGGCAGCCTTTGGGGGCGTCTGGTGCCAGAAGACTGGGGGCATGCCGTGGGAGGGCATGCCCTGGGCAGGAGCCTGCTGTCCCTAGTGGAGACCTTAGGGTCTTTGGCAGGGGCACTGAGCAGGGTTAGCAGAACTGCAAAGCCCATGGTAAGTCAGTCCTGGGAAAAAACCGTAGAGATCATCGCATCTACCGAGATCATATTAATATGCTCTGATTCAGGGTTTGGGGCCAAGGGCCTAGTAACCTGCATTGTTAGCAGTACCCTTGCTGGGACCTTGAAAGTGCTGAATTCATTTGACCCCTTGAAACTCTCCAGATGAGAAAAGCAAGGACAGAGAGGAAGGGGCTGTCTAAGGCCCCACCTCCTCCTCACTCCTGCCACGACCTGGGCATGTGGATATAATGCACAGGTGCATTGCAAGAGCCGGGCCTGGGGGCCGGGCACACTCCAAGAACTGGGCCAACTCCCTGGGTGCCCTGGGCCTCAGTTTCCTGACCTGTAAATTGGGGGGCTGGGCTGTGCCACTTGGACCAGCAGTGCTCTGTGAGTGTTTGCATTGGGCTAATGGGTTTCTATTGCATCTCATCCCAGCTAGTTGGCTCCGTGTATTATGGCCCTTCTACCCCCCCCGCTTCCTCACGAATCTGCCTGCTGTGTGGAGGAGGCATGAGTTTAGATGGAGAGTGTCCTAGCTTGAATCTCAGGAGCTGAATTGTTCATCACTTCCATTTGGGACTGGAGATCCACTGGTCCCACAAAACGCCTCCTAGGCGGCCGCCTATGTAATATGCTAACTTCGTCCTTGGTGTGGCTGTAAGGCCCTTACAAGCTGACCCTTCCAGTTACTAAATGAGTAAGTTCAGGGGACCCCGGGACTGTAAGCAACAATACCACATTACTTGAAAGCGGCCAGGCGAGCAGACCGGTGTGTTCTCGCCCTGCACACCGAAGATGTCAAGTATCTGCGGTAACGGGTGTGGGAACGGTGCTCCACCTCGTTAGCGTGGTATCATGATGTTCTACACCTTAAACTTCTATGCGATATGTGAAAATTATAGCTCAATGAAGCGGGGGAAACAAAGGTCACTCCCCTCCTCGCTAGCCCGCACCCCCACGGTAATGTCCCTGCGCCCAGCATGGGTACGCTGCTCCCCGCAGGCCATGCTCCGGCAACAGCTATGTGTCTCTGAACACCTGCTGGCCTGAGCCGGGCTTCCAGAACTTCCCTCTTCCAGGGCACAGCCTGCTATGTTATGAAGCTGCTGCCTCCGTCCTTTCCGTGCAGATTTTGTGTTTGGACACCAGTGCTTGCTCCACCCAAGGGTCCCACCAAGCTAGCTTGTGTGTTCCTTCCTCCCCGGCTGTGAACCCCTGTCCCGCCCCCGCCTCCTCTCTGCACCTCTTTCTCAGTTTACCTTTGCTAACTGCACCACCTGAAATGTCTCCCACTCCCTACCCTCCACCCCCTGCATCTTCAAGGTCAAATTCAAGGGCATTGCTCTGCCCACGTCCTGTCTTTTGCTCTCACCTTCCAGAGTACTGGGACCTGAATATAGCCCCCCCAAGCTAGGTTATGGGTGGGGGGCAAGAAGGGAGCAACAGAAGACAATGTGTCTTCTCAGGAGGAGGGTGGGCCTTTCCGACTTCCCCTGGGGTGATGGCAGGTGGGGTCAGCATCAAGGAGAGGGGGAGACAGGCCTGACTCGAGGGCGGAAGCTCAGCTGTGTTTAAGGAAAGAAAGGGAAACTAGTGTCCAAGAAGAGCCGTTGAGGGCGGCTGGTCCCGTCTCTCTGAGCCTCGGGGGGCCAGGTCCCCAGGAGTGGCATGGCCTTGCAGGGGAGGCTGGGAGTTCAGGGTCAAGAGGCAGCAGGGAGGGTGGGGAGGTGTTCTGGGTGGTGGTGCAGGAAGTCAGTCACCCAGAAGGTCCCCGTGGAAAGGCTAAAAGGGGACCCGACCCCTGGGGGTGGGGTATGAAAAACCCAACGGGGTCAGGCCAGGAGACAGAAAGTCCTTGCAGGGCGGCTCTGGGAGGGGGCAGGAGGGAAGCACAGGCTGGCTGCTCTGGAGAATGTGACCGGGAGGGCCGGAGGCGGACAGCTGCAGCCCACGGTGCCAGGATCAAGTCCCCGGAGTCCCTTGTGTGAGGAGGCCAGGAGAAGGTCCAGCCTCCCCCCACTCTGGGGCGCCTCTGCTCCTGGGAAGCAGTGGCGGGTGAGGGGGGGAGCCAAGAGCAACTCTGATCTTTTTCAGCAGGGTCAGGGTCTGGTGGGAACCCGGTGAGGGGAGGTGCTAATGGGGGCGGGAATGCAGCTGCTTCAGGCCAGTCGGGGTGGGGGGTGGGGGGGTGAGGAGGGGTGAGGGGTTGGGGGGGAGCCGGAAAGGCCCAGGAGCTCATCTGGAGGGAGGGCTTGGAGGCTGCAGGCCCAGAGGACTCCCTACGTGATCATCAGGAATGTGCTGGGAGGGAGGGTTCTGGAATGCTGCCCCCCCATGCGACCCGGCACCCTGGCCGACCCAGGAGGCCTGCTCACGGGACCTTCCTGTGTCCGGAGAAGTCTGTCTGCGGTGACTGACCCTGTTGAGCACTCTCCCTAGGGAAGGCAGGGCCCGCGGACTGGGGTGGCCTGCACGGAAGGCTGTGGGTGGGAAAGCCCTGGAGGGAAGGGACCCGGGGTGGGGTGCTGGGCATCCCCCTGAAGCCCCAGGCAGGCCCGGGTGCCCCTGAGGGCAGAGGAGTCCCTGAGTCGGCGGCCATCTGGGAAGAGAACAGGTGTGGGAAATGAGGGGCAGGGACCCCGCTGGAAGGACAGGGGTGCTCTCGCTGGCCTGGGGCCTCGCTTTGCTGGATCTGGCCTGTGCATAGTGTTCCTTGTCTTGAAGTCATTCCCGGGGGACGGGGCTGGGCATCACAGGCTGGAGATGGGTGAGTGGTACTCGGACGTGGCTCGTGCCCTCATTTATCTCCCTAATATCATCACAGGTGCTTCTGTCACACATTGTTCAGTGTCCTGGCCTGGCCTGTGGGGCTAATGTATTCACCTAAGGTATTCAGGGGAAGGCAGGTGGCGGTGCTGGTGCTGGTGGGGGCGGGGGGGACTGGCATGGCAGGGCCACTGAAGGGATATCCCAGGGAGGTAAAGCCCAGGACCTAGGGTCTGGCTGCCATGAGGCAGTAACAGGAGAAGAGTGCCCTGAGGTCAGCACTGTGGTAAAGAAGGGTATGCACCTAGGGTGTGTGGGGCCTGGCCCCCCTGCACCTGGAGCCTCTCCCTCTGCTGTCAGCCCAAAGCATCTGGGGGAGACTCTGTCTGGGGTTTCCCCTCGCAGAAAGAGCTGTGGCTCCAAGGCCACCTTTGAAACCATCAGTGCTGTCCTTCTGAACAGTCCTCAGGGCAGCCTGCAGAGCTACTCTAGCAATGCCACTGTCACCCAAACAGATCTCTGATACCCTTCTCTGGAAACTTCAAGTAGAGCTTTGAAGCCACCTACGATCGTGGGTCTCATTACTTCATAATATAGACTCCTCTTATTCCCTCCTCCCCCTGAAAAGTACTGTCCCTGATTCGCTATTCAGCTTGACTCAAAAAAGTGTCACTCCATCCTCAAAGGCCAAAGCTTGGGCCCACCGAGGAAAATCAAAAGAATGAGTTTGCAGCAATTCTCAGAGAGAAATTTCCAAGAGGACGTGGGGTCATGGCAGTGCCACTGGCACAAGTGTGGGTCTCCTCGAGCTGAGTTCTTTGCCAGGGATGGTGGCAGTGTGGGGGAAGGGACCTGGCCTGGGAGGTCACAGTCTCAGGGCAGGTGTTCACCAGGCTCTGTCTACACAGAAATGACCGAGCCCTGATGCAACACCACTCACCAGAGCTTTCTCCTCTGTCAGAGTGGCTGGGAGACTCGGCCTCACACTTGTGACCACAAACAGCACCAACAGACCATATTTTCCCAAAATGAGGCCCAGCAAAACAGAGCAGGGAAACAAAGCTGAGCCCACGTCGTCCCACCAGTCAGTCTGGGACCCGAGGGCTGCAGTGCAGGAAAGGCCCATAACACACGCTCGCTGAAGGGCACCAAGTCCGTGAAAGATGAAAGGTTTGCAATGTACTGAGTTCAAATCTCAGATGTTACCACTGCACTGAGTCCACCCTCTTCCTAACACGGACAGTCAAGGGGGAGAACATAAAAAGAGGATCAGATCTAAAGGACCTGATCCAAGAGTGGGCCGAGAGCACTGCAGGGGTCTCTGTAGTCTCCTGGTCACCGATTTTGCCGTCCCAGGTCTGGCGTGATCCTCTCTGCACTTATGAGCGGCAGACAGCGGACTGGCCAGTGGGAGGTGGATCGCTCATCTGTAAACAAAGGCCCCAGCACCTCCCTGTCCTCCCGGAGCAGGGCTGTGGTGACAGTGTGCACAGTCCACCTGGGACAGCCCCTGGCGTGCTGAGCATGCTCTGAATAGAATAAACAGGTGGTGCTCCACTGGGGAGCTTCAAACTGGCCTCCTTGGATCCGCAGTGCGGGCGGGGGGGAGGGAGGTCATGCAAGCAAGGAGCCGAGGGCCCTCACTTCTGACTCCCCTAGAACATCTCCGCTCTCATCTGGATCGTATCTTGGCCTTCCACCGAATGTTATATTTGAGAAGATATTTTGGCTCATTAATCTAAGTATGGAACTGTCTGCACCAGGTAGTGCCCAGCATGCTTTCTAATGATTAAACTTGACATGCATCACCTAGGACCCAGGAGGGCCTCCCCTGAACTGGGTGTCTCCATCCCAGCGCTCCCTGCCCCACTCTGCTGTCCTCATCCAGGCCCCTGACCCTCCCCTGGCCCCCCCGAGATACACACCTGGTGAAGCGGACCTCACAGATGTTGCACATGTATGGCTTCTCCCCGGTGTGGGTCCTCATGTGTCTCGGCAGCTTCCCGGCCCCCATGATGACTTTGTGGCAGATGGGGCACTGCTGGGATGCCTTGGGCTTCAGCTTGCGCTCCTCCACCAGGGGCCAGGGCGGGAAGAGGCCCCCTAGGTGGGTGGCACTCAGGAAGTTGAGATAGGCACCGTAGTCACTCTCGGCCTTGATGGGGCCCAGCGGCCCCCCAGGGAGGTCGGGGAACATGTCCTTGAAGAAGTCGCTGGGGAAGGGGGGTGGTGGTGGGGGGGGCAGCTCCTCCTTCTCCTCCTCCTTGATCTTCCGGTTCTTGATGACCAGGTCCAGTGGGCCACTGTCCATGGGCTGCTCGGGCAGCTGGGTGAAGGCACCGAAGTCCCCTGGCCAGAGATGTGGGAAGAAGTCGGGGGCGAACGGAGACAGGGAGGGTCTCCTGTCAGCGATGTTGGCCTTGGGGTACAGGTTCTCCCTCAGTAGAGACTCAATGGAGAAGTCCCGGATCACGCCCAGGTGGCTGGGGCTGCCGGCCTGGAAGGAATCGGGGAAGTCCCTGGGTGTGTCCGAGTAGGCCTTCTCTGTGAGATGGTCTGTCTTGGAAGGGCTTTGGTGGCAGTTGATGTCCTGGGGGTCAGTCAGGTTTTCTTGATCAGCAAAGTCCTCAGTGTCGTCCTCCTCGTCCTCCTCATCTTCCTCCTCCTCTTCCTCCTCCTCCTCGTCCTCCTCATCCTCGTCCTCGTCCTCGTCGTCGTCATCCTCCTTGTCGTCCTCCTCCCCGCCGTCGCCACCGGGCTCCATGATCTCCAGACACACGTTCACGATGCACTGGATCTCCAGCATCCTGGCGGCGTTGAGGATGTGCTTGACATTGGAGGCGGTGATGGTGAGCGTGGAGGTGTAGGCGAAGTCCAGGATGGCGGCCAGGGCCTCGGGCTGCACGAAGTCGATCTCGTAGACGTACGGCTGGCTGGCCAGGGCGCCGGCCGTGAAGAGCTTCTTGAAGTACTTGCTGCAGGCCGCCAGCACGGAGCGGTGCGTGCGGTACTCCTGCTCCTGCACCACCAGCAGCACGTCGCAGAGCAGGCCGTCATGCCGCTGCTCGTTCAGGCTGCACAGGACCTCGCTGCTGTGGTTGGGGAAGGGGATGCCGATGAGCTCGTCGATGCCATTGGCCATGTTCTCAGCCAGAGCCCTGCAGGGACGCACACGGAGGACAGTGGGGTTAGTGGCGCCGTCCTGGAGTGGACACCTGGCTGGGGAGGCAGGGAGGCCCCGGGAGGCCGGGCTGCTGGGCGCACTGACCTCGGCACCCCCATCTCGGCACGGGCTTCCCCCTCTGCCGGAAGGCCGGCCCTCCTCACCCCACCTGCACGTCCCAGCCCGGCCGGCTGGCCAGGCCCTTCAGCATCCCATGCCTGGGAGCCCAAAGGCCCTTGGGGTGAGGCCTCTCATTGGGCAGTGGGCCCCTATCACGCAGCCAAAGCTCTGGAAGCTTCTCGAGGGCACAGTTTCCCTTAATTCTGCTCCATTAACCTGCAGCTGGGAAACCTAGAAAGGACGGCCACTCGGCCCTCCACTGCTCAGCGTGCTGCGGGAACGGGGGTGCCCCCCAACGACACCTGCGGGTCAAGGGCCACGGGGGGCATGTCCTCTAGCCACTCGGTGCCCTGCGGGGCAAAAGCTCTGCTCTGAGTTTTTCTTTTCACAAAGCCTCTGGCCCATGTAATGGACGGACGTTTTCTTCCCATCGGCCCCTATATGAGCCGAGCCGCCGCACCCCCCTTCTTCCCGCCGTTCACGTGCTGAAGTCTGAACCCTCAGTGTCTCGGATTGGGTCTGTGTTTGGGGGTGAGGCCTTTCGGGGGTGATCAGTGTTACAGCGAGGCCGTACGCGCGAGCCCTAGTCCGGAATGACTGGAATCCTTGTAAGAAGGGAGTGGGCCGCGGACACCCGCGGAGGAGACCCAGCAGGAAGACAAGTCTAGGAGGGAGGCCTCAGGAGAATCCAAACCCGCAGACACTGCGACCTCAGACTCAGCCTGCAGAACTGTGAGGAGAGCGGTTTGTGTTGCTCGAGCCGCCCGGGCGAGGGTGCTGTGCTGTGGCAGCCCAAGCAAATGCACAGCGCTAGCAATCCTGAGACCGATCTGGCGGCCGTTCTCAGCGTGGCAATGGGGGCCCTCGTGCATACGTCTGGCCTTCTGACCTTACTTCTGGCTTCATGTTAATTGATGACGTTTTTTTTTCTTTTGCACATCTTGATCTTTTTTTTTTTTCTCTTATGTACTGACCTCCTCTGTGTAGATCTGTGAGCTCTAGAGATAGACATTTAAATTCTGTGTTACCTTCTGCTGCATTGTTAGCTAATGCATCACGTCCAGGTTTTATTACCCTCAGGAAAATGCATCCCCTGCAGGGAGAAGCCTCTTCTGAGACCCCTTAGCATGATGATGTATTAATAATGATATGTGGCCAGTGTTAGCCACTAGGACGGAAAACAGGATCGCCTCCCTTCAGAGAGCAAGACTCACAGCCCAATCAGCCGTTTCAACCTGGATAAAAAGCTCCATTTGTATGCCGTGGCATGGAGGCCCCTCCAACTTAGGGCAAAATTTGATTATGGCCCATGCATAAATCCTAGGAAAGGCCTGGCCCTTACCCTGGTGCAATTACAGTGGAGAGAAAATAAAAGTGAAAAACAAAACCTGAAAGCCTCAAGCCCCGGTGGGAAGAGCTTTGGGGATTCACACACATTTATCTTCTGGAGGTTTCTACCCTGGGAAGGCAGATGCAGTGGGAAGAGAGAGTGAGAAGTGCCCCGCACAGAGTATGTGCCCTGAACAGGGCCTGGAGGCACCAGGCACTGGCAGGAAGTACTCCTTCCCTCCTCCCATCCTCCTCCATCACCGAGGGCCCTCACCTTCCCTGAGCAATCCCACCAGGGCAGGTGCTCAGGAGTGAAGGCCTTTCTGCCTTCCCACCTTCTCAGCTTTCAAAGGGCCAGAGACCCCACAGGCCATGCCTTCATTCCTTAAATAGTCACTGGGTTTCTCCCTTTGCCAGGCACTGCCCTGACCTCTGGGGATGCACAGAGGGCAGACCAAGAAGGCCCCGGCCCTAACAGAGCTCACAGAGACACAACTGTGATAAACATACAGCAAGATTCACCAAAGAGAGCTCCCCACACACCTACCAGACTGGTTCAAACGAGAAAAGTGAGAATACCAAATGCTGGTGAGGACATGGGGAAACGACCGCTCAGCCATTGCTGGTGGGCATGTAAAGTGGTACAGCCCCTCAGGAAAACAATCTGGTCGTTTCTGAAAAACTAAATAGGTAACAACTGCACTACCCAGCAGCAAGCACTCTTGAGCATCTGCCCCAGAGAAATCAACCCTTAGGTCTACACAGAGACCCGCATGCAGGCGTTCCCCGCAGCTCGGTGCACAGCAGTCAGTAACCAGCAAGAACCCAGACGTCCTTCGGTGGGCGGATGGTTAACCAACCTGCAGCGTGTCCATTCCAGGGAGGACTAGTCAGCGGTCAACAGGAATGAGCTATGGATGCATAACAAAGTCTGGATGAGCCAGACTGCAAAAAGCAAATACCAGTAGATTACATACTGCATGATTCTATTTCCATAACAGCTTTGAGGTGGCATAATTGTAAAATGGGGAATATGGGAGGGGTTGCTGGTGGCTAAGGGGGTGGGGCGGGGGCAGGTGGGCGTGGGCACACAGGGGCAGCGTGACAGACCCTCCCAGCATGGGACTGTCCTGTATCTTAACTGCATCAGGGTCAATATAACAGTTGATGTCCTATGATCTTGAAAGAGGTTATCATTGGAGAAGTCTGCGTAAAGTGGACACGGATGTCTGGATTTTCTTTTTTTTCTTTTCTTTTCTTTTCTTTTCTTTTCTTTTCTTTTCTTTTCTTTTCTTTTCTTTTCCTTCCTTCCTTCCTTCCTTCCTTCCTTCCTTCCTTCCTTCCTTCCTTCCTTCCTCTTCTTTCTTTTTTATTCATGAGAGACACAGAGAGAGGCAGAGACACAGGCAGAGGGAGAATCAGGCTCCATGCAAGGAGCCCGATGTGGGACTCGATCCCAGGACCCTGGGGTCACACCCTGAGCTGAAGGCAGATACTCAACCACTGAGCCACCCAGGGGCCCCTCTGGATTATTTCTTAAAACTCATGTGAATTGACAAATTACGTCAAAAATAAAAAGTTTAAGTAAAGAAAATCAAAAGGTAGGAAACAACCTAAACTGATAAATAAATCTCCTCCTACCCCAGTGTTTATTTATTATCTATGTATAGTAGAGGGTGAGGTGGTGGGGAGACTACTTTACTCAGAGCGGTCTGGGAAGGCCTCCTTGAGGAGGTGTCCTTTGCCTGGATGGTGAGAAGGAGCCAGTTACGGGATGATATAGGGAACAGTGTTCTAGGTTGTGGGAACAGCAAGGGCAAAGTGGGTGGTCTCGCCAGGGTGCTTTAGGTCTGGGGGGGAGCTAAGTTCTGCTCTGAATGGCTCCGTTTAACTTGGTTGTTGTCTACTGAAAATCTATCCCACCTCTACATCTCTCCGGGTGGGCTCGGCTCCCCCTGAGGTCCTGTGTGGTCTCCCCTCTTTCTCTATGACCAGGGAGGGCATCTCCAGGCCACAGGCCTCTACAGTCTGTGCTGCAGAGAAAGCCCTGAGGTTCCTTCGTCCCCCGATACCCCAGGCCTCCCTGCTGTAACGGTGGGGCCAGAGGGAAAGCAGAGGGCTTGAGAATCCCTGGTGAGCTGAGAGGCTCCAGGCTGGGGGGCTCATTCAGGGTGGCAGTGCCTGCTGTAGGTCCCAGGTCCCAGGAGGGGTATCCCATGACCTTCTGTGTGGCGAGTAAGGGTGACCTGAGGACTCTGGTCCCCACCACCTTGGCCCCCAGCTTCCCACTTGAGACACTCAGGCCTCATGGGGCACACTGGCAGGATAGAGCCGGGCAATATCTGCCAGCGCCTTCTCTGTGCTGGCCAAGTGCCCACCCCAGACAATAAGGGTCCCAAAGGAGGGATGGGGGCCACCATGTGCCCCCAGGCCTGCCCATCTTCACAGTAACTGGGATTCGGCTCCTCTTATCCTAACCGTCCCTGTCTGACACGTGGGACAACTCACAGAGACCTTAAGTGATGGCCTAAGATCCGAGTGTGAAGGCTGGCTCTGCAGGCGCAGCTCATAGCCACAACCTCTACCCCCTACCTCTCCTCTCCAAGGCCACCAAGAACGGCCAGCAATCCTGCTATCGCCTCAGTGGCCCAGACTCTGCGTATTCAGAGATGCTCAGAGGTGCCTCTGTGGCGGAGGATGGGTGGGAAGGATTGGGGTCCGCAGCGTGGGGGTTGCCCGACCTTCCCAGGAAAGCCAAGCAGGTGGGACGGCGGGTGGATGACAGCGAGGCCGGCCTCAGGAGCTGCAGCATCAGGAGGACTCCCCAGGCACAGCCGCACTGCTGCTGTTCTGGGTGTGGGCAGAGTGGCTCCTCTGAGGCCCCGGAACTCCCCGGTTGCTCCCAAGGCGGCCTCCCCCCACCCCACCGCTCTGTGGGAGCAGCCTCCTTGGCAGTGGTGCTGGCAAAGCTCTGCCAGGGGACGGGGAGGAGGGTAGAGGAGGCCGTGGGGCTGCGACTCCAGCAGGCTTCCCACCCCAACCTGCCGAGCGGCTGCTCACAGCCCCGACCTCAAACGTGTCCCACCCACATCACAGCCCCATATCCCCTGCCCCTCATCCCCCAACGCGAGTCTTGCTGCTCAGCAGCCTCCGTGCCTTTGCTCACACTGCGCTCGGGACTGGAGCAAACCCACCCCCTGCATGTCCTGTGTCCTCCTTTTCTGGGGGGCCTCCTCCCACCCACACTCCAGGGCTCCACTCAGATGGCCCCTTCTCCATCTCCCAATTCACATGCCCGGCCTCTCCAGCCTTCAGAGATCCTGGATGCCTGAGGACTCCTGCCATGTCTCTCACTCTGCCTGTAACTTCTTTCCCGTGCCTTGGTGTTCCTGCCAGACTGCGAGCTGCTGGAGGGCAGACTGTCATCACGATGCTGAGCACAGTCCCCGCACATGGCTGGTGTGCGGCAGGGGCCCAGCAGCCCTGCGTTTACCATTGTGTGGGTTGTGCACTATGCAAGGGCACTATCGCTAAGGGCAGACGGACTCAAGGATGTCCACCACCCCGACATTCTTGCCTCCCGGAGGCAAGGACTCATGCTCTCATGTGGTCTCCTCCCTCACGAATAGGGATGACCTGTGTCATCCGATGGGACTTCTGGACACGAGGGTGTGTGACTTCTGAAGGGAAATCATAAAAGACGTTCTGGGGAAAGCCAGCTGCCATGGGTTGGGGACACTCAAGCAGCCCCATGGAGAGGCACACATGGCAAGGGACCGGGGCTCCCCGCCAGCAGCCAGCAGCAGCTCACCAGCCGTGTGAGTGAGACACCAAGTCAGTGGCTCCTCCAGCCCCTGTCAAGCCTTCAGATGACAGTGGCTCCACTGACGTCCTGGACGCAACTCTCTAAAAGATGCTGCACCGGAGCCACCTGGCCGGGCTGCTCCTGAATTCCTGACCCACAGAAACTGCGAGACAGCAAACATTCACTCCCGTGTTAAGTTTCTCAGTTCTAGAGCACTTTGTTACATGGCGTAGGTGACTCGCACAGGGCACTAGTGACTCCACAGACATTAGGGATAATAAGCAGGTTTAGCAGATGGCAGTGACAGGCTGCAGTCTAACAAAGTCAGGGTAGTATGAGGCCGTTTTGATAGACACAAGTAGATGTATTGAGCAAATGGCACCTTCTCCAAATTTCCACCAAGCTAGCACATGGGCAGTGGGGTCCTCACGCTCAGAGACACTTTCTCATCTCAGATGATGGTTTGTAAATGAAGCTGTGACTGTTACGTATGAAGACAAAATCAGTAAAACCCCAGATCAGTTCTTTATGGAGAGCCACGTTTTCTTGCGTGCTAAGGGCTTGCTCCTTTAAAGAAAAAAATGTTGTGTCTCCCTGAGAAGATTCTTACAATTCTTTATGCTTCCTCCCACCTTTTAAAACAGGGGAGGCACAACCCGTTGACCTGTGGGTCGGTGCTTGGTGTCTCATCGGAGCCCCCTGAGGAATGGGGGGGGGTGGCTGTCCCTACACTGAATGTCCCATCTCCTGCACTCTCGGAGCCACATCTGCTGGGACTGGGAGTCAGGAACCCACAGCTGTGTGACTTCGGGAGACCCCTCTGCCTCTCTGGGCTTCCGTTTCTTCATCTTATCACTTTAAAGTCACAGAAATCCTGATAGCTGCTGTCAGGACTTTGAGAAGCTGCAAAATGGAGATGAGGAGGAGGCAACAGGCCTGGGTGACAGGGTGCACCAAGGCCGCCGGCCTGCCCAGCAAGGACTTCTCTCTGTGCCTTGGGTTGGAGCTTTCGTCCCCTCCTGGAGGAGCGGATGTCACGGTGTCGCCAGGGCCTGTTTTTCCAGGCAGGAGGTGGGGCTGCCGCTCACCATTTCATTGTCTCTTTGGGAAGCCGTGCCCCCTTGGTGCACTCTGGGAGCTTCCCTGGTGACCCTAAGATTCCCATGCCCTGGAGGGCCTGCAGAGAGCAGCGTCTCCAAGGGGACGCCGCGCCACGCCCCCACCTTCCCGCCCAGGCCCTGCATCTCCTTCCTCCTGTCGCCCAAGCCACAGCAGCCCTGTCTCCAAGAACAACACGCTCAGGAAAGAGAATTACACACACGAAACCAAACCAAAGCCCTCAGCCGCCAGGAGAGGCATGACACAAAATACAAACCTCTGGTTAGGGCGGGGGAGATAGAAAAAAGAACATAGATTCAGAAATAAAGGGGGAAGTGAGAGAGAAAGGGCGAGGGGGAGAGGAGCGTGGGGAGGAGGGGAAAGAGGGAGAATGCAGGATGGGTGACACCTTCTCCCCTGTGCTCCTCACCTGGGCCTCTGCCCTCCGGGGAAGGTTCTAGAGCCTAGGTATGTCTGAGGAGCCCTGTCTGACCAAAGCTGCACTTCTCATCTCTGGGCCTCTGTTTATTCAACTGCAGAATAAGAACACGACTCGCCCCAGGGACAGGCCTGTGTCCCCCCGTCCCCCAGCCAGGAGAGGGGTGACGCCCTCAGTGTACCAGCTAGAGAGGGGGAGGAGGTGCTCCTGTAAGAGACATAGAAAAGTGGGGGGGGGGGCAGGGAGATTGGAAGGGGCCACCAGGGCCTTCGACCCACAAGAATGCCTTATAGAAACTTGGCTCTGTGGGCACCCGGGCGCTCAGTGGGTGAAGTGTCTGACTCTTGATTTTGGCTCTGGTCATGCTCTCAGGGTCCTGGGACTGAGTTCTGCGTCTAGCTCCAGGCTCAGGGCAGAGCCTGCTCAAGGTTCTCCCCCTGTCCCTCTGCCTAGGCTCATACTAGCTCTCTCTGAAAAAAGGAAAGAAGGAAGGAGGGAGGGAAGGAGGGAGAGAAGGAGGGAGGGAGGAAGGGAAGGGGAAACCTGGCTTTAGAAACTCTCCACTACAAATTTCTTGAATGTAACTCGAATTTTTTATTATTTTGTGTCCTGTTTTTTTTTTTTTAAGATTTTATTTATTTATTCTTGAGAGACACACAAAGAGGGGCAGAGACACAGGCAGAGGGAGAAGCAGGCTCCCTACAGGGAGCCCGATGTGGGACTCGATCCCAGGACTCTAGGATCACGCCCCGAGCTGAAGGCAGATGCTCCACCACGGAGCCACCCAGGGGCCCCATATTTTATGTCCTGTTTCAGCACCCGATCAGCGGAGCAAGCCAGCTAGATTTACAGCAATGATCGATCCTAGCTACCACGTCCCTCATGGTGTTGGTCACGCACCTCAAATCCTTCCTCAGCTGATGCAGTTCTGAAAGGTACAGATTTTTTACCCTCACCTCCAATTTAGAGGTGAGGAGACAGGTATGGAGGGAGTAAGTGACTTGCTGATGCCGCCGCCGGCAAGCGTCTGAGCAGGATTTGAATGCAGCTGCATTTGGTGCCAAGGCTCATATTCATTCTCCTTTGCCCGCTTGCCTCCTACAAAGCCCAACTTGGGATTCGAACCCCTGTCCTCAAAGGTTGTCTCTTACTTTAGGGATGTGTCAGAGCCAGGGCTGTGGGCTGTGTACCCGTCGGGCTGAGACCCATGCATGTGGGCGGGGGGGGGGGGGGGGCGGGAGGGAGGGACCAAGGACAGGTGAGACGTGGGGACAGAAAGACCCCAGAGCCCCGTGGCCTGGGGGCTCAAGGTCGGGCCTTCAGGAGGAGGGGCCTTGTCCACGCTCTGCAGGATGGACAGGACCTCCCTGGGCAGAGGGGTGGGAGGAACCTGCCCCCTGTCATTCAGATCAGGAAGGCTTTAGGTTTGCAGAATCCCCTCCAAAAATACGTTCAGCCTGGATCCCCAGTGGGATCATGTAAGAAGCTGTCCCAGCCAGCATATGCATGAGGCTGATGGTGGCCCTGGGATATCAGGAGGCCCTCCTGGGAGTGGTGGAGGGAGAGGCCCTGGGCTCAGATGGCCTGGGTCCACATCTGGGCCCCCAGGCCACGGCTTCTGGGACTCAGCATTCCCCTCCTGGAGCTCAGTTTCCTCATCTGCACAGCGGGGAGGACAGTCGTGTGTACCGCACAGAGCCATCCTGCCATCAGTGAGGCCCTATGGCACAGTGTGCCCCCTGGTACAGTCAGTGCTCAACCAGCATCCACAATTATGAAGTCCAGGGAGGACACGGACCCCTCACAGATGTCTTGGCCGAGGATCGTAGGAACTCCGAAGGATCGTAGGAAGCTACCTTGTCCTTTCCTGGTTTTCTACAAGTCCATACTATTGAAGCACCTCTCCCAGGGACACCCCGAGAGCAGCCCATACACGCTCCCAGGGCCACCCCATGCATGCATAGGGTGTCATCATCTTCCCAGGTCCTTCCACGGCTCCTGGCTCATGTCCTTCTAACCCATGAAGTGATTATGCAAGGCTGGCATAAACTCTGTGCCCATTTTACAGATGAAGAAAATGAGGCACAGATGGGAGCTGGTGCCCAATGTCACACGGTCACACGGTGAATTAGTGCCAGAGACAGAACTCGCACCAGGGCGTCCCGACACCCCCGTCTCTGCTCCTGTGACAGATTTCAGTGCCCCTTGCAAGGTGCCGGGGTTGCCCTGCGAGCCAGGGGCCCATGTTCTCAGACTGGTTTTACGAGGGAATGCGACATGCATGGTGGGCAAATTACATATTCCTGCTGCCCTCCGTGTGCTTCTGTGGGGCACAGGGAAGCGACTGCCTACATCTCACTTGCTCCCGGGCTGTGTCTGCTTCTTCAATGTCTGTACCATTTCCAAGATGCCACCAAACAGGAACATAGTAGATGCCAAATGAATGACATTGGTTCAAATACACAGTGGGGAAAAAGCTTAAAGTCACAGAGGGAAGTGGGGGCCTCAACCCTGTGCCTTGGGGACCCCTACTATTTGAACAGAGCCCCGTCATGCACAAGGCACTTGTATTCATTCGTTCCATCCTTATTATGATCCCCACTTGATGGGGACCAACGAGGCTAAGTGACCTGCCCCAAGTCACACAGCTAGAAAACAAGCAGGGTGGGACTCGAAGCCTGCCCAGGCCCATCACTTTCCTGTCCTCCACAGCTGCCCCGGTGCTATGGTTTGGGGACAGTTCTATTGCTTTGATGCACAAGCCCAGCACCTCTTCAAATCCTGCTCAGTTCGGCAGCTTGGGGGCTCAGGATGATGCTTCTGTCTGCAGACCTCCAGGGCAGGCCGGCCTCAGCTCGCAGACTCCCGCTGCTGCTGCCCGGGAGCGGCCCCCTGTCCTCAGCCCAGCTCCTCCCGCCTGGGCCTGGAGCCTTGAAGCCACCTGGCAGGACTGGTGGCTGCGGTGAGGGGGTGAGGGCGAGGGGGCCCCGTGCAGGAGCAGAGAAGGGATGTGGTTTTCTCTTCCCAACCTGGGAATGGGGCTGGGCTGCCGCCACCTGCATCCTATGGGCACGTCCTTGCTCCCTGTGGTCTGTGTAGGCACTGAAACCCGCGAGGGGGGGGGGACCGGAGCAAAGGAGGCGCAGAGAGGCCTGACCCGAGCAGCTGGCTGGCCCCACAGACCTCTGCTGGGCGTGCCTCACCCCGCCCTTGGCAGTTCCCCTAAGCAGGGTGGCCACACCCCTTGGCCCCGGAATGCCCGGGGGCCTCGGCTGCCCCAGAAGCCCGGGCCAGACATGTGGGCTGGAGGCTGGGCAGGGCCACTGGGGCTCCCAGCCTGCCCGCTGGAGCAGCTCAGGCGGGGCGCCCACAGCTGGGAGAAGCCGGCCCCACCTGCTCGGCCACCCTGCCAGGACACACCCAGAGCCCACAGTCCCCAGCTCGTCTCAGGCCTGGGGCTTGGAGCTGCCTGATTTCTATGAAATGAGTTCTGAGCTTCACTCCTCTGCCAAAGGTGATGGGCAGGCCAGGGGTTCCCTTACAGCTGGAATTGAGCTCCCCTGCCCTGCCTCACATCGTGTCTCCCCTGCTCTCCCTCCAGTCCCTCTCAGCACCCCCAGTGCCAGGGTAAGATATGTGAGGGCTGGGCCAGAGGCCAGGCCTGACAGGCACTCTTGGGTCCTCATCCCAGCCACGGCCAGAGTTTTTCTGTTGCTGCGTCGGGGCTCCAGGTGTTTTCCCCTGGGATCGGCCACTGAGTACCTGCTTCACTGCTCTCTGCTGAAGCCCACGAGGCAACGCTGCTTCATGCTCCTTCAGCTCTAGTCAGAGCGGCTTGTCCACATCCGCCCTCCTCCATACATTTTACCAGGATCCCTGGTACAGAAGGAACGGCCTGGCCCACTTAGCTGCTGAGAAACCCAAGTTCACGCTGGGAAACACACCTGCCCAGGGGCCCAGAAGTAGGTACGTGACACAGCCCTCAGACCCCCTGCCCCGTAGCCCACCATACCACAGACTCTGTCCACCATAGCACGCTGTTGCCCTTGCCAACATCCACCAACGCCCACCCTCCCCATCATCACCACCACCATCTCCCCCCCGCCCCCCGTTGCCCCGCATGGGTTTGGGTTGATGAGCAGGAGGTCTAGAACCACCCACGGGGGTGGGAGCAGTGGCGAAAGCCAGGTGGGCTTCTTTCCTCTTAAATTCTCAACAGGGGTGAAACATATTCTAAGGGCCAGACTTGGGGGTACCCAGGAGGCTGGCCTGAGAGATGGGTGAGGAAGAAGGAGGGCTGGCTGGGTACTCATGTTGGTGATGGAGGGGCATGGAGCTGTGTGCAGTTACTGCCTAGAGGAACTCTTCTGCTTCTTTGCAGCTGCCTGCAAGCTCCTGGTTGAAGCCAAAGTGGGTGTGTTGAGGCCATGGCCTCCCTCCCCTCGCCCAAGGGGTGGTTTGGAGCCGTTTACTTTGCACATGACTTTCACCTCCTTGGTATTGTACCCATTTTACAGATAAGGAAAATAGAAGTAAAGTGAGGTCAAGGTCATAAAACAACGTGGTTAAAAGACTTGCATAACCCCCCTTCCCACCCCGAGGCCATTGATTGATTGACTTTTCTCCTGCCTGTGCAATAACCTTATGGAAAAGATAGAATGAGTGGGTTCTCCAAGGGGCGGTGTGGCCTCCAGAACACAATGAGGGCCCTCTCCATGAGCTGCAGGGTCTGAGGGCCTGCATAGGTGACAGCAGGAGGGTCCCCTTGGCCTCTTGGCCAAGGAGTCTGGGCTGCTTGGCCTGCAGGAGTCTGGGCCAGACAAATAAAGGTGGTGCTCCTTCAGGCTGAGGTTCTTTCATTATTTATTCGTCCTCTATTTGTTAGAGGATTAGGTGAAGGGGGGCAGGGGAGACTTGTTTTCTTTTAAGAAAAATCGCACACCTCTTGATGTTCAAAATAAAGGATTTACTACTTGCGTTTATTACAGGCGATTTCCCGAGCCCAGAACTCCTTGGGAGGCTTATTAAACCTTATTAAGCCACTGAAAATTGAGATAATAAAATAAATCACTCGTCTCCCATAAACAGCTCCAGGCCCCGTGTTACGGGGTTTCAGAGTCTCAGGCCCGCCTCCAGCTGCCTCTTCGGGTGTCTGGATGCTCCCCCCACCTCCCCGCAGGGGGCAGTGGTGTGGGCACAGGGAGGGGTCACGGGGAGGGGAGGGTGCACAGGGAGGGGTCATAGGGGGCAGGGGAGGCACAGGGATGGGTCCCCTGGGGGGCAGTGGGGTGCAGTGAGGGGTCACGGGGGGGCACAGGGAGGGGTCACGGGGAGGGGAGGGTGCACAGGGAGGGGTCATAGGGGGCAGGGGAGGCACAGGGATGGGTCCCCTGGGGGGCAGTGGGGTGCAGTGAGGGGTCACGGGGGGGCACAGGGAGGGGTCACGGGCAGGGGAGGCACAGGGAGGGGTCGCCCCGGGGGTCCGGGGGAGCAGTGAGGGGGCAAGGGGGGGCAGGGTGGGGTCATCAGGGGGGCAGCTGCATGGGTGCAGGGAGGGATCACCTGGGGGGCGGGGGGGGGGTGCAGGCCCACCCACTGGGAGCCCTCTTCTCAGCATTTCTGCCCAGAGACACCATCTCCTGTGGGGCAGTGGGGACACTTTCCATTTCCTCAGTTATGAAGGGGTCGTGCGGACTCGGGTTAGGTGGCAGCGGGGCCCCCTCTTCCCGGGGATACTTGAGTGTCTCTTCCAGCAGGTGCCGAGGTGGCTGTGAGCGCCTGCCCGCGGCCTTGACCCAGGAGCCTCTGCCCCCCCGGGGACCTCCTGGTGGTAGAGAAGGGAGAGCGGGTGCGCATGAGAGGGCTGCAGCTGGGAGCCGAGGCCACGCTGCTCTAAAAGCAGGAGAAGGGGCTGAGAAAGGCGGGGGTGGGGTGTGCAGAGAGGGCCCAGCCCCTCGGGGGAGGAAACGCAATTACAGCCTCCTGCTGTTCACAACCAGCCTCTGCCCCGACTGCCAACCTCCCTCTCTGAGCGGCTCAGCTTCCTCGGGGCCGAAGACCAGGAGGCCGCTGCCCTCAGACTGGGCTGTTCCATGCCTCCTCCGACTGCTCCACTGAACCCTTCCGCTCCTTGGTTCCTCCTTGGATTCCAAGGTCACCCTCTGCTATGGGGGGGGGGGGGCGCTGTGGGCACCCACCTGTGAACTTCCTGGCTCTGCCCACCCTCCCCTGCCGGATGCCCCCGGGGCGCGGCCAGGTTACACGGGGAAATAAGCGTTAACACGCTACCAGGAGCGGGCACTGGTTTTCGTGGCTGCTGCTCACTCTGGGGAGTCTTGGGAGGCTCTGGGAGGATGGAAAAGCAGGGTGGTGAGGCCTCACAAACATCTGGACTGTGTAAGAGGCCACGGGAAGGAAGTCAGGGAAGGTTCTGGACAGGACAGGAATCTGCCTGGCACTGCATTTGAGGTGCGTGTCAGCAAGAGGCTATCCCAGAGTGGGTAGGGGAGGGCAGTTGGAAACCAGCAGGGAGACTGTGCATCCTGACCCAGGAAGTGGCTCCCTGTAATTCACAGCCACACCCCTGCCTCGTCTGTGTGCCAGACCTCGGCGGGATCGGGTGGGGAGGGGCTCTGGCAGAGGCGGGGTCTGTGGGAGGCAGGGGGCCTGCCCAGGCCTCGGCCCAGGTGTGAGATGTCCGAGTGATGCCTCAGCCCTGGAAAACACCTCTGCCTCCCTGCCATTGTCCGCTTCAATCTGCAGACAGGCCCAGCTGGACGGCCTCAAGAATCCCAGCTCTGCCTGTGTTTTCCAAAGGAAGTGAAACCTCAGATTTGCCTCTGAGCTCTCTCCTTTTTTCTAAGCTAGACGCCATCCACCGCGAGAACCGCCTGGTGTTCGGCTGGAAAAAAACCTACTGGAAGCTTGCAATTTTCAGGCATAATTGCAGTTACATATAATATTATTATATAGAACCTTTATTGCATTGGGAAAGTCCAAGCATTTCCTTTTCCTATTTATACTCCAGCCCAGACTCTCCTCTGTTGTAATGTCCTGTCTGCCTTGCCCGCCGCACAGGCCGGTGGCTGTTGGGGTCCAGGAGCCCCTCCCGAAGAAAGGACGAGGATGTGAGTGGAAGCTCACTTGTCCCCAGTGGTTTCCTCGTGGAACATATCAGTCAATTCACAAAGGTCATCAGTTACTCATTGTGTGCCTGGCCTGGGCTTCACACCACGTGGGGGTTTAAACAAGACCCTAAACCTGCTTTTCAGGGGCTTCTGGCCTTACTGAGTGGGTGAGACTAAGCCATAGCAGAATGTCAGACGGAAATAGGAACCACGGTGGTCTGGGTCCTATGATCAGGAACGTGAGGCCACGAAGTGAGAGGAGGGGGTCCAGGCTACACGGCAGGACCCCAGCTCCAGGCTGCTACGATGGACAGGCCACACCACGGTGTGCGGCAGGCATCCCTTCGGGAGTGCAGCCCCGGGACTCTGGTCTCCCCAGGGCAAACCTCAAGAACAGGGGCCTTTCTTCCCTGTGCCACGGCGGCGCTCAGCCGCAAGAGCCCAGCACCAGGGCCAGACTCTCACGGCTCCCGGGGACGCGCCTCCCCCTGCCAGCACCTTCCCGAGTAACGACCCTACCTGCACCCTTCACCCTGCCCTGCCCTACCCACTCATCTTCCATCTGCATTGAGGGTTTTGGTCTCCAGACTATCACACACTCCACTGAAAAGATTCCCAGGGCACCAGAATCCTCACCCCGCCCCCCTGGAGCGCCCCAGCCCAAAGAAACCTGGCTGACCTACTGACGATGAAGATGCGCTGGAATGGGCTCAGTGATTTCCTCACACCTAAGGAAGTCTGGTCCCCCTTTGAAGTTTCAAGATCAAACATATTGAATAAGAATCATAAAGTTGAAAAATTTAGAAGGGAGTTGGCAAAAAAACATTATTTGCAGAAGATATGATTGGATACTTTCCTATATAAACAATGGACAAGTTCAAAAATATTTTAGAGGAGCTCATTTACTTGGCAACAAAAGCAGATGTAACACCTAGAAATAAGCTCATGTGAAATGTGCAAGATCCGGACAAAGAAAAGTGACTGAAGCACTTTTTAGGACTACTTTAAGTAGAGAGATACTCTGCTCTCGGGGAGGGAGTCATTGGGGAGGGAGCCGTCGTGTCGGAAACGTGCTGACGCCCCCTAAGTTTTAGTTCAATAACTGCCGTATGATCCCAATAAAAATATCAACTAGAATTTCTATTGAAATCAGATAAGCAGACCCCAAAGTTCATGCAGAAAAAATAGGCATTTAAGAATGGCTGAGAAGTCTTGAAACAGATAAGTAACGGGAGTAGGGAGACTGGCCCTACCAGATAGGAAATCACATTAGAAAGCCATAGACATAAAGTATCTGGCACTGGGTCCTGAACAGTGAGACAGATCAATAGAAAGTCACAGACGGTCCATAAATAGACTCATATAAATTCATATCTGGATACATTTAGCATACAATAAAGGGGGGAATTAGATTTCTATTTTATGATGAATTTTTCAATAAATGAGATTGGGACAACTGGCCAAATCATATAGGAAACAAAGCAAAACAAAACAAAACTTTGGTCTCTTCCTCGCTCCTTGTGCCAAAATAAGTGACAGGTACAGCAAAGATTTAAAAGTTAAAGAAAGTCATGAAAAGGAAATATTGGGGAATGGGTTTACGATCTCAAAGGGAACTGCTTTTCTAAGGAGGACAGAAAAATCTAGAAGCAATAAGAGATTGATCGATTTGACTAAAACGATGACTTAAAAATTCGTGCACATCAAGAATTCCATAACGAAATCAAAGCACAAATGATCTCGGGAAAATATTCACAAAACCTACGACGAAGGGCTGATTTCCTTTACAAAGAGAGCTTACCTTAAATCAGGAAGAGATGCACAGCGTGCTAGGGAGATCAGGAAAAGCACGGACAGGAAGATCACAGGAAAGGAAATACAGGCAGCTCTACAGCATGTGAAAAATGCTTGATATCTTTTGGCATTAAATACAGAAAGATCAAATGTACATGGATTTTAAGTTTCATCTGTCAGGCAAAAATAAAAAAAAATTCTGACAAGTCTAGATTATTTCCCTGATATTTATCTTACAGTCTTGTTATCCCACGTGCTCAACTTATGCACAAAGATCACACCCCTGCGGCACTGATTCTATGAAGCAAAGGCTAGAAGCAAACAATAGGTTCATCAGTGGGGGGCTGGCTAGATAGATGGTGGAGTTCTAGGTAGGCCTTAAAAAGAAGGAGGTGGCCCTGGACGTGGCCGTATAGAGAATTATCCCTCAGATTTAACTGCAAAGCATGTTGTGTAGCGTATGGTTTGTTGCCAAGTTAAGAAAGAAAAAGACGACTGTATGCACATGTTTGCAGATGCACAGGCTACCTTTGGAAAGACACACTAAACACTGGCAACTGGTGTTTTCCAAGACGGGGTTGGAGAACTGCCAGTGAGGGGTCAAAGGTAGATGTATTTTTTTCTATATCCACTGTGGATACAGGTGATATTTGAATTTTAAAGCCATTACTATTAAAGATATTGAGTGATTTGGATTCTCTCCTCTCTTTCACAAACTCCCAAATCTTCTGTGTGTGTGTGTGTGTGTGTGTTTTTTTTTGAAATGTCTGATCACTGTCAATTCATTGTTGTAGGGCTTTTCAATGACTTGGCCTCAGTTTTCCTGTCTGTAAAATGGAGTTGATCACAGTGGGCTGTCTGCCTCAGAGGTGGTTGTGCAGATCAGACGAGAACTGGATGAGGACAGGCTTTGGCTGCCATCAAGTCTTGTCGGGTAGACTGCAGGATATTAGGGGCGGCCCAGGTTCTGTCCAGCAATACCCACCACATAGCGACGGTCCTGTGGCTGGGAAGGTAGGGTCTGGCTGCAAACGGTGATCCTCACAATAATCATAATCTACTGCTTTCTAGTCAACCACCTACTTCACATATTAACTCACTCATGCTACCCATTTTACACATGTGGCCACTGAGATCTACAGGGTCGAAGTGACCAACTCAAGGTGCCCAGATAGTAAGAGTCTGAGCCCCCCTGGTCCCTATTCTATATAGAAGTTTCTATGGCTCCCGTTAGGGGATCCCGCCATCCCAGTCTGCCCCTCATGATACTTCAGAGTCTGGTCTTGACCTTAGAGTTGTCCAACCTGGACTCTCTCTTTGGATTGCCCTCCAAATACACCGTGCTCATTCCAGCTTCTGCACCTGTCCCTGTAGCCTGCTCACACCTCTATTCCCACCTCTCCCGTCATCCTGGTCTTTTCAAGACCCTGCTTGAATGTCACATCTCGCTGTCTACCCCAAGGTGTCAGTCAGCCTCCAGGATGGCCCCCACCCTTACATCCTGGTATTCACATCTCTGTGAACTCCCTCTCACATTGTATCGAGGTTGGTCCGTGTGACCACAGACCACAAGGAGGTGATGGCATGTGACTTCCAAAGTAGGTTATAAGAGACATTGCCGTGTTTGCCTTGTTTTTTCTTGGAACTCTTGCTGGAGGGGTGGGGGGGACCAGCCGCCCCGTTGGGAGATACTTAAGCAGCCTACGGACAGCTCCAAATAGGGAGGAACTGAGGTGTCCCACCAGCAACCAGCACCAGCTGGCCAGTTATATGAAAGAACCACCTCCAAAGCAGGTCTTTCCATCCCAGTCAAGCCCCACGTTGACTGCAGTGCCAACCAGTCAACATCTGGCCTGCCACCTCTCGGGAAACCCTGGGCCAGAACTTCCCAGCTAACCAGCTCCTGATTTCCTGACTATAAAAATCAGGAGTCTATAAATGCTGTCGTTTTAAGCTGCTAAAGTGTTGGGGCGCTTTTGTCATGCAGCAACAACTAACAAGTACGCATTTCTTTCCACTGTTTGGGGGTTGGGACCTTACCCCTCAGCCTTCACCCATTTACTCTCTTGCTTAGCTCTTCATTTGTGTGATCTTGGCTTCCCAACAAAATAGTAAACGTGTGGGTTATAATTCCCCTAGTTCTCCCATCATGCCTAGTTGGGGGGCTGGAGACAGACGGAGAGGGCCACAGTGATGTTCCTGGCTTACTGTTTGTGAAGGGGGAGACTAGTATGTGACAGGTCACAGTGTGCAGGTGTGGGACGCTTCTTGCTCACCCAGTCCTCACCTACGAATGCACAGGACTCACAGAACACCTACCTGCAAAACTGCCACCTAAGCCCCACAGCTCACCCTCAAACCACAGCACTCACGGGGGAGCCCTCCAAGTGTTCCCCACTGAGTCAGACTTGCAACCTACTTCTAGGGGTCCCCCGGAGGGCCAGGGGGTGGGAGGAGGAGTCCTAGAAAGGGCTGTCCATCCCCTACCTAATATCCCGAATGCTACTCATGATTTATTGCTTGCTCCACACCCTTTCCAAAAATATTTCTTCCGAAGCCAGAGTGACAGCCTCCTTTCAGCCTTTCTGACACCTAGTTCTACGTAGACAGTGCACTTAAGCTCAAAGAACAAGTTTAGGAGTTTAAGAATCATAAAGAAAATTACTGTAAAGGGAACTGCTGCTTTTAAGGCAGCCCCCGCCCCAGGCCCTTGTGGAGCCTGAGCTGCCCGCCCTGTCCCCAGAGACACAGCTCCAAAACCACCCAGGCTCTTTTCCCCAAACGCAGCCGGTGGGAGGACATGACCCCCCCCCCCAGCTCCCTCCCACCGCCCATCTCTTTCCCAGGCCAGCAGGCTGATTTTCCAAGACTAATCAAAAAAAGCTGAAGGGAGGAGGAGAGCCCTTTTGTAAAATGGTGTCTACACAAAGGCAGAACCCCCATTTTTTTTGGCTGGGTGGGCGGAGGTGACCAAAGATACAATTATAATGGAGCCCATCCTCTCCCACGAGACCCATTTTAACCAGTGTGTAATAAAGCCCCAGCTCATCCACCCTCTGATTTGGGTCAGATGAGATGAATTTTTAGCTTTTCTGGGGAGTTAGTGCCAGCGGGGGAAGCAGAGGAGGGGATGAGCAAACAAATAAGCTACGGTTCCCTGGAAGAAAGGAAAAGGAGGGAGCAGACTGAGCGGGGACTCTGGAGGTCACCCTCCGCCTCCTTCCACCAAGTCTCTGCTTCCCTGTGAGCCACCGGGGCCTGAACCTTGGCTGGGATCACAGGTCGCCCTCTTCCACGCTCCTGCTCCCAACACCAGTGAGCCATCCCAGTACCACCATCTTTCTCACCCGAGCTCTCCTCTCCATTCCTGCCGCAGCCACTGGATCCACCGTGTGGCCCCTGTCTACCCTGTGCTGCAGGTGACCTGCCTCCAGCAACCGGAAGGCATTACCGGCATGCCCAACTCCCACGGCCTCAGCTCTGCTCACGCGGTCCTGTCTGTGGGATCGCCTTCTAGGCCTCCCTACCCTCCTTCACCGCTGTTGAGTAGATTCTTGCTCATCCTTTGAGACTTTGCCCAGGCATCACTTACTCCAGGAAGCCTTCCTGGATTAGGTGCCTGGCCTCCATGTTCCCTTCCTTGCCTGTCTCCCTAGTCCTTCGCACATGGAGATATAGCTGGAAAACAGGTGTCATCGGTGGTCGACCTGGGATGTGAGGTGCTCGGGGTGGCAGGTCAGGACAGGGGATAGCCAGAGCACAGTGGGTGCTGCAGGATGAGTGCTGAGTGTCAGGGATCCCCACAATGCATGGCGTGAGAGGGGCCGCCAGGAGGGACAGAAATGTGTTCCAGTGCAACCCCAGGTGCTTTAAAGGTGGTGACCAAGCAGCCATGGAGCGCCGGCGTGGGGATGGGACTGGACAGAGGTAGGGGCAGGAACATGCACGAGCCTTCTCTGGCCAAGGAACTTTCCACACAGTGAGGGCATCTCGGAAGTGGCTACGGGTGAATCTTCGGTTATTAAAATTATAAAAGGAACAATGTGCACCCAGATGCAAAGCTCATCAGAGAGAAGGGTCAGGGAAGGAGGCAGTCTAAAACAGACAGCACTAGGACCAGGGAAACGTTGGACTCTCAGAGCTTCCCCCATGAACGGGTCATTCTTTCTGTTTCCCCTTTGGCCCAACTTCGCCACATCTACACCACGGTCTACGGCACCAACTGGTGCCCTTTCACCCTGGAGCTCTTGGCTCCCTTCTTTGTCAGGGATGCGCTCACCCTCGCCAGCCTGAGCCCCGTGTCCCTCCCATAGTAGTCCTGGGCCCCAGGACTCAGTAAGCCCCTCAGGCTGCTGGAGACAAGCGTGGAGGGGTCTTCAGACCCAAAAGAACCCCAGGCTCCATCAGTATGCTGAGCGAATAATTTCATACACATACACACGTGGCTACTTTTCAAATGCATGCAGGCGGGATTGTAATGAATTCAACACAACCGCACACAGAAACATGACCGAATAAGAGAACAGGTACTGCCAGGTGGAGGCCCACGGAATGTTTCGAGCTTCAAAAAGGGATTCTCATTTTTAAAAGGATGGGGTGCCCAGGACCAGACTGCAAGTGCCAAACCATGAAGTTTGCTCCTCTGTACCCTGCACGGCTGGAGCACAAAACTTCGCACCAGCACGCGTTAGCTACACGTTTGTTGAGTGGCTCATTGCACACATGTGGGCCTGGTGACCTTGAAGTAGTCAGCGTGACCTTGACTTTTCTAGGGAGGAAATGGCGGGGAACATAAATAGTAAAGAATAGGAAAGCCGTCAGTGAGCACAAATGCTTGTGTATGCTTCATCCTTCTCATAAGGCTGGGCCCGGCCACACGCCGCACCTGCGCTTTTATGTAGCCAAGGAGAGCAAACTGCTAAACCAGAAAACCTACATGAGCTAAAAAACTCCCAAGGAAAAAAAAAAAGAGAAAATCTCATTTGTCCTGATTAAACCATTTCGGATAGGGTTAAAAAGGAATACTGCTTCTCGGGTGTTATAACCTTAAAGCCTACAGCTGCTGCAAGACCCCCCATTTTGTTCTTAGGTGCTCAGTGTGAGAGTGAGGGGAGCATCTGGGTGGTGCCTCCCAAGGGGCCTGACCCCTGGGGGAGGACAGAAGTTCCCTCTAACCCTCTCCCACAAGGACCTAGGTTAGCGGGCAGCGGACACCACACAGGACATCGTATCATATCAACCTATGGAATCCCTGAACCCTGAGTGGGCCAACACATCCAGAGCATTTTTAATTTCACGCACCATTTCTTGAGCGCCTACTATGTGCCGGATATTGAGTGGGCTCTTTATGTGCAGTTGCCTCATCAAATCCTTACGATAACCAACCCTGCGAGCTGGTTGTTTCGACCCCCATGTTCCTACGAGGAGCCTGAGCTGGAGGTGGTGAGGTCCCATGCCCCAGGCATCCAGTCAGCAGTGGACTTCCATTCAACAAGGTCCAGTTGAGAGCATCCAAAATACTGTAGAATGGAAGTTCTGAAGAAGGCTCCTAGGATGTTGGGGCTGGACAGGACTTTCTCCAGTGGAGGACACTGAGGCTCAGAGCGGGGGACACATTTCCCCCTAGTGAGGGCAGCTCGCTGTGGCACCGGGACCACGGTGGCCACGGGGGGTGCCTGCCTTTACGTTCCCCGCTGCTCAGCTCTTCCCTGTGGGGTGGAGGCCCAGGCGATGATGGGCAGGCTGAAGTCTGTGACTGCGCCAGGCAGCACTCCAGAAAAGAGGATAACACACACTTCTCACCCCAGAGGTCCCCTCCCTCCTCACCGCCCAGAGTCCAGAGGGGAGACCAACTCATGCTGGTTTTCCCAGGACTTCCCTGGTGCCCTCACTCAAACAGTCTGGGAGTCCCCTCAGCACCCTGCACCCCGCAAGGTGGGACAGCTGGCCACCCTAGGCCTCCACCACCTTCTTGTATCCATCACCCTCCTCTGCGGCCTTTGACGGTCACGTGGCCCAACCCCTGGGCACTAGAGGACAGCGGGGCAGTGGCCCCCGCCCTCACCCTTGGGGCACTGCCCAGCCCTCATCAACGGCAGAGCCAGAATCCCAGCCGTCAGTGCGGGTTGCTCAACCCTGGCACCTTCCTGCTTTACCTGTGAGGGGGCAGCCCCCTGCCTTGGGCTCCCAGGGAGACACAGGGCAGGGAGGGACAGAAGGGAGGGCAGAGGTGATGGGCGTGGGAGGAAGGGAGGGACAGGGAGGTGATTAAATCGAGACAGGGAGCAAAGGGAGGCAGGGCTAAGAGAGGCAGGGAGGGAGGAGAGAAAGGACAGATGGCAGGATGGGTCATATAATTAAGGGAAGATTGATGGCTGGGCCGGCTGCAGTCCGGGTTTCCACAAATGCCCACTGGGCAGGGATGTATTTAAGTTACACGGGGCTGTGGGGACCACCTGGTTTGATGTGATGTCTTCACTTTACAAGTCTTGGGAAAGCTAAGGCCCTGTGACCGGAAGGTAAGAGCCTCTGTAGCAAAAGCCACGCCAAACTCTTTTTTTGTATCCAACCCAGAACTTTCATGGTATCGGGTGTGTGCAGCAGGCAGGTTCTTCAACGTTCATTACTAAGGATGGTGACAATACTGATCCTTATCTCTGGCAACCCAGGCCTCTTAAGCAGGTCTCTCTAAGTCAATGTCAACACAAGGCTGGATAATTAGCTTGGAAATTTGAGCAATACGGCTGTGAAGGATGGGAAGGTGGCCCTAATCCACAGGGAAGTAAGTAGGGTTGGCCCCAAACGTGGGTGGCTGCTGGATGGGGTAACTTGGAGGCACCTCCCTGAGCTGCACCCACCCCAATGGACTTCTATAAGCCTGACAGGCCACCCAGCTTGCCATTTCCACTCCTGGGAATTCCCACCAGGGAACACTATTGCAGGGGGTGGGGAAGGGTGAGGGGAACCACCAAAACCATTTTTATGCTTAACACCCAAGTTTTTGAGGATTTCTGGATTAGCCCAGGAGTAGTAGATGCGTGCTCATCAGATCGAGAGTTTGTCTCTTTGGAAGACCCAGGGAGCCTGCCCCGTTGGGCCTGGGGCCTACTGTCCATGGCACTAGCTGTGGGAGGTATGAGAGGGGGAAGAATGGTGACAGGAACAGAGAGAGGAAGGAGGCTGAAGTCAGGGCACCTCTCCAGGAGGAGGGAATAAAAGGGGGGAAGGATGGACTCTAAGGTGGGACCTAACAGTTCTGTTCTAGATGGAAACAGCAGGGGACAGCCCAGTCCCGAGGGGCAAAGCCCACAGTAGGCTTCTCCTAATACCGGCTCCCGGTGCCTGTTATTGAGTCACCTCCCTCCCCAGTCCAGGAGAAGGACTCCATGGTCAAAGATTCCAACTGCCAAGACCTGACATGTCTCTTTGGTTTGGGAGAGGCCTCCATTGTAAAAGCTCCCACTGGGGGAGATGGGGCTCACTCCTCCCGGCTGGGAGCTCGTGAGCACATAACCCACGACTGGCCTATTGGGCATAGGCTGCCAGGACTCTGAGTCCTCAGCAAGAGACAGCTGGCAGCATAGCTTTATGTCTCTTATTTGCAACTATGAACTGGAATGACACAAATAGGGATGCTCGGGTGGCTCTGCCTTTGGCTCAGGGCATGATCCTGGTCCTGGGATCGAGTCCCACATCGAGTCCTGCATTGGGCTCCCGGCATGGAGCCTGCTTCTCCCTTTGCCTGTGTCTCTGCCTTTCTCTCTGTGTGTCTCTCATGAATAAATAAATAAAATAAAATCTTTTTTTTTTTTTAAATGACACCAATATAGTTGGAAACCTGAATACCAGAGCCGCACTGGAGATTCACAATGGATATCACACACACACACACACACACACACACACACACACGCACACAGGCACACACATGTCTCTGAGAAAGCCCATAGTTACAAAGAAAACCTGTTTAACTTTAACTCTGCATTTCCCAAACTTGTTTCCTCTTTCTGCTTTGCCCAACGCCACGTTCCATACCCTGCAGGACTGATAGGATGAGGGCCCCGCACGGACTCTGGTATGAAGCAGTGCTTCCCAAACGTTTTCAGTCATGGAACCCGCAGAGGAGTACTGTTTCCATGGCACCCAGGAGCAGGGGGCTTTCAGGGGGTTGCTGGCCAGCTCAGCTGACAGGACGGCGGGGGTGTTTGGACACAAAGCTACTGGTTTAGAAGCCTTGGAATGGACAGCAGAGCCCTCCAGGATGAGAGCCTGGAGCCCAGACCTCCTGCCCTGGCTCTGGCTCCAGTCAGCCTCCCTGAGGTCACATAGGTGGTTGTGGCCCAGCCTGGGTCTCTGGATGCCTTGCCCAGGGCCTCCTGCAGTGCATCACACAGCTTCCTGTCCAGAGCTCTTGGAGCAGTCTTACCCAAGGACATCTGTTTTCTGTCATCAGATGAGGGCAGGGTGAGGCAGCCCATCTTCCAATCCATCCTCCGCCCCTGCATTAGCTCAGGGTCAGGACTCGCCAGCCCTGTCATCAGCTCCCTCCTTCCCTCTGCAACCAGTGCCTGGACCCAGCCGGAGTGGGCAGCTTATGGGAGCTTCCTGTGTGAGGCAGCCCTGCCTTTGGAGGCTTCCTGCCCCAGCACGCTGTGTCTGCTCTGTCCTTCACCTGCCAGCCAGGAATTATCTCCTGGCTGGCCAAACCTTCGGCTCCAATGCTATGCACCTTCTGAGGCTCTGCAGTTGTTACAGGGCATCGCTGGGGCCTGGCCCTGTACCCACTATGGTGCTATGAGCCCTGGTTTCCAGCCCATCTCTGGAGTTTTCCATCTGCCCAGAGCCTGCTTCATCCAGACTCTGTTTCAATCACAATCTCTGGCAGCAGGATGCCTGTGTGGCTCAGAAGCTGAGCATCTGCCTTCAGCTCAGGGCATGACCCTGGGGTCCTGGGATCGAGTCCCACATCGGGCTCCCCGTATGGAGCCTGCTTCTCCCTCTGCCTGTGTCTCTGCCTCTCTCTGTGTCTCATGAATAAATAAATAAAATCTTAAAAAAAAAAGTCTCTGGCCAGCATCACATGTGTATTTCAGAGGGTCTGTACACGCCACCAACATGGGTGCTGCTAAGTCCTTGGAGGGCAGGGATGGGGTGACATGCCACTTATAAGATCAACCATCATTACTGAGCTTTTACTTAAAGCAAACTGGATTTCATATACCACACAGAATGTTGAACAAGAGGC
This sequence comes from Canis lupus familiaris, assembly GCF_011100685.1. NCBI lineage: Eukaryota > Metazoa > Chordata > Mammalia > Carnivora > Canidae > Canis > Canis lupus. The sequence continues at coordinate 80,562,887 of NC_049228.1, read as the reverse complement.
AGGTATGTGGACACCATCTCTGTGGATGACCGCATTAGGTGTGCACGCTCAAGCATAAATCAAGTAGCCATGAAATTACAGATAGCAGCACGTCCTGGATACACATGCAGGGAGTCGGCAACCACGGGGCCCCTCCAGCAGCTCTCCCCTCCACATAGAAGGACAGTCAAGGTACAGCCTTCCCTGCCCTGTTCCCAAGTCTTGAAGAGTGGGTCTGTGGGCTGGACAGAGAGGAAGGGCTGGTTCACATGGTCACAGGGGCACTCCTCTTTGAGTCCTCACCGGGCTGCATATGCAGTAGAGCAAGAAGCAGTCACTGGACATTAGGAGTCTTCCATAGAAGATTCAGTTCTACTCTCTGCCAAAATGGGTGACCTAGAACAGGCACTTGGCCTCCTGGAGTCCCAGCTTCCCTCTGCAGGTGAAGGGGTGGGACTGCCTGTAAGGTCTCCCCATGGTCTTATCACCTATGGGTCTCTGGCAAGTAAAACAGCAATGGAAGAGCCAGCTACGGAGCCCTGGAGGAGCTGTTCTACCTCCCTGGATCTTGGTTCCCTTACTTGTAAAATGAGGCATATGATAGTTAATTTATTTGTCAACTTGTCTAGGCCACAGTTTCCAGATATCTGTCAAACATCAGCCTAGATGTAGCTGTGAAGGTACTTTTTTATTTTATTTTATTTTATTTTATTTTATTTTATTTTATTTTATTTTTTTTTATTTTGTCAAGTTTCTTTTAATAATATTTTATTTTATTTTATTTATTTATTTATTTATTTATTTATTTATTTATTTATTTATTTTTTAAGGTATTTTTTTAGATGAGATTAGTGTTTAGATTCTTAGGCTTTGAGTCAAGGCGACCACCCTCTATGATGTAGGTGAGTCTCATCCAATCAGCCAGAGTCCCTAAGAGAAAAAAGACCAAGATCTCCAGGGGAGGAGAGCATTGTGCCTCCAGACCACCTTCAGACTCGAGCTGCAGAATCATCTCTCCCCTGGGTCTCTAGCCTGCCAGCCCACCCTGTGGATTTTGGACCCCCAAAGTCCCATGAACCAATTCCTTAAAATAAATCTCTCTCCTCTCCCTCTCCCCTTCCCCTCCCTCTCTCCCTCCCCTCTCTCTCTCTCTTTCTCTCTCACACCCTGGAGGACTCTGAGTAACTGAAGGTAGCTAGCTGCAGGAGTTAGTCCTCAAACTTGAGTCCCGTGGGTTTTCACCCTGGTCCCACATTAGAATCACTGTAGGAGCTGTTAAAACCACCAGTGTCCACACCCCATCTCCAGACCTGTTGAATCAGAGTCTCCAGGGATGAGGCTGGAGCATTAGTTTTAAACTCCCCAGGGCCTCATGGGCGACCAGGGCTAAGAACCATGGTTGAGTCACTTTGGAACTTATTAAAAATGTACATTGCCTGAGCTCACCCGGGGCCCTATGATTCAGAACCTCTGCGGGATGGGGGTTCTTGGCAACTTCAGATTGAACAATATCTCAGGCGCATATGGGTTGGCTGCCCTCTGAAGTTTGAGAGCTCTGGGCATGGGTTGCCTCTCAGGTCCCTCTCTGCTTTGACAATCTACCACCCTGCAGTCCGAGTTTTGGAGCTGGAACACACGATACCTTCACAGGAGCAGGCCAAGCGTGTCGCACGGGAGAAGCCAGTAGGGCACTGTCATTTGGAAGGGGGAACATGTTCCGAATCCTTCCCGCCCCCACCAAGAGCACGTGCACCTGCCAGGTGGGTCGCCTACCCCGGTAGAGGGCACACACAGCGGCCCCCCATTGTTGTACCCCCCCCCCCCCGCCCCCGTGCAGGACACGGCGCAGAGGCACTCCTGTGTCTTTGCTGCTGAATGCCGACTGAATGAACACATTGTCTCCTCACCACAGGGCTCATCCCTGTCCAGGTGTTTCTGTGGGTGGCACACCTCTCCCCTCTGCTACAGTGAGGAGGCCCTTCCCTTCCTTGTCATCTCAGCAGCTGGCCATTCTCCAGGGGCCCGCTTACACTCCTCCCCTTGGAAGATCTTTGCCGATTCTTCTCTTCCCCACTATCGGTTCTGACTGGACTTAGGGGCAGGCCCGAGAGCTCTCTGGTCGTCTCATCTGCCTCTCTTCTGTGTCATCTCCAGTCTGGGGGCAGTTAGGGGGTGAGCTACCCCCAGGGTCTGCCCGGGGCCGGCACGCGGCAGGCAGCTGTGAGGATGCACGGTGCACGCAGAAGAAACCTGTGCTTTGTGGTGGAGAGGCTCAAGGAAGCCACGGCCCCCCCTGCCATTTTGGAGGGCTTCTATTCTCAGGAACGGGGCTTTGAGCTGCATGTGCACCACCTTGGATCCTGCTCCTTCCAATTCCAGGCCTAGGCTCTTAACCACTGTGAGTGGAACAGGGAGACGGGTGGTTATGGTCCTTGAGAAAGGCAAGAAGGAAGAGCAGGATGTAGACCAAGGACGTAGATTAGAGAGAAGTTCTGACAGGGGCTTGGGCAGTTAGTGGTGGGGAAATCGCTTCCGGGGAGTTGGCTCTGGCCTCTGGAGGGAAGTACTCAGCTAGGCCCTTGCACCTTCCCTCTATGAGGCTCCCGAGGCTCCCACCCCGTGTCCCAGGTGAGGCAAATGAGGCTCACGGAGCTGAAGTAAATCACCCAGGGCGTCAGCACTCCTGTGTGGCAGGGTCAGGACCTGTGGGGCGGGCCCGTGTGACTTCAAGGGGAGACCAAGTGAATGTTGAGGAGGCAGACAGTGACTCATTCCTTCCCCCCTCAATAAATACATATTAAATGTGCACGATGTGCCAGGCATGGCTAGACATATAGCCGTGAACGAAAGTCCACAAGGAGTTTATAGCTCTGCCACTGAGGGATGGAATATGCTGAGAGCCTGGTGTCCTGGAAGGTCACAAGGCTGGTCCTGTCCTCCTGGCTGTGGAATTATCCCCACTACGACCTTGCAGGCCAAGCCCCTGGTGGCAGACTGGTACCTGGACTCAGACTGTGAAAGCCACGGAGACATTCTCATCAGATGGTGTCATCCAGAGTGAAGTACTGGTGCCACCTTGCTAGTCGAGGTCCAGAGGCAGCAGGAGCAAGAGAAGGGGGAAGGCTGTGCCCGATCTCAGCAGGTGCCAGCCAAGAGCCTGCTTTCCAGCCTGCAGCCTGGAAAGAACCTGCCCCATCTCGGCTTAGGGGCCTTACCTTCTCCCATGCTGTGTTCTCCTGGAGGAGGGAAATCCCCCACCCTGAAGCAGCACCAAGAGGTCAGAGATTCCTGCTGAGTCACACTTTGCATCCACACACCCCAGAATCCCCTTACAAGTCTGCGGCAGACTAGAAGTCCAGAGCAGCCATCAGAGGGGACAGGTGTCTGTGCATTTTGGGTGGAGGGGATGTAAACCTGCCATCATGGAAGCCTCTGGATGAGAAGTGTCTAGAGAGCCAGACCACCTCCACCCCTGCCCTGCAACCCTCCCCTTTCCTGATATTTCCACACTGATCCTTTCCTTAGCTTCATCCTGAGCCTGGTTTCCTCTCTTTCCCAGCCTATGTCAGCCCAGCCTCGTGCACCAAAGTTCTCATTACATTTTTACACCAAGACTTCCCATTCAGGAAATGTTTATGTGTCACTTTGTGTCAACTACTTTCCCCAGCAGGGCCTAAGGTCCTCAAGGACAGGGACCAGCGCACATTCCTTTGTGCCTGCAGCACAATGCCTGATACATAGTAGGTACATGCATGATAAAGGAATGAAGATGTCACAAGAGCTATGGATTTTCAGATATTTCACATGCAACAAGACACACTTTACACAACTGTTCAGCAGATCCGGAGAGCACTGCAGCTCATCCAGGGGCCCTGGTTATGAACATCAACGATGACTTTAGATTCTCTGAAAAAAACTCCCGATTGTGTTTGTAATTTTGGGTGAAGAAGCATAGACGTCCCGCCAACAACGAAACCACAAACAACCCAACCCAAAAATGGACGAAGGATGTGAATAGACATTTCTCCAAAGATATTATGAATGACCCATGGTCACATGAGAAGATGCTCCATATCCCTAATTATTTCAGAAATGCAAATCAAAACCACAACGAGATACTACCTAATACCCATGAGGACAGCTACTCCCTAGAAAAAAACCCAAAATAAGAAAAACAGAACATAACAAGTGCTGGTGAGGAGGCGGAGAAATCTGAACCCTGCTCACCGCTGGTTGGAATGTAAAATGATGCAGCTGCTGTGGAGCACCGTGATGGGGGTTCCTCAAAAATCAAACAAAGGGTGGCCGTGTGATTCCGCAGTTCTACCTCTGGGTATATACACCCAAAAGAATCGAAAGCAAGAGCGTGAACAGGTATCTGTATACCCATGCTCACAGCAGCATTAGTCACAATAGCCGACAGGTAGAAACCACCCCAAAGTCTAGCTAGGGCTGGATAAAGTACGGTGCCTCAGAGGGTGGCGCATAATTCACCCTGAAAAGAAAAGAGGTTCTGACACAGGCTACAATGTGAATGACCCTCGAAGACATCGTGCTGAGTGATGAAAGCCAGTCACAAAAAGACAACTACTGCATGGCTCTACTCGTAGGAGCTCCTTAGAGGAGTCAAACGGTGGAGCCAGAGAGAAGGGTGGTTCTCAGGGGCTGGGGGCGGTGGAGTGGGGCGTCGGTGCTTATCGGAGACAGCGGGGCAGTCTGGGATGATGAAAAGTTCCGGAGCTCGGTGGGGCTGATGGCTGCACGGCAACTAAACATTTTTAACACCACCGTATCACGTGTTTACGTGTGAAATTTATGTTATGCATATTTCCCAATAAATAAATGAATGGATGGATGGATAGAGCATGGATGCCTTCTTGAGGAATTTAATTTCTTTAGAATTAGGCAGCCGCAATTTCCAGTTCCAGCTGTGTGAGATCAGGTGACACTCTACCTCTCAGAATTTCAAGTCCCTCCTCTGTGAAATGGGGTAAGAACACCCCCAAAGAGGGGGAAATGCTCATCTTATGAAACGGATCCAAAGATTGAGTGAGACGTTATCTATGAGCCGCGTAGCCCGGGGCCAGGCGCTCTCCCTCCCTGACCTCTCACCTGTCGTCCTTCTTCCCAACCTGGGCCGTGGTTTCTGCTGGTAGCCTTTTCCCCTGGAGCCCAAATCCAGCTCGTCTTTCCGGGCCCTGCGGCCCTGCCCCGCCCCAGTCCCCAAGGGCAGCAGCCAGCAGCCTGCAGGCAGGGGGAGCCACGACCAGCCCCCTGGTGCCTCCCCAGACCACCCTCCCCCGGGTGCCTCCCAGGCCACCTCCCTTCCCTATCCCTGTGCCTTCCCAGGCCCACCTCCCGTGCCTCCCCAGGGACCCCCCTCCCTGTGCCTCCCCAGGCCCCCCATGTGTCCCCCCCGCCCCCGTGGGTCCTCAGGCCGCAGGCAACCAGCACACAAGTGAAGGCTGAAAGGTAGAATTTCCGTCTCCGTGGGAAGCCTGCGGTGAATGTATTTTTAGGACCGGAGAAGGAAGAGGTATTTTTAGGAGAGGGTACTCTTCCCACTGCCTCTCAAGTCCCCCTGGACGCGGAGAGCCCCCTCTGTGGGGGAGGGGGGCGGGCAGATGGGGTCAGACCCCCGCCCCAGCCCCAACCCTCCCTTCCAGAACTACCGCCTTCCCCGCAGGGCCACATCCCCACTCTCCCTTCAGGATGACCCCAAAGGGAAGTTTTTAAGAGGAAAAGGAATGAAAAGGATCCTACTTAACAGCACACACTGGGCGGGGAACTTCCTGACAGGAAATGCTATGGAAACCGGGCCCAGTGTGGCCACGGAAAACTGGCTCGGCTCAGAACGGGCCAGAGTGGCCGGAGACCTCGGGCGGCCGAACGTCGCAATTAACCGGACTGGTCCGAGGTCACGTTCTTTCTTGCCTCTCCACGCGAGCAGACGCTCTAATAATCCGCACCCCACAGGGGTAACAAGGTACCACTTTTTTTTTTTTAATCCAGGAAAAACCCCACCCCAATTGAGGTCGCGGAGACAGGAAGGCCCACTGGTTCGGCCACGACGGGCAGCACCCGAGGCCGCTGAGCGCTGAGCGGGCCGGGCCGCTGCCACCCACCAGCAGCCTGAGTCACCGGGTGGGAGGCGGCCGGGGCAGGGGGCGCGGCCCTCTACTCCTGGGCTGGGCGAGGGTGCGGGAACAATGGGACACAAGGTCCCTGGGGCTGGGCAGGGCACAGGGCTGCAGGCAGGTCCAGGCAGGCTCCCAGCAGGCTGCTCTTGGCGCCAGGGAATTCAAGCAAGCCCTCCCTGGGAGCAGAGGGAAGGCCCCCCTCCCTGCGGGGCCTCTCCCTCCGCCCTGCCCTGCCCCACGCAACAACACCCGCAGTCCTGTCTGTCCCGAGGCTGAGGCCGGCTGGGCTCCGCCCCTGCTTCCCCACCCGCTTTCTCTGCAGGCCATCCTGGCTGCAGGCCCGGCCTTGGGCTCCTGCTCTGCTCAGGGGCCGGGGCCCAGATGGGGTTCTTCTACCCGTCTCCTCAGCCGTCCCTCTCTTGTGACCCCCACTGGACGTACAAGCTCCTGGGGGATGGCCCTGTTCCTGCCTCTCAGGCTCCGGGCTCCACCTGCTGTGGGGAGTTCACGTTCTCTCCCCGGAGTTCAGAGCTCCCCTGCCTTGGTGGCCCCCTAGCCGGGCCCACAGTGGGCCTAATACACAAAGCGGGGCTCAGCGGGTGTTTGCCATCCGAATGCATGCGTGTGGCTGGGCCTCAAAGCTCAGAACACTCCAGCACCCCTCGAGGCTGGCTTAGTGGCTCCTTGCAGAAGGAGGAGGGTTTTCACAATATCCTTGAGTCAAAGATAGAAGTCAGCCTGGGACAGAGCGCCCCGGTTTTCCCAGGCCTCACAAACCTGCCAGCAATAGAAAGGAGAGCCTACAGGCCTGTTCTCAAAGATGTGCAGAAAACAGAATGGGCACATTTTCCGCAGGATGTTCTCATGGCTCTGCAGCCCGGGAACAAGGGAAGGAAACGGCATGATCAGGGACACTTGGCTCATGGGAGGGATGCAAACCCAGGTCTGAGGTCTTTCCCATTCACCGACGTTCTGGGCCTGGGTCACACAGTTATTAATATTCTGGCACTTTTTTTTTTTTTTTTTTTTTTTTTACCTCTCAAAGTTTTCCTTGACCCTTTGACTCCTCTAGTTAATTAAACTCCCATCTTTGCCAGTATCAAAAATAGGTCATCTATCAAAGTGCACAGAGAAGACAGAGGCGGCATAAGGTATGAGAGGAGAGAGAGAAGAGATGTTTACAGCTTCCTTGGTATTCTCTCAAGTACTGCTTTTCCTACCCCACATACCGCAGGGATCGGTACTCAGAAAGACACGTTGGAGCTTCATCAACACACGCGCTGCCCCAGACGGCGCTGCTCGGCAGACTGCTCGGCAGACTTGGGTCCTACCTATCACTGTCTGCCCACCCCAATGCCCACCTTGTTCTACAGGAGACACAGAGGGCACAAGAGGGGCCCTCTGGTTTTAGCTGCACCTGTTTGGCAGTGGCAGGGGGAGGGGTGGCAATGTGGAAGGGCTTCTAGCTCAGCACCCACCTAGACACAAGTTGGATGGAAGAGCCACCGCCAGCCCAGAGAGGAGGCCTGTGTGTAAACCTCCAGAGACCCATCTGGGGTCTGGGGCTCCAGGAAACCCAGGCGTGGCCCTTCTTCCCCTGCCATGGACTTGGCTGAGATCAGTGGTGATCGAGTAGTGCTGGCCTGATTTGGTCCATCTCCCATCTGCCTATGCCCAGGATGGGATCTGAGGGCTTACCCCGGAGCTCCTGGGACAAGTGAGAACCCTGGTGCCTGCTTCAGGTGCTCCTGCGGCAAAGGCTGATAAATCCCTTCTGCTTCTTCCCAGAGGTGGTTTCCTCCTTCCTGCATCTGAATGGGGACAGTGTTCTAAACAGAAGTGCTAGAAAGGGCCCACTGGCTCTGCTGGCTAAGTCCTCCAGCAAGTGCAGAAACCAGGAACTTGGGCTGAAGATGCTCCAGCCTCTGGGGAGCGGCCCCTGCAGACTGAGCACATAATCCATGCATGTGTACCTAAGGCAGTGCCAGCACCGGACCTCTGTGCTGAGGGGATGTTTGCTTCCTCGCTGCCCCCCTCACCCATCCCGATCTTCCTCCCCAAGGCAGGTTCAAGCCACCTCACCAAGCGCCCACTGAGCTTCCTCTGTGTGACAGACCTGGGTTAGGCACTGTTTGAAAAGCAAGGTGGGTGGTGATGGGGTCAGGACCCCACCTAACGAGTTGCTTCCATGTCACAAGTACTTTGTGACGGGCTTGACTCCTATATTCCGGCTTGATTTCCTTTTCACAACAATCCTGTGAGGAACTCACAATCTTGTCATGCAACAGGCTCTTCATGAATAACCACGAAGGTCAACATGATGAGGGCCTGGGAAAGAACACCAGAAAGTACCCCAGTGCCCAGAGGAGGGCAGATGGGGACAGAGCTTCCCCTGGAGGAAGGGCCACCAACAGTATTTCTAGATCCAAGACACTAACACCAAAGACTCCCTGCTTTCCAAGCACCTTGCTCCTGAGAGTTAGGCCGAGGTTGATGCTCAGGCAAATACAGCTTGCCGCAAGGGACTCAGGTTCCAAGCACAGCAGATGCAGGAACCCCACGGGCAGAAGCACAGGCAGGGGGTCCAGGCTCGGCGGGGCCCAGTTGAGGTTACTGATGTGATGGACTTGCATTCTCACGGACCCACTGAGGCTTCAGGACAGCCACTACTAATGGGATTCTGCAGTGAACCCTCTGGACTTGCAGGCCAGACCTGGGGGGCCCCCACAATGCCCTGTTCCACGGAGAAGCCACGAGAGCCCAGGCGCACACAGTTGCTGCATGCCCCCACCCCCTGGAGGCCTGACTATGCTGGCCTTTTCCAGTAATCTAATTAAACCAAAGAGGAAGCTTCAAGAACTCAGAAAATACAGAAAAACAAAAGGAAGAAAATAAAAATCCCTGTCTATCCTGGCTATTCAGGGACAGCCTCATGCACACTTTACAATATCTATATTTTTATGAAGACAAGTATTTTTTAAAGATATATTTACCATTCATGAGAGACACACAGAGAGGCAGAGACATAAGCAGAGAGAGAAGGGAGCCCGATGTGGGACTCGATCCCGGAACTCCGGAATCACAACCTGAGCCAAAGGCAGATGCTCAACCGCTGAGCCACCCAGGTGTCCCATGAAGACAAATACTTTAAAAAAAAGTATATTATATACTATAAACTGCCTTGTAATATGCTTCTCTCTCCCCCACTTAACAATATTCACAGGTCTCCACACTGTCCCCACTGCCTCTGCTAGAAAGGAGTGGTTAGAGCATGTTGTGCACACACACCTTGGGTGTTAAAATTAGTACTTAGTTGTTAGTTGATGCTTCCCCTTGATTTAACTTGGACTTGTTGGTAGAGCATTGGAAAGAACAATACAGTCGATGAACATATGCTAACAGCTATCTTGAAAAATTTTGTTCTAGAACAAATATTGGGAGAATTCTCCATCCTCTGGGCTTCCAGCATCCATCTCCTCTAAATAAGGAGGGTTTCTGGATATCTGGATACTCTTAGAAAGCAACCATGAGCAGATGTGGGTCCCTGTCCCCCTGGGACTCCTGAGATCTGTGTCCTAGTCACCAGGGAGCCAATTGCTGAAGCCTGTGTTCCCAAGAGAGTTAAAGGGGAAACAGATAATAGTCAACTGAGACAAAGCAGATGCTCAGACTTCAGGCTTACTTGAAAGTAAATGCTTTGGACCTGAACTATTCAGTGTGGCTGAATTAGCCAGATAACTATCAGGCCTATGCCCTCATAGAATGCTGGATGCTAGTTCTCCCTCAGCTGAATGTGGTGTGAACAAATCAAAAGTCAAAGGTCAAAAAAGTTCCAAAGGTACTTTGGAATGTCCCCAGAGGCCTCTCAGTGTTGTGCCCATGAACATTTCAATACAGGAAATCTGTTGCCAATTTCCTTGTGTAAGTGGGGGTGACATTCAGGAGGAGGGAGTGGGTGGCCCTTGAAAATGTACCACCAGTGACTCTGATATGGCACCCTCCTAATACTCCCCAAACCTCCTACCTCTCCTCATGCAATTCATGCGCAGGACCAGGGAATGAGGAAAGATGTGTGGAGCACAGCCACTCTACTCAGCTAGGCTGAGCCTAGTACAGGGCCTGCATGGCCCTTAAAACGGAAGCTGCTTAAAATGGCAGAATGGATGGATGGATGGATGGATGATGGGTGGATGGATGGATGGATGGATGATGGGTGGATGGATGGATGGATGGATGATGGGTGGATGGATGGATGAATGACGGATGGATGATGGATGGATGACGGATGGATGATGGGTGGGTGGAGGGATAGATGGCTGGCTGGATGGCTGGCTGGATGGACGATGGCTGGCTGGCTGGATGATGGATGGATCATGGGTGGATGGATGTATAAATGGAGGAATAAGCAGAGAATCTACAGTCAGGGCATGCATAAAGGACACTGGGAGGCTGTTTAGCTGCTTTAGCATCAGATGCATGTGTGAAAGTGGCAGGAGATGAATGTCTGAGGGCGCAACAGCAGACATTCATGGCAGAAACAACACTTAATGAGCACTTGGTAAGTGCCCAGACTCTGCGCCAGCGCTTTCCATGCCCAGGACTTGGGCCCTGCCTGCTGCACGGCTGCCTCCCTGGTTGCCAGAAGATGGTGGGGAGGACTCCTCACAAGACTGTTTCCATCCCTTAGCCTTCCCCAGCTCACATGGCTGGATTTCAGCCTGAGCATAAGCTGTGTGCACCCAGAATTAGAGTTGCCAGGGTGTACCCGGGGGGGCGGGGGAGGGGGCTGGCCGCCAGGGGGCCAAACATCTGTTGTTAGAAGGAGCAAGCTGCCTACCAAACATGAGTCTTCTAAGGCACAGAGAGTTGAAGGCCTGAATGAATTTCAGGTGGTTCCCTCACAGAGGTGAGAGGAGATTTGGGTACAGCTGGCTTTTGTCTCTACAATGGCCCTCTGGCCCATCTCCCAGGATTCCAATATCCCTTCCTTCATTTGTCCATTCACTTATGTAAGAAGTAATTTCTGAGTACGTATAACGTACCAGGTTCTGCACTGGGGAAGGAGCCACTAAGGGAGCAGTGACATAACAAGATCTGAAGCAGCTGTGTCTCTAACATCTCTGACATGGGAACACAGGCCCCCTTGGGCCCATGCTACAGGTCAACACACAGATGGGTCAGTTGGCGGTCCCCCCTCCGTGGAGAGGACACAGTGTGGCGGGGCACCCCTGACTCTGGTGCTGACACCCATGCCTACACTCCACAGGGAGCAGCAGCCCTAGCATGGGGAGAGCAAGTTTGCAGGTGCCCAGGGGGCAGTTGTGGGCCACGCTAGGCCGCACCAAGGGTGGGAGGGCAGCCCCAGACCAGGTGAAAGCTCAGTGGCAGGAAACCCAGTGTTCTCCTGCTGGGGTGGCAGAAAGAACCAGAGAAATATTATTACTTGCATTGTGGCCCTCATTTATACCCAGCAAGTTATGGCATGGGACCCACAGGCTATACTCACGTAATGGTTATCAGGAATTAGAGAGGGTTTAAAAAAATTGTGATGAAATTCACATCACGTAAAAATCAACATTTTAAAGTGAACAACTCACAATATCGTGCAGTTACCACGTGTATCTTGTTCTGAAACACTCACCCGAAAAGACAGCCCTGGACCCATTTATCAGTTACTCCCCACTCTCTCTTCCCCAAGCCCTGGAAACCACCAGTCTGCTCTCTGAGTATTTCGTGTAATGGAGACACAACACGTGGCCTGTCGTGTCTGGCTTCTCTCACCTAGTGTAATGTTTTCATGGCTCAACCACCTGTCAGTCATGACTCGTCTGTCGCCCGCACTCCAGGTTCCGTGGTGTCTAGCGCACTGCCGCACTCCAGGTTCCGTGGTGTCTAGCGCACTGCCGCTTGCACTGGATATTTATGGAGTGGATGAATGAAAGAAAACATTTCCCCCTAGCTTTTAAAAGTATTACCCACTGTGAAAAGGGAAGTGCTCCTTATCCCATCTCGAAGGGTCAAAGCATCTTGAGGTCAGAATAAAATGAACCTGGCATCCACCTGCCTTGGAGGAGACAAGTTCAACCAGAGTGGGATCAGGGGTGCTTGTCACGCCATTCCCTAATCTGTTCCTTCCTGGCTACCTCAGCTTCTCTCGGTCACCTCCCTCAGTAGGGGCTGATGTTGGCTGTGCCTTGGTGAGCCACTGTGGCTCACGGAGAAGGTGATCCACTCACCCCTCAGCCAGAGCCTCCTGGGACCCATACTCACAGCAGAGTCCCCTCACTGGGCAGACGGGGTGGGCTCAAGCCCACTTGATAGCTAGCTGTCTCGGGCTGTCACGGTGCCAAGGGATCCCATTTTGTAGGGCATGAGGTGGTCTCAGGACTTCCTGCCTGGGAGGCTTGTAGGGAAAGGGTCTGGGGAAAGGGTCTGTGGTAGCAGAGACCAAGCCAAGTCCCCTCCACTGGTAAGAAAGCCTAGTCTGCTGGCCGGGGAGCAAGTGCCCAAGGACTACAGGGCTTAGCAAGCTCCTTCCTTGCTCTTCTCCCTCCTTCATGAGCAAAGCCATGGAAATTTAGGTCAGCCGCACGATAAGCCCATCCTAACGACGCTGCTGCTCCTCTGGACACAGGGAAGAGGTGTCACCACACACTCACCAGCACCGCTGACAACCTAACGGCTCCTGTGGACCCCGCTTGAACTGAAGTGATATCTCAGTGTGTCTACAGCTGCGAGGGGAGAGCCTGGATCAGATCAGCCCCCTGTGGAGGACAAAGGCTTCTGAGCCAGCCTACTGCCAACCTCAACACTCAGGTGCCCTGGCTGCACAAAGTCATCAGTGACACCTGTGAACGACAGTGCCTCTGGGTACTTGCTTATGCCCTTCCATCTCGGACCTCTTATGGTTCTCCGTGGACCCCAGTGAAAGCCCACGGGCTTCATGTAGGGACACTCGGGAGGGCAGAGGAGGAAGAGCCGCAGATAGTTCTCTAGCTAAAGCATCCAAAGGGAAGGAGCAAGGAGAGGTCCCGAGTTCACCGTCCTCCCTCCATTCCCCATGCCGTCCTGGCCTGGCCTCGGCAAGTCAGTTCACCTCTGTGCGCCTCTGCCCCTGAACCTGTAAAGGAAGGAACCATCTCTGTGCCATCCCTTGAAGCTCTGAAGTGCCCTTGCCAGTGATCCCCACACCCCGGCATGTGTGCACCTGACGCCGGAGGTGTAACAATAGGCTGTGGCTGACACGGCGCCAGGGAACACGCACTGAGCTGTCCTGACCCACAGGTGGCCGTGTGGCCTTGGCCAGTCCCTGTCACAACTGCAGACAGCCAGCCTCCACACCCACAAGGCCACAGCTCACGCTTGCGGTCCGGGGGCACATGCTCACATGGGCAGCCACGAAGCCCATGCTCTTCGGAGACCGGCTGCCAACCTCTCCGCGTCAGGGAGCCCGGACAAGCTCCTGGCTCCCTCCCGTGTCTTTCCCCACTTGGATCCATGCCTTCTTTAGCCCACTCATCCTCTGTACAACGTCCCAGCGGCACTGCTGCAGCCTCCGGGGGAGCTGGACACAGGGGACCCGCCGCTGTCCCTGGGGAGCACACGGCGGGGATGGTCAAGGCAGCCCCGAGCTCAAATGAACAGGCTCTGAGGATAAACATGCTTACTGGGAATAAGGGGGCTGCAGAAAGAAGTGGCCGAGCCTGCTGGATGGGGCTGAAGGGAGGATCGGAGCCGTCTAAGAGGAAGTGGCCCCTTGGGGAGCCGAGAGGCCCGAAGCCCAGAGGTCCTGGACAGCCAGCCGCCCTGGAAGACTTGAAGCCACAATCCCCCTGCCCCATCCAGCGTCCAGCGTCCGGTCCCGTCCCAGGCGCCTCCCTTCCCCCTGGCCCACAGTGGCTGGCTCTCCTCCCTGTCTCTACAGATAGACAACAATCAGCCTTTCACCACTCCTGTGCTGATGGCTTGCCCTCCTATGACAGATCCCGTGACACCCTGGACCTCCTCTCACATTCCTACACCTTCCAGAATCAGGGCTGGGAATGGGGCAGGTGCCCCCTAACGATTCAGGGTTCATCTGTTTATCTTAGTGACACAGCTGCCAGGCTAATGGGGCTCCAGGCTACTGCCCTTCCCCCAAGCAGGTGGTCCTTCCGTTCTGGAGCACACAGAGCACCAGTGTGGCCAGCGGGATTCTAGTTTGCCCCAGGGCACTGGCCCTCTGCAGATACACCCCATAGCTCCTCCTCTCACTTAGGGGAAATTCCTTGAAGTGCACAAACAACAAAAGCTAACATTATGGTTCTTTTTGATGCAAATACTCTAGAGGGGCAGTAGAAACCCCACATGCCAGGAAAAGGAGATCTCAGGGGCCAGCTGGTTGTCCCCGGTGCATGCCCCAGCCTCACTTCTGGGGACACTCGGCCTGGTTCTCAGTCCCCAGACTGGTCCCACAAGCACACAGCGCAGGGACATTGAGTCTGCACTTCTGACTCTGGTTTTCTGATTCTCGACGCCTCTGGCAGTCGCCAGGCCATGGCCAGCAAACGCATGTGATGTAGCTGTGTAAGGGAGGCAGTTCCGCGGCTGTCTACGGGCTGGGATGTTGCTCCTTCTAAGGGACTTCTTTCCAACTCCCCACGGGGGGCTTTCTCCCATTTTCTTCCCTCAGTTCCTATTCTCAATCTCAGCATCCTGCCTGCAGGTTAGCAGGTGTCCGGTGTCAGGTTCAGCTCAGCAAAATGTTCTGGGCTCCTCCTCTGTGCAACTCTGTCTCTGAGCTGTCTGACCTGGAAGCCGCCAGCCATGCATACATGGCTACGGACACATGGAATTGTCCAGATGAAGATGTGCTGTGGGTACAAGATAAATCCCGATTTTGAAGACTTGGTACTGATAAAAGTGAAATGGACCATTAGTGATTTTTATATGAATTACATGTTGAAATAATTATATTTCGGATATACTGGGTTCAATAAAATAGATCACTAAGATTAATAACCCCTATTTCTTTTTTCAATGTGACCATTAGGAAATTTGTAAATGTGTGATGTTTCTATAAGACGGTGCTGGTCTATACACCTGGGGATGCCCGGGGAAGAAAGCCAGTCCCCACCCTTCGGAGCCTCACAACGGTTTGGGGCCCTGGGACATTCCAAATGAGTCGGAATTAAAACAGTCCCCCAAAGCAAACTTTTCACATAATTATGTGCCATGCCCTTGTACCACTTGTGTGGAGAAGACTCCGACTCACCAAACCTCACATGCGGAAACAGTGTGGGAGTGCCTGGGGCCAGATGTAGGGTCTGATCCATCATTTTCCAGCGCAGGTGAGGCTACAGGTGAACGTCTCCCACAACAGTGCCTGGATGTGAGCACATTGTGGATCACGCCACCTGTAGGTGGGGCCACCTACAGTTTGAAAAGCCTGGCTCTGTGTGATTGATTTCCAAGCGTCTCTCCAGAACCAATATCCTGAGGGTCTGTTCCTGACTCCAAATTGAAAATCTGTGAGCACCTCAGCCTCAGATCAGTTTTCTTTCCTCTCAATCTTCCTCTGTCTCCTCCCACTTCTTCCCCACTCCTCGGGTGCTCCAGCCACCACGCCCTCCTCAGACAGGCAGGCAGAGGACCTAACCAGGTTCCCTCTCCGCCCGAGGGCACGCGGGAACCAGAGAGAGGGAAGGGAAGGCTGCCGTACAAAATGTAGCCTTTGACCCGGGACCTGGAAATCTCTGTCATAGAATTGGTTGTCACAGGGTTTTACCACCCAAGGCAGCAAAATATGTCTCAGATCCCAGAAAAAAGAAAAAAAGTTGAGAAGTTCTCCTGATGGTAAGTGGTGTCTGTGTAAGGAAATCTGGTTGTTCCTTCTGATTATGAGGTCATAAGGTGCCTTATTTTCGAAACTGCTTTCCGGAACTTACTTTTCCTGCTACTTTGTCCCTTGTTCCTGACCTGGGATGAGGAGCCGAACGTGCCCTAAATCCCCACAGGGGAACGCTGCATGATGTTGGCAGCAACAGACCCTGAAATACAGCGAGAGTCTGTCTGGGGCTTGTCACAGGGACAGCTTTAACCTCCTTGCTGCCAAGTGCCTGCAGAAAGCCACTACCCCTGAGAATCCTTAGAAGCTTCTGTGGGCATGAGGCTTACTGTGCCCATGACCCCTGGGTGGGTGGATGTCCCACTGCAGAGGGCGGCATGTGCCCCCAGCTCCTTGGCGGCTAAGGAGGGTGGTGCCGGGAGCCTGGGGAGGCCTGACCCCGCAGAGGCCCAGCCGTCAGGAGAAGGGGAATCAACTGCCATATTAGGACCTATACCATCTTTGGCTTTGGGGTAAGCTCTTAGGAGTGGTGGCAGGTGACCCTTGGGGTCCTGGCCAGCCTTCCCTTGCTGCTCCTCGGTCCCGCAGGGCTGACTCCAGTGGGGGTGTTCGGGCCACACCTGGAGACCCCTGCGCGCTGCGAGCCAGGGAAGGCTCAGCTGCTCTGGCCCAGGCCCAGGCCTCGGCTTGTGCTTATACAGATTCAGACCCCGCACGGTCAAGACAGGCTTCTCGGGCTCTCTGGGCCAGGGCTGAGGCCTCCCGTTGCTTCCTGGGTTCTAAAGGACCTAGTTTTTAGCACCTGCAGGGCACAGGCAGTAACAGGCACAGGCTGCTTGCATGGGGTAGGGTATCAAGAGCCAGGAAGAGCCTTGCTCACCCTGACCCTTCTCCTACTTACCCCCAGGCCTCTTTGGCTGACCAATGCCCATAATCCTACAATCAAAAGCTTCCCTCCTTTGGAGCAAGCCAAACTTGGACTTTAGCCCGTATTAAAATGCCCATCCTCGGGAGTGGTGTCATTAAAATCTTATCAGTCATTTACCTCTTAGAATGAATGAGTTCATTCAAATCAGCTCCGTTGAACTCGAGAGCCTAGTTTGTGTCTGGGCCTCTTCTGGGCCTTATGGAGGATGGAAAGGTGAGAAGACACAGTCCTTGCTTCCAAGGCCCATAGGCCTTGGGCTCTTTCCCCAAGAGCAGGCTTTGTAGAAGGGATGGGAATGTGCTGGAGAGAGGAGGAGGAGGGGGAGGGGAAGAAGAGACCCATTTCCCCACCTGACATGCGATGCAAGCCTGAGGGGACTCGTCACTACCTCCCCGCATAGAATTTTCCTCACCAGAGCAGTCTGTCACAGGTTCACCGTGGATGGGGTTTTGTACGGCCTGAACAAACGTGAACCGGTAAGGAGTAGAGGGTGTAAGAACGCAGCCTCTCGACCCCAGTTTGCATTCCTGTTCTACTACGTATTAGCTGTGACTGAGTAAGGGACCTAACCTCCCTGCACTTTAGTGTTCTCATCTGTCAAGTGGGGAGGTTAACAGTGCCTCCCTCCTAGGGTTGTTGTGAGGATTGAAAGAGTTGGTAAGCTTGGCGAACTTATCGTAAGTAGTTTCTAGAATCGCTGCAAAGAGACGCAATTGTCTCATGCTTCAACAGGGGGTCCATGTACCCTGCTTGACTCCAGAGAGGATCACGGACAAGCTGATGAGATGTCGTATATCGGGGCTCTGGCCTGCATGTCCCCGTTTATTATGACAAAGCTGGCAAAGCAGCAAAGGCTGGGGTAGACTCTAAAGTTTCTGACAGAGGACAGCAGAGGCAGAGGCTGTACCCGGCTGTAAGTGCCGAGGGCAGCTTTGGTCTGGATGCAATACGTGGGATCTGCAGACCACATACCTTTCAGAAAGGTTAAGGGGCTGGTGGAGGGGGGCATAGGGTTTGTCACAGGTTGCCAGATAATAAAACAGTGTCATTAGGAAGAAGTGACACTTGACGCTCACTAAAACAGTGTAGCCAGACCTAAATGTCTCAGGGGGTAGGTCCCCCAACAGGGAAGGAAGAGAACAGGCAAGAGTGTAAGCCCATACTGGAGGGCAGGGCAGGAAAGCTACTTGCTACGTGCCGTCATCCCAACAGGACAGGGATGGCATCACGTTATCCTTTTTCCAGCTACTTTGTGCAAGACTTAGGATATGACTGCAGGTCAGGTTCTAAACTCCATGCTCCCTTCATTAATGATGCTACCTTGTTAAATACAGAATTTTATTTTTTATCAGTACATATATATTTAATTTTAAAATTTAAACACATTTGGGGTATCCGGGTGGCTCAGTCTGTTAAGTGTCTGACTCTTGATTTTGGCTCAGGTCATTATCTCCGGGTCCTGGGATCAAGCCCTGCATTGGGCTCCATGCTCAGCATGGAGTCTACTTCAGATTCTCTCTCTCTCTCTCTCTCTCCCTCTACCCCTCCTCCTAATCATGCTATCTCTCTCTAAAATAAACAAAATCTTTAAAAAAAATGTATATGTGTTCATGAATAACATTTGGAAAGTAAAAAAAAAAATCACATTAATAAAAAGAGACTGATACCTCTCTTGCTACCTCCTAAGCTAATTCCTGTTTAAAAATAAAACAAAAAAACAAAATAGTCGATAATGTGAGTATAGTGCCTGGCTTCTAGAACATGCTCAGTGAGCATTAGCTAGTCTTAGGATCCACTGGTAAATCTTTTCAGGGGAAACTGAGTCTTCACCTCGTTGAATTGGGCTTTGGACTCACTGTAAGGAATGTTGGTCATGGACGGAGTCTGGGACCTCTTCTGGATGTCTGGGGTCTTTGCAGACTCCTCCCTTCTCTGGCCAGGGGCCCCAGCTGTGTCCATGGGA
Organism: Canis lupus familiaris; assembly: GCF_011100685.1. Classification (NCBI taxonomy): domain Eukaryota; kingdom Metazoa; phylum Chordata; class Mammalia; order Carnivora; family Canidae; genus Canis; species Canis lupus. The sequence goes on along the minus strand of NC_049228.1, from coordinate 80,544,051 downwards.
GGTTCAGTGACTCTGGCCTGGTGGCAGGCCTCTGAGGGGCTCCAGCTCCTTCTCCAGAATGCCTCCTTCATGGAGATCCCTCCTGATGGGAGGTCATCAGAGGCCAGAGGTCATCAGAGGCCAGGCCACTGATAGGTGAGTGCTTGTTCCAGGCAACTCACTCCCAGTTGTCCTAGGGGAAGATGGGCTGCAGGGCTGCCTTTCTTCTTTCCCTGTACTAGTCCCTGAACATCGCTGGCCAAGTCACCTTCTTGGCAAACAACTTGGATCGTGTCATTCTCTAGCTCAGTCACCTTCAACGGGTGATTGGTACTTTGTACCAACTATGGATACTTGGTACTTAGTACTTCACCCACGGCGTGAAGGACATTCCTTAACCTGGCATTCATTTTGCCCTCACCTGCTTCCTGGGTTTTCCTTTGTCTCACTGCTGTCCCCACCTAATAGCCATGGCAAGTGCTCATGGAGCTCTTAGGCTGTGCTCTGAACAACCTCGTGAGGTAGATACTATTACCTCCTCATTGTATAGACAGGATATGGAGCCCCAGAGAGCTTAAGAAACATACTCAAGGCCACCAAGCTAGGTGATGCAGTTGAAACCAGTCTTCCGAGCAGGCGTTCCTATTTGCAGTCCCAGGGGGCCACACCCAGTGTTTCATTAGTCTGTACCACTTCCTATTCCCTGACACCCGTGCATGGTCCTGCTGCTCACATTAGCTCTCCCGTTGCTTGGGATGCCCTGTCACCCTCCAGAGTCCGGGCTCTCAGGGTCTATGTGGATCGGTGAAGAGTGCTCTGCTGCACAGCCTGAAGACCTCCTTCCCTATTTGCCGCTGTGAAGATACACACAAACAGCCTTTTACCTGCCTCATTGGATTCTGAGGGCCCATCGGTGCATCCTTGATCTTCCTACAGCAGCCCGAGCACGCTTAGCACTATTTGTTAAATGAATGAATATATGATGTGCAACAGGTTGCAAACTTGGCACACACTCTAATACTTCCCATGTAATTTAATCCAATTCTGTGTTGGAGGGGGTATTATTATCCTCATTATGCAAATAACAATAATAATAACGACAGGTCCCATTTGTTAAGTACTATGTCAGGCACTGTGCTAAAGGGTTGACATATATTTTCTCAGTAACTCCCTTCCAGCTATTCTGAAAAGTAGCTTCAATTACTCCTACTTTCCAGATGCGAACACTAAGGGTCAGAAATACTGAGTGACTTGCCTGGGAGGTGCTTGGAGCCACCCCTGAGTCTTCTGGTGCTGGCTTCTCAGGCCTGGTTATTGGCTATCAAGAACCCACTATCCTCCTTAGGCCTGGATGAGGCACTGAGAGGGCCCCCCAAAAAGTGGACATCCGAGTTCTCCCATCCAAGTACTAACCAGGCCCGACCCTGCTTAGCTTCCGAGATCAGACGAGATCGGGCGCGTTCAGGGTGGTATGGCCGTAGACGGACATCCGAGTTCTATGAACAAAGGCAAGATGTGCAAAAGTACCAGTGGAGGACACTGGGTTTCCTACCAGAAGGCAAGTTGAATGTAGTGTAACCTTAAAATATCTTGGGGCAGTCTAGGTGGCTCAGTTGGTTGGGCATCCAGGTCATGATCTCAGGGTCTTGAGATCAAGTCCTGTATTGGCATCTGTGCTGGGCATGGGGCCTGCTTCAGATTCTCTCTCCCTCTCCCACTGCCCTCCTCCTCAAAATGATTCTTGCTGGTTAAGTATTGAGGGATTTAAGGACCCCTTTCCAGAAGGATGTGTTTGTTTAAAAAATAGGCTATGTTCTTATTTTTGTTACTCTCCCACCACCAGATTTGATTCAAAGTGGTTAGAGCTGAGTCCCCTCTGAGAGCTGGGCTCCCTCCTGGGAGCCGCTCAGGAGCTGCTGCTGTCCAGTGCTTGCTAATACAAGACTTGGGACCACTGACCAATTAGATCCCAGAGAAGGTATTTTCCCCAATTTTTCTTATTTCCCAGTGAAATGCTTTTGCCTTTTTACCTTATTCTACTTCATTCTTTCATTCCTCTTCTTTAAAGCTACCATTTACTTTTCAAAAAGACCCAAAGCAGCAGATTTACATAGACAGGTGCATACAGAGGATCGGCAGCAGCACTAACACCCTCCTCATCAAGGTTTTACTCTGAACATCCACCTTCGGTGAAATGTAATCCAGGCCAACAACAGGCTCCAGGACTACACGGATTTGGGAAGGGGCCAGTGGTCACAGTAAAGGCATAAAGGTTTGGTCTGGGCTTTCATTCAGTCTCCCAAGTGGAACCAGAGAGGAGGAACATGTGCCCCCAGATAAGCAAGCCCTCCATAGGTTCCGGTGGCCTTGGGATCCACCAAGGGAATGATACCATTGTAAGTTTGTCAGCCCTGCAGGAGCTTGGAGGAAGGACACGTTGCCCTGGGTTGAGCTGTCACAGAGACTTGCCTTGAAGGATGGATGACATTTAGGGACAGATCAGCTTTCAGCTGAGAAGGGGCTGGGCAGATGGTCTACCAAAAACAAGAAAAAATCAAACCTGTATGAACAAAAGGAACGAAAATGTGAACACAGGAGGTGTCTCAGCCTATCAAGTGGCTCCATCTTGGCCAGTGTGATGGGTGGATAGAAAGAAACTATAGGTGTAAACCTGACAGTGGGTTGGGGGGTGGTTGTCAAGTCACGGAGCTTCTGCAATGCCAGCCTAAGGCATCTGGCCGAATCTGAGAGGCCATGGGGAGCCACGGATGATATCTGGATGCAAGAGTGATGGGCTGGAAAACAAGTCACATGGCAGTGGTGCATGTGTACTGTCTCTGGACATGGGCTACTAGTCCCAGAGGGAAGACAAGGGCCCTGAAAAGATGCAATGCCCCACACCTATTATTTCAATTAATGAGGACAATCTGGGTCACTGTTCCAGTAAGGATTCCTGTGCCCCACCCAGACTTAAGGGTCAGGTTCAGAAAGCGGGGTCCTGGGTTTGTCATTTCCCCAACTCTGCAGGTGATTCTGAAGTATCTGGGAGCCATGCTCCATCCTCGAGGTGCTGCACTGTGTATACTGACCACCGCAGGATCACTCAAATGCGGAGTGTAATTCAAAGGGCCTGGGTGGCTCAGTCAGTTAAGGGTGTCCCTTTGGCCCAGGTCATGATCCCGGGGTCCTGGGATCGAGCCTGCTTCTCCCTGTTTCTCTGCCTGCCACTGCCCCTGCTTATGCTCTCTCTCTCTCTCAAATAAAACCTTTAAAAAAAAAAATGGCCTGGGGAGGAGCCTGAGTCTGCATTTCGAATCAGCTTCTGTGGGATGCCCATGCTGCTGGTTCAAGGGCACACTCTGAGTAAGCAGCAAGGAGATAGTTTTGTCCTCAACCTAAATAGTTGTTTTCTACCCTTCAAAGCTTAAAAAACAACCCTTCTACTTGGGTCCTCAGCCTAATTGATCAGACTCTGAGGGTGGAGCCAGATCTGGGTATAGATTTAAAGCTCCCCAGAGGCATCAAGCGTAGCAGGGCTGAGAGTCTCCATCCCTACCTCTGGAAGGTAGGCGCTGGTCTCCCCAAGAGGGGTCAAGGGCAGCCCCAGGATTCAGAGCTGGGTGCTGGCGGTAGGAGTGTGGCTGGTGAGCAGAGCAGCGAGGCGGGCAGCCTGAGCCCTTCCTACTCTGGGCCGACAGCTGGTCCTTAGGAAGGTTCACCGTGGGTGGGACGTAGGCATGGAGAGTAACGGGGAAACTCTCACATCCTGAGACAGCCTGTGCTTTTTCCTATAAGCCCCCAGGTTTTGTCAGGTCATAAGAGGGGAAAGTGAGGCAGCAGCATGCACAAGGCAGTCCCGTGTCCTGACTCTGAGCACCAACCATGAATGGGGCTGCCCGTCCTGGGGAGAGGACCCGTGTGCTCCATGGAGCTCTACCCGCTGGCTGGCTGGCGACCAGGGGAGCTTTCTCCTGGTGCTTGGTTACTTGCTCCTAATCCTGGGGTTCCAATCTCCACCAAAGGGAGTTCTTGCCCAAGGAGTTCAAAGGCACTTGAAATGATATCTACAGAATTCTGGATGTCATTTCTCCTTTCCCTAGCAATCCCAGGCTCCATGAGCAATGCTGAACCAGGCTTACAGGTGGGCCAGGTAGAAAGAAGGACCAAGTTCTTGCTCTGATCCTGCTCATCCTGACGGGCCCAGCTGGGCTGAGAATGCCCAGAGAGAGGCACCGAGAAAGAAAAAGGAGTGGAGGATGGAAGATGAGTCATGGGGGGGAGGGGGGAGCAGAGACAGGCCGGCACTAGGAATGCTCAGCATGGCCTAGGCCTGTCTTTCGAGGCTTTGCCGCTCACCCCCATCCTCTCCCAAAGCCTTTACTTCCAGAAAGGTTGGCCAAGCAGGCCACCTGGCCGCAGGATGTTTCCTGTTCCGTTACCTGAATTAGGCCTACCCCCCTTGCCACCATACCTTGGTGGGGGACTCCAGTCCACCACAGTCTTTCCCCTCTGAGCTTCTGTGGGAAGTGCTGCTCTGGGTGTCCCTTACCTCTTTATGCAGCTTCGCTCTGTAGCTGCACTTACCCATAGACTATATCATAAGCCACATATGCAATTTAAAATAGGCTGGCAGTGGCCCAAAAAAAGTAAAAAGAAATACATTTTAACAATCTATTTTAACCCAATATGTCCAAGACATGATTGTTTCGAGACATATCAATCATTATGCATGTTACTTTTCTTTTTAAATTTTTTTTGGAGGGAGGTGGCTGTCATCGAAATCCAGTATTTTATACTTGGGGTGCTTCCTAATTTGGAGTAGTCACATTTCAAATGCTCGGTGACTATAGGCAGCTCATGGGTACTGTACTGTCTCTAGACTGTATGCATTTTGAGGGCAGGAATCATTTATTAGAGCTCACAGACACATTAGATGTGAAACCTGAAGGAAATCTTACGACTACCTGGTCTGACTCCTTCACTTTGCAAGTATAGGAACCTCCTCAGCCCGTGAGGGATGTGGCTGGCTCTAGATCCCAGGGTGAGGAGAGGTCATAGCCAGGCCAGAGTTCTAACCTCGCAAGCTTCTAGAACCCTAATGATCTTTCTGTATGCGGTGCTGTCTCTGTTTGGCCACCCTGGTGCAGGGAGACTCCACTCCTTCTTCCACTGTGCGTCTTTGAGAAAGGTGGCAGCTGATCAGTGCCCAGTGATACCTTAGGGGGGCCACTCAGGGGCCTCCCTTTAGCCACTTGGCAGAGTCCCATGCTCTGAGTGTTTGTACTGAAGCCAGTGCCTCCCTTTACCTCTCAACTCTTCCAATCCTGGGTTAAGCCGTGAAGAGATAAGGACCTGGGAGGAAGAAACGTTGGCAAACAAGCAGAGTGTGGATGCCAATCACACAATTCTTGGCAGCAGATGGCATTCTGGGAATCATTAATGCGCTGCTATTGCAATAATGAGGGGGACCATCCAACCAATCAGCCTGAGCGCTCGTTTCTCCATAGCAGGTCCACATCTCCAGACACTGAGCCCTGGCTGAAAGTACAGGAGGCTGCCTCCACTTACCGCACTTGCCGTGTTAATCAGGGCTTCCCATCCCCAATGCAAGCCTACAGAGTATCCTCCACACTCTGAATGCCAGAGGCTCATCAGGCCCCTCTGGTAAGCCTGGACACTTGGGCACCCTTCAGCCAAGCACTGTGCCTTGCAGGGAGCAGCTCTGCCCAAACCTGTTTGTGCCAGTTGAGCTTGTTATACTTATTTCACAATTTAACTTAAACCGATGAAACAGAATTACAAAAGGAAAGCAAGTCCAAGTTTTCATGCAAACTAAGTTGATAGTCTTAGAGGTGAGTCATTGCAAAAACGCTCTTGGGTTAGGTGTGGATGAGATAAGAAAATATTGGAAAGCAAACCAGAAACCTAGAAGGATTTTGCACTCAGGTAGGCTTTGCTTGTGTCTTTGCGTTCTTCACTTTAATACACCTATTCTAGAAATGTCACAAGATGTCTTATTTGTGGGGATGTTTTTTTGCAAGAACAGTGGAGAACCCCAACCACTAGACCCATAACCAAATAAAAACCTTGACTGACTCCAAAAGGTTGGCGAAGAAATGTACATTCAAATATTCTAAGTTAAAATAAGACATTTAAGGTATTCATATACCTTTAGCATATGCCTTTATGCTAACCTTGTTTTTAACTGTTTTTTGGGGTTGATTGATTACAGACTCTGATCAAGTAATAAAAGCTGATGGGGTCAAGTTTTTTGCTCAGTGGGAGAAGCCCATGAAATACAGCTGGTCTCCACTGAATATTGAGGTTAGAGGTGTACGAGAGTTGCGTTTTAATATAGGGAGCTTGTATTGGTCAGGGACCAGTCAAGACCAGGTAATTCAACAGAGAATTCAGTGTGAGGAAACTCATCATTAACAAGGGCTGGAAGCTGCTAGAATATCCAGAGGGGAAAGAGTGTTAGTAGAGTGCAGCAGATTTCAGGGCCAGAACTATGGTGGGGTATCTGGGAAGATCTGGAGCCACAAAGAAGACAAAGGCATGGTGGAGAGGCCACTGGGTTTAGGGGAGAGGAAGAGATACCTGGTTTCTTCCTTCTTCCTGCTCTTCTGCCCTGAGCTAGAGTTTCCCATAGGCCAAACCCAGCCAGAAGCCCACTGGCAAAGGAGCCCAGGCAATGAAGCTAGAAGGTCAGGGCCTAGGAGGCAGAGTGGAGCAGGGAAGAAATGAATCTGAGGACAAATGGGCCCAGGACTGGCCCAGATCTCCTCAAATCCAAAAAGTCGCCCCTGATTGACACCAAGTAGAATTTAAGGCTGATCACAGAAAAGTGAAGATTTAGGGCCAAGGCAGGGAGAAGGTAGTTCTCCTGGTGCCTTCCAATGGTGCTACAAGAAGTGACTGCCTATCCTGAGGCTGGTCCAACAGCAGCTAGGAGGAAAAACAGGGATAGGGATTATTCTTTTGAATATAAACATGAGAGTTCCCAGAAGAGGAAGCAATACACTGCCCAGGGAAATCAGGAGTGTTCAGTGGGAGGCAATGCCACACTGTGCCCAGTTTTTTAAAGTTATTTTTTCAAGGATTTTTAAATTTCATTGGCTTCTTGCTGATTCTAATACAAATCCAAAATATAGTTAACTTAAATGGCCACTGCACTGTTTTAGCTGATGTTCAACTGCCATCCTGAAGTCAGACGTTCCAGACCCAATGGGCGATACGGTCGTGGCTGCCTGATAATGATGCTATCACATGTCTGGGCCCCTCTCACTTTCCCCTCATGCTTTTACTTCACGTGTAGACCTTTTGGTGGCCACCAAGATTAGGCAGCTAATGCTGAGGGTAGTGGCCTGTCACAGTTACAGCACTTGACTAGTACTGAAGAGACTTCACTGCTGGCAACCACCAGCTGGGTAGTGCACTCCACCTTCTGGGTCTCAGGGTCCTTATCTGCTGAAAGAGGGAGCTGAACTGACCCTATACATTTTAGGGTCATCCCTCTGAACGAATTTTCATTGCACAGGCTTCTAAATGGAGGCAAAGGAGGAAAGGGGATATTAGGGAGAAGGCAGAGGGAGTCTAGGCAGACTTTGGAGGATGTCTAATAAAAAATTCCTCAGATTAGATCCCCCCCGTTATCATATGCTTTTCCCCCCTAAAAGCAGAATTCTGAGAAATAAATCCTAGTTAATTGAGAGTTCTGGTTACTTGGGGTGCACTTAATCAAGGTTTTACTGCATTTTCAATTGCAGCAAGTTACACACTGGTTTGCATATGCAGTTACTTCTTAAGTGACTTCTGCTCCCTGACCTCATATCTGTTTCATTAAAATTGAACACTTTGAAACGAAAAAGGGAGCACGGAGCAGAATGGTTCCACCTGGATACAGCTCTGGGGAAACAGCAGTCAAGGTGATGAAAAGCAGCATCCAACCATGCCCGTACATTAGCTGCCCTACCTGAGAGGCAGTAATTGTATTTCCAACCACACTTCACAGCACTTTTCAACCTGGTGAGGCATTTCTAGGTTATTCTTCTCACTCTGGGGCAGGTAAATTTGGTGCAAAAATCTCCCCCCATTCCTTCCTAGTAGCAACCATAATTTAACTTGGGCTGGCTAAGCAATGTAGCTGATGATCTCAATACTCTCAAAATGCTGTGTGTCAGAATCAGGCATTCTTGCATCTGGACAAATATAAGGAGTCCTGGAATTCACAGGGTCATATTGAGGCAGTTCCATAGTAGGCAGTGGTGTTGCCATTTTACACAGAGATGGAGCAGAGGTCTGCAAAAGCAAAGCCAGTTATAGACCTGCACTCTTCTTCAAGCCAGATGTCTGGTGGTGAGTCAAGAGAGTCAAGAGAGCTTACACGCAGGCTACCTGAGTGTAAGGTTCAAGGAGAGCTCTGGGGCAAGGTCTACCCATCGGGCTCTCAATATCTGATTATCAGGTGAATGAATGAATGAATGAATGGGTCTTGCAGACCTGTCCTCCTGCAGCCACAGCTGAGGGACATATGGCTGTCTCCTACCCTTGCTTCCCCCTGAGTATCCAGATGGAGGAAAGCCTATGGCCTGTAAGCTGACAAACAGCTGGTAACCTCCTATGTAGAATCTGTCAATGCACAAAAGCCGTATTTCAATCAGAGAGGTGGGCTGCAATCAAGGCAGTCACCCAAGCTCTCCTCGAACTGCCCTTTTCCTAGAAACTTCTGTTACACTCTCCTGACACTTGCAGCTCTGCCTTTATTGGGGGTTCAGATCCCTGGTTCCATGAATGCTCTCCCATCCCTCTTACAGAAGTCCCTTTTAATTCAGGCAGGTAAACACTGTTACCTTCTTTCAGCAGGAAACAGAAAAAGGAAAATGTGCCAAGTGTGAACATCTGATTAGAAAACTAAAAAAAACAGGAGGAAACACTTGGGTTTCTTCAGAGAGTATGTGAAAGCAGACAGGAACCAAAGAGAGGAAACTGAATCGCAGGACTGATCCCTTAAAGACAGGTCACTAGCTGAGCTGTCACCTCATATAAAAGCTCTGAAATGCTAAATTCTCTGACTGCAAATGCACTTTCTGGGCAGGGTAATTACAAAGAAAGAAAATGGGTCTCCCGATGACATCAGCATGGCTGCAGATTGCTTCTTGGGCTCTGGCATGACTTTATCCTTCCTTCTTTCTCCTCTTTTAAAATAATCATCAGGATTTGACAACACGTGATAGGGAGATGGAGTAGAGGGAAGGCAGGGGCTGGCTGGATATCATGTTGTTTGGGGGCTGAAGTCACTGCTCTAGTCATCAGGGATGGGGGTCAGTAGGGAAAGGACAGTGGACAGGATGCTTCAATCTGAGGTCAAAGGCTGAATCTTGGGGATGCCTGGTGGCTCAGTGGTTAAGTGTCTGCCTTTGGCTCAGGGCGTGATCCTGAGGTCCTGAGATCGAGTCCCACATATGGCTCCCTGCGTGGAGCCTGCTTCTCCCTCTGCCTGCATCTCTGCCTCTCTCTGTGTGTCTCATGAATAAATAAATAAAATCTTTTAAAAAAGTCTGAATCTTGACATGATCATGAAATGTGTGCCATCTTATGTGGAGGTTGAGAGAAATGGGTGGGGAGAGGGCAAGGTGATGTGGTGAGCCAACTCGACACAGTGATCCTGCACCCAGGATCTGTTTTTAGCAGTCATCAGAGTCGGTGTGGAGTTTAAGTCATTTTTCCAGACACGGAATTCCAAGGTTGCTAGTCCCTTGAGGGAAGCCTGAGTTGTACTGATTTCTATATCTTTGCCCCCGTCACTATTGACACCATTCTCCTTACAACCACTACCACTATGGCCTCCAGCACTACTATTGAGGTGTGGTCAGCAAATACACAGAATAAATAGAAAGGAGCCTCCTTTGGGAATGTCTGTCCAGCCCTAAATGACCCTCTGTTCCTGGAATCTGGCTCCTCTCTCACCTCATAAGGTTCTCCTTACTATGGAACCTTGTTCTCTGACCATTGTTGACTGGATCAAAGGTAGATAACTGACTTAGGCTAGGCTAGCCTACAGACTACAGACTTTCTCTACACATGGTTGGACCTGATGGCCATATAAATAAGGATCTTGTATGACCCTCTTCTACCATGTGCAAGGAAAATCAAAGATAGATAATCGGTAGTGATGAAAGGATTAATCAGTTGTATGGACAGAAGCCAAGATGAGACTGCACATGGCCCCAGGAAGACAAATACTGGGGAAATAATTGGTTGCCAATGGCTTTCCTGGTTCCATTGTCTCATGGAGTCCTGTGTAGTGTTTTCCTATAGGGTTTAAGACCTGTAATCTGCCCCTGTATCCTTATAACAAATGGTATTTTTGTCTTAAGCTACCTTGAGTTGGTTTCCTTTACTTGCAACCTAAAGTGTCTTAACTAATACAAAGTTAACTACCTCAGCAGGCATCACTAATCGATCACAGCAGTCTTTTGGCAAGCCTCAGAATCCCTTGTCTGAAAATCACTACCAATTGAGCTGAGTTAGTAGATAAGATAAAAATCTATTGGCATAAACAAACCCCACAAACCACCGGCCAACTCAAAGTCTGTGACAGGCTAGAGCACCAAAAAGTGTACAAAAGAAGACCATGGGAGAGAGCAATCCATTCTGAGTATGGACTTGACCACTGAATGGTATTTATCCAGGCAGAGATGGACAAGATACATTTTAGGTGAGAGACAACATAGGCAGCATTTATGGGTCAAGTCACAGGATGGTAGAAGGACCCAGTATTCACCTTAGTATCTTCGTAATTTCACACTACTGGGCTATCTTCGGTTTCCAGAATACCTTTTTCTGTTACTTGTTTATTGTTATGACACTCCAGAAGAATCTGCTTAGAAGAGGGGTACTAAACGGAGCCAACAGCTGGCTCTAGCCATAGCTGGGATGCTTTTTCTTCCACTGTGTCCCAGATCCCTGTGGGACTTGGGGGAAGGACCAAATGACTTGGTATGTCTCAGTTTCCTGCTCTGGCTTCATCACCAGTGCACCTTCTGTCCCAAGGCTTGTGCTTTGGCTTCCCAGAATCCATCCCACCGTTTTTAGCCACAGCTTCTGATTTTCCCTTGTGCATTCTTGGCCCCCACTCTGGACCACGTGGTGTGAACAGACCCCATAACTGGTTCCAAGGTGAAGCATGTGACTGGGCATGAGCCAATCAGTGAGGTCCATGCTCTGGCTACAGGGTTGGGTCCAGGGACTGACATTTGATTTAAAACTGCCAATCAGCACCACCAAAACTAATCCTTCAGGCTTGGTCTTTCACAGGCACAAAGAGATGATCTCTTTTTTCCTACTGGGCTTGAACTGAAGAGAGCGTGAGCTCTCCCTGCTGCTACCTTCTTGCCTCCTGGCAGACTTGAGAATTAAGCCAATCGAATCCATGTGGAAAGCAAAGGCAGGAGAGAAAGAAACCTGCATCCTGAGTTTGGTGGGTCTGGATGAGGGGCATTACATAGCCAGTACATATTGTTTCCCTTAAGCCAGTTGGATTGGGGTTTTCTCTCATTGGCATCCAAAAAAGTCCGATTACATTCTGCCTAAGTTACCTTATTGATAAAATGGGATAAACAACAGCTATCCTTCGCATGGGACTGCTCCCAGGAATACTGAGTGCCTATAAAATGCTATATTATTTTTTTAAAGATTTTATTTATTTATTCATGAGAGACACAAAGAGAGTGAGAGAGAGGCAGAGACACAGGCAGAGGGAGAAGCAGGCTCTATGCAGGGAGCCCGATGTGGGGCTCCGTCCCGGGTCTCCAGGATCACCCCCTGGACTGAAGGTGGCACTAAACTGCTGAACCACCCAGGCTGCCCTAAAATGCTATATTAATTGGCAAACAGGCCCTAGCTGTAAATAATAACACCCCTCCAAGAAGTGGTTTTAGGAAGGGGCATCTAGTGATCTCCAAAGAAAAATAAATCTGAAATATGTTGTCTCATCTTTTACAAAAATTTTAAAAAGATTCTATTTATTTATTCATGAGACACACACAGAGAGAGAGAGAGGCAGAGACACAGGCAGAGGGAGAAGCAGGCTCCATGCAGGGAGCCCGATGCAGGACTCCATCCCGGGACCCAGGATCATGCCCTGAACCGAAGGCAGACACTCAACCACTGCGCCACCCAGGCGTCCCTCTTTTATGAAATTTATCCTAGCACATGCAGCATAGGATGGATGCTTAATAATAATGGTCAAGGTCTGAAGGGTCCAGTGCTTCACCACTGACCCTGAGGGGCTCTCCCATATAGGGTGACAGTAGCCTAAAGGGGTCCCACGTTGTAGATGACATTTTGGTGGACTTCGCCTCTCACTCTGGCTCTAGATTAAAATTTGTCACCACCCAGCACCTCCCTCCCCCCATGTACAGCCAGGCCTACCTGTTTTACCAGGGGGTTGGGAAAGGTTGCAGGTGACAGATCCAGGGGAGGGACTGGGTAAGTTTGGTGATTCAGTGTGATTCCTTCATGAACTAGTAGGATGCAGCCCCCACCAACCAACCCCGCCCCCCGCGCTAGATGGGGGGGCAGAGGGTGGAGGGCGAAGGGCAGGCAGCCCCCGCTGGGTCTGATAAGGAGCCCGGTTATCAGCGTCCAATCTCAAGTAGCTGCAGGCCTTTCCCTGCCCACCGCAGGCACAGGTACAATGTCTCCATTAATGGCCTCGGTTGTCCAAATACCATTCATCACTTAAGACAAGCCTAATAAAAGGCTAAAGGCCCTCCCTCTCATACTTACTTCAGAACACAATTCACTTTTAAATTATTTGCGTCTCTAACCTGCAGCACCTGAGCCCAGAGCCACTCCAGGGCTGGTGCGCCCATAACCCTCTGTCTTTGGAGCAGCAGTTGGGCTTCCCCTAGCTCCTCTTCCAGCTCATGCCCCTTCACCCCAGACCTGTGGTCCAGGGGGGCGTGGACACATTCTCCCAGGTTTTTCTCATCAAGTGCTCCCTTTTCTCCTTTTCCTCTGTCAGCAAATTAGGATTGGAAATAATTTACATGGAAGTAGGTGATTCTCCAGTTCAGCTTGCATGCTTGACAATTAACTAAATAAACTGCTTGGGGTCACTTGGAGTAACAATTCACAGACTTCCCTGTGACAGGCAAAAGTTAAACCCCTCGGCGTGCAGGACCTCCCCACGGGGCAGAAGGAGGCTGGTTCTGCAGGAGGGAAATTCTAGGCATCTTATTATTCACTCGCTCCCTTTCCAGTTCTGACCTTAAGAGTACTCTTAACCTTCCTCCTCCAGCTTGCTAATGGGAAAATAAATCTTAGGAGAGTATCTTAAATTCTTTTTTATCACAGACTGTATCACCGAGATAATAAGACCAGCCTTCAGAGTAACCATTAAGCCACAGAAGGTGTGGTCATCATTTATGATTTTTTTAGCCTTAATTGCTAGACAGACACTTTAAGTGGGAAGTCTGTCTAATGAGCCCAGTCATTAAAACATCAAAAACTGTTATCTGGGGTTTCTATTTTAGTTAGACATTACATTATTTTAATAAGGGGGCCGCATTTCTTGTCACAGGGTTTGGTAATGGAGGCCGAAGCAACCCCCTGGGGACGGGGGGGAGGAGGAGGCCGACTTGCCTTTGGAAAACAAGGTCGCAAATCAAGACTGAGCTCTGTCTGGAAGGAGGATGCAGATGAGCAAATGTGGGAGCCTGTGTGGGAGGAGGATGCCTGTCTGGCCACAGGGGACTGGACTGCACCCTGGCCCAGAACAGGGGGAAGGTGGGTGGAGGGGTGTCCTGGCCTCATGACGCAGCGTGGCAGCTCTCTGATCTGATGCTACACCTTTGTGCACAGTGTCCTTGGCCTGGAAGGTCCTCCCCATTTGGACACCACCTTGCTGCCTGGGGAAGCGGGCGGCCTCCAGGCCTGCCCCAGGCCCTGGCTCTGCAAGCCCGCCTTCTCCATCAGAGCCCTATTTCTCCTTCCCCTGGACTCCCTGCAACAGGCATGCATAGAGCGGCCCGTGTGTCGCTCAAGTCTACACGGCACCTTCTCACACTGAAGCCTCAAGATTGTGACAGCTATTTCTGGCTACATTTTTTTTCGATCTGGACCAGTTACTGTCCAGTAGAAATTGAACGGTGAGCCACAAATCTGAGCCACATGTGTGATTTCAAATTTTCTAGTAGCCATATTTAAAAAGTAAAAATAAACAGGTAAGTTTAACAGTATATTTCATTTAAACCAGTATGTCCCCTTCAACATACAATCAATATGGTTAAAAACGGTTAGTGAGCTATTTTACTTTTTTTTTTTTTTCACATTAAGTTTTGCAGCGCATCTCAATTTGGACTAGCCACAGCTCAAGTGCTCAAGAGCTACATGTGGGTAGAGGCTACCGTATTGGACAGAAGAGGTTTAAACTTTTCCAAGTAACTAACTGTTACCTGTCATGGAGCACTTATTCTGTGCCAGGCACGGTTCTAAGCAGCATACGCACGTTAATTCCTCTAACTCAACAACCCCATTGAGTAGATACTACTGTTATACTCATTTTACAGATGAGAAAACCAAGGCAGAGCAAGGTTCAGTTACTTGTTCCAAACAAATACACAGAGCTTGTGAGCGCCAGCCCCCAAACAGGGCACGTGATAGGTGTGGGCTCAGCATAGATTTGATACTTAACCATCAGCCCCTTGCTCATTCTAGATTCAGCTGAGCCCTAGAGGACCTGGCAAATGGGCAAATTCCCTCGCCCAACCAAGCCATCTGGGAGCAGAAGGTCCTCCCCCACCGCCCCACCAGCTCTTTGTGGCTGACATCCCTGGGCACGGAAGCCGCAGCTCCCTGTCAGGGGGCATATGTCCAATGCCAGGAGGTCCTCCTCCTCCTCCTCCTCCTCCTCCTCCTCCTCCTCAGAAACTTGTCAACTTGCAGTCATTATTTTGAAAAAAAAATTTTTTTCAAGAGGTTGGCTTTAAAAAGATAGGCTTTAAGTAAATAAGTTCTTATAAAGCTTCTGACACCAGCACCTTCTGACATGGAAGCCTTGCCGAAGAGCATCCTAAGATCCATAGTCACACGGGAGGAGGGCAAAGGATAACAACAGGATGCTGCTCTCACCGTTACTGTCACCCGTTTATCAAAATGATATTCAGTAACTGTAAACGGTTCAACACACGCCAGGCTAGTAGATCCTTAATAAATACAATCTGGAAGCATTAGCTCACCTGGTCTTTTTGGACAGAGAGGACAGGGCTTGATGGTAAGAGTCATCCAGGGTAACTACTTTCATGCTGACACAACCAAGAAGAGTCATCAGAACCAGGAAGATAGGACAGCGTGGTCGCAGCAGGCCGAGGTCTGCACCGAAGGAGAGAACAGCTCTGGTGGAGGATGAAGGCAGGAAGGGAAGAAACCTTGAGGCCCACGGCAACGTGGCATTTATGTCTCTCCCAGTCAACCCTCCCTATGTTTGCACAGAACATAAAAAGGCAGTCATAATTCACAGCACCGTTGTTTGCTTTTAAATTTTATCAGAATCCGATTCCACTGATTATGTTTGTGAAGAAGAGAGGCAAGAAGGGCAAATATAAGACAGGGTAGATGTGGTTGGATTTATCTCCCATAGAAGAAAACGCTGGGGTCCTAGTGGGTCACAGACCAGCCGAAGACTTCCTAAGGTCAGAGAAGCATATTCCCAGAAAGAGAAATGAGAGGTCAGGTCTGGTCCCACCAGGAAGGCAAAGATTCAAAGAAAGACAACAAAGACACCATTGGCAACCAGAAGCTCCTGGCACAGATGAAAGGCTTACAGATCTGAGCGAGGGGCAGGTTAATATTGGCCCGCTGGGGTGCAGAAGCTTCTGACCTAGAGCAGCACAGACTGCAGCACAGATCGCAACACAGAAGCGTCACACAACTCGGGGTTGCCAGAGCGGCTCTCTTGCTCCGTGGTCTGGAGCGATTTCTTTGCCTCTCGGAGCTTTGCTTCCTTTATCTATAAAGCGGGGGTAATGACAGCAGCCTTGGCAGGCCAGACATGTTGGTAAAAATACCTGTAAAGGTGAGTAACCGGAGGACTGAGCAATCCCGCTCCTCGCTGTATACAAAAGAGGAATGAAAACATCCGTCCTCATAAAAACCTGTACGTGAATGTTCACAGCGGCAATACCCACAAAAGCCCAAAGTGGAAATGACCCAGACGTTCGTACGACCGAAGAGCCCAATGGGGTAGATCCACGCACTGGAGTATGAGTTGTCATAAAAAGGACTGAATTACCAATGCCTGCTACAACATGATGGCCTCTAAGTGGTAGACGCCCAGTCACCAAGGACCATGTATTGCACTGACTTCCATTTTTGTGAAATATCCAGAATCTTCAAATCTATAGAGGGAAGGTAGATTCATGGTTGCCAGGGGCTGTAGGGGGGTAATGGGGAGTAACTCATAGCAGTATGAAGTTCCTTTTCAGGGTGAGGAATATGTTCTAAAAATGATGGTGGTGATGTTGCAAAACTCCGAATATACTTAAAACTTGGATCTGTAATATATATATCTGTATATATGTGATCATATATATCATATTTATATATGTTTGTGTAATATTATACATCTAAATAAAGTCCAGCCAGTGCCTGGCATATAAAAGGCAGACACATTAGTCCCCCATTATCTGCACTTCTGCTTCCTGTGGTTTCACCACCTGAGGTCAAGTACCACCTGAAAGCCAAGGGTCCCCCTCCCGGCACATGGTCAGGAGCTCAGCGGTAGCCTAACACTACATCCCAGGGCCTGCCTCACTTCCTCTCCTCAAGCAGGCAGTTTTATCACCTCGTGTCATCCCGAGAACAACAGGCGGGTACAGTACAATCAGATATTTTGAGAGCGAGAGACCACATTCACATAACTGTTATTACGGTACCTTAGCACCATCGTTCCATTTCACTATTAGTTCTTGCGGTTAGTCTCTTACTGTGCCTGGTTCACAAACTGTGAACGTAGGTTCATGGGTACGTAGAGGGAAACACAGTGTATTTCGGGTGTGGTACCATCTGTGGATTCAGGTGTCCACTGGGGGTCTTGGAATGTGTCCCCATGGAGAAGGGAGGACTTATCCACAGAAGGTACCTGGTGATTGTCAGTTGTATCAGAAGATCATTTCTCCTCCTGACGTATGTGCTACAACTTAGGGACCTAAGTGCTCCCCTAAGGCAGCTTTCCAATAGGCAGCGAGCATCAGGGTTCCCCTGGTGGTCGGCGTCCGGGGGTGGGGACCCAAACGTGAGGGGTGCAAAGGCCGGAGAGTGGCCCCGGCAGGGCATAGGTGTGCTGTGCGATGCCAGGGCATACCTGCAGTGCCTCCCAGGCCTGGGGCAGGCAAGCCTTGTGGCCCTGGGCTGCTGGGTGTGGGGCTTACATAGGAGCCCACGCCCAGCTGTCTTGGGATAATTCGGCCTTGATCTCTGCTGAAGCTACATTCCCCCAGTGCTTGCCACGGCTGGCAACACATTGATCAAGGTCTCCATGGCTCTGGGGGAGATGGGTCCCAACAAGCCAGCACGGGACCGTGTCCAGAGTGTTTGCAGAAGCTATGTGGCCTCATCCCCTTCATCCCTGTCCTTTTCTTGGAAGACAAGCTCTCTCTCCTTGACCCCAATTCTGCTGACATGGGGAGAGTCTGGGACAGGATTTAGGATTGGGGCGGCCTTAGTGCCCGCAGCAGACCTGTATGGAGCCAAATGCCCGCAGGCCCGCAGGAGGGCAGAGCTGAGTGCAGGTCATCTTCATTGTCCCACCCACACATGGGGCCTGCTACACTTGGATGGAATGGAATTTGACTCATGGACCTCCCTTACCAAGCCAGGGGCCCTGCAATAAGTCTTAATGCTCCTTCACAGGGGCGCTAGTGCATCTCAGGTGCAACAATCCGGGATACCTAGCACCCGTGGCCCCCTTAACACCAGTGGTGCACCTGCAGTGGGACAACCCCAACGGCGTTCCCGCACACACCTGCCAAATGCCCCTGGGTGAGGTATTGCTCCAGGCCGTGGGGGTGGGGGTGCTGTCCCTGGTGATCTCTAAGATTCTTCCAGACTTGACTCATGGCAATGCGTGTAAGCTTAACAGCCAGCTCTCCAGGAAAAGGAGGGGGAAGGCCCCTGTGAGTCGACTGCATTCATTTCCATGGAGTCATTACTCCCACCACGACAGATTTCGAGGATGGCTATACTGAACAACTGATTCACAAAATTCATAAAAACTTAAGAAGTCTGCTCCAGAGCACCTGCGCTGGTGGTACAAGCTGACCCCAGGACCCCCGTGCCTGACGTCCAGTGTCTTGTGTATGGCTCTGAATGCTAACGAAACAGGTACACTGAATTAAGAAATCAGTTGGAATATTCTTTGTATGGTCATATTTTAGAAACTCATAACAATGGTACTAATAAAAGTCCTGACAGCATCCTGTGGCCTGCAGTGGGCTGTGGGAAATTGAGAAGTGCTTCACGGAAAGGCCGTGCTACTGCCCCACATCCTGAGGGGCAGAGTGGCTCTAGCTCTGGCTCCTTCCTCCTTGCCTCCCTTCCCAGCACCCCAGCATGGTGCAGGGCCCCTGTCCTGTTCCCGGGTCCCCTGTTCAGAAAGTACCTGATGCACTCTGTCATCCCCGGGAGGTAGAGACTGGATGGTGTGCCTCCTCCTACGGATGACTCATTCTCACAAGGGCAACAAAAAGAAGAGGTAGTGCTTAAAGCAGAGAGTCCCAGGATTGGGCACTGGCTGGCACGGTGGCCCCCCGAGGGCAGCTCACAGAGGATGGGGCCCTAATAAGCAACAAGGAGGGGACACCCTGCTAGGACCAGGGAGGGTCAGGGAAGGGGAATGAGAACATGGCCCAAGCAAGAGACTAAAATCTCTAAAGAACTGTATTTAGCACTATATCCTGGGTTGGGGCGGCAGGGAGCCCAGGGGCAGGATTTGTTCACTGACAGTGGCCACATGTGCACAGCAACCCTCTCAAACTGCACACTTTGAACACCAGCAGTGTATTGTGATGTCTGCAGCACGGCGAGCAGCTATCCCTCAGGCAAACCAGAGACCCACCAGAGAGGCCCTAAGGGCTGGGGAAGGGGGATCTGGGGGGTGGGCAGTGGGCCTGGGCTCCCCACCTCCAGACTGCAGGGACTGCGGAGGCCCAGGGAGGGGCGGACATGGTTAGAGAGGCTGGCTCAGCCGGCATCCGACTGCCCTGAATTGTCTGTTTGTGAAGATGAAGGTGATATAATTGGAATCAGAGCCTCAGCTGAACCAGGAAATGAGTGGAGATTTAAATACCAGGAGGCAAAGTTTACCAAAGGGATAGGAGGGAGGGAGGGAGGGAGGGAGGGAGGGAGAAGGCCCAGAGGTGGGGATGCAGGAGGCTAGCTCTGGACAGAAGGATGGATGGAGGACGGTTGGGAGAGAGGAAGGCTGAGGAAGAAGGGAGGGAATGTGGGAGGAGGTGGGGAGGGGAGGCTGAGGGGGAGGGAGGAGGGTGGGGAGGAGGGAGAGAATCAGTGGGGAGGGTGCTGAAGCACAAGGCCTAGAGCCGTCCTGTCCCCTGGTGGGCTCCCAGGAAAGAGGCAGGGAGGTTGCCAGAGCCCCTCAGGGAGCCAGCGGGGAAGAGGGCCGAGGCATTTCTGGAGGTCAGGGGTGGGCCCAGAGCAGGACCTGGGGCTCGGCAGGCCGTCGGGGCCTCAGGATGCCAGGGTGCTGCTGGGCTGCACGTGCACTTGCGCTGAGGTGGGCTCCTGCCTGGCCCGGGTCCCCTCATGCCTTGGGGGCTGGTTTGCCAATAAGGACAGACTGTAAGGTCACCCCCAGAGCTGGCGCAGCAGCTTGGCTCGGCAGCTGTGGGGGCCACGCCAAGTCCATGGCTGCCGGGGTGGGCCGGGGACCTGGACACCCGGGCCTGGAGCTTCAGGGCAGCGGCAGGCCCAGCAGGCGGGGAGCACGCCCAGCCCCATGCTCCTCTGCTCTCCCCAGGAGGTCGCAGGCTCCTAGGGTGGATTTTCTTTTATTTTTTTTATTTTTTTTTATTTTTATTTTTTTCTAGGGTGGATTTTCTGCCCAGAGGAATGTCATTCCTTCCTCCTGCCCCACGGCCCCACTGGCCCCGAATATTTGCCGGGGTGAAACTCCACCATCTGAGAGTCATTCCCGTTAGTGTGTCATTCTTTTAGTGTGTCTGCGGCTTGGAGAGCGATGTCACCTCTCAGGGTCCCAGGTCTTTTTTACCTTAGGGGAGCAGCGGGGTGTCCTTCGGGGTGCAGCACCCCGGAATGGCAGCAGCAGGCTGATGAGGAAGCATCGCAAGACTCTAGGGCGCTGTTTCCTCACGCAAGCAGGAAATAAGCAGTGAGGGGGAACCTTGCAGTGCAGAG
The DNA here is from genome assembly GCF_011100685.1 of Canis lupus familiaris. Taxonomy (NCBI): domain Eukaryota; kingdom Metazoa; phylum Chordata; class Mammalia; order Carnivora; family Canidae; genus Canis; species Canis lupus. The sequence continues at coordinate 80,523,633 of NC_049228.1, read as the reverse complement.
ATTTCAGGGATTTCAGTGCGAGGAGGCCACGTACGCTACGTGGGCACGTGAGGCCCAAGGGAGCAGGACACAGTAGGTGGAAGGACCCGGGGCGGGCGGGACAGACAAGGCTGGGCAGACCTCAAGGGTCAGGACCATGGGCCAGACCCCCACCGGCTCTCTTCTTGGCCCCAGGGCCGGCGGCCCACGAGCAGCAGCAGGTGTCGGGGCCCTGGGGCGAGGACAGGAAGGTGGCAAGGGCAGCAGCAGCAGAATGAGGAAGCAGGCTCCAGAGATGCCAGACTCAGCCCTGGGCTGCCACGCCGGGGAAACTGAGGCGCTCTGATGCCATACACTGCATTTACCCTGCCTTCCGGCATGATCGGAACAGTGCGGAGGCTCGTTTCAGACAGAGGAGTGTGCACAGCCTTCCCCCTTTCCTGCCCTGCCCTGTGCCTCGCCAGGGTGAACCTGCTTCTTGTCTCGGCCTCGGCAAATTACCGGAGTTGTTCAATGTGCCTGGAGCCCTGCGACTAGGTGGGGAGAGGGAGGCGCTGAGCTCCAGTGAGACAAAGCCCTGGCAGAGGACATATCGCAGAAGCTTCTGGAGTAAGGACGCTTCCTAGTGGAGGAGAGCATGGGGCGGGATGAGGGAAAGACAGGCGGTTGTGAGTGTGGGGTGGGACGGGGTGGGGGGGCAGCACCCAGGCGATGGCCCGGGAGCACCATGGGAGCCAGGGCTGGAGGTGGCCGTCACCCAGGAGCTCGGGGAATGCCAAGCCCTGAGCACAGGGACCCCCCCATCCAGATGGCCCTGCCTCACCCTTGGTTTCCCTCTTCTGAACACCTGGAGCTTCTACCCTTTCCTTGGGGGGCTCTTTCCCTTCTCAAATTGGAAAGATGCACAGGTGACTTTCGCCACTTAAAGTGATGCCCGGGGCTCTGGGGGGCTGCATTGGTGAAGCATCCACTGCTGGTTTCAGCTCAGGTCATGACCTCAGGTTCCCTCCTGAGTATGGAGTCCACCTGAGATTCTCTGTCTCCCTCTCGCTCCCCCTGTGCTCCCCCCCCCCACCGCCCTGTGCTCGAGGTCACCTGCCCTCAAGTAAATACATAAATACAATCTTTAAAAAACAAAAAAAATGACGTTTATGGCTGTTTGGTGACTTGAACATGCTTACGAAGATGAGTGAAAAAGCAGAATAAAGAACTATAGACAGCGTGATCATCTCTGCATGGCAACAGAAAACCCACACAAAGGGCGCCTGCCCGGCGAGAGGAGCGCTGCCAAGGCCGAGCAAGGCTGTCGGAGGCAGCCCAGGGTGAAGGGTGGTGAAGGGGGGCAGGACAGGGGCTGCAGACGCCCACTGGGTTTTCCAGCCCTTCTGGCCTGAGCATGCGTTACTGTTAGAGGCAAGGAAGAGCTCTTCATTGAAAGGAGGGAAAATGCTCCGTTTTCTGAAAAGAAAAGAGGCTTCCTTGTCACAGAGGAGACCCAAGCACAAGCAGCTCCTCACCCCACAAATGCTTCGGCGCCGTAGCCCAGACTCAGGGAACCCGGTTCCCTCCTACCCCCCACCCCCCCCCCGATGGCCCAGGCCCGGAGGGGCAGCAGGGATGGTCCCCACAGAAGCACGGGTGGCACCGCAGGGGCAGGGACCACTCAGCAGACTACAGGCCTGGCCGCTTTGCACGGACTTGGAGACTGAGGCTCAGAGACATAAAGTGGCCTAACCACGGCCCACGTCATTACTGGGAGACACCCGTGCTCAGTGATCCCCTCTATACTCTACTGAATCTCTCAGCTCTGCCACCATCATCCTCCCCATCACCACCACCATCCATGGGCGCAGTGCTCTTGTCTCAGAGGGACCAGACAGATGGTCTTCTTGCATGTGTCTTTTGCTCACGGTCCTTGGGGCCCCTCATGGCCCCACAGCACATGGATCAGAGAGGCTGGACGCCCTGCGGCTTCCACAACCGTGTCTGCATTTGCTGTCCGGTGTGCTGCTGGCCGCCCTGTCCCCACACCTGGGGTGGAGGGCGGACCTCTAAAAGCCTCTCCGTGGCTGGCACCTCACATCCAGCCTGCAGAGAGAGCATCTTTAAGAGGCATGCTCTTTAGGGAGCTAATTACCTAATTAGCGCATCCAGAGGAAGGCTTAGGTTATGAGGCTGGTAATCAGGCAAGAGCCGCGGAACAATTGTGCAAGGCGGCTCCTTGCTGTCAGGCTGGTTGTCTGCGTCAAATTATTAATTACGATTCTTAATCACTCCTTTTCCCGTCAGAGCCCCTGAGACTTCATCCTTTCGTCGTCTGGCCTTCCTAGAAGACTCAGTCCTGAGGCTCTTGCTTCCTCAGGGTGACGGGGGGAATGGCTACACCTGGCCAAGCAGCCATGCTCTCTGCACAGGCCCGAGGTTACCTGCAGCCCCTGGCCTGGCCACGGGGCCTGGATCCCTCTGTGCCCAGGGATCCTGTGCCGAGGAGGGTGTGCTTGAGCAGGGAGGCCCAGGGAGGGCGTGTTGGCAGACAGGGCAGGGAAGCACCGGGCAGCTGCCGTCCGCAACCGCCGGGGTTGTCAGAGAGCTCTGGGTCAGAACCCGAACCAGTGAGTAAGTGGTGTGGATTCCCGCTTGGGGTTCACAGAGAAACTCTGACAACGAGAGCTGTGCTGAGGGCGGCAGGGACAGTCTGAGGGCCAAACCAGCCTCTGGTGCCCGGACACCTGTTCCTGCAGCTCGAGGATTCCTCCCTGGTTCGTGCCCCTTTCACCTTAAACGGATGCCTCCCCCCAACCCCGAGGTCAAGCCCAAGCCTGACTTGCAGCACCTGCATTCTGCTCACGGCCCCGGCGGGACAGGTGCTCCACAAACGTTTAGGAGTGTGCTAAAGAAGAAGCCAGATTCAACAAATCATAAAATGAGGACACAACAGCATATTTAGATTAGGGGAAAGGTCAATGGGGACTGGGCATTCGTGCTTTCCTTTTCTCCGAGGAGTGGAATATTCGAATTGATGCAATATTTGTGACGCTAACTATGAAAGATTCAAAGTCAATACGCAATGTCCAAAGAATCCCGAGATGGTGTTTTCTCCCCGTTCTAAATGTCGGGCAGCCTGAGGTGAGCTTCTTATGACTGAGGACTGTCCTGACCCTGTCACAGCCGTTGGGGGAAGGAGGCAGAGGGGAGACGCCTGGGGCCAGGACTCGCAGGACAGGGGCCCGGGGTGCATGACATGGGGGGAGGGGGCTGCAGAGCCAGCTCAGCCACAGCAGTGACCCTGAGTCTGGGACCTTCCCGTGCACAGACGTCTCCATGCTCCTTCATTCTCTAAAAGAGACCGACCTTGTCAAAACACGTGTGCACATAAAACAGAAGAAATGCAGGCCTGGCCAGTCAAGGGAAAAAAAAAAAAAAAGAAAAACCCACAAAGACACAATTTTTTGGTAGGCAAGTTAGCAATGTCGGGACCCTAAAATTATCACATACATTTTCGTTGAGCCAGCAATTCCACTCCTCACTGCTTATCCTAATAACGAATTACATGCCATAGTGTTATCGCCCCATATTAATCCTAATATTGCCAGGTCGTGGGGAAAAATGTAAATGACCCAGAAAAAGTCGAAGTAGGAGACTGTACATTTACACAATGAAATGACTCGTTAGCTGTTAAAGCAATGCAGATAATTTACCGGCACGGAAGTAGGCTCTGTGGTGACGTGTGCAAGCACGGGCCGAACAGAGTGATCCCAATTTGCTTCATGAAATAAATGTTCATCAAATAGGGAGAATATACATTTGTAACGATCACACTCAGCAGGAGGATGACAGTGGTCTCGTCCTCTTTCTCTTACTGTCTGTATTTTCCTAATTCTCTTTTTCCACAACGCACGTGTGTTACTTTTATGATTAAAAAAAAAAATTTATTATTACGTATGCTTTTTCCAGAAAAAGAAGATAGCTACGGATGGTTGAGAAAAAAAAAAAAAAAGTTTGCAAAGTGTATGTGCAGAAACCCATTATGTGTGCATGCTCATGTATGTTGAGAAGAAAACAGGAAAGTTCTAAGAACACGTACATCACAAGGGATTATGGATAGCATTTCTCACTAGCGGGAAGATGAGTGTTTCTGTTGTTTAAATCTTTCCACCCAGGGTTCCTGGGTGGCTCGGTCAGTTAAGTGGCTGGGCATCTGCCTTCGGCTCAGGTCACGGTCTTGGGGTCCTGGGATTGAGTCCTGCATCAGGCTCTCTGCTCACTAGGACATCTGCTTCTCTCTCATCCTCTCTCACTCTCTCTCAAATAAATAAATAAACACATAAATTAAAAAAAAAACAAGTTTTTCTATATAAAATGAGTCTTTTAACACCAAAAGCTTTGTGTGGCCTCTGAAGTGCTTTGCAGGTTCAGCGCTTTAGAGAAAGGGGAGCACGGAGTCGCCCGTGCACAAGTCCATGGAGACAGCACCGGGCTTTGAGGGCATCCTGGGAACATCTGCTCGCATGCAGCCAGGGAGCTGACGGCGTGGGATCTCACGTGTGGTCCTACGAATGAGCATTTTGTTGTGGACAGAAGAGTGACACCAGGGGACAGGCCCCGACCTGCTGTCCCGTAGACCCATCCATGACACCGACTCACGGCTCTCTTGCCCCCAGGCCTTGGCTTTCTCCCCTGCTCAGATGCCGATCATACTCTAAGCTGCCCCTCTCTTTGGCCTCTGGAGGTAAACGCAAAAAAGGGAAAAAAAAAAAACAATCCCCAGTCACAGAAAATAATCACAGGTGGTTATTGCACAAGCCAGGGAAGAGACTAGAAGATAAGCTCAGCAGGGCCATGTGGATCTACCTTGTTTTCAGAAGCAGCTTAAACTGGAGCCTCTGGCCCGGAACTCACTCCAGGCGCTGGGGCGGGGCGGTGGGGGGTGCCCCGTCCGGTCCGGCCACATCGAGGGCTACTCATCTGGCTCCAAGTCAAGGGGAAAACTGCAAATCTGAGGGTCTAAATTCCCCCAGAATCTCTGAAACAGGACATGTGCAAATGATGAACTCATTGCCGAACCCAGGCCTCAACACAGACTCAGGCTCAAGCTGCATTCTGGTGGCCGCAGCGTCAACGCAGCTTGGGCTGTCCTAGGGACCCGCTCAGGTGCTCCTGGCTCACCGTCACTGGAGCCGCACTGCAGGCTGCCCCCAGAGCATGGGGGCTGGGAAGCACCGCGGGCCTGGGGTGTGGGTGGGGCCCGAGACCTTGGCCAAGCCGCCTTCACCTTGGTTCCTGTCCATGACACAGAAGTCCCATGCCCCAGGTGCTTATAGGCTGCCTCTCAGAGGGTGCCCAGGAAACACCCGGAGACCCAGACAGAAGCCAGGGCCAAAGCTAGTGCCCCTCAGAGTCTACAGGGGAGGGCTGGGACCTCCAGGGTCCCAGAGGGGTGTGACCATTCTTCCAGAGATCCCGGCAGGTGCGAAAGGATGCACAAACACCTGTCAGGGGTTCCCCGGGGGCCCAGTGCTGGCAGGTTCTTCCCCTCATCCTGGAGCTTCACAATCCCCTTCTACTGGGCCTCGCCTTTGCCCCCCTGCCTGGGACTTCTCCCCATATCTGCAGAGCTAAGCAATACCTGTCTTAACAGGATCTCGCTCTAATCACTACCCTCCCTGGCTCTACCTTCAGGGCCCCCATCACTCCCTCCCTCAAGCTCATCACTCGCTCACTTGCTAACCTACGATGAGCCTTTAGCACGTCCCAGGCACCCCTGCAGACTATGCTGGGGTCTGGGGGACACAAAGATAGGAGCACAGGCCACACTCCTCAGCTGGCCCTCAAAGCCCTCCTCCGTGGGGACCCCACCAACATCTCTGGCCGGATCCCGCCTCCCCCCTACCTGTACCTCCTACTCCAGCCAATCTGAAATAACGCTCCTTTTCTGAGGACACCTGAGCCTGCCACTGCTATGGGTGTGCTTCTAGCATTTCTCATCAATTGCTGTTGGCATCCTTGGAGGACCCATTCCGGTGATGCCTCCTCCGGTGAGCCGTCCTGGTTAACCCCACCAGAAGCAGGGCCTGCATCACTCAACCCACCTAGCGCCCCTCCAGTCACAGCACGAGGGCAGGTCTGCACGTTACATTACTCAAGGGTGAGGGCTTTCCAGCTGTGTGTCTCCCATGGTGCTCAGCACACCGCTGAGCTCCTGAGGAAATAGCTGTGACCTGATAAAGGACTTCATTTCTTCCCTTCTGAAGGCTGCTGTGGTGCAGTTGTCCCCGGATGGGTTAGGGCTGGGAGCCCAGCCAGCTGCCGCCCTCGCTCCGAGGACCCAGCAGCCACGGAAAACATGAATCTATGTCCACGCAGAGACAGGCTACGCCCGGGCACACCAGTCCCTCCACGGACAGAGCAAGCGGCCAGCACTGGGTGACCCAGGACTCCTTCCACATCAGTACCCGAAGTGCAGATGCCTCGCAGGTGCAGGGGAGGGTGCCTGGAACCCCCCCAGCTCAGCCGATGGAAGGGGACCGAGAGGGGTGGCCGGATGCCTCGGAAGCAAGGTCTCGGGTGGCTCAGGGATGGTCCTTTCTGTCCTTCAATCTCCACCCTATGGAGGGGCGGCCCTCCAGGGAGGTGAAACGCAGCCGTGTGAGGGTTCAAATCTTAGCCCAGCTGCTTCCCCACCATGTCACTGCAGACGAGTTACTTGACTGCTTTGGCCTCAATTTCTCATCTGTAACCTGGAATCAATCCCTAGCCCAGCCCCGGGGGTCAGGAAGGCCCAGCAAGTCAACACAAGGGAAGCACTCCAACTGGTGCCTGGGCGTCTCATGCTCTGGGGACGGAGTCTTGATGACGTCCAGCAAGCCATCTGCGGGGAGTGAAGCTTCAATAAAAACATATAAACTGGGGGGCGTCCGGAGGGGCTCACTTGACTCTTGATTTCAGCTCAGGTCATGATCTCAGGGTCGTGAGATCGAGCCCTGAGTTGGGCTCTGTGCTTAATACAGACTGCTTGAGTCTTTCTCTCTCCCTCTCCCTCTGCCCCTCCCCACCCGTGCTCTCACTCTCTCTCTCTCAAATCAATCAATCAATCAATCAATCAATCACACCAAACTAGTCTCCAGAACGGCGGTACTGGTGTATATTCCTTCCAGAAAACATGGATGGGGATACTCGTTTCACTTGGCCTTTGCTTGCGAGCCCTGACTACTCCTGTTTATTTCTTTAAGGTGACCTAGCATGTGAAGAAGATGAGGGAAAAAAAAGGTGGCATCACGGGGCTTTAACTTGGGATTTTTCAGCAGCAATGAGGAACAACAATGGTCATTTGCCGTGTACAATCCCGCATCAGTCAGCTGCCAGTCCCTTTTCCCCTTTTATGGCACTGAGAGCCTTTCTCTAAGGTTTATGGAAGTTCTTCATAGGGTTGATGGTTGATATGTTAACTTTTCTTTGCCATATGTGTTACTGCTGGTTTTTTTTTTTTTTAAGATTTTATTTATTTATTCAGGAGAGACAGAGACACAGACAGAGGGAGAAGCAGGCTCCCTGCGGGAGCTCAATGAGGGACTGGATCCCAGGACCCCAGGGTTACGCCCTGAGCCAAAGGCAGACACTCAACCACGGAGCCACTCAGGTGCCCCTATACCTGCTGTTTTCATTCTTATTTTTTAAAGATTTTATTTGTTTGACAAAGAGCACAAGCAGGCAGAGGCAGAGGGAGAAGCAGGCCCGATGCTGGGCTCAACCCACAGAACAGGGAGCCCAATGGGGGGCTCAACCCACAGAACAGGGAGCCCGACACAAGGGCTCAACCCCAAGACCCTGGGATCACAACCTGAGCCGAAGGCAGACACATAACCGACTGAGCCACCCAGACTTCCCTATACACCCACTTTTAAAACTTTTTAGTAGTAAAATGTTAATTGAGACACCTAAAGTATCCAAGTGTTTGCCTAAGTAGTGCTCTTCTAGCATTTTATCCTAAGAAAATACTCAGATTTGGGGCCTCTGGCTGCCCCAGTTGGAGGGACATGTGGCTCTTGATCTGGGGGTCATGAGTTTGAGCCTCACGTTGGGTATAGAGATTACTTAAATAAATCAACACTAAAAAAAAATCTAAAAAATCAAATATTTTTTTTAAAAAAACAGAAAATATTCAGATTTTTGGAGCCAAGATGTTGGTTCTGGTACTATTTACATTAGAGAAAATTGGAAACCAAATGTTTAGCTATTGTGGTATATTAATGTGCATGAAGAGTATAAAGCTACTAAAATGAGTTTCCTATGAATGATTAGGAAATACAGCTAAACTGCTAAGTGAAAAAAGCATAATGTCCAGCAGAATCCCTATTTGGATAAAATTTAAAAAAATTACACATGTGCATTAGAGAAGGTTGTGAGAAGACACATCAATATATTAATAGTATTAAAGTTACTTCTGAGTCGTGGAACTACTGATCCCTTAATCTTTGTACTTCTCCAATTCTCCAAATTTTCTGTAACAAATGTACTATTTTACATATTTTTGTCAAAAGATATTTATTTTTATCACATCAAAATCCAGTGCCCATCAGCTGCCTCACTTGGAGGCTTCTTAAAACACAGGTGGCTGGGTCTCTCCCCCAGACATCGTGGTTTCAGTAGGTCTGGGATGGGGTCTCAGATTCGCATTTATTTTAAGGTTTATTTATTTTAGAGAGAGAGAGAGAGCACGCGGGGGGAGGCGCAGAGGGAGAGGGGGAGAGAGTCTCATGGAGACTCCGTGCTGAGCACAGAGCCCATTGCAGGGCTCCATCTCAGGACCCTGACACCAGGGCCTGAGCCAAAACCGACTGTGCCACCCAGGTGCCCAAAGATTCCAATAAGGCCTCAGGAGATGCTGCTGCTCCAGGCAACATGCCTAGAGAGCCACGGTTCTATATACTAAAGGGTATTTTTTTTCTCCCATCGCCCTGTTTCCATTAAGGTTAAAGTGATGATGAACACTGGTGCCTGCTCTTGTTAATCTTTGAAGATTGATTGTTTCCACCCGCTGAGAAGGGGCCAGAGCATCACCACAAGCCCAACAGGCAAGCGTCCTCATTCCACAGCCAGCCCCACATTCTTGGAAGACCTATGTTCCACACATTCCTTCCCTAAAATTTCCAGACACATCCCTTCCCTTCTCATTTTCCAACCAAATGAACTTTGGAGGGTCTGGGGCCATTTCTCATTAGTCGTCAGCTCCCATATCTTGAATTAACTTTCACACATAATAGGCGGGTCCTCCCAGCAGGACTGCAAGCTCTTAGTGGGCTCAGCGAACCTTGCGTAGGCCTATCACAGGCACCCAGTACATGTGTGTTGATTTGACGGGGTCCCTCCTGGGCTCTAGGGACTGTTTGAGGCTGGGGCAGCACCGTGGAAGGCAGGATGGGCTGGGCCGTACCTTCATCAAGTCTACATTCTAGTGGGAGAGCATACAGTATCACAAAAACATAAATAATAATCTCATTGATGGGTAAGAACACTCCAAAGAAAACAAAATGGAAGAACAGAATTATAGGTAATGGGTGTGGGCACCTGGGTGGCTCAGTGGTTGAGTATCCGCCTTGGGCTCAGGTTGTGATCCTGGCGTCCTGGGATCGAATCCCACATCGGGCTCCCCGCGGGGAGCCTGCTTCTCCCTCTGCCTGTGTCTCTGCCTCTCTCTCTGTGTGTCTCATGAATAAATAAATAAAATCTCCAAAAAAAGCAATGGGTGTCAGAGGGTCTCCTTTATTTGGGAACACAGAAAGGGCCTTTTGAATCTGCAGGGTGCTGGCCCTCCATAAGGTGGAAGGGACAAACAGACCTCATTCGGTCTCCTAGGCTAGTGCTCCTCCAAGGGCAACATGCACACCACCCGGGGATTTCAATTTGGTGGGTCTGCAGGGGAGCCTGGGATACTTCATTTCCATTTCCCAGGTGGGGTCCAAGCTGCTGGTCTGAGGACCAACCTGTGAGTGGCACAGACTTAGGTCATTGTAAGGAGTATAGAATTCAATCTAATTACGGTGGGGTCCACTGAGAGTTTGAAGCTGGAGAGTGACAGATATCCTCCTTATGTTTTAAAGGGAGGATTCTGGGAGTGAGAATGTGTGGAAGGCTCCGGCACAGAGGCAGAGAGGGAGGAGTTCTGGTGCCCCCAGAGGGTGCTGGACCACCGGGCGTGGCAGCGGAGGTGTGGACAAATGGTCAGGTGCAGGACGCATGTTGGAACGAGGGCTGGCAGGACAGGCTATGGGACTGGCCACTGGGGAAGGAAGGAGATCTAACCTGCCACCCAGCAGATGGGTCTGCAGAACCCCAGAGGGCAGGACTGTGCTGACCTTCATCCTCCCATCAAGCCATCAGGGATTTACTTGTGGACTGAACTGCGTGGCTTCTTTGGCACCACACACCCATAATCCGAGCCCCAGGCCCTCCCTCGTGTGCCTACAGAGGGTGTTGGGAAGGCATATGGTAAGTTTCCACCCTCAGGTCCTGGAACGAGCGTCAGCTCAGAAAGCATGGTGCGTGGCTGCAGGATGGACTTTGGGAGGCTCCAGGAGGGTCAGCGGGCATGGGCGGGGCGGGGTGTCGCTGCCACGGCCTTCAGGCTGGCACAGCCCTCCCAGAGCTGTCCCAGGCTCTTCCCAGTGAGGCGGCCGTGTCCCAGGCCTGCTCCATCCTTCCTGCTGCGCTGGGCCTGGGAAGGCCTGTCTTCCCTATCTTCCCTATCTTCCACTCCAGTTGAAAGAGAGCTGTCTCTCAGACAGATCCAAACATCGGCCAGGCCGCAATCCAGGAATAATGGGTGGGAGGGAAAGAGAAGGTGGACCACCTGTGTGGGGACAGAATCATTACACGAGCAACGCTCAGGCTCCCACATGCTTGTGTCTTCGCAGTCAGTTGTACCCTGCCACCGTCACCAGAACCTTCCCCTTCTCAGCAAATGCCGGCTGCTGGCGCTGTGTCTCATCAACCTTCTACAATCTTCTGTACCTGCTCCATCCCTCCTTTTTTCCTTTTCAATGCTGGCTTAACCCTCACAAATAAATAAATAAATAAATAGTATCCCAATATCAAAGGGCAAATTTTAAAATGAACACACAGGAACTCCCGCCCCATACGTTGACACGCGCTACACCAGCATCCGCGTCCCGTGAGTCGGCATTGCACGTGTTTCCACTTATAGAGACGCTGTTGTGGGCTTCGCTGTGTGCGGAGCGGATGGGCAGCAATTCGCGTGGAAGCGGTGTGCTGAATGGAAGAGCGGTCCCGAGGGCTGGGGATGCAGGGCGTGCAGGGGCTGCTGTGGTGTCTGTGAAACCAGGGCTCGAGGAAGCGCCCAGGCCAGGGCCGAGGCGGGCTGTGAGGGGCGCACAGTGGCTTTGCTGTCCTGAGGGCTCCGGGGAGCCCTGGGGGGCCGCCCTCTCACCGCGTCCACCTGTGCCTGGGCCCTGTGGGCTCCCACGGCGCCCACTGGCTCCGGGCCCCGGAGGGCCTCTGCGCGTGCTGGGGGTGCCCCGGGGGATCTGGTTTGGAAGTGATGCGGGCACAGCCCAGTGGGGCACAGATGGTGGGCAGCGCCAGCTTTGTTCCCTCGCTTCTTGTGACGGTGCTTCATAAACCCGCTTCCATGTTGCTGGGCGAGGTCTGCATTCATCCTTTTCGTGGCGTGCAATAGTGGAGTGGATGCCACACACGGAGACCACCATTCTCCTATTTTGGACTACCTCGAGTGTGACTCTTTTTTCCCTCTCCTGTAAGACGTGGTGGTTATTTTATCTTTATTCTAGAGGCACAGAGACTACTGGAGCACACTGTGTAGGGGGTGGGGGGACCATAGATGCTGTCCTGGCCACACGCAAGCTCCCCTGGGGGGGACCTCAAAGCAGGTGGTGCCACTGACCCCCACGGTGGCCTGCAGCGAGAGCCAATTTCCCTGAGACAACCCAGAACAGCGAGGCTGCTGAAGGCTGGGAGCACGGGTAGCAGGCTGATTTCATCTGTTACAACATGCTCTGGTGAAGCATCTGGAATGGACAGCAAAGTGCAAGGGGTGGAACCGGGGCAGGGGCGTACCCAGTGAGAGCAGAGAACCGGGGGCCAGAGGAACATGAGCAAGATTTCCCTGGGAATGGGGGGCCGGACTCCAAGGTGGGGAGTGATCACGGCCAGGGAGCCTCGTCCAGCTGTACATGCAGCCCACCCCACCCAGAAGAAAAGCTGCCACACCCCATGCCTCTGCAGCCCTGGGCCAGCTTCACCGGAGGTGCTCAGAAATGAACGAAGGATCAAGGGAATGAACGAATGAGTAAACAGACACCTCGGCGGCAGCAGTTTAGTAACTCGCAGGGCCTCATCCCCACCCCCGCCCCCAGCAGGTGGACTATTCCCTTTCAGACCCCAGCTCCCCGAAGAAGGAAGGGGTGGGCCAGGGGTCTGTCCCCGGGGGCTCTGTCCTGACAGGCTGACACCCGAAGCCGCAGCATCTCCCTCCTGGCAGCTGTGGCCGAGGTGGTAGGTCCCCAAGTGCAGAGGCCTCCAGCAAGCCCGCTGCCTATGCCTGTAGCTCAGTGTGGATGGTGGCTTGCTGCCCACCTATCATGCTCTTGGCTCCATGCTCGGGCTGCCGGGGAGGACAGAGCCGTATGGGATACACTTCCTGTCTACAGAGAAAACCGAGCCATATGCAGACCACAGAGGGCACACAGACGAGCCACCCAGATGCCCCTCCGAGAATCACTGGTGGTGCTGGGAACGGTCAGCGGCCAGTCCTCAGCGCAGAACAACCCTTGCGGGATTGCCTTGCGGGTGCCTGCAGAGCCACCGGACCCAACGTCATGTCCGTCCAGGGATGCCCACGTTCAATGACTCTGTAAGGGGCTCGATAAAGATAAGGCGTTGTGCCCCCACCTGGAACAGACCTGAGGAGGTCAGCTCGCCTCCAAAGGTCCTGGGAGTCGGCTGAAGCTGCTGGGGCTGCACCATCCACTTCTCCTCCGGGCCCCCCCCCCCCCGTGGGAGTCCATTCCCCCGAGCACTCCCAACTAACAACCTCACGCTGAACGCTGCCTTGTGGCCAGCTGCCCAGAGCCCCCAGTCTTGGAGACACAGGGACTGCAACACCGGGTATAATTCAGACAGTAACGCTCAGCATTAGTTCTGTAGTTCAAGCTCTAAGAACAATAGACGTACAAGTAAATGCTGCAAGACGCATCCTGAAAATGTAGTTCTCCTTAGCGATCATTACGTTTCTATTAATTAACCTGTAAAGCACAAATACACATACACGAGGGTCTTGTTTATTAACATGAACCCAGTTGTTTCTCTCGTATTTTATGTATGATGCTCAGCTCTGGGGTCCCTGATGGACAGAAGGTGGTGTAGCCTGGGGACAGTGAGATAGTTTCTTTCCTGCAGGGCTCAGCCAGCCAGGAAAAATGCCAATTAAGGCAAAGCTGTCTGCGAGGAATCATTTCAGTTGTCACGTTAACCCCATGACCTGGGGATCACAGGCTAGGTACTCGGTCCCCAACTCTCCAGGCAAACTGGGCCCCTTTAATTGGCATCTGTTCCTGTGGGGCGTGGTGACCCCTACCTAGTCATGTTGAACTCTGCAGGGTTGATGAAAGAGCCAGGCAAAGTCTACAGTCTGTGTGTCCATCTCAGAGCCCTGGGCAAGCCTGGGATGGGAGGAGGCAGGATGGGCACCACCACGGACGGCGTTAGGAGAGATGGGGAAGCATGGCACGTCACCAGCAGTCAACAGCATACACTAGAACAGAAACTGCGCCATGGTCCCAGAGGCAAACAAAATGCAACCAACTACCTTGCCAAGCCTTGGTGTTTTGTTGCTGTTTACCTTTTTCAGATGCTCCCACTACTAAATGATGCCTTTGTTATTACTGATTATATTCACCATTGTTACAGAGAGCTGGCTGGGTGCAGGGGATGGGAGAGAGTCTCCATGCCCATCCCTGCAGGCCTGGCCAACACAACCAGCTGCCAGAAGTCCTACCTACTTTGGGGGCACAGTGTCGCAGGGGGTCTGAGAGTGGCAGCTGGCTGGTCCCAGGACCTGGGGGGTGAGGCCAGGCGCTCGCCCTCACTGGCTGAGGCACTGGGAATAATCATGGGGTACTGGTCGGCGTCTCTCAAGTCATCTAAGTTGACCCCACAGGGGCTCTGATTCCTCAAAGAGCAGAGGGAGTGGGGGTGCCTGGATGGCTTAGTCAGTTAAGTGTCTGATTGTTGATTTTGGCTCAGGTCACAATCTGAGGGCTGTGGGATCGAGCCCCAAGTTGGGCTGCACGCTCAGTGCAGAGTTTGAGATTCTCCTCCCCTGCCCTTCCCTTGCTCATGCGTGCTCACTCCCTCAAATAAATAAATCTCTAAAAAAAAAAAAAAAAAAAAGGAGCAGAGGTGAACGAGAAAACACAAAGGCCAAGATACCTCTTTACAAAATGGAAAGGAAGGGCTTTAGAGTTGGTTGGGAAGAAAGCCCCCTGCTATCACGCTCTCTCCCGTCTGCTGTAGGAAGCACCAGTCTGGGGACAATCAAGGGAAGCCTCGGCCACATCCAGGCAGGGGAAGCAGGTGCTGATCTAGGTGCTCAGTCTCCCACAGTGGTAGAAGCAGAAACGCCAGGTCCCCAGCAGAACACAGGAGCCACTGGGAAAACAAGAGGCTCCTGGTGGGGCTGGGGGCATCAGGCCCAGAGATTTGCTGTATGGAAGTTCTGAGTTTAAAACTATTTTCAGGGGCCCCCGGGTGGCTCAGTGGTTGAGCACCTGCCTTCGGCTCAGGGCGTGACCCTGGGGTCCTGGGATTGAGTCCCACATTGGGCTCCCCGCAGGGAGCCTGCTTCTCCCTCTGCCTGTGTCTCTGCTTCTCTCTCTGTGTCTCTCATGAATAAATAAATACAATCTTTACAATAAAATAAAATGAAACTATTTTCAAACTGTGCCTACTCTGTGCTACATGTGATGCATGATTTATCTTTCAAATTCTTTCATCAGCTCAGAAGGCAGCTGTAATGTTTTCATTGTGCAGGGAGTGAATCGGAGGCTCTGAAGTTCCAAGAAGTCCACAGTGACTGGGCTGAAGATGGAGGAGCCAGGAGCTGAGCCTGGAACTCAGGCTGAAGGATTCTCACCCTGTAAGTGCTTCCTGTGGTTGAAGCCATAGAAGGGATCTTACTCCTGAATGGGATTCTGAACTCAGGGGTATCCCAAGAACAAGGTTCCCAGCCCTGAAAGGTGTGTGCCCTCTTGGCTGCCTCCCAGATATCCGTTCTTGCCCCTCCCACACTCCCGCCCCGAGCCCCTGGCTCCAGCCAACATGCTGGGGCGTCCCCTCAATCCTAGGGAGTACAGACAACCCTCTGTGCTGGGACACCAGTACACAAAGCACCTTGTTTCAGGACTTCTCCATCCCGGGACTCAGGTCATGGCAGGTGGGGGAGGCCCAGCGGAGGGTGCTGGCTGTGCCAGTGCAGTGGCGGCAAGAGGCGGCCAAGCGCCACGGCCAGAGTGTGGTCTTTGGGAGGTAGATGTGCATTCTGGGTCTACCATCTGTGGGGAAGAATTTTTGGAGCGAGAGGCATTCTAAGAATGTGTGACACGGAGAACCTTTACTCTGGTGTGCCGTGGGCAAGTGATCCAGGCAGGGCCCTGCCAAGAACAGGGCAGCCAGGGCGAATGGGCCCGGGGCCACTGCAACAGCACCCGAGCGTTACGACCCACACCCAGGTGCTTTGGGAAGCTTTGCAAGCTTGGCCAGAGCCATTCTCTGGTGATGCATCATCTTTAGAACATTTTATCTCTTCAGGGGGTACCGTTGTGAAAGTTCACACATGTTTTCTATTTCCTTTATTATCTGTCCAGCTGATGGTCCCCTCCTTTATTACCTGCTCTGATTTGATACCTGGTAATAATAATTACTATGCAAAACCCACGATATAATGATCCTTTACTTCCACTGGTAAATCGACTGAGTCTGAGAGCAGACCAGGATCCTGTCGTAGGTCTGAGGAGTTTCTTACTACATATACCAGAAGAACCGTATCCCTACTGTGTCCGGTGACACCTGGGACTCAAAGACAGTCCCGGTGTGCTGTCCCCCTTGGCCCCCATCAGAGCAGGGCTCAGAGCCCGGTCTGCCCAGCGTGACCACCAGAGGCTTTAATCCAGTCACCTGAAACCGACAACGGACTCACATCTCCAGTTTCTCAGGGGGTGCTGCTCAGTTTATTTCCAAAATTTCCAACAGTTCCAACCTCCGGGGGAGATCCTGGCCAAATGATGGACCCCACCTAGCTTTGTGTCACCTGCATGGGCCACTGTGGTGCATTACCGTTCGTCCTGCCCAAACGATGAATGCCAGCACCTAGAGGCTGGGCACCGAGGGGCTCCTGTTTGGTCCTCACGGCAACCCCAGGAGGTCTTGTTCCCTTGTTACCAATGGGGAAACCGCAACACAGACGGGTTAAGTAACTAAGCCAAGGGCACCACACCTGTAAATGACAGAGCTGCGGCTCGCACCTGGCCCTGGCTCCAGAGCCTCTGTGCTCCAAGGCTGTGCCATGCCGGTTCCCCCGCAGTCCCGGCTCGGAGCACCTCAGGGGAGCCTCTCCTGAGCCCTCCGCCCCTCACTCCCTGCTCTAACTCTCAACGACACCATCTTTCTGGACCACTCAGCTGAGTGAAACACTCGATGCTCTTAACTGGGTACATGGATGACAGCGTTTGGGGAGTGAGGGCCAGGGAGCTGCAGCCCTGTCCTCTCTGAGGTCTGCACAGGCCTGGCCACTTCTGTCCTTGCTGGTTAGGTATCCCCGGCAGTGGCCCCACTGACTGCAGGGCAGTTTCTCCTCCCAGAGCCCCACCCGTCCTCTCCTGGCTCCCTCCACAGGAGGCTCACTTGGCCCAGGTCTTTCATCCCAGCCTGGACTCAGGCTCTCGGTTGGCGGATGCTCAGCCTCTCTCCTCTGCCTGGGTCTGCGAAGAGTTCACCACCATGTTACGGGAAAGGCTTCCAAGAGCCGGAGGTCAGGTTCACTCAGAGGGTGCTCCGTGGGCGTGGGGGTGGAGGGAGGGCAGGGCTGGTGTAGGGATGCACCTCCCTTCTGCAGGGAGCCCCGACCGGAGGGGCAGTGAGGAGGGAGCCTCTGCGTTGAGAGCCCCATAGCTGGCTGTGCAGAGTGCCAGCTAAGGGGCACGCTGGCCCACGGCAGCGTCCTCTGCAGGGCCACTTAGCTCCACGTTTGCACTCACTTGTTTGTTCTGCAGACTTCCTGGGCTGGGGGGTTAGGGGCCACCCAGTGTTACCCTGAAGCAGCCCCCTGGCCTGTAGACAGGGAAACCATTCTCACCTGTCTGGTTCTCCCTGCAGGGTGCCCTCATTCTGGTCACCCACCCTTCTCTTGACTCAGGACCCACCACGGTGGGCCACAGCCATGTCCCAGCTACATAAGCAGGGGTCGAAGCCTCTCGATTGAAGTAGTTCCAGGATGAGTGTTCCCATTCCCACATGAAGTGCCCCGGGCTCTGCCCAGAGTTATTTATTTTGCCTTATCCTCCTACCTGATGACCCACCATCAGACACTGGCCTGGCAGGCCTCCTCTCTCGAAGACAGATGCCCCGCAGAGGCGGGTAGACGTGGTGGCCAGTGTTCTCCACCCCTTAGTGTGAAATTAGCACAAAGAACTGGCTCTCTCTGAATAACTGAGTCAGAGCATAAGAAGGAGAGGATCGAGGGAGGGTTTTGCAGTTGTGGGGTGGGGGTCGTGGGGGTGACTTGGGAACAGAATAATTCTCAGGTGGGCCGGCCCCAGGGGGTGGAGCAATTTGTGAAAGAAGTGCATTGGAGGTCCCAGGAAAACAGTTGACGGTAAAAGGCCCGTTTCACTGCCCTGCACAAAAAGTGCCAAAATGGAGTGATGAGAAAACCAGGGTTGGAGACACTCGGGGTGGCTTCATGACTTCCCCATGTCCCCGTCACCAGGTCGGAAGCTCAAAGGTTAGGTAGTCCATACACTTGGCGTGGAGCGCTCACTGAGGACACGCACACGCGCACACCCATGCACACACACAGCCCGAAGGAAAACACAGCAATGCCGGGAAATCCACCCCAAACACATGTCCCCAGCCAGGGAGACCGCCCTATCAGTGGGGGTGGCAACTCAAGCCCGTGCTTCCTCTTAGTGCAACTTCTACCCTTCTAGAATTTCTCCTTCCCTGCAGGCCCAGGCCACAGAGACATTAATCCCTATTCAAATGAGCCTTCAAGATTCTTCCTTCATTAGAAAAAAAACACACACAACTCTCCAAACACCCCAAAGCAGGGCTCTAATGTCCTGGCCTAAGAAGTGTGCGCATTCACCAGGAAGGGAGTGAAAGGGCTCTGGGCCTCACCTGGCCCCTCCATGGAAGGCAGAAACGCGACCTTTCCTTTCTTCCCCCCTCCTCCAGCTCCCCCTCCCTGCCACAGCTTTCATAAACAGTGATTATTTCAGTCTTGGAGCACAGCTGCCCATGAATTGTCCAGTCAGGGTTATGGGGTGGGAGCCAAGGGCTGGAGCGTGGAGCTCAGATCTCCTAGGAAAGCAACCCTCCCTACCCCTCCCCTCCTCCGCCTGCCAGCTCCCAGCAGGTGGGAGTTGAGGAGGGCAAGGCTCTGGCTGAGACCAGGGATGACAAAAGCATTTTCCCAGCAGCCTGGATAAGGGCAGAGCCCTAGTGGGGGAGGGTGGGGAGGCAGAGCTCACAGACTGGGTTGGAGGTGGGGTCACCCTCCCTATGTGCCAAGAATTTGGGCCCCTCCAGAGGCCTGAGTCCAGATCAGGAGCCCTGAAATTGCAGCTCTGCAGCTTAGCCTCAGGCTGCCCCTCTGGGTTACAAGGTGCTGGCACAGTGAGGACAAGAGCGGAGTAGTGGTCCACTTGTCATTGGTAGGAGGTATTTGGGAAATGCTGGTTAAATGAATGAAGGAGTGAGTGAAGGGCACTCTTAGACACAGTAGTAGAAGCAGGAGAGGAAAGCTCCAGGTGCTTCAAGGGAAGCAGTTGGGGATACCACCGAGGGGGTGGGAGAAGAAAGGGGTGCAGGTGTGAACGTGGCCAGCCAGGGCAGTGGGGGCCCTGCCCTCAAGGAGCATGGCTCCATTATTAAGCAACTTCGGGCTATCGGCCACTCCTGTTATGCCCTCCTCTGAGAAGTTGGGACAGCCGTCCTCTGAGAAGGTGATGTTCAGAATTGTCAGAGCTCAACTTCAGGAACCATCTCCTCAAGGGACTTCTCAATTTTTTTTTGAAGCCCTCTTGTACAAATAACATTTTGTGCAAAAACAGACCCACTCAGGACTGTGTTGGATCAGTTCAGCAAATCCCTTTGAAGAACACCAATCTAGGGACACCTGGGTGGCAGAGTCAGTTGGGTGTCTGGCTCGTGGTCCCAATAACGGGTTTGTGATCTCAGGGTCATGGGATCAAGCCCCACATTGGGTGCCAGGCTCAGCAAGGAGTCTGCTTGAGATCATCCCTTGCCTTCTGCTCCTCCTCCATTTTCTTTTTCTCTCTCTCTCAAATAAATGAATAGATCTAAAAAAACAAAAACAAAAACAAAAAACAAAAAACAAAACAAAACAACAAAAAAAACACCAACTTATCCCAATTTCTCATGTTGAAAAAGTAAATCAAGGCCCAGAGAGGTCAACCTGTATTCTTAGTCTCCATCACAACCACCATTGAGGCAATTGGTTGTCTCTTCAGTTTTTCCCAAGTGGGACCCAGGACACCTATAATCTTTTAAAAGGTTTCAGAGGTGATCCCTTCTACTCAGGTTGTAGGAACTGCTGCATTAAGCATTGGTTTGAAGGAGGTGAAGAGTAAATGAGTAGCACAGCCTGATCCAAGCAGCTCTTGGGGGCATATTGGCCAAAGTTGATGACAGTGACTTCCCAGAAGCTATTGGAATGAACTTCTGGCACTGAGGCTTGCACGTATTGAACATGGTACCCCAGAAGGACACCATGACGAGGACTTCAGAATGTTCTGTGAAGGGGTAATCGTTGGCAGTCTTTCAAGCTAGGTGGGTTTCCCCGTCCCTCTCAGCTCAAATTTACCTTTATTAGGAGCGTTACCCCCATCAGTCCCACAGGTGTAAAAACGGGCTAAAATGATTTCATCATGGAGCTGAAATGGAACACCCAGTCACACCAAACAATTGGGGATGAATCAGTAGGGTTTTGCCAGCAACTCAAGGCCCCAGTAAGAAAGGAAGGAGGTAGCCTTGCATCACCCAGCTGCCACCTGGTTAAGAGGTCAGGCCTCTCCAACAGCTTTCTTTGTGCTCCTGGAGAGGTCATTCAACAGAATAAAAAGGTCAGGATCTCCATTAGGTCTCCACTCAAAGCCCCAAGCACTGAACAACTCGTCCACATTTACTTCCATTAGTCCCACTTCCTCCCTTTCCATCAGCCGCTGGAGCTGGAGAGAGGAGGGCTGAGGGAGCAGACCCCACTGCCCACTCTCCAGAGCATTTGAGCATTCCTTAGGAAAACAGAATGAGAGCACCAACCCCTGCGTCATACCGCGGGAGCCTGTACCGTCCTACAGAAACACACGGGGAAAACCTGAAGAGAACTCTGGGATGTGCAGAGGAACCACCGGCCATGCAGGAGGACCAAGAAGTCGAAATGGATCTCACTAGAAGCATGGCGAGTGAATGTGATGGAGTGGAATCCAGGATATTTCCTGGGCATTGCTTCTTTGAGCACATGAACCCTTAGCAGGCGTGATGGCTATAATAGAAAGGCAGATATCACCAGTAAGTGCTGGCGAAGACGTGGAGAAACTGGGATCATCATATACTGCTGGTGGGAATGTAAAACGGTGCAGCCGCGGTGAACAATAGTCTGCCAGTTTCCCAGAAGGTAAAACGTGGAGCTACTGTATGACCCAGCATTTCCGCTGCTAGGTAAACACTCGAGAGAATGCTAACTGACATCCGCACAAAAACCTGGACGTGACAGTGTTCGCAGCAGCATTATTTACAAGAGCCAAACATGGAAACAACCCAGACACCTATCCACTGAGGCATGGATAAATAAAATGCGGTATACACACATAAGAAATATCATTCACAAGTAAAAAGCAATGAGGTACTAATGCATACAAGTGGAGGAGCCCTGAAAAGCCAAAGGGAAAGAAGCCAATCACGAGAGGCCACAGATTTTATGATCCCGTTGGTTTGAAACGTCCACGGTAGGCAAATCTGTTCAGAGACAGGAAGTGGATGATTGGTGACCCAGACCTGGGGAGCTGAGATGAAATGGGAGAGAGGCTGCTAAATGGGTACAGAGTTCTGTTTTGCAGGATGAAAATGTTCTAAAACTGATTGTGGGGATGGTTGCACATAGGTGAATATCCTAAAAGCCACTGCACAACTTCAAATGGGTGAATTGTATGGCATGTTAGTTATATCTCAATACAGCTATTATTTTTAAAAACCTAGAAAATTTCCTGGTATCTAGGGTTCTGCTTAATAGATGTGATGCAGCCTTTGCTAGACTTCCCTAAGGCAGGCAGCAGGAAGGCAGGCGGTAACAAAAGCTGGGGTCACCGTCCTCTCTCCAGTGGCCTTTACCCATAACTTCACAAAGACCAAAGGGCCAACCTGTTAACTCCAGAAACAGCTTAACAGAATCGTCAGCCAGACTCCATAGCCAAAAAAGCAAGAGCCCTGGGAATAGGAGTGTGCCAAGTTCGGTTCTATGATATCATTTGGGAGGGTCACGTGGACTTTTGCTTCTGGTTGTATCTAATTTGAAAAAGCCGACCTAGATCGTGTACTGTATTATTAGGCAATTTTTCCAGTTTGGAGTCTCAGCGTTGCTCCACTCAATTTGAACTCACTTCTCTGCTGATGCGGAACATCCTGCCCTAGGTCGCTGCCCTAGGAGGGGCAGGCTTTGGGGATGCCAGCTTTCCTAGTCTGTCCTCCAGGAGGACGTGAGCCAGGCCACCATTGGGGAAGAGCTCTTCCCCGGCAGGGGAAGCTTCCCTCTCACTGGCTGGCCTCCTGCATGCTGGAGGGGGCGCAGGGGGTGACTTCAAGAGGGAAGGGGGCAGAGTGGACTGGTCTTCTTCCAGGCAAGGCCCCGATGGAGGAGGGTTCTCCCAGCGGAACAAAAGGGAGTTCGACAAAAGACAGCCCACATTCCTCTTTTTCTAAACACAGGCTCAAGATGTGCAGAGGGAAAGTTAAATTATGTGGCAATTTTCAAAGTCATCCACTGAAGATAAACTCTCCCTTCAAAGGAATTACTCATCTCACTCCATCATACCTTGGGGTCTATCACTATTCAAATTTATTAAGCAATGACATGCAAAATGTAGTGTATAAAGGACCTGTTTCATCACCCCATTCCCCAAGCTATTTTTTTTTTTTTGTGCTAAGTCATGAGAAGTCCAGCAAGTTAAAAATCAAAACAAAAACTAACAGGCACGTGTGTGTGTGTGCGCGCGCGCACACACACACACACACATAAAGATGGGGGGAAAATCCTTCGTGGAAGTTACTATGAGGCGGGCAGCTTCAGAAAGGAAAAACACAGTCTCTGACTAATATGAAGGAGACTCCAAATTGCTCTTGGCAACAATCTCTCAGCCCCAGATTCCCCTCCCTCTATTCATCTCTGTAGTTCCCAGCCAAAGGAAAATAAACTGAACAGCTCTCTTCCTGGCCCAACCTGTAGGGCTGCACAGCTGAGCAGGGGCTGAGCAAACAAACATCCCCATGCAATTATACACCTGTGTAATTGCTGCAAACACGGGACAGCCAGTTGGGTGCTCACCGCACTTACCAGGCTGAGCATCTCAACATCAGGAGAATATGCCTTTATCCAGGCACCATGACATCAAGAAGGAATGCAATATGATCTTGTGACCCCAAACACAAGAGATTTTAAAAGTGGGGGGAAGAAGGGAGAGAAGGAAGACGGAAAAACTGTCCTACGGGAAGTGTCAGTGTCAGTTCTGAAGAAGGAAGGCCCCTGGAACATCACTTAGACAGGCTTCGCTTCAAGGCAAGATTTATCAGGAAGGTGAACTTCCTCACAAAAGTGATGGTTAATTTTAGAGGTAGTGATCTTGCACCTATTACAGCATTCAAGATGGAAGGAGAGTTAACAGGCCAAATGTCCTGGAATATTTATGACCTGCTCTGTCTCAAAGATTCATCTGCCACCATTTGATTAGGACAGATATGTCAGGTCAGCTAAAATGGAGATGGACAGGAGCATCAGGAAATGACCCTGAAGTGGGGGTACAAGCAGGTGGAAGGAACCTGGCCTTTACAGCTGGGTCCTGAAGTGCTCTGGCAGGCTACTGTGAGCTGCTCTGAGAACTACGAATGGCCAAGAGATGTGGGTTCTAGTGCTGGCTTTGCTACCAAGTCCTGCGAACATGGACAAGCCTCCCCAACGGCCAGATGAGGCCTGGGAGCTGCAGCCCCAGCCGTGTGTATGTATGCAGAGTG
Source organism: Canis lupus familiaris (assembly GCF_011100685.1). Taxonomy (NCBI): domain Eukaryota; kingdom Metazoa; phylum Chordata; class Mammalia; order Carnivora; family Canidae; genus Canis; species Canis lupus. Next base: position 80,500,104 of record NC_049228.1, on the reverse strand, counting down.
CCATCCCGGCCTCAGACAGCCGATGCATCAGCGGGGTGATGCTCTGGGGCCAGTTCCCAGCCCGGCTGGCCCTGCTCCAGAGAGGGGCGAGTCCTCCTGGAGGCTGCACAGGGCTCTTGTCATCTCCAGCTGGGATGTGCGCAAACTAAAAGCTCCTCTCGGAACCCACAACCACAGATAGATCACCTGGGCTGCAGGCATTCAACAAGCTTCCTGGATACTGTGTGCCCTCCACAGCGTTTTCTCCAGCCAGGGATGAATCCTTGTGACTAGAGCATGGGGACAGCTCATCCTTCCAACTGCCCACCCGCCTCTTCACCCAGGCCCCCGGCTGCTCCTTCGGGACAGTGCTTCTGGAATACCTTTCCACATATCGTCTCATGGCATCCACTCAATCGCCACTGAAGGTTGTACTATTGCTATTCCCACTGACAGAGCCCAGGGACCAAGTCGGACTTCACCTACTGGCACTTTGCACGGTGCCGGGGAAACACACATTAGACAACACAGTAGTTATTGAATAAATGATTGAATGGAAAGAAACTGAGATTCGAAACAGAAACACTTTCATACCATTTTATGTTGTGCTATAATTATGTCAGAGGGATTCCTGCATCCCTGACTAGAGCATAAGATTCTAAAGGACGTGTAGTGTAATGGGTGGCTTTGACTCCTGGCTCTGTCACTGATAAGCTGGATTTAACCCCGTTAAGCTTCAGTTTCCTCATCTGCAAAGTGGGGCTAGTGGCTTGTATCTGACAGGTGACGCGAGTTATGGGAGATAAGGTGTGCCAAGCAGTCTAGAACCTGCTGTATGAATGTCCCACCTCCTCCCTCCCCGCCCCGTACTCTCTCTGGGTTACTCTCAGCACTGACAGGGCGGGATAGGCTGAGAGCTGTGACCTCTGGGCCTTTACTCTCTGTCTCTGTCCTTCACCGTTCGGCCCCGATACCACTTCTCATTGGAAACCCTTCTTCACGGCGCTGGCTGCCACAATGCCTGTGCTCAGATCCCAAAGTACTCTCCTGGCAGTCTGCTGAGGACAGCCTACTTGGCTACCTAGGGTCACTATTCTGTGCAAGCCTCATCTCTCTGTGTGGATTCCCCTGGGTGGCGGCTCAGGCCCGAGTCCTGTCTGCATCTCTCCCGAGGTCTCAGGGGTGCTTGGTGGGATCCAAATCTACCAGTTTCATGAAGTTCTAGAACCAGGCTGGTGTGGCATTGGTGTCCCATGGTCCTGGGCAAGGAGCACTGGAGTCAGTAGCCCCTGGACCTCAGTCCCTCCCCACCCATAAAATGGGGATGATGAAGACAGCTGCCCCACGTGTGGTACTTTGGGAGAGTTTAGGAAAAGAGTACCAGACACCAGCCCTGAGAGACGGAGCACTGGCTGACCCTGGCTGTTCTGGGGAGGGTGGCTTTCTTCGGCTGTTCAGCCCAGGTTGGGCCTTACGGGCAGAGGGCCACAGCCAGGTTCCTTTCCTCTTCTGGAGATCTATCCAGAGGAGGTTCCTGATCCTTCTAATCCTCCAGGACACCCCCGGGTGAAAGGCTGGAGCTTAAACTCGAATGTGACCCAGTTCTCCTCCCCTCCCCTGCCACAAAACTTTCTATTGAATCTGAATCTGGAGAAAACTGCCTGACTCTTTCAATCACTTTCTTTATATTTTCAAAATTCTGCATTTAGAGGGATTAGAAGGGATGTGCCGACAGTCTGCCAACGAGTCCCGGGGACAGGGCTGCCCCCGAGCAGCCCAGCACCGGGGGTTCAAAGAAAGGGCACAGCGGCCCCCTGCCCCCTGCCCCCCTGCCCCCCGCCCCCGCCCCCCGCCCCGCTGCCCCGCTGCCCCCCCCCCTGCCCCGCTGCCCCCCGGCCAGGACGGCAGAAGCCGGGAACTCGCGGAACCGCCAGCCCCGCGCCCTGGGCGAACCGCTCGCGGCGGGGTGGGGACGCCGAGCCCCGGGGCTGGGAGACCCGGCGGGACTCCGGGCAGGTGGGCAGGTCGGGGCGCCGGGAGGGTCCCTGCACCCACTTGGAGCCCCGGGGCCGCGGCGACTCCCTGCAGCTCCCGAGCCGCCTCTGCCGGTCCCGCCTTAACTTCCAGCCCTTGCCGGGACCTCGACTTCGGCCCGCGCCGCCCTGGCTCCTGCCCCCCCCAGGCTTGCCCCAGACACGGGGGGGCCCGGGCGTCCAGGGCGAGGACACTGCAACGCCGGTTCCCTCCGCGCCTCCGTCCCGGGGCGGCCCTCGCGCCTGGGGGGTCGGGGGGTCTCGGCCCCGAAGGCTGCCCGCAGGGATGCAGCCCCCGGAGCAAGCCCGGAGACCTGCGCCGCAGACGGAGGGACGCGGCCGCGCGCCCCGTTGGCCTGGGGAGGGGCCCAGCGCGGGTCCCGGGCACCTCGGTCCGGCCCGGCGCGGCTTTAAGCTGCCGCGGTCGCCGCCGCTCCATCCCGCGGGTCGGGGCGCGCGCCTGGGGCCCGGGGGGGGGGGTCCCCGCAGCGCCCCGACGGGGCCCCTCCCCACCCCCCCGCCGCACACCCCCACACCTGGCCGCGCTCCCCCCCACCCGGCCGCGCTCCCCCCCACCCTGCCGCGCACCCACCTGCCGCGCACCCACCTGGCCCCCGGGGGCGCCGCGCTGGAGCCCCGGCCGTGTGCCCCGCGTCCCGAGCGCCGCCTGCGTCCCGGGCTGCGGATGGGGCCGCGCTGCTCAGGGGAGCCTGCGGCAGCCGCAGCCGGCGGGAGGTTGTCATCGATTCCCGGCTGGCCGGAGAGCGCACCCCCTCCTCGCGCGCCCAGGCCTGGCGCCAGCCCCTGCCGTCCACCTGCACCGCGCGCACGGGCCAACCTCTCCAGGGGCGCCCCACGCCTCAGCCTCACTTGGTAACAGCAGACGAAGCTCCTGCGCAAAGGTAAAGCCGAAAGCAAAGAGCAAAGCCCGGGGGTGGCGGAGGCCCCGCACCCCTCCCCCGACTCCTGGGGCTCGCCGTTTATTTATCTTTCCCTCTAATATTTCACAAAATGCCTCACCACTTATCTCGAATCAGGGCGGCTTTTTATTATTATTATTATTGTTTTACTCAAGTCTGCGTGTCTTTTATTTTTAGAGGCAATTCTACTTCCATTTGCTTGAAACCCGAGTCCAATGAAATTACTAGAATTATGTTTTCTTCTCAAAGGGTCTTGTTCACCAAATCAAACTCCACACTGCAAGCATTCTGGTGGCAAATAAAAAAAAAAAAAAAAGAGGAGAGTGCGGGAAGTAAGCACAGAACAGCAGCTCCCTCCACCAGGGTGTCCTCCTGGGGTTTGGCCCAGGGGAGTCAGGAGGCCTCTTGAGATGGGGGCCCCTATCGACAGGATGCCCCCACAAACGGGCTCTCCACTGCCTAGTCTCCGTGCTAAGACTGACTCAGAAATGCCAACCAGAGATCCAACAGTCCACATTCAGGGTGGGCCAGCCACCAATCACAGACGTGGGGCTACAGCACCCTCTCTCAAGCTGACCCTTATAGCCACACACTATATACCCTTTTGAAAACTACGGGCTGGGGAAGCTCTTACACCTGCCACCCCCTTCCCCAGGAACTGTCCTCTGCCTGGGGGGAAGCATCAGGAACCCCTTGTAGGCTGGGGGAGGGGCCAAGGGGAGCTCTTCTTCCCCCATGATCAGCTGCCCTCAGTGCCCTGGAGAATCAGCACAAAGCTAGGAAGACTAATCAGAGTTCTGGCCCTCTGCAGCCTCTACCACTCTTCCAAGGGCAGGCCACTGGCCTCCAAGCACCACAAAGCCAAATGTAAATCCCAAAGGTCCATCGGCCCATGAAGGTCAAGAACCCCAGGAAGATGGTTCAGACTAAAGTATCTCCTCCAACAGGTGCCCCCTGCCTAAAATTCCAGTGTTAGTGATTCATTCCTTCGTGGGGCACGCCCTGCAGAAAGCCTGTTGCCAGGCAGGCAAAATTGCTTCAGGAAGGCCAGAAGGGTCTCTCTGTTTCTAAAACTGTAAATACCCACAGGCGGGCAAGGGCAGGAATGAGTTTGTCAGGCCCTCCTTGCTATGACGGGAGGGTCAAGGATGGCAGGGTGGGGGAACAGAGCCTGGGAGGCTTGGGGTAGGGTGGGGAGGGGGTGCTCAATCAGGGAGGCAGTCACTGAAGTTCAGGAGGGGAAGTACTTACTCAGGGCAGGTGGACAGTTTCCAAGATTGGATGACTCTATAGCTTTTTATCAAAAACCATGTATTCCCGGAACACCCAAGCCAAAGAAAGAAAAGTCAAATCCCTTTGTCCACAAAGTCACTAATTAAATATCCAATCATGTGTAACTCCATGCTCCACTCCCAGACCCGGTAGGTAAAAGTGCCAACGCATGACCCGGATGGAATCAGTGTCAATCCAAAAGCGTTTGCTGTGCGCCCATAAGGGGTTTACCTCAATGGCCCCGGGGTGGAGGTGGGGTGGGATGGGTGCAGTGGGGTGCCACCCCCAGAGCCCCATGTCTGGTGGGGAGATAAAGCACAGGGGGGTGGTTCAGGTGAGGCAGAGTAGGTGCAGCGCTGTGCAGCGTCCTTAAGGAACAGGGTGCTAATTCTACAGAGCAGACAAGGGGCCGAGAGCAATGAGGAAGCAGGGGCTCAGCGGGGAAAGGGCTCCAGGAGGAGGGCCAGGCAGGTCTGGAAGTTTGTGTCCCTGTGAGCAGGAAGGCAAGTCAGGTGCAACAGTGAAGGCCTGGGGAGGGGGGGTGGCTTGCCTGGTTTAGAAGGTTCTCCCAGTGAACACAGCATCAGGGTGAGGTCTGTGTGGGGGAAACCAGTTTATGGATGGAGCTTCAGGCTGAAAGAGAGTGCAGGGCAGGGCCTGCTTGGGAGGGAGGGAGGGAGGGAGGGAGGATCGGAGCACGTCTCTCAAACCCAGCTGGAGCTGGATGCGGGCAGAGGGGTGGTGGAGCAGGGTGCCAGGAGGGGTGGTGGAGGGCCGGTGCCTAGCCCAGCCTGCCCCCAGGTGGCCCCTCCTAGCCGGGCTCCAGCCCCGACCTGAAGGAGTGTCTGAGTTAGGCCAGTGGGTGGTGCCAAGGCTGAGGCTACTGAAGCCAAGAGCCCAGGGAAGGGGGAGAGCTGGCCAGGGGCCAGCCCACCGGCTGGGTCCCGCAGTGGCCGGCAGTGTCATTCCTCACCCCTCCCCCCCCGCCCTCCCCCTTAATGACTGTCTGTGTGTGCCCAGTTGGGACACGCCCTTCGGAAGGACTCTGGGCAAGAAGTGGGAAGCCCTACCCTAGGCCCCTCCAGCCTTGTCTCCTTGTTCTCAGTCCCCCTGCCAGGTGCCTCCTGGGAATAGGAAGTCTCAGAGGGGGTGGGGGCCGCGGAAGGGGCTCTGGGCGGGCCAGCCTCTAGATCTGTTATTGTGCCTTTCTTTTTGGGATGTGGCTCCTTCCTGGGCCCCCTCCCTCTTGCTCACCCCCCTCTGCTCCCCGCTCTTTCTCACCCCCACCCCTCTTCCTGGGTCAGGTCGGTCAGAGCGCTTGGAAACGGGCTCTACTTACAGACGCCTTGCTTTTCACATCTGCCTCCAAACCCACGACTCACTCTTGTTCCAGGGAGGATGAAAGCTCCTACTTCAACCACCCAGCATGGCTCAGAAGGCTAAACAGAAGCCCAGGGAGCAAATCTACTACTGTCTTAACTTGAACTTTAGGAGCGGCGGGTCATCAGCTGTGACAGAGGCACACAGATGGCTTCTGGACAAGTGTGCACATGTATAGAGTGGGGGTAGGGAGACGAACCCTGCGATCTGGATGAGGGTCTCCCCGGCCCACTTGGGCCCTGCAACCACACCGGGAGGTAGATCCTCTCATTTAAATGGGCTCAGAGAGGTCTTATCACTTGCTCGAGGTCACAGGGCTTGGTAACTACAACTGGACATGACACCAGTCTTTAAGAGCCTGGTGCCCAAAGGCAGGCTGCTTCTGGGGCTCAGCCCTGGCTCTTTGTCTTACTCCTGCAAGTTCTCTTAGGAGCAGCTTGCTTTGCTGATGGTGCCTCAGTTTCTCCAGCTGCAAGCAGGCTGCTGACTGTCCCTGAGCCAGGAGGCTATTATTAGCTGGGGAGGAGGCTGAGATGGGGGGGGGGGGGCAGATCAGTAAAAAGCGCAGGGGGCAAGTCTTCCCTAGAGAATTTGCAGGGCACACACGGGGCCTGAGCATTACTCAAGCTGGAAACTCAGAGCCAGGCCTGCTGCCTCCCTCCCTGCTGGCCCTGAACCCCACCCTTGGCAGGCCATCCATCTGCAATTGTATCTCTAAAATAGATCTCAAATCCCCTCTCTTCCTGCCACGTCCTCCATCAGTGCCCTCAGCCGGGCCACCATCCCCTGTCACCCTGACCTCTGCAGGGACCTCCTAACTGGTCGCCCTGCTCCCACTCCTGTCCTGCTCCTTCAGCCCAGTGCCACAAGGTAATCTTCTCAAAACATGCATCTGGTCGCATCACAGGGCACTTGAAATGCAATCCAAACTGTTCACCATGGCCCCTGCGGCTCAGCAAAATCCCCACTTCTCTCCCTAAGGTCACCCCTGTCCCCCCCCGCCCCGCCCATCCTCTGGTGAGTTCCTTTTCCTTACTGTTGTGGGGCCTTGCAAGTGTGACTTCCTTGGCCTCACATGCTCTGCTCTACCCCTATGTCAGGTCTTGCAGAAACATCACCTCCTCCAACAAGCCTTCCTGGAACACCACAGATAAATTAGAAACCTCCTTCACCATCATCCATTACAGACCCTTGATCGAAGCACTCATGCCGCTTGCATACTTGTTTTTAACTGTTTGCCTCCTGAATTATTTTTTGATTATCTCTCCCACTAGAACAGAGGCTGCCTGTGGGCAGGGACCCCGTGTGTCCTTTTCACCATGTGCCCCTATGTACACCGTAGGCCCCCAGCAAATATGTGGGGGACGGAAGAAGTTTGTTGAGAGAACCTGAGACCTGGTTAACAAGTAGAAGGCATCTAGTCCTGGCTCTGCCACTGCCGGGCTGTGTGGCCTTGGGAATGTCATCACACAGCCTCCTAGATCCTCAGCTTCGTCCTCTGTAAACGGGGACAGTGGGTGAGATGCGATGACCAGCCAGAGCTTTGCAAGGTCTAGGGCTCTGCTGCTGTGTGGCCTTCCTTCTCCAAGCACCGCAAGTGCCAACAGATGGACCAGAGGAGATCCCTGGCCCAGCAGTACTCGGGCTGGCTTAGAGAGGGCTTGGCTTCTGCTGTGCGTCCTGTTGACATTTTGGCTGTGACTGGCCACCACCCCCACAGCACACCCTGCCACGCAAGCATGGAAACTGGGGCTTGTCTGGAGGAAGCACTCACCCAGAGAGAAGCAGCACCGAGCCGGGGCCCATCTGATCTGGGGGCTCCACCCCAGCATCCCTGTTCCCCCAGCGTGGCTCCGAGGCCCGACCCCCTCAGATGATGTCAACCTGTGTGCCTGCGGTGCTTTCGCTTTCCCTGGCTTTCTTACACCTGTTACCCTACTTGGCCTTCTCCACAACCCCGGGTGGCAGACTGAGAAGGGATTTTTATGCCCACTTTGTGGGATGAGCAAACTGAGACCCTGATCAAAAAGGCAAGGGAGTGGCAGGATGGAGACCTCTGAAATCAAGGAAGAAAAACTCTAGTTTTCCTCCGATACATAATATATAGATAAATGTTTCTTTCTAAGGACATACATTTTTAAGGTAATATTAATATATGTGAATTATATTTGAAATACAGATGACATTCTTCTCTATTAGAGAGAGTGCGTGAAACAGAGGGGAGACGGTCACTCATAATCACACCACACTGGATAGGAGAGTACCCGTAGTAGCATCAGTAGCATGGTAGCAGGTTAAGGCAGTTGGTCTTGATCTTGGCATTCCTCCCCCGCCCTCCTCTCTCTACCCTCCCCCTCCCTCCTCTCTCTCTTCCCTCCTCTCTCCTCCTTCTCCCCTTCCTCGCCTCCCTCCCTCTTACTAGAGTGCACACAGTTTCCATCTGACATCCCACTCTGTGCTCCTTAGGTGCTCAACGAATGTTTCTTTTTTTTTTCTTTTTTTAAAGATTTTTATTTATCCATTCATGAGAGACACAGAAGGAGAGAGAGAGGCAGAGACACAGGCAGAGGGAGAAGCAGGCTCCATGCAGGGAGCCCAACGTGGGACTCCATCCTGGGTCTCCAGGACCACGCCCTGGGCTGAAGGCGGCGTTAAACCGTTGAGCCACCGGGGCTGCCCTTAACGAATGTTTAATTACATTTTGAGGAAAATTGAGAGAAAACTCAACCCAACGGGCCGGAGCCAGAGAAAGAGGTGGCACGGAAGGGCACACCAGCCTCTGCCTGCGGCCCTGTGGCTTCCCTGATCTGATGACAAGGCGAGCCCTTGCTGTCCTGAACCCCCTGCTTATATGATGATCACAAGAGACTTTCTGGGACTTTACTGTAATCGGAGGCTCTAGCAGTCTGCTCCACAGACCAGATTTCCCTGAAACGTATTAAGATGCCCACCCGAGTAAGGATTCATTGCCGTCTGGCATCAAGCTCGGAGAAGCAGCGGCAAACCGAATCTAAGCGCTGCGCTAACAGCCCTTCCAATGGTCGCAAAGGTCACCCAAACCCGGTGGTTTGCGATACCACACACATTTCTGCCTCAGTGCTGGGGGGCAGACCCTCATCCAGAACCTACCGGCAGTTTGCCAAGCTCCTTGCCCAGACGCCTCCACTTCCTCAAGTACACAGGAGCGATCCAGAGAAGCAAGGCTGTGTGGCCGCTAAGGCTGCCCTGTTCTGTGGGAGTGGGAAGGTGAGAGTGGGGCCCAGAGGGGAGGCCCGCATACGGGGAGCTGCCTCCCACTTCTCAGGTGTGCTGAGAGGCCAGCCGGAGCTTGTCCTGACCCTGGGCCCTCTGAGGGGAGGTGCCGGCGAAGCACGGGGTGCCAGCAACCTCTCCCCCTCTCTGGGGAAGTGAGGGGAAGGTACCTGCCCGGCTGGCACTCAGGGAAGGGCTCACAGTCTGGCTGCCTATAGGACAGATGATGGACCGAGCCAGTGGCAGGGTCCCAGCGCACTGCTGCTCACAGCCTGAGGGCCCCAGGGCTGCCAGGGCCTCGCCCTCCTCCCAGGCTGCGCTGGGTGACGCACTCAGGCACCCACAGCGGGAGGAGGGGAGAGTGCCGAGAGCCCTGGCTAACCCTGGCCACTCCAGGTATGCTGGGAGCTGGGGGAGGAGGAGGCTCAGCTAGGCCCTGGCCACCGGCAGCCCACCCCTTGGTGGGAAAGGGCGCAGCAGGGCCAGCCAGAGGCCACAGCTTCCTCCCCTCCTCCCCTCTCTCCTCCCAGGTCTACAGTGACACTGCCTGTCCCTGACCCCCCACTCTAGGCTTTGGCTATAAACTGGGGACACGTGGACATTCCCCCATCCTCTGCAGCTGACCCTCAGCAGGGAAAGACCAGGACCTGACAGCCATCTGCCCTGACCTCAGGGGCGAGGCCGTCATTGTCTCCCCACCAGGTCCTGAGGGGAAGCACTTTGGGGCCCTGGCCAGCAGCCTCAGGTCACTGATGCCACCTGGACAGAGACCCGGAGAGCCAGGATTAGAGCTCCCACACGGAGCCAGGAAGGGGGTGCAGGCCGGCAGGACTTGCCCCCAGCACCCTGGCAGTGGGGCAGAGCGGCTGCCCTGGATGGCGCCCCCGCCTCCAGGCCCGGGGGCCCCCAGCCCACACCCCCCACCTATAGCCCGCTCCACAAAGCAACACTGTGCTTCTAGGGATGCCTTTTTAAAGGAGGTATTTATACTCAGAAAGCTAACAAATCTAAGAACCTCAACCCAAACAAACAAGTAATTCCCCTGACATGAAATGACACCCCTAAGACCGGAGCCGTGGGCAGGGCTAGACCTCCTGGGGGCCCTGAGGGCTGGGCTGAGGCTCCTAGCCGCCAACCAACGCTGGCCTTGACCCAAGTTCCCTTTAGCGAACAAATTGAAAGTTGGCCTGTCCCTACGGGGTCCCCACAAATGTGCAAGGGCCCCATTACCTGGCCAGGTTGTTGGTACACTTTGGGCAGAACAAACACTCTCTGGGGGTCGGCGTGTCCCTTCTCCAGTGTGTGGTCAGGAGGAGGAAGGCTGGGGATGGGGATGGGGAAGATGCAGGCAGGACCGCGTGGGTGTGCTCTCAGGCGGGCACGTGGGGGTGCGCAGGTGTGTGTGGGGGTGGGTGTACTGTGCAAGGGGCCACTGGGTGGCTGACCGCTGGTGGGGACAGGCTGTGCACCAGCAGTTTCTTTGTTGGATGAAGTGGTCAACAGGCTCCAACGCCCTCCCAAAAGCACCTGTTCTAATGTGGGCTCCCGCGTGTTCCCGCAGAGGGGTCAGCCTCACCCCTAGTGTTGGTCAGCATGCCACCTCCACGGGCCATCAGGTATGGCCAGGACAGCCCCCAGCTAGCCTTTCCCCAGGCCCCGACAAACTAGCCAGGCCGGAGGGTCTGCCCAGGCACCTTCACCACACCCGGAGGGTGGCAGGGACTTTCTCCTGGAAGAGACTGGAAAGTCCCCTGCCAGGGGCTTTCTCCTGGCATTTTCCATAGGTCAAGGTTAGGCTTGTAGGATGGCTACCATACAGATCAAAACAAGGGCCTGGCCTCCTACAAGGACCTCATCAAAGAAAACTCGCTGTTAACCCCCAAGGACAGGAGAATTACCATAATTACAGTAGCCAGGAGCATTGTGCCAAGAGGGCTTTGCATTGCATTATCTAGTTCAATCCTCAACAGCAAACTCTGAGGTCCAAAGGTTATTATTCCCCTTTTACAGAAGGGCAGCTCAGAGTCAGGATTGGACTCAGGTCACACTGAGCACCTCTAAAACTTACTCTTTATCCTGGAGACCTGCAGGAGGGAGCTGAGAGTATTTGGGGGTTTCGCACAGAGGAGGAGAAACCGGAGCGAGACAGAGGTAAGCCCAGGCTGAAGCCTCAGACCAGGCCCTCCTGTGAGGCTATAGGTGCCATCTGGTGCATCTCCAAGGGGACACGAAAGGGTCACCTGCTCAGCACCGTCAGCAGGCTCACCGGATCCAGAACAAACGCCATTCAGGAGTTTTGCCAAAGAGTCTGAGCTTCGTGGCTGAGAAGGAAAAGTGCTGCGCCGTGGGTGGGTTGTGTGGTGTGCGGGAGGTCGGGGTCCCGTGGCTGGGGCACGGTGACGCCTCTCCCAACGTGGACTTCTGAGCCCCTGCTGGCGTCTCTGGGCAGATGGTTACAATGCAGATTCCTGGGCCTCACCTCAGGCCCACTCATGAGAATCTGAACCCCTAATCTCTGTTTTCTGACTCCCAGGGGATGCACGCTCACGTGTCAGAGGCAGGGGGCCTGGCAAGGGGGCGGTGTGGCCTTTGCCAAGTCAGGGCCCTGAGGAGCCATGTCAGGTGTGTTTTGGGGTGCGGGGGCGGGGAGAAGGAGGAGGTTTTCCAGCTCCTGGGTTGCATCTGCACTGAGCATGTGCAGGCACTGCAGAGGATGCCAGGGAGTGGCCAAACCACCGCCGCACAGGGACCCTCCCTGCTCTCAGACCCTTCCATGTCTCGGACACTGTTGGCGGGACGTCCTTGTGCATGCCTACTCCCTCTTTGGGCCTTCTGCCTTAGATCGGATTCCCAGAAAAAAATGGATGAAAGGGGTATGAAGACCTTTATGGCTCCTCACCTGATAGTGCTAAATTGCATTTTCCAGAAAGGTGGCACATCTGACGTTTCACCACAGCGCCGCTGCCAGCATCCCCTGCACCCTGCCCAGCCCTCACCAGCCACGCGCACCTCTTTTAAAGATAGGGAAACTAAGGCTGCGTTGTTGAAGTGGCCAGTGGCCTGTCCAGAGTTCCACACTCACTAGGTGCCAGAACCGGGAGGCAGGGTGTCTCACCACAGCCCACTGCCGAATTCCTCAGACTCAGACCAGGCAGGAGGGAAAAGCCCCGCTTGGCACGTCCTTCTCTGTCCCCCACCCCTCCTGGCCAGCTTGCACTGAAGTGCTAGGAGCTCAGGTTTCAGTGCATTTCATTGTTTTCCTGCCTATAAAACGGGGCCTCTCCCCTGTCTGCTGAGGCTCCACATCCTCCCTGAGCTCTCCATCCCTCGGAGGAGGCCATCACATACTTGAACTGTGGGTGAGAGGTAGATAAAGGGTAGGGAAGAAGCGGGGGAAAGGCGAGGTGACAGCCCCAGGGAAGGACTGGCCTGAGGAAAGATAGGATGGGAAGGAGCTGGGGCCCAGCACGCCAGTCAAAGGAGCCTAAATATGGGGGGGCCCTTGAGTGCTTGCCTAAACTGCTATCTGTTGCCTCTGAGATGCAGGGCTGTCTCCATAAGAAAGCTCTTATGTTTGCAGGGGTCCTGACCAGGGTGTCTGGGGGCACGGGGAGGGGCCTTCAGAGGATTCACAAAACCCCCACTAGTCAGTATGCAAGATTGTATGAGGGCGTGAGCATGTTCCTTCTTCTGGGAAGACAGCCCACAGAGCTTAATAGATTTTCACAAAAGTTGATGATCGTCCTAAAAGTTCAAAAAATAAAATGTAGATGAAAGGTGGAAGTCATTGGGAAATAGAAACTTTTGGTGCATGAATTCTATAGCTGTAATCTGCCCATGGTAAGGAGAGAGGAAATACTTGCAGGTGGTCCTGTCAGATGAGGAGATGAGAGATGGATGGAGGGATGGATACATGAATATGAGAAAGAGAGAGAGAGAGAGAAAAGAAAAGAAAATTAAGAAAGAATCTACATTTGGCACACAGGTGCTGTAGAGAATCACCGTTTGTGCCACGTAAGCTATCTCGCGCTCCACCGTGTGCCCGTGGGCCTGCCCGTGAGCCAGCGGAGCAGGGGGAGATGGTGTACTTGTCGCCGAGGTGTTCAGAGTCACTGTCTTCCCAGGATGGTCCCAGGCAAAGATGAAGCCTCCTCAAAGTGAAGAAGCCAGTTAGTGGGAACACAGGATTTGGTTTCACAGCTTTTCCAGGGCCAGCTCTTGTGTCAGATGGGTGTCACTTGCCAACAGTCCCAGCAAGCCCCCCTGGAGCCCTCAGCAGGTGGTAGGGGTCAGCACCGGGCTGAGTGCTGGGGGAGCATCCTCTTATTTACTGCTCAGCAGCCCTGGGGGTGTGGGCAGCACTCCAACTCTCCTTTCATGCGGCACCAAAGGGAGGGAGGCCCAAGGATCTGAAGTCGCTAGCCCCAAAGTGGAACAGTCACAAGTGACTGGAGGCCACCAGAGGCTGGGTGGGCTAGTCCTGGACTGGGGTACCTACTGCCTTGGGGGACAGCCAGGTCCTGTCCCATCTCCATCTTCCACCCACAAACTAGACCGGGAATACTCTGGGCCCACTGTTCTCTAGGCCTTTAAAGGGATAGTTCAGTGAATATAGTGGAAATGATGTGGGCTGGCTGTGTACGCTCCCGTACTAGTAGAGGCCGTCACGGTGTACCTCCCAGGTGCTGAGCACCCAGTATGGGTCAGAAAACATACGAAAGGCTTTACAGTCATTTCCTTGATTGTATCCTTACAACAAAGCTTCCAAGGTGAGTACTAGCATGTTTATTTTACAGATAAAGGTACTGAGGTCCAAGAAGTTCAGATAACCTGCCTGAGTAGTAAGTGGAGGCACTGGACTGCACCCACACCAGCACCCGCACCCCTCTGTGCTCCACAAGGGAGGGGCAGGAGCTGGCTTCCTTGTTACAGCCCCTTGCTGACTGGGGCTGGGGAAAGGCCCAGGGGGCTCATTGCTAGGGTCAAAGGAGAAGGAAGGGAGGGAGACAGGGAAGGAGGCAGGGAGGGAGGGAGAGAGGGAAGGAGGGAGGGAGAGAGGAGGGAGGATGGAAGGAGAGAGGGAGGAGGATGGAGGGGGGAGGAAGGAGGGAGGAAGGAGGGAGGAAGGAGGGAGGGAGGGAGGGAAGAGGAGGGAGGAGGAGGGAGAGAGAGAGAAGGGAGGGAGGGAAGAGGGAGGAGGAGGGAGGAGGGAGAGATAAAATGTCAGCTAGGGTTCAGGCGGCACCAAGACGACAACTGACCCAAATCTACAGCGGTGAGGTCAGGCGCCCCACAAAAGGGCATTGCGAGGGCGCAGCGCCACGACTGCAGCCCCAGGCGCAGCCCAGGACACTCGGAGGGCCGGCCCTTATGGCTGGGAACTGGCTGCCGGGTCAGGGGCCCAGGCTCTGTGCCTCCAGAGCTCACAAGAAGGTGAGGGCACAGCCTGGAATCTGGTGCTTCCCACTCATCCCTTCTCCATCGGGCTCTGGGAACCGAGGCCCGGGGCACAGGCACAGGGGCAGCAGGGCCGCCAGCCAGGGACAGGGGCGGGGCGGGCCTCGGTCAGGGGGCTGGAGGCCGGGAAGCCTGGAGGGGTTGGATCCGGGCCTCTGCAGGGCCTAGAGGAGCCCCTGGAGGGCTCAGCGCACCTGCAGGAGGCCCAGGCGGGCCTGCACTCCGCTGGGGTTTGTTCTCTGGGGCAGGACGAGGGCCGTGCTGGACCAGGGACAGCGGGGCCAGGACACTGCGGCTGGCCTGCTCCTGGGGCCAGGCCCGCCCACAACTGGCCTCCCCGGGTGACCTTCACCCCGGCCACCTCTCTCGGGGTCGCCCTCCCCACTCTGCGGTCCTCTCGGGCCCTCTGGGTTCTGGGATTGCCTTTCATCTCAGAAAATAAAGCTTCAACTTTCCTCATCTTGAAAGTAATACACGCACATTGAGAAAAACGTTATGTGTTTTGGCCTGTAGATTAGGAAAGGGCCCTTTCCCCAGCCTGTTTTCCACACCAACCACGTTAAGGTGAGCACTTGCCGAGGCGCTCTTACCCCACTCCCCATCCCTGCCCCTGCTTCTCGCCTCCTCAGTTCTCACCTGCAGGCGGCTCTGGCCAACTTCTGTGTACTCGGATTAGGCAAGACGTCCTCCTCCAAGCCACGCTGTTACTGCAAAACGTCCAAGTCCCTCACGGGAATTGCTTAAACAATCCGAAGACGCTTGCATAACCCAAAGTCACCCCAACGGTGCCAGTCATCAGCCAGCGCTGCCTCCCTGAGCCCCCAACCATGAGTGTTCACTAGCCATCCTTCACCCCCGTTCTCATTTGCTCCAGCTGGTCCCATGTAGGTTGGAAACGAGAAAACCAAGCTAGTTTGAAGTGTGCGTCAAACAGGAGCCTGTGGGCCCTCAGTGACCTGTGCCCCAGAGAACAAGTGTTCTAGCAGGTGTTCTGTGACTTCTCTTGGTTCGATGTGGTTTTATTTCCTGCCACTTCTTGGCCATGTTCCAGGGAGAGGAAGAAGACAAATAAATATGGTTTCCCTGGACCCCTAATATTCTCTAGTATGTCGTATGGACTTTATTTCTTTGAACTTTTCAATTATTTTCTTCTTGATGCTGTCACACATCGGTATGGCATATGGTCATCTCGGTGGGGAGGGATGGAGGCTTCAGGATTCCAGGCTTTGCTCCTCCCTGCACAGGCTGAGAACCACGGGGCTACACTAGAAAAGCCAGAGTTTTGGGGGGTCTACTTAATTTCCAGTTGAGCTATGTGACTCTAACAAGATTGGAAATAGCGGTGTACTCAGGCCGTGGGAGAGGCAAGTCTCCTCAGAGCCTCTACAGGCCCACGTCCTTGCTCTGTTCCTAAGGAAACAGGGTGTGTCTGAGGTTTTCCTAAAGAAACTCTTGGCTAATATGCAAATATCTCCCCCATGGGAGACCTTATGAAATGATTAACAACGACATCCTGGGTCCCACCGTGCGTGTATAACGCATCTTCTTCCAAAAGGATCTGAAGCAGGGTGCACACGTGCCTGCAGTACATTGTGAGTAGATAAACATACACACAAAAAAATAAGGAGGGAAAATGAAGCAATGAGAAGATAAGGATCAACAAGGAGGCCAAAATGAACACCGGCGCGACCTGCGCGCCCCACGCAGCACAGCCACGGGAGGCACATCCGTACCGAGATGCCTGGCTGGCGAGAGTGGGGAGAGCCACCAGCCCCACAGGGCTCCGCTTTCCTTGCTTGCTCCCTATGACCTCCTACTTCCCTCATCGGACCTCGGTCGTCCAGTCTGTAGGGAGGGTAGATCTTGCCCTCAAGAATCTGTGTGAGGATCAAGTCAAGTCTCATTTGTCAGAGAAAGCACACGGAAGGTCCAGTGCACAAAAGGGCCTATCATTTTATTGTCCCACTGCCTCCTTGTGACCCATTGAACCTTAGTCACTTTCCTTGGCCATGTGAGGTGGCCACCAGGTTCTGGCTGCTGTGGCTGGTCAAAATCCCTCTTACATTCATTCTTAAGAACACGGGCACCGTCCAAACACTGGGTGAGAAGCCTTGTGACGTTTCCCTGGGCTCAAATTATGCCATTTCCCACCATCATAACCTCTGCTCCCTTTCCCTGCTTCAATGGGGCAGGCAGGGGCGGTTGGAATTAAGGTACTTGGGAGTAGTAGAGACTCAAAAATTATAAAGTAAAGTTTAATACCCCTGGAAAATTTGTTTCCTGACACAGGGATGATGTTGGGTAATGGAGGGGAGAGAACAGGGCTGAGAGAGAGCAGACGGAGCCCTCCGGGGGCCACTCCAGGTGTCCTGCACTGGGCCTGGCCCCTACAGGCCACTCGCAGGGTTTCCCCAGCCTTAAGCTTTGGGGGTGGAATCAGGCATCTTCTGGACACAGGCCAGAATTCTAGCTGAAAGTGCTTAAGATTGGGCATGTTGCAGTTCTGGAGGGGGAGTGAGGGCAAAGTAGCTGCCAACTGGGGGAGCAGAGCTATGGGTGCCTCTGCTGGCTTCCTCCCCGTGGCTTTTGCCATATGCACCAAGGAGAGCTGTTCGGTACACAAGGTATTAATAGCAAGAAAAATCACATAAAAACCATGATAAAAGAAATACCATATACGTAACCACTAGACAGCGTGCTTAGTTTGGGGCTGAACATGGGGTCACGGCAGGCAATGGGGTCCAGCACTGTCCCTGGCGAGTTGCTGGTCCCTCATGCCATGGCCGCCAGAGACTGCTAACCTGCGGAGGACAAACGGGCCGTGGGATGAGTCAACCGCCGCTGGGAAGGTGGTCAGATAAGAACCAGCCCTCCGTTCACACTTCCCAAAGCTACTGTTCCAGGGGTTCAGGCACGGTTACTATTATCTCCACTGTAGAGGTGAGGAAACAGATTTGGTCGGGTTCAATTATTTGTCAAAACTGCGAAACTCTGGTGGTCCCAGCAGAAAGGCGGCCAGGAATCCCAGATGGGAGTGTGGACTCTGGAGCCAAACCCTAAATCTTCGCTCTGCCATCCCTCACTGTGTGACCCTAAGCACCTTCTCTCTCTGCCTCAGTTCCCTGTTCTGGAAAAGGTGTTGGGCATATGACCTGAGCCAATATTTGTAAAGTGCTTAGAAGAGTCCCTGACACCTACAAAATGCCATAAGAGCATGTTAAACACAAACTCCCAGGTAAAAGCCTGACTCCATAGCCCCAAACCAAAACAGACCCCAAGATCCCAAGTGTCTGTCTGTGCTCAGTCCTGCAGAAGAAATGCTAATTCTACTCAGCTGGCCGCCTGCCGAGAGGTATCGGTGGGGTGTCGAGGGGCTAGAGACGGATCAGGGTGGGGAGCAGGCAACTGCCCCAATGCCTGGGGACAGTCCCACTTCCTTTCCCTTCAAGGCCTTTGCCAAGGAGGAACACATGGGCTCGATAAACTTGTGCCAAGCAGGAACGAGATGGTATCTGGGCCGGACAAGCTGACAAGTTCAATGTGCCCAGGTTCCCAGCAGGAGCAAACACCAGCTCCCCGCTTGGCCTCCTTCTCAACTTCTCTTTGCTTTGGTGGATGTGTTGTAGTTGCTGCCAAGGGCACCCATCACAAATGACGGGTGGTTTGCCTTTGGGGAGGGCTGCAAAGGTGTCAGGCAAACAAGCCCTGGCTGGCTTTCTCCTAACACTGGCCCCAACAGGCCACAAGCTGAACAGGGTTTCCCAAAAGCCACAGGCCGGTATGCTTCAGAGCAGGGTCTGAACGGGAACATGGAAACCCTGTTTTCTTGCCCACGCTCTGCCTCTATGGGCCCCAGTGTCCTTGGGCAAATCCTTCCTCCTTCCAGTTCCTCGCCATTCTCTTCGGTAAATGGAGGCCTTGGGGGTGGGGGCAATGGTGCAGGGGGAGGCAACTTTGGCTCCTCCCATCCATGAGGTTGGAGGAAGTGTGTCCTGTTCTGAATGGCTGTTGGTGGGCCCTGGCAGTGTGGTGGGGTGTTTGTTTGTTCACTAAACACATGGAATAAGTGTCCTTAGGTCCTTAGCTCTTGGGACACCCGGAGGGGGGTGGGGCTCAGGGGTTGATCTGCCTTCAGCTCAGGGCGTGACCCCGGAGTCCTGGGATCGAGTCCCGCACCGGGTTCCCGGCAGGGAGCCTGCTTCTCTCTCTGCCTGGGTCTCTGCCTCTCTCTGTGTATCTCTCAGGAATAAATAAAATAAAATCTTTAAAAAAGAAAGTGTCCTTAGGTCTCTTGCCTGCCCTGGTGGGAACGGAAGAGGGCACACTCCAAAGGCAGAGGACAGCAAGCAGAGGCCAAGAGGAAGAGCGTCCAGCATGGTCTTCCCCTCCCTGCCTGGTTCACCTAGCTCAAGGCCTGGAAGGCCCTCTTTCAGCACAGGGGGAGGAGGGGCGGGGCCGTCCCAGGGAGAGGGCGAGGGCCAAGGCAAGTCCCCGGGGTCGGGGTGGGAGTGAGGGGTGTGGGGGTGGGGGTGGGTGTGAGAACCTAGGGCTCTGGAGAAAACGCAGGCCCAGTCAACTGCTCTGCCTGCATCTATCTCAGTGCATCTGCTTCCAAGCAGCCCATGAGAGCACTGCGGAGGGAGCCCTGCACCCTAAAGCCCCGCAGCCGTGGGTGTACCCCTTCTGCCCTCCTCCCCTCCCAGGCCAGTCTCTTAACTGACAAATGCCTGGCACGGTGGTCTCCCCCACCCTCAGGTACTGTGGTGCTCTGTCATTTGATGTCTGTTATGTACCAGCAGCAGCGCAGGGGCAGGGGATGCTGGGACATTCAGGCCCACATCTGCCCTCAAGCAGTTCAAACCCAGGTCTAATTAATTCACTTATTAAGCACCTACTGCATGCCAGGCCCCATGTTTACCTCTCCTAACCAGATCCCAAGCATCTGGAGGGAGTAGGGGGTCACAGGCCATCCTAATTTTTCTTTCTTTCCCCGCCATCCTAACCCCCCTTGTCCTAACACGGAAAACCCGGCAGTTAAAAGAATAAACCCTAGAACCAGATTGCCCTGGTGTGAATCCTGGTGGTTTCCCGATACCAACCTCAGTTTCCCTGTCTGTAAAATGGGAAGAATGATCATTCTTACCTCATAAGGAGTCTTCCTTAGCAGGAGTCAAAATATTAAAGATCCATCGGGAATGTGATGTAGCCACAGTCACTCTGCCCCTACCACAGGCACTCCAGACTCCTCCTCGCCCGCCTGCAGCCGCCCTCCACTCCCACGCCCCTGCAGCACCCCCTCCCAGGTGCTGCCTCATGCTTATTAATTTAGCACTTAGCACAGAATCTGGCATGTGGAAGGTACCCAACAAATGTTTGTAAATAAAATGTTTACCAAGGTGAGCAGAGCTGACCTGCTTCCGGCCAAAATTTGTCATCACAATGAAGTCGCATGCGTGCACCCTCCTCCCCACCCTGAGTCACGTGCGCGGTTTATCTATTCATCCAGCTGTGTTCACAGACAGTGCAAAGGTGAATCTCCCCACAGCCAAGCTCAACTATCCTAAATCCCATGTCAGTGAGGTCCAAGTTCATGAGCTTCTATTACAACAAAAAGTATTATTTATTTTAATCATTAATTTCGGTCCCTTTCCTCTTCAAATACTTTCCTAAGGTAGATTGTTGTAGCCCAACTGTCTTGAATTTCCAGTCTCCTTTTGCCCTTCCCAACCCTGTCTGTGCTCACACACAGCCGATGCCCCGAAGGCAGGACCCCAGGGGCTGGGGCAGCCCAGAGTCAACAGCCGGGGCCTCCAGTCCCAGCGCTTCCAGATCTGTGGGATCCTGGTCTCCTAACACAATGCCTGGCAGGGCCTCAGGATGACAAGAGTCCCTGCAGGAACAGACATGCCTCGGTCTTTTGCAATCTGTTCAGATATTGGCTGAGGGCAATGAATGCAGAGCCCCGGTATTGATCGCTCTGATCTGGAGTTGCCAGTTTGGCTCATGCGTCACCTACCTCCAGACCCACAGTCTCCTTGGGCACAATGACGAGGCCCGAAGTGACCAAAGAGGATGCTAGGCTCCTGCTGGTGGTCTCCAGCTACCCTGGAGAGACGTTTCACCAGGGTAGCGGGAAGGGGCTAGAGTCCCAGGCTCCCAGGGGGACCTCGGGGTCTTCTCACTTCTGCGAAATGCTGTATTTCTCCAACTTCCTCATTGAAGCCTCAGTCATTCATCTCCGTGCCACCCAGGTGCTAAGCTAGGTCCCTAACACAGAGCTGGCCTAAAATTAAAGCACACTGGACCCAGAGCTAGGAGGTGAATTAGAGTCCCAGCCTTGCCACCAACAAGCTGTGTGACCTTGGGCAGGTCATTTCCTCTCTGCATCTCAATGGCCTCCGTCCACAAAAGCCAGGACTGGGATGTTGATGTCTGTGGTCCAGTTCTGTTAAAGATCCTAGTTATTTAAACAATTTCCTAACAGTCCTGATGTATAGATTGTGGTAATCTTGGTCAAAAAGCTGCAAAGTCGTGACAAACACAAGCTCAGCAAGCCACGAAACTCCCATTAGCCACAGGGAGAGTGTCCGCTAGCCACCTGGAAGTGTAAGAACTCAGAGCCTCCGGGGATGAATTAGAAGTCGAACGGTCACAGAGAGAGACACAGGGGCAGGACAGCGGGAGGGGGGGGGGCATGAGGGAGACGGTGGTGGCCCTTCTGGATGTGATCCAGGCTCCTTGAAAAGCGCCCCTGCCTTGAACATCCCCTCCCCAGTCTGGTGTCCAGCCTTTGGAATTCCACCAATTGAGTTAACTGCTGAGTGAGGGGGCAGGGCAGGTCCCATTTCAGAAACCTCTGCAAAATGCAGACAGCCTGGGGAAGAGTGAGGTTCTTACCCTGCTGGGGCTGCCTAGGTCTTTCCTCTCTGCCAGCAGGGGTCTGTGGGCACTAGGCCCTCCAAGGCCACAGGAGGAGGGGGGGACCCCGAAGGGCCCCTAAAGGGCTGGGGCCGGAGGGAGGGCCCTCAGCTCTGATTCACTAAGCTCCTTTGCCATACCCCAGAGAGCCCTGGGAGGGGCAGGGAAAGAGCAAGGGAGGGCACGCACCAGAGTCCTCCAGGAGAGGGTGGCAGTGGGACAGCTGAGGGCAAGAGCTTGGTGCCTGCCTTTGGCTAACTGATTCCTCGGAGGAGCCAATCTGGAGAGGAGAGGGGAGGGGAGGGCAAGAGAGGAGGGGGACAGGGGAGGGCAGGGCAGGGGAGGGGAGAGAAGGGGAGGAAGGCAGGGCAGGGTAAGAGAGGTGGAACAGTCATGGGGGCAACTGTTAAGCCAACAGGGCGGATTCACAGAAAAATTTCTGAGCAGGGTGAGGATAAAGGGTGCTGGGCAGCACCCACAGTTCGCAGGGCCCACGCCCCTCTTTGAGAGTTGCCCGGCCGGTTCAGGCTGGTTCGCCCACCTCTCCCAACCACCCCCCCACCCCAGAAAGCAGATTGTGATGTAACCACAACCCCGGCCAGCCCTGGCCACAGGCTCCCCGCCCCTCCCGGAGCCCTACCTGGCCTCCTCCGCGCCCCTCGCCCTCTGGCGCCTGCGGTGCTCCCGCCTCCCCTTGGCACTCTCGCCCGCCCGCGCCCTCCTCCCTGCCCGCCCCGCCCGCCCGCCCGGGGAGAGGGGCAGCGGGGTGTGGAAGGGGCCGAGGGCCTAGAACACCGAGTCGGCCCCCCCCCGCCCCGCCCGCTGCCGGGTCGGTCCCCCTGCCGTCCCCCCCAGGCCAGCGGCCCTGACAGCCGGGCGGGCTACCTGAACTCTGGAGCCCCGCAGAGCCCAGGACTCCAGTTCACCTGGAGATTTTAGGGCGGGGAGGCTGGGGGCCTGGGCCTCAAAAGCAGGCTGCACTGAAGCCCAGCTCACTTATTTTCTGGGTGACCTTAGGCAAGTCCCTTCTCTCTGCCTCAGTAGTTGCATTTGTAAAGTGGAGGCGATCACAGAACCCTCCTCTCAGGGCATTGTTTTGGTGCATGACACATTAAGAGTTGCTTGGTAGAGAAGAATAATTATTATTACTGTTAGTAGTAGCATTAGTAATCATCACCATCATCTCTCCGGGGGCATCTGCTGTTGGCAGAGGGAAGAGTATGGTATAATCTGTCGTTAAAGATCTGTTGAACACCTATTCTGTGCAGGAGAGGCCACTTGGCATGGTGCAGGCATCTGGGAGTGAGACCGCGGCCTTGAATCCTAGCCCTGTCACTTGGGCTGTGCGACCTTCTCTCCGAGCCACGGCCCCCAACAGAAAAATAGGGACCATCCTTCCCACTCTGCAGAGCCAGCGTGGGGATTAAGCAGATGCTGTGAGGAGAGTATGCCGGGCAGTCCTCAGCACGTCAGGGTGCCTGTCGCAAGAGAGAGGCTTGGAGGAGTAAAGAGAATGAGGACAGAAAGGACAGACTCAGTTTCTGCCACGGAGGAGCCCTGAGGAGGGAAGACTTATGTGCAAAACACATCACCAAGTCAGGGGATCTGAGCTGGTGCTGAACGCCAGGTGGGGAGGAGGGGCTGTGGGAGGGGCAGAGCGGAATGTGAGGCATCATTGGGGGGTGCTTCGGAGGAATGCACCCCCAGCCCACTCCCACTAGGACAGCAGGCAGCGAGGGGTTGGAGAGGGCTGCAGTGGCTCCGGAATGGCTGGTGTCAGCATCTGCTTCACTGGGGAGGCCCCAGAGGTGGCTTGGCCATCTCCCATCTCAACAGGAAAAAGAGGAATGAAAGGAACGGTTGGAAAACGCAGCCTGAGCAAAATCCCCACCCTTTATAATGACGGTGAATGTGGCTGAAATCGTCCATGCCCACGGCTCTGGCTGTGTGACTCCGGACACGGGTTCCCTCATCTGTAAAATGACAGGGTGGCCCCTGAGCCGTAACCCTCCACCCTTCTTGAAAGCAGTACTTGCTCTGACCTGCAGGAATGTGGGGGAGAAGCCGCTCCTGCTGGGAGGTGCAGGCAGGGTGCGGTCCGTGGGCCATTCAGGGAGCTGGCTCCGGGCCCTCTGTGGGGGAGCAGGAAGGAGGCAGGGCTGTCCAGGGCACGCAGCTGTCCTGCAGGTCAGGACCCTGAGCTGCAAGGAGCCTCGCAAGCGGGCACCCAGCCCTCCGACTCATGGACAGGAGACAGAAGCACGGAGAAGTGAAGGGGCTTGCACAGGTCCATGTGTCTCCTCAGGGGGCACGGTCGAGGTGTCAGCTACGGCAGCAGAGGGTCCCCATTTCATTCAGCTAACAACGGCAGTCCAGGAGCTGGAGACCGAGGCCACTCCAAACCCCTCTGAGCTCCGTTCATGAGAGCAAAATGGAAGTGCATTCACTTCACTGCCAGGTAAGAAAGCACTTCTGGAAGAGAGGGAGCCATACAGACGGACACCTCACCCCCATAAACACTGTCCAAGGCTGGTGGGGGTGAGCGCGGGAGCAGTGGGCAGCGGCTCCTGCCAGGCCAGGGGGCATTTGCTTTTGTGATCAGTACTGCAGGCTCCCTGAAGAGAGTCCAAGGACACTGGGCTTGAGTACTAATATGCATTTTTATTCTGCAATAATTTTCATACCGAGTTCAAGAGGCACCAGCTCCAAGTACATAAAACCAAATCAAATTAAATTAATTGATTTTATTGAAACCTGCTGCCGTTGTAGTCCAGCCCACAGCTGGGGCATGACCCTCATGAAATACCAAAGGGGCTTTTGAAATAATTAAATTAATCACACCCTGGGTTATGCACAAGGGCTTGCTCCTGTGCTCGGTGCAGGCATATTCCCGCTCACAGCCTCAGGCATGAGAGGTGTGTGTGGCTGTGACACAGATCCTCGTTCTGCCTCAGGGTCCCCAGGCCCAGGCTCCCCGTTCCGGGGTAAGCCACTGTCCATGCTCTCTTAGCAAACACACACAGACCTCCAAACACACATGTGCACACACGGCCACATCCACCCTCAGGTAGAATTCCCTTTTCTCGTTCTCTGCCTACCCATGACCTGGGCCAAATGCTCTCCTGGCCCTCCTCGTTTCCTGACCTGCCCAGAACCCCTCCAGCACTTACACTCATGCACTTGGATGATGCACTTTCTCGTTGTATTGTATCACGGGAGACTATCTTGCGTCACTAAGCAAAGGCCAATGTGCCCCTAGAATTCAGAGACTGGGCCTCTGGCTTCCCTGGATTGCTCGGGAAGCTCGCACAGTGCTCTTCACATGCAAGCAGCTCCAGATGTTTACTAAACCCCTTCTATGGGCTGGGCACTATTCTAATAACTTTACACATATTAGCTCATTTATTCCTCACCATCACCTCCCTTCCCACCCCCCACCCCCCCGAGCCCTCAAATAGGGACTGTTGCTGTCCTTAGATGAAGAAACGGAGGCACAGAAAATTTAGGCAACTTGCCCCAAGTCATCCAGCTGGTATAGGGAGCCAAGCCGTATCATTCCTTAGTAAATCTTAAACCAAAACGATTCTATCAATCCTGCTGCTGATCAAGTTATGGCAGCCCCTTTTTCTGTTTGAAGACAGACAAGTAAGGTCACAAAATGCACCAGCATTCCTGGTGGAAAGGACACATAGACACTTCATTTCACAGAGGAGGGCAGCTGCACACCAACAAGGTGAAGTTCACACAGCAATTCAGAGCAGAGAGCACCCCGTGTCCTATTGGCCTGAATGGCTCTACCCAGAGCAAACAGTTACCGATCATTCCAGTTCCTCGTGTCTTGGGGGCTCACACTCCAAGGTAGGCTACTCTTGCAAGAAGACAATGAGTGTTCAGGGATGCGCATGAGTAGCCCTGGAGCATCACCCACTTTCTATGGCCTTGTGCATATTCGGGTAGCAAACCAGAGCAGAAGGAGGGGACCTGGCCCTTCTAGGATCAAACCCCACACCATTTGGAGACCTGCTCTGGTACTTGCCCCACCTGCTGGGGATGCCTCAGGAGACAGAACCTGCCACTCGACCCATGCACATGAGCTTCCTAGACTGGCTCCCCAGTTGTCCTCCCCGGCTTACCCACCCCTCTCCCTACCCTCAAGATTAATCTCCCCACAGAGCCCCAGACAGCGGCCAGCCCAACCCCCACCCCCCAAACTCCGAGAGTTCAAGCTGCTTCACAGTAGTGACGAACACCATCACCATCACCATGACAGCCGCCCATCACAGAGCTTCTGCTGCTCTGTTCCAGCTGCATGCACACCAGTCCACAGAAGCCTCACCATAACCTCACGTTACAGATGAGGAAACACGGGTAGAGGGAGCTGAGCAGCTTGCCCAGGCCACAAAGCTAATACCTGTGGGGCCTGGATTCAGAGCTGGGTTTCTGGCACACCTGCACCTGCTTGATACATTTCCTGCACATTGTTTTTTGACTGATGTTCTTTGATTACCTTCTTTACCTGAGAATGACTTTAAAAAATTGAGTGGTACAAAATATATAAGATCAGGGCATCTGGGGGGCTCAGTTGGTTAAGCGTCTGCCTTCAGCTCAGGTCACGATCCCAGGGTCCTGGGGTCAAGTCCCACATCAGGCTCCCTGCTCAGTGGGGAGTCTCCCTCTCCCTCTGCTCCCCCCCCAACTTGTGTGCTCTTTCTCTCTCTCGAATAAATAAAATCTTAAAAAATATATATATATATGTTCAAAGTTGCCATTTTAACCATTTGAGTGCACAATTCAGTGGCATTAATTGTATTCGTGGCCCTGTGCAACCATCACCATGATTTCAAAAACGTTTTCAGCACCCCGAACAAAACTGGTAACCACTAAGCAATCACTTCCCAATTATTGCCTCCTCCCTCCACCCCTGGTGAACTTGAATCTCCTTTCTGTCTCTGTGGATTTGTCCGTTCTAGGTACTGCACTCAAGTGGAATCATACAACATTTGTCCTTGGTCTGCAAAGCCAGTTCTCTGAAATAGGAAGCCAGACTCTTCAACTCTTCAGGTTCTCAGTTTCTCACTGGCCACAAAGGCCTGCCTCCCTCACAAGATACAGGGATAGGGTGGAGGTGTGAATTCCGGCACGGGGACTGGGGGTGTCCCTATGGGGAGGGCCAGTCCTGGGGAGGCTAGGTGCCCCTGGCTCCTGAAGGTGGATGGGCCTCCCCCAGAGGGCCACTGAAGCAGCATCTAAGCGGGGAAAGAAAGAGGAATCCCCATCTAGCAGGGAGAGGAGGGGAAGAGGAGACTCCGATGCCTCTGGAACCTGGGTGCTGTGTTGTCTCAGGTGGCCGTGAAGGGAGTGCATTGGGCATTGCACCCCCGACGAGAAACAGGGTGGCCCGACCAAGGTTCAGCGCCCCCCTGCCCCCATTCTGAGCCCAGACACTCTGCGGCAATCTCCCCCTCTCTTCCTGCCATCTGTGGTACCAGTCAGGACCTCCTCCTCCCCTGAGGTCACTGGGGCAGCCCTGTGTGTTCTGTGTGCCAGGGCTCCCCCCGCCAGCTCGCTCAGGTCCCCCGCTCCTTCAGGAAGCCTTCCTCCCCAGCTCGCACCACTAGGTCTCTTTCACAGATCTACCACGTGGCAGGAGGGCAGTGGCAGCGCAGTGTTTCAGGGCACCCTGCTTGACCTCTCTGGGCCTCAGATCTTCATCTGTTAAAGGGACATGAAAATACCCAGGGGGTGGCATTGTCATGAAGATGAGGAGGACCCCAGTGTGTGACTTGAGAGTGGGGGTGAACAGCAGAAGTGATGCGAAGAAACAGGATAGGATGTGGCTGATCTTTCTGATGCTCAGTTTTATTCAACTATCTGGGCAAAAAGAATCCCTCATACATTAAAAATTAGAGATGATTATGGAGAACGATGAAAAACATGTGTTGCTTTTAGAAAACGGAACAGACCACTTCCAGGGCATTCCTTGCTTTCTGGGAGCCACATTAGTGATTCTCTTGGGCTCGCAAGATGCACTGCCTACGTGCTTCAGAGGGTGCTTCTGGGCCGGGCCGGTGAGCACATGGTAGGTCATGGGCCTGGCACGGGGCAGGCCCTTGATGAGGGCCGCTGTGCTGTTTTCCCAAGCTGTTCTGGGGGAGGAGCTTGACGCAGCGGCGCTGCAGTAAGTGAACCCGCACAGTTGGCGGATCCTATGATTGCTATCGTCTCTTGATCTCCCTTGAGAGCACAGAGTTGTGGGGTGGGAGGCACACGGGTCTGGAGTGCCAGGAGACAGCCCACCGTCACAAGCTGGATGTGCGTGTCCTTGGACGTGTCACTTAACCATTCTGAGCCTGGGTTAGCTCACCTACAAAGTGCAAACCAGCGGCTCAACCAAGGCTTCCCCGCAGGGCTCTGTGCTGATGGAGCAAGTTGGAAACAGAGTGGAGGCTAAAGACGCATCCCCATGCTCATTTAAGTCCAGGGCTCCTCACCATGGCTCAGATGGGCAGGTAAAGCCCTCTGTGAACAGCTGATCCCCGCCTGGAGGGCGAGGTGCTGTTACCGCAGCTCCGCAAGGCAGGTGGGCTGGGGCTGTGTGGCCGGCTCGGGGGGCAAAGACCAGGAGGCTGAGGCACCGAGGGGCTCTCCAAGACCCAGGGCCCAGAGGTGAAGGACCTGGGCCTGGAGCCCCTGACTGGTGCTCTCCTGCCCTCCATGTTCCTTCTACTGGTCAGTGTGGCCCCAAGGTGAAAGCAGGAGCCCTGGGGGTGACGAGCTGCCGGCGCCTTCAGGGTTCACTCAGCAGTTGGCAAGGATGGCAGTGTGCAATCCAAGCCCTGGGGGTGACCCAACCTACTGATCTCTGAAAGATCTCCTCCAGTTCCTCAGATTCTGGGATTCTAGCTGGGAGAGGCTGCCAAGGGCTCCAATTTTTTAGTACTCGCTATGTTTGCTTATTAGACATCTCTTGACTTCTGCACAGAGCCTTGTCCAGCACGCAGTATGCAGTAGGTGCTCAATAAATACTAGGTGATGGTTTTGCTGATGTGGCCCTGGAGACTGCTGTCCACCAGGAACAAGCCCTTTGGGATGCAGCCAGTGAGGCCCCTGGCACACCGAGTGGGCACCTCCTGTACACTGAGCAGGAGGGAGGCTCCCGACGCTCTGTCCCCGTGCCCCAGGCAGCCTCTTCCCCGTCCTCAGCTGGAAGCCCTCAGCTGAGCCCAGCCCTGATCTCTGCTCAACCCTGCTTGTCCCTGGCCCGCTGAAGCCCAATCCACCCATCCCCCAGAGCCGCCTGCGTCTGCCCTCTGCACGATGGCTATCCGGACGTAGCCCTGTGTCCAGTCCCTCCTTGGCCAGAGGCAAAGTCCAGACCGTTCCTCCACCCTCACAGGCCTCTCGCCCACTCCTGAATCTCCACTTTGAAAACGTCTCCGGGACAAGCCATCCCCAGGCCACAGCCACACACCCACCCTCACTTCCTCTCCCTGTCCGGGCTGCCCCTCCCACGGGTCCCAGCCTACCCATTTCCCCTGCCCTTTTCACCCTTTGGCGCCAGAACCAGCTATTCTGAGCCTTTGGCCCAGCTCCTTCTCCCTGCCAGCTGCTCCCTTACTGGGGCCTCCATGTTTGCCTCTTTGCAGTTGACTGTGACTCAGCCCAGCAAATAAAAAAAAAAAAAAAAAAAAAAAAAAAAAGGACCCTGAAAGCATGTGGCACTATGACATGGGGACACCAAAGTCACCAACCCAGCACAGACCTAATGCTTGAGTTACCCACTTGAAATGTTAAATGCAGATCCCTGTAGTGCCGCAGGTGGGTGTGCGTGTGCACACGCACGCTAGCAAATAGATTCTGGGTCCTTCCAAGAAACTTTTCAAAGCAATCTTTCTCCCCCGCTTTCCAGAAACAATGAATTAGTAAGGATGAGCCCCAACAGGATTAATAGTGCTTTTCTGGTTGCCCAGGCTTCTTGCTTCTTTTATAACACAGCAGCTACTGGATTTCAAGGTTCCTCTGAGCTGATTCTAGGGCAATTACCGCAGATCTTATAAAATTACATCAAAGGGTATGTTTGAAAAGATAATTTTCTGTACTTGGCTCTGTGAAAAGTTTGCCATGAAAGCAGCAACAGATAATGGTGCCCGCCCCCATAAAACAGCTTCAGTAGAATCTTCAGATGCCTTTCGGAGCACGGGGAAGGGACAGGGGAGGAGGACAGGGTGACCAAAAGGAAAAACAAGTCCCTGTGCCCGGATTTGGCCTTGGTGACCAGGAAAACATACTCTGAGGGCACAGTCAAATATTTGATTCGCTGAGCTTATCAGCCAAGCAAAGGAGAGCAAAGGGCAGAGCCCGGCACAAAATCTGGGGTGCTGGGCGAGATGTCTAGGACGAGGGCTGGGCGGGTCCACAGTGATCCTGGGCCTCCCGGCAGAGAGGCCCTTGGGAAATATTTGCTTGCTGCAAGAGCGTTCCTGGATATCTGTACCAAAGCTTTTGGATCCTTGATGCTCTGGCAAATCTGTGTTTTTGACAAGTACACGGTCAACGCGCAGGTTTCCCTCCACGTGCTGCAAAACCCATAAACCATAAGGGACGACTCGACTAAGTCAGAAACCTTCAGGCCCTAAAGACACCACAGTCCGAGGTGAAAGTCACCTGGGTGGGAGGAGGTACTTGTGCACGACAGACCTACCTTTAATCCGATGGTCTAAGGAGTTCTCGGAAATCGGTAAGGAAAAGCACCAAGTAGAAATGCCCGCTACTACCGCTCACACCGCTCAATCTCACTAATAATTGCTTTTGAAACATTAAAACCAAGGGTAGGCGCCCATGGAGAGGTGAGGGGGGCAATGCCTTAGCGGAAGGACCCAGGCTACAAAGTACCGGTGTGAGATGCAGGCACATGCCAGTGAGACCTCGGGCAGGTCCGGCTCCCTGGGGTCCGGTCACTGCTTCGGTGGGCTTGCACAGAGAATGTACCATTGGTCTCCCATCCTTTGCATCCAGCATTGCCCAGGGCTTCGCAGACCTTCCCGCTCCCCTGAGCAGTCCCCGGGGGCTGAGCGCGCTGTTGTCCGCCACCCCCTCTGCTCGGAAGGCTGGAAGGGATGTGCTCTGGCCAAGACCCGCAGCCACCTCGGGACCTGCTGCGGGGCTCCTGACCTGTCTCCTTGGGGCAGGGGGAGTATGTTTGCACCATGAGAGCTGTGGCCAGATGGTTGGATGGGGCTGAGGAGGAGGAACCAGTGGGGCGTGGAGAAGAGGAAGGTGAGGGGTAAGGAAGGAGCACAGACGCTATAGCCAGGCGGCGTAGGCTTTGCACCTCCGTTCTGCACTCCCTGGCTGTGTGCTGTTGGGCACGTGATGCCATCCCAGCCTCAGGCTCCTCTTCCATAAAATGGGCACATGCTCCCCACCTTGCTCTTTCCTTACCGTTATCTGTGCCACTCAATTGGACATATGTCAGAGGCAGCCTCCCCCGACTGTTCCTTAACCGTTCCAGGTCCCCAGATGAGACCATGTGATTTCACTTTTGACTTTCCAGCCCTTGGCCCGTTGCCTTGTACGTGAAAGGCACAAAATAATGCCTGCAGGATGAATGAATGAAACTTATGGGAGAGAAACCAGGAGTCAGAGGGTGAGGTGATATCCTAAGGGCCACACAGCCCATTAACTACCTAGAGGGCTGTGAAGCCTTCTTTCTTTTTGCTCACGGGCAAAATGAACAGGACAACCGACAGCCAATTATACCGGCTCCCAAAGTCTCCTGTTTACTGAGAAAGTCTCATTCTACACTTGCTTTCCCTTATAATAATGGCCATCTTTGGTCTCAGAAATGTCCTGTGGTGGGAGATAAATTGCCCACTCTCCCTGTTACGGGGGAGCATGGGGAAGGGTTCTGTGTTTCCCTGACCCCATCTCCTCCCTCCACCCCTTATTTCTCTTAACTTGTCAGATATGCAATTAATATGTCATTCCATTAGCTTTTCACCAAAAGCCCCATGTGAACTGTGCTCATCCCAAAGGCGGCCTTCCCCCAGCAACACCTGTGAGTGCTCAGGCCAGTGATCAAGGGTGTTCCCACCATCTGCACACACCCGATGGCGCTCCTCACTGCCTAACTGCCACCAGCGAGGAGTGGTCCGACACGTTGCCTTTGCCAGGTCTGTGCCGCAGCAGCACCCCCTCCTACTCTGGCTAACCAGCATCTTCCTTCCTCTTGCTCAGGGGGCACCTGATGGACGGGGACCCATTCACCACAGCTCCCGGTGTGCCTGGCAGCCTCTCCAGAGACGGACAGGTAGGCTGAGAAGAGAGCTGGGGTCCCAAGGTCCAACCCCCCACCCCAAGAAATGTTGGGTTGGGAGAAGGGGGAGAGACATCCAGAACAAAGAGAAGTGTTGCCCCTGGGAGAGCACACCAAACCAGGGACAGCTCCAAAGATGAGCATTTTCGTATATATTCGGGTTTGTGTGGCTTGGCTGTTGGGTTGGGGGAGGGGCTGGCACTCCTGCTGGTTCTCAGACATCCAGAGATGGCCAGGAGAGGAGGAGGAGGAGGAGGAGACCCATGAACCCCTCAGCAAAGGAAGTGAGAACCTGGGAAAGCCTGTGAGGTCTGGGCACCCAGGTGCCTGCCCCAGAGCCTTCCTAGGTTAGCCCACCCTCCCTGGGGTCACCCCATCTTCCAGGCCCATCCTCTCCACACACATGACAGATGATGGGAGTCACACTTTTGTGTGGCCACAGGGGCTTGTGGTTGCCCCCCTGCCACCATGTCATGGGAGTGTGGTGCTTTCCCACCCAAAGATGGTCTGCTGCCTGAGGCAGGAACCCTTCACTTCCTGACTCCACAGGGAGTGTACCCCGGGCTCTGCACACAGCCCACACTCAACTGGCACTTGTCAGCCACCCAACTGGGAGTGGGGCACTAGAACCTGGGGCTGTCAGGTCCAACCGCCCTGGCACAAGACGGCTTAGAGCCTCACTTGCTCTCCCCCCCACCCCCCGCCCCGTGCCTGCAGACTCCCGGCCTACAATGCTCCCAGGCCTGACTCTTAAAGCATAACAAAGCAGTCTCCCAGCCCCTTCCCTTGGCTGACCCACATCTAGTTTCCCCACAGCAGGGACTGAGGCCTGCTTTGGCCATCTCAACACCTTCTGGAGAGCAATGGGTGTGACACAGAGAGAGCTCTCTGAGATCAGGAAGCCAGCCCTGTTCCTTGAATTCCCCCTCCCGGGGGCACCTGGGGGCTCAGTCGGTGAGGCGTCTGCCATTGGCTCAGGCCATGGTCCCAGGGTCCTGGGATCAAGCCCCACACCAGGTTCCCTGCTCCATGGGAGCCTGCTTCTCCCTCTCCCTCTGCTGCTCCCCTGGCTTGTGCTCTCTCTCCCTTTCTCTCTAAAATAAATAAAAATCTTAAAAAAAAAAAAAAAAAAAAGAATCCTCCCTCCCTCTTGGCCCTCAATTCGCATACCTAAGCCAGGGCCTCAACTCAGTGAGGTATATTCTGGAAATCACCCATCACGAAATTCTGGGGGCTGATCTCAGTAACTGCATGGTTGGAAAGGATCTGGAAAACCCACAGTCTCCATGATGGGAAAGACCACGGGCACCTTGAGGGTAGGGATGCTGCACCCATCAGCCTGGCACCAGCCCCAGCATGACCCGGGCAGAGTGGGCGCCCAATGTCAGCGTGCAGAATTGTACTCAGGCCTTAGCTCATTGCCCTCTGGCTGCCCCGCGGCCTGGCACAAAGAAGGCACATAGTAAGTGTCTGAATGAATGGACGTGGGCCTACGGGGCACCAGGCTGGGCACGTAGCCGACTTTATTGGTGCCATAGCTTTGCACAGCAGATATGATCATTCCATTTAATACACGGGAAAATAGAGGCCCAGAGAGCTGAAGGGGCTTCCGCAGGACACTCAGCAAGTGCCTGGCCAGAGTTCAAGCATACTTCCGGCTCCTGAACACTGCGGTCTTTCCACTTGCATTTCAGCAGCTCAACACTGAGCACCCACTGTCTGAGACACGGTGGCTCAGCCTTTGGGGAGGAGTCAGAGCTGAAGGAGAAGTAGCTCCAGCTCTCAGGTCGTTCTCACGGAAAGGGACAGGCAGTCTTGCTCTCAGCCACCTGGATGAAGGGCCGACATGGCAAGGCCTGCCCAGGAAGCTGAGACCTCCTTGTGCCGGCTGGGGGTGTGGTGGGGGTGGGGGATGGAACTCTTCTTCATTCTGAAGGACTGAGAAGGGTATCTGGGGACACGTGGCATGGGCTTGGGCGCCAAGGCCGGACAGGCTTGGAGCGATGGGCAGCGGCTGAAGAAGCTGCAAGAAGTATTTTCAGCAGCCCTCCAGTGGGAAGATAGGTCTGAGTGGGGGCTTCCCAGCACGTCTTAAGTCTCAGGGCAGCCACCTGCGGGCCCTGGGGGAGGAGGCGCTCTGCTCAGGGACCCTGGGGTCTCTCTGCCAGAGGAGGGGTAGAGAGCCGGTGTCCATGCCTGGCCTCCTAAATGTGGTCCGAGAGATTCCGGCAACCTCCTGGCCTCAATCATCAGGAGCCCGGGGAGAGGCAGATAAGCGAGCTCTGAAGGACGGGTTCCAGCCACAGGGCCACAGACTTATTAGTTTTCCACACAGTTGGTTGGTTGGCCTCGCGGGGTCACGGCGGGGAAGGGGGGGGGACGTGCCTGTCGGGCTGCAGCTGATGCGGGAGGAGCAGGGCAACGGAGGCCTGGGGTCCTGTGGTGGCACCTCACCCGGCTGCTGCCTCCTCCTGGCTGGGGGTTTCCTCCCTTCCAGGGGAGCCCGGCCCGGGAGGAAGCGGGCCACCCAGAGCTATTGGGAAGCTTCTGTGGGAGGCCCACGGCACACGTTTCCCCAGGGCCATGCGCTGGGAGGGCCTGAGAGCCCACGTCTCTTCTGGGAGGACTCCTGGGGGACAGCAGGGACCTCCTGTAAGCCATCAACATGCTGTGTGACCCTCCCTGGGCCTCAGTTTCCATTTCTATAACATGGATACCTTGGAGCCATCTTCCTCTTCAACCAGAAAGCGGACAGATGGTTTACTTCAAGGTTTGATTATTAGACTTCCTGCTCTGGCACCATGATTTGAACAGTCCCACTGGTGTCCCACTGCATCGAGGGCACTAGACTTGAGACCCGATGAGGAGAATCAGTAGAACCCCCACCCCCAACAAACACCCGCAAGTACAAGAGCCTCACGTTCGCCGAGCTTCCACTCCACGCCAGGCCCTCTGCCCAAGGAAAATATCTACGTTGATTACCTCATTTAATCCTGACAGTGGCTCTGGGAAGAGACAGTCACCGACCCCATTTTCCCCAACTTGACAGGATTTATTAAATGGCTTCAAGTCCTGAAGTGGTTTCCCACCCCCTCCAGAATGAAATCTCGCCCCTCTTTTTCCCAACGCCTCGCCACTCCCCGGTCTGCACACACATGCACCCTTCATTTCATCTCAGGCCCTGTTCAGGTCCCACTTTTCCCCAGAGAAGAGCCAAGACCTGGGGGAAGCCAGTGAGGTGCCCAAGCAGCAACATTCAGGAGGCGCTCACGCACTGACACAGCCTGAGGGTGAGGACTCCCAAAGCTCTGCCCTACCCTTGCCCTGCCCCTATATCCCTCCCCGCCTCTCCTTTGAAGTTCCCATAGTCCTCCCAGGGGGCCTGATTCCCTGCCTGAGCCTCTGTGGCTGAGGGGCAGAGACCCATTTCTTCTGTTCATCCCGAAACCACCTGGGAGCCAGGCTTTCACACCCCCGCCCTTGCAACATGCTCCCGTCCCTCCTCCTCTGCCCTCTGCTGCATTTGCCTGCCATCCCAATTCGCCTCTTAGCATCTATAAACAACAATGATTTTTCTTTCCAATGAAATAGTATATAGCCATTAAAATTGTGTTTCCACGTGGGTGAATTCTTCGATCACCTCAATGTACAAAAAGGCTTTTCTATCTGTGACTGACAACCCAGAGGCAACCAAAGAAAAGACTGAGGAATCGACTACATAAAAATAAAAATAATTTCTGTGGCATACACCGTAAGTAAAGTCAAAGTTAAATAACGAACTGGGAGGAAATATTTGCCACATCTATCATAGGTAAAGAAATAAGATCGCTAGTGTGTGTGTGTGTGTGTGTGTGTGTGTGTGGTCTTAAACATTGAGAGACAAAGAACCAAAAACCCAGCTTGAAAGTGGGCAAATGAGCAAATTATGGGCAATTCACAAAAGGAATATAAAAGTTATCCTTAAGCACAGAAAAATATTCAACTGCACTCATAATAAGAGAAATGCAAATCCAAACTACCGACACTAAGGTACCATTTCATACTCATGAGATTGGCAAAAAATTCCAAAATTTGACACCACCTTCTGTCCCAAGGTCATGAGAAAACGGGGTGGAAAGCACACCAGTACAACCCCATGGAGGGCTTTCTGGAAACACCTAACAAAACTCCGTACATATTAAGGCTTCAAGCCAGGAAGCTCACTCCTAGACATTGACCCTGAGGATACACTCCCAAGCATCCGTAACACACATGCCTGAGTGCTGCAGCATTATTTGGAATTGTAAACTACAGGAAACCACCTCAACTGTCATCCTGGGGATAGTGGTGGCACAAATGATGGTGTGCACACATGGGGAGTACCGTGTAGCTATAAAAAAGAATGTGAAAGGACCTCTATGAACTGGCGTGGAGTGTCTTACAGAAAATGATATTGAACACATAAAGCAAAGCATTAAAAAAAAGCATATATGATAGGGTATCTTTTGTGTATAAAAAGAAAGGAAAATTAAAAGACGTACATAAAAACGTGTTTACCTCTACAGAAAGCAATAGAAGTGTAAGCATAAAAGAATTAAGTTGGTTCCCTGCAGGGGAGAATGGGGCTGTGGGAATGCAGGAGAGAGTGACGCATCTCATAGTACAGCTTTTTGTGTAGTTCTGGCTTTTGAGAGGATGTTAACATTCTACCCATTTAAGAAAATTTAAACCAATAAGAAGGGGAGGGGGGGAAAATCCCTAAAACTGAAAACAAAGTGGAAAAAACAAACCTGACTGTATTTCTAATAAGCACTCTTAGCCCACCAAGGCCAAGGAAAGAAAGAAAGGACTCCTTGGAGCTACTTTAAGAACGCAGCAGAGATGGAGGTGGGAGGGCAAGGTTTGTTTATTGCAGCCGTGAAGCCATCTTGACGTTACTCTTGATGTAACATAGGATGAAGCAAACAACTGAATGTGTTGACAGCTTTGAGGTTTTCACTGTGGGGAAAGGACATATGAATATGGAACGGGGGGAGACACAAGCAGCAGCCCTGCAGAGGTGGATTGGAACTGGAGGTACTAACAGGGACTGTGACTTGTAACATACGAACATGTGAGCGCATATGCACGTTTATGTGCGTGTGTATATATCCGTGTACATGCACATACGAAAGATAATGTGTACACACATGCACGTATTTCCTAGCTCCACCCCCTGAAAGGGCAAAGAGGCAAAGACACCCAGCAGTAGTGGGTACTCTTAGAGCCCAGATTTTGGTCTCTAATACCACTCCCCACTGAAAGGAACCAGGCATTTCAGAGAAAGGACTGGTTGCAGGGCTCATTCATGGCAGGTACATGATGAGCCTGGAACCTCTTTTCATTCCAGAAAGTAAAGAAAGTGCTCCGCAACAGGGATGGCGGCATTTACAAATATCACGAGAGTCAGCTTGTAGAGGCTCCTACCCGTCAAGTCTGGGCCAATTTATGTACCAAAATATAATTGAGCACAGTGAGAAATAATAAACTATCAGAAAAACGGGAACTCATCAGTCCACACAGATAACAGACAAATACATCTTACTGCTTATTAATAGGTAAACGTATACCGCCTCCGTATACAGTGCTACTGCAGCATGCCAAGGGCCAACTCATAAATACGGAGGGAGCACTGGAGCCAGGAAAGCATCACTTTGCAGCCATCCTGGTAAGGACTGGATCAGGCAAGAGACATCAACAGATACTAGCCCTGCGGAAAGCTGATGCGGAGCAGGGTATACGCCGGGTTTCAAAGGGTCTCTCCATAGACCACACACTAGTCTCAAGGAAGAACAAAGACAATTACCACGTAGGAGAGAAATAGGTAATACTTTGACCTGGAGATTAAAATTTACATCACCAGTGAGGACCAAAGAGGACCGGGAGGGCTCACCAGTGTGAGATCGCATGAGAATAAACCCAAAAACCCAAGACTGCTGAGGCAGGATTCTGGCCAAGACCGTGTAACCTGGATCTCACCACCAGGAAGCATTGGACAAGCCCCAAATCGGGAATATTTTATTGAAAATAAGAAGGGGGTATTGTGTTCTTCAAAAATGTCAAGGTCGTAAACAACAAAGAAAGGTTGTGAAAATGTTCCCAATTAAAGGAGGCCAAAGAGGCACAGCAACTAAATGCAACCCCCTGGCCCCTAGCTGGGATCTGCTCCTGGAGGGCAAGGTGCTCTCGGAGGCTCACTGACAAAACTGGAATACAAATGGTATACTGGTAAATCAGACCCATGTGTGTAGTTGTGTTACATTTACTGATCAACCAGACACATACCGGAGTATTTAGGGGTAACTTACCCTCCAATGGTTCAGACAAAATGCCTATGTGCACGTGTGTGCACGCGTGCGTATGCATGATAGAGCACGCATGACAGAGGAAGTGGGGTAAAACCTTAACAACAGATGTAACTAGGATACAAGGAAATAAAGGTCATCTTTGTACTATTTTCATTTTTGTAGTTTTTCCATCATTTGAAATCATTTCCAAATAAAATGATTTTAAATGCACGTTCCAACTTTCGAATGACATTCACTTCTCCACAGGTACAGAGGAGGCCCCTCTGTACCTTCTCTGCTTGTCCAGGGGACTTCTGGCAGGCAGCCAGGCTGGGAGGCAGTGCAGAAAATCAAGCCATCTGGGAGATGTGGCCTTGGGCCAGTGACTTTCCTCCCTGCCTCTGCTCCTCCGCTGTAGGGCGATGCCCACCTCGCGGACCGTTGGACACACATGACACGACACCGGCAAGGGCTTATCAGCTCTGTGGCCAGTCAATGTGAGCTACAGCTTCACGGGTCTCGTTTCTCATCAGCAGGAACCCCCGCAGGGTGCAGGCCTGGGAGCTGCCTGCAGTTCCCAGGCCCACGGCGGTCTCCAGCAGGACTGTGACCCCAGGACGAGCAAGCGGTCTCGGGGTGGCCTCAGGCTGGCGGCCACCTGCAAAAACTCCTCTGTAGGCGGATGGCCCCCCCGTCGTGCTTGGGCCTTGGGAGCTTGCTGCCCGGTGCTCTCGGCTTGACACCCACTTTCCTCGTCTACCCTCGGGCTGGAACGTCCTACAAGACCCACTCCTAGAGACTCCCAGGCGTCTTGCTAGGGTTGCCCCAGCTGTCACCCCACCAAACCCCCACCCTGCCCCACCTTCAGCTCCTTCTCTTACTGTAGGATCGGATGTGGCATTTCAGTATGGCCCATCTCTCCTCTCGCAGGGGAACTCTTTGTGACAGTATTGTTCTGGTAGGAAGAACAGTGACCCTTGGAGAATAGGCTGGGGAGGAGGCACGTTTCGTTGGACGGGGACTTTCTTGGAGACCCTAAAATTGGCCTTTACCCAGGCCTGTCCTGAGAAGGATGCTGGGCTCCCTCTCTGCCCCTGTTCTGTCATTTGGAGAAGAGTCATCGTGCCACACTTGTGTCCACTGGCCCCCTCAGACCCACTCTCCACCCTGTCCATGCACCCTGTCCATGACCCCTACGGACCACAGCACAGGTCATTTCCCCTCTGTGCTCCTTCCTGTTGGAAGCGCGAGGGGCCCCAGGGGGAGGACAGAGGGAGGGAGGGCAGATGTTGAATGCCTGGTTTCCCTGACTACAGGGGCGCCCCAGGGCACAGCCCAGGCAGGGTGGCCCCCTCCACAGCACCCTCACCGTCTCTGCTTCCAGCATCCCTTCTCTCCCTGCCCCTTCGGCCCCAGGGTTGGGCTACTGCCCCAGGTCCTGTGGGTTCCCTGTCCTGCACTGGCCTTTGGACTCAACTCTCTTCAAACCACCTGCTTCCTGCCTGGCCCCACCGCGTGGAGGCAGACACCTGTGGAGGGAGGTGGTGCCTTGTCTGTCCGTCTGTCCTGGTTGTTTGCTGTTTGCCCGCGAGGCCCTGGATTTACTGCACCCGGGGAGGGGACCCACCTTGGAGCCATTCATGCAGCAGAACAAAAGCCGGAGCTGCCACTTCAGGCGTCCTTCCGAGGCTCAGCGCCTCCTGCTCTGACTGTATTTCATCTTTTCGTAAAGTTACTGTTAACCGAGAAGCATCGAAAGAAGAGAATTAAAAGGGAGAAAAGTTGGCGGAGGAATGTCTTTTTTTCCCCCAGGTTTAAACCTTTTGTTATCCACTCTTTAGGAATCCGATTCAACTCGAGGAGCATGTGGCAGCACGTGTTCTTCAAAATTAGTTCCAAGACACACTCAGGGCTCTTTATTATTCATTCTATTAAAAAAATCAAAATATTAGCTCATGCCTCTCACATCCTCGGAGCGGGTCTGGTGGCTTCTCTGATGTATTGTCCTCTTCGAGAGTGAAGAAGGCCTTTCCTCCCTCAAGCCTCTCGGCCTCCCCCTCACGGGGACGAAGAGGCCGGCGCAGGACAGCCCCCCAGCCTCACACTGGCTCCCAAGGAGCCCCGGGGGGCCTGCAGCAGGTGGGAGCGGGAGGACCCCTCCTGGTCTCAGGAGCACGGTTTCCCATGTCCAGAGCTAGAACAACTGGTTTGGAAAGAGGGTCGAGGAGGTGAGGACTCAGTGACCTGGAGGCATAGGAGTCACAAGTGCTGCATTTGTCCTTCTGGATTGCCGCTGCTGCATTGGTCCCTGGAAGGGATACCCGGATGCCAGCAAATTTTGTTTTCTCCTCAGGAACACAGAAATCTGGCTTTCGGCATCCTGAGCTCTAGAGTCACCCAGGCGTGTCACAGTGGCGATTTAATTGGACCCCGAGGAAGACAATGAGGTTCTTAGCTCAGTGTGGGTGAGGGGTTCATCCGCCTTGAGGAGCCTCCAGCTGATAGGAGCTGGCTAAGCAGCTTCTATGCCTGGTGGCCACGGCTGCAGAGCAGACCAGGTATGTCCCTCGACGGGGTGGGGTGGGGTGAGGGGGGCTTCTAGCTGGCTGGGAGGGAGGGAGACTACACAGGGCCCCATGTGGGGGGCT
The DNA here is from genome assembly GCF_011100685.1 of Canis lupus familiaris. Taxonomy (NCBI): domain Eukaryota; kingdom Metazoa; phylum Chordata; class Mammalia; order Carnivora; family Canidae; genus Canis; species Canis lupus. Next base: position 80,459,625 of record NC_049228.1, on the reverse strand, counting down.
GCAACCGGTCAGAGGAGGCAAAACTTCCCAGAGGCTGAGTGGCCCAAGGAGGGCGTCCTAGAGGAGGTGTATTTGACAGCCGGCTACGCCCTGGAAAGGAAGGAGGAGAAGGACGGGCGAGGAGGAATGTGAGCAGACCCAGGGGGAGCGAGGCAGGGCAGGAAGGACCTTGATCACAAATGAAGGTATTTCTTCTTTCTTTTCTTTTGTTTCTCTGAGCAATCCCAAATTCACTATTAATCACCCCAGACCTGGCTTGTTGATAACTGTTGATTTCCCCTGCACACCTGTTCATATTTCTGATGGAAATGTATTACACAATCACGCCGTCGGCTGGTGATTACCATGGTAATCAGGTACGCTCACTGGCAGGCCGGCAGGCCTCTTGAAAACAAGATTCTGAAGACAGGGGCTTCCATTCCACCTACGTTGTGCCTGGGGGGCAAGGGGAATGAAGCAGGCCTGGGGCAGGTGCGGGGGTTGGTTCCTTCTCTGGGGAAGTCCTGGCCCACAGGGCAGTGCCAAGAGCCTCCAGGAGGGCTCTGCAGGAAGTCAGGGGATGAACTAGACAGGGGGGCAGGGAAATGGGGGGCAAACCCTGCCTCCCCTGGGGCCTCAGGGCCCTGCAGTGCGCAGATCCCTGGGGACCGTTTGGCGGGATCCCACGTGAAGAGAGGGTCAGAGCTCCCAGGAGCCCAAGACCAGGATCCTTGGCCAGAACAGGATTCAACCTCCCACGTGCACCTCAGGAACCACCTCTGTGCCTTTTGGAACATTACAGAGATGCTTCTCCCTATCACGGGATGAACGTTTAAGGTCTGGTGAAAGCCCCCACGTGTCTGAACTATAGCATGTGGCCCCGAAGCAGTCTACTCTAAGTTTGCAAGAGCTCCAGGCAGACTGCTGGGCTTCAGATCCCAGCTCCACCCCTTTCCTGGCTGGGTGACCTCGGGCACGTTACTTAACCTCTCTTTTCCTTCTCACTGGCCAAAGACCCATGATAGGAATTTCTAATGCATAGGACTGTGGTGAGGATTAAGTGAATCGATGCATGTAAAATGGTTAGAACAGGCCCGCCACAGGGTAAGCCCTCAAAAGGGCCTGGGACACAGCAGCGCCTCCCCTCTCAGGGCATGGGGGACAGAGAGGGGTGAGGGTACAGCTGGTATTCTGGACTTTGTGCAAACACTGCCTCACCTCCTCCTGCGGGCACCCCCACGTCACCCTCTCCGAACAACGAGCAGACTGTGGCCCCTGGAACCCAGACCTCCTGCCTCCCTGCCCACAGCATTTTCAATTTCCTTCCCAAAGGCATTGGTCTGCTGGCCTCTGGCTGTCCACCCAAAACTAGGACCCAGCCCTCCTTCTCACCCCCATACCCCGCACTCTGACTGCAGTCCTGGAAAATGCAGGCCTCGTGGGCACCAGGTTCCAGGACAGATAAACATCTACAGCATTTAGTCTCTCGGGCAATTGCTCCTATAGGTTAAATGGTGTCTAATTAAAGACCTCCCCCACAGTTACAGCAGTGGTTGCGTCTCTCGCGCTGTTCCAGGCTTGGCACAGCCTGCTCGCTTTAACAGAAGAAGGGCTGTCGTTAACGGAATTATTGTAGGCTGCACCAGACACTGTATGATCCAGATCAGGCCCAGGGCTGTGGGCTCTGCCTCTCAGAACCCGCCCACCGGAGGCAGCTGACAGGCCATTATTCTGTGTCCTGCAAACTGTGCAGTGATAAGGAAACCCCACCAATTTGATGCTTTATCTGGTTGCAGGTTGAGGGAAGATACTATTTCAATCAAGATAATGATTCCATTTCTTGGACGGAAATGAGATTTTTCTTTTTTTTTTTTTTCACCCCCTGGCCTCATGGGGGTACCACCAAAATCCGTCTCGGGGCTGAAACAGGTCAGGCACAAGTTAGAGGATTTTTCTGGCAACCTCAGAGAGAGTATGAACATGAAGGAGAAGGGAAAGGGGGGAGTTTGCTTGCAAGAAAAAACACGCACACGCCAGGCCTATGAGATTACAAAGTCAGCTCTCTATTTGGCCATTTATAGGCATTAGGCAGCACCCGGGAAACCAAAATTGGGAAGATAAGCTCACAGAGCATGAGCACGATGGCCTGGATTTCAAACAAGGTAAAGGGCCTATCAAGGCAATAATGATAATGAAGCTCCAGAGACAGGACACTCAGCCAGGACAGGACCCGGGTAGCCAACCTGCCCCCCGCCCCCTGGCACTCAGGGGATACACTTCCTGTGTGACTTTGTAGACACGTGTCCTGGCTATTCTTTCACCTCCTATAACAGGGAGCTCCCCGACCTGGAGAGGGTCCTCCATCACTGACCAGCCAGCTCCTGTGCTGGGAAAGCACCTCTGAATCCGGGCAGTCACTCCATGAAAGGAAAACACGGTAGAAGAGTCTACAAGGTGCTGGCACTAAAGGGCATCTAAACACACAGGAGTAACGAGTCCCGTTGCAGTGAGTCATCGAACAATATGCAAATGCCATCAGGCAATAAATACAGTGAGGCTGGAATAATTGGGACTAGGTGGTGAATTCTGTGAAATTTTACATTATTTTAAATATTTGAGGCTTTCAAGGGCTGTAATACAGCATCTCGAACTCTTTATCGGTGATTTGCCTTAATGAGGAAGTAGTAAAAATTTGCAATTCCAACATAGATTGTATATACAGTGACTTTAAAAAGTTTGGAAGTGTCGGGTTTGGATGCATTTGGAACATTCTGTTGAGAGCAGACTGGGTGGATTGCTCTCTCTCTCTCTCTCTCTCTCTCGCTCTCTCTCTCTCTCCAAACAAAAGGCACATTTGAGCTCATCTGCTTTGGAAGGAAGACACCGACAGCGGTTGTCTCACTGTATTGCATTAGACGCACCAAAGCTTTGAAATCTACCCCCCGCCGTTGTCGGTGTGCATAGACTGTCCTCGGAAAGTAACCCCAAGCCCTGGTAACGTAGGGTGTCACCAGGAGGGGAGCCAGGCCACCTGGGGACAGACATGGGAAGGAGACTTGTCACTGTATACCTTTTGGTATGTTTGCATTTAGAGTCATGGGACTGTATGACCTATTGAGAATAAAGTGACAGTTTAAAAAAAAAAAAGCACATACTTATTTCAGTGAAGACAGATTCTGGCACTACCGATTTCTATCGTAATACCTACGCTGTTAAAATGCAAGCTTACTACGATAAAAATTACTGCTAAGTCCGGTGCAAAACCACATCTGGTTGTCTTCACAGCTGGGGTGTAGACAGGCAGAGGAGTAGATGCAACGCTGCCCCCTGGCCAGATCCCCTTCTCTGGCTGGGACACCTCCTCCCCCGCTGCCTTTGCATGTGATGTTCTCCAGACCCTCACTCTTGGTCAAGGGCATGCCTTGGAAGCTATACCGGCAGCACCATCGTGGGAATAGCCGGTGGTGAATGAGGGTTATTTGAGGCCTGCCCCTGGCTGCCAAGCCAGATTATCCGTGCACTGCAATTCACATGGAAGGAGCCAAGGAAAGACTTGTCCTGACACATCCTCCTCTCTCCCTGACAAGTACTCCCCAAGAGTGCTCCCTGGATGCATCACAGCACCTGAATCTCTGCCTCAAGCTCTGCTTCTGGGAACTCGACCTGAATCGGCCAAACATTGGCTCCAAAGGGAGGCCTCCTTCCTTCCAGAGGTGGTAGAAATACACACACACATGAGCTTTTTTCTCTGAGAGCAGAGCCATCACCACCTTCCTGCCTGGCCCAAGATTGCCAGGTGACCCTGTACACCCCAAGAAAGCCAGCACAAGCAAGATGCCAAGTGGTCAGAATAGAGAGCCCCCACAACCAGACCCCTGAGAGCCCACCCAGATCCTCTTCTCCGGGACGAGTGAGCAGGAGCCAGGGGCAGACCCAGCAGGCCTGTCCCACAGTCAGAGACCCAGTGACGCGCAGCGGAGGGTCAGCACCAATGTCAGCTCTATCACCTATTAGCTAGCGGGCTCAAGAGGAATACTTATTCCTGGCCTCAGTTTCCTTACCTGCAAAATGGAAGTACCTCCAGAGCCTCTGCAAAGCCCGTAGGAGAGGATGCTGGCGAGCATGATGTGAGCTGCTAATGCCACCTAGATACTGGCTGTGACTCTTGAGACTGAGAACATGCCAGCATCCTCTGCTTGCTGGGAACAGATAATTAAGCCTGATCAACTAACTAAATCTCAGCTGCCCCTCATCTTGGGCGTACCTAGAGCTCCCTATGCGAGAAGCAGCCCTGCAGAAAAGTGAGTGGACATGGGGAGCACCATCCTGGCGACTGTCCACCTGGAGCTCGGGATGACTCTTCGCTGACCTCACGGGCCTCTGGCGGCCCTTAGCTGCAGCTGTCCAGAGAGGGCCATCCCTCTCGTTCTCTCTCTCTCTCTCTCTGAGATCTAGGGAGGCTCCCCAGTGTGGATTCCCTGTAATGCATCCAGTGTCTGTATTGATCTCACACACAACCTCGGATTTGGTGGAAAATCCCTGTGGCCACTTTCACACGAATCACAGACAGACGGGTAGAAACTTAATTTTATTTACCCAAATGAGGGATACCTCACTCTGTCCTGAGTCCTTGCACATTAACCATCCGTGAAGCCACTTCTAGGCCCTTTACCACCTGGTCCTGCCCAGTGTCACCAGCATCCTTGTCCCTCCCCTTCAGACCTGTGGCTGTGACACCCTCCACACGGGTCTTTGGACATCCCCAGCCTGGCACCTGTTTCTTCCGCCCTCAGATGGCGTCCCTCCTCCATTGGCCTCTCTTCCAGCTCAAGCCCCTCTGTCCCCAGGAAGTGTGCCCTAAGTACTCCTGTCCCCAGCACTTCTGGCTGTGGTGTGGGCACCAGAGCGGACCGTGTGCTTGGTCACAAACATCTTTAATAATGTCACCTGCAGGCCTCTTCTCCTCCTACACTGGATTGAAAGTGCTTCTGAAATAGAGCCTAGGCTGCTGTCTTTCTTGTTGCCTCTCAGAGCCTCCAGCCAGTTCCAGGCACCTGGCGATTAGAAACAATCTCAGCTGGAGGAACGGATTGGGTTGTATGACTGCTCTTCCTTTAACACACTGGTAACTGGCCTGTAGGAGAATTCACAGTTCTAAGTAGGGCCCACCTAGCAGTGAACTCGGAATTGCACAAACTGGTTGTTTGTGGCTCCAGGGCAAAACAACGCGCATCCTGTGCTTACCCTGCCCACCCAAGAGTCTCGCTTTCCCCCAAAACACCAACCAACCGACCCCAAGGGAGTGACTCTCTTTCCTGCACTGGTGGCGGGAGGGCAGAGCCTGGGTTCCAACCATCCACCTTCCACGCCAACGAGCCCTTACATTCCTGAGACCAGCCCCACCCAGCCAGACACACCTTCCAGAACCGATGCCATCAAGGTCATGCTCCTTTCCCCAAAACAGGGAAACCTGCCCACTCCCAGGAACAGTGTCAAACCACAGACCTAAACAAGCGAAATTCATACTCACCAGCAGTGATGCCTTCCTCTTAAATTTCAGGCCAGCAGTTTCCCTGCAAACCTGCTCATTTCCTGCAAAGAGAAGAAAGGGATGGAGAAGCATATTAGCATCTGCTCTGGTATCCTCTGGCAGTTTGCTGGCTGACCTCGGGCTCCTGCACCCTCTCTCCTCCTTACTCCCCACGGCCCTCTCCCCTCCCAGGAACACAGTGTGCTGGCTGGGTGGGCGCCCCTGGCGCCCCACATGCCTCCCTCCCCCTCCGCGGCGCCATGCCAGCCTCCGATTGACCACTGCCTCCAATTCCCTGAAGGCGCTGGGCTTCTTCCCACTCCGGAGTGAGGCCTCCTCTTCTGTAGCATGGGGTTGCCTAGCAACCCCGTGCGCCAGCTCGGAAGGCCCTCCTAAATTGGACCTCACAGCACAGGGCATCTCCTTGTACAGCTGCTTGAATCTTAACAATCTGGCTCTGAATAATAACACAATGGTAATTGCATGCACGGGCCCCAAAATACATTTAAATAATGTTCAAGAGCTGACACACACCAACAAAGGCCAGAAAATGCATCGTGGAGGTTGACTGTAAGGCCAGGCGGGACGTTCGGTGCGGGAGCGAGCTGACACGGAGGACTTGAGTTAATGACAATGCCAACCTGAACTGTGAATTCCCCTGCCTTTCTGCCTGAGTGTGTCACCACTTTAATGCACTTTAAGTGAGTTTGGGATCTGTAGAGGCAATTAATGCCCAGAGGTAGTGATGCTTCAAGACAGGATGCCCTTTAGCTCTTCTGCAGATACATGCGGGTTTGGGGAGGGTGCTGGAGGGGAGGGGAGAGGACAAGAAGGGAGGACGGGGCATGAGTGATGTCCCTTGGCTTCTACAGTCGTGGCTAAATACATCTTAGGAGGCGGGGGAGAGGACCTACCAAGCAAGAGCACAAAGCACTTGCCACCTCGGTGAGGGGCAAATTCAACACGACTGATGGATTTCAGGATGAGACACGAAGGCAGAGGGGCCTGAAGCCGCTGACACACGGCGTCTGTGTGGGTCCCTGGCAGACAGGGACGGAGAGCCGCGCTCCAGGCACAGAGTCTCAGCACAGGGGACCTGGCAGGCTGAGCTGCTCTCTGTGGCGCCACGGCCGCGATGGCCCGGAGATCAGGCCCCAATCACTTGAAAACCCGAAGCTCCTTTTTAAAAAGCTCCACACACTCCCATGAGGGACTTAGACCCTCGCGCAGCCACGTTCACGGGAGTGTGACTCACCAGACGACGTGCAAGCACCCCGGGTGTCAGCTGACGGACGAATGGATAAGCAAAATGTGGTCTCCGCGTGTGGCGGCATATCATGCAGCCGTGAAAAGGAAGAAAATCTGGCATGTGCTATGACACGGATAAACCTTGAGAGTGTCACGCCAAGTGACATAAGCCAGGCACCACAAAGACAAGCACCATGTGACTCCACTTACTCTGACATCATCATAGAGTAGGGATCACCAAGGACTGCGGGGAGGCGGCATTTGGTCACACAGCAGTGTGAATACACGTAACAGCCGAATGCCGTACACCTGAGAACAGTCGGCATGGTCGCCTTTGTGATCTAGATTTCACTACGAATTTTAGAAACACCCCCCACCCCCAACACACACACTCCGGTAGTCAGTCCAACACGTGCAGTCTTTGTACAAGACCTTTGTCCATCTTCACCTTGGAGGTCAACACGGCCTTCGTCATTCATAAGCTCAGCAGGGAGGCCACCACCGGGCCCAGGAGAACCCCCGGACAGGGTGACTCCGGGCAGGGAACCCCGGGACAGGGTGACTCCAGGCAGGGAAGTCCTGGACAGGGTGACTCCGGGAAGGGAACCAAGGCTCGTCCGCATGGGAGCTGGCATGGCGCAGGGTCCAATGGAGGGAGCCGAGCACCACCAGCAGGATTTTCTTGCTCCCGCATCCTCAAGTCCAGGCAACACTGCCCGCCCCCCGGAACGTGGCCTTGCCTGCCCACCAGCCCCGCCCCTCACGTCCACGTCCTCTGCCTGCTTCCTGCTCCAGGAGCCTCTGCCCCGTGACACTCTTCCCTCTGCCCTGTGCTGCCTCTGAGCCGGCCCCTGCCCCCCTCCCTCCCCGTCATCACGCCCTCCGCCTCCTCTGAATGCTGCAGACCGCAGCCAAACGTGGTGCAGGGACTTGAGTTCATGTCCCGAAGTCTTGCGGGGATTGTCACCAAGACTGTAGCTCAGGGCTGAGCGTCCAAGGGGCCATTCCTTCCTGGCTCCGGGAGGGAGCGCTGCCCGCTCCCCTCCCCAGGGAACCTGACCTCGGTGGAGGGAAGCACAGCAGTGGGTCGCTGAGCCTGGGAGCGACAGATGCCTCAGGTCAGTTAGAGGTGGAACTCGCGGTGCACAATAAACGACGGAGATTTACAGATTGCATTAATTTGGAAAGGTCATTAGAGCAAACAGCTTCTCCAAGTGAAAGTGAATAGTGTGGATTGGTTTTCTTCAGTGTCCTGAATTTGTTTGTTTGTTTTTGTTTTTTTCTTGGAATGTGCTTGAAAAGCTCAAAAAACAGTGTTCTGAGCTAAAAAAAGGGGGGAAAAATCCAGGCTCCTCAGGCAAGAGGAGGCCCATGAATGAGAGCTCTGGACAAGCCTCTGCCTTTCTCAGAGCCTGCATCTCGGCACCTGTAAGAGGAGTGATCGCTAAGCTCCTTCCAACTTAAAATTAAAAAAAAAAGAAATTTATGATATGAGGTAAGCATGTGATGTTAGCAAGTTTCCAAGCTAACGGTTAAGTCCCCTCTCCAGCCCTCCCATCCTCCCAGGTGTGGGACTCCCCTGCCCCTCCAGGTAGTGCTCCGCAGCCAGGACAGGAGCCTTCTAAGGATCTCAGGTGGCTTCTCAGATCCTGACCTGGAGGCTCTCTCAAAACCCCGACAACCCGGATACCTGGTTCTCGCTCATTAGATCATTAAGGGACGCTCCAGACTAATGACTTGTTTTCTCGAATCTCCAGGAATGGCTGGGAATGGGCCAAGGGGTAGCATCTGGGCTCTGTCTGCCCGGCCTGGCTGGTGCGATCTGTCAGGAGCCAGGCCCCCGCAGGCAGATGCCGCTGGTTCTCCCGAGGCGCGGGGCAAGCAGCATTCACGGAGTGGTGGGCTCTGCCTCCAGCCTGCTGTCACGGGGACAGACGGTGGGCCCCCGACCAGACTGCACAGGCCCACGGGCCTGCCCCCTGCCGCCTCACCTCCCTTCTGCCCCCCGGAAGGCGGGATGCGCACATCACCCAGCTCCCACCTCCAGACCCCCGGCGGCTTGAGCAGCAGCAAGGAGACTGGGTATGAATCAGGGCCGTGGAACTCACAGCCCAATCCTAATACAAACATCAACATCAGGATTAGTTAATATCAACTAATATTTGGGTGATGCGTTCTTATTGAAAGAGTATTTTCCCACTTGCTCGTCGGGCAGGCAGGATAGCCTCGATGCATTTACTGAGCACCTGCTGTATCCCCGGGGCTCTTTGCTGCCCCCGGGGGGATGCAGACGTGAAAAGGCATCTCCTGCCTGCAGACTCCCTCCAGGATGATTGGGAGCTGGGAAGTTGGAGGCAGAGAGAAGCTGCGTGACCTTCTCAGAGGCACCGCTCAAACCGAGCCCTCGGACGCGGAGGCCCTTCCCAATCATTTCTGCACGGCCTGTGAGTCTAGTGTGAAATTCGGCTTGCACGACGTCACCCCGAAGGGATCGGCCAGCAGACAGCATGGTTTGGGGGCTGTGCAGTTTATGCCCCAAATGAACCAAAGCCTGGGATGTCAGGCCACGGTGGCCCTGGATACCCCAGAGGGGCAAACCCCAGCCCAGGTATAGGCCAGAGTTGACTGCAGACATGGCCTTGACCTCCCATGGCCCCTCTGCTCATGGAGAAGCGCCCTTCCTCCATCAGAAGGGCTGCGGAGACGCTGCCTTGAGAACCAGTGCAAATTATTATTATATTTTGTCTGCACTAATCTTTGTTTTCTAGGAGCTGCCACAGCACTTACAGTCAGCACACAACACAAACTGATGTTGTTCTCCTGAGGGTCTTTATTGGCTTTTTGAAAAAGCAGAACGTCCATGCTTGGAGGAGCCCTATCAATCCCTCAATGCACAGCCAGGGAGATGATTTACCCCAAGCAAGTCATGCCAAAGATAAAATCAGAACGAGGACCCAGGTGCCTAGACTCCCAGGCTGGGGCCTGCAGACATGCACCCTCCAAGGTGCGAATGTAGGCTCCGGCGGGGTCCTGCTCACCGTGAGCCGCCACGGCAGCCCCTGGGCGAGCATGTGTGGCCTGCACGGTGGCTAGCACAGGCACATTGCCTTCTCCGCCCCCTCGATGACACTTGAGTGATCAGCTCTGCCTCCTAGCCTTGTGAGCCTCCCAGGGAGGGGCAGAGGCCACACAGGAGGTGCCACTGGGGACAGAAAGAGCACAGTCCCTGTTGCCGGGCCCTGCGGCTCTCAGGAGGCTACCACATGTCATGGTTTGGGGCAAGGCTGACGCTGTGGTGCCACCTTTTGCAAGCGACTTAACCTCTCTCTGCCTCCGATTTTCCCCAGCAACACAGGCCAGGATAAGGGGGCCTGTTTCCTACTTCACGAGGGTGAAATGAGAATTAAGTGAGAAAATGGAGGGAACACGAGAGGCACAGGGCCTGGCACCTGTGTGTTCTCAGGTGAGCTCGGGGACCAGAGTTCCCCTGGCACGTCAGCTCCATGAAGATGGAGACAATCGGGAGAGGCTGACACACCACACATTGCCGGCGCTACAGTGTCTGGAGACAGTAAGACCGGTGGTCACCAGGGGAAGAGAAGATGAACAAGTAGGTGGACCAGGGGATTTTTAGGCAGTGATGCTATTCTGCACGACACCACAGCAGTAGATACATGCCACTGTACATTCTCGAAATTCATAAAACTGTACGAGGAGGGGTAAATTCTCCTATAAATTATGCACTTTAGTCAATAATGACGTGGCAATATCGGCTCATCAGCTGCAACAAATGTATACACACGATTGGGACAGGTTACTAATGGGAGGCTGGGAGGAGGGCGAGGTTAGGGGGCCGATGGGAACTTTCTGTTTTCTGCTTAATTTTCCTAAAAACCTAAAACACCTCTAAAAAAATGATCAAGTCTATTAATTTTTTTTTTTTTTTTAGGATCAACCTCACCAAAACACAAAATACTCAGAGCCCTTGGGTATACGGGGCACCACGAAGCCCCACTGGGCATCCAGTGGTGCCCCAGCCCATCCACACCAGTCCTCCCAGGGTGAAGCACAACTGCGTCCGGTGTCCAGCTGAGATGTCAGAGGCGATGTGGGGAGGCTGAGTGGGGAGGCCAACAGGACCAAGACCCCCTGCAACCCGGACACCTCTGGCTACTGGGCAGTGACTCGGCCTTCATTGATCCTTCTGGAACACACAGCCTTGTGTGCCTTCCACCCTTCCAGCCTTCCTCCAGCCTCCCCGCCAGCCAGACTCCTGGGCTTCTCCTGCATCCCCGACCTCCAACACCAATATCATAGAGGCTCCATAAACATTCGCCGAATTAAATCGTAACCATCTGAATGCCTCTTGCTTTCCCCCTCTGGGGAAAGAGTGTGACTATAAGCCTCCTTAAACCCCCAGCAAAGGAGCAGCTGAACAGTAAACAGCAGAGTTCAGGCCCGTGTAACACACCCCAGGGGAGACACTGCGTTCAGTCACGGGGCCCCCGGCCACGTCTAGACGGTAGAGCTCTGAGAGGCCTCCCCCCCACCGGCATGACTGGCACTTGCTGGCCTGCTGGGCCCCAAGCCCCCATCTAGCAGGATGCATGAGCCCCCTGCTCTACCTGGAAGTGGCCTGAGATGGGGTGGCAAGTGCACGGAGTCACCTCTGAGCAGCCTGGAGTGGCAGCAGGCAGGTCAAAGCACAGTGAAGCCCTCAGCACCGGGGGACCCAACGTAGGGGTGCTTCGGGTGCACTGAGGTCCAGCACCCCCCCGCCCCCCACAGCTGGGCAGCAAGCGGTTTGGGCTGGTCTGATTCTGAGAAAGGAGGGCAGTGTGTGTGTTGCTGGGAACAGCATCTTCTAAGGCTACTGAATCTTCCTTCAGTCACTGTGTTGGGGGGATGACCCCTTAGAAGTCTGAATTTCTGTGACCTTAGCCTTTTTAAAATAACCCCACAAAGGAGGGAAGGCTGAGCCGAGAGCCAAAGCCAACAGTGGGGTCCGGCCCAGGGAGGCAGGGGAGGGGAGGAGAGACTGTCCAAGGATCGAAGGGCCCATCTCCCTAGTCAGGCTGCCCGGCCCAGCCTGGCTACTCAGTCATGCACATTTTATTTTTTCTGGCCTCAGGGAAGTGTTCCTGGGGCGGGCAGATCTGACCAAGGTCGGCCAGCAGGGAAGGGCCTGGAGCAGCTGAAAGAGAGGGCAGCCCCCTACGGCTCCCTGGCCCCCAGCAGCCCCCTGCCCAGCTGCCAGGGTAGAAGGGGGAGCGTGCCTGCCGAGGGGGTCCTTCCCACTGCCCTCTGGCTGGCAGAGCAGAAGACATGCTCAGTCACAATGTGGGCAGGCAAAAAAGATTCAGCTTTGTAAGAGCAAATGACAGTTGGTATTTGGAAACAGAAGAGGGTTCCCCTCCCACGAGGAAAAGAAAGCACGTGTGTGAGGCCTTCCTACAGGCTGGGCCTGGCGGCCGAGCTGCTCCCCTGCAGGAGTGAGACAAGCCGGGTGGTTGTCATGGGTTCGACGGGGGGGTGGGGGGGCTCCCTGCAGCCACGCCACGGGCCGATGGCACTCAAGGGACACACATGGGTGCAAATCACCCAACGGGGGACCAGCCCTCCCGCCCTTGCCCACCTGGTCTGCTGCCAAGTGGGGCTGGGGGGTCCGAAGCTGGCAGTGGGTGAGCATCGGGGCAGTGGGAGCAAAGCTGGGGCCACCCCAGTGAGGAATGATGGGAGACACGTAACGGGGGCACTCAGAGCTTCAGATGGCAAGTGGGGAGGTAGGTCTCCCCTCGACAGCTCGTCCTGCCTCTTGGGTCTTGCCCCTGGCCCTGACCCGGTGCCCTGCGTCCTGTAACCCCCTCTCCTTCCCCTAGCTAGCTCTGTTTTCCAGAAAGTTCTATGTCCATCCGGTGTCCACTGCGAAGGATTACTTAAGGCCGGCTTTCCTTTCTCTCAGAGAAAAGGCATTTCCAGTCCCCTCTCAGGTGGAAAAGGTACGTCCCCACCTCCACCCCCCTATCCCCCCCAGAAAAGAGACTTGCATCACTTTTTCCTTCTGAACCGCATCGGCTACTGTGCGTCAGTCACGAGGATGACTTATACATAAACGACATGCAATAATGACTGATACCCATGTAGCACAGGTGGTGTGGGGGGTGTTTGGGAAGAGGGCCAGGGGCCCTTACAGCCGAAGGGACACCCTGGGAGAAGGCTGCCTCTGAAACTCTCTCCTCCGGCTCTGGCCCCTTATCCTAGGCCACTGCCACCCAACACAGAACATCAGGAAGGGAAGTCACGCATTTTATTGTCCCAACAGGGACACTTCTGAGAGTGGGAGGGGGCAGTCAGTGATGTAAGGACAGTGGGTGGCCCAAGTCACCCAGCAGGCCACCCAGCAGGTCAGCCAGCAGGTCAGCCAGCCTCTGGGGCTCAGAGAAACCTAGTTGCTGGGAAGAACCGAGTTGAACCGAACTCCTGCAATTTGCCCCGTAGTGCTGGGCACCCGGGGCTCTGGAGGGGGTTCCTACTGTAGCCCTTCAGGGGTTCCTTGATTCTCTCCTGCCAGCTTATAAGGCATCTTCAGGGCAAATACTCCTGAATCTCCATGGCCATTGCAGGACTGTTCCTGGTGCCATTTTTGCAATCCTGCAGGGTGGTGACCATCGGGTAAGGATGCCTGACAAAAAAAAAAAAATCCAGATGGGGCCCAAGAAGAACTCAATTTTCATAGCTGGGGGCAGGTGTGGCTTGGTCAATGAACCTGGGCGAGAACCTCCACTTACCACCTAAAATCCCTCCCATCTTAGAAAGACGACAAGGCAAGTCAAGACTAAGTATAGCGGGACACCTGAGTGGCGCTGTCGGTTGAGCGTCTGACCCTTGGTTTCAGCTAAGGTCCTGATCTCAGGGTCGTAGGATCGAGCCCCACGTCGGGCTCTGTGCTCAGCAGAGATTCTTTGCTTGAGATTCTCTCCCTCCCTCTCCCTCTGCCCCTCCCCACTACACATTGTCTCTCAAATAAATGAATAAATCCTTAAAAAAAAAAAAAAAAGACAGTGCAGGAGGATGGTGTGCTCCGTAAGTTCAGGGGGTAATTAGGGAAGGCTTCCTGGAGGCGACACTATAGTAGTAAGCAGAGGCTTGAAGGATGGGGAGGACATCGACCATAGGGGCAAAAGGCAGCCTAAAACACGGAAACCCTGGCAAAGACACAGAGACAGAGATTGGTGCCGCTTAATCAGGCCACCGAGCTAGCCTGTCCGGCTGGAGCACATGGTGCGTCTGAAGAGCAGCAGCAGATGCAGCCATGAGGACACATAAAGACCTTCTGACACCAGCGTCATCCAGGCCTGCGTCTCCAGCAGCTATGGAATCACCCCATCCCGCTGTGACAGTAGTGGGGGTGTGGGCGGGGGTGGCAGAAAGAAGAGGCTGGACCGAAGCTTCTCGCTCAGGCCCCCAGGTAGACACTGGGGCTGGCAGGGGCGTGGGGGGCAGAGGGACTGGCCTGGGCTGAAGCCATCCTCGACCTCTTCCCTGGCTACACCCAACCTGCCGGCTCCACACCTTCGGCCCCACCTGTAACCTGGGCCTGCACACCTGTGTTGGGTGGGGGCGGGAGCAAGTCTGCAGGAGCCCAAGCCTGCGGCCAAGCCCCAGTGGCGGCCCCAGCACCTGAGCCAACTGGTCAGCTAACCACATAGACCTCCAGACCTTCCTTCACCAAACCGTGGGTGTAAGGCCAAGGCCCTTTCTTGAACCTCGCTTCTCCCTCCTACGTCTTTCCCGCCGAGGTCACGCCGCTCCAGCCTTGCCTCCAGTTTCCAAATGCAGTGTCCCCAAAGCCAAACGAGAAATGAAATATGCTGGCAAAATGGCCCGGGTGCCGAAGTTTCCCTTGATTTCAGGGATATCTCCCCAACCTCTTGGAGCGACTTCACCCACCCCAACACCCAACCGCATTCTGGCAACACGGCCAATCTTCCCAAAGCTTTACTTTCTTTTCTTCCTTTCTTTTTTCTTTCCTTTCTTTTCTCTTTTCTTTTCTTTCTTTTCTCTTTCTTTCTTTTCTTTTCTTTTCTTTTCTTTTCTTTTCTTTTCTTTTCTTTCTTTCTCTTTCTTTTTCTTTCTTTTTTAATTTTTGCTATGGCTATTTGACTGGTTTGTATAATACTTAATTAAATGGCATAATTACAATAGCAAGTTACACGGGCATAAACAGGTTTGGGAACCAAGCCAGCTGCCTCTAGGAAAGTGTTCCACTCAGCTGCAGGCACAGACACGATGGACACTTGGGACAGCCGTCTTCCTGCCCTACCCAAGTGTCCCCCCGCTGCAGGCGTCTGTCAGGGAGAATGGAGACACTGGGCCAGCGACCCTTATCAGGAGCCCCAGGTGGAGGCTCATCCTCCAGGGACTAAGTACCCTCGGCCGTTCTGCCCCCCCCCCCGCCCGCCCCGGGCCCTCACCCCAACTCTGTTCCGGCTGCTTCCCCCCACCTTTCCCTGCCCCCAGCAGCGCTTCCTCTGGCTGCAGCAGTCCATGAAGGATCTGCAGACTAGCTGGACAGCTTTAGCGACAGGTAATAAATAGCCAAATGCACTGCCCTCCCAGAGGCCACGGGAATTCCTCACACCAATGTGAGTTTCTAATGATGTCATCTCTGGTACGTGTGGCAGGCTGGCTGGGGAGAGAGGCCAGGAGTCTGGGGAACGTCTAGGAGTCATCCCCCACTCACCCAATCTTCCTGAGGCTGAGATTTCAGACCCTGACCAGCTGAGTCACAGTAGTGCACACCCCCACCCTGAGAAGGTGGGGTCCACGGCCCCCACCTCGGCCTTTTATTCTCCATGTTCTCAAATCCCTGACATGGCATGGGATGCCACCCCCTTTTTAACCTTCCTCATCAAAGTCTTTTTCCCTGTATCCAGCCTTCCCTATATCAGGGATCACATAGAGAGCAAAAGTTCACATTCAACTTAAATGCCATCCAACCAACCAACCAACCAACCCACCAACCAGCCAACCTCAAGTGTCAGCAGCACCTACAAGTCACAGGAGAGGGAGTACTCTCCAGAGGAGAGTGGACATTTCCTATTTGGAGTCATTCGCCATTCTTTGCCCCTTCTCCTTGGCAAGAGAATTCCAATTCCCCCCTCAAATTACTCCCTGCTTCCCCCATTGACACTGTGCTTCAAGGGCAGCTGTGGTTGGCTTAAGTCAACTAGCTTAGCTCAGCAGCTTGGTCATGGTGACTGGACACATTCTATGATGCAAGATGCAAGTAGATGTTCGCTGGGGACGTCTTGGGGAGAAAGCTCCATCTTTAGAGATGTGGAGGGTGCGTGTAGGGTCTGACGCTGCTGTGGCCATCTCGTCACCATGAGCCCGAGGGCAATGCTGAGCTACAAGGAAAATGGAACTGCAGGCTTGAAGCAATGAGTTCCGAAGATCACCCTGCTTCTGGACTTCTCATTTACATTCCCCTTTAGTGTTTTTTAATTCGTCGATTTTAAAAATCAAACTAATGCCTATGCATGGCTTGAAAAAAAAAAAAAAGAAGAAGAAGTAATAAAGGGCCAACCATGAAAACCAGCGGTCCCGTTCCCAGGCCTCCCTATACCGAGTCCCGGTTCCCAGAGACCCGCTCCCAACTGCTTTAGCTCTCTTGTGCTCTGCACTGCCGCGTTCCTAAGTGACCCGCCGCTTTCCGCGTTCACCAGCTGGGGCTGCCATACCAGAATGCCGCAGATCGGGCTTAAACCATGGAGGTTTCGTTCCTGGGGCCCTGGAGGCTGGACGTCCAAGATCAGGGTGCCGAGCAGTTCGGTTCATGGTGTGAGTGGCCCTGCTTCCCAGCCTGCGGGCAGCCAGCAGCCTTCTCACTCAGTAACGGGGGCATGAGCTCTCTGCTATCTCCTCTTACAAGGTCACTGATCCTAAGGGACCCGGGCTCCATCCTAGTGACCTCACTTGACCTTCATTACTTCTTTACCTCCAATACAGCCTCACTTGGGGCCGGGAGCGTGGTTAGGGCTTCAACTATGAACTGAGCGGTGGGGGACACACTTTAC
Organism: Canis lupus familiaris; assembly: GCF_011100685.1. Lineage (NCBI taxonomy): Eukaryota > Metazoa > Chordata > Mammalia > Carnivora > Canidae > Canis > Canis lupus. Next base: position 80,442,789 of record NC_049228.1, on the reverse strand, counting down.
TTCCTGGCACACGCCACATGCCCCTATTGCTGGATTTCCCGCTTGGGGCCGTCACCAGTTAGTGCTCTGTAACGGAATCCGAGGCTTTGTCGCTCTTGGGCCACCTCTACTAAATGCCCGTTTCTGGTCTCTGCATTTCCCAACAGAGTGACGCCACCACCTTGGGTCAATCAGTCGCCAGTGCCTCCAGAGTCCCTGACTGTGCAGACAGTGCGCATGGAGGGCCTACCTGGTAATAGCTCTTCTCTTGCATAACTTACCAACCCCAGTGTTAAAAATGGTTTCCTGTGCGCCTAACACCCCACTTGGGGTTCCCCCCTCCAGCCCAGAGCTGAGCCTTCTGCCCATCGTCACCTGGGAATTCTTAATTGAGTCCCTCTCTTCCCGGCTCCTGTACCACATGGACTTCTATCGCCATCAGCGAAGTGGCCGGACACAACAGAATTTATGACCTTCCCGTTCTGGAGTTCCAAAGTCTGAAACGGGCCTCACCGGGTTAAATCAAGGGCTTGGCAGGGCTGCGTTCCCCCCAAGGATCCATCTCCTGGTCTTTTCTGGCTTCCCGAGGATGCCCACGTCCCTTAGCTCGTGGCCTTGCCTCCACCCTCAAAGCCAGCAACCTGGGAGGGCCCTCCCCACACAGCACTACTGTCACTGGCACTCCGGCCTTGTCCTTGCCCCCCCCAGCCCCCTGGTGACCACCCTCATGCTATCTGCACCCCAAATACCCTCCTGCCCATAACTTCGCATTTTCACAAGCCCTGGAGATGCGGCTGTGGACATTTTCCAGCGTCCATTCTCTTGTCTCCCACATACACCATTCGTGTCTGGGTCTAACTCCTGTGTCAATGGTCCAGATCTTCCCCGTGTAGTTTTCTGAGAAGGAGGGACATCACCCGAGACCACGCCTGTCCTAGTAACTTCCTGATAGCTTGCTCTCCTACGGCGTCTTTGCTCCCTGTTTCTGGAACCCCCTCCTGGCAGCCCTCCTGGATCGAGCCTCTAATATTCTTTTTTTTTTTTCCTCTCCTAGTTTCTATGGTGTTGTCCTCGTTCCCTACTGAGAAAGTCCCTCAGCCCTACTTTTCAAATCTCCTAACGAACTTTTAATTTCTGCTATGATACGTTTAATTTCTCAGAGTTGTTCCTTATTCTTTTAATATTCCCTTTTTACAACCCCCTGGGCTTATTTTATGGATGCACTATCTCCTCTTACTTCTCTGAGGACATTAATTACACTTTTATGGAAGTTTTCTTCTGCTCGGGTTTGACTCTACTAACTCGAGCTCTTTTTTTTTTTCCTGTGAACTTGGTTTCTTTTTGTCCCCCCTTTTTTCTCTCTTCTTCTCTGTTACAAGTTTTCCTTTAACAAATGCCAGGTGATCCTTGACCATATTAATTCTTAAGAGTGAGACACTCATAAGTTGGTGATTTCTCTTTGGGGGACTGGATAGAGTTCTGGTCATTTCTTTGGGGGACCGTATGCATACACACATGTATGTACATATGCACACATATAAACGTGAACACACAAACGTACATATATATTCCTTACACACCTACGCACATGTACGAAGTCACATGTGTATTTTCACACACACACACACACACACGCACACTCATCCAATGAATGAGGAGGCCTTTATACCTGGTGGGTCAGTCTGCCTGCAAGGGCAGCTTGTGATCATCCTGCCCGGGGAACAGGACGCTGGGCTGCAAAACAGCTGGAAGTCCCACGTCTCCAGGATGCAGTCATAAATTCTCTCATTTTGAGTAAAGTGCTCAAACTTGCTCTCAGGTGTCTCAGAGACCAGAACTTCCCTGGATCATGTCCTTTGGGAAAGCCACCCCTAAACCAAGGAGGAGAAGTTGTGGGAGGGGATCTGGGGTCTGATAAAAATTTTTGATGCAGACTTTCAAGCAAGTCATGTTTTCAAACCCATGCCTCGCCTCATCTTCGGAAGTATCTAAAATTCCTGCCTCTGGTCTATTTGAGAGTTTGAGGCAAGACCAAGATGAATGCTTCTAGAGCTTTCTTCTCACTACCCTCACTTGGGTTCCATACGTCATCTCTGCTACAACATCCATCTACTGACTGTCCAGCCTCCGTGGTCTTACTGACATCTCTCACCTGCTGTCTTCTCTTCCCTGTGCTCCCCTGTCCTGTGGAGTTGGGCTTTGCCATTTTGCCCAAGGCCATGGGTAGGGCGGATGATTAGAAAGGGGGCAGAGATAAATGTGGCCAAGTCACCATGTTTAACTGGCAGTCTCTCCTTGATCTTTGGGAGGCTCTGGCTGGGGTTTCTGGTACATGGACCAGGCTGCATCCTGCTTCACACACCACTGCATCACGGGCTCCTGGCCACAGCTTAGGGCACACTCACCAACCCTCCCTGGGCAGCTGGTTCCTGGCACTGCTCACTTTGGGGTTCCGAGGCCCCTCTCCAGGGCCAGGAGCTTCTAGTACGTTCTACTTGCTCTTGTTAATGGCTCTCTTCCTACTCCCATTGGAAGAGCTCCTCTACCCCGCTCCAGCCACGCATGATAACTGGAAGCCCCTGTCCACAGCTAGCAGGGCCTCCACATGGCAGGCATAGGGATCTTCCAAGAGTCTCTACTGAGTGGATGGGTCAGGAAGAGCCATCAAAGAAGCCCTAGAGGCACATGTGACAAAATCACCCACATCTCCCTTTCAGGTTCACATGTCAGGTAGTCCTCCCCAGACACATTTTGGGACCACACTACACACACAGTCCTGGTGAGCTGGAGAGCGGCCCCATGAGGTCAATGGTCATAGTGGAGGCTGTACCTGTGCCAGATGAAGGGGGCAGATCTAAGCCTGCCCTAAAGGGACAGGCTCATCCATACCCCACCACATCAACCACCAGCAGGGTGGCCACAGGCACTTGGTATAAGATCTGGAACCAGGGGCCGGTTTTTGGCCTACTACTACAGCTTTCATATAAATAATATTAATATCCACAGAGTCACTAGGCTAGAGTCTTCCTGCAGAAAGATGCCCGTTAGTAGGAAAAGGATCCTGTGATCAGAAACACTCTGCCTTCACAAAAGCATGGGCCAGAGGTGGCATCAGCCTCGCTCTCATCCCCTCTCAGCCTCCGTCCAATAGCAAAGTCTAAATCACAGCCCTGTGGTCTAACTGGCCTTGGGGGCAGGTAAATAAGTGGGTGGGCTCCTTGTAGGGCAGCTGACATCCAGCATAGGGGAGAGGCCGGGGGAGGCTGCCCATGCCTCAGGGTGGGTGCAGATGCGGACATGCCCAGAGCAGGACAGGCTGTGCACCTGTGCAGGTGAACTCAGCTCCCCTACACCAGGGGATCTGAACAGCCTAACACCTCGGGTCCCACCTCCACCCCCTAGAGGCTTTGTTGTTGAAGTACATCGTTTTCACGAAGCAGACCACTCCCTCTCCAAGGGGCCCCCTTCTCCCCAGGGTGCACGATCTCTGCTCCTCAGAGATTCAGATGCTCAACACTGGGCATGCTCAAAAGGACAGTCACCTCTTTTTCAATGAATTTTTTTTTTTAAACAAAGACGATAAAGGAAATCCCCACCCTCTCCCAATAGCCATGCCTTGGTGCCTCGAAGCACATTCACAAAATAAAAATCCAGGGGACTGGCAGGCCACTGAGGGGATTGTTCTGCATCCTAATAAACTGGACCAAATCTCCTCTGTTGGCCGTTCCCACGATGCTGTTACCTCAGATCCATCCCCGTCCATGCCCTGACAAGCCCGTGATGGAGCCCCGGTGACTCACAACTTTGGGTTTTCGATGCATCTTCTTTGTGCCCCTTTCTGGAACCCTGCCCCTCCTCCCACCCACCCTCTAGTTGCTCTGTCTTTCCTCGGCCCCTTCCTTCCATCTTTTCCAGAGTCACCTTCTTTGTCCTGGCCCCCAAGCATCTCTTTCTTTAAAAAATTCATTATGTAATAGTATAGACATATGAAAAGGCATAAAAATAATTTAACAAACACCGGTGTGCCCCCCACCCCACCCAGCTGTGTGGATAAAAGGCAGCTCTTCCTCATTCTGGGCCCCAGGCCTTCACTGGCACCAGAGTTCCTAGCAGCCTTTGTTCCATTTTTCCTTGGAAAAAGCCCAGGCTGCTGCAGAAATCCAAGGCATACCCAGCTGTCACCTAGGCTCTCTGTATTAATTCCATCTCTAGCTTTCATGGGTGCAGCTCTCCCACCCCCCAGGCTGTCCTCATCCTTTGTGACTTGTCTGTGTCCCTATCCCAAGGGGAGGGGCTTGCCTACTTAGAAGTCTCCAGCAGGTCAGTGGAGAGCTGAGAGTTGGCACAGGGACTTTCACTGGTGGGGGGGAGAGGGGGACACCCCAGGGCGGGACCACGTGCTTCCTCCCCATACCCCTTCCTTTGTGCATCAGGGATGGGGTGCAGGAGCTGGGGAAGAGGTGGGACAGGGGGACAATCTGCCTTCCGTGGTCTTGCATTGTCTTGGGAATAGTGCATGCAGAGGCAGCCCAAAGCCAGGTGGGGGTAGGCTGGAATCAAGGGGCCGCAGCGAGCAGAGGTATCTGCCTGTGTGGTGAGAACGGTGGGCGCTGAGGCTGGGGAGGCTGGGAAAGATTGCAGTCAGCACTCTGAGATGCTGTGGGGGTGTGAGATTGAGAGAGACAAAGGGAAGCTGAACCTTCCAGGTGAGAGGAGAATTAGCGAGGGTTGGGGGTGGGGGTAAGAGTGGTACAGAGAAAGGGAGCCCAGTCAGGCTGGAAAGGAGGCAGGGTGAGCCAGCTCCCCAGACTCAGGTGACGGTGGGCTGGGGGGTGGGTGTTGATGCTGAGAAGTTAGGGCACCCCACCCCGGTCAGGCCTGCCTTTGTCCTCAACTCCGATTTCAAGGAGGATACATGTGTTTGTCACTGCTTCCCAGCCCTCCCCGCCCCCGCTCCTGCCACACAGCCCCCTGGAAGGACGCAGAAGGGCAGAGCCAACTATCGACCATGTTGCTGACATTGGCCCAGCCTGAGCAGAGGGTGTCACTGGACACCATCTCACCTGCAGCCTGCCCCAGGAGACAGGGGTGCCCACATAGCTAGGACAGGGGGACACTGCTTAGTGTCCCACATGCTTAGTACCCACTGCCCCAGGCAGGGGTGAGGTTCAAGGAGGAGGTGCGCACCTCACTTCAGGAATCTCCAGGCTGGAGCTCACCACCACCGCCCCAGCCGTGCTCCTCAGCTTGTCCTCCACCTCGCCACCTGCCCCGGCCCCTCACCCGCATGCCCATGGTCCAGCACGATGGTCAGGCCCTGGAGTGTTAGGGCACAGATGTCTGGCTTTGGTCCTATCTTCCTCTGCCTTATGAGTCTTCACTCCTTCTGTGCCCAGGGCCCTCATCTGCTGCCTCCATCTGCCTTCACCTTCCTAGCAAAGTTCATAGTCCGTTTGCTGAGGTCTAAGTGGCTGAAAACAATACAGAGGGTGTCTCCTAAGGTGGTTACAATTCAATGGAGTCAAAGTCCTAACTCAAAGTGGTTTCTCAGGCAGCACCACTGGAACCACACAAGCCAGGGACCACATACTTCACCAATGCTGGACGTGGAGGGCTCCTCTGGGAGCTCTTGGCTTAAAACCCACCCCACTTAGGGAAGCCTGAAGCTGCTAAGAAGAAAATAGCAGTTTGGGTCCATTTTAAGAATGCTCCAAGATATGGAAGAATGGACTTTCTCATCTCCTCCTGATTCTAGAAACATTGTCTAGAGTAGCCAACAGCAGGGACTCAGCTCTGTGAAGCTGTGACCACCTCCAGGTTGAATCTTTGAGGACCACCTCCCCTCTGGAGCTGCAGCAGTAGCCTCCTCCTCTGCCCCACAGTCTGGGTTGGGTGTTCCTGTGGCCTCTGGCTTAGATCTGGCACAGAACTCATCCCTTCATCTTATCAATCATTTCTGAAGGCAGGAGTTGGGTCTTACTCATCCTTATATCCCCAGCATCAGCCACAGGACGGGGGCTCCGTAACTGCTACATAAAGAAGGACCATCCTCCAAGTGGTCTTTGCATCACCACGTTGAGAGGAGTAGAGCCTCTATGGAAGGCGGTCTTCACTACCCAAGGTTTCTCTAGTAATTTTTCAGTGACAGCTGTAAGCCATCCTTGACCATTCTACATGGGTCTCTGAGCCAGGCCAGATGTCCCAATCTGTTAGTTAATGTGAAGCCCCCCTCACCCACTTGGTAGATGAGAGGCTACCTCATGGTCCCCACCCACTCTCTCCACTCTCACCTCTCCAAGGTGCCCAGCCTTTGCAACCTTTCCACTTCCGATGTATACCCAGATCTCTCCTCTGGGGAGAGGCTGCTCTGGCAAGAGTTCCCCACAGAACAGCAGACACACTGGGAAGCTGGCCTCCTCCCTCACCACCCACTCTACTGTTCCCCTACCCACGCTCTGACTCAAGACCCACCACCCCCTTGAGCCTTCCCAATACTCAACTCACACTGGTCTTTCTAGCTAAATATGCTAGAAAATACTAGATATACTAGTTCTTACTATTCCTACTGCTTCTTTGGACACTGGCCATGAACGCTCCCTTCTAGATTATGTCTAAGTTAGACCCTCAGAGCTGGATGGCACTATAGAGAATGTCTAAGTCCCTCTTATAATTGCACTGGGAGCAAGGCCCATGGAGAGTGGGAAGGCACATGTTGGAAGGCTTCAAGATCATTGGTGATAGAACCAGAACTTCTTTTTTTTTTTTTTTTTTTTTTTAGAACCAGAACTTCAATTAAGGTCTCCTGACCTCAATTTAGGGACCCCTCCTCTTTGGGTAGCTTGGGCAATAACTTCTTACCTATAGCACAATCCTGGAAGATAAAGACTGTACTGTGTACCTTGCATTATCCCAAATTGAGGGCCGAGCAAAGAGTTGCCCAGATTAGGACTTTGGTGCATATTTGGTGATTAGTTGTGTTATGTGTTCCAAGGCCTAAAATAACCTCCTCACATCCATTCCTCAGTGCCACTGCCACCCTTTCTGCCAACACAGCCCATTCCAAGCCAGAGCCTCCCACAGAAACCCAGCTGAGATCCCTTGGGGGGGGGGGCGCGGTGAAGGGTGGTGTAAATTTCCTTTCCTCCAGGCCCACTGGTGATTTTTGTTTGGTCTGCTGCTTCAATTCTCTTAGCCATTAAGCAAAGAGGTAAATGCCCATTTTAATGCCAGCAAGGGACTATAAATAATAAAACAGCAAACCAGCTTGAGAGTAGGTGGGAAACAAGCTGGAGAGGGTTTATGCCTACCCAGGGACCAGTGGTCAGGGTCCCCAAGGTCCCCAGAACATGCCTCTTTCCCCACCTCCTGCGATGGGAAGACTCTTAGGACAGCCAGTGAATATTTATAGAAGCACAGTATTCTGCAGAAAGGGCTGGAGGTGTCCTCCTCCAGCTACTTTACCATTTGGTAAGACATAAAATAGTAAATGGAGTTAGCAAAGTTGCTGGATACATAGTCGATAATCAAAAATCAATTGTATTTTCTCTAGACTAACAACAAATGAATGAAAGACCAAAAAGATTTTCAATAGTACTTAAATAGCAACCAAATAAATAAAATACCTAAGAAAGAAATCCAATAAAATATAGTACAACCTCTATACTAAGAATATAAAACAATGCTGAGAGAAATCAAAGACTTAAATGAGTGGAAGTACTATGTTCATAGATTGAAAGAACCAACAGGATTTGTCTGTTTTCTCCAATGTGATTTAAAGATTCGATGCAAGTGCAGCAAATTTAGTCATGTGCCTGTGTGTGTATGCAACCCTGAGTGACTCAAAAATTATATGGAAATTGAAAGGATCTATAATAGCTGAGACAATAATGAAAAACAAAGCTAGAAAATTCACACTACTGCATATCAGACCATAAAGTTTCAGTAATAAGACAGAGTGGTATGGGTACAAGGATAGTAAGCCAATGAACAGATTCCAGAAGCAGACACGCTCATGTGGAGTCACTTATGACAATGGCTCCACCACAATTCAGTGTGAAAAAATGGTGTTTACAATAATATCACTGAGTCACCTGGATACCTGTATCAAAAATAGAAACCTCTGGGATGCCTGGGTGGCTCAGCAGTTGGGCGTCTGCCTTCAGCTCAGGGTGAGATCCTAGGGTCCAGGTACTTAGTCCTGCATCAGACTCCGCACAGGGAGCCTGCTTCTCCCTCTGCCTATGTCTCTGCCTCTCTCCGTGTGTCTCTCATGAATAAATAAATCTTTAAAAAATATATAAACCTTTATCTCCTCTTCACACTGAACAAAAATTAATTTGAGGTGGATTATACACCTAAACATGAAAGGTCAACAACAGAGCTACAAAAAGAAAACATAGAAGAATACATCTTCATGACCTTGGGTAGGCAAAGAGTTTCTCTAGACAAGGCAGGAAAGCGACTAACCAAAGCTGAAAAAACCAACAAACTAGGCACAATAAAAATTAAGAACATCTGCTAATAAAAAAAACACCATTAAGGAATAAAAAGGAAACCCTTACAAGAGTAGTTATATGAGAGAGAACTGATGTTCAGAATACACACACACACACACACACACACACACAAAACCCTGTAAATACGAAAAAGAGAGACATATCAATTAAAAAATGGGAAAATATTTGAAGAAATACTTTACAAAAGAGGCTTTCAAAATGGTCAAGAGACATAAAACCATTCAAACACAAAAATAAGACCATAGTGACATATCACTATACCATTCGGAATGGCTAAAATAAAAACATGAACTAGTAGGAATGTACAGCTACACAATTATGTACTTCAAAAAAGTGGTTGGCGATACCTATGAAAAATAAATATACACATGTCCTAGGACCTAGAAAATCCACTTCTAGGTATATACCCAATGGAAATAGTGTTTATATGCACCAAAGGACATCAACAAGAATGTTCATAGACTTTATTGTCAAAATGTTCTCTAGAAGAGACCCAAATGTTCACCAACAATAGAATGGGTAAATGAATTATGGTATAGTCCCACCATGAATACGACACAGCAACAAAAAGAAATGACCTGGCATAGTCTCCAAAATGGAGATCACACGGATATCATGCCAAGTGAAATACGAAAGGAGTGAATAGGGCACAATTCCATTTATATGAGTTCAGAAGAGTAAAATTGTCGTATGATAATAGAAATCGGGGTAGTAGTTCTGTGTCAGAGGGGTGCGCATCAGAAGGAGACAAGAAGCAACCATCTGGAGGTTGGGATGCTCTAAAACATGGTCGTGGTTGGAATAAAAGGGTGTTTGCCTATGTAAAAATTCTTCAAGCTGTACATTTTAGGGTTGGGCCCCTTACCAAGAAGGTAGGGATGGAGGCCTGGAGAGGGAGCAGAAGAGGGAGGGTAGGACTATAATGGGAAGGCAGGAGAAGAACAAGGTAGTACCAGTCAGGGTATGTAACTGACTTTGTATGTAAGCTGGCTTTGGGCGACCTTCCTGGTACCCAGGAGCCTTGGGGGACTGAGCAGTATTCCGGTAAAAGGGCTAATGCATCAAGGGTCAGTCCCAAGGATAAAAAGGCACTTTTCACCAGCACTTAGTCCACTTTACAAGATAAGTAAACACCAGTGGCTTTGGGCAGGGGGAGTCCTCAGGTGCGGCTGCCACGTGGCACTGGGGATGGCAGAGGCTGGTAGCAGGCCCTGGATCGTGGCAAGTGTGGCTCTAGAGGAAATTCATAAAATGAGTTTTCTCTCCTTCCTTTTTAAAAAACCCCAATCTGCAAACTCACTTCGTTCTAACTTCTACTCATTCCCCAAGAGAGAAAGAAGAGAAAATATCTTAGTTGGCACTGAGCCTGGAGCCTAACCCAGATAAGAGAGATGTCGCTTTAGGTTGTATTTAATTCCTGCAGGCCCCTTAATGTCTCCACCCACCAAGTGTGGAATTTGTCCCCTGCCCCAGGAGGGCTTTGTCAGCACTTCTTGTTCATCCTGTCCTGATCTGGAAGCCCTTGGAAACCCACAGCAGACCCTTGGTGGCAGAAGGATGGCCTAGGTGTGCCACTTCCTTATTTGCTCCTCCTTACTGCCACATAGTGTGTGATTTATTGATATTTGTTTGCTTTTAGCCATCCGGCAATCTGGTTTTATCCCCCACCCCAGCCCAGTCACTTCTATTAGGGTGGCTCTGGAAGTCTGTTATTTGGATTTGCTCTCCATCTGTCCTGCGCTCAGTGTTGCTGTTCTCCATGTTAAACTGTTTAAAAATAAAGTCGAAAAAGCAACAACTAAATAGATGACAGCATGGCAAAAACAGCAGCTGTTGCCCATAAGGCAAAATAGAAAATATTCCCCTGGATATATTTATATAGAGATGGATATTACAGAGTAAGAGAGAAAAGAAAGAGGTCTCATTCAATGCAATATTGTTTAACCCTCTCTGATGCCGAGGAGGCGATGGGTGTTTCATGCTGGCACCTGTTACTCAGTTCTCGGGCTCAAAATGTGAATGCATGGAGTCTAAAGAGTCTGAAGAGGCAGCTGGTGTCTGGAAACGTCCATGAGATGAGTGTTTGCATTCTGACACCAGGTACAAGCCAGAGCCAAATCAAATTAACAAGTCCAGACACTGGAGGGATAAAACAAAGAATTTCATATGAATTCGGCCCTTGACAAATGTAACATTTGGTTGAGTTAGCATGACACAATCTTACCGATCATTTCATTTAAAAATCTAAGTCATATCCACCAAAAGCAAGTGACCACACACACACACACACACACACACACACACAAACACACACACAAACAAAAACAAAAAATGGACTTCAATAGACATCATCAAGAGACTGAAAAGACAAACCACAGAATGGGAGAAAACATCCGCAAATCATATACCTGCTAAGGAACTTTTGTCTAGTACATATAGACATCTTAGATCTCAAAAAAAACCCCACAATTTTTTAAACCTGGTCAAAATATTTGAATAGATAATTGAAAGAAGAGACACACACAGCCAATAAGCACAGGAAAACATGAAAACAGGAAACATGCTCAATATCATTACCCACCAGAGAAACGCAAATCAAAACCACAACAAAACACGACTTTGCACCTATTAGGATGTCTAGAATCAAGAAGTCAACTAATAACCAACATCGGTGAGGCTTTGGAGAAATTGGAGCCCTCTTGCACTGCTGGTGGGAATGCAAAATGGTGCGGCCACTTTGGAAAACATTCGGCCCGTTCCTCGAAAGGCCACATGCAGAGTTACCATACGATCCAGCAATTCTACCCCTAAGCATCTACCCAAATGAAATTAAAATAGAGGTTCACACCCAAGCTGGTACACGACTATCTACAACAGCATTCTTCAAAATAGTCAAATGCCGTCAGCTGATGAAGGATAAATAAGACGTAGTATATCTCTACAGTAGAATATGATCCAACCATAAAAAGGAATGAAGTTTTAATACATGCTACCATGTGAATGGACCCTGAAAATCTCATGCAAAGTAAAAGAAGCCAGCGTCACAAGAGACCACATATTCCCTGATTCCATTGACATGAAATGTCCAGATAGATACTCCAAATGATTGCTGGGCGCTGGTAGAGGGAAGCGACAGCTTGTGGGTGCAGGTATCTTTCTGGGGGCAATGAAATGTTTTGGAATGGAATAGTGGTGATGATCGCAAACCTTGTGAATGTACTAAACACCATGGAATTATGTTTTAAGGTGAGTGAATCACATGATATATGAATGCTGTCTCAATTAAGCTGTTCTTTAAAAATCCATAAAGTTTGCAAGGAGAAGTAAAAGACCCAGAATAGCCAACGAAATCTCAAAGGAGAACAAGAGGAGGACTGGCAGTTCCTGACTTTCCAGACTTACTATAAAGCTATCATAATCAAGACAGTGTGGTACTGGTGAAAGAACAGAGAAATAGAAATCTTTGCTCTGTGAAATACAATTTCAAGAGAAGACCAGCCACAGGCTGGGAGAAAATATTTGCAAAAGCCGCATGTGATAAAGGACAAGTATTCTCAAGATATACAAAGAACTCTTAAAACTCAATAATAAGAAAATAAGCCGCCTGATTAAAAAAAAAAAATAGCAACAGACCTGAAACAGATACCTCACCAAAGAAGATAGAGATGACAAGTAAGCACATGAAAAGATATTCAGCATCATGTGTCATTAGAGAATTGCAAATTAAAACAAGATGCCACCATACACTTTTTAGAATGGCAAAGTCCAAAACCCTGACAGACCCCAATGCTGATGAGGATGTGGGGCAACAGGAGCTCACATTTATTGCTGGTGGGAAAGCGAAATGGTGCAGCCGCTCCGGAAGATGGTTCGGCAGTTCCCTACAAAACCAAAAATACTCCTACCATATGATCCAGCGATCGATTGTGTTCTTTGATGTCTATCCAAATGAGTTGAAAACTTATGTCCACATAAAAACCTGCACAAGAATGTTCATGGCGGTTTTATCCAAAATTTGCCAAAACTTGGAGGCCACCAAGATGTCCCTCAACAGGTGGGGGGATAAATAAACTGGGTCCATCCAGACAACGGAATATAATTCAGCACTAAAAAGAAAGGAGCTACCAAGTCAGGAAAAGACATGGATATTAAATGCATATGACAAGTGAAAGAAGCCAATCTGAAAGGCTGCATACTGTAGGATTCCAACCATATGATGTCCTGGAAAAGCAAAACTTTGGAGACAGTAAAAAAAAACCCCAAAACAATACTAGTGGTTGCCAGGGTTAGGCCGAGGGATGGATGAGTAGAGAGAGCACAGAGGATTTTTTTTATGGCAGTCAAATATTACTGTGTAGTATTAATGGATACAAGTGTCCAAACCTGTAAGATGTATATATCAAGAGCCAGTCCTGATGCGAACTGTGGACTTCGGGTGTTAATGATGCATCAATGGAGGTGCACTGGTTGTAACAAATGTACCCTCTGGTGGGAAATGATGATGATGGGGGAGGCTGCGTGGTGTGTGTGTGTCCATGCGTGTAGAGACTACGAGTCTATAGGAATGCTGTACGTCCTGCTCAGTTTTGCTATGAACCCAAAGCTCCTCTTAAAAATCAAGTTTATTAATTAATAAAAACAAAACAAAACAAAAACAAAACAAAAAAAAACCTGAGCCAAGAGAAGAGATGGGACAAGTTCATGCTTGATTCGTTTCTGAGTGGCTGGTCTGGTAGTGAGTAAGGCCAGAAGGTTAGAGCAGAGAGGGCATCTGTCCCAGACCAAGGAGAAGATGGGGTGGAAGTAAGAAAGGAGAGTTCACCTAGGTTTGGGACAGGAGAATACAGGCCAAGTTCAGGGTGTCACAAGTGCTCCTCTCTGCCCCCACAGGTCGGACCATCACCAAAGCCGATGAAGTCCAAGTCCAGCCAGGCACAGGGGCTGGCCCCAACACACAGAGGAGGGCCCCCCCTGCTAGCCAGTGGGAGAAGCAGTGCTCTCCAGCTCCCCCCGCGTTACCCACTCAGCTGCTTTCTCATCCCGAGAGGATCCAATATTCCCTTCACCAGAGATAATGTCCCCCTCTCACATGAAATAACCCAGTCCCAAGGATGAGGGGCTTAGCCTGACTTTGACTCACTGAATGTCAGCTGCTCTTCAAAGTGGCCCAAACGCAGCATGAATGAGACAGACAAGTGGCCTCGAACCTTTCAAGCAGGAGGAAAGAGACAATGAAGGACACGGTGGAAGTGTGGAGTGCTCCGTGGGGAGTGCTCTGCAAAGAGCCTACGCAGAGTGGTCCTGAGCTGGACCGGCGGTCAGGGAAGGACCAGGGCACATCGGAGTGGAGACCCGAACACTGAGGATTGAGCAGCCTACATACAAGACCAGAACACGATTGCATGAGTGGGAGCAGCTCCCGCAAAGACTTTTCTGGAAGGAGGGAACGAGGCTGCTGTGTCGGAGGAACGGAAAGCAGACCTGGGCAGCTTCAGCCCTAAACACAACCCTAAGTGCATTGTTGTCCAGCTTTTTCCATCTCCGGGGCCTTGTTTTTTTTTTTTTTTTAAGATTTTATTTATTCATTCATGAGAGACACACAGAGGCAGAGACACAGGCAGAGGGAGAAGCAGGCTCCATGCAGGGAGCCCGATGTGGAACTCGATCCCGGGACTCCAGGTTCACACCCTGGGCCGAAGGCAGGTGTCAAACCACTGAGCCACCCAGGGTTCCCCCGGGGCCTTGGTTTTTGACCACATGGTTGCCTCTACTTTGGTTTCTCAGGCTCAGGCCCCCAGTGCCAGGAAAGTACCTGGACCCAGAGGGCCTGCTGCAGGAGAAGCATGCGTGGGGGTCCTGGCCCTCCTGGGTGATGCTTGCTCAGGCTGACCGGGACGCCCTAGCTGGTGTGAGCAGGACCCGCCCTTGCCTGCACTTCCTCGTCTTCGAGGGCCTGTCCCGTGGGCACTGGGAACAAACGGCTCTGACTGGCCAGCCTCCTGCTGACATCTCCTTGTTCGTTGGCGCCTCGTGACCCTTGATGCAAACGGAGCACACACCAAACAGATACCACATCTGAAAACCAAGCTGCTAAATTTTAGACGAGAGCAGGGAACACAGGGCCCTGAAAGCAGAAGCTTTAAGCCACGTGTGTGCACTCTCTTGTGGGTGCAATTTTGGGGCCGGGATGGGAACTGGCACCAAAACCAGGAAGAGCAGCTAATGAGCCATGTCAGGGCACAGGAGCCCCATCCCGGGCTGAGCTTCCCAGGGGTGGGTGGCCCCACGCAGCTGTCAGAATGCACAGCTGGGACGACGTGAGTGGCAGAGGAAGGACCAGGTGAGTCAAGAGGTACTGCCTTCTTCTCAGACACACGTCAGCCCGTTGGTCAGGGACAGTGGACGTCGCATGCGGGCATGGGCTGGGCGGGAGAGCCACTGCACAGCGGCCACCTGGAAAGCCCAGTGGCTTCTTTTCCTCTAAGTTCTTGTTTTTTTTGTTTTTCGTTTTTTTATTATTATTATTATTATTGTGGTAAAATATAGGTGACATCAGATTGACCACGTTAACCATTTTTAAGGGTACAGCCTGATGCCATTAGGCACATCCGCACTACTCTGCGGCCATCACCACCATCCACCTCCAGAAGTTTTTCATCTTCCCAAAGATAAACCTTGCACCCACGGACCACAAACCCCTCCTCCCCTGCGTCCTGGCGACCACCATTCCACTCTCTGTCTCTGTGATTTTGACATCTCCAGATACCTACGTAAGGGGAAGCATGCAATACGTGTCCTTTCGTGACTGCCTATTTCACTCAGTGTAATGTTGTCAGAGTTCATCCATGGTGGAGCACGTGTCACAAATTCTTTCCTCTTTTTTTTTTTTTTTTACATTTTTATTTATTTATGATAGTCACAGAGAGAGAGAGAGAGAGGCAGAGACACAGGCATAGGGAGAAGCAGGCTCCATGCACCGGGAGCCCGACGTGGGATTCGATCCCGGGTCTCCAGGATCGCGCCCTGGGCCAAAGGCAGGTGCCAAACCGCTGCGCCACCCAGGGATCCCAACTTCTTTCCTCTTTAAGGCTGAAGAATATTCCATTGTTCACATAGACCACTTTTTGTTTATCCAGCCATCCACTCATGGACCCCTGGGTGCTCCCACCTTGAGCCCATTGTGAATCACGCCACCATGAGCAGTGTTTGCGCAAGTAGCTCAAGTGCCCGCTCTCGCTCCTTTCGGGAATCTACCCAGGAGGGGAACTGCTGGATCGCATGGTCTCCATGTTTATTTTTACTTATCCTGCCCGGCCTGTACTCGTGTTTTAAAAACTCAGAACGCAAAAAAAAAAAAAAAAAAAAAAAACAACAACAACAACAAAAAAAAAAAAACAAAAAAAAAAACCAAAACACTCAGAACGCCACCAGTCCATCTTTCTTGTGTGTTGAGGTGGATATGGGATAAAATGCTAAATAAATGCCCTCTTAGATCTGGGTGAAAAAGACCCGTCCCGATAATCCTGCTTAAGGAACCCAGCTTATCACCATCAGTCAGTCCACACTCGCAGACTCGCAGACCCCCGCCCCCCGCCGCCCGGACCCCAGCCCAGTGCACGGTCTCCACACTGGAGGGAGTTAGTCCGCCAGCACGGGGGTGGGGGGCTCACCGTCTCAGCAGGCCCGTGCCTGCCTGCACCATGGGCAGCTCTGATGGCTTTTAAGCCCTTTCCTGTGCTGAAGAGAAATCTATTTTGCCAGACAGCCAGTTTAAGGAGGGAGAGCTAGCTGTTCTGTGGATTTGCTTGGCATGAGTGAAACCAGAGGGAGTAGAGATTGCTGCCCCGGGCTCCTCTCACAGTCTTGCCTTGGAGAGACTGATGGGGGGGGGGGGGGGAGAGACAGAGAGACAGAGAGAGAGAGAGAGAGAGAGAGAGCGAGCTGATGGAAATGAAGTTATGTAACCACACTGAGCTGCTCAGGACCGAGCATGGGAGCCACGCGCCAGTGAGCCAACTCCATCAGCGATGGGCACTGAGGGGACAAAGAGGCAGGTGGCTGGTGGCACTCACTCCCTGGGGGCCGGACGGTGTAAGAAAGCAGGCCTCCAGGCCTTGGGCCCGTTTTCCAGAATGAGCAGAAATCCTTTCCTCCTGGCTTCCTGAGCGGACTTCTCAGTCACAAGCAGGGTCATTCTGTTTTTTTTTGTTGTTGTTGTTGTTTTGTTTTTTAAGATTTTATTTATTTGAGAGGGAGGGAGAGAGAAAATGAGCTGCAGGGAGGGGCAGAGAGAGAGAGAGGGAGAAGCAGACTCTCTGCTAATCAGGGAGCCCAATGCAGGACTCAATCCCAGGACCCCGGGATCACGACCTGAGCCGAAGGCAGACACTCACTGAGCCCCCCCAGGAGCCCCTGGAAGCTGGTCATTCTAAATGTCCTCTCCTCAGTTCCACCTTCATCCACCCTGAGCCTGCAGAGCACAGCTCCCGACATCAGTGGAATCCAGGCCTCGTCTCCATCCCATCACCCCCTCTGCCATTAGACCTTCACCATCTCTACTGGGTTGAATTTTGTCTCCCCGCCCCAAATTCACATGTTGAAGTCCTAACCCCCCAGGGCTGGCGAATGTGACCTTATTGGAAGATAGGGCCATGGCACCACCTGCAGAAATAGTCTTAAGACACAGATCTGATGCTCAAACCGCACGGGGGCCTCTCCTACCACAGAAGCAGAGACCATGTCAAAGCCAGTCTACCTGTCACCCACTCTGGGCTCCTCCCCGACCTCTGCACTGCGCACTGCCCACCGCAACCACACCGGAGTCCTCGCAGTTGTCTGCGGCGGCCACACCGTCCCTCACGCGCCTCTCAGCCTCGGCTGGCCATCCTTGTCCACCCGCAGAGACCCATTCCACCCTGGGAGGCTTCCCCAAAGGCCCTGGCACCCTCTCGAGGGGCACTCACGCTGCCTCCGCTGTGCCTGCCCCTCACGGTGCTGACCCACTGCCCTGTCCACCGATCATCTGGAAGCTTCTGCCTCCTGGCCAGGGCTGTAGTCCAGCTGGGGGTTGGTAGCCCCAGGAAGACTTCTGTGGGAATTCCTGCCCCTCCTCGGGGCCCTGGCAACCTCCGCCCTTCCCTCGGGTGCCCAGCCGGTGGCAGCTGCCTGGGCAGAAGCCCGCCTGGGTGCCAGGAGCGAAGGACCCTCCGTGACAGGCAGCGCTCCGCAGGACACCTAGAGACCCACCCCGAGGGCTCCGTCTCACCCGTCAGGCCCCTGACACGGAGCGCACACACCTCACCCCATCCCTGGGGCTCGCTCTGTCACTAGCCGCCCTCTCCCACGTAACAGCCCCGGCCGCTAAGCCCTCTCCATCCATGTCCCTTTCGGCCCTCACGCTGGGGACTGGGGTGCAGGGAGGAGACGCCGATGGTCTCCAGATGAGCGATGAGCCCCGCACAGGACGGCGAGCCTTTCTAGTTACGCCTGCAAGCAATGGAACACCGCGCGCTAATCATACTTCAGGGTTAAAGATTCTGATTCTCTATGTCACAGATGCCACAGCAAGAGCGCAAGGCTGAGGTCTGCCCTCCCTGCACCCGCCGCACACACTGCCGCTCCCACCTCCACCTCCCGGCAAAATCCAGCCTCGCCAGCGGGAGGAAATGAGGATGACGGTGACCGCGACACTAATGTGTGTGGAGAGCAGGCGACAACGCACAGAGCCTCAGGATGAGCATCTGCACGCAGTGGTTCACTCCTTCCTCCCGCCTCCCAGTGAGGCGGCCACTGCCATCACGTCCCTGACCCCCCAGCCCAGATGAGGATGCTGTGGGCGGGCGCAGGGTCTCAGCACCCCTCCCAGGCCACACAGCCTGCAAGCGGGACGGACAGGGAGGCCCAGGCGGCCAGCTCTGCTCCATGCAGCTGTCCACACCCGGGACCGATGGCGATGACGGCCTACTCAGGGACTGCACTCTTTAAAAAAAGATTTTATTTATTTCTTTGAAAGAGAGTGAGCAAGATTGAGAGAGCAAGAGAGAGAGAGCAAGGAGGAGCAGGGGGTTGGGGGGACAGAGGACGAAGGATAAGCACTCTCTGCTCCATCCCAGGGCCCTGAGATCACGACTTGAGCCCAAGCAGACACCTCTCTGACGGAGCTCCCCAGGTGCTCCTCAGGGCATGCAGCAATGCCTCCATCCCTAGGAGCACCTCAAAGGGTGGAGAGGCAGGCATGTAGCAGGATGAGGAGACAGAGATAAGGCATCTTGCACACCGCATCCCTGCTCCTCCACCATGGGTCAGGCACGGAAGCTACAGAGTGACTGGATCAGGTGCTTGTTTGGGTACCTGGTGTCAGAGCAGAGCGGGGGATGAATGGAGAGATATGCAAGCGGGGAGAGCCAGACTGAGGCCCCGTGGGGGGAGAACGGGCCCCCCAGCTTCCCAACACAGCCCCGGAAGATGGCCTGGCAGCTCGGTGGGGATGGGGGCAGTCAGCATTTGTACCACGAGTCTCAGAGCCTACAGATGTGCTGCAGAGCCTTCCTCTGCTGCGGTGAGGCCTGTGGACCCGGCAACAGGTGCTCCTGGACCAGAAGCAAAGGCCCTGCTTCACCGACTCCCATCTGGGAGACCTGCTGGAGAAGGTGCCCGGCCAGAGCCCTCCATCAGCCACCAGCCCTGGCTCCCTCTCCAGTCCAGCACGGCCTGGGTCGCTCCCGGTGGGGCACGGGTCCAGGGCAGAGAGGAGATGAATTAATGCCCATTGGCCACGTTGCCAAGGCTGGAATCCCAGGGCTGGCATCTTGCGTCTTGCGCCGGAGCCTTGAATTCGCTCAGTGACGCTGAGCTGCAGCTCAGACAGTGGTGATGCTTTAGTTCCTCCCTTCAGATGTGGGGTGAGCGAGGCTGTTCTAGGGAACTGAGGGGCATGAAACTAGATCCCAAAGTGCTGAGGGCAGACCCCACGGAGCCCCAATTTCCCCTAGAGCTGTCCTGACAGTCCCAGGAGCCCACCATCCCGACCTTCAGACTTTCACAGCCAGTCCGATCTTAAATCCAAGTTCAGAGGGTCTCTGCCCAACGTTGCAGGAAAATAAACCAAGCGTTCCCAATACTGACAGTTTAAAATTACTCAATGCCTAGTACTTTTTCTAAGCACGTTACAGGTGTTAAACCATGTAGTCTTTGGAATAATCAGAGGGAGCAAATATTTCTAAGTCTACCTTCCAGCTGAGAAAATGTGGACACAGAAAGGCAAGGCAGTGGGCCTTCCCCAGGTGGCAGGCCCTGAGTCTGGGCCTCCTGTCTCCTATCTCTGCCCCAAGCCAGTGAGCCAGTGAGCCAGTGTCCTGTGTCTTTCCTCTCTCCAGCCGCTAGCAAGCACTTCTGTGAGCCCAGGAGGCGGTTGAGGTGCAATGAAACAGGCACAGCCAGCTTCCTCTCTGCATGACCTGGGGTGGGGGATTAACTGCCCAGGTGCAGGACGCCTGCCCAGTGAGGGACCCTGGCCTCAGGCGGGAAGAAGGAGTAGAAGGAACGACTGCCTCCCATGGAGAGCAGGACTAGACCAATCGTGTCTGAGAGTCTTCCACATTTAAAAGACATTTCCGCATCTATTCTCTCCCACCAATCCTGCGGTGTAACCGAGGCAGGTGATTGAGGTGTCCTCCCCACTTCTCAGACCACAAAATCCAGGGCTGGGGAAGCTGAGGCTTTACTCAAAGCCTCTCAAGGCTGGTCCTGGCCGGGAAGCACAGCGGTGGGTAATGAATGCATGTCCCACAACCTCACACCTTCTAGGTGCCGCCTAGGGGCTTCACCCACGGTGAGTGGGGGCTGCATGGCCCCTGAGCGCGCGATTGTCCTCGCCCAGCTAGTGGGTGTTCTCCTCTGCACCCCAGTGCACAGTGGTAGCCCTCCCTCTGTCTTCAGCCACAGGAGAGCTACCCTCAGAAGAGCCCTGAGGAGGCCGCCTGGGCGAGGAGGGCTCAGACAGGTGTTTGGGAATCGCAAGGCCGCGGGATCTGTGTACGCTCCGAGAAGGGCTAGGTGCTCCTGTGTCCTGGCCAGCAGGAATGCAGCGGCCGCCCCCTGACATTTGCAGTGCTGGGCAGTTCAGAGGGCACCTGTGCAAACTTCCTCCCGTCAATTCCCAGTCGGCCCTGGCAGCAGGCACCTTTACATCCGAAACTTTGTCGGGGAGCCAGCCTGACCTGCCCTCTTGGCCAGTTCTCTAGTCACTGAGGAGGGAAGGGATCTCTCATGGTCTCACTTGCTGGGCCCCCACCAAACACTAGGAATTATCCCTAGATTTCATCCACCTATTTGCTCCTGGCTTCTCTCTCCTGCATTGCAAATGATCCCAAAGGTGCCAATGGTTGTTCACATTGTTGTTTGTTGTTATTATTACTGCCAGAAACCTACAGTTCCAGGGAGTAAGCTGATCACCTTTCAGAGTTTTGCTAATTGTTTCAGACCCTCATTAAAAACAGGAGTTCTGTTTGACCATAAAGATCTTCATGGGACCAGTCTTTGCCCTCTGGTAATTATGGAGGAAATGCGGAAATTAGAAAAAGAAAGAAGTATTAAAAAAAAAAAACAACAACAGCAAAAAGAAGCTGCTTGGAGGAGGGTCCCCCTTCCCTTCCCTTGTCCCCTTCGCTCTCAAAGTGAACCAGCAGGAGCTGAGATGGCACATCTTGATGAAGGGGACATGTGAGGGCACAACTTTTTATTCCACACATGAAGCCCAGCTCGGGCGGTTGCTGGACGAGGGAGGGCCAGCCCGTGAGCAGCAGCGGGCAGGAGGGGAACGGGGATCAAGGAGAACGCGCAGTGGCTGAGGGATGCTGGGGAGCGTATCCGGGCCTGAAAGATGCTCTGCCTCTCCTCGAATGACGAATGACGGGGTTGGGCGATGGGAGCGGGGTGCAGGTGTTCTCAGTGGCAGGGCTCCCCCTCCTGCCCCCCGGGTCCACCCAGTGGGAAGGCGGGGCCTCAGGCGGCAAAGCGGAGTGACAATCACATTAACCAACAGGCGTTTCACCCACACGCTGGCACTTCACTGCGGGGTGCCTCGGTCTGCTCCTCAGACCACGGGTGGAATGGGCCAGAAGACATCCAAGGCCCTTGGCTGCTTCTGACGCCGGGTGACTGTCGGGGCGGGCCTGGGGAGCACCCCCCTCCCCAGCCGGCTTCTGCTTGCCGTCCGCTGGCACAGGCGGCTCGGGGCCTAGCCCTGGGAGAGGGCTATGGGACTGCCGGCCTCCTGCTCGGGGCCCTGCGTCCCCACCTTCACTCAGCCCATCATCGCGGCCACCGCCCACCCGCTGACAGCAGCTGCCAAGGGGGGCGCCGTGGGAAGAGCTCCCTCTGCCCGTCCACAGCCCTTCCTTGGAGGTCAGAAGGCTCGGGGCACAAGTAAACGCAAAGATGGAGGTGGCTTCCCAGCTGAGAGGATGCTCAGCACACACGTACACACGCAGAGACCCACACCCACACGCTCGCGCATGCAGATACAGCCACCCACGCACCTGCACATACATCAGCGTCTGCACACACTCGCAGACCTACACCCCCTTTATACGTGCTCACACACACATCCTTACACACACACCCCCCACAGGCACACACACCGTCTCCCACGCACAAGCATGGGAACACTGGACACACAAGGACAGATCTTCCCTCTCCCCTCATGCCCCGCCCCCACAAAGGACCCCAGCTGGCTTTCCAGGGGCAGCCACAGAGCTCCAAACCATCTGGAAACACAGGCACAGGAGAGCGGTGCCAGGCTGGGGGTGAAGACAGCCAGGGTCAGGGCAGCGGGGAGGGATGGCGGGGTGGCCGCCGGATTCCTGTCCAAACGACGTGCTCGCTGCCCCCCAGGATGGCCCCTGTGCCCGCCGTCCCCCTGCAGTCTGCTCCACCCACTCCACTGCCCTGGCCACACCGGCACCCACACTGGTGACGTCGAAAAACAGCCACACATCTAATTTTAGTTCCAATCTTCCCTGGCTATGGTTGTGTGCTTTCTAATTATTTTATTCCCAAGATTTACCTTGATGGATAGTTATACATTTTCCAATTTACAGTACAGTATCTTGTAAAGTGCCCTTCAAAAAAAAATGCGTGGATTAGTCCATGTTGTTAATTTTGCCAATCCTAGGGAGAAATCTGCAGATAATCACCTGCCCTGGAAGTTCTGATTCAATCCTCATTTCCTTTAATACTAATAAAATGGACAGTTCATTTATAAGAAGTTCCCTAAAAGAGGGTATTGGAAAACATTATATTTCTTTTAAAGTTGTTAAAGGGCATAAATCCATTACTCAGATAGAGATCGCTTAATAATTTAATGCCTTTGGCTTGGCATTGTTCCCGGAATATTTTCACTTTATCTGTCTTTATTTTCAGGTTGGAACAAATTGAGGAATAATCAGTTCTGTTGGCGGGAATTGTCGAGGCTCCCTGGGAAGGAGCAGGGAGGGAGGGGGCGGGGGCGAGGGCTCCTGCAGCCTCCCTCCCCGGCCTTCGCCCAGAGAGCAGCAAGGCTGGCACAGGGAGCTGGGTCCAGGGCCAGCCAACCTTACCTTTGGGCCTCCAGGTGGCTGGAACGAGTCCTGCACGAACCGCCACCCCCCCCCGCCCCGCCCCGCAGGCGTGGCCTCGTTGGAAGCCGGGAGCTGCCTGGGAGGGGAGCGACCCCCCACCTCTCTTCTTCCCTCCCCCCCCATCCAGCCGGCAAGCAGGTGGGAGGGCCCCACAGACGGAGACTTTCCACAAAGAGGATTAGTTTGCATTTTCTAAATAAAATCATTTACATGATGTATTAACCCAAACCCACAATTAAAATCATTAACGTTTCTTTGTGCAGATTAGCAATAAAGAGAAACTAAGTGCAGGAATCAACATTCCTTCTTAGGGGCTCATCAAACAACTCTCCCCTGAAGAAGGCTCCGAAGCTTCACCCTGCCCACCCGCTCAGCACCTCACTAAGTGGATCCCCTCGTCAAGGACCCTCAGCTGACATGTTTAGAACTGCTGGAGGAATGTCCGCCTCAACCCACCCTGAAGCTGCAGAGGATCAGGGACCAGAGGGCGGGGGAAGCAGCCCTGGACCCAACAGGAGGATGGCTGAGCTTCAACCACCACTTTCTAACTGCATCCGGGTGTTTCCTCCTCTGTCTGTTCCTCAGTCTCCCCTTTAAAATGATGCTTCCAGTCTCTTTCCAGTTCACCAGTGCCATGGCAGGTATACCACCCTGTGGGTAGGACAGGTTTTTGGCCATTACAGGTATTCAAGACATGTTTGTTGAAAGGAATTGAAGGGACCATGCCAGACGGCACAGGTGGAGATGGGCATGGGGATGGTGGGGACATTATCACTTTCTGTGCAGGGGTGTGGGCTGTCGGTGGGCAGAGCTGAGCAGGTACTGATGCTCCAAGGGGAAAGGGCAGCCTGAGGCCAGAAGCACGGAGCCCCACTACAGAGTCCCCACCTCTATAGGGCCTGCCCATCGAGTGACCTTATCTAAACTCAGGGCATAGAGGCAGAATTCACTAGGCTGCTACAGGAAGGGGAAGCAGGGAGAGTTGATATGTAGGAGACCCATGGTTTGGCCTCCTCCCCCCAGGGACAGCAGCCACTTCCCCTGCCCAGGGGGGCACAGCTGGTGAGACCAATGGCTGCACTGATGAAAGCCCAGGGCCATTGGATGGGAAAGGGAGGCTTAGCAGTCACGTGGTGCTCCTGGTAGGGAGTCTGGGCCCAGGGAAACCTTACTACTGTCGTGGTTACCACAGTCCCGGACAATCTGTGGTGCTGGGGGCACAGCGGGCTCACCTTTATGCCTTCCAAGGTCTCTGGAGCAGTTCTAGATCTCTAGGGCTAACAAGGAACTGGCTCTCTTTACTTTCCAGTTGGGTGTCCTGGAGGGAACATACTTTAGAATGGGACAGCCAAGGGCTGGAATCCTAGCTGCAGAGTTCACCAGCCATGTGGCTTTGAACAAGTTGTTTAATCCCTGTGAGCTTTGGTTTCACACATGGAGAATGAGCAGAGCTTGACCCTGGATGGTTAGGAGGGCTCAGTGAGGTAAAGTGTGAAAATAGCCGCCATGCTACATGGAATGGAGTCCTCCGTAAAAATCACCCAGGGTAGCTGGTTAAAGATGGCCACAAATTCTTTAATGTCCTTTAATCAGGAGGTGTTTTCTAATCCCCTCCTCTTGAATATGAGCTGGTCTTGTGAACCACTCAACCAATGACATGTGGAGGAAATGCATTCGGTGACTACCAAGGAGAGATCATAGGAAGCCTTGCAGTTTCCATGTGAGTCTCCTGAGACACCTTCCTTGAGAGTCCAGAGCCACGATCTAGGAAGCACAGCTACCCATGAGATACCATTCTGGAGAGGTCACGGGCAGGCGCTGAGCCCAAACTTCCAGCTGACCTTGTTGCACTTCCCCAACTCATGTCTACCTGAAACCTGTACATGTGACCTTATTTGCAAATAGAGTCTTCTTTGCGTATGTAATCAAGTTAAGCTGAGGTCATACTGGATTAGAGTGGGCCCTAAATCCAAAATGAATGGTGAACTTATAAGAAGAGGGATATCTGGACCCAGACATACAGACACAGAGGGAAGAAAGCCACACAACGATGGAGGCAGAGATGGGATTGAAGCAGCCACAAGCCAGGTTTTTAGCCAAGGACTGCTGGCAACCACCAGAAGCTAGAAAAGGCAAGGAAGGATTCTTCCCTAGTTGCCATGAGAAAGAGCACAGACCGGCCAACACCTTGGTTTCAAACTTCTAATCTCCAGACTTTTAGAAGAGAAATTTTTGTTGGCTTAATCCACTTTCTGCTATTTTGTTACAATGACCTAGGAAACTAATACACCAGCCCAGATGCCAGACATAAGACTGAAACCATCTTAGGCTCTGCCTCTGGACCAAACCATCTGCCAGCTGAGTACCACAAAATGACCTCAGTCAATGTCACAGAGAGCAGAAACATCATCCAGCTGAGATCTGTCCAAATTCCTGACCTACAAAATCATGAGATGCAATAAAATAGGTGGTTGTTTGGAGCCATGAAGTTGTGGGTAATTAGTTTTGCAGCCATCCAGAGAAACACACAGTAGGCCCATGGCCAAACTGAAGTGAACATTCAGGTCCCCTGCCTCCCACTTAATACAGTGGGACTTTCCATTCTCCCATGCTTTCTCCCAATCTAACATTGGTTGTTATTCCTATTAGCTTCTTATGCATGTATCTCCTAAATCTTATCCCGGGATCCCAATAAAGACGTAAAATTAACTGAGGACAGGTAGATCCTATATCACCTTTGTACACCTTCATCATGACCCACCCCCTAGCTGAGTGTGCTGAGAGTGTCATAAATAAGGCAAAGTAATGAAAACAAGCAAGGCATGCAGAAGAGAATGTGACAGGGGAATAGGTCTTGAGGTAGGGGAAGCAGGGACATTGAATGGGAAAGGAAAACTCAGATGGTGAGTGGCTTTGAATATCAGGCCTGGAAGCTCAGATACAAGCACGGTAAGTGCCCTTCTCTCTCTTGGATATTCTAACAGGAAGGCCAGTGAGCTGCAAACAGCCAGTGCAATTTCACTGCCTACATTACCACCCCTGCTCTAGCTGGCTGGACACCACCTGCTTTCCCCAGCACTTGCTAATAGTTGAGGACACTTGTGAAGCACTTATCTGTACTCAGAAACCTAGCCACAACACAAGCAAATTGTTAGCAGTTTTGAAAACCAAGGTCTAGGTATTAAGAGCCATGTTGTTTTCAAATGATTTCTGGGAGAGGACCAAGGCTCATCTGCAATTCTGCATAAGGGGAAATGTTTGGTTAAATTATCTCAGCAACTGCAGGGAGATGGGAAGCTGCTTGTGGCAAAGGCCAATGGCTAAGAGGATGCAGAAATCCATTTAAGAGATCCTACCATTGCCACCTCGGAACCTCCCAACCTGGGGTTGGCCTGTCATTTCAAGATGGTGGGTCAGCTCCATCCATTATGCACCATTATCCCCACTCTACTGCTTCTAATAGCAATCTGTGCCAGTGAGAGTCTCTCCTCATGTATCAATCTCCAGAGTCATGGATCATAACACATGAGCCTCAGTGGGATGGCTTTCAGAGGTTTAAGCACTCAGAGTATCTTCCTTTCTTCTCCTCATCTCAATCCTACTCAAACTTCAAGACGCAGCAAAAATCATTTCTCCCTGGAATTCTTCTGCTACTCCACTGGTCCACAAGCAGCCTGGCTTCTGGGCTTAAAGCAGCTTACCATATGTCATATGGTAGCAAATGGTTTTATAACATCTCTATTGTCTTAGGCAATCTTTTACAACTGTTTAAATATGTTTTTAATTTCTGATTTTAGCCAAAAGTTAGATATATTGAAGGCAGAAAAAAATTGGAAAATAAATATATAAGATGAAAAGTAGGTCTCTGTCTAACCCTAATCCCCAGTCCTCTTCTCCAGAAGAAACTGCTATCTAGATCCTAGAAGGAAATCACTCCGATTAAGTTAATCCACACTTGGGTGTAAAGACCAATGTCAACTCTCCCAGAAGCCATTTAAGCACTTATCTGGATATCTATTCTCACAAATTTCAGACAGGGCCTTGGCCATGATAGGGCTTGATAAATTCCTGTTGCATAGATGTACGAACATTAAGGAAAGAGATAAACTTAGAGCTCAGGAAACTAACAAAGGAGCCACATAAAACCCTCTTTAGCCTCAGGGAACAGAGTTCATGCTCTTGTTTCACCTGGAAGAAAACTTCATAGAAGAAATACCATTTGAACTGGACCTTGAAATATGGAGAGAAGATTACCATGTGGGAAGGGAAGGAGAGAGCTTCAATTTTTTTAGCCTGACTTACCTATAGCAAAAGATGGTGGTGGGAGGGAGGAGACAAGTCCAATGAGGACAGCAGGTGAGATCTGGGAATAGTGAGGGTCAACTGTGAAATTTTAAGGTGGGATTAGATTCTGAAAGTCTTAAATAAGAGAATTTCAACTCTATCCCATTGGTAACAAAGAATCTGACAGTTCATTCATTGGGGAGTTTGATCCAGAGAACCCGCATCAGTCAAGGCCCAGGCAGAAAAGTAAAGCCCATGTGAGGTAGCTCCATGGAAGGAATTCAATATGGGGAATTCGTTATAAAAGTCTTAGAAGGACTGAAAAGACAAACAGAAGATGATGAGGCAATTCAGAGATTAGCAACAGCAGGAAGCTGTGACCACCCCGAGGGATGGAGGGGCAAGGGGAAGGTGGTGTTTGCTGGAGCTCAGCAGCTGGACCTGTGGGCTGGAATTGGAACTGAGGACTTACGAAAACCACAGCCATTGCTGGAGATGCTGCCCAAAGCAGAGTGTGGGCAAGAAATACTCTAGCTTCTCCCCTCCTAAAATTCCTTCAGTCTCTGCTTAATATATTCCATTGACCAAACATAGCAAAAATCTAGTTGCCAAGGGAACCTGGGGAATTCAGTTTGAAGGGGTCATCCCTCTGCAATAAGGCACAGAGCAGAAATCAGCAGAAAATGTTAGAAAAAACAAATTAGCAAACGACGAGGACAGCCCATCAAGGATGAACTATGAGAAGGAGCAGAATGGATACTGAGAGCATGGAGACTAGCTGGAGAACTCATAGATGAGTGCACACATGGGGATGTAGGACTCCAAACAACAGAAGTGGTGGGAAGGGGAAGAGAAAGGGAGGAGGGTACTAGAATCCCAAATATCCAATAAATATGAGAAGTGATGTTTAACCTCAGTCATAAAGGAAATGAAAACCTTGTTATATACACGTCAGAATGGCAAAAATTCAAGATCTAATAATACCATCTGGGGGCGGGGAGCAATGGGGCATATAATTTGGTATGTAGCCTTTGCCTGCCTGTGGGAGTATATTTTGATGTACCACTTTGGAAAAAAGTTTGGTGTTATCTGGACATACTCTATGATAGGCTATCACATCTAGCTATATACTCTATGGAGATGTGTATTACATGGTTACATGCTAAGATTTATAGCAGCTTGCATTTGCCTAAACTGGAACCAAATAGCCACCCAAGAGTTGAAGTAATTTTAAAAATTAGTCCATATTCTTATATATTCATACAGTGGAAGGCAGTAATGAAAATGAGCTATAGGGGCATGTGGGTGGCTCAGCCAGTTAAGCCTCTGACTCTTGATTTCAGCTCAGGTCATGATCTCAGGGTAGTGAGATCATGACCTGAGTTGGGCTCCATGCTCAGTGAGGATTCTGCTAGAGATTCTCTCTCTCTCTCTCTCTCTCTGTCTCTCTCCTTCTCCATCATCCCTTCCCCCCACTAATTCTCTCTAAGATAAACAAATCTTAAAAACAAAGAGAGAGAAAGAAAAAAGAAAATGAGCTGTAACTATACATAACCAAATGGATGATTCTTACAACATAATGTTGAACAAAAAAACAAGACCTGAAAGAATACACATATAATGGTTCCATCTTTTTTAGGTTCAAAATCAAGCAAATCTAAATGATAAAAATTAAAATGCTGGTAAAATAAAAAGAAGGAAATTATTGCCACACAAATAAGGCTAATAGTTACCACTCAAGGGAGGGAAAGAGTTTCTTAACATGGGGTTCTTAACATGGATGGTGGTTATTGGGTGTTGCATTATAACCATGGGTTAAACTGTATTACAAACTTGATGCAGTTTTCTATGTGGTATATTATGTTGAAAAGTAAAAAATAAGAACAAAAAAGGATAGAGGAACAGAGGAAGAAGAGTCTCATGAAACTACCTTTTCCCATGAAACTACCCAAGGATGTGTTCCATTAAAACAAGAGTGCAAACCAAGAAATAAAATAATGGATCCAGGAAACAGCAGTTCCAAACAGAAGACAGAAAGGGAATCATTAGAATGATGGTAAATGATGATCTCAGGCTGACATCTATACAGTATCCAGATAAGAATAGAGCAGATCAGAAGCCTACAGAGAGATTTCAACAGGAGATGAAACTGAAAGATTGTTTGATATATTTAGAAGGATTGGGAAGGTATTTACCCAATAATGGGAACATTTTCGGGGATCCCTGGGTGGCTCAGCGGTTTAGCGCCTGCCTTCAGCCCAGGACATGATCTTGGAGTCCCGGGATCGAGTCCCACATCAGGCTCCCTCCATGGAGCCTGCTTCTCCCTCTGTCTGTGTCTGCCTCTCTCTCTCTCTCTCTGTGTCTCTCATGAATAAATAAATAAAATCTTTCTTAAAAAATTATAGGAACATTTGAAGATAAATTAAAGATATATATACACAGAAAACTAACCAAACAAACATGTAAGCAAACCAAAGGTAATTAATAACTCCAGGGAAACAAAAAGTTGTATCAGAAAGGAATCATATAGTGTACTACGTGGCTCAGGTGAGACTAGCCTACATGATTACAATAATGTACATATTTATCTAACTGTAATTATGATATAAGGATAGGGATATGAGAATTTTCTGGTTTTGGTGTGGATCTAAGGTAAAGGGAGCTAAATCATCATTCTCTACAGAGGAAATACAATAAATAATAATGTTTAAAATAGGAAAATGAAAAGGTATATGTAAAAGTACATTACTAGATAAATTAAAATTTAAAAAGAAAAGCAGCAAAAAAGAAAGTGGTCCCTGTATGTGTCAAACAGGAAATGAGGTAGCATGGAGAGAGGACTGCTATTTTTGTAATAGGTCATATTGAACTCTGATTCTTTAAACTAGGGACACACATTTTGATAAAAGCTAAAAATAAAAGTAAAATTAAAAGGGGCTAAGAGACACCATCTCCTGTTGCAGTTGTGCACTGAAGGCAACATCATCAGGTGCCTTCAGTGTCTGAGCCTTTGCACGGCCATCTCTGTGTCCTAGGACTCCCTCAACTACAGTCAGAGCCAGGATTGAGGCAGGGACAAAGGGCACCAGGCTGAACTATGAGCAAAGATGGGAATCTTAAAATAATATCAATATTTCCAATACACTGAAATTATACCCTGATGTGTAGGCTTACCGTAGGTCTGCAGGGAAGAACTGATTCATACAAGTGTTCTATTGATATGGCACATCATATCAAGATGCTAAGTAGGAAAAGCATTTTATAATTTTAATGCATACTTAAATTATATTTTATAGAATTCAACAATCATTTTTTAAGGGGTAAGGGGTGGGACAATGGGAGAGGGAGTGAGGGAATCCCAAGCAGGCTCCACACCCAGAGCAGAGCCTGACAAGGCCTGAACCCCACAACCCCAAGATCATGACCTGAGCCGAAACTAAGAGTCAGACACTCAACCGACTGAGCCATCCAGGCACCCCAACAATCATTTCTAATAAAATTTTAAGAATAAAAAAAATTCTTGTTAATAACACATAGCATTCATATTTAAACTAAACTAGAAATAATTCCTCCAAACTCCAGAACATGTAAAGATGTCTATTACCATTGTTATTGAAATATTAATAAAATAGAATTATTTAACATTGTCTTGAAAGTTCTTATCAAAAAAATAAGAGATAAAGATGGTATAAGGGAAAAATATTGAAAAAGAAGAGATAAAAAAATACTACTTGCATATGATATGATTATATACCCAGGAAAATTGGCCAAAATGATTTTAAAAAAAATATCCAGTGATCCTGTTAAGGTGTAGCAGGTTGTTTCTCTCATGTTCTCTCAATTCTAGTGGCCTCTCATCTCACTGAGTTTAAATCTAGTGTCCTTACAAGGGCCCCATATTGTCTGGTGACAACCTCGTTTTTCCCTATTCTCTACCTCATCTTACTCCACTGCAAACACACGGCTTCCTGACTTTCTCAGTATGCTGGGGGTGCCTCCCCGCCCCCATCTCAGGGCCTTTGCACTTGCTATTCCCTCTGCCACCTCATTCAGGTCTCAGCTTAAATGATATCAACTGACCCCAGTCCTCTCTATCTCAAATGTCACTCTGTGAGTCAGCCTTTCCTGAGCACTAAATCTTTCCTTTGTGTTTCTTTCTTTTTTTTATATATATAAGATTTACTGCTGTTTAACATATTACTTACATCTTTGCTTATTACCTCTCTTCTCACTAAAATGTGAACTCAAAGATGATCAGAATTTTCTATCTTTGGAGCTGAGAGGGATATCTGGTCTGCTGGTCTGTAAACAGTATTATTTAATTATGTGTTGAATAAATGATTAAATGAAAGGCAGACAAAATACTCAAAAGATCCATAGAGGAATTACTTTCTCTTCTTTGGAAAAATAACAAGTACTCACAGATGAAGAAATTGACAATCCCCATGCATAACAATATCAACCTTCTCTACAATGAAAATGAAAATTAAAAAGAGAACAACAGACTAGGGTAAACATATGAATCAACAAGACAAAAATGATTAATTGTTATAGTCTATAAAGAGCCCATTTAAATTTATAAGAAAAACACCAAGACCATCATAGATAAATGAACAGATAATTCATAGATAATTCAATACAATATAAACAAACACATTGAGAAATAGTAATATTCACTAGTAAACAAAGGCATGTAAATTAAAGCAAATTGGGATTCCATTTCATCTGTCAAATTAGCAACAACAATAAAAAATGTTTTTGCTAACTGCTATTGAAGTTGAGATGAAATTAGTAGATGCATTCCAGAGTGATGACACTATATTAAATCACGTTTTTGGAAAGTAATTCAGTGATGTAGAAGAGCCATATAGATGTCTGTGTCCTTTGCCAGTAATTCCTCTATTAGGAATTATTCCTATGGAAATTCAACAGCAGCAAAAAAGCTATTTGCAAGAAGATGCTCACTGCAGTGTTATCTATAAAAGCCCCAAACTGAAAACATAAATGGCCAACATTAAGGGGAATGGTTTAATAAATTACGGTACCTCAGCACAATGGAATATTATTTGGCCATTAAAATGATAATTATGCAGAAACATGAAAAATGTTTATGACCCACTGGTCATTGAAAACATACAGGATATAAAATAGTAGGTAGGTACCATGCACAAAACGCCCAGCATGTACATACATTAGGAAGATAATATGTAAAAATAATATAGCAGTTCCATTGAGGTTAGTGGAATTTTATAGTGAGTTATAAGAAATATTAATTTTTAAATGTTCTCTTTAAATTTCCACCCAGAAGCTCCTATAATTTCTAACAAGTTAGGTGAAAGACTCATTCTGTGCCTGAAGCAACACTGTACAAACTACCAAGTTGCATATGGCCTTGTAAACCTTTATTATCTTTACTTGTATTTACACTACCTTAGTAGGACCCCACTTACCACCACTTTCTACACTTCCTCTGCAGAAACACATCCAGTAAATAAACAAAGCAATGCTCAGGCTAGAGCGAAAATGACTCTCACAACCACTCATGCCACCTGTTGAATGCTGGCAGAGTGAATGTGGTTTTTACCTGGGCCAGATATTTTACTTTTATCTCTGAAAGTTTCCAGGTTGAGACAGATCTCTATTCTGCCCAAACTAGAACACACAGTGTGGAGTTGATTTGCCCACCCTCTTAAGCCAAAGGCACATCCCCAAAGGAATTTCCCCATCATCATGCATGGGAGGCAAGTAGGCCCATCAGTCAAGACCTTCTGCATCCCTGACAGCATGTATAGCTTGATGGCACAGAATTGGGTGGAGGTCCACTCTGCCCATGCTTTCCTGCCCATCATCTACCTGAAGAACAGATTCCCCAACATTCCTTCCTTAGGATACCTTCCTGGCCTTCCCACCACACCCTAGTCAAGTACCTTGCTCCTAGACCTTGAGCAAAGTACTCAAACTCTGTGCCTCACTTTCTTCTTTGTAAAAACACAGATAATGAAAGCTCCTACCCCACAGCACCATGCAAGAATTAAATGAATTAATATCTGCCAAGCAAAGGGAATAGGACCTGTATATTAAAAACACTCACACAATGTTAGTAATGATTGTGCTGCTGCCCCAGGTGGAAGGCACCCCTCCCTCCGCTATTCTCTATTCTGTACACATACCTAATAAAGAAATATGGTCCCAATTCTGGTATGGGATAGAACCTTTTTGCATGATGTAATTCCTAACCTCCTTCTGGGAAGAAATTAACGTTGATAAAATGCTTAAGCAATTTTCTGATAAACTTTAATGAGATTAAGACCTCTTCTGGGAAGCCAGTTACCCACCCACTCAGCTGACTGTCAGTCAGAATGTAATGATCTGGAAACAATCCTTTCTTGTATCCAGTCTGAGTGATAACCTAATCATTTTTGTTTTCCTATAAAATTTTTCTGTGGGACAATCTCTGAATAGGCTTGCTTTAGCCTCTTTCCTTGCAACTTGCTTAAACTAAAACTTTGATACACATTTAAAATTAAATGCATGGAAAAAATGAACAAACATAACAAAGTACATAAAATAACTTATGGTATTTAGTTGGACTCTTTTCTCATTTTTCTTACTAGATAAGGCCCCTGGAAGGCAGGCTCCATACTTGGTTTTACCCATGTTTTTATCCAGAACTTAACATTGTGACTGATTCATAAAAGATAGTCAATAAATGTTTGTTAAGATAAGTTAATGAAATTACAAATAAACCTTTAAAAAAATGAAGAGAGCACCTCTTATCCAGAAGAATGGGGACATTGTATTATAAAGCACCACCAGATTTAGATTCAATTGTAGGTTCAAAACGGACTTTTAGCTGTGTGGCTTGAGGAGAGTTCCTTCACGGTCCTGAGCTTCCATGTTCTCATCAGGCTATGGGGCTGTAGATGTGTCAAGAGTTAGGATATCTTATCTACAGAGTGTAATACAATGTCAGTTATATTAGGACCTCAAAACATTCTACTTCTCTCTCTTGCCACTGAATCTCTCTGTGATGTTGAGAAAGTCCTCTCTTCAGATCTGTTTCCTCATCCATAAAGTAAGATTAAAAAAGAAAATCCCTCCCATGCCAAGAATATAGTCAGGTCAAAATAAGATAGTGTAAAAATGTTTTTCAAAAGTAATTAAACCTCAGGGAAGCCTTCTACTTTTAGCCAAGATGGAGAAACAGGGTGAAGATTTACCTTCCTGCTCGAAACAAGAAAATACTGGGCAAAACACACAAAGCCTATCATTCCAAGACACTGGCCAGCAAGCAACAAATGATAATGATACCTGAGAGATGAGGGAGGAAATATGTGAGCCCTGCAACTGCCCCAATTACAGCCTTGAGAGAGTATCTAGGCCACAGAGCAGAAGGTAGAACTGAGGTAGAGCATGGTGCTCTCCCTGAGCCTAGGAGACAGCTGAGAGGCCAAGGAGATCAAGGCAGTTCCAGTTCACATACGGAGTACCAGAGAGATGAGAGTCATACACACAGAAAACCCTCGAGATCTGCAGAGTTCCCTCATGTACTCCCCAGAATACAGATCAGTGCACACATATGAGGATAACGCCCAGAGCCAGAGGAAGAGCCACCCAAAAGGGCTAGAGGGAAGAGTTTTTGACACTCCTGTGGAGCAGGGGTAGTGCTATTCCCATTGGCCAGACAGGAAAACCACATAATTCACAGGGCATTGGTGAGAATGCGCAGAACGGTCTTTAATGCTGGGACGGGAAAGAGTCCTAGACAATGTACAGATCTAATCCCACCTAACAAGTCTTTAAAGTAAGGTCCAGGGGCACCCAGGTGGCTCAGTGGTTAAGCATCTGCCTTCGGCTCAGGGCATGATCCCAGGATTCTGGGATTCTGGGATCGAGTTCCATGTTGGGCTCCCTGCATGGAGCCTGCTTCTCCCTCTGCCTGTGTCTCTGCCTCTCTCTCTGTGTCTCTCATAGATAAATAAATAAAATCTTAAAAAAATAAAATAAATAGAGGTCCAATAGGATCAAACTCTGCCAAATAACTTAATTGAATCCCAGGACAAAGCTCAAAAATATTTAAAGGAATGCAAAAAATATTCAGCATACAGGAAGATAAAACTGATAATACCTGATATCCAATAAAACCTTAACAGATCAGGAAAAATAAGCAGGTCTCATTATGGACCATAACAGGAAGGAAAAAAAATCAAAACTGAGCAAAGCTAATACAGAGTTTAGAATTAGCAAAGGACAATGGGCCAGTTAATTTAAGTGTATTCCATATGTTCAGAAACGTAAGATATTTTTTATCTTAAATAACTTAATTTAAATTTAAATATCTGTCTTAAATTTAAAATTTAGATTTAATTTGAATTTAAAAAATATATATTTTATAAATCCCTTAAAAATTTAAATAAAATTAAATAAAAATTTAAATATCTTAAGTTTTGGTCTTTTTAAAGACCAAAATCAAATTTTTAGAGATGAAAACGATAATGTCTAAGATGAAAAATACACTGGGTAGGATTGATAGCAGATCAGACCTTGCTGAAAGAAAGAAAGAAAGAAAGAAAGAAAGAAAGAAAGAAAGAAAGAAAAAAGAAAGAAAAGAAAAGAAAAGAAGAAAAGAAAAAAAGAAAGAAAAGAAAAGAAAAGAAAAGAAAAGAAAAGAAAAGGAAAAAATAGGGAACTTGAATACATAATAATAAAAGCTACCTAAAAATAAACACAGAGAAAAAAGAATGAAAAAAAAAAAATGAACAGAGCATCAGTGCACTGTGGGGATTACCTCAAGCAGCCTGATATATGTGTAATTGGAGTCCTCGAAAGAAAAGAGAGAGGAAAACATTTGAAAAAATAAGGGCCAGAAAAATCACTAATTTGATTTAAAAATAAAATAGAACAAAACTATAAACTCACAGATCCAAGAAGTTCAACAAATCTAAACCACAAGAAGTATGAAGAATAGTATTCCAAGACAAATCATATTCAAATCGTTCAGGATCAAGAACAAATTGAAAATCCTAAAAGCAGCCAGAGAAGAAAGACACTATATTCACAACAACAAATAGAAGGATTATAGCAAATTTCTTACAAAGAATAAAGTAGGTAGGGGCAACTGGCTGGCTCAGTCAGAAGAGCACGTAACTCTTGATCCTGGGGTCATTAGTTTGAGCCCCATGTTGGGTGTAGAGATTACTTAAAAATAAACAAACAAACTTTAAAAATAATGTGGGCAAAAACAATGGTGAGGTATCTTCAAAGCACTAAAAGAAAAAATGTCAACCTAGAATTTTCTACACAGTGAAAATATCTTTGAAAAGCAAAGGTGAAGTAAAGACATTTTTAGACATATAAAAGCTGAAAAAAATCATTATCAGCAGGCTTATACTACAAAAAAATGTTAAAAAAACATTCTTTAAGCAGAACAAAAATGATACTGGGTAGAAACATGGGCCCACACAAAGCAATGATAATACTGGAAATTGTAACTGAATTTATAGCTGTATTTTAAAAGGTAATTGAGTATTTATACAAAAGATAATAGCTATGTAGTATAGGGCTTTTTTCATATGTAAAAGTAAAATATACAATGACATTATAAAAGCCAGGAGGAGACAGATGGAAATGCACTGTTGTAAGGTTTGTATACTATACACAAAATGGTATAATGTCATCTGAAGGCAGACCGCAATGTTAAAGATTTATATTATTAACCTGAAAACAAGTATTAAAATAACAAAGCATTATAGATAAAAAGTGAACAGAAAAGATAAAATGGAATCATAAAATGAATTACAGAGGAAGGTAGAAAAGTGGGAAAAATGGAACAGAAATGGAATGAATAGAAAACAAATAGAAAGACGATAGATTTAAACCTTCATCAATAATCATTATCAAACAATGGAGTCCAAACACTATAATTAAAAGGCAGAGTTTGCTACATTGGATAAAAAAGGAAGACTCAGCTCTGTGCTGCCTATACAAAACCACTTTATTTATTTTTGTTTATTTATTTACTTATTTATTTATTTATTTATTTATTTAAGAGAGAGATCAAAAGACAGCAAGAGAATCTTAAGCAGGCTCCCAGCCCAGCATGAAGCCTGACGTGGGTTTCAGTCCCACAACCCTGAAAGCACGACCTGAGCCGAAATCAAGAATCAGACATTCAACCAACTGAGCCACCCAGGCACCCCCAAAACCCACTTTAAATATAAAAAAGGAAATAAATACAAATAGCAAGATCAGAAAAGATATACCATGCAAATATTAATCAAAAGAATGGTTATATTAATATGAAATAAAGTAGATTTTATTTATTTATTTATTTATTTATTTATTTATTTATTTATTTATTTATTAACAAAGTAGATTTTAAACCAAACTACTACTAAAAGAATGAAGATTATTTTATCAGGGTTAAGAGGTCAGTTTATGAGGAAGAGGATACAACAATTCTAAATGATCATCACCTACTAACAGAGCTTTAAAAACTTGAAACTAAATCTAAAGTAGAAAGAGAAATTTTAATAGCCAATATACCCATTAACACAATTAAGCTTAAAGTTAAAAGTGTTCCCATAAAGACAATCTAAAAACAGACCCATACATATTTGAACAACTGGTTTTTGACAAAAGCACAAAGGCAATTCAGTACAGAAAGAATAGTCTTGTCCACAAGTTGTGCTGGAACAATTAGATATTCACTTGCAAAAAAAAAAAAAAAAAAAAAAAGAACTTTAGATATACACCTTATACCATACAAATTTGACTCAAAATGTTTCACTGTCTTAAGCATAAAACCCAAAACTAAAATTTCTAGACAAAAACATAGAGGAACATCTTTCTAACCTTAAATTAGACAAAGATGCCTTAGATATGATACTTTAGATAGGATACTTAGAAAAAAAATTGAAAACTTGGGCTTTACCAAAATTTAAAACTTCTGATCTTTGCAAGACCTTTTTTAAAAGAATGAAGACAAGCTGCTGTCTGGGAGCAATATTTTCAAATTATATATCTGATAAAGAACTTGCATCTGTAATAAAGAACTCCCAAAAAGCAATAATAAGATAATCAAGGGGCACCTGGGTGGCTCAGTCAGTTAAGCATCCAACTCTTGATTTTGGTTCAGGTCATGATCTCAGGGTCCTGGATTGAGCCCCACGTTGAGCTACATGCTGGGCGTAGAGCCTGCTTATGATTCTCTCTCTCCCTCTCTCTCTGTCCCTCCCCTTTTCTGTGCCTTCCACCCCCAATCACCCTCTCACTGCTCTCTCTCTCTCAAAAAAAAAAAAAAAAAAAAAAAGCAACTTCCCCCAAAATGGGCAAAAACTTGAACAGACACTGCATCAAAGAAGATACACGAATGTCACATAAGCACATGGAAAGGACAGCCCGGGTGGCTCAGCGGTTTAGCGCCACCTTCAGCCCAGGGCGTGATCCTGGAGACCTGGGATGGAGTCCCAGGTCGGGCTCCCTGCATGGAGCCTGCTTCTCCCTCTGCCTGTGTCTCTGCCTCTCTCTCTCTCTCTCATGAATAAATAAAATCTTCTTTTTTTTTTTAAAGCACATGGAAAGGTGATCAACATCATCAGTAAAAAGGGAATACAAATTAAAACCACAATGAGATGCTACTAGAGAATAATTAGAATGTTTAAGATTAGAGCACTAAGCATACCAAGCGTTAAGGAGGGTGCAGGATGGTGGAACTCCAAGACACTGCTGTAGGGAGTGGAAAGTGGTAAAATCCCATTGGAAAAGTGCTTGTCGGTTTCCTTAGAAGTTAAAGATCTACCTACCACCTAATCCACTCATCCTACTCTCTCGCTCTCCAAGAGGAATGAAAACATACGCCCAATACAAAGATGCCTATATGAATGCTAGAGCAACTTCGAGTGAACGGTAAGTAACTATCTATATCCATACAATGGAATGCTACTGAGCAATAAAAATGAATGAACTATTGTTACATGCTACAGCATGGGTTAATCTCCTATAATTGTGTTGAGTAAAAGAAACCAGATTAAAAAAAAAAAGGAGTATGTACTATATGACTATATTTATATAAAATTCTAGAAAATGCAAATAATATGCAGGGACTGAAATCTATCACAGAACATTCTTGGGGACTGGAAGGAGTAAGAGGGTATGATTTTATTTATTTATTTTTTTTTATAAATTTTTATTTATTTATGATAGTCACAGAGAGAGAGAGGCACAGAGACACAGGCAGAGGGAGAAGCAGGCTCCATGCACCGGGAGCCTGACATGGGATTCGATCCTGGGTCTCCAGGATCGCGCCCTGGGCCAAAGGCAGGCGCTAAACCGCTGCGCCACCCAGGGATCCCGAGGGTATGATTTTAGAAGGGCACAAGGAACCTTTTGGGGCAAAGGATATATTCACTATTTTCATTATGGTACTGGTGTCACAGTAGTACATAAACCAAAACTTCTAAAACTGTACCCTCGAACATATGTAGTTTATTGTATTTCGATTACACCTCAGTAAAGCTGTTGAACACCATGTGCCCTGCAATGAGGAGTGGCTATTATCAGCTGCTCCTGGGTATCCAGCAGAACAGAGCCAAGCCAGACACCAGGAGCCATCACACAGGAGCCAGTCTGAGACTCCTTCCGGTCGGGGAGACATTCCACTTACCATCTCTGTGACTCATATCTAGGTGGGAGGACTGCAGTAAGATTTGTAAGCCGGTAAAACCAAAGCAAGAAAAGCCAGTGAAGGCCAAACTAGCTGTCATACCTTATCTGGAAGGCCGTGTGACTCGCT
This sequence comes from Canis lupus familiaris, assembly GCF_011100685.1. Taxonomy (NCBI): domain Eukaryota; kingdom Metazoa; phylum Chordata; class Mammalia; order Carnivora; family Canidae; genus Canis; species Canis lupus. Next base: position 80,402,596 of record NC_049228.1, on the reverse strand, counting down.
CACCCCTCCTCCCTGACCACCCACTTCCCCCAGCAGATAGCAGAGAAGCCAGTCCTAGGACAAGAGGTCTGGCCTCTCTGCCCACTCTGAGAATCTCGCTTTCTTCATGCTGAGAGGCCGAACACTGTTCTCCAAAAAAACACAAGAGCATGATAAAAGGCAGCAGCGTGGCCTCACACCGGGCTTTAATGGGCAAATTTGTATGAACAAGGGCAAAATGAAGGACAGCAAGTAAAACAGTGAATTAAAAGCCACTTAAATTAAGAATTCAATAGCATCCACTTAACTAATAAATAGTATTCCTCTTTGCCATTGATCGACTCAGGACTGTAATGAAGAGTTCCAGGGGCAACAGCAGAATGTCTTAATTCATGGCATAAACGTCACCAACTCTTGGGTTCCTAAGATTGAATGTGTCGGAGAAGAGCAGCACGGAGAGCCTGCAGGAATTAATTCTTGGAACATCCCTGCAGGGTCAGCATTATTATACCCTGCTTCTAGGTGGATTTAATATCTCGAGTGCCGGGCAGGGCGCCGTTTGCCCGGGGGGGAGGGGCACTCCGTAATCATTATTAAGTGATGATGGGGTACCGGGACTGGAGCTGGAGCTCACACTAGATAGGCTGTCTTATTTATTTCCAAGTTAAGAGACCAAACAAATGTAGTGTTGTTATTATCATGGTGATGATTATTGCCATAGTGTATAATAACCGCCCAGAGCTGCAGGAGCTACGTGGGAGAGCCAGCCCTGAGTCACGGACTGCAGAAGGCAGTGTCCTCACAGGACACTGTGGTGCAGAAGAAGAGTTCATCTGAAGGATGCCCCACAGGCTGACCCTGGACTCCCACCAGCACCTCCGCCTGGCTTGCCAACACACCCTGGCCTCTCCCCACCACGTCTCCTTGGAAAGCCAACATCAGGTGGCTTCCCCCCGCCATACTGCCCTGAGCAGAATGTGGGGTCATGAAAAGGCATTTGGGGCCGTGGCCACTCTCAATCTTCCAAATCATCGTAAGGATCTATTTTCCTGCACCAGATGGTTGGGAATGCTTTGGACGGGTGCCTTCTTAGGTTTGGTGAGTGGGGGTAAGACAGAAGGGCCCGGAGGAAGGTGACAGAGGGAACGAAGGTGGTTTTCTCTATCCTTTGGCACATGTGGGGTGTGTCCAGTCACAGGGTTGGGAGGCGGGTCCTGGGGAAGTCCCATGAGCACGTGAAAGAACATGAAGGTGGGTAAGAACCTGAGACATCTTTACAAACAGTTTCCATGATGGTCTCAGTTCGCACTCAAGGAAATCAAAGCTCAGAAAGACAAAATGACCAGCTCAAGGCTACCAGGGCTGGAGGAAGGCAGAGCTGGATGCGGGCTCCTTGGTCCTTGGCTCCCTGTCTTAGGGTACCTTCGGTCACATCATGCATCTAGTCCCTTGGCAGTGGAAGCTGAAGGATGGGACATCCGAGAGACTACAAGCAACAGGTGCGTCTTGACTATTTACGTGTCTTCACTCTACAGACAGGACTTTTGGAAACTCCAGGGCAAAGACTCAGTGATCTGTCCTCAGAGAGTTTCCTTTCTCACTGAGGAGGTAAGGCCTACTCGCTGGAAACCCTCCAAGAGAAACACCAGGCAGTATATACATCGAGATTCACACCAATCTTGTGAAAATGCTAAGAGATGGCGTCAGTAGTGTCTTACCTAGGATAAGTAGGGATCCACCTCGTAAATAGACATTCCAAAATTGCCAGCATACGCAAAAACATCACTCAGTTTTTCTTTGCCCTTGGGTGCCTCCAACAGATAGGGACTCCTCAACAGGCAACTACCAACCCATCTTGCACTAGAAGATGCACATCCCTCTCACTGCATGCCAGTATCTTATGTTCCAGAAATACAGGGCCAGACTGAGGGTGTTTCAGGCTCCACCAAGGCCAAGCCCCCAGTGTACAGCCGGGACCCCTCACAAAGCCCGACTGTGCCCCACAGCCAACATCTGCTGGTACAGAACCTACTAGCCCCGGGCCTCCGCTGGTTCCCCCGGAGAGCTGTCCACCCTTGGCAGAGCCTTCCCAATCCTCCTGTGATGCTGCTGTCACCCCCATGCTCCTGCTGGAAAGCTTTCTGTGCCCCACTCATGGATCACCTCTACCTGGCCTGGCCCAGCCCTCTCTTTCTTCCACCCTGGCCTAGAACAGCCCCAGCTCCTACAGGAACCCTGTGCTCTGGCCTGACTCGATCCTCCACCATCCCACGAACACAGCAGGATGTTTTCCCCCATCTTGCAAGTCCTTCTTATCTCTCCATCCTGCTAAATCTTACCTATTCTTTGGGACTGTCTTCCATCCCCAAACTGCCATGGCCCACATGGCCCTCTGTCCCCTGGGTCCCTAGTACCTGTGCAAGCAGCGCCACCCCCATGGTGCAGCAGCACACCATATTCGGCTCTGCACCCATCCCCAGAGTCACCAGAGTTTGAGATTAGCTGGAACAGACACAAAGGTAACCTCACTGCTCCCTCTTTTTTTTCAGATGATGGAACAAAGAACCTTCAAAAATGGACTGGAGCATGCAGCTGAGCTCTAGGGCAACCTTAGACTGGCCCTCCTGCCCTCCCCGCCCGCCTTCCACAGCAGAGCCCCGAGGGGGTGAGCAGTGCAGCGGAGCTGGTGGGCTGTGTGCTCTAGCCACTGAGTACCTGTGCCCGGCCAGTCCACAGGCTGGGGGGCTGCTGGGTGACCACAGAGCCACCCAAGATGCTCAGGAGAAAGGAACAAGGGACGTAAACAGACAATACACAGGAGGAAATACAAATAAGCCAGCATACGAATTAGTCATCAGAGATATGCAGATTTAACCACTCAAGCCCCCCACAAATGCAAAGCCAGGCAATAATGCACCACTTGATACCTGTAAATTAGCACAAAACAGGGAATCCATAAATCAAATGCTGGTAGGACTGCAGAGAATTGGGAACCAGAAGTGGCTAATGGCAGTCCGATCCGGTGCCTTGGAGGAAAATATTTAGCAAAGCATATGAAGACCCCTAGAGATCTTCATGCCCTATCACCGGGCAATGCCACCGCTGGGATTTCATCCTCAAGGAAGGAGCGGAAATCTGCAGGCCTGCTCTTGCTGAGTCAGCACCGCTTTTAGGCCAGCGTGTGGGTGACATCTCTACAGTCAATTAATGAGCCGGTCTTCGTAAGACAGAACGTTAGGCAGCCTGACTAACATCAATTACAGTCGAAGGCTGAGCTGCAATCATGGGGTGAATCAGACGGAGCTGCTCATTGTTTAAGATGACCACAGAAGCAAATCACCTGTGTGAACAGAACTGGGATAAATCAGAGAAACAAAGGAAGGAGCACTCGCCGCCTGTCCCTTCACAGCTGGCTCAGTGTCACAGCACTTCTCACAGTTCCAGCCAGGCTCGCCCCGCCCTGCTCTGGGAAGCCACAGTCCCGCTCTCCCCAGCTCAGGCTTGACGAAGGACCTTCTGGGGTCTTCTTCTGGGTGGCTGGGTTCCAGCTGTCAGACACCATCCCAGTTTCACAGAGGTGGCAAAACAGCTTTTTTCCATGTGCTGGCAAGCGGTGCTTCGAGAAGCTGGCGGCCTGGGTTGGGATTAGGGAAGCTGGGGAGGGCTACCACCAAGTCACCATGGCAACAGTCTCCCTGGCATCACCCTCCCCTAACCCGGCCAGCCCCCACCAACTGGTCGGCTCATGCGGGGATGGTGACTAACTGTCTCTCTGTGTGGCAGACACTCCCCACAGGCTTGTGCCCAGGAGCGGGCTGCAAGGGCAGCCCGGAACCCTCTCCCTTCACAGAGGGCCTTGAAAAGCACCTTCCAAGCAGAACAAGGAGGAGGGCCCAGGTGCAGATGAGAACTGGAGGAGCCCCTGGGCGAGCTCACAGAGGAGCCAGGCCCACCTCTCCGGGGGAGGGACCCGCCCTCCCGTCCTGGTGGTGCCACACTCCGCTGCGTCCCCTAGGGCCTCTCACTTAACCTCTCCGGGTGAGGGGAACATGTAGGACTAGACTGGAGCAGGAGTTCTACGTTTCCAGCTTAAACTGAGGAGTGTAAACATAAGAACGGGTGTTTCTGGCATAGGTTGCTGGGTTCACTGTGGTTATGATATCAGAAAGCATCTACTCTCTACTCTGTGTCCACCATAAACCCTGATCACCATCATTTCCTAAAAGACAGAACCCTGTGGTGGAGGGGCCCGATCTCAAAATAAAGAACGATCCTTTAATGGGATAAATTGAGCTTCATTAAAAATTGTCTTTTTCTTGCTTGCCTTCAGACTGGTGAACACTTTGGTGGTAACTCGTAGGAACCTGAGGGCTGGTGTCTAGGGACCTCTGGCAGGTCAGTGGCACTGGATACAGCGGCACAGTGGACATCACTGTCCCAGAAGCTGACCTGAATTCACCATGAGCTGCCCGTTGGCACCAAGATGGCCATCTTCCTGGGGCCATCTGCTGGAAACGATCTGTCTCCATTTTTTGTTTTGTTTCATTCTACATTTTTCTAAAGCAGACACAACTTTTCCCCCTGAATAGATAAAACCCTCAATCTCTCCTTTGTCCTCAGCAGTTTTCCAGGCTAACCTGCTCTCTCAAGGGAGCAGTTCCTACTGGTCAGGGCCAATCTTGGCCCCAAGAGCAGCCCCAACCTGGGCCCCACCGCTGCATGCCCCAAGGTCCCTGACTTGATCCTGTGCACTTGGGGAAGGATGGAACCAGAGGGACTCTGGTTAATGGGAAAGCCAAGGCTCCACATGGGGAACTGAGAAGTGGCTGCTCATCTCTGGGCTCCTGTGAGGTCCCCTTCTCTTTAACACAGTGGAGCTCAAACTTGTGCAGGTGGCACAATAACCCATAGGCTCTATTCAAACAGATTCCTAGACCACCGTTCTCTGGAATTTCTGCTTCAGTGTTTCTAGAGCAGGGCCCATGAAATTGGGTTCCCAACAAGCCTGTGCTGATGCTACTGGTGGGAAACCACATTTTGAGAATCACGACCTCTAGGGGGTCCTTCCTGGGAGCCCCTCAGGCTGCCATAAGGCATTGGAATGTGGACATGGTACAAGAAAGGGGCAGCGGGCTGGGACCCAGAGAGAAGGGTGAAGCCAGGGGGAGGGAGTGCCAAGGCAAATGTGGAAGTCTGGTGGAAGCCTGACGGTTCCTGAGGCTACAGAACTTCTCTGCAGGGTGCCTGTAATCCCCATTCACAAAGGAGAAGTCTAATTTACAACTGTGTCAGTAAACACTGAGAGCCAGCCGGGTGGGCCCGCCTCCCACAGCCTGGAAGGGCTGGCTAGAGGCACAGGCACGTTGGGGCAGAGAGGGGTGGACATTCCTCCCTCTCCCAGCCAAACAGCCTCCCAGCCAGGCAACCTGGCTGGGTGTGGCTGCCCCAAACTGGGCAGGTGGGGAAGCCCACATTTTCATTCTCAACTCCTGATCTGCTGTGCTCAGAATCTCAATTCCATCTGAACGGAGCCTGTACAGCTTATTCCTGCCCTGTGTCCAAACGGAAGCTGAGTTTTGGTGCCTGCTAGGAATGAGGGAGGCAGCAGGCCCTGTTCAAGTCCCGTCGCTGACAGACTATGTGGCTGGTTCGAGCGCCGTATGACCTCTCTGAGCCTCAGAGTCTCCATCTGCCAAAGGGGCCTGTTGAATATTATCTGAGGTGAACTAGTGAGAAAATGGATATGTATGTGTGTTAAATAATGGAATTCTACAACACAAGGCATTGGATGAGGCCAATGAAGAGTGATGTGCTCTGCTCACCAAGTTTAGTTAGGTGTCTCTTCTTGCCTCTACCTTGACCTTGGCCCTGTCTGGGCTAGGCCTGCACAGGTCAGTTTTAGCCAGACTCCTGCTAAGTCAGTTTAGCTAGAATCCCCCTACCCTGATGTCTCCTCTTAGTCATTTTCCATCCAGTGACCCATCCCCCAGCTCCTCGGCTATAAATCCCTATGTTTCCTTGTATTTGGCATTGAGCTCAGTCCCATACTGAAGTCTCTTTTCCCCCCAACTGCAAGTTCCTGTATCAAATCTGTCTTTACTCCTTTAACTATTGTCTGGCCCTGATTCTCTCCGAAAATAGTCGGTAGGCTCCCAGAACTTTAAAGCCAGAATGCTTGAGTTCAAACCTCTGCTCATCTGCGATGATCACTTCACATGGGCAAGTCACTTACCCAATTTTAAGGCACTGTTTACTCATCTCTAGCTAGAGTGGTGAGCATAATGGACTGTTCCCCTTGTGAGGACGAAATGAGTTCAACGGATGAAGCATGTGGCCCAGTGCCAGCCTGTGGCAGGAACACAATAAATGACCACAGTTTTCCCTTTGATCTCATTTCTGATAAAACTGACATTGGAAAGACATAGCCTTACTTCTGCAGCTGTCCTGACAATGATACACCTTGTGAATCCAATCATGCTAACATCAGACAAACCCAGGAGGGGTGCTTCCAAAATCCCGTGTTCCTCAAAAGTAGGGCCAGACCATGAGAATAAGAGAAAAGACAGAGAAATCATCCTGGACTGGAAGGAGCCCCAACATGTGATCCTGAACTGGCCCCTGCTGCCCAGAGCGCATTATTGAGACATTTAGCAAAACTTGATAAGGGTCTGAGGATGACAGAGTCGTGGTGTGTCAATGCTAATTTCCTGACCATCCAGCTGTGCTGTGGTTCTGAAGGAGAATGTCCTTGTTTGCAGGAATTACACACTTGAATAGTCTGGGGTGATGGGGCAGCAGGTTGGCAACTCACTCTCAGATGGTTCAGGGAGGAAGGAGGTGGTTTTGTATTTGTCAATTTTGGAAATTTGAGATTATTTCCAACTAAGAAAATCATTCAAAACAAAACAAAACAAAGAGAGGCTTATGTGCTTATGCTCAGAGAGGTTTAAGTGGTCTGGCGGAAGCAGGACTCATTAACATGTAGGCCTTTTCCTCCCAGGACAAGGGCTCTTCCTGCTGAGCTTTAGCAGGCAGATGGCATCCAGGAAGCACTTAATACGTACTCTGGAAAGCGTGTTGGGTTCTAGTTCCCACTATGCCTTTCACCACAGGCAAGCCCTCTTTCTTTCTTAGCCCACTGGTCTCTTCATTCGTAGAATAAGCAGGTGGGGCAGCAGCCCGAGGTCCTTAACAAGGACCCTATCACACCTGAGATGTTTTGGACGTGGGGGTGCAACATATCCATGATCCCACGCAGCCAAGACTTGCCCTGCATCCAAGCACTGCAAAGAAATCTTTGTTTTGTTCACCATTTATCAGGAGTTATTCACCATTTGAAGAGAAAACTCATCACAAGTACAACGTTGCTCTTGGTACTAAGCTGTCCACACAAGCCACCTGTGTGACTAGGCACAGGGCAAGCTTCTGACCCCTTCATATATCTTCATTATGTCTGGTCCTGCCTGCGCACTGACTTAGCAAAATACGCACAGTTGATTACAAGGTACTTTCACTTCTCTCTTATATTATCATTAGTTTTACAGAATGGGTTTTTAAAAACCTTATGCAGAGGTAGGTTTACATGTATTCATGAGTTTCATTGAGGCTACGAGATATTTGTTATAAAAAATGGCACTGGATCAACCATGGTGGAGACCTACTATCCTGTCTAGTGGGCTCCACCTCATTCTATTAAAGGGCTTGTACTGATAGACATTTAAATTTTTTGAGATTATTCATTTTTCACTCCTGCAAATAAGCCCGGAGTGAACACACCTTGGCACCTGCCTCTTTGGTACATGATTTGTTTCTAAAGTAAGTCAAATTAGATCAATATACAAGGTCATTTCCTTCTGGCCAAGTCCCTTCCACTGCTCGCCAGCTACTCTCCTCAGCACCATAGACACTACATGCCAGGAACTTTTCCTTTTCTTGCCCACGCCTTTTCACTGACAACAACTAGCCGATCCCTGGCAACAATTCACCCAGCCTTGGAGAAGGCAGGTGCTCACCGCCTGACAAGTCCCCCTCAACAGTTCTACTCCACTAAAACTGATCAACAGGATCAGTTGTGGCCTGCCGCAACACGTTCAGCGGGAATTTGCACAATTGAAATATACTTTGTTCTGACAGCAAAGTCTTTTTGCAATTGGGTCTTCATGTTTATCAATACGGTAACCAATAAAGGAAACCAAATTCTCCTTCACATTCCCACTCACATTAGCTTCTCTCCAAGAGCTCTGCTGAGCACATCCTTCTGTGGTTCGCAGGTCAAGAGGTCTTTTAGATTTCCAGCTTCTAAATGTCTCTATCTTACATATGTGAAATGCGAGTACCTTCCATAGGCCTGCATTCAAGACACAGCCATTTCAGCCGCTGGGCACAGCACCTGGCAGATATTTTCCATAGGCGGATGAGGGCACATTTGAAGTGAAATGTTTGGAAATAACAAGCCATACACCTGTCTCAAGAATTGCGTAGCTAAGTGTCAATAGGACACTTAATTTTCAATAGGACACTTTTCAACTACAGGTATGTTCCTGCATTAATTTCATTTGACCCCACTTTGTTCATTTATTACTTTATTCACATGTACCTAGATCTAGATCCAGAAGCCGAAAAGAAAAATTTTACACTGGACTTTTGTTAAAAATGGTGGGACAGGTGTGATTCAGGCTACTGTGGTATGAGAGAGAGTCTTCAGTATAAAACTGAGCACAGGGTGATCCCTGGGTGGCTCAGCGGTTTGACTCCTGCCTTCGGCCCAGGGCGTGATCCTGGAGTCCTGGGATCGAGTCCTGCATTGGGTTCCCTGAACAGAGCCTGCTTCTCCCTCTGCCTGTGTTTCTGCCTCTCTCTCTCTGTGTCTTTTATGAATAAGTAAATAAAATCTAAAAAAAAAAACCAAAACTGAGCACAATTCCACATTCAGCAGAGACAACTGGGATTTGTAGTCAAGGAGCAGAGTGAGGGGGCCAGTGGATGGAAATTATTGAGAGACCTTGTTTACATATCAAGGGTAGGGGGTGTCTTGCTAAAGGTAGACCAAGGCCTTAGACACCGAGGTGGGGATGAGGACTTTGATCAGATATTAAGAGTGATCAGATATCAAGGCTCTGAAGGGTTCTTTGCTAAACTGGGCTGGGTGGGCCAAGGTTGAAGGCTAGTGAAGAAGCTCAGAGGAGCCTGGCTGAAGCCTGGTCAAGGAGGAAGTCCTTGTGAAGATACAGATATAAATGTAGGTAGGTATGGGTACAGCTTTAGATAGGAATATGGATGTACAAATAGATAGTGACATACATATATGTACACATGTAATCAGGGGCCACGTCGGAAGCTGAGGATGAAGTGGTGAGGTAGAAAAGGGCCTTGTGTAGAAAGAGCACAACACGAAGAGCTTCTCCACATTGTGTACTAATACAGTGAGTAGACCAAAATACTGTCATCAAAGCATGAACCCCACAATAAAGATGTTCAACTCTCATATTCTAGGGCAACTGAAATTATGGGAACAGCCAGGACCACATCTAAAGGCTTTCAGGAAACTCCTGGGAGCTGATAGAAGGAAGCCCACAGATGGAAGGTAGAAGTCACTTTGATGGATATATTATTCTGGCAATGGTTTATTCCTAGGGTCATTTCTTTATAAGCCTCTGTCCTAGAGGTCTCTAGTCCACACTGAAGGTTCATTAGCTGGTGAGAAAAGACCATCTGTTGTCCCAAAGATCTCGCAATGGCCTCCAAAGTCAATGGCCCTCAGGGCCCTTCCTTTTATTAGTTAGGCAGTTGGGACCAGATTCTTAGAGAGAGCTCTTGACTATCCCTACAGCCTGGGCCCTTTTATCCACAATGGCCAGAAGAATCACCTTAGTTCTCATGGGGAAGGGGCCAAGCTGGACCAAACTCCTTAGTAACATCCTATACCTGAACATATTTCAAAGAAACCTACCTAGATGCTTTAAAACTATCTGTGAAGAAAAACTACTTTATACAAGCAGAAAACAGTGAAACATTTACACATAGTTTATAATAACTGCCCGTTATGTAAGTATTAAGTCAAAACAAACAACCAAACCAAACCAAGCAAGATACATACCAGTATCTACAGTGTTACCTCCTATGTATATAAAAGACATTAGAAAATGTCTGGCAAGAATTCCACTCAAGAGGTTGTTATATGTTCATGCTTTGTGTCAGCCACCCTGCCAACATCCCCAAATATATCTTATAGCAAAAATTAAGAGAACATAGTCATATTCAGCAGCAGGATTTAGAAATAAAATAGGAAAGCAAGTAGCAAAAAGGACTGATGCTGTGGGCCTGGAAAATATGGGGTCCAGCAGCAGAAAGAGGCTACCAGAAGTCCAGCCCCTGTGGCATAAAGTCCTTACACCAGGCAAGAGGCCAGAGCCATTGCTTGAAACCAGGGGTGGGTGTTCATCTCCTGCTCATAGGAGGTAGCTCAGTAGTGCTGCTTCTGACCACTCTCTGGGGCCAAGTACCTTGGGAAACCAGAGAACTCAGACGCAACCTCACAGTAGGATCTGAGCCAGGCCAGCCACTGGCTCAGTGACTGGATCTGCAATATTCTAGCAGGTGGAAGCCATGCGATGTCAGTAGAGGACCAGATATTTCCCCAAAGGCCATAAATAACTAGGTAGAGGCAAACACAAAGTCACTCTACAGGGAAGATTGAGCACTGGGCAGAGGAAGAAAAGTAGCCTTGTACTCAGAAGAGACTGTAAAGCATGGCAAAGGAGAGAAGATGAAGAAAGACAGCCAACAAAGTCCACTATTGGAAGAGGAATGGACCCAAGAAGAAACAAAAATGATACAAAAATCTGGAAAAAAAAAAAGCAAAGCATCACCCCTCACTACCCACAAAAACAGAATTACCACTGTGAAAAGAAAAAGAATTACCAAACAATAACACAGAACCAAAATAAAAATAGCTCTATGTGAAAAAGAGCCATTAAATCCTGAAAATTAAAAGTAGGGTCATAAAAGTAAAATGTTATGAATTATAAAATCTATACTGGACATCATTATAAATTGGTGAATTGTAAGATAACATTAGGGAATTTATCTAGAATGAAACATGGAGAGGTGGAGATTTTAAAAACTATAAAAGTTAATTAAGAGATATAGATGGTAGATGGATAGGATCCAACACATCTTATAGACATCCCCAAAGAGGCAAACAAAAGGCATAGTGAAAAGCAATGTTCACAAAGCTAATGGTGAAGAGTTTCCTAGCTATGAACCAAAACTAGAGTCACCAGATTAAAAAGTATTTTTTAGGACAATTAAAAAGTCATGAACAGGAGACATAAAAATAAATGCATGCCTAGGCACAAAGTAGAAACAGTATTTTTATTTTATAAAAAATAAAGGGAAAATCTTTTTTCTTTTCTTTTTTCTTTTCTTTTCTTTATTTTTCATTTTCTTTCTTTTTTTTTTTTGAAAGAGAAGGAGAGTGTACATGGGCAGGAGGAGGGGCAGAGGGAGAGGGAGAGAGATAATCTCAAGCAGACTCCATGCTGAGCACAGAGCCACATAAGGGGCTGGATCCCAGGACCCTGAGATCATGACCCAAGTCGAAAGCAAGAGTCAACCACTTAACCAACTGAGCCATTCAGGCGCCCCAAATAAAGGGAAAAGTCTTAAAAATCTTAAAAGCTAAGACTTCATGAAGGACATAATTATAGAAGAAAGCAGACTCACTAGTAATACCAGATGCCAGGAGGCAATAAAGTAGTATCTTCAAAAAAGGAAAAAAGAACTATAATCCTAAAATTCTATATCCAGTTAAACAAGAATTTAGCAGTAATAAATAAACAAATAAGTACAAAAAAAACACAAAGATATTTTCATACATAAAACGCTGAGAGTTAATTCATCCTCTGTAGACCCTCATTGAAGACAATGCTTGAAGATCTATCTCAGCAAGAAGAGAAGTGAGCAGAGAGACAGCTGGGGATGTAAAACAACACAAACAGAAATGGGAAGTGCAGCAACTGATAAAATAGGTGGGTTGATTAATTAATTACTAATTGTTCTGAACTACTGATTTTGTGTATAGTTAAAAAGTAAGTGGAGTTAAATTCTGGATAACTAACAAAGAGTAGAGAGAAGAGAGAACATTCTTTGTGCATTGAAACTGGGCTAAGGCCCTTTCCTTGCTTGAGAGGCATGGAAAGAAGTTCAATAGTTTAAGGTTTCGTTAGGGAAAAAATGTACAATTAAGATTGTATTGGGGCACCTGGGTGGTTCAATCAGTTGAACATCTGAACTCTTGATTTTGGCTCAGGTCAAGATCTCAGGGTCATGAGATTGAGCCCTGTGTTGGGCTCCATGCTGTGCATAGAGCCTGCTTGGGATTCTCTCTCTCTCTCTTTCTCTGTCCCTCCCTTCTCCCCCTTCCCACTCACTCAAGTGTGCTCTCTCTCTCTCTCAAAAAAGAAAAAAAGATTTTTTTGTTTGTTTGTTTTTAAGGGAAAGGGTAGGCTCTGAAAAATAAAAGTCCACCCAATCTACAGCTTTTGAACCAGGAGAGGAGAAAAAGTAAGTAACAAAAATGTGATGAGTCCAGCAAGAGGCAGGAGGGAGAGAAAAAACCAAAAGTTATATACAAACAAACAATATGAAAAACCGGGTAGCAGAAAAAAGTCTATACCAGTAATCACAAAAAATAAAATCGGATTGAAATCACCTACTGAAAGACATACCCTTATAATTGGGTAAAAAAAAAAGGAAAAAAAATCCTGCTAAATATTGTTATAAAGACACCCAAAAGTAACATAAAGAGATTGAAAAGAAGGTGACAGAAAAAGACAGTCCAGGTAAAAGTCATAATGGTAAGATTGTGGATCTCACACTGTTACTCTTAGACTAAAAAAGGGAGATGGGGATAAATATAGATACTTTTTTTTTTAGATACGGTTTTTAAAAATAAGTTAAAAGTTCACCTCAAGAAGTTAGTAAGATGACAACATAAACACAAAGAAAACAAAAGAGCTGTGGGGCGCCTGGGTGGCTCAGATGGTTAAGTATCAACTCTTAGTTTCAGCTCAGGTCATGATCTCAGGGTCTTGAAATCAAGCCCATCATAGAGACCCTCTTCGGGCCCTGAGCTCAGCAGGGAATCTTCTGGTCTCCCATCCCCTGTCCCTCTCCCCACTCATGCACATGTGCTCGCACTGTCTCTTTCTCCCTCTCCCTCCCCCCTGAAATAAATAAATAATTTTTTTTTTTTAAGTAAAAGAGCTGAAATAATAAACCTAAGGTCATATATTGATGAAAGAGTAAATTTAATTATCAAAAGGTAAAGCTAGTTCTTTGGAAGACAAATTGTTAGCAAGAAAAAGAAATGTGGTAAGACAAAAAAATTAGCAATGGGATTTAAATGGAGATATCTTGACAAAAACAGTAGATGTTTCTTAAATCAAAAGAGAAAGTACGAACCGAGTTAGAAGGGGTGCCTTCAAGTGAGGGGTGCCTGGGTGGCTCAGTCAGGTAAGCGTCTGACTTCAGCTCAGGTCATGGTCCTAGGGACGTGAGATCAAACCCTGTGTTGGACTCTATGCTCAGTGCAGAATCTGTTTGAGACCCTCTCCCTCTGCCCCTCCCCCTGCTTGTGCTCCCTTTCTCTCTCTCTCTCTCTCTTTCTCTCAAATAAATAAAATCTTTTTTTTTTTTAAAGAAAAACACAAGTGATTTTCTTTAAAAATATGTAAATGATCACAACTGATTCAAGAAAAAGTAGAGGGGATCCCTGGGTGGCTCAGCGGTTTAGCATCTGCCTTCATTCAGCCCAGGGCATGATCCTGGAGACCCAGGATCAAGTCCCATATCGGGTTCCCTGCATGGAGCCTGCTTCTCCCTCTGCCTGTGTCTCTGCCTCTCTCTCTGTGTGTGTCTCTCATGAATAAATAAATAAAATCTTAAAAAAAAAAAAAGTAAAAGTAAAAAGCCTACATGCACTAATAACCAAAATAGAAATTAAAGTGATTAGAAATTTGCACCTCCCTCCCCAAAGGCAGAGGCTAAGAAGGTCTGGTAGGCAAGTTATGCTAAATCTTTATGGAATAGCTAATTCCCATCCAAAGCCAACTCTTTCAGAGAACAGAATAAGAAGGAAAACCAGCAAGATGATTTTATGAGGTTAGCAAAACCTTAATAAACTGCAGGGTAGTAAAATAAAAGAAAATTATAGACCGATCTCAGGTATGACAATGGATACAAAAATCCTATTTAAAATAGTCTCAGATCAAATTGATTAGTGTATAAAAATTACATCAGGATCAACCACAGTTTATCTTAGAAATGTAAGAATATTCATCATCAGAAAATATTTAATGTAATATGACAAATTATGAGATTAAAGAGGAAAAAATGTATGATCAACTTAGTAAATGCTGAAGGAAAACCATTTGACAAAATTATCTATTCATGATAATTTAGCAGATTAGGAATAAACAAGAACTTCTTTAATTTGATGAAGTTATTTATTAAAAACTAATGGCAAACATCACATGCAATTCTGAAACTGTAGATGTATTTTCATTAAAGTCAGGAGCCTAACAGAAATGCCACTCTCGGGCAGCCCCAGTGGCCCAGAGGTTTAGTGCCGTCTTCAGCCCAGGGTGTGGTCCTGGAGACCCCGGATCGAGTCCCACATGAGGCACCCTGCATGGAGCCTGCTTCTCCCTCTGACTGTGTCTCTGTCTCTCTCTCCCTCTCTCTCTCTCTCTCTCTATCTCTATCTCTCATAAATAAATAAATAAATAAATAAATAAATAAATAAATAAATAAAATCTTTTTAAAAAATGCCACTCTCACACCTGTGCTATTCATCACTAATTCAAAGTCTTATCCAGTACTATAGACAAGAAAAGCAAAAGTGTAATAATTGGAAAGAGACAAAACTTCCATTATTTAAGACGGTATCATTGTTCCTGAATGATAAAGCAATTCAGCAAGATGACTGGAAGGGTATAAAAGAGGATCCGATCAAATGCAAATATACATATTGGGTTGTAGATGAAAAAGTCAACATGGAGATGCTAATTATCGCCAAATCAATTCGGAAACTAATGCATTTTCAATCGAATTGCCACAAAGGTTACCATTTCACACCTACTTCACGCTACCTAAGAAGGTAAAACGGTGCAGTCACTTGGGCAAACAGTCTGCTACCTTCTCAAAAGGTTAAACATAAAGTTCTTACCTATGTCTGGTTGGTGACCATCTGCCCCAGTAATTTCATTCCTAGGTACAGATCCAGAAGAAATGAGAACATGTGTCAACACAAAAACTTGCACACAAATGTTCACAGCAGGGTTATTCATAATAACCAAAAAGTAGAAACAACCCAAATGTCTATCAACTGATGAATGGGATAAACAAAATGTGGCATACCCATATCATGGAATGCTCTTCAGCCCTACAAAAGGACTGAAGTACTGATTCATACTATAACGTGGATCAACCTTGAAAACGTTATGCTCAGTGGAATAGGCAAGACACACAAGGCTACATGCATGATTCTATTTATATGCAATGTAGAGAACAAGCAAATCTGTGGAAACAAAAATAGATTAGTGGCTTTTAGGAGCAAGGATGAGAAGAAATGGGGGATGACTACTAATGGGTGTGGGGTTTCTTTTTGGGATGATGAAAATATTCCAGAACTAGATAGTAGTGATGTCTGCACAACTTTATGAGTACACTAAAAACCACTGAATCATACACCTTAAAAGAGTGACATTTATGGCATGTCAATTGTATCTCAATTTTTAAAAATTACCATCACAGGTTTTTGTGGTATGTGACAGAGATCATAAAATTCATATGGAAACATGAAGAGCAAAAAATTGCTATGGCAACTTTGAAAAAAAATACTGGAGAGACTTTCTCTATTATATACCAGTACTTATTTAAAAACTTAGTAATAAGACTTTCGTGTTATTATTATAGAGGTAACAAGCCTAAAAGAATCAGCAATCACAGAAAGAAATTCATAGATAGATGTCAAGTTGGTATATGACAAGCTCAATGTGACAAATCAGTAGGGTAGACTCTTCAATCAATTTACCTATAAGTGAAAAAAAAAATCAGTTTGTTACCCAATGAAGTTAAAGACAACAATGAAATTCCATTTCACATAGTTGTTTTATTTTAGGAGGGAGGGGGAAGAATTGAAAAGAGTGGGAGGGTTTAATGGTATCTACATTCTATTTCAAAAGGAAAGAATCCAAATCAAATACAAAATGCTAAGATTGGGGCAGCCCAGGTGGCTGAGCGGTTTAGGGCCACCTTCAGTCCAGGGCATGATCCTGGGGTCCCGGAACTGAGTCCCATGTCGGGCTCCCTGCATGGAGCCTGCTCCTCCCTCTGCCTGTGTCTCTGCCCCCTCCCCTCTCTCTCATGAATAAATAAATAAAATCTTTAAAAAATGCTGATTGATCAATGATGGCTCATGGTTTATGGTAATTGTTACAGAATTTCTCTGTATATTTCTACACATTTAAAATGATCTCTAATTTTTAAAATTCCATGCAAATATTACCTGCAGAACATATTCCAAACTATTAAGAGTATTTTTTTCTCAGAGTAGGGAAAATGTGGGTGGTTTTCTCCTCGTTTCTGTTTTTCTATATCTTTTTTCTTTTTCTTTTCTTTTTTAAAGATAAGCAGGTGGTATTTTGCTAAGAAGGGAGAACAGTAAAACTATCTCAAAGGGAAACAATCCACTTTGTCACTGCTATCCCGCTAAGAAATTTTCATTGTAACTTGAATAAAACGATAATTTCTGTAAACTTCATGGCTTGTTATACTTTTCATGTCACAGTAAAGTGTGTGAAACAGGCAAAGACAGTAGGTTGTTCTAGTTACACCTGGTTATTAGTGATGGGAGCTGAGTCAAGAACTGGTATTTTAGGATCTTTAATCTCATACTTTTTTGACTACACCAAACTACTATCTCTTAACAACCCGAATCGGCCCTTGGGATAAATGTACACAGCTACTCCCAGCTTCCAAATAGTTATGCTCTACAGTGCATTTGTTTAACCAGGTATTTTGAATTTGAACCCCATTTTCTCATCCAAACAGCATTATGGTAGCCAAATTAGGTTCACAGAAGCCACGGGTGGGTCTCCACCCTGACCTCTCTTGTAAGAGTTGCAACTGGCTACTGTTCTCAGGCATTCTACCGGGATGATTCTCCAGGCATCCCAAACTCTGCTTTCTGAAACTAGGCTGTACATATTTCACCCAACCTTTCCCAGTCTTCTCAATTTTGATGCGTGTGCCTTGGTCCACACAGTAGCCCCATCCAGAAACTTTTGGGAGTCCTCCCTGACTTGCCCCTCCTCCTCCTCAACCACCATGTACCCACCCTTGCCTGCCACTGCTGGCATCAAAAACCTTCGCCAAATTCTGCTGAGGGTGCCTCCAACATATATCTTGGTTCCATCTGCTTGTCCCCAGTCTCCTGGCCCTAACGTGATCTAAACCACCATCTGCTCCCCAGACTCAGTCACTCATTGGACCATCTGCAAGAAGGCAAAGACTAGTCTGGTCTACTGGTGGGGGCCCGGGCTCTATTGTTTGGGGTGTTTGTTAGGTCAGTGGGCATCTGCTCTTGTCCTCACCAAAAAGCTACTTGCAAAAGTGTCCCCAGCAGCCCTCACCTGGCACACACACCAGCTCTCGTCACATGCTGCCCATTCACTAACCTTTCCTCTCATCGAGACTTCGTCTTGGGGCCTGGTCATTTCCAACTTGAAGCCGGAGTTATTCTTCCTACTGATAAGAAGGACTTACTTCAGGGAAAGAATCAGTGAGCAAAACAGAGACTTAATTAAAAGAAAGTTTTGATCTCTGGCAATGGGAAGTGAATTGATTAATCACTACATGCCTGACCAGCCTTAGCTAACCTGGCACAGTGCTTCCATGAGCACACCTGCAAGAATACATATGAATGCTCATGGCCGGTACCATGACATTCTTCCTATGCTGGTGGGTTTGTTTTTTAAGATTTTATTTATTTATTCATGA
Organism: Canis lupus familiaris; assembly: GCF_011100685.1. Lineage (NCBI taxonomy): Eukaryota > Metazoa > Chordata > Mammalia > Carnivora > Canidae > Canis > Canis lupus. The sequence continues at coordinate 80,384,554 of NC_049228.1, read as the reverse complement.
GAGACACACAGAGAGAGGCAGAGACATAGGCAGAGGGAGAAGCAGGCTCCATGCAGGGAGCCAAATGAGGAACTCCATCCCGGGACCCCAGGGTCATGCCCTGAGCTGAAAGCAGACTCTCAACCGCTGAGCCCCCAGGTGCTCCTGGTTTTGATTTTTAAATCAACCTCCTTTCTGCAAGGTAGCACATCTTCTTTCGGGACACCAGGTGTTGGGTGGAGCAGGTATGAGGTGAGTAGAGAAATATGGGCTCAGATGTGAAAATGGCTGCAAAAAAGAAGTGATTCGGGTGTCTCCCTGTGACAGATTATTTGCAAAGACAGCCACAACAATCACTTATCAAGAGGTGGGTGCTATTTCCCTTCCCCTTCACCAGGACTGGCCATGTGACTTGTGTTGATGGACTGATAGGTGTGGCAAAAGTGACCTGGGCTTGAAGGGACCTTGCAGCTTCCACTTTTCACAGAAGCAGTGTCCAGCTGCATAAAGAAGTCAGGCTGTTCTCCTACCAAGAGAGGCCACAGGAGAGAGAGGTCCTGGGGATGGAGGGGCTGTGAGAGGTCCAGGCTGTGTGGAGAAGACTCAAGTTCCCCACCAAGAGCCCATACCCAGGCCCCCTCGACAAGGGAGGGGTGCCACCTTGGATTGTCCAGCCTCAGCTGAGTGACCCAAATGGAACAAAGAAAAGCTGCCTCCACAGAGTCCTGCCCAAGTTCCCAAGCCATAGGATCAGGAGCAAACGGTTGTTTCAAGCCCTTCCATCCGGGGGTGGTTTGCCGTATATCAATAGGTAATAGTAACATCCACTCAGTGCTCTCTGCAGTCCACTAACTCCTTACAGGTTCTTCCCTGAGGGACTTGTAGTGGGTTTTGGGTTTGTTGTTGTTGTTTTCTTATTCTGTTTGGTTTTGCCTTTTAAATTAGTCACCTGGAGAATCTTGTTGGGGACCGCGGAAATTGATTTGAGACTCACAGAGCCCTTCAACTCACCGGGAGGCGAACAGGTTGCCAACACACTAACCCATGTGTGTCACACGTGTTCGCAGGGAAGAAGTCCATGGAACCGACCCATCACAGGGTCCAGAAGGAGCCCCTGCCCAGCCCCTCTTCAAAACACAGATCACTGTCTATTCCATGAGAGAGCTGCTCCTGCTTCCCCGTTAAAAAAAAAAAAAAAAAAAAAAAATTGCCCTAGAAGGAAATCCGGTACAGCCAGTACTCACGAGCCCTGGTCCCTCTCCAGTCGCAGTGACAGGTTGGCAGAGCTGCCTGCCTGGATGCGTCAGGCTCCCTACCTCCCCACAGTCATTTCATGGTCAACATCACAAAAAAAAAAAAAAAAAAAAAAAAAGGAAAGGAAAAAGAGGCCACACTGATTTCACACAGAGCTTCAGGTGGGGCCAGGGTTCCCTCACATTTGGCTGCAGGCAGATCCTGCAAGACATGGCAGCTTCTTATCCCCAGAGAATCATGTCCAAACTCCACTGGGGAAACAAAGCACCTAAATAAAACCAAGACAAAGGACCCACAGGGTCTGGAGCTGTTCCATCTTCCCGCACCAGCACTGCCTGACTTGGGCAGGGTGTCGGGAGGTTGGGGAAGGGGGCAAGGGGCAAGTCCCCCCAAAGACCTGTACGTGGTTGCTGTTAAAATGAAGATACCATCAGTCTTGAGCCTTGGACTGCTTCCCCACTGCAGCTTCACAGGTGGAGGCGGCACAAAACACAGGCATCTGGAGCATTTGCCACAAAGATGTTGACCTAGGCTCATGTTCCCAGAAGCTGGGAGGAGGGAAGATAAGAACTCTTAGAGGGGAAGTGATGGTCCTGCCTCTGCAGAGTCTGCCCCAGCACCCTCACCTACATGCAAGGTTCAAGAGCTTTGAAGAAAGGAAACAAGGGAACACAAGGCAATGGCCAGGGACAAAGCCAGGACTGTAGACCAACAGACGTAAGCCATGCAAAAGGGGCTGACAGAGAGGGGCAATCAGGTATGTGCAGTGTTCCACCAACATTTATGGAGCACCTGCTGTGTGTAGGCATTGTGCTAGGTGCTGGGAATAGGGCGGTAAGCAAGATACTCGTGGTCCTTCCCTAAGGAGCCCACGTAAGGGTAGCGTACCTCCTGAAGGCTGCTGGTGCTAGTGAAGGAGGTTTGGGCAGGAAAGGCACATGGGGAAGCCAGAGAAATAGCAGCACACAACAACATGGCCCCAGCAGATTCACCCACAAGAGGACACTCCTTGATCCCCTCTCTGGAGTCTTGTAGCTCCTCTGTCAGTGCCCTTCTATCCAGCATGAACTGGATTCTGGAGATATTCTTATTTGTTTTAAAACATCCTTCTGTGAAGGCACTAACCTGCTCAAAAGTGTCGTATGACAACCCACCACCTATAGAATAAACACCCCAACATTTTGGCTGGGCTTCCCACACCCTGCACAATCTGTCCCCAGTCCATCAGAACACATCTGGAAAATAAATTTCCCACAAAGGAACCCCCCAGTCTCTGGTCATAGTTACCTGCACAACCACATGACTAGCTCCACTCCCAAACCTGACCACATTTACTTATATATTTAGGAATGTCTCCACTTCCATATATGTACTCTAAATACAAGGGTCTATTGCATTTACACAGTTATGCATACTTGGGCCGGCAGTCCCAATGAAGCAAGATATGAGAAATCTAGGTCAAGGCCCCTGGTCCAGCTAACAGCCAACTCCCAGATGGTCTGAAATTCTCTACTAGCTATTATTTGTTGATTTAAGTACTAGTTTACCAGGCAAATTTTTTAAAAAGATTTTATTTTTTAAGTAACCTCTATAATCACTGTGGGGCTCAAACTCACACCCTGAGATGAAGAGTCACATGCTCTACTCACTAAGCTGGCCAAGCATCCTAGGCAACTTTTTAAAATTAAAAATTCTTGGGACGCTTAGGTGGCTCAGCGGTTAAGTGTCTGCCTTCAGCTCAGGGCGTGATCCCAGAGTCCTAGGACCAAGTCCCACATCAGGCTCCCTGCAGGAAGCCTGCTTCTTCTGCCTGTGTCTCTGCCTCTCTCTATGTGTCTCTCATGAATAAATAAAATCTTAAAAAAGAATTAAATTAAATTAAAAATTCTTCATGTTGTGACCTAGTGATTCTAATCATTCGTACATAGCAAACAGAAATGCTAATGTTCATTCACAAGAAGTTATGTACAAGCATGATCATGGCAGCGCTGGCTCTCACAGTCCCAACCTAGAAATTATCCAAATGCCTATCTACAGTAAGATGAGTGAATTCTGTTACATTCACATAATGAAATGCAATTCAGAAACAAGAACACACAAACTACAACAACTCACAGCAATATGGATGAATCCCCAAGCATAATGTTGGGTGGAATAAGGCAGACACAAAAGAATAGTGCTACATGATTCCATTTATATGAAGTTCAAACATGGTCATGACTAAGCTCTGATGTTAAAAGGTTACTCTTGGGATCATGATAACGCCTGGAAAGTGGCTTCTGGAAAGCTGGTCATGGTCTATGTCACGATCTAGATGCTGGGTTCATTAGTATATCACAGTGTGAAAATTGATTGAACCATGTATCTATAATGTCTCATTTTTTCTATGTATATAGTACTTCAGTAAAAGCTTACCCTAAAAAAGGAAAAAGAAAAAAATATTGATGAGAGTACAGAGAAGTTGACACTTTCTTACACTGGAGAAGGCAAATTAGTATAGCTTTAAGGAAAAGAATCTGGCAACGTTTATTAAAACCTCTAGGGATCCCTGGGTGACGCAGCGGTTTGGCGCCTGCCTTTGGCCCAGGGCGCGATCCTGGAGACCGGAGATCGAATCCCACGTCGGGCTCCCGGTGCATGGAGCCTGCTTCTCCCTCTGCCTGTGTCTCTGCCTCTCTCTCTCTCTCTCTCTCTGTGACTATCATGAATAAATAAAATCTTTAAAAAAAAAAAAAAAAAAAAACCTCTAAAAACTGCATATCCTTTGACCTAGTAATTCTAGCTCTAGAAGTTTATCTTCAGGAAAGGAGTGTGCAGTGTAGCTTCCACAAAATTATTTGTAAAAGAGAAAATGTGAAAATAACCTACATGGTGAACACACATATATTTGTTGCAGCCACTACAATATGTTTTATAAAATCCTTAATGAAAAGAATTCAGGAGGTTTTAATTTCTTCTCTCAGCTTTCAATTTTTCCCCAAATTTCCTACAATGTATCACAGAATACCCATGCAGAAATTAATAACTTAATTCACATTCATTCCACATGTATTTACTGAAATCTTCCATTGCCAGGCACTGAGGACACTAATTAACATGGTTTTAGGGCCTGCTCTCAAGAATCTTAGTCTTGTCAGAAGACTTGAAGGTGAATATAAATCATTCATAGCTGATGCAATTGGAAGAGCAACCAATCTGAAGTCAAAATACATAAATTCAATCTCAGCCCCACAATTTACTTTTTTTTTTTTCTCCCAGCACCTTGCTGGGTGAGGTCCTCTGTCTATTCACCAACTCTTTCATCTGTAAAATGAGTATAATAAGGGTTGTCTTGGCTACCTCACCTTGATGTATTCAGCTGCAAAGGAGACACCATTGAGCATGCTCTGAAGATGTAGGCTATAAATATCACCATCAGGTTACCCTTTATGTCATGAACAAAAAGGGCACATGCATGCTAGTAGTAGTAGCCTCCTTCCTCAAGGTTACCCCATCCTGCCCTGAGTTTTGCTCTTGGTGCCAGCATCCACGATAGAATGACCACTGGTTAAGGCAGAGGCAAGTGCTTTTTAATCACTGAATTCGAGTTACTTTACATGGTGGTAGAGAATGTCTATGTGATGTTGGTTCTTTGGCATTTGCTGAGGCTTCCTTAGTGGTCTTGTCCATGCTCAGTTACTAGAAATGTGTGCCTGAAAAGAAGGAGTAGTTTCCATGTGTAGGGTGCAGGGTTATATAGAGATCCACTGGCTGATGCTTGTTACTTGTCTTGTTTGAACTTCTTATAGCCTCACAAGTTTGTACCTCCTTGATCTGCCTGTTTCTCTAAGATGTGCTAAAAAATCTCCTACAGTAATTATGGATTTGTTCTTTTCTCCTTTCAATTTTTGCTTGGCTTATTTTGAAGCTATGTTGTTAGGCACACAAAGATGCAGGATTATTATATGTCCTAGTGGACTGTCCCTTTTATCAATAAGCAGTGATCCACCAGGGTAGCCAGACATATGACAATGGAATAAAGACAGTAGAAAGTATTCAAAGTGTTGAAATGATTCACACTCCAGAATTGTGTACCCAGAAAAATGATCCTTTAAGGAGAGTGAAATGAAGACTTTTTTTTTTCAAAAAAACTTAGTGAGAGAGAAATCACACCAACAAATATGTAATGAAGGTATTTCTAGAAGATAAACAGGTAACCATGTACCTGTTTATCCATGTAGCTGACAAAATGTTTATTTCACCAGGAAAATATGATAATTCTAAATTTGTATGTATGTAATAAGATATTCTCGAAATATGTTAAGAAAAATGTGATAAAAGAGCAAGGAGAAGTGAGCCAGACATTGCAGTAGATTTGGAAATTGAAAAACTCTTCTCACAGTAATTGACAGATTAAACAGATTACAACACACAAGAATATGGGAGTTTTGGACTCCTAACTGTGAATGATTGAATTTGATTTACTGCAAAGCTTTGAACCCCAAATTAGAGAACATATATAAGAACTTATATTCTTGACCAGAATATAACCTGACCAGATATAAAGCAATGTCAAATAATTCCAAAGAATAACATAGTCCATGTTCCTTGACCTTAATGTCATTCGATTAGAAATCAGTACTGAAAGATAACTAAAAGAACAAACAGAAGCAAAAATTATATCTGTAAATTTAAAAATACTAATTGAAGACCAAAACCACAACAGAAATTTTAAATACTTAAACTGAATGATAATGAAAAGACCATCTATCACACTTGTAGGATGCAGATAAAGCAGTATGTAGAGGGAAATTTATAGCCTTGAATTCTTATATCATAAAAAAGAAGGTTAATTAATAATGAACTAAGTTAGAAGAAAAAAATCAACAGAATAAAACCAAAGAATATAAAGAGGGACAAAGAAAAAGAAGAATTAACAGGATGGAAAATAGAGATACAATATAAAAAGTTAACAAAGCAAATAGATGTCTCTTTAAAAGATGTCGCTTTTAAAATAGATGACTAGCCTCTGGGGAAATTGATTAAAGAGAGAAGGAGGAGGAGAAGAAGAAAATCAAATTATATTAGGAAAGAGGGAAGCTAACCTTCAGTTACTACAATGACTTTTAAAGATTATAAGAAAATAATATGAAGAACTTTAGGCCAATCTATTCAAAAACTTCAGTAAAATGGACAAATGCCTGGAAGAATAGAATTTATAAAAACAAGTTCTAAGACAAAAAGAAAATCTGATGAGTCTTACAATCAGTAAACACACTGAATAAGTAATTTAAAAGCTTCCCACAAAGAAAACCAGAGGCCCAGATGGTTTTATGGACAAGTTCTATCAGATATACCAGGAGTAAACCATTTCATCTTCTACATAAGCTACTTAAGCATAAGAAAAGAAAGCCTATTTCACAACCCTTTTTGTAAAGCTAATAAAGGCCTCAGACCAGGAGAGTCTGAAGAAGAAAAATTATAGGTCAATCTCCCTCATGAATAAAGATCCAGAAAAGCTGAAAAATAATAGATAAACCAAATACGGACATATATCTTTAAAATATACTATACGTCACCATCAAGTTGAATCTTTCCAAGCAATTGGGAAGAATAACTTAGCATCAGAAAGTCTTTAGTGCAATTCACTAGAGTAATGGATTAAAGGAGATTAATCATAGAATAATCTCAGAAGAGGGAGACAAAAGCGTGTGATACAATGTAGCTAAGAACTGAATGGAGCTTCCCTAACTTGATAAAGGTTATCGAACATACTACAACCATCATATTTAATGGCGACATACTGGAAGCATTCCCTTTAATCAGAAACAACACGAGGCTGCTGTCGTCTCGGCTCGTATTCAACTACGCCTAGGTAGTACATGAAAGTAAGAAAAAGAAATCAAGTGTGTACAAGTCGGAAAGGAAGAGATGAAACTATCATCTGAGTATAATGTAGTCTTTTATAGAGATCTAAAAGAATTTATGTCAGTACATTAGAATTATTAAGAATAGGAAGGTTGCTAGATATAAGATTAATATACATATCAACTGGGATCCCTGGGTGGCGCAGTGGTTTAGCACCTGCCTTTGGCCCAGGGCGTGATCCTGGAGACCTGGGATCGAATCCCACGTCAGGCTCCCAGTGCATGGAGCCTGCTTCTCCCTCTGCCTATGTCTCTGCCTCTCTCTCTCTCTCTGTGTGTGACTATCATAAATAAATAAAAATTAAAAAAAAACTTTAATATACACATCAACTGTATTACTACACACCTGAAAAAAAACTATTTTTAAAAATAGATATCATTTGTTATTAGAAAGAATTCATACCTATTGAAATAAAAAGTTGGAAACTGTTCGTTGAACTTCATTGACCACCACTTCCCATCCATGACATAGTAACAGGCATTGATGAGGGTTACTGGGAATGTAACGAAGTTTTCAAAAGCACTGGAAAGCAAGCAGGCAATGTAAACATTAATAACTAGAGACATGTGTCTCCTAAGACCCAGCATATTTCCTTCAAGATACATTCTTCATTTTAAGTCTCTCACAATTTGTGCGCCAGGAGATGCTTGTCATAATAGCAAAAGAATCAGATACAACATAAACGTCCACCAACAAGAGATTGGCTGAATGATCTGTGGACTGTTATGCAGCAATGGAAAAGAAGGAGGCAGATCTGTATGTACAGTCACAGAAATGTATTAACTACAGAGAAAACCAATCCCCTACAGAAAATGGAATACAATTTTTGTTTAACTCCACAGAACATAATTATGTATTTACATATGAATTCATTCAACTACTATGTGCCAGGCATGCTTTCAAGTGCTGAGGCTACCACAGCAAGCGAACAAATAAATAAACAAAAAATAAACCCTACCCAGTGGGAGCTTACATTCGAGGGCACATATACCAATATGGATCTTTGGGCTTTATTAAGTGGACCTATGTGCATGTTTGGGCATAGAAATCCTAATAGTAGCTACTACCAAAGATAGATACAATGCAGACATTCATGCAATGAAATGCTATAAAGCAGTTAACATGAACGAACTTGATGTTTATGCAGCAATACGGATAGGTATTTTATGTGCCTTGGTCCCCTGATCTCTTTAAGGCTCAGTTTCCACATGGGTTAAAAAACAAGGTTATACTAGTTATGCTAGTACCTCGTTATGGGGTTGTTGCATGCTTTCAAAGAGATGATTCATTTAGAGAATTTGCCATGTGGTGGGTGCTTAATAAATGATAGCTATTAATGTTTTTATAAAGGGAGGAAAGAGAACTAAACCATCCACAGGACCATGGGTGGCTCCATGCAGTCCTCATGCCTTTGGGTTCTGGCTAGGGCTGTGTGCTCCAAGGTCTAAGGGCTGCAGCACCAGAGCCCTTGGGAAATCTGTCCAACCTTGCTACACTAGGGGTGCTCCCTTTGGGCTGCCCAAGCCCCTGAGGGTAACCAGCCTCTGTAGTGTGGGAGAAGGTAGGCAATGGCTTCTGCAGGTGGAAGGGGTTTGCAACCTTCATGCCAGGTTGTGGCATGCCAATGCAGGATGTGTCCTGTCCTCGGATTCACTTGCTGGAGGGCAGATCCTAATTATCTTGGGTTGCTGATCAGAATTGCTCTTTTAGAGTATTTTTGAGGGTCATCAGGAACATGGAGGGGAACACTGGGGACAGCCTGTTCTTCCTTCCCAAGGCAGGCCATCGGGCCTATTGTTGGAAGAAGGAAAAGGACATGCCCTGAGCTGGACCATTAGTCATCTCTGTGCTCAGGCCAGAGTCTCCTAGGCCTTCATGTTCTTCCCCATTGAAGGAAAATAAGGTCCCACCACCTTACCTCAGGGGGTGCTTGGATGATCATACACTCCCCTCTCCCTGGCTCCACTGGGTCTGAAACCCCTCCCCTGACACCTGCCTTGCTCTCTTCCTCCTCCAAACCCTGGACAGACAGTGGCTGAAGGTCAAAATTCCCAGACCAAGATGACATATCAAGCGCTTGTCACTTCTTAGAAATGGTGAAAACAACATTCTCCAGACTCTTTAAAATGAAAGACTCCTCAAGTAGTACTTATTCATTTGGAAATTCAAAAACATGGGCTGCCTGTTATCATTTCCCCAGCCTGAACTCTAGGTAGTCACTCCAGAAGTTTCTGCTCTCAGGACAAAATATAAAGGAGCCCTGGGTTTGGTGCACTCAATGTCAACAGTACAGTATATACTTCTGCTAAGTTTAGAGGCTTTGGCTGAAGAGCATCTGGTTTGGAATCAGGGCACTATAGCAGCCTTAGACCACAAATTAGTGAAACCTTTCTAGAAAAGGGCACCTCCCACCCCAGCTTCTGTCATCTTGGCTCCTAGGTGGTCCCACAGACTGAGTGAGGACAGCATGGGGGGAGGGGGGCCAGGGACCGAAGCCTCCAGGGATTCTAGAAAAGGAAAGACAGTTGGATCTTCCTCTCTCCAGTTGGCCTGAATTCAATGAACCAGAAAAGCTATTCCCATAAAAAGGCTTCTTCTCCCAGGGGATTAAAAATCAAGGGAAACTCGGAAGTTGGTTGGCAACCAGCCCCAAAGAGAAAGCCAGAGGAGAAAGCTGGAGGAAACCCAGGCTCCTGAAAGCCATGGCCTCCTCACTCACTGGGATGGACGGCATCTGGACCTGGCTGTAAAATCATCTCAACGTTTATATGGCATTGCAAATCTGGAAAGTGCTTTAAAGTCATTCATAGTCACAGTCACTAATCAAAAGACTGCACCATTCCATAACCACAGTGATTCTGATCTCTGCAGTCAGAGTCATCTGCAGTGCTCTTGACCAAGGAGCAGTGTCACTGTGAGGGCAAGGAAACAGCTGCAGGGAAAACAGCACTTAGGAGGCACTGCTCAAGTCCGGGGCAGATCTAACTCACACCCTGCAGGACACAGACACCAGCTATTGAGAACTTTAATGGGGACTCGGCCTCTTAGAGATGATCACATTGGTAAGCACTCACGAAGTCTCCAGTCACTGCACCTACGTGCCCACAAGTGTTCACAATCCCTCCGGGAAACAGGTCTATTTCCCCTTCCGTGGCAGGGAAACTGAGGCACGGAGAGGTTAAGTCACTTGCCCAAGGGCATACCGCTAGTGAGGACAGACTGAGGCTTGGGATTAGGCCTGTCTGACCGACCGCAAAGCTTTTCACCCCTCAGGCGCTTCCTCCCCACCGTCAATCCAAGCTGCCCAGACCCAGTGATGTACCCAGGAGAGAAACAGCCTGTACTGAGGCTCCTGCCTCCCAGGGGGGCCCAGTTTCACACCCGAATCAGCTGCATAGGACTCTGCTCTATTCTTCCTATGTCCTTCCCCTGCACCTGACCTTGGAGAGGCCAAAAACAGCAGGCAGCAGGAAGGAAGGAGAGGAACAAGCCAATAAGAGAAGATGCCAGCCCCACCCCATCTCTTGGGCAGATCCCAAACCTGGGCAGGGGCCCTGGAGTGTGGCAGGTGGGAGGAAAAGTCTGGAACTGGAAACTGGATGGGATGTTGAGGCTTGGGTTTTAAACTGGGTGGGATTTTTCAGTGCCTAAAAATGAACCCGTTCATTAATACCTGGGTGTGGCCAGAAGAGCTGGATCCCCCCAAGACTTGCCACAGGGACTAAAGAGAAGAGCTCAAGATTTGGTGTGAAAAACAGTAAAGTGGGGCTCTTGGAGGAGCTCAGTGGTTAAGCGTCTGCCTTTGCTCAGGGCATGACCCCGGGGTCCTGGGATCGAGTTCCCCATCAGGCTCCCTACAAGGAGCCTGCTTCTCCCTCTGCCTGTGTCTCTGTCTCTGTGTGTGTGTGTGTGTCTCTCATGAATAAATAAAATCTTAAAAAAAAGTAAAAAGAAAAACAGTAAAGTGCAAAAAAGAAAGCCCTTTCATGATTTCAACCATTGACTTGGCTCATGGCACAAAGCCAGAAATCTGCAACTGCTGTGATCACTAATAATCTCATCCCTCACTCAGGGGCAGGCTCCTTGCGGACACACCACCCAGCAGTGGCACCCAGCCTCCTTCGACGGCCAACGCACTGAGGCCAGGAGGTGTGTCTCCCCTGACATTAGCCCGGGGTCTGCAGACCCTCAGTGAGAATGTGATGAACGGAGAACACACACACACACACACACACACACGACTGTCAATCACCGTCTGGTATTTGTGACCTCTCATGTCACCCCCCATCTCGTCCCCTTCTCTTTTGGACACTTATTTCAAACCTGGTGGAGATGCTAACAAACTTAAGAATGACCACCCTGCCCCCCACCTGATAACGAGGAGGGGAATCAGGAGCACGAAGAGTCTGAAGAGTGAAAAAAACAAGTATGAGTCATCCAAAGGGTGGAACTAGAAGAAAAATTGTAGCACCGGAACCTCTCCCCTCTTCCCTAGAATGTGAAGCCACAAAAGTCTAGCAGTGTCAGTCATTTGGTCCAGAACATCACTACGATTTAGCAGCATTTTTAAAACTCCATTGAGAACAGTGAAATGATAGAGAGCCTGGCCCAAAGTGGCGGTGCTATCTTGGGGGGAGCGGTGGCCATCTCGGGGGTCATGTAGGAGGGACGAAGGGTCTGCCTCCCTGGGAGAGGTGGCTCTGGGGTTTCAGAAGCCATTGCCCCTCACCCCACCCTGGGACCCAGGGGGATAGCAGGTTGCAGAGGCCAAAGATGGGGCTCGGCCATCCGCAGGTACGTCCGTGCTCCAGCCCAGAATTCTGAATTAATCACCTGCAGGAGGCACAACGGGCAGACGGGAGGGAGTTGCAGAGGAGTCAAACCGGCAACCTAGGCAGCAGCTAAATTTAGCCTGGTCCCCAAAGCAGGACTTAATTAAATTAATCCTGCACGCACACACACACACACCTCCACCCCCAGGCCCCGTTCCCAGGTGGGTTTTTTTTTTTTTTTTTTTTTTTCTGCTTCTAGCTTGGCTCACATTATAAAATGGGCCTCCACACGTTGATCTCCTTGACAGGTGCCCCAGGCCAGCTCCTCTGGTACTGGTACTGGGAGGGAGCACAAGTTCTCAGCTGTCCTTGCTGCTCCTGAAGCACTGGGTGCAGCCCCGAGCAAGGCCATTTGCGAGGCTGTGCCAGGCACACAACTCTCCCTCCACCTGCCGAAATAGACCGGGCACTCGGACCCGCTCTGTCCCTAAATGAGACAGGGCCCTCACCTCAGGGCAAGCATTCTGCTGACCTGCTGGGCTCCGGTTTCCATGTGGCCAAGGGTGGCCCATCCCTGTCATCGTCCATCCGCATGAAGAGGGCTCACCCCCTCCAGCACCTGCAAGGTGATCACTGCAGCCCCAGGGTCATGGCAGGGGAGGTGGGCACTGCTCCACGTGTCAGTGGAGTGAGCTACTGGTTTCCAAATCTCCACCCAGATGCCTTCCCTGCAGGCCTGTAGCTTCCCCAGCACTCAGCACCCTGCCCAGCACCACTGTCCTTTGCAGTTGCATAACCATAAGCACTGAATAGGAATTAGGAGGCCGGGCACCTGGTCTCCACGCACCATCGCCGCTGTAGGAAGGATGGACTGTGGACAGTTCTTTGTGTGGGCCTCCTGTTCCTCCTGGAGAAATGGGACCTGAGAAGGTAGGCCCAGGACTGAGCCTGGAAGTCGGCATCGCTCAGGATGGAGGTTCCCTAAACTACTCTCGGGCCTCCCTTCCTCCTGCACAGGGGAGAGGCCCAGGGCTGAAACTCCAACACACATCCGGATTGCCTGCATGCAGAGCCTCCCTTCACCCCTCACCCCTGGGCCAGAGGATTTGCACCCGAAGAAGCTCCCCAACCCCAGACCCCAGACTGTACTGAGGCTGCAGGCCCTGGGACCACACTTTGAAAGCAGCTGCTCCGGGTGGGGGCTGTCTCCAATGCCCGGGGCTCACACCTGACGACTTCTCAGACTTGCTGAGTGTTATCCTGTGGGGGCAGAGGACCAAACTCCTGGTCCCAGGTGACCTCCAGTCCTACAGTGCTCCTGCCAGGATGCTTCCTCCCTGTGAGTGAGGAGGGTGGGATCCAGTGGTGGCAGGAGCTGGAAGCTTCTCCCTTCCCTGGCTACCCACAGAGTAGCTTACCTCCCAGGACTCAAGCTCAGGAAGATTCAGGCTATCGTGTTTTTAGCCTGAGGGAGTCAGCTGCTCTCGGTGGTCAAATCTAATTCAACGAAGCATCCTGGAACTCCATCTATGTGCTTGGCCTGGTTTGGGGCTGAAATGGCTCAAGGAGGCAGAAAGCAGCCTCAAATCCACAAGGAGCTTAACCCTAGATGGCAGGCCAGAGGAAAAGCCCTGCACCCTCCGACGCCACTTCTCTCCCCGTACCAGGCCTGACAGCAGCAGGAGACAGTCACTGGCTGAGTGGGTGGTGGGTGGAGGTGGGTGGAGAAGGGGTCCACTTTCCAGAAATGAAAAAATCTAGGAAGGCAGGCTGCCCTTGGTAAATCAGTGACGTGGCTGCATGGCATAAACCCCATCCCCTTGGCACCAGAGAGGCAGTGCCCAGAGAGGAAGTCCTGTGCAGACCAGTGTGTTCCCTCCAATCCCTCCAACTGCAGGCCCTGCTGGGACCTGCCCCCGTGAGAACCCTCACCTGGACCTTACCGACCCCCGTCTGTCGCCACCATTCAGGTCCCCACATCCCCAGTCAGCCTGCCAGCCCCTGCGGAGGCCTTCTGGACGGCTGGGAGGTGGCAGGAGGGCCCAGGGCTGCTCCCAGGATGACAGGAAGGGCTTCCCAGGCACTGTGTGCCAGCCTGGCAGGCAGCCTCCTCCCCGGGGCCGCCCTCCCATGCCCTCAGAGAGCTGCTCCCAGGAAGGGCTCCTCACCGGGAGAGCCCTGGAGGGTCTCTGCCAAACTCTCACCACCAGGTGCCCAGCCTGAATTCCAGCATTTTGCAAATCTCTTCCCCCAACCCTTCTTTTCTTTCTTTCTTTTTTTTTTTTTAAGACTTTATTTATTCATGAGAGACACAGAGGGAGAGAGAGAGGCAGAGACACAGGCAGAGGGAGAAGCAGGGGATGGTGCTCCCTGCATCCCGTGAGATCCTATCAGTGCACCAGAAATCCATAATGGTCCCTTTTGCACAGACAGTGGCTTACTGCACACGCAGCCCTACACCCTGCGTTCTTCCTTTACGTATTTGATTATAAATCATTCCAGATGCAGTAACAAATAGTGAGTCACATAACACATCCCAAACCCACCTCCAGCACCGTCACATCTTATGGCTATGCTGTGTTTGGGTTTGGATTTGGTTTTTATAGATAGAGCATTACACCTGCCGTGGAGGCCCTGTGGGCCTGTTGCTCCTCCGTTCCTCCCTCCTCAGGGTGAAGCTCTCTGGTGCACTGACTCTTACTTCCCCGCCCCACACCCCCTCCTACCTGAGGACATCCCTCCCGGTCTGGGATGCACTCGGCAGCTTTAGAGCTGCCACTGAAGTCCACCCAGAACACGGTGAGCTTTCATAGTTCCTTCCTCGTGACCCTAACAAATAAGGTGCAGTTGGAGCAGCAACTTGGCCACGCCACAGGGCTGGGCAATGGCAGGATGTTTGAAACCTCACTGGCTCTCAAACAGCACTGTCCCCTCCCGTCAGAAGTTGTGGCAAGTGGCATACATCACCGCTAAAATTCAATGCCTCCTAATGTCCCTGAAGGAGGGCAGAAACATTAACTTCATGAACTCTCCTCTGTGTACACACTCATTAGGAGGATAAAATGTGAGTTGGGTTGGGTCAGGCTTTTGCTGCCCCAGAGGTGGTCCTGCATGAAAACGCCCACCTGGATTTCGGTGTGGCCTGTGTCACGCATTCCATGCCTAGGGCAGCTGAGAAATGCAAACTCAGGCTCCTTTCAGATAGTCACTGAGCACTCTCCGACCAAGGGGAGGCTGCGAGTCCAGACTGCCTCGTTTGTCTTCTGTAAACTGGAGCTGGGGACAGCGTTTGTCCATCGCACTGAGGACATCGGCCTTTCTTGGTAGTGAGGATGGCTGTGGGTGCCCCCCCGGGAGGCTGTGGCTCAGAAGGCAGGCCAGCGCTCTACATCTAACCATTTAAGGACCCCCCTGCCATGGGATCCCTGGGTGGCGCAGCGGTTTAGCGCCTGCCTTTGGTCCAGGGTGCCATCCTGGAGACCCGGGATCGAGTCCCATGTCGGGCTCCCGGTGCATGGAGCCTGCTTCTCCCTCTGCCTGTGTCTCTGCCTCTCTCTCTCTCTGTGTGTGTGTGACTATCATAAATAAACAAAAATTTAAAAAAAAAAGGACCTCCTGCCTTGACACCCACTTCCAGCCTGGGAGGCCGACCTGCAGGGCCCCCCCTCCCTAGGGAGTGCTGGGAGACCCTGCCCCACATTTTACTGTCTCCAAGGCCAGCCTCAGCCAGTGTTGCATCCATTCCACTCAGAGCAAGGGGTGCTCCAGACATGATTCTCGTCCTACAGTCATCATACTCAAAGGAGGCCACCAAGACCCAGAGACAGGGAGCCCCAGGGGCCCGAGGTGCTCTGCAGATCGGCCCCACGGGAGCCCTCCAAGGGGCCAGGGTCCCTTCGGAGGGCCAGGCCACACACAGGAAATGTGGGCCAGGGTGGCAGAAAGGAGCTCTCATCCCGCGGCCCCATCTGGGCCCCCTCCCCAGGTGTGCACTCTGCTCCCTGGGTCCCTCCCCAGCTCTGTAGATTGTTTTTCTTGAATGCTTGGGCTCTTCTCCTGCCTGCAAGAAGGCAAGAACAAGCACCGTGGTTCTGTGTGTGTGTGCACTTTTGCACTGCAACTATGGCCAGAGAGTTCAGAATCAGGGGCCGGCTGGCTGCTTGCCTTCCAAGGGGCGGAGAGGCCTTCCAGGCTCCCCCACGCAGCCTTATCACCCATGCTCCTCTAAAGACTATGTAAGCAGTCCAGGCCTGTGGCTGCACCAGAGGTGTACCTCCCACCCACCTAGAGGTCCTGACCCAGAGCTGGTGGGAAGGTGGGGCCAGAAGTGGTGACCTAGGAGGGCCTTGCTGGGGCAACAGGTAATGGGAGTGGAGGGGGAAGGCTAAAGGAGGGGGAAAGGCTCTCCTGGGTCTGGGCGGCAGGACTTCTCTGAACATGTAAGGCTCCGCACTCAGGAGGGCACAGAAATGGGCCCGCACTATCATGGGCCGAGGGTCAGTGTTTCCCTGCCACCTACTACACTCTCGCAGCCCCGGCCCCCATTTCCTGCCCACACCTGGTGCTGTGCTTTCCATCCGCAGACTCTCCTGATGTTAAGAAAGCATCTCAGCCTTCACTGCTTGACGTGACCCTCACAAAGCGCCTGTGAGGCAGATTGAGAAAGTATATTCTCGGCCTCTTGTTACATAAACACGAAAGTGACAAAGAAGACAAAGAGTCCAACTGGCTTTGGGAGTTGGGTCTCCCCACTAACCAGACATGGCTCTCCCTCCACCTCCACCCAAATCATCCTGGGAGCCGTCACTGGAAGGCTATGGTGCCAACCAAGGGGAGGGACCGGAGGAAAGACGGGAGAGGTGAGGGATGAGGGTGGTAGACGATGTGGATGGGACAACATGGTCCCCTCGGCCAGTGGGAGAGCAGATGGCGGAGGCCAGAGGAGGACGAGGACCCGTCAGGCTGAACACAGCATATGCCAAGGCCCCGTGGGGAGAGAGAGCACGGCCCCCTTGGAGAGTGAAAACGGTCAGGGTGTAGATGTCACCTCTATCTCCCCACACATGAACATTAACTGACCATGGATACAAATTTTTTTATCCCACGTCTACACCGAAAATGGATCTGTAGAGGTAACTCATATTTCAGGCAAAAGGGCATCCTCAAAGACCTCTTACAGGTCTTACAAGGCAAAAGCCTTACACGGGAACACCAGGGACCTGGTGTGATCCCCATTCTGGTGGAGAAATGCCCCGAGAGCCTGCGTTTCTAACAGGCTCCCGCTAATGCTGGTGCTGCTGTGCCGAGAACCGCACCTCAGGCAGCTGAGCCCGCAGCACGCTGGTGCCCGAGCAGGGGTCCTAACCTTGCTGCACATGAGGGTCCCCTGGGGAGCTTCTAACACATACAGATGCCTCAACCCCACCCAGTCCCATTGGTCAAACCCCCTGGGGTGGGACTTAAGCATCGGTTTGTTTTAAAAGCTCCCTTAGGGACCCTCACGTGTAGCCAGAGCTGAGAACACCAGGCTGGACGTTTCAGGTGCGTCCATCATCTCTGCCTGGCAAATGGCTTGGGAAGGCCGTCTGCCCCCTGAAACAGAATTTCACCGGCAGAGGAGCCACCAGGCTCTGGAACAGGAAGGCAGATGTTTCTGTCCCACGTAGGAGCCATCTGGCGTCAGAGCTGGGCAGCTAATCCAAGCTCATTTTCCAGCCAAGGCTCCTGAGGTCCTGGGCCCACCCGGGGTGGTGAGCGGCAGGGCCGGGAGCATCCAGGGCCCTTTCCATACCCCCTGCAGAGGCTAAGCAGGCAAGCTCGCCCACAGAATGATGCGGGGCTGGACGGAGCAGGTGCATCAGGAGGAGCTGTGCGGGGGTGAGCCACATCCGGAAAGGAGATGGCGGAGAACGTAGGAGGGCAGGCTACCTCCAGTTCCCTCCAAACCCCGGTATTATGCAGTGGCTTTCCTGCTCGCACACTGGACAGGCCTGGTGGGCCGCTGAGAAGCAGCAGACAGGCAGACCTGGGCCAGGAGGAGCACAGCAAGGGAACGAGGGAGGCCCCGCCAGGGCCGGGATAGGTCAGGAGCCCACAGGGCAGCTTTGCTGCAAGGCCTGGGCCTACCTGGGCTGAGGACTACTTCAGAGAGGGCATGGGCAGGGCATAGCCTGGACCAGGCTTTTAGGAAGTTTCCAGAAAATCAAAAAACATCTATACTTGACTGTCCACCGCACATGCTCTCATAGGACCCAGGTGTGTTCTTTACCTGTCACAAGTAAGGAACGCCACTGTCGGTCTGTGGGGCCCAAAGGGCCGACGAGAAAGGTAGAGGGACAGGAGATCGAGTCAGAAAAGGACTCAAAGGACAGGACAGCTGGCCCCTGGCCTCAGGAGGGCTGTCTGTACAGGGAGTGACCACAATGGAGGATCACGGTAAGTGGCGGTGGAGGCCGGGGCAGGCAATGGGTGCAAGGTATGGCTCGAGCTCACAAAGACCTCCCTAGGGTGATGGTTCCCTGAGGGTGGAATCTGCCTTGCAGCACAGTGAGCCCCATGCTGGAGCTGCCTAAGCAGAGACCCAGGGACCGGTGACCCGGCATACCGGGGACCACAGGCAAAGCGATGGAGCAGTGGGAGATGGGGTGAGGAGCCTCAGCTGTTTCCTTCCAGACCAAACAGCGGGAGCACCCTGAGGTCTGACCCCACGGGGATAAGCACTGGATTCGCCAGAAAACCAGCTCCATCCTGTCCAGAGAAGATAGGTTCCTCGTGTCATCCCTCAACCTGTGGGGGGAACCAATGCCCAGCGCCAGCTTTCTGAGGATTCTGTGTTGGTACATTTGTCACTCCTTCCACCGCTGATTGCTGGCTTTTGCAGAGCTCCCCTCCCTCCTCCATGAGTTGAGGATGCCCCTTTGGCTCTGCCTTGTGATCGTCCAGCTGGCTCATGGTCTCCATCCCAAATGCCCCATCACTGCGCACACGGGCAGGGTGGGGAGGAAGGAGACTGAGGGCTCAGGACAGAGCAAGGCCAGCAGGAATTTTGAACGGCAGAGCAGAGAGCCCTGTTCTCGGATGTTCCCCTGGCCATCTCCAGTAACACAATCCCAGGATCCAAACAGAGACTTCCCACTCGCCCTTCTTCTTTATATATATAGTCTTTCTTTTTCCTTCCTCACACCCTCAAGGCCTCATCTCTCACCCAAATGACCTATCAAGATAGTTCTTAATGAAAGCAGCTCGTTCCCTGGGAGGGCCCTAATGCCAACAGGTAAAATAGTAATTTTTCTCTTTGCCACATGTTCGATAACGGACAGCCGGCCAAGTCCAGCCAGATTGATGTCCACTCTGTGTCTGGTGAGCGAGCAGATTGGTTGCATGTTGGTGCTTGAGCCAGAACTGGAACCTCTCAGGGGGGACCTCACAGCATCCCTCCACAGAGGCCTTTGCCAGAACAACCACACTCCAGAGCTGACTTCCAGGCCCACTGGCAGCTAAGACAAGTCCCAGGAAAGCTCTGGACCCAGCAAGTGTCTGTGAACCATTTACTGGAAGTCCTGTTCTTCTGACCTGACATGCTGCTGCATCCCCCGGCCTGTGGGTCAGCAGGGTCTGTCCCAGCTCTGTAGCCGCACTGCACACAATCCAAGCACGGTGGGTGGTTTGAAAGTGTCTAGTCCTGCAAGTTTTCACTGGGCTAAGAGCGGTACCAGAGCGGGGAGAGCAGATGCAGCGCCGTCATGCTGGAGGCTCAAGGTGTGTGGGACAGGCTGCCACAGCGTCCAGCTGCCCTCTCCCTCGCCCATCTATCACTGGGGGTGCCCTGACATGCAAGTGGCACCCACTTGCAACCACCGTGGAGAATGTATCTTTGAATTTCTTGACTTCTGTGTACTTGAATGCCCCATGATACAGCGTTTCCATCTTACCTCTTGACCTGTTCTCTCATTAGACTGGAGGAGGGCAGGAAGATAGGCCAGGCCTAACGGTCTGCTTCTAAGTGATCCAAAGAGCCAACACCGGGAGCGACTCCATTGTCACCAAAGACTCTCCGCCCCGCCTTTGACGAGATCTCAGAGGTTCCGACGCTTCTTTTATTTTATTTTAAAGATTTTATTTATTTATTTATTCATAGAGACAGAGAGACAGAGAGAGAGAGAGAGAGAGAGAGAGAGAGAGGCAGAGGCACAGGCAGAGGGAGAAGCGGGCTCCATGCAGGGAGCCTGATGTGGGACTTGATCCCAAGTCTCCAGGATCACGCCCCGGGCTGCAGGCGGCGCTAAACCGCTGCACCACTGAGGCTGCCCCTGATGCTTCTTTTAATCCCAAGGACCTACAAGGCAGGGGCTGCAGGAAGTAAAGAGCAAAGAGACAAAACGCCATGACGTGGTATGACAGCAGGGGACCCAGGAACATTCCCTGCCTCCCCAAAATACCTTGCCAACCTATGAGCAGGTTCTCAACACTCCACAAGTCCATCCCTGTCGCATGAGGGGTCGACCCTGATCAAATACGAAGTGCCCCAGGAGGGCTGACGTTCTGAGTTTCTCTTGGCTGTGAGAACAGCAGTTGAGGTGAAAGATCTCCGCCGGGCTGGGAAGAAGGTTGGAAACCAGAGCCCAGGGTGCCTGGGAGGGGGGCGAGATGCAGCCACAGCTCCAGGCACAGACAAGGCCTCCATTCCAGGCTTGGCTCCACTTCCACTTTGCTCCATCAACTGGGGTCAACTCAGAATCCCTTTTGCAAAGTGACACCAAAAATAGACATGACTCGCCCCTTGCAACGTGGAGGGTGGCTTTCCTGGCCACCTTGTTAGGGAAACGCTCTGGGATAGAGTAACAGACTCTATGCTGGGGAGTGGGCTCAGCCTCAGCCTGCAATCCTTCCAAGAGTCTGGACGTGGGAATGATGACCACCCCTATTTTGCAGAAGAGGGTCTTGGGGCCACCCACCTAGGATCCCACAACCAGCGGGGGAGTAGCAGAGCCAGGCATGAACCTAGGCAGCCCGGATCCGGAGCCCACACCTTGATCCTCACAGTCTCGGTGTGCAGGGCCTGCAAGCCCAGGGCATAACTCAGGCAGCCTGCCCGTGATGATCTACAGCACACGAGGGCTTCAGTGTGTCCCCGGTCCCAAAACAGCAGTGGCCTTGCATCCTTATTCTTCCGAGAACAGAGGAACTATCTAGATCCGTTTTAAGACCGCCCCGGGAAAGTGGTTCCCTGCCTCAGCGTCAGGCAGCACCTGTTGTTAAAACGATAGTCTTGCTAGATTTGATTTCTGGCACCAGGACTTCATTTTAATCCTGTTTAAGACAAAGCTAGTTTTCCTTCTCACGCTCTACAGGCCTGACACCGCGGGGAGGGGAGAGGCGCCCAGAGTCTTTGTTACCTTTAATTAGGTGTGCTCTCATTGATTGATTGATTGATTTTTCTTCCCCGAGTTGCAAGAGAAGACAGTGCCCCTGCTCCCCAGGTGTGCAGGGCCTGCCACTGGAATTATAACGAGCACTAAGAAGGCCCAGCACGCCATCCCAGGTCTGCCAGGCCTCCACCAGCTCCCCGTCAAACCTCAAATTGATTCTGAAATTGCTTTGAGGACGTAAAGTGGCGAACAATTTGAAACCCATGTAATTATCTGAGTGGCTGTTGCTGGGTGACCTGGCCACTGCTGCCCGAGACCACGTGGAGAGGCCAGAGCTCCAGGTCCCCAACGAAACAGTTAAAGCTGCTGAGGATCGGTGACTCAGGCAGGACTCACCTGCCCTGGAATGTTCCCAGCTCCAAGGCCTGCAGTGTGGCCGCTCCACAGGCGAATTAAAAGGCTGACCTGGGGGGATCCCTGGGTGGCTCAGCGGTTTAGTGCCTGCCTTTGGCCAGGGCGTGATTCTGGAGTCCGGGACCGAGTACCCGCATTGAGTCCCGCATTCGGCTCCCTGCATGGAGCCTGCTTCTCCCTCTGTCTGTGTCTCTACCTCTCTCTCTCATGAATAAATTAAAAAAAAAAATTAAAAAAATAAAATAAAAGGCTAACCTTGGCAATTCTGCCCAGACCGTGGCTTGAAGGAGACTATGGAACTAACTGAGAATCTGTAGGGCACCTGCCACGTGTCCAGCACCATGAGAGCCACAGTGGGCGCATGAGGAGGCGGGACCCTCACGGGTGCTACGTGACCCTCCTGGAGACGATACTGACACGGAGAAGATGTCAAATGGAAACGCACCATTCTTGGTACAACAGGACGCGTAACGCCCAAATTGAGTGGGAACACTCCAAGCTGACAGCTGCAGGGAAGCCCACGTGCCAGTCGAGGCTACATGCTTCCCCCCTAAGGGTGGGGTACAGACAGACACACTGAGCTCTGAGAGCCCAAGTCGCTGGCCCAGACTCCCCGCGGCCCCGCTGCTGGCATGCACATGAATGAGGAATCCACAGGAAACAGTAAGAAAGCCATTATGCTGTGTCGCCTCAGCTCACCTGCTTTTGAAAAAGAAACTCCCAGAAACACATTCTGGAAGGAAGAAATCCAGCTCCTGAACTCTGGGTATCACCATGGTTACAACCCCAAGGTTTTTATCCCTTAAAATTTCTGTGAACAAACACTAGTTCCAAACAGAAATTCAGACTTCAGTACTATCCTCATGCTGGCAGCATCTCAAGATCAAGAAATTTTATTCTATTTTAGCAAGACAATTTTTATTTTTATTTTTTTTTAAAAGATTTTATTCACAAGAAACACAAAGAGAGAGGGAGGCAGAGACACAGGCAGCGGGAGAAGCAGGCTCCCTGCGAGGAACTCGATGCGGGACTAGATCCCAGGACCCCGGGGTCACACCCTGAGCTGAGGGCAGATGCTCAACCATTGAGCCACCTGGGGGCCCCAGCAAGACAATTTTTAAAAAACAATGAGTGCCCTCCGTTGCACAGACACTTTCTTGAACGAGCATGCAGAGGGATGACCCCTGCCGGAGGACCCCCTCCTTATCCTGTCCTGGGTATTCCCAGACTCCCCAGATCTCCTCCCTGACCCCCCACACCAGCCCTTCCTGTACCCCTAGTTAGCACAGTGGCTGGGAAATAAATATTTGCTGAATTAATGAAGGATCCAGCCCCCAGGTGCCTGGAAGTTCTCTGGCTGCAAAAACTCAGATGCGCTGGTCTTACCACATATCAAACCTCCTCCCCTTTCCCCGAATCAGTGGCTATCCTGCCCCGGCTGGACAACCATCCCCAGGCCCCAAAAGGAGCCTGCCCCCCTCCCCACCTCCCTAGAATAAGGCCACCTTGGATGCAGCACTGATTCCCTAGGTGGTGTTCGCTGCAGAGGAAAACAGAAGAGCAGGTTCTTTGCAGCCCAGCATTAAAAACCAACAAGAATTCGTCCCAGAGGAAAACTAGGTGGGGTCCTTTGGGCAGATATGCACACTGCATCGGAATTCCTTTGAGGCACACGGTATAAAGCCGTGAGCCAGCCTTCCACAGAGCAGGCCTGGCAAGAGAGGGTTTGCCAACTATCTGCCACTTCTGACCACCTTCCCTCCACCCTCCTGAGGAATCTCATGCCTGGCACAAGAAACAAACAAGGGGCTTTCCTGTTCCTATAATTGGTCCAAATCCCATTAATGACATGGTAAGCTTCCCACAATAGGCCTTCCCACAATAGGCCTGCCACCTGCCTTCACACAAGCTCGACTTGGGGCAGGTTGGGGGCCTCCCAGGCCTCAGTTTCCACCCTGTGGAAGGAGAGGTTGATGCATGCCAAGCATCCTTCAGGCTCTGCTTTCTACAACTCTGAGCCTGAAAAGCCAGTGTCCTCCTCACATGCCCAAAGGCACAAGACAACTAATTACTGCTCACACTGTCACCATAAAATGTCAAAACATTATCTACAAAGATGGTGGGGTTGGAGCCACACAGCTTTTTTTCCCCCGTGCTGAGAAGGACCTGCCCAGGCCAGGTTCTGGTGAGGGCCAGTAACCAAACTCAGGCCGGATCCCTTTCAAGCAGAATTGCTTATTGTTGTGGCATTTATTGCCACGTGAGCCTTCTAAGCGGTTCCCAAGGCCACCTGGAATCGTGCGACACCTTTACACTCTGTTACCCTCCTCTGTAAGCACGGGCATCCCTTATTTTAGGGAGCCGTGTATACACGACATTTCTGATACTTTTTTGTTATGGAGCAGGAAGTCGTCCGATTGATCTTTTTAAAAAGGAATTATCTTCACCACCCTGTACCCACCTACCCCTCTTCTACGCTGGAGCTTTTGCAGACCGGTTTTGGAAAAAGCAAGAGGTACCCATGAGGTATCAACGATGTACCCACGTCACCAGGCAAGGCCAAACACACACACACACACACACACACACACACACACACACACACACACAGTTACTATGTTCAAAAAGCACTGGTTCTGACCAGCTTGCCTCCTTCCCCACTCCCTGCCCCCAGGACCCGCACCCCCAAGAGAAGGCAGGGAGGCCTGGAGTCAGGCCGGCCTCTTAGACCTATACATCCCCAGCTATCATTCCCCGAAGGGGTTCTAGCGGCATTTAGGGCAGCATGAGTTTCTGTGGTGGCTACGCCCAGCCCTCAGCTATCAAATGCCAACATCTCCCCTCAGCGACACCACCAGCCATTCTGACAACTGATACCCTGTCCTTTCCCCATCCCCTTCCCCACCTCCCCACCTCCCCACCACATGTTTCCAAACACCTTCTGGGGCCAGTCCACTGCATGCCCAGCCTGCCCAGAGCCCTCCTGCCTCAGTTTCTTGCTGGGCATTCCAGTTGTCCTACCAGCCTGGGTGCTGCCCTGACCCAGGGCCATTAGGCTGGGCCCTCTCAGCCAGAGTTCCCAGACCGCTCTCGGTGACAAAGGATGGGACACTCTTCTTAACTACTGAACCATCCTAGACCAATCCTTTTGTGAAATAAAACAAAACTGAATTGATAGAAAAATAATCATGTGCTTGGCTGTTACAGCGATGTCAAACTTCAATGCAAGTTTCTGAATGCTTGATCTTCATTTCTGTACTGTTTCCATCGCCGACTGGTGACAGTTAGTGGTCCTCAGTGGTAAGTGGCCCTCGAAGGTTGTGGTCTCTACATCGGCATCACTGGGGAACATGGTGGAAATGATAAGTCCTAGGTCCGTCCATCCCAGACCCTGGGAATCTGTACCTCCAGGCTGGGGCCCAATCTGTTTTAACCAAGCCAGTCTGAGAACCAAGACTTTCAGAGTCAAACTGGCCTGGGACCCCAGGAGTCGTACTAGGTCAGGGCTGCCTGAGGACTCCAGAACTTTCTAGGCCAAGTCTTCAGTCATGTTCCTTACCCCACCTGCCATGGCATCAGAAAAGCCCTCTGAGGCTTGGAGGCCCATGGAGATGAGGGAGGGGGAAAGAGCGTGAAAATTAAGATCGCTGGAGCCCCTCACTGCCGAGAAAATACTCTTTAATTAGGGCCAGACTCCTGGAGATAACCGGGGGAGACTTCCTGAGACCACTGGTCTCCATTAGCATTTTCCCAAGGGCTACATCCAGGTTATGAAATAGGAGGGCTGTGCCTTATTTGCATCCAATTTGCATATGCCTACTTGGACTGTACTCCCCTCTCCAACAATTTTCTACAGAATTACGATCTTTTCTTAGAAAACCACTGCTGCCCTAAGGGTTGTCACTTATCATTTTCTCTGCTTTCTCCTCCTCCCCTGTCCCCTCCCCTCTGACAAATCCTCAACCCTAAGCAAAAGTATAAAAAAGGCAGAGAAGTGGGGATAGTGGCTGTGTCTCATAGAACATGGCAGGAGTGGCTGTTTCTGGTGGGTCTATGTGCCCTGAACATCTCACTCATGAAGGAATTACCAGGCTTGGCGAATTACACAGTCCTGTGAAACAAAAATTTGTGAAGGGCAGGGGACTCATGGCTCACATTGCCAGCATCTTGTCTCCAGTGTCGCCGTAAGAGAAAGTACATCTTATTACCAAAAATATTAGAATATAAATGTACAAAATGAAGGACAATCCCTTCAAAGGAGATACATTCCACCTTAGGAAAAACTCACTCCATTATGTTTATTTTTCTCATGTCTTCTGAGACCAAGATGCGAATCCTAGCTTCACGACTACATGCCATCCGGGCAACATCGGGCAACATCAGGCTTCGGTGTCCCCCCTCTGAGACGGGACAGAGGGAGCGATCTTGCAGGGACCTGGGAGGAGCCACAGATGCAGAGCCCCTGGCACAGAGCAGACACTCAAACCCCGGTTGCTATTTCCCTGATAATGGGAACTGTTCTTTTTAAAATCACAACGGTTGCTGCTGCTACTATCACAGAGTTGTCATCATCGTTGTCGTCCTAGGAGCTTTTGTTTCTTGCCACTCCTCCTGAGCAAGTGAAAACCATTCCTCCCACTTCCTGTTTCCCAGAGGACTCATGAAGGCCTGGATTTTAAAACCAGAAATGTAAGAAGTGGATTCAAGTTGAAAAAAAGAGCGATGTTCAAGACTTGTAAAGAAAGGCTACTGTTGGAACACACAGCCTTTCTTTCTTCCCTATTGCTTACAAAAGTGAGTGTGAGAAAGACTTTTTTCTATTTTTTTTTCTCCTCCAAAGGATGGCAGGCAGCCTTATGTCAGAATGCCCAGGAAAGGCACTGTCACCCCAGCCCACAGGCCCGGGTAGGCACACTGTGTTCCTGACTTTTTCTTCAGGACACGTTTTTCGGCACATCTGCCTCAAAGTGCCTGGCTTCCTCCTCCCCTGCGCTCCCCCCGCAGCCCGGGTCTCCAGGCCCTGGTGAGTCTGAAATGGGAGCACATCCCAACTGGCAACGCAAGGCAGTAGCAACTGCGTTCTTTTGCCAGGTGACCTAATAAACACGCCTGTCCCCTGCGTCCTGGGTCTTCCTAGGAGACACATCAGCAGGCTCCCGGTTGCCTGGTTCCAAACGTCAACACAAAGTTACCGCCCCTCTGCGTAACGATTTAGTGCACAACTTTTCAGCCAATTTGGGCACTAAATTATGTCATGCGCGGGCTTTAACGACCATTCCCAAAATTCATTCCGTCAACAGTAGGAACGTGGGGATTTCTGACACCTGCAAGTCCTTACCTTGTGGGGCCTCTGACTGCCCTCAGCACCCACCCCACCCCCGCCGCCTGGTGAAAAGTCCAGGATGAAGCATCTCTTGTGTGTTGCCACAGCACTGTGTGCTTCCTCAGTGTAGCCCGTCCTGGGAGAGCGCGGGTGCCTCTTTCTCACCCCACGGCCTCCCCTCACGCACCACCAAACCGCCCAGTGCCCTGCACACAGCCGGTACACGGGAAATATCTACCGAGTGAATGAATCAAAAAATGAACGAATGAAATTGAGCCATTCTGGGCCTGAAAGACACCCAGGGACTCTAACAGCAGTTCTCCGTCAAACGCGGTTTTGCCTCCCAGGGAACATTTGGCAATTCCTGGAGACGTTTTTGGTCGTCACCAACTCAGGAGTTGGGAGGACGCTGTTGGCATCTATAAGACGGAAGCCAGAGAGGCTGCTTGACATGATACAATGCTTAGGACGATCCCTGCGCAACAAATGAGAAAATTGGGGTTCAGCGAGGTAAAGTAAGAACACACAACCATTCAATAGCTGGGATGAGATTCAAACTAAGACATGTCTGACATCAAATCTACGGTCTTACCTGGTGCCCCACAGGGAAAGCCAGAGAGCAGTAGGATCCCAAGGCATGCTCGGCTGATGGTGGTCATGCCATAAAATTTTGCCTTTACTCTGATTTTTCCCTCATTGATGAGATAAAGACAAGTAGAGAAAGCAGCCACTTCGGACTAAATGTTTCTTCCCAACAAGACTGTTTGGATTTTTCCAAATTTCCCCAGTGAGTCACTCTCTCATGTTAGGGTGAGAATCCGTACTTGTGCTGGGGCTCTCCCACCTGCTAGAGCATCTCCCATCTGCTTGTCCAGTCCCTATCCATCTCTCAAGGACAGCATGAGGGTCTCCTCCTCTGTGGCACCAGGTCTGACCCCCTTAGAAAGGAGCCACCACCTGACCTCCATCAGAGGCCATCAAAGCTGCTCTCAGGCCATACCCAGCTCACGTGTCTGGATCAGCCACATCCAGGAGTCCCTTGTCCTCTCCTGGGTCTTACTACCAGCTGGCTGCCTCCCTGCCTGCCCCTCTGGCTCCCCATTCCCAGCTCAGGGGATCTCCTTGAGGTGGTCCAAGTAGCAGACACACTCATTCATCCCACCCCACCCAGCACTGGTCCTGCCCTGAGAGGTGTGTCCAGCGCCCCTCCTGGCCTTGCCTGGTCGCCCCATTCCACCACAATTCACCATGTCCCCCACTGTGTCACGACTGTATCCTACTCCTCCCGTAAGCATCCAAGTGATGACTTTTATACCACGGTTTAACACCCACATGGCTCTTTATATATACAGGGCCATGTGTGCCAGCCTGGCTTCTGGAGGCAGAGTGTCTGGGTTCAGATCCTGGCTCTGTTGCTTTCTAGCTACAAAATCTTGGGCAGGCTACTTAAATTCTCTGTGCCTCATGTGAACAGCAAAGAGATGTCAGCACCTCCCTCACAGCAATGTTGCGAGGATTAAACAAATAAAGAGCTTAGCTAAGCACCTGGCACATAGGAAGTGCTCCACAAGAGTCGGCTCTGGTCATGTCACGTGCCTGGTCCCTGGGAGTTCATCTGCCCCTAGGCTTCAGGGACAGTATCTCAACAATTGTTGGTTCAGCTCTGTGTCCGCCATGATGCTAGTGTTGGATTAGATGGTGGGGGCAGTGGTGAGCAGACAAAGTCTCCCATGATGCCATCGGGTGCTTCAATAAGTGGCCTCTTTGAACAGACACTGATATTTCATGTAGTTTCTTTGCTCAGTTCCTACTAGCATTCTATCTGACAATCTCAGGGCTATTTATGGCCCAAGAAGCTCTTGCATACATGGTTCATCTGTTAACACCACTCCGTCCCTTTATAAGCATGGGCCTCAGGCTCAGAGAGGTTTAGTGGCTTGGCGAGAGTCACACAATATGTGAATTTAAAAATAGGCTTTCTGCTTCCCAGGCCAGTCGTGGCTGACATGCCTCACTCCAGGGGACCCCATTCACAAACCCTCCTAGAGTCGTGGAATAGATCCACTGTATACCTAGCAAGGCCAGAGGCCAGGTAGAGAAGAGAGACTACCAAAAAGGAGCCGAGGGCAGTGGTTCTCAGGCCTGCCCGGGAATTAGAATCACCTGGGGAGAGGATGTGGCAAAATTGGAGGCCATGTGCACCATTGGTGGGATTGTAAATTAGTGCAGCCATGATGAAGACCAGGATGGAGATTCCTCAAAATATTTAATCACAAAAAATTAAAAACAGAACTACCATATGATCTGGCAATCTCATTTCTGAGTATATACCCAAAGAACTGAAAGCAAGGTCTCAAAGAGATACTCGCACACCCATGTTCACAGCAGGATTATTCACAATAGCCAAGAGATGGAAGCCACCCAAACAACCATCAACAGATGAACGGATAAGCAAAATGTGGTGCATACATAAAATGAAGTATTATTCAACTTTAAGAAGGCAAGAAATCCTATCCCATGCTACAACCTGGATGAGCCTTGAGGAGATTATGCAAAGTGAAATAAGCCAGTTACAAAAAGACAAATACTGCATGATGAAATAGGAGGTATCTAACATAGTCGGGTGCATAGAAACAAAGTAAAACGGTAGTTCCAAGGGGCTGGAGAGAGGAGAGAATGGGGAGTTGTTTAACGGGTATAGGGTTTCAGATTTCCAAGAAGAAAACATTCAGGAGATCTGTTTCACAATAATGGGAATATACTTAACACTATGAACTGTATGCTTAAAACTAGCTAAGATGGTATATTTTGTGGTTTGTTTACCAAAATAAAAAAATCTTTTTTTATTTAAATAAAAGTCCCCTGTTTGGATCCCACCTCAAGCAAATTAACTCAGAATTGTGGCATGAGCCACAGCCAACAATGTTTTCAAACCTCCTTCTCCCATCCCCACCCCTTTCCAGTGGATGAGGTCTGCCTGTAATCACCACCCTGTCTCCTTGCTGTTCAAAGTCTGGTCCTTGGACCAGCAGCAGTAGCCTGGAAGCTTGTTAGAAATGCAAAGTGTCCACTGTGCCCCAGACCTACTGCACCATGCATGACCTGCATCTTGTTACAATCTCCAGGGCGTTGGTAAGTGGAATGGGTCCTGCAGAGGACAGGAGTCACGGAAGACAAATGGGCACCCCTCTTTTATTTAGCCTAGCCCCATGTAGGGCGATCTCTCTGTGGGTGGAGCAGCTTAATGCCCAGTTAGACTTGAATTTCAGATAAATGACAAATGATTTTTTTTCTTTTAGTGTAAGTAGGTCCTCTGCAATATTTGGGACACATACACTCAAGTTTTTGTCATTGCTTATCTGAAATTCAAATTTAACCAGGCATCCTTTGTTATATCTGGCAAGCCTACCTGGAGAGCCCAGTGAAGGGGGAGAGAGGAGACAAGTGTGTGGGGTCCCCACAAATAATGGCCAAGAACTGCAGGAACTAGTTCATGGAGTGACAGGCAGTGGCAGATATGGGCAGCCCTGAGTCCCCATCAGGAGCAAGACCTAGCCCTTCCAACAAGCCTCTGGGAAGCCTCCTGCTGAGATTTCTTGCAGATCAGAGGGAAGAACCTACAGGGGTTCCCTCTCCTCCAAGCCAGCTCACCCCTCCGGAGATCCCTGCCAACTGGGAGAAGGTTCAAAACTGCAGGCTACCTCAAGTACTAGCCCCGACCCTGGCTTTCATTTTTTAACATTCTTCTGGGACTTCACAAGCATGCAGGCAAGCGTTTTTTGCAGCCAGCCGAAGAGTCCTGAGCAGGGCTGTTAATGGGTATGGTTTCCCTCTGCTGCCCCTCCTCGCCTGGGGTCTGCACAGCCACTTGGGGTGAAAACAGCCCTCTGTGGAGGGCACGGTGACCGCAGGCATGGCAGCCCTCTCCTGTCCTCTTTCCAGGCTGTCAGAGCCTGCCGTGTCATCTGCCTGGGGAATGCCTTCAAGAGTGCCAATTAAGGCCGGGACAAATGTGCGTGATTGCAGAAGCCAGTTGAGTTGAGACACTGGGAGCAAAGCGACTTCTGCATAAAGCAGGTACCTGGAGAGCTGACCTTGAGAAAAGCACCAGCCACTTGTCAACAGTTGGAAATCTGCTGGAGATAAATTGGCACACCAAGACTGAACTAGGCTCACAGGACTCGGGGACTTTTGAAAATTCAAAGCTCTTACAGGACACAGGAAAATGACCGCAGCGTTTGTGTAATCTGGTGAGGAAGGCAAACCTGCAATATCACGTGCTTGGATTTGCAAGAACATGAAGGTTATCCTCACGAGGGCTCTGGACGTCCGAGGTCATCCTGTTTTCTGTTTTTCTCCTCCTCCCCGTCCTCCCACCCCCGCCCTGTCCGCGTGCGAAGAGCAGTGGTTTGGTACTCAGGATCCTCCCCCCTCCCCCGCCTTGGTCACTAATGTGCCTTATGACCCCTAAGAAGACACCCGCTGCTTTGGGACTCGGTGTCCTCAGTGTAGGCAAATGGGAAGTAAGGAGGCAGATGGGAGCCTGTGTTGAGCCCCACGCTCTCAGTAGGAACAGCAGTTCCTAACGGGCACAGGTGAATCACCCTCTCCAGAGGGGCTGCAGAGTTCAACCCCCGCCCCACCCCATCCAACTGCCCCGAACTGCCCCTACCTCTCCAGGCTGGGGGAACTCAGTCCAGCTCCAACAGGTGGGCTCAGTCAGCTCTGTGGGCCTCCCCTGCCAAACTGTGACAGAATGGAAGGAGGTCTATAAACACCTCTTGGAGAGACAGAACATGAGAGACTCATAACTCTGGGAAACGAACTAGGGGTGGTGGAAGGTGAGGTGGGCGGGGGGTGGGGGTGATTGGGTGACGGGCACTGAGGGGGGCACTTGATGGGATGAGCACTGGGTGTTATTCTATATGTTGTCAAATTGAACACCAATAAAAAATAAATTTATATAAAAAAATAAAATAAACACCCCTTGGAGACAGGCTCTATGGATCAGGATAGACTTTCCTTTTTTGTTTTTTGTTTTTTTTTTTTTGAAGATTTTATTTATTTATTCATGAGAGATACAGAGAGAGGCAGAAACACAGGCAGAGGGAGAAGCAAGCTCCCTGCGGGTAGCCTGATGCAGGACTTGATCCCAGGACCCTGGTGTCACACCCTGAGCCGAAGGCAGATGCTCAACCACTGAGCCTCCCAGGTGCCCCCAGAATAGACTTTCATGACAACTCAAGTGCTTGGAAGCCCCCAGCTGGGCGTGCTCGGGGAGGATCAGCACCCTTTTTTGCCCCCACTCCTCTCACCCCTGGAGATTCACATCAACTCTCCAACCCTACAGACCTGGCAACCAGGCCCCCCAGGCTTGCCATCCAGACCCCAGCTTCACCACCAACCACTCTGAGCACCTGGGGCCTGTACTGGGCCTCAAAAGAACACTTCTCACTCATTTATTCCCATCCTTACAGATGCAGAAGAATTGGAATTGTTAAAAGAATGTTCTAAAAAACCTTCATGGAAAACAAACAGAGGAAGTTGTTTTTTGTTTTTTTAAAAAGATTGGGGTGGGGAGACTTTGAAAAGAATGACCCATCCATGTATGGATTTAGGAAGAAGATATAGCTGAACTCAGGGCATGGGTTTCTGAGGAGCCCAGACCCCATTTCCCCAGGGTCCATCCCTGCAACCCCTCAGCCTGGGGAGGAAGCCCTGGATTATAACTCAGGGAAGGGGGGACTATGGTATGGTGACAGTGCAGAGACCTGGTTCTCCCGCGTGACTCTGAGCAGGCTGCTAGGCCTCCCTGGACCCCAGTTTCTCCCTCTGTAAAAAAAAGGATACGTGTATCCATCACACATGCCTGCTCTGAGAATTGTATGAATGAATCAATGTGAACACATCTAGCACTCAGGAGACATTTCACAAATGTTGCCCTTCCACCAGGTCCAGCTAAAATGCTACCCCAGCTAGACACCATAACCAAAGTTAACGCCTTCGGGGACACAGGCGTCATCATCATCATCTCTGATCTGAGGCTCTGGCACAAGACAGTGTCTACACCAATTTGATCCAGGCCTTCCAGGTCAGCCTCCCCTAGGCCTCAGATTCCAGAAACAAAATGTCTCCCCAAAGGTTGCATGTCCCCAAGGATCCTGCTCCGCGGATGCCAGGTCCGGAGCCCGTTGGCCAAGGATCTGACTGTACAGAAACCTTGCAGGTGGCAGCCATGTGCAGGCTTTACACACAACGTTCCCCGTGATTCTGACAGCAGCCCCCGACGTCAGCACATGGCACTATCACCATCCTACAGACGGTGTAGGTCAGTACTCAGTCCCACAGCTATGGGGGGCGGGTAATCAAACAGCAGCGTGTCTGACTCCATGGATCTCAGCCCTGGCTAAAGAGAAGAATCATCTGGGGAGACTTTAACACAGACCTACCCGGGGGCCCTTCCCCTGACCTTCTGACTCCTGGTCTGGGTGGATCAGCGTGTCAGTACTTTAGAGGCACCTGGGGCTCCTCTAGGGTGCAGCCCGGGAGCTCAGGCCACCCTTCCCCCTCCTGGAGGATTCTCTGCCTCTCCCACCCCACCCCACCTCAGTAAGTGCAAACACACTGCCAATGGGCCCCGTGTCCTCCCACAGCGCCACGCACCTGCACTCAGCTTGAAGGTTTCTAGGCCCACAGGTGCTCAGGGGAAACTGAGGCTGGGGTGAATGTGTGAGCAGCAGAGGCCCCAGCACTCGTCCTCTGCTCTCTGCCGCCCCCTGTTGATAGCAAAGAGCAGAACATGTCACGGCTTTTCTGCTCGCTTCCTGTCCTCTCACCAGATGTGGAACCTCCTACTTCACACCGTCCACCTCTACTCCCCCCTCCCCCTCCCCCTCCGGGGGAAGTATCTGGTCTCTGCCCTGTGTGGTTATCAGGTGTCTGGCTTCCTGGGAAGGCTCCTCTGCCTTCCCCCTGTAGCTCAGTGAGGCAAGTCCCAGGCAGCCCTTCCAGACCAGCTCTGCACCCAGCCTGGGCAAATGCTGGCATGGTGGGCAGGCATTCCTCACACCACAAGGGCAAAATCCATGGCCCTGTCCTCCCTGTGGTCAAACGCAATTCACACAAGCTCAACGCTGGGCTCAGGACCAAAGCTGCCACAAAGACCATTTATTTGTCTGACTTTGGCCCTGCCGGGTGTGACCCCTGGGGCAGAGGCAATTGTTCTTGGGGCAGTATCTATTGTCCGCTCAATCCTGTGCCCGGCCTCCAGTTCTCCATCACTTCCGTTAGTTTCAACTTAAAAGGAGTCTCACCCTTGAGAGGGTGCTCCTAGTACCATGAGGGTGTAGCTGACGGCCAGGGGCCCCTGGTCACTTGCCCACTCTGGTCACTGCATGCCCAGCTCTGCTGAGTGAGGCCCCTGCAGGCACCCAGGGCTCTGCCTTCAACAGGCCTCTCCCTCCCCCAGGCCAGGGGTGCTGTCCCAGCCTGCTCCCCAGGTGGGAGCCGAGCCCAAGGGCATAGCCTGTTCGACTGGGTCCTGGGCCACCAGCCTCTGTAATAAGCACAAGGCCCGGGCGGCTCCATCTTTTCCTGGAGAAGAGATGGACAGAAATAGACCGGGACAGATAGATAGCTCTTGGCAAGCATCAGATGCTAAGGTTCGTTTCCCCTAATAAAAATTTTCCATCAATTAACAAGTATTTGTGAAACTTGATTTGTAACTGAGAGGCATTCTGCAGGATTCCTAGAGTGCTGGCAGTGGTGGTGAGTGTGTGTGCAAGCGAGCAAGCTCACTTGTTTGTTCAGAGAGGTGGTATGGCACAGGGACAGGAGCCAGGCCTCTGGAGCTATACTATGTGGGTTCAAATCCTGCCTCTGCCTCTTGAGCCCTGCTGCTGTGACCTTAGGCCAGGGCTGACCTCTTGTGCCTCACTTTTCCCACCTGTTAAGTGGGGCTAATAAAGCAACAGAGTGCCTTGCACAGATTAAGTACTTAATCCATGTGAGCTGTTATTACAAACTCGGCACTATGGGAGGACATAAAGTTAAATATTCATTCCACCAATCTTTTTTGTCATCAAGAGGAATGAGCCACGGCACATGCAACAAGGCAGGTGGATCTTATACAATATTAAGTGAAAAGGACTTTCAGGGTTATATACAGTATAATAGGCTCTGTCTAAGGCTAAAAATAACTACAAGAAGATGTACTTTTTAAGAAAATGTATGGATACAATGAAACTAGACAAGGGAAAACAGGAAATTGATGAAGTCAAAATTAAGGAAGATGATCATGTCAGTGGGGAGACACAGGGGTGGTGTAAGGCAGGATCACATGTTTGGATGTAGGTTTTGTCAAATCCTTGCTTTGTTTTGGATGGTGAGCTCTTGAGTGCTTACTCCATGAATAAAAATAACTAAATAACTACATAATTAAATAAAAGAAGAGCATGCATGGGCCAAGAGAGACATGAGACAAAGACTGTGATTAAGCCAGTTGTTAGCATCGATGGTATGAAAGGGGGAAAACACAAATAAACGTATTGCGTGCCCCTCGCAGGCTAGATATTGTCCCCGGCTCTGGGTTTACACCAGCGCATGAAATAGAAAAAAAAAAAAAAATCCCCACCTACTCAGAGCTCACAGTTGAGTGTAGGGAGACACCACACACGATACATGGAGTCGTTTATGAGTGTCATGGCCAGAAATGGAGATGCGGGAGATGGGAAGCAGGTGGTCTGGGAAGGTGACATCCAAGCCAAGCCCTGAGGAAGGGGAAGGAGGAGGCTTGTGCATTCTGAGCTTCTAGAGGATGATGGAGCTCCGAGGCTAAGGGAACAATCTAGCAGAGGCTCTGAGGCAAGAGGACCTGGGAACTGGCTGGCGAGGCTGGTGAGGCCAGAGAGGAGTGAGCCCAGGGAAGAGGGAGAGGATGTGGGGGCCTGGCAGGCCATGCTGAGGACCTTGGCTTTCACTCTGAGCAAAGGAGGAACAATTTGATACATTTTAATTTTTTTAATTTATTTATCTCAGAGAGAGAATGAGAGAGAAAAAGAGCATGAGCAGGAAGAGGGAGAAGGAGACACAGGGCTCAATCCCAGGACCCCGAGATCACGACCTGAGCTGAACAAAGGCAGGCATGGCAGGTGCTCAGCATACTGAGCCACCTGGGGACCCCCATCCCATACATTTTAAAAGGACCTCTCTGGCTGCTGCCTGGAGGGTGGTCTACGGAGTGCGGGAGGCTGAAGTGCTGACTGGGGAGCTATTGTAGAAGCCCAGGTCGGGGCTGAGGACAGCAGCAGAGGTGGGAAGGGCTCAAACCCGGGATGGAATGATGACGGGGCTACAGCTCTCCGCCCAGGCCCCCAGACCCCCAGGCTCCCAGGTCCCCAGGTCCTCAGGTCCCCAGGTTTGCAGCAACAACCAGACACATGTCCACACGTCCAAAGAATCACAAAACATAATCTACCGTGAGCCCTACAGCAGTTGGTCTAGAGCCCCAACTCCCTTGCCTGGCCAGGTGCAGGGGTGCGCTGGCAGCCTGGGCCCTGCTCCTCCCACCCTGGCTCGGAATGGTGGGGCAGGTGGTGGGGCAGCCTCCACCTCTGGGAAGGAGGTCCTCATGCTTGTTCCCAAACCCTCCCGCAGCCAACCTGGCTCAAACCCCAGGCATCCGTGTGGCCACACAGGTGATGTTCCTTCCCCAGCTGGGGTCCCTGCCAGCTCCCAGACTTCCTCCTCACCATCAGGGCCTCCCCTGTACCCCACCCAGGGCTTTCCCTGTGCCCTCATTATAGGCCCTAAAGGGGCTAGACTCACAGAGCCCAGGGCCACTCTAAACCAGTGGTTCTCTGCCTCAGCTGCTCACTGAAATCACCTAGAAAACTTGCTGGTGCCTGAGTCCCCCCACCCTCCACCCCCAAGGCTACTGTAATAGGTCGGGGGTTGGACATTGGGATTTTTCTCGAAGCTTCTAGGTGATGCCACTGCTGTGCAGTCAGGGCCGAGAGCCTCTGCTCCAGGGGCCTGCTGTAGCTTTCCCACCCCCTTTCCTACAGGTGCTTCATGCCTGCCAGCTCCCACCTGCCCTGGCTGGTGCATCGTCGCCTGAAGTGAGGCACCCTCTGAAGGCCTGATCAACCCCGGATGAGCAGAGGGTGCTTATCTAACTCACCCGGTGGGTGAGGAGGACCCAGGGCTGCCCTGCAGACGTGGAGAGTGGAGCGGACGCCCAGGACCACCTGCTTCCAGGGGCCCTGGGGCTGCATCTAAGGCCAGAGAAGCCCTCGGCTCAGATACACTTAATCAAGGCTGTGCCAGGCTGGCTCCCCTCCCCAGCTCCTCCCTGTCCTTCCTCCTTTAGGACTAGAACTTGGAATGCATTTTTATTAGACTTTTCCTAGGTGAAAATGGTGCCAGCCTGGGGGTGGGGAAGCCGGAGAGAGTGTGATTTACACTTACCCTGAGTCCTCACACCTCCCAAGGGCAGCTGCTCACAGAGCCCCTGGCAGATGGGTAGCACTGATGGGCTGCTCTCTGATCCGCCCTAGCCAGGAGCCACATCTCTGCAAAAATGCCCCGAAATCTCCAATGAGCCAAAGGCCCTTTGGCAAACAAACAGGGGAAGGTGGGTGCTGCTGTGCATGAGGTTCTGGCAAAGATGCCACTCAGAAAAACGGCTCATACTCCCCAAGCCGCACACACATCTGATGAGGCTGCTGCTCGTACATTCTCTCTCTCGGCTCCAAACAGCTATTTGACTCTTACTCGCTTCTAAGTTCTGTCTTAGGCTTCGATTCTTGCTCAGCCTCCAAGAGAGGTCACTTCCCCTGGGCACGAACGGACTGACTATGCACCTCCTGGTCTTTCTAGAGAGGGTACCCTTCATTGGGTCAGCTTCTGATGGGCTTAGTTTGTCCAGGACCCTCCTGTGAACACCCTGGCAGGACTCCTCAACATTGGCACTGGTGACATCTTGGGCTTCTTTGCTGGGGATGGGGCTCCTGTTCATTGTAGGATGTGGAGCACCATCCCTGGCCTCTCCCCACTAAATGCCAGGAGCCCCCCCTCCCCTGCCCACTTCTATGGTGATAAAAAATGTCCACAGACATCACTAAATGTCCCCTGGAGAGGGGAGGATAGGCAAAATTGCCCCGGTTGAGAACCACTATGTTATAGCAATAAGGCCAGAGCCTCTCAAGGGCAAGGACTGGGCAAGTGACCTCTGACAGGCAGTTCAGTCCAGTGACCCGTCCGGGAAACCAGGCTGCACCTTCGGAACTGTGTGATCTTGCTTAGGAAGCCTAACCTCCCCGGGCTTCAGTGTCATGCTCCAAAATACAATAATAACGGCCAATACATGCTCACGGTGGGCCCCGTGCCAAGCACCTTGCACCAGCTTTCTCATTGAACACAATGTTTTTCCCATTTAATTGTCACAACGTTTTTCTAGAAAAACGTATCAATCACCCCGTATCGAAAAAAGTATCGTCCCTATCTTACAGATGAGGAAATTGAGACCCAGAGAGGTTGGGCAACTTGCTCAAGGACACACAGCCAGAAGGCAGGCAGTTTGACCCCAGGGACCCCAGTCTGAGCCACAGTTCTGTTCTCTCTCCCTCAAAGAGGGGCTTGGGCCTGACACAACCTTTGGAGTCCTTTGTCATTCCACAACTGTGCCATTCTTCTGACGCTCTTGCTATGGAAAGAATGTTCGCTGGGTGTCCTGTATCCTTTGTGTCCCCTGGCCCTACCCCCCAGGACGCAGCCTGCTCATGCTTCCCCTCATTCTATATGCTCCACCTATACTCTGTGTGCTGTGCTAGGATCCCTGCTGTCAGTAAGATATGGAATTTACCCTCTGGTGAGGAAGTAGATATCAAATAGCTCATTAGACTTTGTATTTATGACTGTGATCAGGACTAAGAGGGGACTCACCCAGCCCAAAGGGTCAGGGGAGGGACGACCTAGCTGCTCGATAATGGGTGTGCAGGGGTTAAACCCATGAGGTCGAGGGAAGCCAGCTCCCAGAGAGAGAGCTCTGTGCATCTACCCCAGGAGGAACAGAACATGGAACGCTGCTTGGACTAGAAGCCAAAGGGAAGAGGGTGCAGGAGAAGGCTGAGGAAGTGGGCAGGCCGTCTGGATCCTGGCAAGAATTTCTACCTTTGTCCTAGAAGCACCAAGAGGCCAGCAGAGGGTTTAAATAAGGGGGTGACATAACCAGATGAGAATATTTCCCGGAGCAACTATGGTAGGCTCTGGAAAGATCAGGGCTCAGGGCAGCAAGAGAAAATTCAGAGAGGGGGTCGGTTGGGGCATGGAGCTGGTCCTGGGGCGGTAGGGGGGGGGGGGCGGCAGCAGGGGACAGAGAGAAGTGCCAGGTTCCAGGGAGAGTTAACATGCAGAGTCTAGGGGAACAGGTGGGGCTGCAGTGGGGACGCTGGGTGGACAGCTGAGGGTGGTGCTGAGTGCAGGACAAGGGTGCACAGGATGTGGACCTGTTGCATTTGGGGGTCCTATGCATGACAACACTGGACTGAATGACTGACCTACCAACTGGCTGGCTGACAAGTGGCACTGAGACCCCTCTCCTGCAGTGAGGGCCCCGCTGACCTAGGGCACACTCAGGATGGGAACACATAGGCCTCGGAGAAGGCACACGGGCAGGCAGCAAAGCCCGGGGGAAAGGGCCCCGGTATGAAAATGGAAGTTATTATCACTATTACCTTATCAGATCTGACAAGATCATAGTCAAAGGTGGGGCCGCTGCAGCCTGTAATACAATATAAATGGGCTCTCGGGTGGCAGTTGGCTGTGGCATTGATTCTTATTCACTCGGAAGCTAAATCACAGTGCTAATGTGAAACATGTGTGAAATATCCCTTTTTCATGCACTGGCAATGAAAGGGCTCCACAAATCTGTAGCCAAATGAACGTGCTTATGAGTAATGGGAGTCTGCACATGGGCATCATTTTATTACCATGTACAAGCCAGCTTCATCGATGCTTTGATTTCACGTTAAAGGAAGCACTCCAGCCACCTAGGGAGGTGAAGAAACACCAGCACGCAGGCAGCCCCATGTTGAGCAAGTGACACTTCATTGCTAGCCAGGGCCTGAGGACTTTAAGATGCTCTCATCACAGTTGCTCTTCTGATCATAGAACGGCAGGATGGGACAGGACGTCAGGCCCCCCAGCTCGCCTGTGTAACAGAGGAGGGAAGACACCCAGCATCTGGGACTGGAGCCCACACCTTCCCACTGGTCCAGGCCATGATGCTTCTACCACTGGGTTCAGGACTCCCGGAGACTCACCTTTCCAGAGATTTCAAACATCTAGGACCCAAGATGGAGTCTCTGAAAACCACCAGAGGAACTGAAAGTACAGACTGTTTCTGAAGTTACAGGTTGGCAGGTAAAGGACATGGCATCTTGGCAAACATGTTGGTGACTATGGGATGCTAGGGAGCAGGGTGGGGGTTGGGGGGACTGAGTCACTTGGACAAGGCACAGGAACCTGGGAGCAAAGTCTTGTTCACCTTTTGGCTCATGCATAATGCATACTCTGCCTACGTCTACAAGAAGATTTGGGGTGGTTTGCTATTTAGAATATATGCACGTGCAACACAACAGTTCATACTGAGATCACTCCTGTTTTTACCAGCAGAAACCTGGAAGGGAGCCAAGTGTCCCTCTCTAGGGAGCTTGTTTAAAAAAAAAAAAAATCTATCCATGCATTTGGTGACTATGATACAGCTATTAAAAAATAAATAAGCAAATAAATTAATAACTGAGGAAGCACCCTGTGTACTAATATGGGTAAGGGAAGAAAAAGTGGGGTACAGAATATACGGTGGGCCATATTTCATATGGTAAGGTGGAAAACTAAACATACATACTGAAGTCTCTCTTTAGCATAAAGTAACCCTGGAAGTAGAAACCAGAAAGCTGGGGCACCTGGGTGGCTCAGTCAGTTAAGTATCGATCGGCCTTCGGTGCAGGGTGTGATCCCGGGATCAAGTCTCACATCTGGCTCCCTGCATGGAGCCTGCCTTTCCCTCTGCCTCTGTCTCTGTCTCTCTCTGTGTCTCTCAGGAATAAATAAATAGATCTTTAAAAAAAAAATTCTAACTCCGTCAAACATAAGAGGAGAGAAGAAAAGGGAAATCATTCCAGGTACAAGAGCCACCAATGTCTCCCTTCTCCAAAAAATGGACCCTAATACCACCTCACCTGGGGCCCCACAGCCCAGTGTACTCAGAAGCTGAGGGTGTGTCAGCAGCCTCCAGCCTCACAGAGGCTGGGAACAGAGGACAGAGGGGCAGCCTGCTGGGGCCGGCCAGTGGCCCGGCCTCCCTGCCCCAGCACCGGAGGGAGCAGGTGAAGCCTGGGGCCCACAGCAGGCCAGCACCATCCAGGGCTGCCCACCCCTTGTGGGGCTGTGCCCACGTCCACCCCCCGAGCCAGCCCTGACTCCCGGCTGTCTCAGCTGCTGACAGTTCGTGGTTCCAGAGCAACCAAGCTGCACTAAGAACCCTGCTCACACAGTCAGGCTCCTGCCCACCCCCAGCTCTGGCCCACCCCACCCCAGGTTGTCCTCCCTGGGTTCCCAGCTTGACCCTTGTGCCTCCAGGCCTGGGGAGCAGCACCCTCCCCAAGGATGGCAGCCTTGGCCCTGGAAGCGTGCTCTCCGCTTGCTGGCTCCTCTCTGACCCGCTCCCGGAATAGGAGGGGCGGCCAACCATCAGATCCATTACAACTCACTGCCACCACCCAGATGTCCATTAGTGAAATTAATTCTAGCCCATGAATAAATTATATCCATTCTATAGAAAACCATATTTAAAAAAAAAAACAAGAGTGATTCGTACAAGTAGGTCTTTCTTTAAGATATATTAAATAAAAACACACAAGCTACAAACCATGATATATAGCTTGATCCCACGTTGGGGCCAGCTGGATCTGTTCTGCAGACCCGCGGTGACAATATAGGTGTAATGCTGCCGTGCTAGTCTCTGAGTGGGGAGGGCATATTAAAATTCCCTTCACTTTCTCAGCAAAACACTTCTATTTTTTTTTTCTTATACGAAGCAGTTATTATTTTTGTAATCTGGACATAGATCTCTCTCATTCATTATACACTTCGTGGGGCTGGTTTGCTAAGTCAGAGGCTCAGGGCAAGAACTCCCCTCCCAACTCTGCACTTTCTGGTAGATGAGAAACTGAGGCCCAGAGAAGTCAATACTTTCTTACTTAGCATTATACAGGAGTGAGTTAGCAGCAAAGCTGGGCTCAGAGCCCTCATCTCCTGACTAATCCTTGTGTTCTTTACACCACACTGTGTGGCCTTAACATGAAATGAGTATATATTTGGGGAGGGTTCTTGATGTGGCTGATGGGGGGATAAACAGGGGAAATACTGGCTAAAATAATAATAATAATAATAATAATAATAATAAAATAATAGACTTAGCGCTCCAGGACTCGTTACCTGGCTGCCAAGTCAACACCACCACCATTGACTGATGGAAGATTCCAGACAAACGTTCATTCAAAGATGAACCATTAACTGTAAATCAAAACCTAGAGTGAGCGCTGAGTCATAAAGCGAATTAGAATAAGTGGGTAAATGGATGGCTGATCTCAGCCCCAACAGCGAGGATCGGAGTTAGGGAGGCTTCTAGAAGGGGTGTCTAATAGAAAAATAGTCCTAGGCGTCTCCCCCAGAAGCAGGCGAAATAGCAGGCAGCATGTTATTCAATTAAAAGCGCTATTCAATGTTTTGTTCCACTGGGCTCTGAAGGCCTGGCTGACGGTGACAAGGATGGTGGCAAATTCCGTTTGGTCACCACTTTACAACGGAGGAAGGCTTTAACTCATCGTCCTACTGGATGCTCTGCGGTCCTGGAGCCTGCACTCTTTAGCCTTCATTTTTGTGTCAGAGGAAGCAGCTATAGGACTTGCTCAGGGTCACACTGGCCGTTCCGGAGGCCAGCTGGAGGCCGAGCGGCTGGGCCTGGCCCCACGTGCTCCTCCCACACCCCAGGGAGAGCGGGGCGCGGGCCTGAAAGGCGAAAAGCAGCTGCACAGCCCCTGGGCAAGTGAAACAGCCCGCAGGCCCGGTACGTACAGCAGCTCAGTCAGGTGCTTCCCCGGCCCCTCCCGGGCCACCCGCACAGGCCTGTGGACATTTGGCCACTCGGGATCCCCCGGGTCTGGCGCTTATCCATGTGAATACCTGACAGGAAGAGGCACATGGAAGCGTTTTGTAAATGTTTCATTACCTCTTTCTCCCCCTTGAAATGCTGGTCCGTACACTGCCGGTTCCACTCACTCTGCCCTGTTAAGGACGTCGGGGGCAGGTGATCGAATTCTTTCCATTTCACAGATAAGGAAACGGAGGCTGGGGAAGCGTGTCAGATGTCCTGTTGCTTCACAGTGGCAGAGGGGTAGGGATGAATACCGAAAGTTGGTGAGGGTCCACGGGGCAGCGGGCTCTCTCTGGACCGGTTCATTTCCTCCCCCGAGCCGCTGGGAAAGGGAGGCATCGCTGCCCCATCTTACACCCGGGACGCGGAGACTCAGGAAGGCCAAACCACCCGCCCAAGCGACGGACGACGGAGCCAGGACTCAACAGCCAGGCTCTCAGACCCCAAAGCCGATGTGTGCAGTTGCTGTGAAAGCCACGCTGGGGGGTGTGGGCGTGGGGGGTAGGAGGGCAGGGGGGTACGGGGGTACTAAGGGGGTGCGGGGGGTGCAGTGTCAGGCACCAGGCAAGTCCCTCCCCCAACTATCAGGACTGACAATAGCTTCCTGAGCTTTAAGATGTGCCAGGAGTGGGCTGAGCTCTGCCCACGCAGACTCTGGAGGACAAGGCACACTTCCGTGTCTCTGAATCCTCACGTGGCACAGAGCTGGCCCCCTTGGCTCAAAGCACCCACCCCAGCTCCTGGGTCCTTTTTTTTTTTTTTCATTTCTACTGTGCAGACCAAAGGACAGGGTGGGCTCTCTGACTGCTACTCACATCCCAAATCACTGCATGCACACCCTGCCAAGGGAGCCGAAGTCCCCCAGCCAGCTCTCTGCACTCAGGGAACCAGGCCAGCTCCCAAGGGTGCCTCGAACCCCTCCACGTCTACCTACACCACTGCTGTCCACCATTCCCACAATTCCCACTCAGGTTGTCTTCTCTCACTGCCCGAAAGGAATGGTTTGATGGTGAGAAACATTTCCACATGAAAGCTTGGGTGTCTCTGAGTCATCATTTATTGCTTTGTTTCCGTGGTTTATACTTTTTTTTTTTTTTTAACTTAAAAGAGAGGGCAGGAGTGATGAGTGTGGATGGGAT
Source organism: Canis lupus familiaris (assembly GCF_011100685.1). Lineage (NCBI taxonomy): Eukaryota > Metazoa > Chordata > Mammalia > Carnivora > Canidae > Canis > Canis lupus. The sequence continues at coordinate 80,340,182 of NC_049228.1, read as the reverse complement.
GAGTAATCCCAGCTCCTCTGGGCTCCGGTGGGAAGATGGAAATAAGAAATGGAGACAAGAGTAGGGGAGAGGATGGGAGTGGCTGGGAGGGCTGGGCTGGGGGAGCACTGACCCCTGTTCCGGATGGTTAGGACTTGGGCCCCAAGTCAGAAAGTACTGCAATCCAAACAAGGTTTATGTGCTCAGCTGCAGAATGTGGGCGTGTGGAGGCAGGAGACAGGGAAGCATTCCAACCAAGTGATCCATAACCCACAGAGGGATGGCCCATGCAAATCTCCCACAGCTTCAAGGCCCAATCAACAGCCACCTTCAGGTGGCCTTTGGCAGACCACCCCAACCAAGAGTGCTTCCCTCTCCTTCTGAGTTGGAAACTTTCATTTGTGCTGAGGGGTAGGTGGCTTTGCTGGTCCCCATCGCCCTTTATATTCTCACTGCCTCCCCCATTCCGGTGTGAGCTCTTGGAGGGCAGGGAGCTTGTTTTCACCACCTTTGTATCTTTTGAGCATGGGACACCCCAATAGTCCACTGTTGAGGTGATGCATGCCACACCCCATATCCAGAGCCATGAACTTCCAAGCAAACACTCGTGGACGGAGTTTCAGAAAGCAGCATCAGATAAAAATCACACAATTTGACGTTGGGTCTTGGGCTCTATACTGTGTGCAAAGTCCTTTCATATTCTTGTAAAGCACGTGTCAGGTGATATTAAGCTCACTCTACAGATGAGAAAACTGGGGCACAGTGTGAGTGATTAACTGATGACTAGTTAGAGTAAATAGAAATAGCTCTGCAGCCAGGGTTCTGACCTTAGTCTGATATTCTCTGAAGGGGCTGGAGGTTTCTATCATCTCTGAAGCACATGACAAAATAATTCTGGAAAACACCACATTGCTATAGCCCACTCTCACCCAGGATGCACAGCATGTATCCGTAGAGCCAAGGCTCCAAAGAAATCTGTTTGGCTTAGCTCAATACAGCCTTTTCCAAATGCGACCGTACCTGGAACTCTTTTGCATGAGACACCAACGTAACCTGCACTAGGGAAACGTTCCACTGACCCGCTGTGACTCTCCTAAAGTGGAACTCACACTCCCAGGAGAAGCAGGATATATGGAGAAGGAGGCTTTAGCTGGATGAATAAACCTCTAATGGTGAAAGTTGAGGGCTCAGCCAGCTAGGAGGGATGTTGCCTCTTCTACTTCTTCCTTTCCTCCTCCTTCTTTTCCTTCTCTTTCTCTTCCTCCTCCTATTATTCTATTATTACTCAATTATTATTCTACTTTTCATTATTAAACTTCTCAGATATGCACAAATAGAAGAACATAATAAATCCCTAGGTGTCCGTCACCAATCACAAAACCAGCTTCAACAATATGCGACAATCTGCCATTTTTGCTTCATCTCTTTTCTCTGGAATATGTTAGAGAAAATTCCAGATATCATGTCAGTGTCTAACACTGCCACAGTAGTACATGCCTTAAAAAGTCCATAATAATTCCTGGATATCCAATGCCCATCCTGGACCTAACATCCCTGATGCACTCAGATTGGTCTGTCTACAGCAGGAAGGCCCCAAATCAGGACTCAAATCAGATCCACGGAGTGCGTTTGCTTGGTGTGTTCCTTAAGACCCTATTAATCGGGGCACCTGGGTGACTCAGTCAGTTGAGCATCTGACTCTTGATTTCAGCTCAGGTTATGATCTCAGGGTCATGGGATTGAGCCCCATGGTGGGCTCTGCATTCAGCAGAGAATCTGCTTTTTTCTCTCTCTCTCCCTCTCCTTCTGCCCTGCTTATGCATGCTCTCTCTCTCTCTCTCTCTCTCTCTTTCTCTCTGTCTCAAATAAATAAATCCTTAAAAAGAAGAAGAAGACTCTACTATTAGCAAAATGAGGGCATTTGTCCTGAGGTCTTGGCGTGGCTTGGTGAGGGCTTCCCTGCTGTGGTGTTTTGCATGTTCCTCTAGTTCTTGCATAAAATAGTTAGATTTACAGGCTTGAGCAGATTTAGGTTCAGGTTTACGGCAAGTAAATATCATAGGTGATGCTGTGTCCTCCTATTGTACCTGGTTGTCCAACTTTTAGCAAAGCTAATATTGATCCATGGGTGTGGGTAACTTTTTGAGCAACTGGATCTTTCCAGTGCCTCCAAAATTATATCACACCCTAAAATTTGGTTCTAACCCATTGTGATTTGCCCATTTTCTAAGAATTCATGGAGACTCTCCCTATCAAGGTCCAGTACTCTATCAGTATATCCTTTTTTAGGCTGTCTGTGACGTTTAACCTTTCCTTTTTTTTTTTTTTTTTAAGAAAATGCATTTTTAAATGACCAGTCAAGCTGGGGGCACTGTGCTCCCTTCAGGCAAGGCCCTACCAGCAACTCTGTGCACTCAGCTGGAATCCCAGGTCTCAAACCTGGGGGATTGCTCCAGCAATGTAGATTGCTCCACCCATCTCCTAGAAGAGGAGTCAGAATCTCAAGGAGAACAAGAACACATAGCTGAAGATGATAAATATGCATCCAAAATTTTTAAAAACCAAATTACACAAATCAAGCTTATTCTGAGAGGTTCGTTTTGCCAGGGGTCTCTAGTGCTCCAATCAGCATAATTAAATACCAAGATCTCTCTAGAATTGATTGTGGTTTTCACATTTTTTATCATCCAAGGACCATTTCGGCAGGATGATTTTAAGCTAATAAGAACCCCCAAATTAGAAACTAATTAAGGAGATGGAAAATACAAACGTATTTGTTTTTAGTCAGGCACTATTTTTATCAGAGGAATCATGAAAAATTAAAATTGTTAAATACCCATATGAAGGTTGTCAGGCAAGGGCAATGTGGCTTTCTGCCTCTGCCTGCTGCAAAACCGTAAAGGGATATATCAGAAACTATTCCTTATGGGCCCCCAGGAAGCAACAGAGACCCCAATCTTAAAAGAATAGAATTGCACACTGTTTGGCCTGGCGAGGGAAAGAAAGGGTGCCGCTGTAAGACTTTCGATCTTTGGTGACCAAGATTCCTAAGCACTTCTTACTTTTCAAATGCATGTGGAGTTGGCGTTGTTGCAGTAGGCTCTCTCATGCCCACTGAATAGATGAGGACACTGAGGCCCGGGGAAGGTGAGCGATCTGCACAGGATCACACAGCAAACTTCGAAAGAGCCATGGTTCTGTCTCTATCTAAATGTGCTTGATTCTGTGAAACATCCTCTTCACTGTCCTCCAGATGCGCCACAGATTACCTCTTAAAATAGATGTTAAGTCACAGTGACACCGGTTTGGAGGATCCTTTTAGATTCGTGACAGCTTTGAGAACTCAGGCCCCAGGGAGAAGCAGCAGGAGGCAGGAGCCAGCTGCTCCCAGGGAGGGACAGGACCTCCTGTCTAGAGAGGCAGCAGCACAGGGACCCATGGGCCACTGCAGTGAGCATCAGAGGACTGCTGACCCCATCAGACGCCACCAAGTGTTGATCCAACCTTGAAAACAGTGCTTCAGCCCCCAGGCCTGCAGTCTCCATCTGTCCTGTCGACTTTGCACTGATTCCAGCGCAGCAGACACCCCCTGACCTTCCACACCAGCCCAGGAGGACATGGGATCTGCCTCACACGCTCTCTTTAAACCTCCATCTCTCCGGCAGAATTTGCCCCAAACCTCCATTTTCTTGCTGTGGTTGGGGGCCGGTGGCTGAAGCAGATGTCATTCACAAAATAATAAAATGCAGACTCCCTTTCCCCAGAAAGAGCAGCACACTCTGCGGCCGTGGGTTCCCTTGCCTCAGAGGCAGTTGCCTGCATGCCGAGGACTGGGGAAAGGCAGACGTGGGCTTTTGTCTCAAAGGAGAATGGAAACAGAGAAGTTGAAGGACATGCAGCTTTTGGAGCAGGATCCCTGAGATGGGTCCCAAGACACTTAGGACGACAGCTTACATAAGAGGTCCTAGAGTGGCCGGCAACCCTCACTGCTGAACAGAGCCAGTGGTGGTGTCCAAGCCCTAGAGACGAAGGCCTAGGGGCTCCAACATTCCCTATGGCAGGCGACTATGTGGATCTGGAGAAGGAGGGGCCCCAGGCAGGACTGGTGCCATGGGTTGGGGTCCAGGCCTCAGCCTCCAACCCCATTTTTCCTGACCTGCAAAGCCCTATCATTACCATACAATGGACAGAACTACAGAAATGCCTGCTAGGAAACTTCTGCCAAACTTTGGGGAACTCAAACTGGTTTTCATTTGATTTAGAAAATTAGCAAGGATTCTATCTTGACAGCGAATGTCACAGAGTAATCACTGGTGATTGTATTTAAGTCCTCATCGTTACCCAGCACGATACAAATGATTAGTACCGCATCCCACAAAGCCTCTGGAAGCTCGGAAAGCTTTAGGAACTGCCTGAGGTCAGCCTCAAACTGGCAGGTGCTGGGGTCCTAAGGGCCAGCTGGGGAGACCCACAGCCAGCGCTGGTTCCAGAAAATATAAATCACCACCTAGAACAAGTGATGCAAGACATCTCGGATTATTGAAGCCAATTTCCACTCGGATGCATTACAGACATGTCGTAAGAAGAGGACATAATAGTAGGTCCTATTGTTAAGCTCAGGATACACCTGGCCTCTAGGTGCCCCATGGCAAGATATTCTAGATTCTAGACCTGAGGTGTCCAGTACAGTAGCCACAAGCCACCTGACATGAGCACCTGAAATGTGGCTAGTCCAAACTGAGGGGCACTGCCAATCTCAAATACACCCTGGACTCGAAAGACTTTGTATGAAAAGAAGAATGTAAAATATCTCATTAATAATTTGCATATTGGTTATAGATTGAAATAATAATACTTGGGCCCCTGGAGTTAAACGAAACACATAATATTACAATTAATTTTACTCTCTTACGTTTGTTTACCATTTTTACGTGGCTACTAGAAAATTTAAAATCCCAGGTGTGTACAGATGTGTGTACATCTGTGACTGGTGCCCAGACTCCCCTGGGCAGCCCTGCTGCAGGACCCAAGGCTTGCCTTGGCTTCTACACCCGGCTCACCCGGCCCCGCTCCCAAGAACAGCGCTGCGAGCCGAGGAGCCAAGACTCTCCAAGCATTCCGAGAATGTCCTCTCTTCTCAACGCTTCTGGAAATTCCTGGACCCACCCACCCCGCCCTCCATCCTACTCGACACCCATAAGGAACCCTAGGCCCAGCAAACTGCCAAAGCACATGAACACAGTCACCATTTCTGAGTGTTTGAATCCACCTTGAGCTACATCTTCCATGGCCAGACATATCCTGAAAACCAGGTTTTCAGAGTTCAGACCTCAGACCTCTTTAGCAATTGGAAGTGCTGGGAATTAGGATGCGTTTCTCCCAGCCTCCTTTACTCCCACCCCTGCCAAGAGCAGCAAAATGCAAGTAAACTCAAGTTATTGATCACTTATTACGGTGCCAGCTGCTGTGCTAAGTGTTTTTGCATATCTCCTTTTATTTAATTCTCCCAACCAGGCTGTGAGTGAGAAAGTATTGTCCCTGTCTTGGAGATGGGAGCCCAAGGCTCCCATAGTCCTGGTTCTGTCCCCACTGCCATGTTTCTTCCTGTGCCCCATATTTCTTCCCTTGGCAGCAAAGATGCCTCACACCTCTTTGCATTTCTGGCACCTCGCACAGTGCCCAGTACACAACAGGTACTTGGTAATACTGATAAATTAGGCCAAGAACCTCTTCACAGACCCGATCCTTTGCTCTCTCTTGCTTTGGTCAGGAAGCATATTGCCCCTACCTTCCTGAAACCACACACATGATGAAAATCCTCACACACTACCCTGTGGGGCTGGACCTTTTCTGCCCCTATCACCTGTCACCATGGGGCCCTCTGGAGTCAGCCCTGCCTAGGTCCCCAGTCAAGTCTGAGACATAGAGACCTCCTTCCCCACTGAGAGGGGGGTTTGTGAACAGTCCAGGGCCAGTGTGCTGGCATCTGGGGAACCCAGAGGAGCTGCCTGCCGCCCTGGCTGAGCCCCTCCAAGCACAGCAGTCCCCTGACTGTCCTTGCTGGCTCCCCAGAGCGCAGCCCCCCTTCTACTTCCTTATACACAGGAGCTAAGTCCTGGGCCTGCCTGGTGCTTGTGGCTGACCCATTTCCTAGAGCTGGGCTCAGCTTTCTAAATTCCTTCTTCATCTTATTCTTTCTGCCTGATTTAGAACAAGGCCACCCAGAAGTCCTAATACTCTGCCCCTCCCCACCCTTGGCTTGACCCTATGGATCCTGACACTGGCCTGCACTGGAATGGAATTTGCCACACACCCTCGGGCCTCCTGCCCCAGGCCATTGGTCCTTCCCCTGCCCTGGTCAGTTTCCCAAGGCCCTAAGCTATTTTTGCTTCTGCCCTAGGCTGCCCTAGAAGTTGCCGGAGTGGTACCCTATATGACACACAGAGTAAAGACCAGATGACCAATGGGAACAGGCCCTCCATCAGATCAGAATTCACCTTTGGGGTCTCCAGTCCTACTGGCTCCCTGTTCTTCTAGCCTCAAACCTCCGCCTTCTGGGCTCTGGGGACCTGCTTGATGCTTCCTGCTTGGCTGACTTCCCAGGGTCAACTTTTAGAACCAGGATATTTGCCAGCCCTTTCCTGTGCTCCCAAACCTGCACTCATGACTTCCCCAGCCACCGTCTATCATCCGCTACTTGACCTAGCACCTGTGGAGGGATGGAGGGATCCATAAAGTCCCCCTTCCCTATATTCTACAAGGAATACTACCCATCGCCTCACCCTGACATTGGAGAAATCTCAATCAGGAAGGCTTCCCAGCCAGTGAGGTCTCCCGATCTATCCCTCATGTGTCCCCACTTCATGGATATATGAAAGCACTCCTGCACCCCTCGTTGCCTCAGTTTCACCACTGGCACCAAGTCCTTGCTTCCCAGGGGAGCTTGTGGGGAATGACTTTTTGATGTGTTACTTCGAGTTCTTCAAATGGGAGGTGCTAGCTACATCTATAAAGGCATCATGTCTTCCCATAAGGCATAGGAAGTGAACCCACCTGATGCTAAATCTTCCGATGCCTGGCTCCAGCGAGTGCATGGGGCAGAAACTAATAACTATAAAGCACCCATCTATCATCTTATCAGGCCTCACGGCACTTTGTTTGCATAGTTATCTTTCTAAGGGTTGACATTTTATGTCTACGGCAGGCTGATGCATTCTCCTACCTGCCATATCACTCAGAGAGGATAGATGAGCCTCGGGTTCATTACCTGTCATTACACCGTGTACATGTTGCTGGGGGCCAAAGCATCGATTCTTCTCAAGTCTCCCCAGTGGTGGAGCTTGCCTTTCTCGGGGGCTCCAGGGCTAGCGGTCTGCAGATTATGCTCACTCCTCAGGCCCTGGCTGGGCTCCAAACCATCCCTTCCTGCTTTCCTGGCTGGCCCGCTGCTCAGAGGTGGCAACACATTCTGAGCTCCCAGCTGCTTCAGAAGGGGTCTGCAATAAGAACAGAGGCCTCTGTTGCCTACCATGAGCAGAAACACATGCCCAAGTTTTAACCGTGCTAGAATTTTCCAGCCGTCCTCTTCTGCTCTTTATTATTAGGTCCTGCAATTCCTGGTGACCATACGGATTTTATCTCCACCGGGGTCTTCACGGCCAATGTCCCACCCACCAGCCCTGCCCCCAGGATGTCCTTCATTCCTGTTTTCTTACCTCTATTTCCTTGTGTCTGCCTGAAAGACCCACCCTTCATGCTACACAGTATTCAGAATTCAGCTCGTAACACCAACAGAACCTCACCGTCCCAGGAAAGAAGAAGGAACTGGGTGCTTTCCTGCTGCTGGTGAGATCACAAAAGGCAGAGCCACATCTAAAGGGGACATTCCTTAACTCTTGCAGCCTAGGCCCCCAGGGTGAGGCTTCCAGCCTGCTGTGGTTTGGGGGCTCCAGGCAGGCCGCCTACCTATGGCTTCTTATGCACCTCCTTTCACCCCCTTGGGCTCAGAGCAAGAGACAAGGGTGGAGATGAAAGCCTCTTGGAGTAAGGGACACAGACTGGCTTTTGCAGAGTGACTACATCTCTGAGCCAAGACCATGGCCTGCACTCTAAGGGGCAGGAGGTCTGCTCACCTCTGGAGACTGGGTCCCTACGAGCCACAGCCCTGTACCTCTGACCAGTCATGGCCTCCACTTCCGAGGGTGCAGAGGGAGGGTTCCTGCTCTCCAGATGGCTGTGATCCTGAGCTCCGCCCCAACCCTGGGCTCCCCTGAGCCTCAGTGAATCCACAGCTAAGAAGGGGCTGTGGCAGGTGGAGAAGCCCCCCAGGCACCTCCAGGTCCCATGAATCCTTTAGCATGATGAAGACAATGTCTGACAACACACATAATGATTCATACCCTTCAAGCTGCCCTTATGTCCACTGGCCCTCTTTGGTATCAGAAAAGCAATGTAAAGGGGTATCTTAAAGATGAGGACACAGAGCACAGAGATTTTGAGAACCTTGCTAAAGGGCACACTGTAAGAGGGTGAGAGAACCAAGACAGGAACCCCTGATTCCCAGTTGTCATCCTTCCCCTGGTCTTAGGTTAACTTCACAGCACCTCAGGGGTGGTGGATCGACAGGAACGGGAAGGGGAAGGAACAGACACACTCGGCCTGCTGTGGGAGGACGGAGACAAGATGAGGACAGTCATGTCTTTGGTTTCTTCCCTGAGAGGAAAGTCTGGGAGGAGGAAGCACACAGAGAAGAGAGTGATAAATAGGAAGACAGGAATGCACAGGCTCCTAGTTAACAGGCACAGTTCAGGCAAAGAGGAAACGAGCCGTGATAACGAGCCACAGCTTTGGGGTGTGCAGGCTGTGCCAACCTTGAGCCTCCTGGGGAACCCACCTCTACAGCTCTGACCTCCAAGGCATTTCTGGGCAAGGCATCACTGGGGGTGTTATTTGTTCATCACGTGGAACAAGCAAGGCAATTACTATCACCATTCACAAAAAGCAAATACACATTTATATGTTCTTTTTTTACAGGGGACACATTCCTAAATAATAAAAATGAAAAAAAAAAAAAAAACCCACAATGTTCTTCCACCCATATAAAGAAAGATCTGCTCCTGGACAATGGGATTCCTTGCTTGATACCAAAGCTGCTCTGCTCCCATTGACAGTGAGGAAGTTGCCACTTGGAAATTCCTACCTAGAAATAGAAGGTGGGGCCAACCCAGCTCCTTCCAGAGCAACCAATACAGGCCACAAGCCTGAAAACCCTGGACAGGTGGCAAACCGTGGAACTAGGCAGGACAATGACCAAACACCAACGACATCCACAGAGCCCAGGGCAGACCCACACACCCACCTCAAGTCCACAGCAGGCCAGACCTCCGAACACCAGGCTTTGGGAAGAACAGCACACTGTTCCCTTGGCATTAGCTCCCTGAGTCCCAGGCAGCCCAGTGGGTCTCCAGCCACCCTTAGAGCAATTCAGTGAGTCCTACTATGTGCGGGGGACGGAGAGCCAGCTGAACCCATCAGAAACCAGTCACTGGCTTCTGCCGCCGGCTGCACAGTCATCTGGCAGCTATAGCTCCAGAGGCAAGCAGCTAAAGCTCATAAATTCTTGCTGGGGGTAGGGAGGACGAGGAGAGGCACGCTCGAGGGCCCTCCTGCAAGGTGGGACTGAACCACATTCACAGCAGATGGTGCTGTCGCCCTCACTCCGGGATTCTCATTCCTAATTATCTGTGCTGTCAGCAAAACAATTAACCCTCGAAGAAAAATTGCGCCGTCCACTCCCAACCATATGAAAAGGCAATTTTTCCCAAGGACGAGGGACACTTAGGGCAGCAGCGGATGGAAAGTAGGGCAGCCTTGCACGGGGCTCTGGCTCTCACCCACCCTGGGCAATTTCACCATCCTCTGACCTCCGTGGTCTCCGGGAGAAGACCAGCCCCTCCAGGCTCGGAGCCCGCACTTCCTTTTCCCCAAAGAAGGTGGGGAGCTCCAGCCCAGGTGTCCCCCCAGCCCCACAGTGCTACCGTTCTACAAGCCCTGGTGTTTTCCTCCAAATGCTAAGTTCCTTTGGAGCTGAGACCGCTTTTCCGTTTGTTCATTCATTTGCTCCGCTTGCTTATTCATCTGTTTGTTCATTCATCCAGTTATTGCGTATTTACCATGTTGCTCCCAGGAGATACAAAGAAAATATCTATTCAGCCTTCTTGACCACTGCTTGGAGCCCTTCTTCCCTGAGACGTGCGGAGGGGAGGGGAGGACAGGGCAGGGAGAGGTGGGGGCCGCCAGCCATTGCCTTAGCACTTGGCAGGGCCTTGGTTTCAGGCTGATGGAGGGAAATCCTGCTGCTGCATTTGGATTCTCTCAGAAGATTCGGCTGCAGCCCCTTGGCAGCGAGGCAGAGCTGGATTTGAGCATGCCACTTTGGTCCTGGGAGGCCGGTGGCAGGCCTGCAGAGGGCGGAGGGGTGGGATGAAGGGAGAGCCCTGGGCCCCCACCCATGCTGCTCCCACGGGGCTGGGACAGCACAGGGTCTGCACCTCCAGGCACCCAAGAAGTATCAGGTGAGCTGAACGAGCCCGACAGCCCCTCTCCCGAGGAACTGTTTTAAAAGCAAAAGGAGTTTTTACAGGGCTGAGGCATGAGGCTTGTTCTCCAGGAGGCTCCCATTTAAGGCCCGGATCACTCAGTCTCATTCGTCCATCCTCACATGCTGCTGCGGAAGAGGAAACGGGGAGCAGGAAATTGTGGAACCTTTGTGGTCAGTGCTGAGCAAGCCTTCGGGGCTGAGGCCATGAGAGCCACATTTTACAGGTGCCATCCGCAAAGGCTGATGGGCTGGCTGCTGTCAGACAGGGAGATGGAGCAAGGCCCTGCCATGGCGGCTCCATATCCAGCTGCACTCTCGTCCCACCCAACTGCCCCCCAAGACCAGCCCTGAATAGACCAGGGACCCCCACTCCCCTCACCACCCAGGGATAAAGGAAAGCCCAGGTCAGGACACTGCCAGACCCCCTACTCCGACAGGGGCAGTGCTCTGCCCCCCACCCCCCAAAAGAAGTGCAGGAGACAGAGGGACAGACAGGGTGGGGGGGCGGGGTGGGGAGCTGGGGCCCCTCCTCCACCACCATTTTGCCCAGTTGAAGCCTTGTGCTGTCCTCCTTCCCTCTCCATTGCCCACCCGGCTACCGGTGCTTGCCCTCACCCAGGGCCCAGGAGCACAGGCTCGGATGCCAGCTCCTCGGCATAAAAGGAGTGTGTTTATATTCAAAGCGGGCTGTTGCCCACTCAGAATCTCCCCACTCGAAGGCAGCGCATGTGACTGCACCCCCTGCCTGGAGTCCAAGCGGGACAGACGCCAACCTCTGGCTGGAGACGTTTCTAAATATGAGCCTGGCACAAAGAGTCAGGTTCCCAGGCCTCCTCTGCCCTGGGAGACCCAGCCAGGATTTTTGAGGCAGCCGGGAGGGAGAAGGCTGGGGGCAGGCAGGATCAGGAGGCAGCCAGCTGAGACAGCCATCAGCCCTGGAAATATCGCCTGCACCCCTCCCTGGCCTTCCAGCCTCGTTAAGGGAAGAGAAAGGATTGCCCTGCATCCAGAAAGTCTAATCAATTGCCCGCAACCCTTGGCAGTGGAGACAGGAAAGCCACTGCCTTGCTCAAATGTGCACACGGATTAAAAATATACAAATGGAATATTTTTCTTCCCCTCTCCTCAACCCCCTGAAGCCTGGGATGCTCGTTAAAAATAGCCTCGATGTGGCGTGGATCCTACAAAACCCAATGGTTGGCAGGGAAATTAAGGAGCCACTGGAGACAGCGCTAAGTGGTTACCCCTGGGGAGCAGGGCTGGGGAGGGCCCGGAGAGGGTGCTTTTAGGTGGTTCTAGAGGCACTGCTTGGGTTTTTAACAATAAGCAGACACTAGTTTTATTGGTTAGGTTTTTTGTTTTCTTGTTTTTTTAATGAAAGTTTACCCATCGCACCCTCTAGTCAAAGCTTAACGCTGAGCTTGCACTGACCTGGCCTGGTGCTGACTGCCTGGCAGTGCCCTGACCCCTCGGCACCCGGGGCAACAGGTACAAAGACAGCCCAGAGTCATGGAAAAAGCCCTGAATCCAGGATCAGGGCCTTGGGTCTGTAACTAGCTGGCTGTGTGACCTTAGACAAGTCATTGAGCTCTCGGGGCGTGAGTGCCCTTACCTATAAGATGAGTTGGATTAAATGCTAAACCAGGTACCTTCTAGTCCTGGCAGTCCACCATTTTTAAGTATTGAGGGGAAAACATCTAAGACCTGCCCTGTATTTCTCCCCTGTGTCCCTGGGCCAGAGGTAGGGTTTTGGAACCAGGAAGCAGGTAGGAAGGAGAGAAGCTGTTCTGAGAGCAGAGACCGACTCCATCCTTCACTGATGAAATGCAAGGTAGAAAAAGCATCACTTCAGGACCACCATGTCCTGGGTTCAAATCCTGAATTCCACTGTCAGTAACTACATGAACTCAAGAAACTGCTTATTACTAGTGCAAATCAACTCCCTCCTCTGTAACATGGGTAAGAATACCCATATCCAACGTGGGTGTGAATATTAAATGCAATAAAATGCAATAGTAGCCAGCTCATGGGAGGAGCTTAATATCCTTTTATTATTTTCTCTCTCCTGTCGTTCACTCTACCCAGCATTGCAGGGGAATTTAAGGGTTGGGCCCCAGATCAGGCTTGTGTCCCAGCTCCACCGCCTGTTAACTGATGATCCTGGGCAGGCACCCTAATTTCTCTGTGCCTCAGCTTGCATCCCTATAAACTGGGAGTAGCTACAGCTGGTTGCCGCAAGTGCCCCAGCCCACACTCTCACCTCTGCTAGCCAACCGGGCCCTCAGCTTTCCATCCTGCATCTTCCATGGGTTCACCATGTAGGACTTTCTTCCCAGGCACCGCCCCCCACCCCCAACCTCTCCAGGGTTCCTGGCCCACTGTAGCCCACCACCTGGATTATCCTGCCGATCTGGCCCTTCCTCATTCACGCCTACCTTCTCTCCATTTGGTCTCCGCTCAGCAAGTTGCACACCTGGCAGGGAGTGTGGATTTTATCCCAGAGGCACGAGGGGAATGTGTGTTTCAGATCAGTGCTTCCCAAGCTTTAATGTGCTTAGGAATCACCTGGGGATCTTGTCGAAATACAGATGCAGACTCTGATTCAGGAGGTCCCAGGTGGGGTCTAAGATTCTGCATTTCTAACAAGCTCCCACAGGACACCCATGCCACAGGTCTGGAACCATCCTTTGATTAGCAAGGCTGGAGAGTGGAGGAAATCCATGTGTGTGTGTGTGTAGGGGACATGGACAAGGCAGACCAATTACTCAAATAAAAAAAAAAAAAGGTATAAAATGTTGACTGAGATGGTACAAGAACCATCTCAACCATGAGAAACCAAAGGTGGATTCAAGAGATGCTGAAGAGGAAAAGCAGGAGGATGTTTGATGAAATTATGTGACCAGATCCAAACAATGAAAATCACACTGATTGGCAGAGCGTAGGAATACAGAGCGATGCTTACTACATGTTAACTGGAAAAGCGGACTGCTGCCAATTATATGCACACTGTGTCTTCAAGTCTGCCAAAGGCACATCTAAGAAACACGATTAGAAGGCTATAGTGCAGGACCACCAGGGCAGGATGACACACCATCAGGTGCATGTTTATTTCTTTGTCGTCTTCTAGATGAAGTTTTACCACATTTGCAAATCAAAACTAATCTTCTATGTATTCTTATTTGCCCGCTTCCCCCAATCGTCAGTGATGCTGTGTTATGGAGGTTTGATGTATTTCGAGCACAAACTGCCATTTGCTGCAAGGGCTGGAGCACAGTGCATTAAATCTTCTCCATCAAACCCAAAAATAAAGCAACCCAGATTCTGTTTTTCCTCTAAGCCAAGGGTCCAGTGCTTCGGAAGGCTGGCGCTATCACCTCTCACTATAGCAACAAGGAGACCCTGGTGACCCTGAGCTTACGGTTATTAAGAATAAAAATAGGAAGCCTGTAGATAGATGCTCAGTAAGAAGCTGTGCTGGACAGGCCAGGCTTGAAGCCCTCTCTGCCTCTCTTGCAGGGAAGAGAAAGCAAAAATCAGATGCTAGGAGCTGATTCCTGCAAGATTACAAGGTGCACTTAGCATTTTCTTCTGTGTTTCCCAAGTCAGGGCTATGAGCTGCCTTTCAAACCAGTTCCTAACACACCCGGAGGTGGGCTGTTCTAGAGTAGGAGTCAAACGTTCCAGCCAGGGGATGCCTGTGGCTCACTTATGTACTGGGCATGCTCATGCCACTCCCAGCTCCCTGCCCCCAGACTGCCCTGTGCACTCCTGGCAAGAGTAGCCCTCCGTCCATCCGGACCTCCACCCCAATCTGTGTAGCATCTCTTTGACTTGTTCTTGGGTAGATGTCTCAGGGCCCCCCAGTCTCCTATCTGGGCCTTGGCTCTTGCCACTGGGAGGTGGGAGGAGGCCCCAGCCCTGGTCTGGCCACTCCTGCCCAAGGTTCAGTGTCTGAACCCAAGCCTACTCCCCAGCTCCTAAATCCCCTCTGCTCTCTCGTGATCCAAGATCAAGGCCCGGTTCCACCAGCAGCTGGCTGGGGAGATGTGGGCAGGTCACTTCACATCTCTGAGCTTCAAGTATGTCAGCTATATACATCTTTACACGGGTTTATGGAATCTGGTGGTCTTTTTTTGGTCCTAATGCTCCAGGAGGCCAAAAGAAATCACCATTTATCTAGCAACACAGATGAGGTATTTCACATGCAAAGATTTTCTAGGCAACAAAATGTATTTCATTTTCCCTGCTTCCCCCAGGAAGCCACCTGAAGGCACTAAGCCAGATGAAAGCTCATCCCTAGACCAGAAATATCTAGAGGAACAATCCACGTCCCCCTCCCATCCTCTCCCAGGCAAGGTATCGCCAAGCTCGATGCCCTCTGCCTTTGGGTCCTCCATGACAGGTGGGAGCCAGCTACCCTCAACAAGATCTTACTGTCCCCTCTGCACACCGGGCTCCCAGCAGCCTCTTCTCCCACTGAGCAGGCAACTCTATATTTGTCACCAACTCCATGCATCCTCCCCAGAACATGTGAACTTCCTGTCCCGGGCACGGTGGAGCCCACCCCAGCATTAATCTTCTGGGGGATACCAGCAGAAAGCCCAGAGGAGGTGGTTAGAAAAGAGGATTTCAGTTTTCAAGCCTGGAGGAGGATGGTTCTCAAAGACGGCCTTGATGGCAAGGCCAGGCTGCCCACAACAGGAGGAGGAAGCTGCTGGGGAGGAAGCATCAAAGCCACTTTGAGACCACGGTGGGAGATGGCCTCCAAAATGCTGAGGTCAGCAAGAAGGTGGGCAGGGAATGGGGGCTGCGGTGGCCTGGGAGACGTGCGTGGGGGGAGGCCAAGCGGAGAAGGTGGGGTGATGGACAACCTGGGCATCAGTACGAGGGCACACTTACCAGTCCTGCCTGACCAACAGCCCCGACCCACCATTTCACCCTGAAGCCTGTTGGGCAGGGACCTCTGCAAACCTACAACATCCCTGCTGGGCAGGCCTGGGGAAAAGGCTGGCAACCACAAAAAAGTGAGCCAAGAGAATAAAAGAGCACAAACCTTGCAAAATAACGATGGCCAGGAGCCAGGCACTTCCCAAGGATGGGCCGAGTCAGTCACCACAGCCACCCGCCGCCCCCCCACCCCCGAAACTGGGCCCTACTTGGCTTTGTGGACAGGTCTCCCCGGAAGGACTTCCTCTCTGTGGCCATGGGCACAGGGCCCAGACCAGAAGGTGGGCTTGGGTTCAGTCCCAGCTCCGTACATCCCCGCGGCCCGCAGGCCTGAGCCCGGCCCCCACGTCTACAGGGGACACGCTGCGGTTCAGAAAGGGCAAGGCAGCAAGGTGTCGCCTGCATTCGTGCCCCTTCGCCCCGGGGAGCCTGGCTCCGGGAGGCGGAGGCGGAGGTGGGGGCAGGAGGCTCTGTCAGGTGGGGCTGCGTGGGGCCAGGAGAGGAAGGCAGGGATGGAGCGGGTGCTGGAAGCGGGAGGGGGAATGGAGCAGGCCCAGGCGCTGGGTCTGCCCCGCGGTGGCTGGGGCGGTGGCAGCCCCAGAGAGGCGCCTATGAGCAGCTGGGGGGGCCTGCAATGCAAGGCCAGCCGCACCCTGGCATACGTGACACAGAGGAAGGCACGCTGCCCTCACTGCCTATACAAATGGCCGTGGACACAGGAAATGGCAGAGAACAAGGACAGATTTCCTGTTTATAAACTAGGCTCCAGGACCAAGTCTCCATTTGTTTGTTTGTTTGTTTGTTCGTTTCTTGCATCCTTCCTAACGGCTGCCTGGCACTGCCCAGGGCAAGCGCTGGACGCGGCACACGTGCTTCCATTCAACAGGTTTTTAGTATGTGTGTGTTTTTTAAAGATTTTATCTATTTATTCATGAGAGACACAGAGAGAGGCAGAGACACAGGCAGAGGGAGAAGCAGGCTCCATGCAGGGAGCCCGATGCGGGACTCAATCCCAGGACCCGGGGTCATGCCCTGAGCCAAGGGAAGACTCTCAACCATGGAGCCCCCCAGGGGTCCCCCATTCAACAGGATTGCAGTGAGTCTCTATTAGACGTCTGGCCCTCCGGAGATGATGAGCAGACAACAGACCCCTCCCTCAGGGAGTGTGCGGTCTCAGGAGGGGAGGCGGACAACACCTCCCAAAGCAGAGGCCCAAAGTCACCCAATCCTTGAGTGATGCCCGGATGAACGGTGCCCACGCTAAGTGCTTTAAGAGGAACGTTCAGGGTAGAACCAAAATTCTCAAGAGCTGGTGAGTTCTCCAGCTCTAGAGGTATTCAAGGCAGGCTGGCCACAGGCAGGGCAATGAGGGCAAGTCCCGCCCACTGGGGCCCAAGACCATGAGGATGACAAAGGTCCTAGAAATGCCACGACCAACAGGCCAATGTGGGAGGTGGGGTGACATAGCACACACATCCCAGAAGCCAGTTTTATTTTTTTATTTTATTTTATTTTATTTTATTTATTTTATTTTATTTTATTTTATTTTATTTTATTTTATTTTATTTTATTTTATTTTATTTTATTTTATTTTATTTTCATTATTTTCCCAATCCAGGTTTTGCTTTTTTAGTTTAAATTCAAGCAATTAATGTGTAGTGTATTATCAGTTCGAGAGGTAGAGGTCAGTGACTCATCAGTCTTATATCACACCCAGTGCTCATTACATCACATGCCCTCTTTAGTGCCCATCACCCAGTTACCCCATCCTGCCACCCCACTCCCCTCCAGCGACCCTCAGTGTGTTTCCTATGGTTAAGAATCTCTTATAGTTTGTCTTGTTACCTGATTTCATCTTGTTTTATTTTTTCCTTCCTGGAAGCTAGTTTTAAAGAGAAGGGAGATACTGCAAAACTTGCCAGGAAGCCTGCAGGGCAGAGACCATTTCTTTTTCATTTTGAGGCCCCCGTTAATAACTTCCTCATATTTCTATCCCATGAGATGTTATGCCCATATAAATAAACAGCAATTTGTATTATTTTTATCCTTTGTTACACAAGCGGCACTATACTGTTTTGCACCCTTTTCTTATCATAATACCTATGAAATCATCCCAGACCAGTATATGAAAGCACCCTGGTTCTTTTTTATGACTGCATACTATTCCATCATATGGCTGCACTATAACTGATTAACCCCTGCTCCTGCTGATGGGTATTTATGTTGTTTCTAACCTCCTGCTTGTACAAACAGCCCTGCAACGAACAGTCTTGCAAATATGCCCTTTCCTGTAGGTGCCTGGATCTGCAGGATAGAAGGAGAACTCTTGGGTCAAAGGATGTGTGCATTGAAATTTCACAGCTACTGTTGAATTGCCCTCCTTAGAGCTGAACCAATTTACACATACACTCCCTCCTCCAGCCACATATAGGAATGAGCTCATTTTGGCAGGGACGCCAAGGCTTACATTTCCTCCCTGTCCCCATGGTGCTCATTCCAGGGGTAGACTCAGAAAGCTTTTGGGGATCATCATTGCTCACAATCACCTAGACTCTTGGGCGGGGGGCGGAGCTGGACGGGAGAGGAGGATGAAGCCAGTAGCCAGCAAAGGGAGGGCTCAAGTTCAAAGGATTTAAAAGAATAGTGGCTTTGTGCATCTTGAAGAGCCAAACTGCCCCTCCTACACAGACATCCCACTGTGCTGAGAGACAACAGGTTTCCCCATGAGGAAAGCATATTAACACCATCTAAAGGAGGGACTCCCAGCATGTGCTCCAAGAGGAGATTATAAGTGTATTTGGGTTTCTAAAGTCCCAGCTGCACCCGTGTTAAGAAAGAACTGTTTTCTTGCTGTTAATCCATTCCTGGTGGAAATGTTGCTTCAAATTGAATGACCCTTTTATGCGCTGAAGTCAAATGATATCTCAAAGATAAATCACTTATTCCAGAAAACATGAAACTTCAATCACAGCGATTGATTAAGATTTCACAGCAGCAGTTGCTGGACCAGGAAAGCCCCAAAAGTCCCCATTCCCGTGGGCAGCCTTGGTCCTACCAGTAGAGCGAGCTCAGGCTCTAGCACAGGACCTGGAATCCTACCCACTGGGAGATTTCTCTCTGGTGAAGCACAGAGGAGGTGAGAGGGGAGAGAGCAGAGATCGAAGTCCCCACAGGTGAGCCTGAGGGGCCCTGCCTGGCCAGAGGGGCAAGAACTAGAGGTGCCATGCCCTCCACTCAGCCCCTCTTCCTCACCTCTATCCAACCTCTACTAGGCCTTCTAGCTTTAGCTCAAGGGTCCCCTCTTCCAGGAGATCACAGACCAGGATTCAGCAGGCACCCCAAAGCATGTTCCTAGAGCATTTCTGACCTGAAGCGTAACCTTGTCTGTCTACCTGGCTTGGCATCCATGGGCGGTGAGCGCTCTGAGGTTTGGTCCCTACTAAGTGTTCAACACACGTTTGATGAGTGAATGAAACGGAGTCCCAGAAATAGTCACAATAGCTTCCTGCCTTGATGATGTCACCTATTCAGGTGTTCATGGTCCTAGTGGGGGCCGGTCATTGTAAGTAGGCCTGCTCCTCATATTAGGCAATCGGGTTGCAATCGGGTTGCAACAGGGTTTCTTGAATTGAAATGCCACCCTGGCCCCAAAGGCCCATGGTTTGAGGCACTCTTCTTAGTGGAAGTCTCACCTTGAGGAAATGCCCACGCCTAAGAGGAGTCACACTGTCACGGAGCGGTCTTCTTTAGCTCCTCGGCCAGCCAGCAGTGGGGCAGTGAGTGGAACAGGTAGATCCAGGACCCTGCTGTACGTTATGTAAGAGGCAAGGTGAGGAACTTTTCTGAAATCCTATAAGCAGTATGGAATTAGAAACGGTTACAATGATAAGCCTTTGCTTGTGCCCATGTCTTGCAGTCTACAGAGAGCTTCCTATCTAGTACCCCCTGATCTTCAAAGCAACCCTGAGACAAGTAAGGACAGTCCTACCCAATTCACACACAGAAAACAGAGGTGCAGATAGCTCAAGCCCTGAATCACCCAGATGACAGGGGCTGAGCTGACAGCTGTGTCCAGGTCTTCCCACTCCAAGTAGAGTGTTCTGTTTACCACAGCAAGATGCTCCAGCATTGCCTAAAACCACAGCTTCAAGCTGTGCAGAAAACCCTCTTCCTTCTTCAATCTTTCCCTTTCCCCAGATTTGTTGATTGATGAATGAGCTTCCCCTGGCTCTTTATACCAGCAGTGTTGGGGGGCCTAGCTGCAGCCTGGGCTCAGCCTCTGACCCACTCTGGGGTGGTAGGAGAGTCCCTGTCCCCCAGTTTCCTCCAATTCTTCGTATCTTTGATGTTAAAACCATGCAGTGACCCTAATCTGGACATTTCCAGGAAAGTGCACTCAGGCTTTTCTTGAAGGGTGGCGGTCATTTGTGACAACACGGATTGCTGGGCAGGGCTGACCTGCACCGACAAGGCATCTACTTGCTCCTGGCTCCATGCATATCTTCTTATTGGCCCCTGATAACTGCAGGTCACTGTCAGCAGAGAGGAGGAGGAGAAGGACTGCACGACCTGCCTGCAGCCATCGCAGAGCCTGGAAGTGGCCAGGCTCAAGGGCCATCCTTGCATCTCCTGCCATAGCATGGGTGGGAGAGGTGAAGGCAGAGCCACCAGCTGGACCTCTTATTCCACCCCCCCCAAAAAGGCTTTATCTGCACTCCAAACCACTTCCCAGGCCCCTAAGCTTTTCCTTCGCCCAGTGAATTATGTGGAACAAGACACATTCGATGGTAGCAGAAATCAGGCTCCCGTTTCTGAGATACCGTCATTCTACAAAAGCACTGAGATGGGACTGCCTAGGAATACACCTGTGTGATTCACACCTGCGGGCAAAACGCCGCCTCTCTCCAAGGCCTATTTAAATGAACAGGTGTTTTAGGTTGACATACCAATCTCATCATGAACACAATTAATGACCTGGCTCCTAACTGTTGTGTGCTAGAGCTTTATGTGCTCTGTAGACACCCTTCTCCCTTACAGAGTCCATCTGATATGCGAACCCAACTTCGAAATGGGAAAATAAGGTGATTAATCACCTGGCAGAAGGACTCACCTGAGATCTCCTTGTCAGCTCATCATTCCCAAATACAATTAGGATGGCGCTCCTCTTCCCACATGGTTTGCAGAGCACTCACAGCTAATGAACTTGGGAACACGGCTTGGGAGGCACAGCTACTTTCTGCTTCCTGACGGCCAATCTAGCACCAATTCCAACCTGCTGGCCAGTTGAGCAGGAAAGGAAAAGGCTGCTGTGTCAGGGTTGGTTGGAATCAGAGCAGGACACGGCCCTCGGTGTTCCACGGAAACGAAGGGAAATGGGTTGACCAAAGACATTGGGCTGAGCTATTGTGAGCCTCCTTAGCACACTAACCCTCTCTCATGCCATGGGCCTCCAGGCCCCTCTGGCCTCACACCATCCAGAACATTCTTGTTGACCAGTCTTAAAAGGGCACTCCCTATACCCGCTGTGTCTCTTGCTTCCTCTCTGACCAGCAAACCGTGACAGTCTGCCTCAGCCACACCTAGCCTTTCCCCGACTGCCTCCAGATTCATCAAAGTTTACCTGTCCTATGTCTGCTTCCCACAGGTGCCAGAAGAAGACTACCATGGAAACCTCCTCCAAGGTGACCTGGCATAACATGCTGACATGAGTTTCTTTCCTTCTTGAGCATTTCTGGTTCGGAGCATGAAAATTTTATGGAGAGAGTAATATTTCTGAACCAAAGGACATAACCTCTAATGGTGAAATCTCAAGAACTGCAGGGGAAGAAACAGAGTTGGGGGGAGGGTAGAGGTGACAGCAGAGAAATCTCTGAGATGCAGCCTTAAAATAACGCCACACAGACTGGCCACGAGCTACTACTGAAAATCTGTTTTTCAAAATGTAAAACAGTCAATTTCCAGATGTCTGCTTTGGGGAGCCAAATTGCTGTTGATTTGTTCCTAGTTCACCATGGAATAAAGTCTGAGCTCCTCACTGAGGCATTTCAGGCCTTCCATGGGGCCCTGCTCCCGTAAAGCCTTCTTTCCTTCCTGCCCCGGCTGAGAACTCCCCTCAGCCCCTGCCTTCTGACTGTGCTCCAGGCCTACTCTGGGCTTCTCAATCTGGGGCCCCCACACCCGGGGCCCAGCCTGGAAGGCCTCTCATTGGCTGGAGACACCTGCTGCACAGCTCTGGGGCATGTGTTCCCACCGAGGTCCTGTGCATGCAGTGCACGGCACAGTAACCCAGGTCTGCCCAACCTCCCAGGGGCTTTGGTAGGCACTCTCCACCACCACCACCACTGCACACTCCTCTTCCCCAAAGCCCTCCACCCTATTGTCTTTGGTGCACTCCAGGACTTTGACACTCACTGTTCTCTTGATCAGGGTGGGTGGGAGTAGGTCCCCAGTGAGAATATAAGTACCCCAAGGGTAGTGACTGGGTCCCAAGTCTGTTGAAACCATCCCCAGGCCCAGGCTAGGGAGCTGAGAATCTGGCATTGGCTTTCCTTTTTTTTTTTTTTTTATAATTTTTTTAAAATTTATTTATGATAGGCACACAGTGAGAGAGAGAGAGGCAGAGACACAGGCAGAGGGAGAAGCAGGCTCCATGCACCGGGAGCCCGATGTGGGATTCGATCCCAGGTCTCCAGGATCGCGCCCTGGGTCAAAGGCAGGCACCAAACCGCTGCGCCACCCAGGGATCCCTTGGCATTGGCTTTCCAAGTGTGGTCCTAGCCCAGGGGCAGTGCAGCATCTGGCAGCCTGTTAGGAATGCAAATTTTCTGCCCACCGTCACCCTCCCACCTGCCCAAACTCTTTTTTATTTTTTAAAGATTTTATTTATTTATTCATGAGAGACAGAGAGAGAGAGAGGCAGAGACACAGGCAGAGGGAGAAGCAGGCTCCATGCAGGGAGCCCGACGTGGGACTCGATCCCGGGTCTCCAGGATCACACCCTGGGCTGAAGGTGGCGCTAAACTGCCAAGCCACCCAGGCTGCCCCCAAACTCTTGAATCAGACATTCTGGAGGTGGGCCCCAGCACCCTTTCTAGAAGCCAGAGGCAATTCTGACACACAGAAAGAGAACCACCAAGGTGAGGGATCCTCAGCCACCATCCTGGGTTTGCTGAACTAATCTGATTAGCGGGGTTTTCCAAGCAGGAAGGGAGCGGGGCCCATTTGAGGTTGCCCACTTCACTGGTGTCTTGTAGAGCTAACTTCCATGGTTGTGCTGAAGCATCACTAAGTGACACGAAGTGAGCTCATTCAGAAAGCCTCCCCGGCAGCCTGAAGCCTCATCTCTACTGCCAAGGTGGAACACAAAATGCACCACGGAGCAGCCAGGCCGCTCTCCTCCAAAGGACACTCCTGTCCCAAAATCCTTTCCCTGCTTCTGCTCCCCGGCCAGCAAGCAGCTAGAGTTTAACAGAGTGTCCCTGTCTCCCTATGTCCCTACCAAGCACTTGGCCATCTCAGAGACCCTCCTCCAAGTCCCCACACTTTCTGCAGGCTACCCAGGGCTAAGCCTCCAGCGTCCTGGGTCCTGCAGCAGAACTGGGAGTGGGGACCCTTCCCAGCACCACTCCAGACTCCCAGAATCTGAACCTCTGGGAATCCTGCTTTTGAACAAGTCTCTGGTAACTCTTATCATCGGCAATCTGAAAAGCAGTGAGCACACATTCCTTATTTGTCGGACGGGGAAACTGAGGCTCGGTCAGGGACTCAACATTCCCTGAACTTTCCTGCCCACAGAGCACTTCCTCCTCATCCAGGCCCCCACAGCACTCACAGCCTAGATCCCATCCCCAGTTCTAACACACATTACCCTACACTTCCCGTCTAAGCAGCACCTGCTCAGCCCTGCCCCTCCCCCACTGAGCTGCAAGGGTCTGGAGGCAGAGCCCTCTGTCTCCCCTCAGTCCTTAGTGCTCCGTGCTGGGCACACGGGAGCCTCAAAAACTGTCTGAGGAGGAACAAGCCCCCAGCTAGCCCGCACTCTTGCATTAGCATATGCCCTGGGATCGATCCACCACATTGCCAGATTGTCACCTTGAAACACCCTGGAAGGTGTGTCCCATGGGGACATGAGAACATACACATTCTGATGTGAGGCAAACAGCCACCTGCAGAACAGGTGGAGAGGGGGCAGAGGCTGGGTGGGGCCTGAGGGAGTGTCACAATGACACACTTCACCTTCTTGCTAATTCTGCTCAGACCCAACCCCCTGAGAAACACAGCTGGGAAACGGGACACAGAGCTCACACTTCCCCACTTCGGCCTCTCTAGAGCCCCGATACTGACACATAGAAAAGGTGACAATGAGACAGAGACAAAGAAGAGCTCCAAGGAGAAACAAGCCTGCTGGGTCTGTGGGTCATGGGCCCAGGGAATCCTCGCCGGGTCCCCCGGATGGTGCCATCCACCTACCTGGCCTTCCCCAGTGGCACAAAAGGTGACTGCCAAAATGAGGAGCTTTCGGGGCTCCAGAAAGGTCTTACCAATGTTCAAACATCGCTCCGCCCACCCTGACCCGGCTCTCCCCACCTCCCAGGATTTGGCAGGCAGGCTGTAAAACGAAGAACTCCGAAATCTCAGGGGCCCAACACATCAAGAGTGGGTTTCACGTTCCCAGTAGGTGTCCAGTGATGCTCCAACCTGTTCGTGTTCCTATGGCCCTAAGCAACTGGCGCACTGTTTGCATTTTTGTTACACAGCACAGCTCTTCCAGACAAAGAACCAACCTCTGTGCCAGCCGGATGGGCTAGGTTGTGCCTCAGTAACCGTGACCGGCCACCACACTGTGCCTGTGGCAGCCACTCGGGGTTCAAGCTGATGCAGTGGCCAGCATCTTGAACGGGGCCCACGGTCCTGCCAGCTTGGCGGGGCCCTGGGCTGCCACCTGGAAGTGAAACCCAGCACACCCCTCGCCACCCACTGGCCAGAACTCGTCTCGTGGCCCCAGCCCACAATGATGAGTACAGGAAGGAGCAACCCTGCCAAGGGCCAGAGGACACAGCTCCTGGAAATGCACACCCGCAGCCACCCGGCACTGAGGCGCACAACGTTCCTCCAGCAGAGCTTCATCCCCTTCCCTCCCCTGTGATGGCCAAACTGCCTCCCCTTATTTGTCATTTTCACCCTGGGATGAAGGGAAGCTTTCAGATCAGGGAACCAGGAAGACGATCAAAACAGGATTTTCAAAGAAAATGACAGGGGACATTATTACAATGTAGAACATTACAGTCTTACAATATATAACAACATCCTCGTGTATAATGTTACACGTTTTTCGATAGAACAGGAAGTTCAAAGTAAAGGTTTTAGTGTAATGGCAAAGTGACAGTTGTGAGCTGCCCCTGGGCGGGGGGTGAGAAGGCGGAACGCACAAAGGGAAATTTCAAGAATGAATGTAACAAACGCCGGACCTTCGGACCTTCCATCAGATCGATGGTATAAAAGGAGGCCAGAGAAGGCCTGGCCTGCCAGTTTGGCCCCCTGAAAACCAATCAAAAGCTGACGGCATCCGTTCTACAAGGATGCTTTGTGACTTCAACAAACCATCCTTTCCCTTCTGCCCAAACACAGCAAGGTGGGAGAGGACTGGAAAGGAAGCCACGGGTGGTGTGAAACAAGAACAAAAAAAATCATATGGGCTGAGGTGGGGTGGGGGAGGGGCAGAGCGAGGCCAGAGACCAGGGACCACTGCCTTTCTAGGGTGCTTGTCAGGAAAGGGATTTATACCCAGGAAAAAAGAATCCAGAAAAGCACACAGGACACTGGAGCTTCTCCCTGGCTCAGAGCTAGAGTGTTCTGGCTCCTTCCACAGGCCCAACCACAGCATCTTGGGATGTGTATGTATCTAGAATTTGTCTCGAGTGGATCCTCTATGAAGGAAGCTCCTGTAGTCTGCCGAGATCAGAACACAGCAATCTGGAAATCTCAAGACTCTAGCTAACTGTGAATTAGCAACACAGCCCATGTGAGGCTATTTTTCCAAGCAATGGAATACAGGAACAATATGAAGCTAAATGGACCCTTCCTTGAGCATCTAGAAGTCACTGTGGCCCATCACAACACTTCAAGTTATCCCTTGCAGATCAGTCAATTCAATTCTACAAACATTTGTTGAGTCCCAATTCTGCACCCAGCTCTACTCAGTTGAGGATGAGAGCTTGAAAGAGACAGCCCCAGCCATGAACCCTTCTCTCAATGACCTCCCAGGTCCTGGGGAGACAAAAGCTTACATGCCTCACACAGCATGAGGTGAGCTCTAAAAGCAGCATATAGGAGCCACAGTGGCCCTAGAGCAAGGCGAGGAAAGGGATTGGCACAGAGGAGCCAGGAGAAGCTTCTTGAGGGATCTGGCCTTGAGCTGAGATTTATTCAATGAGCCCTTCTCCAGCATGTGGTTGGGGTCATGGCGGACAGGGAGGGTCTGAGAAGTGATGTTAGAGAATGTCGCAGAGCCACAACTCACCATGACATGGGGAATGAACGTAAACGTAGAAAAAGGAGTTGGAGGAGATGAGCCTGGAGACACATGGCAGGGGCCAGGTCACATAGGGCTTTGTATTGGACTTGACGCTGGGGAGCAGAGGGAGCCTGGAGAAGGAGGTCAGGACTCCTTAAGAGGCTGGACCGCTGGCCCTGGTGCCAGATGAGGGATTGCAGCGAGGCTGTGGTTGTGGGCTCTGAAAGGAGGCTATAGGTCTGAGAAACACGTCAAAGTGGAAACCCCAGGACCGAACAGTCAGGCAAAGGTCAGGATGAGAGGGCGAGGGAGGACAAAGAGCCTGCTGAGGAAGGACAGCGTCACGAAGGGCGTGGTCCATAGGACACCCACTGCAGAGACCTCGGGTAGACACAGATGCAGCAGCTGGTTGGCCATGGGACACTGGGGGCCTCTGCCTAGGCAAGGGTGAGAGGGGTGAGGACAAGGGAGGCCTCCAGATGAGTTCCACGTTCCAGAAGCCTGGTTATAGGGCAGGGGTAGCAGGATGGGAGCTAGATGGAGGTCACAGGTGTGCCTGATTTTTCCTGTCAGAGAGAGGAGCCTGTTTCTGTCCTGAGGGGAAGAAGCTGGTGGAGGGTGATGGAATTTGAAAATGGGAGCCGGGGGCAGGGGCTGGTCAAGGGTGCCAGGAGCAGATGAGGTCTGGAATGCACATGGTGGGCATGAGACCAGGAATTTGGGACATCTGGTCTCCTCGTGTCAGGCCAAGCTCCTCAGGGATGGTGTCCAGAGAGTCACGGTTGACAGAATGCAGAGCAACAACTGTTTTCGTGCAGTATTTCCATGTGTAGAAGTCCTGGTTTCTCAAAACATTTTCATGAATGATGTCGCTTGTTCCTCACACTGAGTCTGTGAGCCGGGCACTCCCATGCCCAGTGACAGATGCGGATGCCGAAGGCCGAGAGGGTAGGTGGCCCCGACTCAGAGCGCAGGCAAGCAAAGCAGGCAGCCCGGCAGCCGGGGCTCTGGGCCGAGCTCCGCCCCCACCCACGGCCCGGGGGCCTCAGGCTCGGGCCCTGAGGACAGTCACGCTGACTCGCGTACAGTATTTTGCTCCACATGAAAACCTAGTGTAGCCCTTTAGTTTGCTGTGACCTTGCAAAATATACCGAGGATCAGGCCTAATACATGCACAGCCTCTAGTAACCATGTTTTTAGAATTTTCCCAGGTATGGATGCTGCCCTGTGGCTCTGACAGATCTCTTCACTCATGCATGCCCTTCGCTGTGCCGTGGTGGGTGGGCCTCAAGCTAGGGCACACGGGAACCCCTGGGGAAGCCTTTAAAGTCCTACTAAACCCGGGCTGTACCCAGGACCGTGGGATCAGAATGCACTGAACCTGGGTGGTTCAGTCAGTGCAGTATCCGACTCTTGGTTTCAGCTCTGGACATGATCTCATGGGTCATGGGATTGAGCCCTGAGTCTGGATCCGTGCTCAGTGGAGGTATGCTTGGATATTCTCTCCCTCTGCTCCTTCCCCCACTCATGCATGTGTGGACTCTCTCTTTCTGTTTATCAAACACATAAATAAAATCTCAAAAAAAAAAAAAAAAAAAAAGAACTTCTGGGGTGGGGTCTGGGCCCTGAAGGCATCAAGGGAGGCTGCCCAGGGATGGTTCAGAACTCTGATGTAGAGGAAAAGACACCCCAGGAGGGCTCATGGGACAAGCCCATGACAGGGAGAAGGGCAGGGGTGGGAAGCTGTGATTCAGCAAGTCTGGAGTGGGTCAAGAGGACAAGTCAGGATGTCAAGAGGAGAAAACCAGGGAGAAAGTGGCTGCCATCACTGAACTGCAATACTGCGCCAACTGTGAAGTAGTCACCCCTGATGGGCACACTACCATTTCACCTTCCCAAGGCTCTGCCATAGGGAAAGGGAAGGTTGATTTTGATATTTCTCCCCCTTTTACAGAGGAAGTAAATGACACTCAAAGATTCAAGATGCCCAAGGTTGGTCATCTTCATGGAACAGGAATAGCCCAACTGGAGGACCAGAGCCCACTGCCAGTGTGGAGTCCTGAGATGGAGGGCTGACTCTGGTCCCTACCTATTGCCAAGGCCTCCCTCTAGACAGTCTCCCTCATTTTCAAAAAAGGACCCTTTCCAGTGAGCTCTCCTCCCCTTCTGGTCACAGGGTGCTTCTTGATGGCTCTCCCTCACAATGTCGCAACACGCAGGATTCAAGTCCCCCAGGGGAGCCTTGTCACCTGCATCACTGTGTCACCTTATCCCTTTCCTCTAAAATAAGAACCATGGGTAAATTTTGGGCAACTCCACCCACCACACCCAGATCAGCCTTTTGGCTCTAAGGAAGGTACAAGGAGAAGGCTCCCTGCCTCCTGCTCTAAAGCAACGCCCCTCTCTGGTCTCTCATGAGACAAGGAGCTCCAACAACCCACAGGTAATTAATGGTGAGACCTCTGTGGCACCTGGCACAGCACCTACAGATGTGCAGCACCCACCCCCAGGGCCCACTGGCAGGTTGGGAAGCTAGGGCATGCTACACATAAGAGGGACACCAAGAGTTAAACTGGCTGGAAGTGGCCTGAGGTATACTCCGGCTCTTGGACAAATTACTTCATCTCTTTACCTCAAGCTACTCATCAGAATAATGGGGACACTAACAGGAAAATTATCTTTCAAGGGAGCATGGGATTGAATGAATTAATTCACGTAAAGTGCTCAGAACGTGCCTCAAAGATATTTGGGCTCTGATATGCCACAGGTTGCTATTGCCATGGTGCTTCTGCGTTTGCTCGATGTCCAGAGGAGGGAGCGACCACGCGGCCTAAAGTAACTGTGAGAAAATTTCAGTGGGAAGTTGGGATTTTAAGCATTAATGCAATTGAGAAAAGAGGGTACATTCAAGAAGAAGAAGACAGAAAGTGAGGATCCCCAGAGTCAGAATCTAGACATTAATTTACTGTCAAGGAGCCAAGGAGTGTGAGGCCTGCACCCCACCCTGACCCCCCTAGAATTCCTGCTGCCGCCGTAGGATGGTCCATGTTATTAAAGCCAACACCCCACAGGAACCGAAACCAAACAACTCCAGGCAACAAGAGTTCGGAGAACCTTTGGCTCTGTCTCCAAGGCAATTGAAAAGAGCTCAAAACAGATTAAAATATGAGATGAATTTTGAAGCCCAGGAATGAGAGAAAATGAATCCTGTGACTGGGAGCCAATATGATTATTTCATTATTTGGTTAGAAAGTTAAAATGTGCAGGAAATGTCAGATGCTTTCTCGAGATGGGGGATGGGGGGTTGGAACAGCATGGCCAAGGGGGCACATATTCTTTTTAATATTAAAAAATAGCTTCACTCTGACTTAGCTTTAATCCGAAAACCCTCCCTAGGTAGGGTAGCCCGCCCCTCTGCCAGCCTGGGTGCAGTCTCGTTAAGACCCACATTCTACCTTCCAATTACCCACCCACCACCCCCTCCTGCAACAGCACACCTGCTGTTTGAAAAGAACTCTCCCTCCACCAATAAAACAAAATAAAGCCCATGTGCTCCCAAGTGAAGGGTGCCCCCCACCCCTGATGGCTCAGCCCCAAACCCAACCTAGGGGGAAACCCAGCCACTACTGGCTTCTCCTTCAGCCTCATCCCCATCTTTCCTGCCCAGATCCATTCTTCCCCTCCCTGGGCAGTTACCATTCCTTAGGTCTGTCCACTGTCCATGCCATCCCGTCTCCACGTCTCCCATCTCTACAGCCATCATTTACTCAATCGCTCAGTTATTTGGTGAAAGATTCCTAGATATCAACTGGCAAGCTGTGCAAGCACAGGGCACACAGTGATGTGCAAGGCCAAGTCCCAAGTCTCTCCCTGCAGAGAGCTGACAGTCCATTAAAGAAGACAGACATGTGGTGAGGATGGGGAGGCACAGAGTGGGGAGCCAAGGAGAAGAGCCAGTTCATCCTGACTGCAGGGGGGGGTCAGACAAATATCCCAAAGGAGGCAGCATCTGGGTCTGACCTTTGAGACTGGATTTGATTATGCAGAGAAGAGTAAAGGGAATTCCAGATGTGGGTACAGTATTAAGCAAAGGCCCATGGCCAGGAAACACAACCCAAACCCCAGGGACAGCTAAGAGACAAGTTTGGCTGGCCTGAAGAAGCCACATGAGAGGTGAGAGAGAATGCTCAGGAGAAAGGCTGAGGTTTGATTGATGGAGGCCTTTGTATTTTAATATTTTAAAGAAGTGACACATTACATGATTTAAATTCACAAGGTACAAAAGGACATACAGTGAAAAGTCACCTTCCCATCCCTGCTCCCCACTATCCAACTCCCCATCTCAAAGGCAACCGATGTTAGCCATGTCTTATGCATCTTTATAGAGATATTTCATACACATTCAAATAAATACATACTTCTTTTACCTTCTGTGCACAAATCATAGTATATTATATACACCTTTTGCCTTTTTCTGCTTCTTTACAAATATTGTAAACCCACAGTTCTCAAAATGGAGCATGCACCACAATTACCTGGTTAGCTTGCTAATACACAGATTGCCAGGCCCCACTCCAGAGTGTGATTCAGTAAGTCAGGGGTGAGGCCTGAGCAGGTACATTTCTAACAAGATCCCAGCTGCTACTGTTGTTGCTGGTATAGGAACCACACCTGGAGAACCACTGGAAAGATCACACTACATAAGTTTATAAAGAGCTGCTTCATTCCGCTTCATAGCTGGGTCGTGTTCCACTGCTGGGCTATATGGTTACATATTTAGCCAGTCCTTTCACTTAGATTGCCCCCAATCCTTTGCTATTCCAAATAGTTTCACAGTGATTACACTTGTGCATTCATTATGTCGCTCATGTGGCAGTATAGTTCTGGGATAAAGTCTGGGTCAAAGGCTTTGTACTCTGGCAATTTTGACAGATAACTGCCAGACCGCTCTTGCAGGGAGTCCTGAATGCTAATATAAGAAATCCCGAACTTTAACTACTGTAGGCTTTTAAGCAGAAGACTGGTGAGGTCAGAGCTGTGCTTTGGGAAAATTAATCTGGCTCCATGGTGAGCCAAAGGAAGGAGAGCCACTGGGGCAGACAGACTCTACGGGTGCCTGTGAGCCCTGCTTCCTATCTAAAAGTAGGTCCCTTCCTTTGAGTGTGGGTGGGACCTGTGACTGACTTCTAATCCATACAATACAGCAAAGGGGATGGCCGTCACTCCTATAATCGGTTACGTTAGAGAAAACTCCATCCGCCTTGCTACTAGACTGGCATCAGAGGCTCCCTTTCTCAAACTGCCATGACTTCTCTAGGCACAAGGAATTAAATGCTGGCAATAACCACTTGAGAAGGGAAATGGATCCCTCCCCAGTTGAGCCTCCAGATGAAAACCCAATCCAATCAAGGAAAATGACACCTTGAATGCAGCCTCACTGGAGACCCTTAAGGCCAGGACCGAGCTAATCTGTGCTGGGATTCCTATCCCACAGAAATAACAATTCTGTAAATTAACAGATGTGTGTTGTTTTAAGTAACTAGGATTGGGGCGATTTGTTTGGCAACAAGAGAGAACTAAAACAAACATATAGGAAGGTGCTCAAAAAATAGGCTACATCAGTGAAGGCCTGAAGTACACAGGTGTCAGAGGTAGAAGAGGGTAGCAGGACTGAATGGTGGATGTAGGAGAGATTTCAGAAAAAAAAAAGCAGGACCTGTGAGCTCATGAGAGGAACAGAGGGACCTCCTACCATCAGGGGGCAAGATGGTTGGACAACATCCTTAAAATAGACTCAGCCCACTTGCATGAGATCGAGCCAAAGAGCAGTCTGAGGTAAGGTGGAGCGGACATGCTTGCTCCTTATTCCTTTCTAAAAGTGTTCCTTCTCTTGCAGATGACTCCAAGATTATCACAGCACAGCCTCCCCAGGCCACCAGCTGCCATCTGCAACTTGCTGACAAGGCAGATAAGCACCTACACAGAGAAGACCCACAATAAATCACGGTGGCATTTCAACCCACTGGGGACAAGATAGACATTTCAACTAATTGTATTAAGACAACTCAGGAATCACCTAAAAAAAAAAAAGTGAATCATGTGCAACAAGGATCAAAACAAGAAATTAATAAAGAAGAAACTGTGAAAAGAGCTAGAAGAAAAATGTAGGCAAATGCTTGTATTAAATAGGAAGGATTTTCAAAGAATGACCCAAATCCAAATGTCATATTTTTTAAAAGACTACATCTGATTTCAAAAATTTTAAATACCTAACACCAGAAAATAAATTCAAAAGACAAATGAAAAATGAGGGGGAAAATGTGCAACATATATGGCAGGCATAGGGCTAATTTCCTTACTACATAAATAACGTGCATGTGCAAACATGTACAAGTCCAGAAGAAAGGCCAACAACCCAATAGAGAAATGTACAATAAAGAGGAAATTAAATTGTCAGTCCACAAAGCAGGAAACACAAATGCATTTCACACATCTGAAATGATGCTCATCCTCACTCATTAATTTGAAGGAAATGCAAATTAAAACTACAAGATCCAGTTTCTCATGTCAGATTAGCAAATTTGTTTAAATATACACAGTGCTGCTGAACCAGAGTGTGCATAACCACTCCCATCCCTGGTTGGTGGAAGTTTAAATTGGAGACAGGACCACGTATGAGAACACACACGTGTGTGTGAACACATGCACACACACACACATGCAGACTCTCTTGAGAAGGACACAAGGG
The DNA here is from genome assembly GCF_011100685.1 of Canis lupus familiaris. NCBI lineage: Eukaryota > Metazoa > Chordata > Mammalia > Carnivora > Canidae > Canis > Canis lupus. The sequence continues at coordinate 80,307,395 of NC_049228.1, read as the reverse complement.
CACAGGTAGCATTGGCTGTCTCTGGTAAAGGAGTCATGTGGCTGCTACCAGGGCACAGGAATGAAAGGGAATGTCTCACTGTACCCCTTTTGTACTGTTTAAAATCTTCCCAAGTACCTGTTCTACATTCTCAACAATTCCAAAAACTAACAAAGAAAAAGAAGTAGAGAGAACTTCTACTTCTGGAAAGATGAAATAAGTGTATTTTTCCCCACACTACCCTGTCAACACAACTGAAAACCTGGGGCATTGTACATAAAACAAACATGAGATGAATCTGAAAGGTAACGAGAAGCAGCTGGATAGGAACTTGGGACCCGAGTAACAAGAAGATGATGAGGTTCTCGGGTTTCCTTTTGGTTTCATATATCCCAGATTCAGAGCTAAAGAAGCTGGCAACCTGTAAATATCAATGGGCACAGAGAGAGAAAAAAACAACAACAAAAGTCTGTTCTTTCTAGCCAAAATACTAGAGAAGGGGCAGCCTAGAAAGACATTTCTAGACAGTAACTACTCCAATCCAGCCAAACATTGAAGAGAAACTGAGGCCCTACTCATACCCATGTTAGCAAAGGCTAAGTGTGGAGCCTTGACTTTCACCCCCACTGAGCAGTAAAGAGGCACCCTTACCCATCTCTGCTGGAGTGGTACCAGAGGAGGTTTGACAGAAACTCAGGATTTTCACTGTTGCTCAGCAATGATGAGGCCACCCCCAGCACCCATGTTGTTAGTGAAAATCACATGAGGAACAGTAACTAAGCATTCCAACCTCTCCCAGCCAGTATTTGTGGAGGCTGAGTGGGACACCAGGACTTCAACCCTCACAGTAATGAGGCAGTGTCCCCAAACTAAAAAAAAAAAAAAAAATTTCTAAAATGAAGACTGAAATAAGATCCAGAGGTCTTAAAATAAATTACCCCAAATGTCCACTGTTTTACCAAAAATTGCTTATCATACCAAGGATCAGGAAGATCTCAAACCAAAGGAAAAATATAATTAGTAGAGACCAACTCCAAGAAAACAGAGATGTTAGAATTATCTGACAAAGATATTAAAGCAACTATCATAAAAGTGCTTCAGAGGCAACTACGGGGGTGCCTGGGTGACTCAGTTGGCTAAGCATCCAACTCTTGATTTTGGCTCAGGTCATTATCTCAGGGTTATGAGATTGAGCCCCATGTCAGTCTCCACACTGGGTATACAACCTGCTTAAGCTTCTCTCTCTCCCTCTCCCTCAGCCCCTCTCTCGCCCTCCCCTAAAAAAAAAAAAGAAGAGGCAAGTATGAATATGTTTTAAACCAATGAGAAAAAAAACAAAGTCTAGCAAATAAATATAAGGTATAAAGAAGAACCAGCAGAAATGTTAGATTTGAAAAATATGGTAACTGAAACACAAAATCTAGTGGGTGGACTCAATAGCAAAATGGAGAAGACAGAGGAAAGAATCATTGCACTGTAAGATGGAGCAATAAAAATGTAACAATCAATAATTCATATTCAATAAATAAAAATAATCAATAAAATATAAGCAAATAGTTAATAATTAATAATAATATATCTTTAAAAAACCCAGTCTGAAAAATAGGAAACAGACTGAAAAACAAACAAACAAAAGCTTGGGAACCTGTGGTACCATAACAAAAGTGCATTCCTCTCACTGAAGTCCCAGAAGGAAAGGAGAAAGAGGGCAGGCTGAAACAGAGCTCAGTAGTTGAAAACCACCTCAATTTGGAAAAAGACATAAATCTACAAGTTCAAGAAACTGAGTGACTCTCAAAGAAATCCACATCAATACCTATCATAGCTAGACTTCCAGAATTAAAGACAAAGAAGAAATTGTGAAGGCAGCCAGGGAGAAACAACACCTACCTATAGGGGGAAAGAACAAGAATGACATCAGATTTCTCATCAGAAACCATGGAGACCAGAAGGAAGTAGTACATTCTATTTCAAGTGTGGAAAGAACTTTCAACCCAGACTCCTAGATCTGCTGAAAGTATCCTTCAGGAATGAGGAGAAAACCACGTCATTCCAAGATGAAAGAAAATGAAGAGAATGTGTTGCTAACAGGCCTCCCCCGCTCCCCAAAGAATGGCTAACCCAAAAATAAACTTAAATAAAAGAAGAAACCTTGGAATGTCAGGAAGGAAAAAACATGCTAAGCAAAAGTATAGGTTCATAAAATAAACCCTATTTCCCTCTTGGATTTCTAAATTATATTTGACAGTTAAAGCAAAAATTCTAACACTGTCTGCTGTAGTTCTAAATGTATATAGAGGAAATGTTTAAGACAATGACATTACCAACAGGAAGAGATAAAAAGATTTAAAGGGAAGTAAGGTTTCTACATTTCTTTGGAATTGGTAAAATGATGACACCAGTAGACAGAGACAAGTTATGCACACATAATGTAGGACATAAAACACCCACTAACAAAAACCATACAAAAAACTATAAGCTGAAAAATGCTATTGATAAGTCAAGATAGAATTCTAAAAATGGTTTAAGTAGCCCATAAGAATGCAGGAAAAGGAAAAGGAAAACAGAAACAAAAGAGGAAAAGGAGAAACATGAGAATGATATCGTATAATGAAGGCGTGACATATCACTACATTAAATATAAATAACCTGAAGCCACCAATTAGAAAACATGACTCACTACATGCTGTCTACAAGAAATTCCCTTCAACTGTACAATATAAGCAGGTTGAAAGTAAAAGGATGAAAAAAACGTATATCATGCAAACATTAATCAAAAGAAAGCAAGAGTGGTTATATCAATACAGACTTTGGAGCAAAAACATTGCCAGAGACAAAGAGGGATATTATATAATGATAAAGGGTCAAACCATCCAGAAAGACACAGCGGTCTTAAATGCTCATGAACCAAACAGTAGAGACACAAAATATGTGAGGCAAAACCTGATAGAACTGAAAAGAGAAACAGTTGACCCTTGAACAATGCAGCGGGGAGGGGTGCCAACACTCTACACAGTCAAAACCCAAGTATAACTTTTGACTCCTTAAAAACTAAACTACTAATGGCCCACTGCTGACCTTATCAGTAGCATTGACAGTTCATGCTAGATATTTTGTATGCTAGATGTACCATACTCTGTCTTCTGAAAGTAATGTAGAGAAAAGAAAATGTAACTAAGAAAATCATAAGGAAGAGAAAATCCACTTACAGTACTGTGCTGTCTTTATCAAAAAAAAAAAAAAAAAAAGCATGTGAGCAGATGCGCACACTTCACATGTTGTTCCAGGGCCAACTGTCCATAAAGCTACAGTTATATTTGCAGACTTCAATACTCCTCTCTCAAAAATTAATAAGATAACTAGACAATCAGTAAGGATATAGAATAATTCAACAAACATTATCAACCAACAAAACCTAATCAAAATTTTAGGATACTCCACCCAATGAGAGCAATACATGCATTCTTCTCAAGTGCCTGTAGAACATACACCAAGACAGACTGTATCCTGGGCCATAAAACAAATCTCAATGAATTCAGAAAAATTTAAACCACAGAAGGCATGCCCTCTGATCTCAGTGGAATCAAACTAGCAATCAGTAAGGGCAAGATAACAGGCGAACCTCCATACATTTGGAAACAAATCAACCTACGTCTAAGTAATTCAGGAGACAAAGAGGAATCCAGGGACGCCTAGGGGTGCTCAGTGGTGGAGCCTCTGCCTTCTGCTCAGGGTGTAATCCCAGGGCCTGAGGATCGAGTCCGACATGGGGCTCCCTGCAGGGAGCCTGCTACTCCCTCTGCCTGTGTCTCTGCCTCTCTCTCTGAGTCTCTCATGAATAAATAAATATCTTAAAAAAACAAAAAAAGAGGAATCAGATGTCTTTCAAAAGGTGACTGGTTACAACCACCTGTGGTACACTCACACCATGAAATACTACTGAGTGATAAAAAGGAAGAATTATTGATACACGTTATCAATATGGATGAATCTTCAGAGAACTCTGCTGGGTAAAAAAAAAAATCCAATCTCAAAAGTTTATATACATACTGCGTTATTCCATTTATCTAACATTCTTGAAATGATAAAATCATAGAAATGAAGAACAGAGGAATGGTTTTCAGAGGATGAGCAGGGAAGGAGGGCAGGGGAGGGAAGCTAGTGTGGCTTTAAAAGAGAAACAGGAATGATCCTTGTGGCGATGGAAATGTTCTGCATCTTGACTGCATCAGTGTCTTGGGAGTTATTGCCATCAGGGAAAACTAGATTAAGGACACATGAGGTACCTCTGTATTATTTTTTTACGACTGCATGGGAATCTCCAATTATCTCAAAATAAAAAGCTTAATTTAAAAAAGTAGAGAATCCCTCCCAGAAGGTGTGTTATGAAGGTAACAGTGCTGATACATTCTCTCTCTCTCTCTCTCTCTGTCTCTCTCTCGCGCGCACACACACACACACACACACACACCCCTACCAACAGCCTTCAGGTGTTGCCATATAAATTTGCACTGATTTTTAAGTCTGATGTGATTTTCTGCCTCTCTTTGGAGAGAGAGGCCTTATCCCAGTCTCTTAGGAGGTCAGAGAAAAAAGCTCTGAGGACTTTCTTTTGGCCTCCAGAGGCTTTTCCACAGCTTGGCTCAGGAGAAAACAAAGAATTTGTAAAATCAGTCAATCAATCAATCAATCAATCAATGCAGGATCCACTGGGGAAAGAAAAGCAGGCAGGTGGCATGAGATGATCCAAGCTGCATTTTGGGGAGCCACAAGCCTATGAAGTTAAATGCAAAAGGGGGTATGGATGTGGTAGTGTCGCATGTCTACCCAGAGGTACACTGCGGCTTTCACCCATTTCTCAAAGGGGTCCTTTCCCAAAACGGTGCGAGAAGGAGGCCCACATTTGATACCTACACCCCCCAGTTTCTGGAGCCCCAGGTGAGCGCTGCTGAGCCCGCGTCCACCTTCTGGAAACCCCAGGTAAGCCTCATGGCGGTCTTGCCCCTGCTGAGAAAGCACCGTTCTGAAAATCGCTGTGCCCTAAGGATATTCCATCCTGTGGAGCTGGAAACATCAGAGTTTGAAGATCACCTAAAAACCCACACCCAACCAAAAGAGGAAACTGAGACCCTGGGGTACAGGGTGACGTCCGCAGATCGTCCCAATGGGAGCCAAGTTTAAGCCAGAACTCGGGTGCCCCCCTGCTGCCAGCTTTGGGGCACCTGAGGGCCTGGCGCGCGGCAGGGCGGCGGCGGGGCGGGAGGCCGGGCCGCAGCCAGGGCCGCAGGCCGCGGGAACACAGCCACGCGCCAGATTCAAACGAGCACAGATACGCAGACGTTAAGGAGCAGGAGCTTCCTCTGAAAATACCCGACAGTCCCGTCCAACGGGGCAGCTTTCATTACCCCTCAGAGATACAACTCGGCGGCCCTGAAGGGGAGGAGACGGGAGATTTCACAAGCTTGGGAGACAGGCCCGATGTGGGATTCCCAGGGATGCCGCCCCGCTGCCCCCAACCCCCCCCAAGCCCCTTCCTTCCCTCACACCCCGGCCCATTCAGCAACGGCTCGCTTGCTCCACAGATGTCAGCGGAGGACTTCCAAAGGGCCCAGAACACGGAGGGCAGCAGACATGGGGCTCATTCACCCGAGCGGCGCCAGTACCGCACCCCCGCTCGGGGGCCCACGCCCTACAGGCCTGCCGCCGACCCCCCTCACTGCTGTCTGCACCCCCTTCCTTCAGGGCCGCGGGGCTGACCCCGCTGCATCGGAGAGAGCCGGCGAGCCTGCCGGATAATGGGAAGAGCCTCCCCATCTCCACGCTTGCAGCCCTTCATCTGCTCGCATCACAGTGAACTTCCCGAACCACACGTCGGACCGCAGCGTCTTGCTAACACCTGGGGCAGGGGCCCCGGGCCCTAGGCACGTACGTGCTCCCCGAGGTTTCCCACCGCCTGTGCAGGTGGGCCAGGGCCTTGGGCCTCCTTCCCGCCAGCGGCTGTGCAGGTGTCACCTCCAGGCCCCGGGTTGGCTGCCTGCGCTGGCTTTCCCTCCCTCCTACGGGAGGAGAATTAAAACCTTTATTGAGGTCAAACCATTAAAATGTTAGGGGCTGCTTTCTGGACAGTTAGCAGTGATTGGCTAATAAAACTTCGCAGTGGCTCCTCTCAGGATATAAAGCGGAAACCCTTTAGGGTAGGCTACATTCAACACCTTTTACAGCCTGGCCCAGCACCCCCACCCTCACCCCAGCCTGGTCCCAGGCCCGCCCCTAAGCACACCCTGTCAGGTACTATGATTCAGCCATATTTGCAGGTTCTGGAAGGATTGTGTCCCCTCCTGCCTGAGATGTCCACTCTACCTGGAATGCCCTTAGGTCTCCTCACTCTCAATTGTGTGTGCTTGGCAAACTCTCACTCGGTCTTCAATTCCCAGCTCAAGCATCCCCAGCTCCGACTTTCCCAACATGAGCTGGGGGCAACCTCCCCCTGACCACAAGTACCCCATCAACAGATCCTAGAGAGCCTCTGTGTGCAGCTACACCTTAGCTTTGTTTTGCTTGTGTGTGTGTGTGTGTGTGTGTGTGTGTGTGTTGCTCACTGGGCTGTGAACTCCACAGGAGCAAGGAAAGGGTTTTCCTCACCTCTCTCCCCCCTAAAGCCTACCTCAGCATGCGACTCCCGGGAGATCTTCAGAAGATGTTTAACAACTACTTAAATAGAGCCCACGTTAAACTCCTTCGGGTGAAGGTCACCTCTTCTTTTTTTTTTTTTTTTTTAAAGATTTTTGTTTATTCATGAGAGACACAGAGAGAGGCAGAGACACGGGCAGAGAAGCAGGATCCCTGCAGGGAGCCCGATGGGGGACTCAATCCTGGGACCCCGGGATCATGCCCTGAGCTGAAGGCAGACGCTCAACCACTAAGCCCCCAAGGTGCCCCAAGGTCACCTCTTCTTGAAGGAGAAATTCAAACAAGTTGCAAGAACTCTTCACAAAAAGAGGAGACTTGAGGTAAGGAACAAAATGACCGACCCATCATTACACTGGGCTCTAAATGAGCTCTGTTCTGGAAGCCCACAGGCCAGGTCTGGCTGGTTCTGCCCCCCACTGGCCCAGTGTCTCTGAACAAGGTAATCCCTTTTTCATCATCCTAGTCACATGGTCCTGAGCCTGGTGAAGCCATCTCTGCCTCCCCATCTGCTCCTCTCATGGTCCCTCTCTTCCCCAGAAGCTTCCACTCAGACTGCCTGGCCCATTTCCACTGACACCCCCTGGCTGGGAGTTGAACTAAAATCCCAGCAAGGGTTTACCCTTCCTCAGGCATCCGTCTTTACTATGAGATGACTAAAGACCCAATGGAACGATGCTCCTGGGGGGTGGGACGTGGGGGTTCAGGCCCAAGACAGCAGTGGGACAGACATCTGGCCAGTGGTGAGGGCAGTTTTGGAGACATGCCTTCACTGCAACCCCCACCACACCCCTGCGTCCCTCTGCAGAGACTAGAGCTGCAGGGACAGCTGGCCTCTGGCAGATACCAGGCTGCCCTGAAAGAGGGTTAGTGTTGGTGGAACAGCCTGAGGGTGGGACTCAGGCTCCTCGCTCTTCATTCCTTGGTTTCTTTTATCTGGTATTTCTGGGCAAGACAATGAGCAGAAGGCCTGGAAAGTTACAGGCCAGCTTTGCCGATCCCTGCCAAAAATGTAGCAAAGGAAGCTGGAGGGAGACTCAAGCCTCTCTTTAATTTCCTCTTCTGTTTGGCTCTGCCTTTGCTCCCCCACCCACCCCACTTGGACGCTCTGTTGCCCTTGGGCTCCGACTCCAAAGAAGCACTGCTTCCCATCCCAGATGTGTGGGAAAGCCCTCACTCACCCCAGTCTCTCCTGACTGATACGCTGGCCACACGTGGCATGGCTCTGGCCCTTCCTTGAGCAGCAAGGACACTCAGAAATATGAGACCAACCAGGAAATCCAATTCCCAAGCGAAGCTGGAAGTACAGTGGGAAGAAAGCCCAGGTGAGTCTCTCCTGCTGTCCCTCTAGACTGGAGTCACAACCCAACCAGAAGCACGACTGGAAAGGTAGCAGGTGAGAGAAGCCCCCCAAGAGATGCATGCCCCTGGAATGCCACAGTGACCACCCTGACCCCGTGGGGCCTGAACATAAACTCTCCAGGGTCTATGCATGGGCACGTGCATATACACCACAAACGCAGACAAGTGTAGAAGAGAAAAATCCGGATTGAAATCCTGTCTCTATCGGAGTTACATTATTCAGCTACACTAAGCCTCAACTTCCTCCTCTCCAAACAGAGCAATTTGCAGAATTGTGGTGAGGTTCAAATGAGGTAATGCTCCTGCTATGGGACTTGCATGGAGAAGGTCCTCCCCCCACCCCCCGTGCTGCCCCCACCATCAATGTAAATTCCTCCCCAGGTCCTGGCAACCAGCTGTCTTTTGAAAATGACAGTTCTGCCGTCAACTAGCTTCATGACCTAAGGCAACTCCATTACCTTCTTCTGGAAGCTTCCTAATCTTGAAGAGCAGTGCTTCTCAAACCATAGCGTGCACCAGAATCACCTGGAGGGCTCATAAAAATACAGATACCTGGGCCCAAGCCCCAGAGTTTCTGATTCTGAAGTTCTGGGGTGGGGCAGGAGAATGTATTTCTAACAAGCTCCGTGGTGATGCTGATGCTGCTGGCGCTGGAGCCGTGCTTGAAAAGCACTGGACTCAGGCAATCTAACACCTATTGCCAGTTCCCCTGGCTTAATGAGTATGCTAAACTAATCCACGCTAAGGTGTCAGTGACTGATACATAATGCGTTCTTAAGGCTATCTGTGTTTTAAATAGAATAATGTCTTGACCCTCCAAAGTCATCCACTCCTAGGCGGGCTGTCAAGAGAACCCTATATGACCAGGAGGATGATTGGAAGGGAAAGAGCTTCCCAGGCCTCTCCAGCCACACTATGCAGGTATGACCTGAAAGGAAGAACGCTTGCAAAACTCCAGCATCCCAGGTGGCTCCATTGCACTTGGCTAATTACCATCTGGGGGCACGTAGTCTGAGGCTGAGGAAAGGGCCCTAGTTGCCTGAAATCAGCCCAAGGCCAGGCCCCATTGCTGGAAGCAGAGCTGTCAGTCAGCATGACTTTCTGGGTCCTTCCCACCTCTGTCTGAGCCCAGGAGAACAGCCTCCCGCCCAGGGAGTACAGCAGAGCCAAGCGCCTGCCGCCCCAGAGGCTGTCACAGTGCATCTACGCATCTGGGGATAGAGTCCCTCTCGGCTTCACCCCCTGCCTTTGTGTCACTGGAAGACCTGTCCAGCCAGGTGGCTGGGCTCTGTAATGCTGCTGTCATTCTGCTAATGCTCTGGGCCTGCCTCAGGGAAGAGAGCTGCCCTGCACATCAATTACAGAATAATGACACCCTCCTGCACACTCTGCACCAGTCCCCCACGCAGCACGGCCCTGCCTTTGGTGCACAGAAACAGAAGAGGGCAGAGATCATTATGTAGCAACCCCGCTCAGCCCTACTGTGTTCTCAGTATTCCTAATCACAAACTTAGGCATGTGGACAGTCTTTAGGGAAGAGGTCAGTGCTAAGAAAAAGGGTTCCCAAGAAGAATCGAGGAGCTGAAAGCAGGGCTGAGATCAAGTCCTCCAGGACTCTGGCCCAGCAGGCCAATCACAGGGGATGGGGGAGGGATGCTCCAAGCCATCCCATCACCCCAGAAAGCATCTGATTCTGCTTTTGTTCATGCCACAATCCTTTTGTAGATCTACTGAAATCTGACCATTGGGTCAAGTGGTGAAGATCTAAAACAAACACAAGGTGGGCTCCCAGAAGCTCCCGGCCTAGGAGGGCAAGACAGCTGCACAAGTTACCATCAATAAAGGCAGTGAGGGGAAGAAGTGCAAAGCCTATATGACCTTGGGAGAAGAGGTGGTGAACTCTTCTTGTAGAGGGAAGAACAGCAGAAGAGGGGAGAAAAGATAAAGCACAGAGCAGGTGGCATCTGAGCTGGGCCTGAGGGGTGAATGGGAGAAAGTGCATCTGGACAAGGAGAATATACAAAATCTTTAACAACTGCTAGGGTCCCAGCCTGGCCCAATCGGAACGGTTAGTTGCTGGCCCTTTATCAGGTAAATATGGCCAGTCATGTGCATCTACTTCCACTTCCTCCCCGAACCTTGGCAGAATAACTTTTACTTTAAAAATTAAGCATAAATACACAGGGGTGGGGAAAACCAGAGAAGAGATAAGAGTAACAGAATTTTGGAAGCTAGAAAATCAGATGGGCAAGTAGTAAATAGCCCCAGAATCCCAAAAAAACTGCATTCTAAGTCAGCAGTAGGAGAAGCTGAAACCAATCTAATTTATCCTGCAAAACCCTCTTCACAGCTTGGAAATTGGTGGTATTCATCCATCTTGAAAGCAGGAGAAAAGAGTTAAGGAAGGCTGGTTGGCAATCTGTTTAGGAAGCAGTTAAAACTCAAGTTCCTTCCTTGACTAGCAACAGCCCTGCCTTACCCAGAAGATGGAAGGCTGTTCTTCAAAATAAACAGAGACTTTCTGGACTGGGAGACAGCAGGCAGAACTGAGAATGGACCTACCGTGCTGAGAACATTGGGATTACAGACCACTGAATTTTGGTTACTGAGCCTCCACATCCTCCTCCACTGGGCACTCAATGCACCAACTCTCGAGATGTCAGCCTCCTGGCAAGACACAGGATGAGCCGTCTCTGAGGGCTGCAACCTAACTTCATGGAAAAATCTCATGATTTAAGAAAGACTTCATAACATTTAATATTACACAAGAAAAAAGGCTCAGCTAGATCATCCTCCAATGAAGCCCATGGTTATCAAATCCCACCTGCACAGTGATTCTTAAATATGTGCAGATAAACAAGAATAACTGGACAACTGAAGAAATCTTCAAAATTGAACAATAAAGAGCAAAACAAACAACTTGGAAGAAACAGAGACTATGCAGAATAAAAAAAAAAAAACCTTTCCTGCAAAAAATATATTAATTTTTTTCAGGAAAACAGCATTGCAATCATAAAACAGGAAGCTATAAAAAGGAACATTCAGAAAAAAAAGAATGTTTGTAAATTAAAAATATAACAAATGAAATGTCAATAGAGGGTTGGAAGGTAAAGTTAAGAAAATCTCCCAGAAAATGAAGCAAAAAGATGAAGAGATGGAAAAGAGAAATTAAGAAAACTAAAGAATCAGTCCAGAAGGTCTACTATCCAAATGAGAATCTTAGAAAGAGGAAACAGGGCAGGTGTGGGAGGTATAGGGGAGAGATAAACAAGAAAAGTAAATCAGTTACAAAATCAAGAAAATGTCTTGGAACTGAAGACCCAGAGTTTACAGATTGAAGGGGCCTGCCAAGTGGGCCTTGAGTAAAAATATGAGCACAACTGATAAAAATAGATCCACTGCAAGGCACAGAACATCATTATAACATCTCAGAATACTGACATAAAAAAAAAATCAAGAACAAAATATGTTTTTTTGACTATAACACTCAATATTAAGATCTCAATCCTTCCCAACTTTATCTACAGATTTCATACGATCTTAATTAAAATCCCCAAAAGCTCTTTTGTAGACATTGCCAAATTGATCTTAAAGCTTATATGGAAAAAGCAAAAGACCTAGAATAACCAACATGATACAGAAGAACAAAGTTGAAGGACTCATGCTACTTGATTTCCAAACCTCCTATAAGGCTATAATAATCAAGACAGAATGATACTAGTGAAAGAAAAGATATATTGGTCAATAGAACAGAAGAGATTGCCCAAAACAAATGTAGTCAACTATCCTTGATGAAGAGCAAATGCAACCTAATAGAGAATGGATGGTCATGTCAACAAAGGATGCTTCAATGTTTGGAAATACATATAGACATATATATGTAGACATATGTATATAGACATAGACTTTATGCCTAACATGAAAAAAATAAAATGGATCATAAACTCAGATAAATGTGAAACTATAAAACTTCTTGATGAAACAGTAGAAAATCTTCATGAACTTGGGTTTGCTGATGACTTTTAAAATATAACAAGTATCACAAAAACATTGAAAAGCACAGATATTTGAAAGAAAAAAATTGCTAAGTTGGCCTTTATTCAAATTAAAAACTTTTGATGTATGAAAGACAAGTCTCAACTGGGAGTAAATATTTGCAAAACACATATCTGAGGAAGGACTTATATCCAAAATATACAGAAAACTCTTAAAATACAATAATAAGAGAACAAACAAGCTGATTAAGAAACGGGCAAAAGATCTGAACAGACATCTCACCAAGGAAGGTATACACATGGCAAATAAGTGTATGAAAAGATGCCCAACATCATTTGTCATTGGAAGTTGCAAATTTAAACAATGAAATAATATCACCCACCTATCAGAATAGCTAAAACCAAAAACTGACAATAACCACTGCCAAGGATGTGGAACAACAAGAAACTCTTAATCATTGCCAGAGAATACAGAATGGAATAGCCATTTTGGAAGACATTTTGGCAATCTGTTTATAAAACTAAACATAATCTTACAATACAATCAAATCATCACGTTCAGGGGATCCCTGGGTTGGCTCAGTGGTTTAGCGCCTGCCTTCGGCCCTGGGCATGATCCTGGAGCCCCAGGATCGAGTCCCATATCAAGCTCCCTGCATGGAGCCTGCTTCTCCCTTTGCCTGTGTCTCTGCTTCTCTCTCCCTCTGTGTCTCTCATGAATAAATAAATAAAATATTTTAAAAAACCACAAATCATCACGTTCCTAGGTGTATACCCAACTGATTTGGAAGTTTTGCCCACATAAAAACCTGTACATGAATGTTTACTCAGCTTTATTTGCAATTGCCAAAGGCTGGAAGCAACCAACATGTCTTTCAATAGGCAAATGGAAAAACAATCTGTACCACATCCATAGAATGGAGATATTATACAACAACAATTAGAAAGGAAGTACCAAGCCACAAGAAGATATGGATGAATCTTAAGTGCATATTGTTAAATGAAAGAAGCCAATTTTAAAAAGCTACGTACTGTATAATTCCGATTATATGAAATTCTGGAAAAAGCAAAATTATAGGAATAGTAAACAGCGATTACCAAGGGTTCGGGGGAAAGAGAGGGGAACAGGTGGAGGGTATATTTAGGATGCTGAAACCATTCTGTATGATACTTTAATGATAAATACAAGACATTAAGCATTTGTCGAAACCTACAGAACTTTACAAGCATGACAAGTAAAATTTAAGGTATAAAAATCATTTTTTTCATCATTTAGGAGATGGAGCTATCCAAAGATGGAATGATGGAATGCAGAATGTGACAATAGAATCTAAATGTATTATTTATATATAGTTCACTAAAGGGGATGAGGAATAAGGTGCTAACCTAAGCAGCTTTGGAAATAAGTAAGAGTACATGAGACTAAAGGCAAAAGAAACTATACATAAGCACTGTACTCTAGCTAATATAGTTGTTTCCCACAAGAGTATAGGTTAGTAATTCTGACATTATTACACAGGTATCCTGTATCTGAGTACTAATAAATGGAAGCAAAGTTTCTCACTGTTGGAACGCCAAGTTACAAATAAGCAAAGGCTAGACTGATCCATGTGGTAATTAGAGATATCAGTATGAACTCATGGTTACCTTAATATAGAAATATTTACAGATATGTATATAATCTTGGGTTAGTATACAGAATATATATTCTTACTCTGACATTTGAGAAGGCCTGTCAACAATGATACTCCAGTAGCAATGAGCAAATCTAGTGCAAGAGCTTGGCTACTAATACTATTTTCCAGTAAAAGGAACTAGGTCTCCTTGGAAAAATGACTGGTTGAAGGAGTGGGACAGGAAAAGCACAAAATAAGCCTGGAGCATCTTATAATTCCAGAGAGTAAGAAAATGCTAAGATACACAAACATGCACACACAGAAGCACAAACAAACACGCACACACATACATACACACATGCACATATACACACACACATAGAGTGATGGGGGTATGTCAGAGGAATACAGGAAACAATTGAAAGAGCTCCCAGTGGCAAAAACTGGGAACAATTTAAGCAAAAAAATAATGTAGCATTGGATTATACCCAAAGTATAAGATGAGTACACAGTAACAGATAATTTGACAAGTAAATAAATGGGAGAAAATCGAAAAATCTCCTGTGTAGAAGAATCTCAAATCATTTATGTAGATACTCTGTCCTTAAGGAAGGGAACAAAGTGATTTTCTTTCAAAGAGAAAATTATGGAAAGAGAGGGGAAAAAAAGAGTAAAGTGGGGAAACCTGACAAACACTATCTCAAATCAGATGACCAAAGCTAACATCAACAATAACAAGTCATACTGATAATAAGTACCTCTCTGATATGATGTAATGACAATGGAACTTTATATCTGTGCTCTTCATCCCTGAACATATTACCCCAGTTTAATCATGAAAAAAACATCAGCTATATTTCAATTAAGGGACATTCTACAAAATACCTGACCAATGCTCCTAAAACTGTCAAGTTCAGTAAAAACAAGGAAAATCTGAGAAATCGTCACAACCTGGAAGAATCTAAGGAGATATGACTCCTAAATGTAATGTGGTCTTCTGCATAGGCTCCTAGAACAGAAAGGGACATTAGGGGAAAACTATGGAAATCTGAATAAAGAATGGAATTTAGTAAATAATAATGTATACATACTGGTTAGTTTATTGTGATAAATAAACCATACGAATATAAATCGCTCAAAATCAGAAACTAGGTATGGGGTATATCTGGGAACTCCCTCTACTATCTTCACAATAATTCTGTAAATCTAAAACTGTTCTAAAATTAAAAGTTTATTTTTTAAAAAAGCTCTTACAAGCTTCCAGAGTGGAGGGAAAAAAACAGACCACATAGAGGATCAGGTATTAGGATAGTTTTAGATTTCCCAGTAATAATAGTGAAATCTAAAAGATAATGAGAAAATGTCTTCAAAATTGTAAAGAAAAATAAATTCTGTAATTCTATACCCAGTCATCGTCAATCAAGTGTGATGGCAGAATAAATACGCCTGCAGACATTCAAAGTTTCAAATGAAGTATGTCCCATGCACCTCTTCTTAGAAAGCTACTGAAAGATGTGATCCAACCATTCAGGGGTGTAAACCAAGAAACAGGAAGCCACAGAGAATGGAAAACAGAAAATTGAATACAGGAGAGAGTCCAAGGGAATCTCAAGGAGGATGGTGAAAGTTGACCCCAAGATGATAGCTATGCACCAAGTCTAGAGATCAATCAGTCCAGATTGGAGAACTTCAGAGATGCAAAGAAAGATTTCTGAATGAAATTATATCTAAACATTCTGAGAAGAGATTTAGACTACTGGCAGGAATTTAGGGGTTGAATTAGTAACAAGAACATATAATCATAAACAAATGAAAAATAATGCAATGATCAACTCTAGGGAAAACAAAGTGTGATTCAAGAAAGAAACAGCACCACAGAGATACTAGATGGTTCACCTGGAAAGAGCATGTATATACTCATAGCAATGTAAACATTCCATTTTCATCTCACAAAAACTATGATATAAATATTTTGGAAGGATGAAGGAGATGAATATATATATATATATATATATATATATATATATATATTCTGATATAAATATTCAGAAGTCAGATTTTGCTAGGTTATAAGGCAACAACAAAAGAAGCTTCAATGCATTACAAAAACAAAAGTTCTAACTCATATAACATTGCAGTTCTAACTCATGTAGGTCAGCTATGGCTACAGCACATTGTCTCCTTCATTGTAGGATGTAGGCTGAAGGAACAGCCCGCTTTGAGGACATGTCCATTTGCCCCTTTGAGGGCATGTCCATTTGCTTGGCGGAGGGAAGAAAATAACTCACATAGACCACACCATGGCTCCTAAAGCTTCGGACCAAAAGTGGCATAATCACTCCCACTCACATCCCATTGACCCAAGCTAATCACATGGCCAAGCTCAACGTCAATTATATTATTCCTCCCATAGGGATGCTGGTCACATGACAATGTAAACAGGCATATTATCCATTTACAGGGAGGCAGTGATTCGATTGGGAACAATAACACAATTAGTGAATGCATATATGTATTATAGTGCCAGATGAAGGTGAGGTGCAGGGAAAGAGAGCCAAACGTTCACCCTGCACCAAACGGAAGCCAGCAGAGAAGGTCTCAAACCTAAAAATCAAGAAGTAGCAATTTTTGCATGTTATTTAGAAACGTGGACATTAATGTAATATTCAGGAATAAGAACTGAAAACAGTTGCCTGCAGTGATGAGGAAATGGAGGTTGGGGGAGCAAGGACCTAGTATTTTTTATAAGTTGTAAAGCCGCTTGATTAAAATAACTAAAAGATGACAAATAACAACAATGAGGCCAAGCAGTTCTTAATTGCTAAACTTCACTGTGCCATGATTACTTTTCACTCTGTTTTGATAGTAAGAGAGTGTATAAATCTTTCTACTTTAAAACAAAGAAATTGACAGCTACTGTTATATTAATACTCCTTAAAACCCACCACCGAGTGTCATACATCCACAATGATGACACTCCTTCCTACATAAGTAAAACCTAAGTATTCTCTACTTTCTTTTAGTCAACCCTGTATTATGCAAGCCACAAAAGGATAATAACATGGAAACCCATAACAGAATATAATTCAGAAGTCACACACATGACTTGAGAATGCATCCATGTTATTACCGTGTGGGTGATTGGCCTTACTAACTACGCATAACTCCAAATAACGTTTAAAATTTTTGCCTATGCACAGATCAATTTAGGAAAAACTGTACTAGTAGCTCTCAGGATAACAGATCTTGGAAATATAAATTTGCCTAAACTGATATAAAGTGAAGCTGACCAAAAGCCAACCTTCTTTTTCCCCATCTATATTCACAAGGCATACACTGTCATCTTGAAAGATGTAAAAGTGGGAGCCAATCAGTGTTTCATAGGAACTCAAGTTTGGCCTAATATTTCCTTTTCCACTTAACTAGGCTAGATCTGACCGTTCATTTATAGGCATTACATCACAATTTATTTCCATAACATAATCAAAACTGGAGATACAACAGTATCTTAGTCTCAAAAGATCATCAGTCAACTGTCAGCTTGTCAACCCTCATACCAGGTTACTGGCTCAGGTCAACACAGAATTTCCCTCATTAATAACTCCTAATACACCCCCCCCAAAATAAAAAACTTTTGTAGAAAATTAATTCAACTACAATCTTCTAAAAACTAGTGTGGCTTAAAGGGTAAGAACATACTTTTCACTGCATTTCTTGTGATACTTTTTGACATCTGAATTGTTCAAAATCTTTTAAATATTTTTAAAGTGTTGGAAGGGCGGTAGAATGAGAAAGGCATAGAAGAATTTACCATGCTTTAGGAAACAGCAGCATATGCCCAGGATGTGGTGTTGGGTGAGTCTAGAAGGGAGCTCCCAGAGCCAAGCTGAACAAAATCTCATGCTATGATACAGGGGCTGGACTTTAAACTTGGGTCTTAGGAAGATAATGTTGGGGGCTGAATAACCCTAAGGAACAGAACTAGTGGGGAGGAAGGATCGGTTTGTGCCCTCAGCCCTTTTTGTATTATTTCGAGTTTCAATCAATGGAAGTAGATCCAATGGGCTGAGGTCAAACATACGCAGATGGCTGAATTCAGATAGGGAACTGCTGCAAAGAGGAAGGTGAAGGGAAGAAGGATAGAAATAGGAAACGAGGCCTAATAAGGGTTAGCTGTGGCTAACTCCCAGCCCCGGGATGAGCCTGCCCACAGCCCCGGTTATGGTAGGACACGTCTCCCCACTGTCTGACTGAGGTAAGTGTGCTTGGCCAGTTCAGCTTGCAGCACTACCAAGTCAGACTGTCCCCTGAGCTCCCGCCACTGCGGGAAGCGGGGGAATTGAAAATACCATGGGTGAGGCTTTAGTGGGGTGGAGAATAAGAGCACCGCCCCTACTCCCTGTTGCCACACCCCCAAGAGAGAAGCCCAGTGAACCCGGAGGGTATAGTCAGGAAGCCAGGAAAGGGATGGAGGAAGACCAGAAGACATAGTGGGATGGCAGGTCATGGTACTGGATATAACCCCACAGCCCAGCTAGCTGCCGTATCAACTGTACCCACATCCTTCGCTGAGTAGGTGTGCTGCCATGACCGAGGATCCGAGGTGAGCTGCTGCAGATGTCATATTATACTCTGTACAATTTTACTACTCTCTGGCTTGCAGATCTCTTTGCAGTTCAAAGTTCATAGTTTTCCTTTTTTGCGTCTCAAGTGTTCTTGTAGGCCTTGGAGACATTCGTAGGCCCTGGTGGCAACCCCAGTACTCTGCACCGTGTGGCAGTCAGGAAGTCCCCGGCAACCTCCGCTGAGGCCGATGGAGGGTAGTGGATTAGAACACCATGGTGAGGAGTTAGGGTCGGGGTTTCAGTGCCCGTCCTGGCCAACTGGTGTCACACAGCCCAGCAATTACGGATCCCGTTTTGGGGTATAGCCAGAGCGGATGGGTGGCCCCATACAAGACCACCCCCATTACAATTTCAAATGCAAGTGCTTCTATGAGGGGGTAAAATATGCCCTACACCGAGGCAGGCTGGCCCAGCAAACACTCACCATTTGGAGTAGAAGGGAGAAGGGCAAGTGACTGACATACATACAGAAGCATACAGAAAGTCCCCTTAACCTCTTCCAGCTAGCAGTTCAGAAATACACAGGAAACCCTTGATATTTGCAGAGTCGTGATTCGTGGTTTCAAACATGCACAGCGCTGCATGCTCCTCAGCCCTCACCAGCCCACGCGGCCAGACTGCATGCAGCCAATGCGGCCGACAACACGGCCCATGTGTCTCCACAGAGCCCCTTCAGAGTGGCCTTTCAGCTACCCTAAGGCCATGAAGAGGAGACTCTCTCCTCCCCCAATTGGCCCCCACAGATGTAGTCCTTCCAACCCCTTGTGGTTGAGTTGCAGATTCATATCCTGCCTGCCCGGGGAGGCCAGGATCTTAGAGACCTGGCCCCCTCTGTTTCTGAGTCCTTGCCCATTATTCCTGCCATCCCAGCCCCTGTCTGATGCAATCAGGAAGGGGTGTCTCCTAAGCAGAGGCTGTTCTCTCCGGATGGTTAACATCCGGTGGCTGCACTCTGATTGAGAAGGCTCCTCCATCTACCCTGCGGACAATCAATGCTGCCCCAGGTTGACCAAGCCCTGCCCCCTCCCCCACCACCCGCAGGAATCTTCTGGGCTAGACGCTGAAAGGTGGAAAGGGGAGATGGAAGGAAGAGCAGAGGACAGATGCTGAGAGTCCCCGGGGAGGGGGGTGGGGGACATGTGCCAATGCAACATCCGGGTGAACTTGGATCCTAAGCCCATTCCTCTCAACCATTCAACAAGGGTTAACCCTAGCTAGTGCAGCAGACGCGAACAGAGAAGCAAGGGTGCCTACCATGGGGGGGAAGGTGATCTGAGCTGCAGAGGCTGGGTATACTCACAGTCCCCATATTTTTCAAACCACAAATCAGAGCTGTTCTGGAAAACCCAGGTCACAGAAGTGCAGGAAATACACAAAAGAACCTTGTATGTGGGATGATGCAGTAAGGCCTGAGTGTACATACGCTGGGATAGTGAGATAGGTAACCTGAATATATCCAGGGCCCCACATCACCCAGTCTTGGTGAGGAGACTCTCAAATGTGCAGAGTCCAACAACCTGCAATAACGGAAAGGAGATTCCAGTCTTGTCTTGCTTCGAATGTCATCAGACACCACGTGATAACTCACAGAAATATTTCTCAAGGGGCTCTTTCTCCACCCCCACCCCCTACTCCAAATTTCCTGCACCTCTCTGGAGCCTCTCTTTGCCCAACCTTCTAAACCCTCCCAGATGCCCTGCATGCGCCTTTGCCATCCTCTCTCTCCTTTCTCAGCCTATAGGGCAGTGGAAGCAATTAGTTCTTGTGGGATGATCTAGGAAGACTTCTTGGGAGTGGGAGGCATGCATGGCGAACGTTAAAAGATAAGCCGGATTTTACTAGACAAGCAGCAGGTAAAGAAGCTACAGGAGCCGCATTCACATGCAGTCTGGGTTGACAGGCTATAATGAAATGCCCTGCCATGTTCAGGCATAACAAACCAGCTGAGGCCAGGGAATGCCAAGATGCAGAGATGATGAGACTCAAGGGCCTGGTCAAGAGTGAATGTGGAGGACAGAAATCTGTACTCACTGGAGGTCTTTTGGTAGAAAGGCAGGGTGAGGCAAACAGCATTCCAGGAAAACCCACAGGTTGGGTTAGAGAGGAAGAGACCAGTAGGAAATGTACTGCATCAAGCCACCGAGCCAGCCCCCATTTCAGTAGATGCTCAAAACGAATGGGGTTTATTCCAAAGAGGCCTCTGTAATGGAGACAGCTAGAAAACGTGGTCATCTGGAATCCGCAGCCAGCTGCAGATTCAGGTCTCACCCTAGCATTGCCATACAGCCAGCTGCCTCCTCCACTGAATCTCTTGCCGGAAACTCGGGAAGCCACACAACAGCCGGGTCTGTGATCTTCTCGTCTCTGCCTCCGTCTTCCCTCCAGGCAGAGACACAAGCAGGGAGATGGCTGGAGAGGGAGGGACAGCAGGAAGAGGCCGTGGGCCTGAGCCCCTGTGTCTGGGATGCCAACAAGCAGGGTCACTTGATCAGAGGTGGCATGTCAGCTGATAGCGTGCTCTCATAAATAGCACCATGTGACAAAGGGAGAACGAGAGCACGGCTTGCACTCTGTACACTGCTCTAATTAGCTGTGCAGCCTCACTCTGTAAGCCCAGTGCCTCCTTCCAGTCAAAATCCCAGCCACGGTTCAAACCCCACGCCAGCCCCAGAGCTGCCCTCATCATCCACCCTCCCTGCTATCCCCCTCCTGGATACCAATGATACCCGTGTGCCACCTGATTTCATTGCTGTCTTGTATTTTTTTTTCCATCTTGTTTCAACGGACACTCACATCTTCTCCCCAATGAGGGAACATATTTTCTTAAGGTTGGGTATCCTGAATGGAATATTCCTCAGCCATTAGAAATGACAAATACCCACCATTTGCTTCGATGTGGATGGACCTGGAGGGTATTATGCTGAGTGAAATAAGTCAATCGGAGAAGGACAAACATTATATGGTCTCATTCATTTGGGAAATATAAAAATTAGTGAAAGGGAATAAAGAGAAAGGAGAGAAAATGAGTGAAAATATCAGTGAGGTGACAAAACGTGAAAGACACCTAACTCTGGGAAATGAACAAGGGGTAGTGGAAAGGGAGGTGGGCGGGGGGGGGGGGTTGGGGTTGGGGCACTGAGGGGGACACTTGGTGGGATGAGCACTGGGTGTTATGCTAAATGTTGACAGATTGAACTCCAATTAAAAACATTTAAAAAAATAAAGGTTGGGTATCCTGTCTTGTCCCAGACTTCCCCACAGCACCTAGCACTGGGCTGAGCACATAGAAAGAGCAGAATAAACTGTTGCTGACTTTTTTTTAAGTGTTTACAAAATACAGCAGTGCTGCTACCACTTCCTTTTCCATATACTGGGAAATCCATGGGAGAAGCTGGCTTTGGCAAGCTGATTTGAGAATACCTTCTGTAGGCTGACAAACGACTGATATCATAGGAGCTGTTGTTTGTAGGAGAGGGACATTTGGGCAACTTACTCCATCTCTCATGAAGTACTTGGCATGACTAATCTGGAACAGGCGGGGATGGAGGGCTGTCTGGAGGTGCACCTAGGTGCTCAAAACTACATTCTCCTAGAGTTCAAGCCTTGCACTCTCTCATCTTGTTTACAGGACTCGTTTGGCCTCCCTCCCCCTCGCCCCCCACCCCCAGCCTCCAGTCTTTATTTGGACCAAGTTACGCTTCAGCCCAGCCCTGTCTGAGTCATCATGCTTTCTAAATAATTGCCCTGCAATCTGAACTGATGTGCTGTGCGGGCCTCAGGTTGGTGGCAGCAGGTGAACTCTGCATGCTGCACAAGCGCATTTTGTCATTTATTCATAGAATGATGCTCAGGTCTTTTAACTGTTCCTCTGTGGGTGGGTGTGTACCTGTGTACATGTATGTGTTTGTGGTGGGCCTGCCTGAGGACCTTACAAGCGCTTAGGGGCCCGGGCCACCTCTGTAGATTGGATTATAAAAGAGCAGGGGGTGGGGGTGGGGGTGCCTGGATGGTTCAGTCGGTGAAGCATCTGCCTTCAGCTCAGGTCATGCTCCCAGGGTCCTGGGATTGAGTCTCAAGTCAGGCCCTCTGCTCAGCGGGGAGTCTGTTTCTCTCTCTCTTATCTGCTTGTGCTCTCTCTCTCTCACTAGATATGTCTGTTACCATCTCGCTCTCTCTCTCTCTCAAATAAATAAAATCTTTTTTTAAAAGAAGAAGAAGAGGAGGAGGAGGAGGAGGAGGAGCAAGGTAGGGACACTGGGACAGATGAAATGTCTATGGAGCCATAGACTCCATCCCTGATTCTGGGGCTTCCTAGGTGTGTGATCCTCTGAACAAGGTCCTTTACTCCTAACACCGGTTTTTCTCCCATCTAGAGAGTTGTTGCAAAAATCAAAAATAAGCGTGAGCACTTAGCACGGTGCCTGGCTTAAGAAACCTCATAAGTGGCAGTGAGGGTCAAGATGCCTCTGAGTATTCCCCAGAGTGGGCCCCCAACCTCACCTCCTACCCGGCTACCCTAGGTACAAACCCTGCAGGAGCGGCCTGCTGGAGTCACGTTCAAGTGCAGTGAGGCTTTCTCCTAATGAGAGTCAAATAACTGGATCCTCTGCCGGAAAGGAGAGCTCAGAGGAAAAGCAAGCAGCCATGCTCCTTAATGCACTATTGAATCTGCAGAGCCCAACACAGTACCCGATACACAGAAGGCCCTTGATACGGATTTTTAGATGAATGGCAAAATGAGTGAATTATCTATCTTATCGATCTGCAGGACTCTCTAGAATCCCTTCTCCACATGGGGGTATGCCCTATGCTTGGTGAGCTGGGGTCAGATGAGTTCCTGCAGAAAAATATTTTTAGTGTATTGAAAGATCCCATCACTGATGTTAGATGAAACTGTTGACGTTCAGGAACAAAGGCTGGACTGGAGGCCCTATTAGACGGGGTCGCTGTGTTGTCCAAAGATATTGGTACTCTTTCCTGTTTTAATTAAAATCAATAATTTTTCTTTTTTTCCAACTACAGAAGTAATTTACGTTCATAGGAGAAAAACTGGAAAACACAGATAGGCTAGAGCAAGAAAATTTTAATCTTCATAATATTTTTAATATTCATTACTCCAGACTTTTTCTACACATAGATACATCTCTATCAAAATGGCATCATACCAAAAGAACAGTGCCTTCTTTTGTAGAGCGATTTATTTTGATCATTTTTTCCAAAGTAGCATGTGCTCTCCACAAAATTTATTTTTCTTTGGTCTAGAGAAATGCTTCACTTTTTAATTAGTTTTCTTCACATACTCACACACAGAAGAAAAGTAAGACGTGGGCCAGAGTAATGCACACGGTAACAAAGAGTAATGAATGAAATGCAAAGTAATCCCCCCACCAACCCACTACCACTCCAGTCAGGGTCCCAGGGGTAACATATAAACTATTGGTCTTGGAGGCCAAGGTTTTATAACTGCTGGTGGTTGTTTAAAATTTGTGATCACAGGGGGCGCCTGGGGGGCTCAGTGATTGAGCGCCTGCCTTCACCCAGGACGTGACCCAGGAGTCCCAGGATCAAGTCCCACATCGGGCTCCCCACAGGGAGCCTGCTTCTCCCTCTGCCTGTGTCTCTGCCTCTCTCTCTGTGTCTCTCAAGAATAAATAGGTAAAATCTTAAAAAAAAAAAAAAAATAATAATAATAAATTAAATTAACTAGATAAAACTTGTAATCACTCACCTACTTAAAATCTTCCAAGGGCCTCATATTCAGAGGAAATACCAAGCCCCTCCAGCCCCCAGGGAGGAATGAGATGAGCACGCCACCAGCTCCAAGGTCAATCAGCTGTGCCAGGCACATGCCCGTCTCCAAAGGGGCAGCCCCCGAATCCCTCTGCAGGCCTTACTCTCCACACAGGGAAAACCCATGCACATTAGAGTGGCGATCCCCAGTGAGAGCTGGCCACCCCTTGGGCTCTTTCTCTGTGCAGGGCCCTTTGTGCTGAACAAAGGAGCCTTTCTGTGGCCTTCGTGGGGTACAGGGTAAAACGTGTGAGGACCATGAATGAACAGCATGAGCGAGAAAGCCACTGGGCTGGGCTGCCGCCCACCTGGGCCCTGGGCCTCTCTGCCCATAACCCACTTCAAATCTCCGCTTTCCATTTCTTTGTTCTATAAAATGGAAGTGAGTGGCCCAGGTCACCCAAATCCCCTCCAATGCTAGCACTCAATTCCCGACAAGCCAAACCACAGTCGTCTGGGGGCACTGTCACCTCATGATGGCCCTGCCCTCAGGTTGGAGCCAGCCCCCAGGAAGGGACCCTCTCTGTCTGAGCCTGCCTGCCAGGGGCTCTGAGTAAAACTCGGCCTAGGTGGCACCTGTGGTCTCATTTATTCTCAAGGACTCCATAAAGCAGGTAATTTTCACTCTGGATTTTTTTTTTAAGATTTTATTTATTTATTCATGAGACACACAGAGAGAGAGGCAGAGACACAGGCAGAAGGAGAAGCAGGATCCCTACAGGGAGCCCCATGCAGGACTCAATCCTGGGACCCCGAGGTCACACCTTGAGCCAAGGGCAGATGGTCAACCACTGAGCCATCCAGGTTTTACTCAACAAGAAAAATGAGGCTTCAAAGTGTTACAGAACCTGCTCAACTTCCCATTGCTGGTGAGAGGTAGAGCCAGTCAGTCTGATTTGCAAGGCCTCTGTTGTGATCTGAGGGTAGTTTGTGGGATTTTTACTTTTTGCTTTGTTTTTTGAAGCACCTGTGATAAGACTTTATCAGAAATGCATGGAAATATTCCAGACTTCACATGTTACAACGCAAAGAACAGTAGACTCTTGAACAACACAGTAGTTGGGGGTGCCAATGCCCCATGCAGTCAAATACCCATATATAACTTTTGACTCCCCAAAAGTTTTACCAATAGTCTATTGTTGACCAGAAGCCTTGTCAACAATAAAAACAGTTGATTAACACATACTTTGTATATGTATTATATACTGTATTTTGTAAGAATAATGAAGTAAGCTAGAGAAAAAAAAATGCTATTAAGAAAATAATTCCAGGGGATCCCTGGGTGGCTCAGTGGCTCGGCGCCTGCCTTTGGCCCAGGGCACGATCCTGGAGTCGCGGGATTGAGTCCCACATCAGGCTCCCAGCATGGAGTCTGCTTCTCCCTCCTCCTGTGTCTCTGCCTCTCTCTCTCTCTCTGTGTCTATCATAAATAAATAAATCTTTTAAAAGAAAGAAAATAATTCCAGGGATACCCGGGTGGCTCAGCGGTTGAGTCTCTGCCTTTGGCTTGGGGCGTGACCCTGGAGTCCTGGGATCAAGTCCCACTTCGGGCTCCCAGTGTGGAGCCCGCTGCCTGTGTCTCTGCCTCTCTCTCTGTGTCTCTCATGAATAAATGAATAAAATCTTAAAAAAAAAAGAAAGAATTCCAAAAAAATACCTTTACAATACTATACTATACTTACTGAAAAAAATCTGGCCTATAAGTAGACCTGCACAATTCAAACCTATGCTGTTCAAGGGCCAACTGGATAATATCCAATTCACTGGATGTTTGATATGCCATTCAGTCAACTATGTATACTATAGGTAATAAAAATTCTTTTACTAAATTGACCAGACATGTGTTAACGAATTACCATATTCACAAAAACAATACAGAATCAATACTCTGACCTCCATCTGTTATCGATGGATCTTGGCCTAACAGAACCCCCATTTAGAACTTGCGAGCTAGTCTGACTATCCAGGAAGGCTCATTACACTACAGTTCGCTAGGCCCATCCCTAGAGTCTCTGGTTCAGGGTGTCTCAGTAGGGTAGGGCCTGATAATGTGCATTTCCCCCAAGTTCCCAAGAGACGCTGAGGTCACTGGTACAAGGACCCTATTTAGAGACTCATTCCTGTCTTCTTGCGCATCTAGCTCCTATTGGCTCAAGCATTCAAGTGTCCCGGATGTAAATGCCACTGTTTTACCATCACGACTTTTTGCTCCTGTGTTCAGAGTAGGCCATCTACCTACTTCTCCCCCTCTGGCTCTCTGCACAAGAGAGGGCTGGCTTTCTGCCCTATTAGTTGGCTTTCTGCTCCACACCAGCTGGCAAAGACTGAAAGAAAAGGCCTTCTAAGTAAGCATCCCAGCAGGGAGAACTCCCTATGATGAGCCCTTGGATCAGAGGGAAGGCTGTTCCCCTTTCAAAGCATAAGATCTCCCCTTTCTGCCATACATTGGGTGTCTAATAAGTACTTACATCTACATACGATTGGTTTCTTCACTTACCTTTTTTTTCAAAGCTTTGAATTCTTCAAGATGATATGCTCTTTTTTTTAAAATCTGAAAATATAGCTTTTTCAGAACTTTTCACACACACACACACACCAACAGAATGCAACCAGGATTTTAAACAGTGGCTTCTGCGCAGAAGTCCAAGTGCGAGCTATGGCTGTGTTTCTCTCTTTGGCCTAATTTCTTGCTTGGAGTTTTCAGGTATAATCAAAGGATTGGCTGCTTTTGGAATACAGGTCTAAGTTGGGCGGTTCTTCACTTGATCTGTACCCCTTTCAGGGTTGCTAGTTGATGAGAACTGCTTGAAAATCAGCCTGGGAGAGGGTGAGGTCCTTACTGAGAGGGCCTTAAAGCAGCAACAGACAGCTCTGGAGCCAGGCTCAGGGGCTGCTCCACCAGACCCCCGTAAGGAGTTAAAAGGGCCTTCGGTGACCTCCACACTGCCTTTCCACCTACCTCTCCTGTGCCCACCTGAGGCCATTCTGGGAGGGCAGCAAAGAGAGGGCCCTGCCACTGGCCTACACAGGCAGGCGACCAAGATCTAGTTCCAGCCCGGCCAGTAAACAATGAGTGTCCCTGGGCCACTTACTGGAGCTCCAGGGGTGATATTTGGTTGTATGTATATCTTGGGCAATGGGCCTGGATGACCTCAGACATCCACTTCGGCACAGTCTGTTAGCAAGAACAGGAAATGGTTTTGGCCAAATGTGCTAATGAATAAGCTTCTGAAGTGACAATACCTTGGCATTGGTGAACTGGGCATGACCAGGGAGGAACTATTGTTGTCCAAGAGCTGAAAAGCCTCACCTGCCAGGGCAGGACCCTGTGGAATCAGCTGGGGGCGGGGGTGCTTCCTAGCAGCTGTCCCCCAATGCCCCATGGGCCCACCCTGACCACACCTCCTGCCACGGGGCTCCCTTCTGCACGGAAGGTAGACTGAGAGAACACCCCAGGGTGGGCTGCGTTGGACAAAAAGAATCCTTTCCCGTTTCCTCTCCCTCCCAGTCTCTGCCTGACACCCCCTCTCCTAACATATGCATACTAATTTAACACATATGTTGTTAAAAATTAACCACTGAATTGTAAAACTAAAACAAACTGAATTCTATGGCATAGAAATTATACCTCGATAAAGCAAGTTAAAAATATTCTTTGAAAATAATTTTTTAGGGGGACTCCTGGGTGGCTCAGTGGTTGAGCATCTGCCTCTGGCTCAGGGTGTGATCCTGGGACCCTGAGATGGAGTCCTGCATCAGGCTCCTTGCAGGGAGCCTGCTTCTCCTTCTCCCTATGTTTCTGACTCTCTCTGTGTCTCTCATGAATAAATATATAAAATCTTAAAAAAAAAAAAATTAGGGGCACCTAGGTAGCTCAACCAGTTAAGTGTCTGACTCTTGATTTTAACCCAAGAGTCTCAATCTCAGGGTTGTGAGTTCAGGCCCTGCATTGGGATCCACGCTGGGTGTGGAGCTTCCTTAAAAATAATAATAATAATGAGGGATCCCTGGGTGGCGCAGCAGTTTAGCGCCTGCCTTTGGCCCAGGGCATGATCCTGGAGACCCGGGATTGAATCCCACGTCAGGCTCCCGGTGCATGGAGCCTGCTTCTTCCTCTGCCTGTGTCTCTGCCTGTCTCTCTCACTGTGTGCCTATCATAAATAAATAAAAAAATTTAAAAAATAATAATAATGATAAAAATAATAATAATAGTTTGTTAAATGTAAAGACTTTATTTGATTCTTCTGCAACTAGGCTCAGAATCAAAAGTAAAGGAACTTTGGTCAGGACATGGAGATGATCACATACACACGCGCACACGCGCACACGCACGCACACACACACACACACACACACACACGACTAAAGCAAATGCTCCTAAGCAGAAATAAGAACAAAGGGCAGAACCAGAGAGGCAGCAAAGTGATCAAAAGCAGCAACTAGGGGCATCTGAGTCAACGGATGACACCACTTAGCAGGACAATGATACTCCTGGGCCTTTAGGAAGTGGCGACCCTCCTAGACACCCAAAAAGGCATCCGGTTCCCACTCTTCAGGGCACTCTTTGCAGCATTTACCTTCTGATGGAACATCAAATGAGCAAAGCAGGCCACACAATGAAGAAGCCGCTGGAACCCCTTCCCAGCCCTGGCCGGTCCGAGGCCCAGCAATCCCCAGGTTAGCCAAGCAACAATGGGCACAGAGAGCACTTTCCCTGTGTCGACCACATTTGAAGACTTTTGTGATTCTACTATGTAATACTCCCTACTCCGACATGGGGTAGAACAGACTTCAGGTTGGCAACCTATTTTTTTTTTTTTTTTCATAAACTCCAAAAAGAAAATCTCCTGTCAGGCCATTTTTAAAATTCAGGAGACTTATACCTGGAAGACCTTGAAACTATCTCAGTTTCTTTACTTTCCGCTGCTCTGTTTTGTTTGGTCAAATCAAGCAACTGCCAATGGCAAGTTCTCTAATGATTGATAGAGGGTGGGGTGTGGGTGGCTGGGTGTTCTGGTGATGTTGGCTTGAAGGAGCAATTTGTGAAGAGCTCTCCGCTTGTTGGGAGCTCAGCTACACCAGGGGTGAGGCTGATGACTCAAGCTGCAGGGCGGGGGTGAGGGTGGGAAGCAAGGGACCCAAACCAGGAAAATATCAGATGCAGAGGGTTCACTTATTTTGACAAATCTTTTCTTTGTAATCATCTATAATAAGACCACAGTACACTGTGCCGTGCGTATGATATATTTGGGGAAGGTAATGAAGTCCGGTGGATAGGCAGCATAACTCAGCTCCCAGCTAGTAAATCTTTGCTTAGAAGTAGGGTAAAGTCAGAGGTAGGTAAGGATATGTGTGTGTGTGCGTGTGTGTGCGTGTGTGTAAAAATTATAGGGCTGGTACATTAGCAAGGGCAAAAATTAGCCAAGTTCTACTACTACATTGAGATTTAGAACATCAGAGTACAGTGACTACATTTTTCTGTAGAGATCTTTACAGCTATTTGAAATTATGAACCCATAATATGCAAATGCACACAGCTAAGAAATACACATTCTTGGCAGAGACTGAAGATGTTATAATGTGTGCTGTAAACGGCGACGCGTATGTGTATAAAATCCGCGCGCACATACTAACTGGTCGATTATCCCCTCTAAAACCACACATAAATTCTCCTGACAGGAATTGGAATTTCGCACACATCCCAAGAATGAACAGACTCTTAATGTGCTGTGTGTGTATGGATGGAGTATAAAAAAACAATAGAATGGGTCACTAGGCTAAGAGAGCTTTCGGATTCTCAGGCGCGACTACAAAGGAACTTGGGGCTACACATTCCTTTTGAACATGATGTGATATTATTCCTCATAGTTGATAATATTTATGAAGTCCCAGGCTCTGTGACAGCCACTATACTGGGTGTTTACCTCCTCTGATCCCATCTAAGAAGGGAAGGAGGGAGAGATGGGAGGGGACGAGGGGTGGGCATGGGTGCACACGCATGCACACGCACACACACGCGGGCGCACACACAGGGTGTGTCCTATTCAAAGGCTTGACCGCTCTGTCACACGGCGACTTTCCCAGGGAATGTGACAATTTACGAGGGTGGAAATGTGAGTTTGTCCCTGAGGCCGGCAAGAAGGGGAACTAGGTCACCCAGGTACCCCGGGGGCTGGGGCAGAGTCCCAGTACAAAGATGTGTCCTTCTGTGGTGAGACGACTTCAGGCCCGGAGTCAAAGTCTAGGCAATAGCCGGTCCTGAGCAAAGAAGAGAAAACTAGGGAACTGCAGTCCAGAATCTGAGAAGAGGTAACAAATTCCCAAAATAGAAGGTTGCTGAGTCAGGCCTGTGCAAATGCAGGCTCTTGAAAATTGTAAGGAAGGAAAAGAAAAGCCTTTAGTTAAACAATGGCTTTTAATGACTTCTGCAAATAGGTGACGCTCAGCGAAGTGGCTCAGTCTGGTGCATCAGAATCTCTCATGAGAAATTTCTGGCAAAGCAACGAAGGCAGAACGCAGTGTGATTTAGTTTTCTATAATGTAAGCAGAAATATTATTTTATCAAATAATTCACTTTTACAACCCTTCTCTCCACCTCCACCTCCCCTTAAAAGCAGTTTAGGAGGGATCCCTGGGTGGCGCAGCGGTTTAGCGCCTGCCTTTGGCCCAGGGCGCGATCCTGGAGACCCGGGATCGAATCCCACGTCGGGCTCCCAGTGCATGGAGCCTGCTTCTCCCTCTGCCTGTGTCTCTGCCTCTCTCTCTCTCTGTGACTATAATAAATAAATAAAAAATTAAAAAAAAAAAAAAAAAAAAAAAAAAAAAGCAGTTTAGGAAACTATCCGGGGCTGCAGGTAGACAAAGGCAAGCATGTACTCGCTGGTCTTCCAGTGGCTGGCAGGACAGTGCCTGGGATTTCGCCCCACCCCTCCTACCACCTTCTCATCTGTGCCACCCAGCTTGTGCACACGATTTCTGAGTTCTTGGAAACCCGCTGAAATCTGAGTTAGGAGATAATTTACAAAATGGACACAGGCACGTCTGACATCAGAAGTTAGCGGGAAATGGGAAGCATTTCCCTTCCCTTGGGGAGCTTTCTATATTTTGCAAAGTTGAAGCCAGGAGCCTGAGATGGACATCGCTCATCAGTGAGCCTTGAATCTACCAAGTCTTCATGAAGGCACAGATTCCTAACTGTCAGAAAAATAACAGGCAGGCTTTTTTGTTCAAGTGGCTTGTATTTATGTGTAAATTAACACTAGGACAGAGAAACCTTGAGATTAAAAAGATGGATATAAATCCACCAGGGGAAGCCTATGCAAACTTGGGCCTTGGAATGGGGTCCTTGAATCCCTCTAGCACATCTCACAACCTAACCATTACACAGGATTCACCGGCCCCTAAGCCCTTTCTTCTGTTTCTGTCTATGCATCACCCCAACAACACATATTATGTGGCCCACACAGAAAATAACAAAAGAGGAATTCTCATCCTTGACCATGAACCGCAGGGTTGTGAGCAAGTGGCTCTCAAAGAAGTTGAAACATGAAACGCTCCATCTACATTGAATTCTAAAACATGGATAAATGCACACCCCTGTTATTTTAGTGACCTGGTATTCCTATGTGCTGGGAGTTGCAATTTTACAACAGTGATTTAAGTAGCTCCGAAGGCAATTTCCTAAAATGCCGTAGGACTAAGATATTGGTCAATGAATAAAAATAATCCCAGTTTGGTTCTAGACTGAAATAACATGTTTTTAATAGTCAGTATGACGTGGATTATTTCTTCCTAAATTCTTATCATTTAACTTGGAACTCTATAGTATGGCATCCCCTGAAGTGTACCAGAATTGAGCAAAAAAACAAAAAAAAACCACCTGAAGTAAACTGAACAGAGGGGAAAAGCAGTGTAACGGTTAAGATTCGCTACACTCAATTCTCCAGGTCTGATCCCCTTCACCAAATGTATTTCCTCCTGCTTCCTACACAGGTTTTTCCACTGAGGAGCTACTTCTTCGATGAGCATGGCACAGGTCATGTTGGTACTGCCACCATTCCTTTGCACAGGCTGTTCCCCCTCCTGGAATAATCTCCAGGAAACTTGGAGTCCATTTAAGTGCAGTAGAAAGAAGACAGGCTCTGGAATCTGAACAGATGGGCAGTGACTTATAGAGGCAGCAGAGAGAAAGCAAGGACGTGGTACCACAAGCTGTGGTCAGGAAGCCGTGCTGCTCATGCAGCCAGGCAGCCCAGAGCCTGCTCCCTAGTGCTCTGCACCTCTAGCCCCAAGCCAAAGAGACCAACTCCCCCTCCATGACTTCTGTGTCCCTTTGTCCAGGCTGCCCCCAAGGCTGCATTAACTGTTCTCTTCTCCTAGCGAAGTCACCTCCAGATGTACCGCTCCTGCCCCCGCACTCTATCCCCAAATGCCAGGCCTACCTGTGTGCCCTGTCCTCTTTGTTCCCGCCACCCCATCAACTGCCTGGCCCAGAGCCCAGTGCCCAGCACAGAGTAGAACTCAAGAAACACTGGTGTGAAGTTTTTTTTTTTTTAAGATTATTTATTTATTTACTCATGAGAGACACAGAGAGAGAGGCAGAGACACAGGCAGAGGGAGAAGCAGGCTCCCTGTGGGGAGTCCGATGTGGGACTTGATTCCAGGACCCTGGGATCACGCTGAGCCGAAGGCAGACGCTTAACTGCTGAGCCACCTGGGTGCCCCAAGAAACATTGGTTTAATAAATGAATGTTGACCATATGATTCATTTTTCCAGAAAGTTCAATATAAAAATTATTTATTCTACTCTTAACCCTTAAACATGTAAACATCTTCCAGGCATCTTGCAAACAGTAAATCAGCAAACTTAAAATGCTATCAATCTGTCTGCAGTCAAAAAACTCCAAGGACTGCTTTAATTTAAAAAAAATAAAATCACTGGGGACGTCTGGGTGGCTCAGTGGGTTAAGTGTCTGCCTTTGACTCAGGTCGTGGCCCTGGGGTCCTAGGATCAAGTCCCGCATCGGGGTCCCCACAGCCTGCTTCTCCCTCTGCCTCTGTCTCAGCCCCTGTCCTCTCCTCATGCTCTCTCTCTCAAATAATAACTAAATAGAATCTTTTTTATAAAAACCATTGGGTAAAAACCAAGACTATTACATAAGCAAAAGACTGGAAACAACCAAAATGACTATCTATGAGGGGCTGGTTAACAAAGTCAAGGAAGACCCAAACAATGGAATCTACATAGTTGAAACAAACAAGCAAAAAAAAAGAATCAAGAAGTTCTTTATAGTCAGATAATCAGATGTCCCAGAAATTTAGGGTTGCATGGGAAGTGGAAAGTGAAATATAGTGTGTATGGAATGCTCCCATTTGGGTAAAAAACTTCAAAAATACAGACACACGTGGATATACACATGGGCACACGGAGACATATTTTCCTGTATATTCATGACATCTCTTCACACTGAAAAACCAGTGACAGTGGTTGCCTCCATGTGGGGGAACCAGGAGAGGAGGAGAGATAAGGATATTCCATTTTGAAAACCCTTTTGTACCTTTTGAATGTTAAACCATGTAAGTGTTGACCTATTCGAAAAAATTAAATTAAAAATTCAAAGCAAACAATGTGTGGAAGAGTAATAAAAAAAAAATCTAGTTTAGGAAAACATAAGAGAGAATTCCTCCTTTAAAAAATGGTTTAAGGCAGCCTGTTGTTGAGTCATCTGTAAAACGTGAAGACAAAATCTGGGAGGCACCCTTCTGTGGCAGAAAGGATGCCGTGGCAGGGGTGGCCGCCCCTGCTGCCTTCCTGGATGACCTGGGAGTGGAGGAGGGGCCTCTCTGACCCTCAGTCTCCTCCTTTGTGAAGGTGAGTGTTTGGACCAGCTCTTAGTACAGGCCAGCCCTTTCCCCACGTGGGAGGAGGAGCTGGCCCTCGGGTGGATACACCTAGTTACTTGGTGACAATCTACTTTAAAAAGAAAAAATGTCCTTTAAAAGGAGAAAGAGGGACGCCCAGGGGCCTCAGTGGCTGAGCACCTGCCTTCGGCCCAGGGCATGGTCCCAGAGTCCCAGGATCCCGCACAGGGCTCGCTGCAAGGAACCTGCTTCTCCCTCTGCCTGTGTCTCTGCCCCTCTCTCCATGTCTCTCATGAATAAATAAATAAAATATTTTATTAAAAAACCTTTTTTTTTTTTTTAAATAAAAGGAGAAAGAGAGTGCCCCACCCACCACATAGGAGTCTGTGGCAGGGAGATAAAAACCTCAAATCCCTCCCTACCAGAGTGCAATAAAACCAATGTGTCTCACTTCAGGAGCTTAAAATACATTTGCAGACACACCCTTCCCTCCAAACACACCTGCTGCCTTTTTCTTTCCTCTTCCCACATCCTCTCTGGACAGGCCGAGTGCCCAGTTATGACAGAGCTGAAATATTTCCTTTTTTGTTCTAATATTTCCTGCGTGGACCCTCCCCTGTTTTATGGCTGCCATACACACTGCCATCTGGGATGACCCAGGAACAAGAAGATGCTTCGTGACTTAAAGACAATGAAAACATGTCCTTTTAAAAATAAATAAATAAATAAACAATAATAATAGTCATGCTCGGCCACTTCTATCCCCAAAACACAGCGTTTACATAAAGAATCTAAGGCAAAAAGAATCACAAGGGCAACTGACTGGTGGTGACTGGGTCCTGGCATTGCTAGAGAGGCTTACGTGTACAAATTGTCTGGACAGAACTTTCTATGGATGCTTGAGAACGTGGGGCCTGGACATCCTTTCCACTGCCCTAAATTTCTCTCCAAGCCCCACCTCCACCCTCTTCCAACTCGGGAAGGCACTGAATTTATTCTGCTTGCCTTTTGCTCATGGGAACCACAGGGGTAGCTCATTTTGCACAGGGCAAAACTCAGGCCGGTGAAGGTGAGAGGGCTGCCCCGGGCCCGGGCTCCAGCCAGGACTCGAGGGCCTTCGCTTCCTCCCCAACTACTGGCTTTCCTGCCGTCCTGTCCAGAGGCCCGGCGCACTGCCCGCGGTGTGCACTCCCCCACTCCCAGCCTGGGAACACCAGCCTCCCCAGACTGCTCCCCCTCCGCCCCCGGCCATGGGCTGACTGGGTGGCCCCAGGGCCAGCTGAGCCCCCACAGTGTGCCTGGTGGCACCTGCAGAAACGGCGATCCTTTGGACACATTCGGTTAAATGAAATGCATTTCCTTTTCCCTTCTGTTTCCTTTGACTTTTTTTTTTTTTTTAATGTGGCTACTGGGAAACTTAAAATTACATAGATGACTCGCACTATATTTTTACCAGGCTGCGCTGCTCCAGGTCATATGGTCTTACCCGGTTAGCTCCCAATCAGCAAAACCGACCCGCCCTATGTGCCACTCTCTGTGTGGCCAGACATTCTCTATTCTAAAGACTGACCCATGTCCAGGAGTGAAGGAGTAAAGAATGCACCCCTGCCAGCGACATCTAAAGCCTCAGGGTGGTTCCCACAAGTGTATCTCCCCTTCCATAGCGGGGACAGAGAAAGGGATTCTGGAAGCCCTCAGGTGACACAGACTCTATCTACATGAGCGGTAGGCTTCCCTGCGGTCATCTTTCCTGGAGACAGGATTTTTAGCTCTTCAAGTATAGTAGTAGCTTGGGGAGGAAGAAGGATACAGTCTTGGATGTTTGGGTGCCCCCAACCTCATTCTTCACTCTCCTCCCTTCAGGTTAGGAGCAGAATTCACAGAACCCACGACTAACAGTGGCTTTCATGGATGCATGCCTGTCTTTGCTAGGAGTCAGGCTGAGGGCTTTGTGTGGTGTATCATGTCCTCTCCTTTCCCACCCACCTCATGAAGTTGGTGTTCATAATTTTCCAGATGAAGAAACCAAAGCTTTAAGAGATCTGACACCATGACCAAGGTGACCTCAGGAAAGCGGCCAAGCCATAAGGATTCAGGTCTCCTCAGTTCCACGCCCCATGCTCCTCACCATCACTTGACTTCTTGAGGTCTCGGTTTCGTCACCTGTTGTATGGCGATGATACCAGCCAAGAGACGGAGTGGAGCCCTGGGACCCAAGGGGACCTGTCCTCCCCTAGAACTAGATTCTGAGCTCACGAGGAGCCACCATTTTGAAGGGCCCCCAGCTCTTGCCATTCCCTCTTCCTGGGCTCACGAACCCTTGTTGTGTCAACTCTGAGGCTGCCCGCAGCCAACTCTCCTGTCTGGGTGCCCTCTACTTCTTGCCTTCAGGGAATTAGGTCCCTCTAGTCCCTTATATCAAGACTCCATCTAAACATCACCTCCTCCAAAAACCCACCAAAACTACCAAGTCAGAGAACTGCCTCTCATGTGGCCCTTTCCTGCTTCCCAGGATGTAATGATCTTCTTCCTCATCCCTTCACCCCCAGCGCCCTGCGCTCCCTCCCCAGCCAACCTCAGTCCCAAAAGAGGCCCTGACATGGACAGGCCTAATCATGGTCCCTCCTCCTACAGGAAGGATTCTGCGTGGCAACAAAGCCCCAGGCTCCCGAAGAAGCAAAGGTTGTCTCTAAACAGCCATGCCCTAAACACACTAAGCCAATGACATGGGTTCATATTTCTCAAGATTCTCCTGCTCTTCTTATTTTGGGGTCAAGGAATGATCAGTTAAGCGCTCTGGGTTCATTTTCTTACAGGTGTGTAATGGTTAAAGTGTGACATGTGACTTGAGGGAAGGTTACACATCTATTAGAATACATTTCTAGAGACCCGATGGCGCTGGGAAATGCAACTGAATGCTCTGTAAGGAGACATAAACCAGAGACATAAACACCATAAACCAGTAGCTCCTCGCCTGGTGACCAAGAGAGGCCAGGAATGAGAGGTCCCTTCCAGAGCACATCCTCCACATGCTGGAGGCAGGGACTGTTCTCCTCATTTAAACTCCATTAGGTAAAGTTCACTAAAATCTTCCCCATCAATGGAGAAGATGCGGAGAATAGATTTTCTTCTAAATATCAGTGGTTCACAGTGGGAATGGCTCAGGCTTCTCAGGAGAAGAAGCCTTTCTGTTTATTAAGAGATGGCCTGGGTTGACAGAAGCTCAGAAAACAATGTGCAGGGGGATGGGTGTGTGCATGTGCATGTGTGTGTATTTTGGCGGGAACAGAAAAAAGACTGGAAGGAAATGCACCAAGATCGGGGTGTTGTCACAGTTTGGGAGTTTAATTTTACAACGTTTCTACATTTTCTGAATTTTCTACCTTGACTCGCGTTGCTTTTATAATCAGAGAAGGAGCAGTAAACCGAATGCTAATCGTTTTTTAATTTCCTCAAGAATCTGTTTTTACAGGCACCATTTCAGTGGGGTTTGGAAACCAGCAGGGTGTGAAGCACAGATGAAATCCCCCATTCCTGCAGGGCTGAGTGTACCCCTTGGCCCTGAAGAGAAGCCCTCCCTGCATCCACGCTGGCAGCCAGCTGTCCACAGCTGTTCTGAGGAGGCAGCAAATGAATGGTGCTGATGGAAAAACACAACATTCCTGACTCTCCAAGGATGGCATTCTGCTTGGAACTCTTGCTCACCAAAGAAGTAAATAAACAGAGAGAGAGGTGGCAGCCAAGCAAAAGCCAGAGGAACTTCAGTCCTGGAGGTGGGTCAGCTGCCTGGGCCCCTGACTCCTCACAGGGCATCAGAAAAAGGAGCCCTGTGCCTAAGCCAACCAGCCCTGTGGAGTCAGGGCTACCACCAGCTGCCTGACCGTGCCCCCCACCCCCGGCTGTGCCTCGTCAGGGCCACCTCCCCTCCTTGCCATGAGCAGAGCATGTGGGAGCAGGTTTCACTCCTGCCTCCAGGCTGAAGAGGTCCCAAGACTGAGGCACCTGGCTGGTTCGTCGTCACAGAGCCCCAGCACTCACGGGCAGACCCACTCATTTCCTGGGGCACCACTCCCTGCCCGGCACTGTTCTGGGGTGGGGAAGACGATGGGGGACCAGAACAGGCAGGGCCCCTGCCCTACTGGAGCTTACATTCCAGTGGGTAAGACAAGCCATAAACAAGAAGAGAACCAAGATCGCATCCCAGACAAGGTGGGTGCTGTGAAGCGTCTGACAAAGGGAGGAAGGTGGGGGGACCTGAACGTCCAGGCCGGGGACCGGATGGGGGGAGATCAGAGGGAAGGAGCCCACCAGATGGAAAGAACAAGCGAGGACAAGCGCGGGAGCAGGACGGTGTGCTCCAGGAACCACGGGGCCCAGCAGGTGCTGTCCCGGGAGTGGAGGGAGTCGGAAGGCAGGTGGGAGCCACAGGAGGGTGAGCGAAGGAGCAGCCCACCTGCCTACTGAAAGGAAACCCACTGAGCATGCTTGGTGAGGCGGGACTGGGGAAGGGCCACCGCTGTCCCCTGCTCCCGGCATCTCTGGCAGCACCGTAGCCCACCCACTGGGTCCAGGGCTCCTCTCACATGCACTCTGATCGTGCCTCCCCGCCCTCCCGACACCGAGGAACCCTGCTGATGGCAAGGAAGAAGCAACCCTGACCGACGCCCACCCCGGCACTGGCCTAGAGCACGTGTGCAATACCCAGGACAGTGCCGCATGCTGAGGAAGTGACAGCGAGCATCCCACCAGGCTGCCCGCGGGAGCCCCCCGCTTGTGATGCCCGCGCCAGGCTCACCGGGCACCGCCGTGGTCCCGGAGCTGCCCCCCCCCCCACCTCTGCACCTCGGGCCTCCCGCCTGCCTTCTCTCCCTGGCAAAACCTGCTGCAAGCCCCGGAATGGTTCCGATGGGAGGATTAATTCAGTGCGAGGAGCTACACAGAGAGAAGAGCACTGTGCCTCGCTGCTTCCCCCACAGCCCACCCGCACTCTGCCGACCACCAGCCCAGGGAGGAAACATGCCCCATTGCAGCGACAAGGCTGTGACCAGCAGAATGGCAGATACTATTTCTCTGAAGACAACAGAGGACTCGGGTGTTGGTCCTAAGAGTGTGGAAGGCAAGGGGAACTGTGGGGGGCTGGTCCAGGGTAGGGTTGGGCGGGGGGCGGCGGGGAGAGCCCCACACCTGCCCAGCCAGCACCACACACGACCGCCTGAGCTCACGGTCAGGGGGAACCACGTGTGATACGCCACTTTCACAATCTCCTCTCGCATAAAAATCACCGTTACCGTTATGCAGAAAAGCCAAGGACCCCCACTTTTGCAGATTCTTAAGTTCTGCTCTGTGAGATCTCTGGGGTATGCTTCATTTTTCTGCAAACAGTGGCGACGGGGGTTGGCGGGAGAGGTCAGTGCCTGAGAAAAAGTGCACACATAGAGACTCTAGGAAATCTTTGTATCTTAAAACCTCGGAGCAGCTCAAGTTCCCCAAAGCCCTCCCGGGGGGCCTCTTCTACACAGGTCAGGGTTCGCACCAATACCCACCATGCAGTTGGGTGGTAGATTTCTTCCAGTAGGGCACAGCCATCCTGGGGAGGAGTCATCACAGAGGGTGGCTCCAGACCCTTGAGTCTCTTCTTCCCAGGAGGGGAGGAGGGGTTATAAATAGCCTGGACTCTTTCAGCCCTCCTCAGGCACAGATCCCACACCCCCGTCCCAGCCTCAGCCAGCTGGTCCCTCCTCCCCCAAGTTCCCACAGCCTGCTATAAGAGGGAGGAAACGGCTCACCCACTGTGGGGGTGGGGCAGAAAGCCCTGCCGGGCCCCCATCAGAGCTGGTGGCCTCCCATCAATTATAACCATAAGCCCGCCACACCTCCGCACCCTGCTGCAGTGGCAGCACTGGATAGAGGCAGGGGGCAATGTGATTAGGGGGGCCTCTTACCCACCTGGCCACCCCAGAAACCCTGAGCTGCATGCCCAGAATGTGTTCATGCACCGTCGCCTCTCTGCCTCAGCTTCCCCACCTGTAAGATGGACAAACAGCTGAACTCCCTACCATCGTGGGGATGGCCATGACCTGAGATACATGGAAGCCAAAAGGCACTGTCTACTGTAACCCTGCATTGTCGTGATGACGTCAGACCTTGGTTTCTCCCACAGGAGCCCAAGCACAGCTGTGGGGACGCTGATTCTTATCTGTTCACAAGAGCAGAAGAATTATATTTGGTGGCATTGTGTTAGCCTCGAATTCTTGATACCGCGTGCCCTTGTGCAGCAATAAAACTTACAAAACATTCTCTCTCACCAGACATTTCTGACTAATACAGACTGGCATACACCGCACCCAGACGTATTTTGATTTAATATGGTTCCACTGGACTGTACACGACAGTGGATCCCAAGGATGAGCGTTGCCCTAGAATATTTTGGTGGGGGTAGGGGTGCGAGTGGGGGTTGGGAAAGCTCCCACCCATCATTCTGTTTACCATTCGAAACCATTCCCATCCATGCACACTGGTAAGAAACAAGTGGCTAAAATCTAAGTGGCCAACTCCTAGTTCTTTTTAATTAAGACACTTTGTTTGCTCAATAAAATACGGCATAAAAAACATTTACTGAAAACCCACTCATTGATGTCTAATAGCTGTGTCAAATACTCATAACAACATTTATTCCAACACCCCCAGATAATTGCTCATCTTTCTCATTTGGTATCCACAACAGCACAACATTTGTGTCCAAGTGTAATTGATCCAGAATTGGGCTCCCTTTCAAAAATATCTGTAAAACCTAATTACCAGGAAAACAGAGTTCTGGCATCCTACGGAAAGAGGGTGCTTCACAATGAGACAAGCTGCAAACTCATCTTGGCCAATCAAGCTGCATTATGTTACAAAAGGAGTTTGAGGAATTTGGGGTGAGAAGGGAGCAGGAAAAGTTGGAATAGAGTCAGATTGAAACCTTCAGTGATAGTCCTCATTTTTTTTTTTTATTTTTTTAAGCCAAGGGCAGAGAATAGGAAATATACCACATTAGTTGGCGAGCATGGACATAGGAAGTACCAGATAATGACCTCATGATGGGCTCGGGGTGTGGGGTGGCATCTCGGGCCTCAGGCCCTGCGAGGCCTTGCTGAGGGAACTGTGTCCACCCTGGTCTGGGAGGCTGATGTCATTTTTTTTTTGTCTCCCAGGATTACTAACTGCCGTGGCAGGTCACTTTCCCTTGGGCCTGAAGCTGCTCATCTGTAAAATGAGCGTTCCTCCTATCTTTAGGGCATCTTTCTGCTCCAAACTTCTGTGACCTTTTCTTTTAAAGCAAAGGGCACACTTTCTACCCAGGTACTCTGTGGGGTTGGGGGAGCAGGGAGTGGGTGCAGGGGCAGCCGGGATGAAGGACTCGGTGTTTCCAACCAACTCTCAGGCATTTCTGTGCAGACTTGCACCAGCTGGGTATCAGACCCATTGGGAGGATAAAGATTTCTTTCAGCCCAGGACCGACCTACCAGGGTGGTTCTAACCTCGCTACCCTGGATTCGACTCGACAGCAGGCCAATGGGGAACTGGGCCAAACCACTGGACTTCTTGGAGCCTCTCTCTCTCTCTCTCTCTCTCTCTCTCTCTCTCTCTGCACATCTTCCTCTTCTGGGGCGTGTTCCCTTCCCATCTTCATCTTCTTCTTTCTGCCCCCAGAGGCCCCAGAAACCCCGGGCCTGGCCTTGCAGGGGTCCGCGGAGGCTGTCAGGGAGCCCACCCCTCCCGACGCGCGGCTCCCCTCGTCCCTGGCCCCTCCTCGCCTAGTTTGGGTACCGGCCTCCACAGCTGGTTTCAAAGGAAAAGCGTTGCTGCCGCTTGGCTCTTCTTTGGCTCCTCCTAGCTCTCCGCCTAATGAGATCAGACAAGCAGCCCGAACAACAAAGCAGCACAGCGGCCGGGACCCTTGGGTTTCGGAGGAGCGAGAGGCGCGCGGATCCCCGGCCGAGGCCCTGCGCTGCCTGCGGCTGCGGCGCGGGTCGGGCTGGCCTCGGCTCCACCTCCCCGAGGCACCGGGCGACCCCGCAACGGGGCCCATTTCCCGCAGCTCCGCGCCGCAGCCGCGCGGGTCGCAAGGTCCCGCAGGGGCGCCGCCTCGGGCAGGGGCCGCCACGAAGCCCGTGGGCCGCCGCGAGATGCGGGGTCCGCGCTTTCCGGGCCCTCCGCAGCCTTCGGGAGGAGCCGGGGGAGGTGCGGGCGCCCAACTCTCGGAGGCCGCCACCCTCCGGAATGCTCCCGCGCCTGCCCCGCAGAAGTGCGGCGAAACTTTTGGCAGAAACCACCTGTGGCTGCCGACGGGCCCGCCCCGCCCCGGCCCGCCCCGGCCCGCCCCGGCCCGCAGACGCCGCCGCGCCCGGGCCCGCACGCGCCCGCACAAGTTCCCCGCCGCCCCGCGCGCCACTTCGCTCCGGCCGCGGTGCCAGCCAGGAGGCGCGGCGCCCGCTCGCTGGCTCCCCCCTCCTCCCTGCCTCCTCCCCCGCTCCTCCCGCTGCATGGCGGCCGCCCCGAGCCCCGAAGGGCCGGCGCAGCCCCCAGCCCCCTGCCCCCGCCGGCGCCCCGGGGCGCGCAGCCCGCCGGCCTCCTAGCACCAGCCCCGGGACGGCGCTCCGGCTGCGGCGGAGCGGAGCCACCCTGCCCCGGGAGCCCCGCGAGCCCCGCGAGCCCCTGCCCCGCCTCGGCCGCCGACGTGCGGCGGAGACCGTGACCCCCACCGCCACTCACCTCTGCGCGCCGCCGGCCCCGCGCGCCTCCCGCACTTGGCGCCGGGCCGCGGTCCTCGCGTCCGCCTCCGCCTCCGCCTCCGCCTCCGCCGCCTCCGCCGCCTCCGCCGCCGCCGCGCTCGGTGCCGCGCTCCGTGCCGCGCTCCGTGCCTGTGCGCCCGAGGAGCGCGGGCCGCGCGCTGTCAGAGTCTCGTGGCGGGGCTGCGCCGGCGGGTGTGGAGCCGAGCGGCGGCGGCGGGCGCGCGGGCAGCTCCTCCCTCCCCGCCGCGCCTCCGCCCTCCTCGCGCCCCGCCTCCCGCGCCGCGGCTGTCAGCTCCGCGCCCCGCGCCCCCCGCGTCCCCCGCGCGCCCCGCGCGCCCCGCGCCCCCCGCGCCCCGCGCGCCCCGCGCGCCCCGCGCCCCCCGCTCCGGGGGCGCACGGGGCGGAAGGGCCCGGATGTCCCCGGCCGCCTCCCCGGCGCCCCCTCCGCGCCCGCCGCTCTCGCACTTGCTGCGCCCCGACCTCCTCCCCGGCTCCGCGGAATCCCTCTGTGGACAGAGACTGCAGCGGGGGCGGCGGGGCCCGGGGGGCGGGGGCGGGGGCGGCCGGCGGGGCCCGGCGCGGGGGCGGGGTGGGGGCCGGCAGAGCCGCCATC
The DNA here is from genome assembly GCF_011100685.1 of Canis lupus familiaris. Taxonomy (NCBI): domain Eukaryota; kingdom Metazoa; phylum Chordata; class Mammalia; order Carnivora; family Canidae; genus Canis; species Canis lupus. Next base: position 80,264,093 of record NC_049228.1, on the reverse strand, counting down.
CGCTGGGGCTTTTTCTCGCTTTCCTTTTTTCTCTTTGCCTCCTCCAGGATTTAAAGGGACAGCCCCGGCCGAGGCGAGGGGCCGGCGGCCGCCGTTCCCCGGTCTCCAGACGCCCTCTGCGGCCGGCCGGACCCGCCCGCGCCCGGAGCCCGGGCCCCCGACCGCCGACCGCCACCGCCACCGCCACCGCCACCGCCACCGCCACCGCCGGTATTTTTAGGTCCACACCCGGCCGGGGCAGCGGGCGGCAGCTTGGCTCGCTCGCCCCGGCGCTCGGCTATTTTTACAGAGTCCGGTTGGGGGAGGACATAAGACAACTCAGCAGATGCTTTCCCACCCGAAAGTCGGGATAAAGAGTGAGGGCGGGAAGTTTCCCCGGAGCCCTCGGAATCCCGGCGAGTCGGAAAGGCGGCTCCCCAGCGAAGCTAGGGCTCCCCGTCCCCGTGGGAAACCCCGGGCCAGGGCCAGGGCCAGGGCCAGGGCCAGGGCCAGGGCGCCGGGCTCCCTCCCTTCGCCGCGCGGAGGCCGCACACCCCGCGCCCGGCCCGCGGCCCCGGGTCACTGCCCCGAACGGCCTTCCAAGGCGGCCTCCGAGGCACCCGATGCCCCAGCCACGCCGCCGGGGGCGGGGGGGGGGAGGCTTGGCCCCGCCCTGGCCCCGCCCCGCCCCGCCCCCGCCGGTCCCGGGCGCGCGGGAGAGTCTAGGTGGGACCCGCCGCGCCGAGCGGTGACGGGCAGCCCCGAGGGCCGGTCCCGGGGAAGGGGCGGGGCGGGGCCCCGGCGGGGAGGGTCGGTGAGGCCGCCGCCAGCAGCCCGGGGCCGCCAGGGACTGGCTCTCCTCTCTGCGCTCGGGCCCGCACCCCCTGCGCCCTGGGCCGTGGGCACCCTGGCCCGCCCGGGCGCGCCCACCTGCGGGTGCCCGCGGGTCCTCTCCGGGGCTCCTCCAGGCTTGCGGTCCTCGGGCTCCAGCTTGGGGCCGAGCTTTCCCGAGCCGCGCCGGGGCGTCCGGGGCGCCAGAAAACGCATCCCTTCCTCCCCATCCCTGTCCCGGCCACGGATGCAGGAGCAGCGGGGCCGCCGCCGCCCGGGTAATGTCTTCCAAGTTGGAGATACTCTAGGGCATCCGTCACAGAAGTCACAGAAATAAATTCGTGGACCTTTCGCTTGGCACTGATTCCGAGGGTCGCTCATTGGCATTTTTTTTTTTTTTGGACCATTTCATTCGTTGTGTGACAAATGCACGTTGTTAGGCACCTCGTCGAGGAGAGGAGGAAAACACTCTGGAACGCGATGTGACGCTGGACAGCAAGGTGCACACATGAAAGGGGAATCTGGGACATCGGGTTGTGCAGATCATGTTTCATTTGCTAGAGAGACCTGACTTTTCCTAATAAGTAAATGTCATTCATTAAACAGTTTGAATAACAACCGTATCCAAACTGTCCAAAGGCTTGTCTAGGGAAGTCAGTCTTAGAAACAGAGTTTCAGATTCAGGATATCAGATTTCCAAGCCCTAGAAGCCATCACCCTCCTACATTAGGTTGTCACACTCCTTTCCTTTCATCAAAGGGCCTTTGGCAATTTTGGGGTACTGCTGACCCAGCCGGTGTGGGGAAGCTTCTAAGCCAGAAGCATGGGGGGCGGGGAGCTCCTGGGGAGTACCTGAGGATCTCAGCCCTGGAATGGCAAGGCACCTGCAGATGGTAGGACTGCGATTCTGGGGCTGAGGGCAGCTACAGCCATGCGAAGGGTGTTTTGTTTGACAAAAGAGGGATTTTGCACTAAGTTAGAAATGTCTCTAAATCAGAAAGATTTTCCTTCTCTGGGTACAGGTGGCTCCAAGCAGATGTTTTTGCTTTGGCCACTGAATGGCTTTCCGTGCCATGAGCTACGGGAGGAGGGCTCCATGTTCCTGACAGTGAGCCTCAGTGTTACTGAGCCTAATCGCACAGGCAAAAGTTTTATAAACTGAAGAGCAATCAGGATGAGAATGGTCTGCATTGGTGATATTATATAGAATGTCTTTGAAGAAAGCAGCTATTACGCCACCTTTATGATTTTTGTTCATTTGATTTTTTTCCCCACAAGACTTTGAGCTCCTTCCTCATCTTGGCATCCTCAGTGCCTAATACACCTACCACTTAATAGGTGCTCATTAAAAGACTAATAAACCAAATGAATGAAGCATCACTTTAGAACGGTTGAGTAGATGGTGGTAACACATAAGGACAGAGATCCAGAGAACGTTGGAAGAGTCGTTGGCAGTTTATTTGTCTATATGTAAGTGCGACGGTGGACTTTGCCATAAGTAATGGGATTTACAGGCTCTTCTACTTATTAGCCATGGAACGTAGAAAAGCGGGTCACTCATCTCCTCAGTTTCCAAATCTGTACAAAAGGGATAATAATGGGAAATTTCCAATCCCATAGAGAGCCTGGAATGACCAGATGAGAAAAGCTGTGGGCAGGTGTTGCCCCGTGAACAGCATGCATTAAGGAGCTACTTACTGTGTGTTGAGCATGGCGGAGTACATTATACTAAATTATCAATATTAGTTGTCAGGACAACGTCATAGAAATGATCAGAGAAGTGGGTTCCAAGTTTTGCCTATGTCCCAAGGATAGTGAAGGGCTGGTTCCAGAGAAGGGGGAAAGGAAGGGAATTAGCATTTACAGAGCTCCGTCTAGAAGCAGAACTCATGACAGGCGCTGTTGTATGTGCCTCCTGACCACCATGCAAAATGTATTTCGTGATCATTTATTGATGAGAAATCTGGCGTCAGTAGCAATGGTGAGGACCAAGGTCCCACAGAGGAGAAGTGATGGAGGCAGTGTTGGGACCCAGGTTTGTGAGTTCAGGAATTCGCCTGCATTCTACCCAGCCGTGCTGCCTCTAGAGGAGAAAGAAGAGGCTTTGAGGAAGTCAAGGCTGAAGAGAATTATAAGATAACCATGGTCCATGTCACCACGAGGCAGGGTGGGGCAGGGCCCAGTCTCAGTGGAGAGAAACTTCCTGGAAGAGGTGGCACATGACTCAGTCCTTTATGTTTGGATGGTTTACATCTCCTTGTTTTAATTTTTTAATAATTCCAGATTTTCAGAAAAGTTAGAAAGCTAATACAAAGGATTCCCATCTGCCTTCACCTAGATTCCGCAAATGCGAACATTTCCCATGTTTGCTTTATCTTGCTGTCTCTCTATATATGCATAGTTGTCCTAAACTGTTTGAGAGTAAGCTGAACAGATGATGGTCTTTTACTGATAAGGCCTTCAATGAAGGTTTACCAACAATTCTTACATAATTAAAATCGGGAAATCGCCTTCGATAGTATTATCTCATCTAAACCATTCCTAGCTATCGCCAATTATCTCATTCATGGCAAGAATGAAAGACAGAAATTCTGATCAGGATTCAATCCAGGATGGTATATTGCATTCAGTTGTCAAAGCTATTAGGAGGTTATTCTTATTATTAAAAATAAATGTTACCAATTTTAATTTCTTCTTTTAAATGGTCATACATGGGATCCCTGGGTGGCGCAGCGGTTTGGCGCCTGCCTTTGGCCCAGGGCGCGATCCTGGAGACCCGGGATCGAATCCCACGTCGGGCTCCCAGTGCATGGAGCCTGCTTCTCCCTCTGCCTATGTCTCTGCCTCTCTCTCTTTCTCTCTCTGTGACTATCATAAATAAATAAAAATTAAAAAAAAATTAAAAGGTCATACGTGTAATGGTCCATATGGGGTCATGGAGACAATCTCCTTGCTCAACCTTTACACAGGTTCCTCTGAGCCCTCTTTCTGGTGAGGCCTCACCATTGGGCCCCATCTTCAGCCTGCCAAACCCAGCTATAGCAAGAATCCTGCTAAGTCAGTTTATCCCCCCACCCTTGATTTCGGATCGCCCCAGCTTGCCTGTAGCAAGAATCCTGTTAGATCAGTTTAGCAAGAATCCACCTACCCTTGATGTTAATAATTTTCCATCCACTGACCCCTACCCTTCCTTGGCTACAAATCCTCGCCTGTCGTGGTCGGGCCTGATCTCTCTCCCCTGTTGGTTGCAATACCCCTTTTGAGTAGTCTCGAGGAGTCTCACTTACCACTTTAACAAGTGTTAGAACAATTTCTTCTTTAACAGCACCAAAGAAAATATAGAAAAAATTAAAACCCATCTGTAATTGCCCACCAGATATAACCTTAATTAATCTGTGGTTAATTCAAATGTACTAATACTCGATTTCTTTTTAATGTACATGTGTAATCCAAGCACACAACCACCACCCCCTTCCAGGGGCCAGCTTGCCCTAGAAAATATTGAGGATATACAAGTTCTATTTATCATTCCTCCAGAAATTCTTCCTCCATGTCCCAGCTTGGCCATAGCCCACCTTGCCCATTAGCTCCTAACCCAAAACCCCAGTTACCACCTCCCTTGAAAAAATGCTGCAGCCCCTAATAGCCCTAAGAAGAAGCTGATGTGGGCAAGCCACACCCTGCATACCTATCCCTTTTGTTTGCAACATGAGGGCTTACAGAACTCTACTAGCTAACAGATTTGATAAAGCATTGCAGTAGCTCAAGAGAATTAAAATGTGAGACTGGACAACCAAAACTGCAAGAGATGACTTACCCCACATTTCAGGGAAGAGCCACCAGGTATTCAACCCTCCACAGCGGGTCCCTTGAAGGTGCACCTCGCTTCCAACCTGGCGCCAACTTTGTTCATCTGCCCTTCAATATGACTCTCCACAGGAAAGCCTAGACCCTGACCTCAGGGGATGGGCTTTCCCTGGGGCCTCTATCCCATCATTTTCCCAACATATAGTTCACAAGCCTCGGTTGGTCAAGACATCTGTGTGACACTCTGGGGTGGTGGTAGTTGAGTGGTCACCAATGGGGCTCTTCAATGACGGCCATTGGCATTCCAAGTATGGCGGAGCAGCTGAGCAAGCCAGGGCAGGTGAGGTCCGCAGGCAGTTTTAGCCTCCTTCAAGATCTTCCCAGCTGTCTGAGTTGCAGGTGTGCGAGTAATTGTTGAAGCCAGTGTGCACACATGCACACTCCCACACACATCTTCAAAGACAATTCTCAGAGCTGATTCAGTCTAAATCTATGAGGATCAGAGAAACAATTTGCTAATTACCTCAAATTTTTCAAAATGCCATTGTATTACTTCTCTGCAGTTAGTATATCACACATACATATTATATAGTATATTATATATATTATTATATAATAATACTTTTATGCTTTTTCTCCATGCCCCACTCCTTGAGTTTGTATTGTCTTCATGCCTCATTCCTCTCCTGAGAATTCCCAGGTGGAAATCACTTAGGGCCCCCGCACCTGGAATTTCCCTTAGTTAGCCAAGCACCAGGTCAGTGCTGTGCAATTATCCTGAGGATATGATTTAATTGAGAGCCCTCACTCTGCTCAGAGGCTGCATGAAAGAAGAGGACTGCTTTTATTTAGGATGTGCAGGGCACGAGGCAAATATCTGTTGCAAAGTGCCTGTCTACACAAACAACCTGGTTTCAAAATGCATTACAAAATCCATGGCCCATGTGAAGTATAGTGACTTAATGATGGAGATTTAGAATGATGGGTAGAGAAGAGGTATTTACATATTTATTTATTGTTTCATCAGTGCACATAAAGACTCTCCATAGGGTCCAGGCACCCTCTCTTCCTGTTCAAGTCCAGAATCCACTTTTTCATTTCCTTTCGTGTTCGCTGGCGCCAAATATACCGTTCTTAGTTTATTTCATATTCTCCACCCTGAGAAAAGGTGGTAATGTCATTAGTACTCATAATGCCATGTCTCTTCAGAACCTATTTGTGTTGAAATAGTGCAGCTCTTCTTGCCTCTGCAATTCCCTAATACCATGGACTCACAGCATTGCATCATCCATCCCGAGGTCTGTGAACACTGGCTTCCAATGACTCTCAAAAGCTGTTACTGTGCTTTGTTGATGAGGACTTCATGCTAGTCTTACCCAAAGTATGCAGGCAAATGTGAGCCATCATTCACTTCCAGATCATGTTAAATTTCCTGTTTGGAATTATATAGTATGAATCTAAAACAATACATTTTCCACCCCTGTCTTCTCTTAAACTCCTGAGGCTGTAATCACTGCATTCTTAGCACATGGTCTCTTTTATTGTTAACCAAATGGCTGTATATTTAGTCGAAGGGTATTCCCCCTAACCACCCCCACCACCCCCACCATTAAAATTCATGTCTACCTGGAACTTGTAAATGTGACCTTATTTGAAGGTTTTTACAGATGTGATCAAGTTAAGATAAGGTATCAGGTATCAGTGTGAGCCCGAAATCCAGTGGGTGCTGTCCTTATAAGAAGAGGGAAACTTGGAGATGCAGAGACACTCATAGGGTAATGCCACGGGAGGATGGAACAGAGATTGGAATGATACATCTAGAAGCCAAAGAACACCACGGATTGCTGTCAACATGGAAGCTAACAAAAAAGCACTGAACAGGTTTCCACTCAGAGCCTCCAGAAGGAACCAGCCTTGATTTCAGACTTTTGGCCTTCAGAACTGTAAGAGAATAAATCTCTATTGTTTGAAGACACTGAGTTTATGGTAATTTGTTGCAGCAACCCTAGAAAAGTAATATGTCCTGCTTTCTGCAGACTGCCACCAGCGGGAAGGAAAGTGGGAGCCTGTGGGTGGAATGAGAAGAGAAACTACTTATGCAAGGAATGTCTATCCTTTGTCCAACATGGGATAAGACTGATCTGGAAAAGCATGACATTGCATATTAATTAGAGGTTAGAGAGACATTGATGAGAAATGCCCATAGGCGTTCTAGAGCAGTGGTCTCAAAAAACACTCCCATCCCTAGACGACTTTCTGCTCTGTGGCACAGAGCCTACTAAGAACACAGGGTGGCTTCCCTGGATGCTGGGGTGGGGACACATGGGGCCACTGGCCCCATGACCCCCAAATGTTACAGACCAATAGTAGCAGCAGCTGCAGTAGCACCATGGCCTGATTGCATATAAGGGTGAGAGCTAGATATGCAGGTACATAGACATGGCTCAAGGCCAAGGGTCAGCAGTGGACCATCAGTAACCTAGAGCCCCAAACTCACCGTGCATCCTTAAGAGCCACCACAAATCAGCATGTCTGAACCTTTTTGGTGGCCCAATCTCACACAAATACACAAAACAAACACCACACTCCTCAGTAGGAGTAGGCCATCTTACCCTAGAGTGTGGGAACCACTCTATTGGTGTGAGTCTTGGAGCTCTTTGGGACATTCTAGTCCACCCCATGCGTGGGGTAGAGGGTCAGGGAGTTCTTGAAGGGGAAAAATAGGGTCTGGCTGTTCTGGTCTGGGCTGTGGGCAGCTTACCCAGCTGATCTCATGCACATGAAGAAATTTAGGAAATTTTGATGAAGGTACTCCAAAGCCAGGGGCCTCCGGGAGCTCACATATGGGGCAGGATCCTATTTGTGAGGGTCTGACAAGGACTCCCTCCTTGACCAAACTTTCATCAGACTTCTTCAGTCAGAGCAAGGAACTTACCCTGTTGTTTTTCCAAATAGTTAAACAGATGTGACAAGTCTTGAAAAAAAGCACATCCCGATGTAAAGGCAATGCAACAAATCTACAAAGGTAAGAATCTGCAAAGTTAGTTTGCAGAAGCAGCAATCTAGTGCAGCTGTAGCAGAGGTAGCTGATATGGGAAAAATAGAAAGTACAAGTAATTTCTAATTTGAAATTAGAGTTTCAGTCTGTGATCAAGGAGGAAGTCTCAGGGGCTTGAAGAGAGGAGAATTGTGATCAGAGCCAACCTTTAGGGCACATAGTGTCTGGAGATGGGGAGAAAGCCATTGCAGAGGCTGGTGTGCATACAACCAGGTCTAAGTTAGAACAGAAGCAGTGAGAATGGAGAGGTGATGGCTGTTGGATGCCTGGAAGAGTCCAGCAGGACGATGGAGACGAGGAAAGGTATACTGCGACTCGGGAAGGATCTAGCCTCCTGGCTGTCATGAGGACAGACGTTTACTCATCATATGGATGGGGCTGTTCTGATCCTCAAGGCTCCTGTCTGTTTTCTCAGGTGGAAGGTGGAAAAAGTGTTCCTTTTTGCATTTTAAAGATGGGGAAACTGAGGTTTACCAAGTCATGAGTTGCCCATGAGACACTAGAAAATTGGATCCCTTGTAGTGCAATCTGGATAGAAATGTAGGCACAGGGCTCTGGCGCTCTGGTATGTCTCTTTGAACGTGGCAAAGTCACCTCACCTGTGTGCACAAGGTTGAGGGTGGTGGGGCAGGGGATGAGGGAATGTGTGCCTCACACACGTGTGTGTGTACACATGCATGTGCTCCTTGGGCATGTAGGTGAGGAAGGTAGCACGTGCGCCAGCTGGATTTCTCTCCCAGGAGGTGATGATGGGCATCAGTGCTCCCTGGATGGCTTCCTCTTCCCAAATAAACAATCATATGACACAATGTCTGAAAACCCAGAAGATTTCCTGTCTCCATTGGCCCGGTGCCCTGCCTGCTGCAAACCCCAAGCCAACAGAGCTATCTCCAGCCCTCCACTTCCCTCCGCCCTAGGTCTCTAGCTCCAGGACCCAGGGAACGCCATGAGCTCACTGTGCCTGGCCTGCTTGGCACCACCTCCGTGAAGAGGCTGGACGTTCTTCTGCCAAAGAAAACCCAGGGGCTGGGCCAGCAACCTGGACTTCCTCCAAAGGCTGGCTCAGCCACATTACCTCCCTCAAGGCTCCATTCCTCCCAGGGGTGCTACTTCCATCAGAGTCTACCTGAGAGACTCCACCGTTACAGAAAAGGAAGTCATGCTTTCCAGGGACCATTACCTTCTCCCCACGTTGCAGAGAAGCCAGCAACCGCGCAGGCAGTGAAAGGGGAGCTGGTGGTTTCTGACCTACAGAATCCATTCATTCTTCAAGGTTCATTCTGTGACCTCTCACTTCCATCCCACCCAAAAAGTGCTAGCCGACAGCTTCTCTGTGCTCCCACCACAAACGTGTGCAGTGTTATTAGTCCTTTGCTGCCTGGGAAGCAAATAGATTCCATCTTTTGGTCTAGGCCTGACTTATGGGTCATAATTGCTTGGTTGCTGTGTCAAGAAGAATGCCGAGGCCATATTTAAATGCAACAGGAAGCTTTGCCAACACCAGTTAGGAAAGGCAGTTGCAGTAGAAGGGTAGCCAGGGAGCATGCAGCTGTGCTTCCAACCCTGACTGCCACACTGCACTGCCTTTGGTCACCTTGACCTTCCTTAATCACCATTCGAGCAATTTGGGGATAGGACTCCATTTGCTCCCCTTTGTATGTCCAGTTCCTAGCACAGTGCCTGGCACTTAGTAGGTGCTCAAGAAATATTTTGCTGAATGAATGATTCATTAAAAGATTCCATAATTCTTCCCATTGAGTGGACAAGCAGATTCACCCACCCCGGCGCTCGACAACTAGGAATCATGCAAGCTCACTTGCCCAAGAGCCCTCAGGGACACCACTCTTCTGGGCACCCACCTTCTCTCCTGTAATCTTATTCTAGATGACATTGTGTCCAATAGCTTTATGCATATGTCTTGAGGTTGGTGATGGTGGCTTCTGCTTTAACCTACGCTGGGCCTAGCATGGGGCAACCATAGGCATTTAGCGATTCCTGGTTAAAGAAATGAACGTGTCTTCCTACTCTTCTGTTTGGTAAACACCACTGTACTGGGTTTCATACCTGGTAGTAAATAAATTGCCATGTTACACAAACGTACTTAATTTCCTCTTATCAAGTAGTGACCATCTTAGTTGCATTCATAAATATCACCAGAGTCATAGAGCTTGAAGCTGGAATACACCATACAGTTTACAACAATCATGTTAAAGGTGAGGAATCGGAAAGAGGAATTACTGTCTCCTTCCTCTACCTTTTACATTCATTCACTCAACACTGTTTTGTTAGAATTAACATTTAATGGAAACGATTTAGTATAAGTAGTTTTTAGAAGAACACAAAGCAGGCCATACTTCTTTGTGTTTTGAGATCTCTTTTATGTTTCTATGAGCTTTGCGAGAGAACCAACTTTAAATGAAGGAGAATTAGTGAGGCCACCCACCGGGTTCACTTTGAATCCCTCCCCAAGCCATACACAGCCCTTCAACACAAATTTACCAACATCCAAGGTGTGTCTCAACCAAGCGCCACTGGTTACACAAGAGAAATAGAAGACACAGCTCCTGTTCTTCAAATACTTATCTCTGCAATTATCTAGAGCTTTAAATATTGTCTACAGGCTGTGAAAACAATAGCCTCTCATTTTTGTGGTTTCTAGAAATGTGAAGTTCACTTTCCTGCCACTGGAACTTAAAATATATGCATATTATCACATACATTGGGGAGAAAGCTTTCTAAAACATATTGCAAACATGTTTTTATTTGTTTATTTGTTTTTCGAAAATCTATGTACTTATTTTAGAGAGAGAGAAAGAGAGTGGTGGGAGGGGTAGAAGGAGAGGGAGAGAGAGAGAATCTGAAGCAGGTGCCATGTTCAGTGTGGAGCCCAACATGGAGCTCAGTCTCACGACCCTGAGATCATGACCTGAGCTGAAACCAAGATTCAGATGTTCAACTGACCAAGCCACCCAGGAGCCCCTTGAATACATGTTCTTAAGGCAAAAAAATACTCTCTGTAACTCCACTTGCTCTTGAGGATGGCAAGGTCTCTTTCTGAGCATTCATGGGCTCAGCGCCAAAGCCCTGGAGCACTCAAGGTCTGTGGGAGGAGGGAGGCCTCTGTCACACTGAATGGCCCTGGAAAGCCATGGATTTTTAGTTCTTCTATATAATCTTGGGAGTACTTCTGCCTCCATTCTTACTATAAACCATCAGTCGTCATTTCTTCATTTCGCTGGTCTTCTTGTGTCTTTCAGATCATGCTCTTAGGGCTCTGGAGGGCTGCTCTGGATACACCCTTGGTTCCCTCGTGCTTGTCTGTCCCTCCTTCTTTTTCGGTGGGTTTTTTACTGGATCCTCCTCCAAGACCTGTGCAATTATCTAAGACCCCACACTCAGAAGGGCCCACTTGGTTCACTGCTCTGCTGTCACTGTCTGGAAACTCTTAATAAATTTATCTATGGATTTGTGTGTTCTAAGTGAAGACCAATGGGGCAGTGGAGCGTGGTCACAAGAGAGGAGACATGTTGAATGTGTGTGTCTCTGCCCTTTGCCACACATGCAGTGTTGGCCATGCCCACTGTGTGCCTCCATGACGCCCTCACTTCATCCTGCCTTCGAGTCTGGCTGAGCTTCCGCACATCGTGCTCCATGCTCATGTCCTGTGTCCACACGACAACAGCTGAATGAGCAGGGCCCTGATGGCCCAAAGGGCCACTCTTCCCGTCCAGCCCAGAGCTTGCTTCAAATACAGAAGGATGACAATGGCATTTCTAGGAAACACAAACGCCCGAGGAGCCCTATCATATCCTTTCCTTCTTCGTGTTACTTCTCTGTATCAGCCAGCCACTTATGATGTAAATGATGGCATAAAAAGAAAGGAAAAGAAATGGCAACCCAAGTTCCTTTTCCTTCCACCCTCCCTCCCTTCCTTCATCAACTGGTAAACTGGAGGTAGAGGTAGATTTGTCTTTTCAAAAGTGAAATAAACATTGTTGATTTGGTTCCATCCACCGTTTCCTGCTGGTGGTAAGAATGAGATAGGCATACACATACAGGCTATGAACTATGAATTAGGTAATTTTGGTGATTCTGCATAGGAGTTAATATTTTGACATTTTCATTGAAACTGTCCCTGCTTATTCACAACAGCCAAAGCTGGGTATAAACCAAGCGTCCATCGGTGCATGAATAAAGCATCTAGCCTTGACAAATTACAGAAACAGGGGTGCCTGGGTGGCTCAGTGGGTTAAGCATCTGACTCTTGATCTCAGCTCATGTCATGATCTCTGGGTCATGGGGTCAAGCTCTGTGTGGAACTGCCCCCTTCTGCATCGAGCCCCTCATCGAGCCCTGCATCATGCTCAGCGAGGAATCTGCTTGAGATTTTCTCTCTCCCTCTGCCCCTCTCACCCCATGCTCTCTCTCTCCCTCTCCTTGTGCCCTTTCCCACGAGCTCTCTAAATTAATAAATAAATAAAATATTTTTAAAATCTCAAAAAATAAAAATAGTAAATGAATGAATATATAACTGGCACAATATAAAGATGGTTAGCAAAATCTGTGCAAATAATTTCAATGTCTGATTTTTTCCTTATTTGTAATATTGAATAGAAAAAAAAAAATAGAACCTAAATTGAGAGGAGCGTGTGACTGGCACAGTTGGTTAAATGTCTGACTCCTGGTATCAGCTCAGGTCATGATCTCAGGGTTGTGGGATCAAGCCCCTTGTTGGGCTCTATGTTTAGCCCAAATTCAGCTTGTGCTTCTCCTTCTGCTCCTCCTTATCGCTTGCTTGTGTGTGCTCTCTCTCTCTCTCTCTCGCGCTCTCTCTCAAATAAATAAATAAAATCTTAAAAAGAAACCCAAAGCCCTAGGTTTGAGAGACACAGCAGAAGAAAGGGGAATGCTCTGAATTTTAGTCCCTGTAAATTGCATTTCCTTCTGCGTTTTCATTTTTCACTGGGCCCTGAAAATTATGTAGTGGGCCCTCTGCACACTCCCCTACCAACTTTCTCCTGGCCCCCTGCTTTTTCTTAACCAAGAGCAAGGGTGTCACTACCACATCTCTCCACTTACCTCCCTGGACACATTGTGCCTCCCCCTCCTTCCTTTAGCTGAGAGCCAGGTCCTCAGGGTCACTCTGTGCTCATGCCACTCACCCATCTGCCCCCACTGCTCTTCCCCTCTTGCATCCTAAAGCCATGGCACTTTGCCTTGGAGCCCCCATGGGCCACTGCCTTTGTCCTTCTGCCTCTTCCTGGATTCACTCCTGAGATGGAAGGCTCCTGAGAGATCCCATCTACTGTGGGGCGGGGGGGGTCTAATGCTTATTCTTCTCTCAACACCACCCCACCCCAGCCTCAAATGGATTATCCAGAAACATTTTTCTTTAAAAAGAACAGGTAGGCAACCCAAATGAGCAACCCAAACATCCATCTGTGGATGAATGGGTAAACAAAGTGTCATCTCTACAGACAATGGAAGGTGATATGGTCTTAGGAAGGACATTCTGACGTGCTACAACGTGGGTGAATCGTTTTTTTAAGATTTTATTTATTGATCCATGAGAGAGAGGCAGAGACACAGGCAGAGGAAGAAGCAGGCTCCCTGCAGGGAGCCTGATGCAGAGGCTTGATCCCAGGACCCAGGGGTCATGACCTGGGCTAAAGGCAGACGCTCAATGCCTGAGCCACCCAGGTGCCCCAAAATGGGCGAATCTTGAAAACATTATGTTGAGTGAAATAAATCTGCCACAAAAGGACAAATACTGAATAATTCCACTTACATAACCTTCCTAGAGGAGACGAATCCAAGAGACAGAACATAGGTTGGTGGTCACCAAGGGATGATGGAGGGGACGAATGGGGAGTCCATATTCCGTGGGTATACAATTTGTATTCCAGACGATGAATATGTTCTGGACATGGGTAGTGGTGATAGTCCTACAACACTGGGAATGTGCTTAATGCTACTGAATTATACATTTTTAAGTGGTTAAAATGTTACAGGTTATATTATGTATATTTTACCATGATAATAATTTACTTTAAACAGGTGCAAATGCTAACTCATGCCCTCCTCTTTCCCCCGCCTTCCTTCTCCTCCTAGAGGTGTGTGTGTCCTGAGACAGTGAAGATGATTTAGGTCTTCAGTTCAAGGCTGGATGGGAGAAAAAGACAGAGGAAATGAAGGCGAGGATGTGGTGTTATCCATCAAGGTTATGGCACCGGTTGAAGGGTTGTTTTCAGAGAAGCACTTGAGGGCTTTCTGATGATGGCAGAATGAGGGGAATCGAACTTCGGAGCTGGAAAGCTCAGAGGGGAGGAATGACTTAGCATGAGCAGGACTGCGGCCAGGGAAGGGCTGCCCCCCCCCCCCCCCCCCAGTGCCCACTCTTTCCTTCCAACTGAAGCTCTGAGGAGAGCTGTGTGGAGAGGGCGTGGGGCCAGCCCCTGCAGCACAGCAAAACAGGGGCTCTCGGGAAGGCGAGCACACAGGAGTCCCGGCTTCTGCTTTGGAGACTAGACCACAGGAGGCTCTGGGATGGAGAGCTAAGGATTTGTAAAAGGCAGGGAGCCTGGAACAGCCATCCTGGGGGCGGAGGGGGACAGCATGCGCCCCAGGCCGCAGCAGCATCGGGCAGTGCTTCTGTTGGGGCCACTTTTGCCACCTGGCTCAGGACTGGTGCAGGAACAGCAGGACATCTAGCACCTCTAATTCCTGCTGCAGAACTCCATGAGCACTTCCCCTCACTGTGGCCACATCACACACTGGCGCATTTCCGAATAGAACTGCAACCCTAGGTAGTGACTCCAGGTAGATCTGGTTGCTCTGAGCAGTTGGGAAAGAACAGAGATTGAGACTGACCATGAGCATGAAGGGTTGGGACAGGTGCAGGGGGACTTCCAGACCAGAGCAACCACCCCAGGACTCTGCACTCAGGTGGGTCCCATAAATGGGGTTCAGTGCTCAGAGAGCACCAGCTTGAAATTCTCCATCCTGTTATCTTCAACATGGTGTTTTGTGAATAGAGTCCGTGGGATGACAGAGGCATACAGAGGGCCTGGCGCCTCTGCTCCTGAGCGGCCCCACCTGCCACGGCCTCCTTAGGATGGGTTCTCAGCCATCTGCTCCTTGACCCCTGGCCCCTGGCTCCACCCAGCTTCCACTCCCCCACCCCCATTAACTTGACTGCCATCTCATTGATGGGGGCAGGGGGCCCATTCCGCTTTGGCCACCATCCCCTTTGGAGGCCAAGGCAAGCTCAGGGAGGTCCAGGGTTGGGCACATGCCCTTTGGCATCTTGGGGTAGGGCAAGGCAGTGGCTACCACTGCTCTGGGACTGGCAGTGCCACCAGGAGGACTCAGCAGGAGCCTCTTGCCCACCAGGAATGCAGGCACAGAGCTTCTCTTTGGTTGCAATTCCTTAAGGATTACCCACCCATCTGTGGATGGGGTGCAGTCTCATGAGAAGGGACACTGGTTCCCCATCCCCCCTTGGGGCCCTGCATTTTGCCCTCACTCACAACTTTTAAAACCAGGTCTGCACATATAATAGTGTGAATGATGGAGACACAGAGAAAGGGATTTCAGGAAAAGATCTGGCCTGGACTCGATAGCTGTTAGTGACTTATTACCTATGGAAGGAGAGGAAATATTTTAAGAACACACCCCTCCCCAGTTGTTAACCCAGAAATAGAGAAAGAAGACATTTTTGTAAAGGGGTTTGGAAAAACGGGGTGAAATAATGAGCTTATCTTGGGACATATTTATTTTGAGATTATGGTGGAGACATCCAGAAAGCACTTGGAAATTAGGTCAGAAGCCCAGGAAGGAAGTCTGAGAGAAACAGATTTGTGGATGGTAGGTGTATGGAAGGTATCTGAAGTCACAGGAACCAAAGAGAAGGGCAGGGATGAGATATGGTGTTTAGGAGAGGGGGTGAGGATGCTGCATGGACCGAAAGTGAGATCCAGACACAAACATGGACATTGAATGTGGTCACTAGAAGGTCACCAAGTACTCAGAGCTGTACCAACCAGCACAATAGCCAACTGGCCATATGTGGCTATTACAATAAAATTAAGGTTAAAATTAAATGAAATTTAAGTCAGTTCCTCAGTCCAGAGAGCCACATTGCATGTTCTCAGTAGCCATGTGTGGCCAGTGGCCACTATCCCAGACAGCTCAGCTCAGAACAGAACATTCCCATCCTCACAGAGTGTTCTGTTGGGCAGCACTGTATTCGGGCACATGCTGAGGGGCAGGCTGATCCAGTAAGTTGGCTCTGTCCAGGCCAAAGCCAGGTCTCTGGAGTCCCAGCCCAGGGCTCTCCCCCTTACCTCACCGATTCCACCTGCCCTGGCTGGCAAGGCCGGAAATCGGCACCCAACCCTGCCGCCCCCGTCGTTCCCACTGCATAGCCCTCCCGACGTCCAGGCTCTCCGCCCCTCACGCCGCTTCCCTCCCAGTCCCGCCAGGTGCAGAGCCTGGCGCACAGGAGGCTCTCAGCAGACGCCTGTAGCATGAGTGAGTGGCCCCCAGTGGAGTGTGCCAGCTGCGGGGAGAGCCCTCTTGCCATCACATCTGGCAGAAACTCAGCCTCCCTTCACCAGCTCGTGGTCCTCAGGCTCTTCTTGCCAACCGGGATCAGCGCACGTCCTGCCTCTAGAAGTCACTCACTGTCTCAAGTGTTCATTTCCGAGGCATCTGGGAGGCTGGGAGGCACCTGCGTGGTCCAAGGTGCACCTGGAAAGTGCAGGGAGAAATTCAGAAGGCAGGACGAGGCATCATAAATTGCAGGTGTCCCCCCGTGTGACCTTGGCCATGTGCAGCACCTTTCTGTGCCCTGGTTCCCCATCTGGGAAACAGAGGCCTGGTCCTGTCTGCTTAAAGGTGTTATAGGGTCCTGACTGCATGTGAAGGGGCCTGAAGAGTCACAGGGTACTCACATGTCTCATGTCTCCCCCTGCCCCCCCATCAACACAACCCCTCTGTCCTGAAAACTGCTTCCCCCTCTGTACTCACCCTTAAATATTCCACACCCCTTCCACCATGGTGGCTTCTTCCATTCGGGGGATGAACATACAGCAATCTCTGCCACCCTCGCATCTTTGCTTCTGCGTTCCACCCAGGGCAATTTTCCCAAAGGGCCCCTTTCCACCTGGTGACTCCCCCTCACCTCTGGGCCCTCTGGCTCTCCCCAACATCCCCCTGTAGAGACAGTTCCCACTGACAGCCCTGGGAGCTCTAAGTCCCACACAGGAGGCCATCTTACAAGGCCCCGACCACTCCCTCCTCCTCAAGCCCCTCTGCCCCTTGCTCCCAGGACTCCATGCACCACCTACTACCTCTCTGGTCACTCCCTCTCAGGCTGTGCCCAGCCCCCTCCCTTCTGTGCACCCGCCTCCACCCACCTGATCTGGAATGTGTTTATCTGCCTTCCACCCTCCACAGTGGCTTCCTACACAGCAGGCCCTCTGCAGGTGACTTGACCAGCTCCTGTGCTGACACCCCAAGTCTGCCCCTCCAGCCCCAGCTGCTTTCTGATGCCAAGGATCCAGATGTCCCACCATCTCCTGGACGTTATACTTGGGGGGTCTACGAGCATCTCAAACACAGTGTGACCAAAAGCCAGCTCAAGGTCCCCCAAAGGTTCCAAGCAGGTTCATTTTCTATGACCAAAGGAACCATATTAGACATTTTATTTTTTTTTTATTTTTTTTTTTAATTTTTATTTATTTATGATAGTCACAGAGAGAGAGAGAGGCAGAGACACAGGCAGAGGGAGAAGCAGGCTCCATGCACCGGGAGCCTGACGTGGGATTCGATCCCGGGTCTCCAGGATCGCGCCCTGGGCCAAAGGCAGGCGCCAAACCGCTGCGCCACCCAGGGATCCCCATATTAGACATTTTAAAATTCATCCCCCATTCCCACCCCAAATCATACCCCAAACGAAGGAGTCAACTGCAAGTGGTTTAACTGGGTGGCGACATCTCAGGGAGGCTGGATCTGCCCATTCCACTTAAGGCCCCTCCTTGTCCTCCCACAACCCCACTGTGCTCTTGGAGCATTCTCCAGCTTCTAACGCACTCTATGAGCTATTCATTTGTGATGTTTATTTTTATGATCTGTCTCCCACTAGAGTGAAGTCCACAGTGCAGGCTTGTTCATCTCTTCTGTTCAGTGATGAGGGTCAGGTGTCCGAACAGCGCGTGGCGCCGGACAGCTCTGTGCACAGCTGTGGAAGGCAGACCTGGCAGGCTGGGGAGGCCCCCGACGTGAGCCGCACTGAGGTAGCCACTGCTTTGTTCTCCGCTGATCCCACAAATTTAGCAGCGTGCAACCCACAGTCTAGGCCTCAGTGAGTGTTTGTGACAGTGTAACCCGATCTGGGGACACAATTCTGCCCACGCCTGTTGTCTCACTGCGACATCTTACAGCTTTGAGCCCCATGGCATGAAGCTGGAATGAGATACGATCCGCTACACACACACTCCATTCTCTCCCGCGGGCTCCAGCACGGAGGGAAGGCGTTTGCTGCACAAAGACCAGATGGCGGAGTACGGAGCCTCAAGGAAGACCCTTCACCTCTCCTATCTTGCATGCTTCCTCTCTCGCCCCTTGTTCCACGGCCTTGCAGGCCTGGACCCTGCAGGCTGACCACCTGGGTTTCAGATTCTGACTTCCTCCCTGCGTGACCTTGGGTGCATGGCTCACATCTCTGTTGCCTCAACTGCAAAATGGGGATAAGAAAGTGCCTACCTCATCGGATTGTCGAGGATGCAATGAAGTAACACGGGTGGGGCGTGTGGAACAGTGCCTCCCCGGAGTAAGAGCTCAGTGTGTGTCAGCTATCACCCTGCAGGCTGCAGGAGCCCAGAAATACTGGGTGTGGGATAACTTTGAGAGATAGAGACAGAGACAGAGCGGGTGGGCACAGGGCTATCTTCCCAGTGCTCACAAGTGCTTACTTAGGTCTCATTTCTTGGCCTTTTCAATTTCTTTCCTTGAGAAACACCAAAAGCCAGGGGCCCTGGGGGGACTCAGTGGTTGAGTGTCTGCCTTTGGCTCAGGGCATGACCTTGGGGGTCCCGGGATTGAGTCCCACATCGGGCTCCCTGCATGGAGCCTGCTTCTCCCTTTGCCTGTACCTCTGCCTCTCTCTCTGTGCGTCTCAGGAATAAATAAATACAAATTCTCAAAAAAGAAGATGATGTATCAAAAGCCACATGTGAGATGAGGGAAGTACTTGCAGCGTCTAAAAGACTGATGTGGCATGTGGCATGATGACCATTCAGCCTGCAGTCTGGACATTTCCTCCTCTCTGAGGCTTTATAGCTCTGCATTGAGAACTAAAAGATCCTGCTTCCTTCCTGAGCCTGCTCCTCACCAGCACCAGGTTGGTGGGTACATTGCTTGGTTTCCTCACCTGTAAAATGGGATCTACAAAACCCTCCCTGCCTCCTCGAGAGGGACGTTGTATGAGGGTCAACAGGGCAGTGCTTTGGAAACTGGAAAGTACCCAACACACAGGACTCTTGGAGAAGAAGGAAGCTCAAGAAAACTTTAAGGATAGTGATCAGATCTTGATCATTCTTTCATCCAGCCACCCCCCCTCCCCCATTCCTAGTGTCACCTCCGTCCACATGTGGTGCTCCTAAAGGGCTCCCTGGGAGGATCTGAGGTCGGGGGTGCGGAGGGATCCAGAACTCCGTTGGGTTTCCAGCCCTAAGGGCTCTGACTTCTCTCAGCAGTGCGTGGGCTGCAGGGATCCTGCCAAACACATCACCCATGAAATCACAGGGCCACCAGGAAGGCGGCACGGGGTGGGGTCAGCCGGAAGGTACTAATTTTGTAAATTGCACTGTGCCATCACGCGCACACCCATGGGCGGAGGTGACGGCAAGGAGGAAGGGGAGGGACAGGAGACAATTTCGTGTGAGTGAAATTGCAGGTCCCGCCAGATGGCTCACAGGCCCCAGGCTGGCCCTGGGCACCACTGTGCAGTGGGAAAGTTTGTTTTCACTGTTGTCACTCCCTCCATGTCATCATGTTCTCCTCCCCAACACACACACACACACACACACACACACTCTCTCTCACTTCTCACCCTTGCATTCTGACCTCTTACATGCCCCATTCTTCCCTGTGAGAGTCCACCTGCCTGCCCCCAGGGAAGCCATGACCTGAGCCTTTCCCTAGCCACTGTCTCCTGACCCCATCTCCCACCACCACCCTCCTGCTCCACCATCCTGCTGTCCGATGGCTGCTGATCTAACCGTCACCCTTTATCTCATTAACACAAATGCATTCCCTACAGGTGGCATACTTTTTTCTTTTTTAAAGATTTTATTTATTTATTCATAAGACAGAAGGAGAGAGAGGCAGAGACACAGGCAGAGAGAGAAGCAGACTGCATGCAGGGAGCCCGATGTGGGACTCGATCCTGGGACTTCAGGACTATGCCCTGGGCCAAAGGCAGATGCCTAACCACTGAGCCATCCAGGGATCCCCTGGGTGGCATATTTTGAACTCTACCTTGTACCATCATGCTTTGAGCCCAGATCTGCCTCCCAGGGAGAGGGCAGGTTCGTTGAAGTTGGAGACTGTGTGGGATCATTTTGCAGCCCACTCAGAGTCCAGCAGCGTGGGCACCATGGATGGTACTCAGGGAATACTCGAGCATGTGCCAGGCTTCTTACCAGTTACCTGCACCTTATGTATGGGCAGCCACAGATCCAAGTCTCAGTAAGAGCTGAGGGAGTGAGGAGGATCTAAAGACCCTGAGGACGGAGGGGATGAGCTCCTTAAAGAAACTAGTTGGACCCTCACTCCCTCAGGCAGTGCCGTCAGACTGACTAGAGTGTTTCAAGAAAAAAAATAAATCTGTTTCAGCTTGGATGAAGGGTGTATCAAAGCTCTTGGCCTTATTTTGCAATTTCTCTTAGTATAAAAGATTTCCAAATTTTAAAAAAGGAGAAGAAGGAAGAGGAGAGGACACAGTGATAAGCCTAAACAGTTTCACACAAATTATATCAAAACTTGGAATAAGGGCACCTGGGTGGCTCAGTGATTGAGCGTCTGCCTTCGGCCAGGGTATGATCCCAGGTCCTGGGATTGAGTCCTGCCTGGGGCTCTCTGCATGGACCCTGCTTCTCCCCCTGCCTGTGCCTCTCTGCCTCTCTGTGTGTGTGTGTATCTTGCATGAGTAAATAAATAAAATCTTAAAAAAAAAAAACTTGGAAGAAGCAATCAGTCTTGTATAAAAACTCTTTCAGAGCATAGAAAAGGAAGACTAATAATCCATTATATGAAGTTAATATGACCTTCGTTACAAAACAAGTACAGTACAGATAATGAAAGGAAAGATTAGGCTCACAGATGAACTTGGCATAGTCGTCCTGAATGAACTAATTAACAAATTGAAAATATCAGTGTATAAAGAAAAATAAATCATAACCAGGTAGGATTTAATCTGGGAATATAAGGATGGTTTAACATCAGAAAACCTCTTTATATATTACACTATACAAACAAATTACAGGAGAAAATTGGTTTGTTCGTGTTAATGCTACAAAACTGTTAAACATATCAATTTAAATAGACCTCAATGTTCATACATGATAAAGAAATTGAAGTCTTGGCAAACGAGCAGTTATAGAAAACTTCGTTAACAGGACTAGACTCTATTAAATTATTAAAATAAGAAAGATTGGGAAAAGTCTTACACAGAAGAGCAATATGTAAAAATTAATGCATTTCTATAAATCAGTTATAGCCACTTAGAAAGTGTGGTAGAGAAAGAGAGCTCATTCGTTAATGTAATAAAATGTAGGAGGAACGTACAACTATCTTTGACAGAAGAAAATTGTGTAAGATCGTCACGAAGAAGTTCACAAATCTCAGCAGTGATCCGTCACGATGGCACAAACCATCCTAAGCTTTGGAGTCTAAAACAACCACGGTTCTCTCTGTTCATGATTCTACAGGCCCGCGAGCTGCTCTAGGCTTAGCTGGGTCAGTTCTTTTGCTGGTCGTATCCAGGGACACTCGTGCAGCTGCAATCATCTGGGCCTCCGTGGGCTGCTGCATGCGAGAAGGTGGCCTCCCTCATGTACCTGGCCGTTGGAACTGTGGGTTGGGTTGGCTGGGCCACCTTTCTAAGGCCACATGGCGGTTGGAAGAGTTCTCAGAGGGAGTTGCAGGCTTCTTGAGGGGAGCAGGCATTGAAGACATACAACAGCATTTCCACTGCATTTTCCTGATCAAAGCAAACATGAAGTCCAGCCCAGAATGAAGGGACGAGGGACTGGTTAAATCACACAGCAAAGGGTTGTGCAGACGGACAGATCCTATGACCACTCTTGCGAGCAATTGACCACACAAACTCCTATTGATTATTAGAGATGAACTGAATTAAAAAAAAAAAAAGAAATGTACCTTGCTCAAATAGATGAGAAGATTGTAAAAAATACCAATTCCCCCCAAGTATTATATAAATGTTTTAAATTACCATAAAAATTCCAAGGTTATTTATCATTTTATCGTTGTTGTGTGTGTCTTAATGACCTGATCTTAAAATGCATAGGAACAAGTGAAGAAATAAGATAATTAGGAAAATGCATTAAAGAAAAACTAAAAAAAAAAAAGAAAAATCAGAGGATTAAAGGTAAAGATAGCGGATTGATCCAATGTTTCTGCTTTTACTCCCTCTCAAAACCCTACTCTACCCCAAGGGACAAGAAAGTAAAAGGAAAAAATGAGAGAATGGGACAGATTCCTAGCTACAAAATTTTGGAAGCTGAAAAGGCAGGTGAGAGACTAATAAATAACTCAGTGGATCCAAGAAAATGGAGTTCTAGGCCAACAGTGGGGAAAACTGAAAAGCAATGTGATTAAATTTTAAACCTATCCAAATACCCAGGAAAGGGTAGAACCCATATTATCCCTGGAACTCAAATTGAAGACGGGGCTAAAATAAATAGTTGAAAGTCTATACAAAGGGTGCCTGGGTGGCTCATTGGTTGAGCGTCTGCCTTCAGCTCAGGTCATGATCTCAGGGTCCTGGGATCAAGCCCCACATCAGGCTCCCTGCTCAGTGGAGATCTGCTTCTCCCTCTCCCTCTGCCACTCCCCCTTTCCCTCCCCCTGCCCACGGTCTCTCTCTTTCTCTCAAATATATATATATATATATATACAAATATATATATTTTTTATCCTGCAAGTTTACAAAGATCATAATGGCTTTGGAGTTTCCACAGCACTATCGGAAGCTTGAGGATAACGGTGAATGCCTTCAGAATTCTGAAAGTGACCATCCAAAGTAGCAATCAACTGGGAAGGGAGAAGAGAGAGATTTTCAGATGCGGTTGATCTCACAACATTTACCTCCCATTTACCCATCTCCAAGAGGCTACCAGAGGACACATACCCCCAAACCAGGAAACAAACCAGGAATTAAAGAAGATGTGGGATGCTGGGAGACCCACCATGAAAGAGATCACCCTGGTCAAGGAAGGGCCCAGGACGCCCACTGTTTACCAGATGCAGAGGCTGCACCAGAGCACAGCAGAGATCTCCGGGAAAGCCTCCTCAAAAGAGAAGAAATTGATTCAACATCCTCTATGCTCATAAAGCTGAGATCAGACAACCCCTGAAAGCCTGCGGTCACGCTGATACATGTAAACGGAAAGCCATACACAAGAACTCCGGGAGAAACGGGGAGTTGTGCGGAGAAGTCATCACGACTTACTATGGGGTTTTTGCACAGTCTGATTAATGTTAACCCCAAATGTTGATCTAGCCAAAATGAGGCCACAACCACACCGCACACCTAGGGGCTGAGAAAGGGGTCAGGGACAGCACAAAATCCTCAGTAGATGAACGGTGAAAATGCAATGATTAAAATTGGAAAAAACAATCATAAGGTAGCAATAGAAGTTTTGACATTATTTGGAGACATGGAAATAAATACCCAACTAATCAGAGCTGAAAATGATCACCCCTAGGGAGGGACATGAGGAGGGGAAGGACCGGGGGCTGCTATGCCTCTTGGCCAAGCTCATAAAACAATTTGACTATATGCCTGTGATTAGAATAAAATCTAAAAGACGAAATAGTAGAAATAATACTGGCCCTTAGCATTCTAGCAGGTTGAAAAATTGGAAAGTGCCATACTAGTAAAAGGTATTCCCCAGCTAATGAGACACAGAACTGAGGTCCAGGTCAGTATTTATAATCTGGTTGATATTTTGAAATGCCACTGCTCTGTCATATATGCTCAATCTTCTGAATTGTTTGTGCTTATTTAGCATAACTTGTTCCAAAATTGAGGAAACATTCACCACACACACACACACACACACACACACGACGATCTAAAAATAGCCAAGGCAACCGAACAACTGAATAACAAACTGGCAGGAGACTTGCTTTGCCAGATATTAAGATTTTACAGAAAATGGTATTAATTAGACGTGGTATCGGCACAGAAGGAATAAACCAGTAGAAACACCTTGAGGGCTAAGAGATATATCAGTACGCAAACGGAACCCTGACATGAGCAAACATTGCAGATATTTGTCTCAGGCCATAAATAAATGCAGTTGGGATGATTGATTATCTAAATTGAAAAATTGACTTTAATGTTGATTTTTTAAGGGAAATGTCTAGAAAAATAGCAAACCATTAAGATTTAAGCTTTTATAGGCTGAATGAGAACTATAGGTAAAAACCAAAAAAGCAAACAAAACTTCCCTTGGGGAGCCGTGTGGTTGACACACTAGGAGACATGGGAAGAACCCAATTGAGAACACCAACTGGAGGCCATCCCGCTGGTGAGGAGACTAGATGATGGGCATTCAGATAGAAGGAGGGGGTGCTGGAGTGAGGGCCTGAGTCCTGCGGACATCTCTAAGGGATACTTGCTCAGACGTAGTGACTGACCAAACTGGGTGACCAGAGAGAGGAGTCAAAGGATCCCTGGGTACCTAGCCTGCAGACTGGAAGGATGTGCCAATATGAGTAGCTGACAGGCACACTGGATTAACTGCAGTGCTAGGGAGGATACGATCATGTCCTTTGTGGGTATGTTTAAACCAAAGGCTGCTACAGACCTTCCCGGTGGATGGAGCCCCTGGGGGGCTCAGTCGGGTAAGCGTCTGACTTTTGATCTCTGCTCAGGTTGTGATTTCGGGGTTGTGGGATCAAGCCCTGCTTCAGGCTCTGCACTGGATATGAAATCTGCTTAAGACTCTCTCTCTCTCTCTCCCTCTGCCCCTCCTTCTACAAAAGAACTCAAGAATTCATAGGTGGAGTTGGCTAGCAAGCAGTAGTAAATACAGGTCTGTAGTTCAAGAGACAAAGGGACCTGGAAACAGACTGCAGAAGGCCTTGGACGTGGCGTTCAGAGCCTTGCTATGTGCTTCCGCCACCTCCTGACCTGTCCTGACCCGTCGCCATAGACCATAGCTACCTCCTATTTGCTTGCAAGGCTGCAAATCCTGAGGAGGCAGAGGCTATGTCTTGTTTCCTGCTGTATCCCCCAGGGGCTGGCACATACTAGATCCTTTATTTAGGACCTAGCAAAAGGAAGATGATCAAGGACCGCACATCAGGGAACAAAGTCCTGTAAGACAGGCAGCAAGAGAAGTCCATCAAAGGAGCCATCACAGTAACCACCAGAGAAAGAGGAGAACCATGGGATATGCATTCACGGGGGCCAAATGGGGAGATGACGTCTAGCACAGGGTGGGGCCAGGCGGCCAAGGGGTTCCCACTGTGGATGGGTGTTCTCCCTGCCCCGCCCCAGCTCTTTCTAGAAGAGCGTCCCAGTCCACAGTCCAGGAGCCATATTAGTCTCCCTCCCCGTGGAGGCCGATGAGACCAAAGATGGACACCTGACCCTCAGTTGTGTCTGTCCATCCGAGGGGATGAAGTCAGCACCATGATGAGCCAAAGCCCCATGACATTTATGAGGGAGCCGGGCCCCTGGATCAGCAGAAGGAGCATATAGGAGAGAGAGAGAGACAGAGAGAGAGAGAGAGAGAGAGAGAGAGAAGAGAACAGGAAGCAGCCTGCATCCCAGGGAGACACCTGCTATTGAGCTCCAGCCTCTGCAAGATGTGCCCTGACCTTAGATGGGATCCCATAAGCTTCCTTTATTCTTGAGCTAGTTTGAGTGGGTGTCTATCTACCCAGCTCCAACTAGAACTGTCTTTTTTTTTTTTAGAACTGTCTTTAAACTCGATCTACTATATAGATAACAATTTTAAGGAAAATCAAATGTTTAGAGACTTGAGAAAATCTTTCCCTTTACTGAAGGTTGTTGACAACCCCCCTGCTCATATTATAAATATATATATATATATATATATATATATATATATATATATATATATATATGAACTTTCATTTGCACTTGGAACACTCCTGGTTAGAACTTTGAAGTGAAAAGTAAACTCAGAATTAGCCAGCCAGGGAAGGAGTCGATTGCCTGCAGCATATGCCATGCAGTGGCCTGGAAAGGACTTTATCCCAGAACCCCCAACTCCCCATGTGGGGAGCTGTCACAACCGTACCCTGTTTGGCCACTAGGCTCGGGGAAACAAGGGACAATCAGCCCATCAGCCCTCCAAATCCACCTCTGGGAGGCAGTGCGCAGACCCAGGGCCCAATTCCTGTGCCGGGAAGGTGCTTGACACAGATTCAAACCTGCAGAGGACAGCCTGTGACCAGCACTCCGTCAAAGCTGGGTTGTTGAAATCTTGTGTCCCTTTTGTGTATTTTTTAAAAGCAGCATCTGGTGCTAACCTGAGAGCCAGCACTTTTGTGCCGAATAAAAGTGGTGGGATCGTCTGTGCTCAGGGTTCAGGACTCCTCTGCAAGGCACTCCCAGCCCTCCCAAGCTGGCACAGGATGTCCGGCCCTGGTCGGCTTCCTCCTCCACGCCCGGGAGTGCCAACCGAAACACTGTCTCCTGCCAAGACTCGAGGACCCTGCTCACATCCAGGCCCCGGGGGGCACAGGGGAGATCTCCTGCCAACTCTTCCAAAGCCCGGCTCCTCCCAGGCCCTCGTCCTGGAAGTGTTCTGGCCTCTTCTTTGGAAATGGGACGTCGGGTTCCTGACCCTCCTCCAGCTCGTCTTGCACTCTCCAGCCCGGAAAGGCTGGTTTGCAGCGTCTGGAAAAAGCATTTACTGGTTTGGTTGTGGTCTGCCCTCACTGCTGAGCCAGCTCCAAGCGCCACCTCTCCAAGTGCCACGTCCTCCACCGGCTGCTCCACGAGTGCTCCCTGACTCAGGAAAGGTGACGACAAGGAGCCCCACTTGTGTCCTTGCCTGGTGCTGCCCTTCTTCTGTTCTCTGGACTCAAAAATGTTCGTTTTTGTGGTGTGAATGAAAAAAAGCTTGTCTGAAATTCTTTTTCTGGCAGTCTTTATGGTCGTACTTGACAGGCTCCGTCGAGTTTGAATGAAGTTTCCCTGCATAGTATTTCAGTGGGCTTGTGTCAGATGGGTCTGGCTTATTATGTCATTCATCTTCCCAGCCTTCCTCGAAGGGAGCAGGGGAATAAACCTCCTGTCTGTTCTATCTGCGGGAAGACCGAGGCCCGGGGAAGCTGCGGAGACTTGCAGCTGCCGGGGAAGAGCCAGGAGAGGCAAAAAAGCAGGGCCAGTCCGGGAAAGGGCATCTGGTGGGGTGCACTTCTCCTGACCTGAGGCAGCGATGGGGGGTTAGGCCCTGCAGACCGCATGGATGGGGAACCTGAATGGCAGAGGAACTCGTCCCTTTGCAGAATTAATTTGAGTGACCCCACTGAAACAGGCACCCCAGCTCCAAGCCTGGTGCCCCAACACCGGGCACAAACAACCCCGCTTGAGAAGGCTTCCCCTAATTCCTTGGTCTCCATCATCCTTCCCATCTAAGAACCATTCTCCCGATCAAAGACTGAGCCACAGCCTTGTTCTTTACGGTTCTCAAATTCAACTTAGCCTTCTCTCAGCTCGATTACTGGCTGCTTCTCAAAGAGGGGGATGATGCCCTAGACTTTAGAAACCCCGATCCCACTGGATTTGCTCATCATTTCCCAAATGATGGGGGTCAGGAGCACTGCACCAGGGACAGGATCAAAGAAAACAGTCATTTGGGACTTGGGGGAAAGCTTCCTTTTTTTTTTTTTTTTTTTGAAAGAATAGCCCAAGAGAAAAAAATTCAACCATCTGAAACGACTTGGTAAAGAAGTTTGGCTTCCTCTTCGAGTCGACGGGAGGTGGCTATGCTGTTAGCTTTATACATAGAGAGTGGATCTGGGGTGAGCCCCCAGGCCGCTGACCCAGGCTGCACAACCCACAGGGAGATTTCTCTCCTTTCTGCTCCACCGTTAGATACTGTGTTTGCTCATTAGCTAGTTCACATGTGTACCACGCCTCACCTAGACTACAAGCGCCCCTCTAGGACAGAGAGTACAGTTCCTTCAGATATCACAAGACAGTATTAGACACATGCTTAATATGCTGTTAACACTGAGAAACCCGAATATCGAACCAAAAGGAGGGCATATTACCCAAGCCGGAAAAATGAGAATGGATGGTTTTCTAGGAAGAGAGATGAAATGCATGGGCCACGGTAGTTCCTGCCAATCAGCTTCAGGGTGGTAACCAAAGGCCTTAGGCTCCCTATGTTGGGTTCATGTTTCCATGGCTGCCGCCAGATGTCTTAGGGAGCTTCTGCCTATCTCTACCTCATGCACAGGGATTTCCCAGCAGCTCCCTTTCTGGAAGCTTCCATCTGTGCCCAGACCCATTATGACCCCTGTAATCACCAGGAACAGAACATGAGAGGCTCCTCTCCACCTTTTTCTTATAAAGGTTTTTAAAGGTTTTATTTATTTATTCATGAGAGACAGAGAGAGAGAGAGGCAAAGACACAAGCAGAGGGGAAGCAGGCTCCATGCAGGGACCCGACGTGGGACTTGATCCCAGGACTCCAGGACCACACCCCGGGCTGAAGGCAGGCGCTAAACCGCTGAGCCACCCAGGGATCCCACTCCTCCCCACCTTTACCTTCTAATCTCATAGCCCACCCAGCACCTCCCTGGCGACACCCATGTGAAATGCCACGAATGAGACCCAGAACCAGGGCAGCATGACTTAGGCTCCAGCTGCAACTTTGACCAAGTGATTTCCTCTCAGTGTGCATAAAACAAAGGACCCCACTAGCCAATCTCTGAGAGACACTCTTGCTCCAAGAAGCAGGTGGGCTAGGACAGTTTGGTGATCGCTTGGCCAGTTTTCCCATCTGTGTGTCTTGGCCCTGTGTGGCCACCTTCACCTGGAGTGGACAACACAATTATCGGCCTCAAGTACTTGCTACCTGAAGAGCCCCTATATGCCCTGCTCCAGGGACATCTGGGGTGAGCCAATGGCCATCCAAAGGAGGTGGGAAATGACTTTGAAGTCTCTTACTTCCCTTAGAAATTTGTGTAAATCTTGCATTCTTTTCTCTATCATCACTAAGTTCTTCATAATAGAAATTCTCATCCCCCAGTCTTAGAACAAAGTGACCCTCCAGGAAAGTACTACATGTTGAAGGTGTTCGAGCTGAAACATCTCTCTACGGGTGTTTTCACTAAACACCAGAGCTTCCAGGGCTGAAAACTTGTCTTTTGATCCAACTGGAACTCCTTCATCAGGTACTCCTCCTTTTCTGTTAAGGTGCCCATTCCCTTGGGAAGGGCCTGAGAGTTGGGGCAAACTAAGACAGGCTTTGGGTCTGAGAAGCTAGACACAGCAAGGCTGTTAGATGAGCCTCAGCTGTTAGATGAGCAACAACTGGTGGGAAAAACAGAGCGCTCTGCTCAACCTTAATTGAGTCAACAATTTTTTTGGGGGGTGGGTATCAAAGTTTGCTTCTATTGTGTCTACTAACATTGTCATATGTAACAGTCCATTTCCTATGTGTTTTGAAATTTTGAATTGTGAAGTCTTATATAAGGGTTAATCTGTAGAATCCTGCAGAGCCTGAGTAAGGAGACAAGCCTCCATGGGGAATGTGCATATGCGTTTGCCACGTGTCCCGGGATCCCTGACCATGGGTGATACAGATGTGATGTCTGGAACTTTAAAAACCATCTTGGGACCACGAGGCATAAGGTCAAACACCAACATACTCAATATACTGAGAACCAGGTAGGATTTTCCTTACTGAATACAGCTGGGGAAACACTGCTGACTCTGCTTACCCAACAGCCATTCCCATCCAGCTTCTTTCTTGCCCCTTTCTAATGTGTATATAGCTTCACGTGTACTTCTGTTTATTTCATTCTTCCAACCGTCCAGGCATCAATACTTCAATCCACTTTTCTTCTGCTGGAAAGTCTTCACATTTCCACTAGGCATCGAGACAACTGGGGGATTCAACTGTGTCCCCCAGAATATGATGGACACAGTCCTATGGGCCCTAACCCCAGGCAGGTCTCCTGGAAAGCTGCACTCAGAGCTGGAACCACACCTCAGTAGGACTTGGTCTAACTGGCCACAGTGTAGACAGAGGTCATGGATGGGCATCTCATACGGGTTGGGTGGAGAAACCAGAGTAAGGCATGAAGGGGGGATACTCCCGTTGTCATGGGGAGGATTTTTTAAAATTTGTGTAGCCCCAGAGGGTAGGACCCAGATAAGTGAGCTGACCCTGGGCTGTTTTAGCTTTGGGCTTAGGAGAGGGACATGTAGAACCCTGTGAAATGGACATGAACTGCCTCAGTAGTAAGAGCCCTGGTCCTGGAAGAGTAGAGGCAGGAGCTAGCTGGCCACTGGGCAATGGGGTCCTATGACACGGTGAGGCACACACGGAGATGTTGCTCATAGGTCCCTCTGAGGAAGGAAGCTGTATGGAGTGTTGTCCGCAGACAGCCTCCGGGGTCTAAGGAGGTCAGGAGCCAATGAATAGAATTGCACCCTTTAAATGGGTGAATTGGGTGGTATGTGAATCCTGTCTCAGGAAAACTGTTTATAAATCTTTTTAGAGAAAGACAACAGAGCTGCTCTAAGATGGCCAGTCCCTTCTAGTGCTGTGCTGGAAGATTCCAGCACTGTAGCTGAACACCAGGAACTGGGAGAATTCATGCAAGACCCTCCACTCCTCCACAAGGCTCTGTGCCCCAGAGCATATGGGACACACCTGGGGCATGGCTCCAGGAAGCTTCAGCAGCGCCACCTTCTTCCCCGGGCCTGTGAGCGCAGCGGGAGCAGCGTCTACCAGCCACATCCTAAGGTGCCATTTTGTTCTCCTAGAACTTGGGGCCACAGACTTTTTCTATAAAGGCCCAATAGTAAATATTTTAGGTTTGGTGGGCAACACAGTCTCTTTTGTAAGTTCCTAACTCTGCTGCAGTGGCACAAAAGCAGTGACAGACAATATCTAAAGGAATGAGCATAGCTGCGGTCCAATAAAACTCCATTTACAAAAACAGGCAACGGCCAAGATCCGTAGTTTGCTGACCTCTGTCCTAAACTCATGGACCAGCCCCCACTTGAAATAATTCCAGGCCATGGGATAGAAAAGCTTTCTCTATTTGAGATCCCATCAGGCATCACGTTACTTGTGCCTTCCAGGCCTCGCTGGAGAAATGGACCAAATGGTCTATATACGTGGCATAGATTTTGGTTCAACTGGGGAGACTGGTGGACTATGGTTTCTGCACAAGGAGTCCTATTGAGTTCTGGAGACATGTAAATAAGCAGATAATTCTCATTCAATATGATAAGTGCCAGAAAAATGTAGGTATATATACATGTGTGTGTGTAAGTTTGGGCTAAAACCATCATTGGTCATTGTCACCAGGATCCAGATCATTAGTTTGGGGGCTGGATCAGTTGTCCTCCATGGTCGGGTAAGGAATGGTATCTGTAGGCCCTTCCAGCTATGATCTTTGCACATGTACGGAGCACTTGTCCTTTTCAAGCTCATCTTGGAAGCAAGGACAAACACAGTCCCAGCTTGTCACTGAGCCAGATCCTACAGGTATTGCTTTGGTGCCTAACGCCACAAGGGGCATCCACCAGGAAGGGAGGGTGGTCTTGGCCATTGTATGGAAAAGGCCAGGGGCTGGGTGTGGCTTTCTGATGCCATATTCCCATTTCCTGGGCCTGCTCAGGATACTTCAGCTGGTGTGTATGCTTTTCCCTCAGCTGTGCCATGACACCGACCACAGGGAGTGTCCTCCCTGGCTCTGTCTGCGGGTGCCCTCTGCTGGCCCACCACTGGAAAGTCTTGGCACCTGTTACAAAGGTAACCGGGGCACGCAGGAAAGGGGGGAGGTATGAGAACCAGTTGCAGAGATTTCTACCAGGCTCCTCCTTCACCAACACAAACTCAAACCTCCCCCCCGGGGACGGTGGCACACATCCACAGCTTGCAGAAGGAATAATTTTCATCCCTAATCTGATATCCTGTGCTCTTTTAATTGGGATAATTCATATCACCAAACTGCCCAAGAGACGTGGCACTCTGGGCTGTTTGTGGCAGAGGGCACCCAAGAGCTGCTAAAGGCACTAGGGGACCCAGGGGACAAACAGGCAGCTGCAAATTTTCCTCGTGGAGAGCCATTTCTGCTTTGCATCTGCTCACCCGTCCCCACCCCCGCCTGCTCCTTCAATGTGTCCCACAGCCGGGACCTCAATGGGAAAGGACAGTCTTCCTCTTACGTGTGAAATGCACGAGGAGAGCCACTCCTGGGGAACGTACTCGTTTCAGCTGCACAGTTGTCCTGGCTCAAGTTTGCATCCTCCCCACCCTCTGTAGAAGCTGTCCACGTGGTTTCCTTCTCAACCAGAGGGGAGGATCTGCGGCCCGTTCTCCAAGCTGTGCTGCTGCTGACGGCAACCCTGACGGCGCCTGTCCTTGGCTGGGCTGTAATGTTGGTAAAACTCAGCTTCTGTTCCAGACCCCCTGGGCCTTTTTCAAGGCTGTTCCCCTCCCTTAAGCCTGCTTTTCCAGCCTCATAATGCACCCTCCACCCTTCAAAAATCTATGGGCAGTGATGTTCAAGTGCCTCTCCCAGGGTGACTTGCCTTTTCCAACCTATGTTTCTTTTGGAAAAGGACTTTGTTCTAGGAGTCAAAGATCTAGATTTCCATTCCAACCCTGCTACTGACGCCCATGTGACCGTGGACAAGCCACTCTCTATATATAACACGGAGATTGGTCTAGGCCAATGGTCCTCAACTCAGCTGCAGATTAGAATCATCCAGGAAGCTTTCTCTGCTACCCACTGTTGCCTGAGGCCAACCCAGAGACAGGGATGTGTCCAGCGGGTGGCAGGACCCCACCACTAGAACTTTCTCTGAACTCTCTAGACAGTTCTCACATACAATCAGGTTGAGCTCCTCCAGGGGCCTCTGTCCAGCAGAAGGGTCAGGAGTTCAGGTGGGCGGGGAGGGGGATGTCTCTGAGGGCCCCCAGGCACTGCCCCACCTTCCCTACCGTTGCCCTGCAGGTGCTGCCGGCCCTGGATTCAGGAAATACACGTAGAAGGCCAGCTGAGCCAAGAGAAAAGCATAGGACAGCAAGGGCTGATGTAATTAAGGAAACGTCTTTTTATAAAGCCTCTGAGCAGAGCCTTTTCCGGCCTCCAAAACAGCAGCATGGCCCCCATCAAATCCGGGACGACTTAGCAACAGCCAAGAATATGGTTCGAAGCCAGTGTGTCCTCTATCCAATGATAGGGCGTTAGCACAAAAGCACAGGACCTGAATCCAGACAACTCCAGAGCTGGCTCAGCTCCAGGAAACACCACGTTAACCGCTCATGGGTCCCCCACCCTACCCTACCTTCACATCCCCCACATTTCCAAAAGCCTTAGCAGGGCCCTCTAGCACGTTGACTAACTCCGTGGACTCTGGATCCAGGCTCTCTGGGTTCAAATCCCAGCTCTACTGCTTATGAGCCGTGTAGCCTCAGGCAAGCCACTTAATTACGCTGTGCCTCACTTTCTTGTCCTTAAGGTGGGAATCATAACGGTGTCCACCTGTTAGGAGCTGTTTTGAAAATCAAATGGCTTGGCACCTGAGCAGTGTGCGGCACTTGGGATCTGCTCAGTGAACGTCCCCTCTCCTCAGTCAGGGAAAACATCACACTGCAGTGCAATGGGAATCTGTAGACCTGGCTTTTCATCCCAGTTCCACATTTATCCGGCTGTGCATTCTGGAGTAGGTGCCTACACTTCTCTGGGCCTAGCACCTTCTACTCCAAGGAGAGGGGTAGCACTAATTCTTAGCACTCTAAAATCTTCCACAGATTCCCCACTAACCTCATGGAAACGTCCCAGTCACCTCACCCAGCCTGAGACACTCTCGGTGTCCTCAGCCCCTGCCACCCTTCTCTTGAGCCGAGAGTCACACAATACCAGGTGGTCATTGCTAATGAGTGTCTCTAAGACATCGTCATGTGTACCTCCTTGGCTCAGACACTTCCTATGACTTCTTGTGCCACTTGGGGTAAAATGAAAAGCCCTTGGCCCGGCCTGCATGGTCCTACATGTCATGAGTTCAGTATCTATCACTGTCCCTCTCCACCCCTGCACCCGGCTTTCTGGCCTCTTGGCTGTTTCTCCAAAATGCCAGCATCCCCTGCCTCGGGGCCTTGACACTTGTTAGTTCTTCTGCCTGGAACCTTCACTCAGAGAGCCAGCTGGCTCAGGTTCACCTTCCTCAGGTCTCTCAAGCATTCAGAGACCCTGTAATAAACAATAAATAATAAAGTCAAGGGACTTATGATGTAAGAGGCAGGCAGGGGACACGTACATGAAACAGGACAGAGCAAGATGGAGACTAAGTGCGTGATCACAGCAGAGGCAGTTGGGTCAACTCTAGGAGACCACCTAGGATTGTCTCCTACAGCCCCAGGGAGAGAGGGGTCAGGGTGGGTTGCTGGCATGGGTTGCTGGCACCCTGGAAGCCTTCTCCCCCCACCCCGCAGCACCAGCATGCGGCCCGTCACCCTGCTCCACACTTCTCTGCAACCTGACAGCCCTGACTATATATTAGGTTACAGTCTGTCTCCCCTTCTGCAACAGAAGCTCCAAGAAGGCAGGGGCTTGTTTGGGCTCCGGCTGGGTCCCCCGCTCTTAGACCTGAGCAGGCCCCTACTAGGTGCACATGGAACCACCAAGGAGGCCACTGCCTGCCAGAGGAAGTTGTGTATTGCAAAGGATGTCCAGAAAAAACATGTCTTCACCTAAAAGCATTAGCCTCTTTTCTGGGTGATGTCAGGTTTAGAAGCAGAGGAGCAGGAAGATAACTTAGGAGCAGCAGGGAATGTTCCTTGCCAAGGTCTCACGCCGGGGAGCGGGGGCCGTATCCCCCACTGGAGCGCGTGGAGCAGGAGCGCTTGGAAACCACTTATCAGACCCCGTCTCTGGGAGGATGAGGGCCTGAGTTGAGGCCTCATGGCCTGGCTGTCCCAGGGCCTCCCTGCACCCCCGCCCCGCAGCCGGCCTCCCAGCCCCTGGAAGTGCCCCGGGGTGCCCTGTGGGCGGGACCCTCCCCTTCTCCCATGCCCCAGGATGAGCGTGAGCAGCTTTCCAAACTCAGCCCTGCAGTTTGAAGGCCGATCTGGGGGGGTAGCGGGGAATGCCATCCTCTAATCGTCCTCACAGCTGTTCTGGAAATAGAGTCCTTTGGATTCAAAGCCTAATTCAGTTAATGTTCCCAACGTAAATGAATAATCTAAAGCGTAAGCAGGTTCCCTGGCAGGCTGCGAGGCCCTGCCCCTCTGCTCTATTTAAAAACCCTTTCTGGGCACGGCCTGGGCCCCGTCTTCCCTGCACCTACTTGACAGTGGCCACCGCCAGGCACCACCCTTCGTCCCTCGGGCACTGTGTGCCAGGAAGGACATAAAGGGGCAGTGAGGAGCGTCACCCACACACCTAGGCTCCCCCCCCCTAACGGCCCTCTGTCCAAAATCCCCAGCACCCAAGCTGGTCTGACGGGGCCCCAGAAAAGCTGTGGTCCCCAGGGGCTTCTTGGGGTTTATGATATAAGAGGTGGGCCAGGGGGTGCCTGGGTGGCTCAGTCGGTTGGGCGTCTGCGTTCGCCTCAGCTCAGGATCTCAGGATCCCGGGATCGAGTCCTGCCTTGGGCTCCCTGCTCAGCAGAACAGTCTACTTGTCCCTCTCCCTCTGCTCCCCCAACCCCCCTCCGCTCTTTTCTCTCTCTCAAATACATCTTTAAAAAATAAAAAATAAATAAAAGGCAGGTAGGGGACACACACACAAAACAAGACAAAGCACAACGGACAGTAATTGTGTGATCACTGCATTAAACATTGAGTAAATGTCGTATGACACACACAGTGTGGGAATGCTTCTGGAGAAAGACTAGGGCGGGCAGAGTCATTCTGGAAGCTTTAAGGCCCAACTCCGAACCCACTGCTCGAGGCAGCCCAGCCACGCTTGCAGGAGCACCTCCTGGGGGGGGAGGGGGCGGAGGATGGAGCGGTCACCATCTCCTCTCGGGATTACTTAGGCCCTGCCCCTGGAGGTGGAAGCCCAGCTTGAGCCCCCTTGCTCCCCGAAGCCCCCTCCGCCCTGCCACTGAGCACCCCCGGGTGGGATTGGCTACTTCTGCGTCTGTGCCCCTCACCCGGCTTCACGCCCTGGCAGGGAAGCACTACCTCAGCCTAGCGCCTTGCCCTGGGCCCCGAGCTGACGGGTGCCTGGACCCTGCGGGGCCCGCGGTCACTGCTCACTGAATGGAGGGATCGGCCCTGCTAGGACGCCTCACTACCACCTTTGACCCCTACCGGTACTTACAGAGTCCGCGCTCCAACTCTCGGCTGAATGAATGAGTGAATGAATGAATGGTAGATGTCACAGCAGAGCTAGGACTTAGGACTGGGCCCTCAGGGATGAAGTACTCTGCAAAGTCCCAAGCGGGGTGGCCAGGTTAAAGTCCCATCCGCCTCCCACTGTGGCCCAACACCTCTGACTGGGTCTTTCATATCAGCTCTGGTGAACACCTAGGAAATCCACCCGGAGTGTCAAAGGGAGAGTGCACCTGCCGCCTGGATTCCAGGTCCCGCAGCAGGGAGCACACCTGCCCAGGGCTTGCCTTACATCCTTATAGGCCAGCACACTGCCTGGCACATGGTAGCCTCTTTAGAGACAAGTACGTGGTGGATGTGATAGGATATCTCCAACCCGTTAGGTATCCCACAGCCGGTGGAACCAGGATACCCCAAACTCTGGATTTAGGGGAAATGTGTGCAAGGTCGAAACCCAAGCTCCCCATCTGCTGGGCAAGATTCTATGACCTAGATTCTACAAAAATAAAAGGATTCTAGATCTCAAGTAGGCACCAAGCCTTGTCAAGTACAAGCTGCAGTATTTGTTCTGAAGGCCTGTCATATACATAGTCTAGAGGTCAGAGCTGTCCCCATGCCCCCAAGAACCCCGTCTGTGGTTGACACAGGACCCAAGCAAGGATGGATGAACGGAGTGGCATCTGGGGGGTGAGACAGCATTGGGGTCCCCGAGTAGGGTCTGGGGTGGGCAATCAGGCAGGGCCACCTTCATCCCAGTCCTGTGATGCTGTCCCTTCCAGGAATGCTCCAGCGGCTGCAAGCCACACCCCTGCCAGCTAAGGACAAGACACTGATGGCTCTCGGCCCGGCAGGCTGTCTCCTGCCGCAAGGCCCCTGCCCCTGATGGGCATCCAGGCTGCACCCCTGTCTCTTTCCTCAACTAGTCTGAGCCTCAGTACCTTTGCACGTCCAAGGAGGATAATAATGCCCTCTGCTCGTGGCCGGGCCGTGCCAGCCTAGGCAGGAACACTGTGAGCGAGAGCCAGGATGAACCACCAAGGGCTCCGGGTCATTCTCATTACCTCTGCTCAGCTGACGGAGGCAGGGTAAGGGCGTGGTACTGAGCAGGCCTGCAGTGGTCAGGGTGAGGCCGGCACGGCGGTTCGCCCTCCCGCAGCGGGTCCGCACACAGGGCTGCGGGCCGCAGGCATCAGTCCAACACCGGCCAAGAGAGGAGAGGAGCCAAACTCGGCGCCGCGGGCTGGCGGGGGCCTGCAGGGGTGGAAGGGGACCCGCAGGGGGGACAGGGACCCCTTGGGGGGACGGGCATCCACAGGGGTGGGATGGGCACCTGCAGGGGTGGGACGGGGACCCACAGGGGTGGACAGGGGCCTGCAGGGGTGGTGGCGAAAGAGAAAGTGCAGATCTCCTTGCCCACTGGTTAGAGCTGAGGGCCTCAAAGCCTCATTTTAAATGACCAAAGCAATCTCTTTAAGGTACCCTTCAAGGGGCACCTGGAGGCCCAGTTGGTAGAACAGGTGACTCTTGATCCCGCGGTGGTGAGTTCGAGACCCATGTTGGTGCAAAGATGAGTTAAAGCTTTTTAAAAAACAAAATGAAAATTGTTTTAGAGAAATGCTTTGTAAAACAAAAATTCTCTTTTAAAGAGTGAAGAATCTGGGGCACCCAGGTGACTCAGTAGGTTATGAGTTTGTCTTCAGCTTGGGTCTTGATCCCAGGGTCCTGGGATAGAGCCCGGCATCCGGTTCCCTGCTCAGAAGGGAGTCTGCTTCTCTCTCTCCTGCTGCCCCTCCCCCTGCTTGTGCTCGCACGCGCGCTCTCTCTCTCTCTCTCTCTCAAATAGATAAAATCCTTAAAATAAATAAAAATTAAAAAGTGAAGAGCCTGTCTCAGTTTTTCCTGCTTCCCAGTGGGTGGTGTAGTCACCACAGCAGTACCAAGCCTGTCCTTTATCCGGGATGCTCTAAGGAGTGTGAGGACCCAGGGAGGTCAGATAGTTTCCAACCTCCAGGAGTTTGCAAGCAGCGAGGACAAGCGCCCATGCCTGTGGGGGAGGGAGGGGGAGGTCAGGGGGCCGCTCAGCCCCTTCCCCAGTCATCTCCAGGGCGCTGAGAAGATGCGCTCCTCCTCCCAGTCCAGACCCCCCGCCCGTGGTGAGGCACACCCACTTCTCCTGCTAAGACCAAGGGCAAAGGGGCCACCACTCAGTAAGCTGGGCAGGATACCCCCAGGGAGTGTGCACCAGGGGTCTCTGAGAAATTCCAAGACCCCAGGGCAAAACTGCCCCAACCGGATCCTTTGCTGAATTTAAAATGAACAGCCCGGCTGCAAAGAGACTATTTGTTCTGTGCTCACAGGGAAGCAGCCTGTGCGGATCCAACCTTGCCTGATGCTTGCCACTCGTGTTGTGGACCAGAACCACAGAAAGCATTAACTCTCAGTCCACCAAGCTACTGCTCCTCAGCAGAAGGCATTCAGCTCCTTGTGTAGTGTCATAGGCCGGGGTGCAGGGCACCCGACAATAACTTCTGGATCCCTGCCCACCACGGGAGGTGGGTGCCTCATCAGCTATGGGATAGATGCTTCCGTTATCCCACTCGACAGATGAGGAAACTGAGACCCAGCAAGGTTTGGTATCCCTTCCAGTGATCACACAGCTGCAATGAGGCAAGTGAGGGGTGTTAGAGCAGAACACGAAAGGCTGTGTTTTTAACCGCTGCCTCAACTGGTGCCCAACCCAGTGCTGTGTTTTAAGAAGCCCTCAGGGCCGGGGAAAAATTAGAGAGGGCGACAAACCATAAGAGACAACTAACTCTGGGAAACAAACAAAGGGTCGCAGAAGGGGAGGGGGGTGAGGGTATGGGGTGACTGGGTGGAGGGCGCTGAGGAGGGCATGTGATGGGATGAGCACTGGGTATTACGCTATATGTTGGCAAAAAGAATTTAAATAAAAATTCTAAAAATTTTTAATAAAATTATTTTTTTTAAAAGAAGCAGCAGCCCTCACTGGGAGGTGGTAGGCAACAACTGGGTGGTGCAATGGTTAAGTGTCTGACTTGATTTCAGCCAAGGTCATGATCTCAAGGCTGTGAGTTCAAGCCCAGTGTTGGGTTCACCATTAGAAGTCTGCTTGGGTTTCTCTCTCCCTCTTCCTCTGCACCCGCCACCTGCCTCTTTAAAATAAATAAATATATCTTTTAAAAGAAAGAAGAAGCTATCGCAGGACTCTGATACTTTTCCTTACAACTTCTAGGTCAGAATAGCAGAGGTGTAGATTATACACAAGAGGGCTACAAACTGGCAGCATGACGAGCATCTCTGGTCAGGAAAATGCTTTATTTGGCTAAAAGATAACTTCTAAAATCTTAAAAAAATTAACTTAAATATCTAGCCTGCCACGTATCCTATGCTTTCTATCTGGTTCTTTCCATATTTAATTACCCACCTGGCCCCAGCAAGCATTAAGACTATGACCCCTAGTAAAGCCCATCCCACTCTGCTCAGGCTGGTGCCCTTGGGATGTCTCTGTTTTGAAGGCACTTTGCCTTCTTTTCCTCAGAAGCTACTTTGGGACCATCTCACCTACAGTGAGAATCCAGAGCAAGGAGCTGCCTGAGCTGATGGGACTCTTACCCTTGCCCTGCTCACCAACTGTGTCTCCCTCCCGACCCACCCTGCAAAAAAACTCGACCCTCTCAGACAGGCCAGCCTGTGTTCCCACGGCCAGAATTCCGCTGAGTGTGAGCAGCTCCAAGGGGAGCCAGGCTGTCAGCATGGATCCCACAGTCCTCACTGGACCCCGGAGACCACAGGCCTAGCATCGACCAAGGCCTCTGGACCCAAGGCTGGGTCCACTGCCACTTGGCTGAAGGAGCGCTAACCCAAGGCAGCTCCCGTCCCAGCTCTGCCCTGCCTTGAGCCAGTGCCAACAGCAGCAAAGCTGAGGCCTCCAGGTCCAAGATGGGCCTAGCTGGTCCCCTGGGTGTCCTACGCTATGGGCATCCCTTCGTTTACAAGCTCCTGGACCACATCTTGAGCAGCCTGGTTGCATGACACCAGGAAACAGCTTCCTGACGGGAAAGCTGCTGTGAGGAAAGAGTGTGTGTGGGTGTGGATGTGCGTGTGCATTGGGGTGGGGTGGGGTGCGGCGGGACTGGGTGGGGAAGGAAGGGAAGAGGGAGGGAGGAAGAAAGAAAGGCCAAAACAAAACAAAAGAAAACAGCCCAATTCCAAAAGCCTGTGGTTTTCTTCTTGTGGTTTGAGGCAAGGGCTTGGTGGTTGAAGGAAAGCTCTGAGCCCAGATTGTGGGAGAGTGAAACACTGGGCAGGGCTGGGGCAAGTCCTAAGAACAAAGAGTCTATTGAGGGCACCCTGTCCCGGCGAGGGAGAGGCAGGAAGCAGGGGGGCCATCTCCACTCTCACCTGTGGGATCCCGCCTGGGGCTCAGGCCTCTGGTCTACCCGAAAAGCCTCACAGACGTGACTCACACAGGAGCCCTTCCTTCTCAGAGCAGGCCCCTGCCCCATACCACACTGTACCAGGGGAGTTTTAGGGAGCATGTGACCCCCTAGCAGCTCCGGACTCGGGTTTCAGAAGATGATGTTCCCACAGACAAAGCCTCGAGATGGGGATGTGGGGTTTAAATCAGGGACAGTCACCAACCGACTCCAGGCTTGGACCAGGTCGCTTATGGCTCCAGCTTCTCGAGATTCTAGACCTTTTATAGGAGTGCAGCCTTTCTTCCTACTTCTTGGGCTTAGTGACGTATAAACATGAGTTTATATAGGCACTTATTCTCCAGGCACTCTTCTAAATGTTCTCTATTCACTCACTTAATTCCTGCAAGTCTAGGAAATAGGTCCTGTGACGACTGCCTTTTTACAGAAGAGGAGACCGAGGCAAAGAGTTTGGGTGACTCCCCAAGGGACAGACCCTGCAGCCCGTCCCCTTCCTAGCAGCTGACTCCCTACCCCTGGGGCCCACACACTTGCAGAAAATGATATTCACTCCCCAGGGAGACGAATGCCCTGGCTCCCTGACCCAGAGGAGGCAAAGGAACCAGGCGCATCTGGCCCCTCCACCTCCTGAGATAAGGACAAGGCTCTGGCCAGAGTGACAATCCTGACACGTCAGACCCATACCATGCAAAGCTGCCTTTGAACAAAACCCCTACCATAATTACGGTGCCCAGTGGCCGGAATTACCTGGTAATTGTATTTTCTGGATTTTGGAAACCCCATTGGTTTTCACTGTTGCTGCCGGAAACCTCTTTTAAGTGTCTGCCTAAGCATCATCCCAGAGCTACTGTCAGCTTGACCAGGGCAGCCTGAACCCCTCACCCTCCTCTCAGCAGCCCTGTGCCTTCCCTCTGCACAGAGCCTGCTAAAGCCAACAGGGGCCTCAGCGGGAATCTAAGATGCCACAGAGCAGCACAGAAAGAGAACTCTGGGGTCCCAAAGGCCAATGATTTGGAGCCCGTCACTCGTGCTCTCTGAAACATTCATAGAAATACTCACCTGAGTGGTCACCACGGAGAAGGGGCTAAGGTCCCACACACAGAGCACAAGGCCTGGCACAGAGTAGATGCCCCACAGGTAGTGGCTGTCACCACCCAGGCCTGCACCTAAGTTTATTGATAGACAGAAGCCGGGGAAGTGCGACTGGACAAGGTCATGCTCTCAGCCTTTTGATCAGCGCTTTACACACATTTCCTTACTCATGCCGTGAAACAAGACACAGAGTTACCCGAGACTCAGAGAGGTTAGGGGAGTTCACAAGGTCACCCAGGCTAGCAAATGGCCAAGCTCGTACTCATACACCCGGAGAAGACTGGAGGAGGGGTCCAAAGACCATCTCTGCCTGTTTGGTCCCCGCAGACCGAAAAATGAGAGGAAGCAATGCAAGAAGGAATAGATGAAAGGGCTTGAAAGTCTGAGTTCAGGAACATCCCCGAAATCCTGTTGAAACGGTATCATTGCCGAATTCCCCCAGCCTTGCCACCGCCGAGGAGACCTGGGCTGTATTTCCTGGGACTAATATGGGTCAGAGGAGCTTTGCAGGCAGGAGTCTGCTGTGGGGAGGAACAAGGATGTTGGTAGAGCAGAGATAAATCCAGAAGGCAATACCCCAACCTGATATTTTGTAGTCAGACACAAAGCACCCTCCGGCATCCTGGCCACTTGGGGGACACACGAAAAGAGCACCCGACCCTGTTTCTTATCCAGTGGAGAGGTGAGAAAGTTAGATGTGAAAAGAGGCAGAAGACTGAGCCCAGATGTGAGGGAGGAGAAGCGATGCCTGGCAGAGGCCTGGTCGTGTCTACATGGTGAATGGGTGAATGCGTGAGCGAGAGTTAGTAGGCAGAGACAGGAGCAAGGAGGGCAGCAGACTCGGGGTGGCACTGCCCCCTCTGTGCCCCTCTGTGTCTTCCCAGGAACACTGCTCAGGGGATCCTGCAGCCCAAGTGCCCCTCTCTGCTCGTCTGAACCCCGGGCCCCCACGTAGAAGCGTCTCAGGCTCTGAGTCGGGGAGCATCCCGATGCCTGAGCCTCGGGCTGGACATGACGGCGCCCGCACAGGCCCCGGTGGGCTGTCAGAGGGAACGCAGGCGGTCAGCCAGTGAGGACAAAGCAACAGTGTCTGCCTCATAACAGACAAGACGCAGGCGTGTCGAAAGAGCAGGACAGCCGCCATCCTGGATCAGGCCCTAGACGAGAGAAAAGACACTAAAGACCATTTTGAGGACAGAGATAACTTTGGGAAATTAGAATATGGCC
This sequence comes from Canis lupus familiaris, assembly GCF_011100685.1. Taxonomy (NCBI): domain Eukaryota; kingdom Metazoa; phylum Chordata; class Mammalia; order Carnivora; family Canidae; genus Canis; species Canis lupus. The sequence continues at coordinate 80,220,816 of NC_049228.1, read as the reverse complement.
TAGGTATTACCCGATGATGTTGCCCCAAAGTAAAATTTCCCGAATATGAGGACCGATTGTGGGTGTGTTGGAGAACATCCTTGTTCTTAGGACATACCTCGTGCTGAAGTAGCAAGGATGAAGTGTCCTGGTGTCTGCCACTAAGAGCCGCAAGTAGTTCAGCAGGAGACTAGAAACAAAATCAATAAATGTGTGTCGACAGAGAGACAGAGATAAAGAGACACAGACAGAGGCAGAGAGAGAGCAGGGCTCCCTGCTAATCAGTGAATAATCCAGGGGAAGGGCTCACTAAATACTCACTTTATATTTCTTGCATCTTCTCCGTAAGGTTGTGTTTTTCAAGATAAAACTTTGGGGGGAATTATTTTGAAATAGATTTTTTTCGAAGAAAAGCTGAGCCTTCCGAAGTCAGCCTGTGCTGAGCAGGAGCACAGAGTGAACATGTGGTCTTGCAAAGGAGGAGATGGGTGGATCCGAAATGAGGGAGGCCCCATCTGGATCCGTTGCACCTTTAGGGTGTTAGGGTAATGCAACTGCTGTTTCCTCTTAGTTTTGAGTTTTAAATGAGATAATATACATAAATATATATACAATTGTGTTTTGTAGATGATCCGATGGGATGCATGGATGGTAGTGATGTACATGCTACACCACTGGGGAGAAGAGATGGTCAGAGGGGCTTTGGGAGGCAAATCTTAAATATTTTTTTATATATTTATTTATTTATTTATTTATTTATTTATTTATTTATGATAGTCACAGAGAGAGAGAGAGAGAGGCAGAGGGAGAAGCAGGCTCCATGCACCGGGAGCCCGATGTGGGATTCGATCCCGGGTCTCCAGGATCGCGCCCTGGGCCAAAGGCAGGCGCCAAACCACTGCGCCACCCAGGGATCCCTTGGGAGGCAAATCTTAACGAAAGAAGGTTCTTCACACCCATGGCTGGTGCTGTGGCAGAGGTAATCTGATTTAGTTTTTCCTTCCTTCCTTCCTTCTTTCCTTCCTCCCTCCCTCGCTCCCTCCCTCCCCCCCTTTCTTTATCCTACTATGTGTGTTAAGTTCAGTAAGTGACGGGCAGTAAGAGAGGACAGAGAATGAGAGAACCTTTATACTTTGATCCCTCAGGGCCAGAACTTTCAGAGAACTTCCCTGGAGGCAACCTGCGACAAGGACTTCAAATGTTCTACAAATCAATGCAATAAAATGACAACTACCATATAATTAAGGTGCCGCTCAATTGGGGCTCACCAAGACCTGGCAGTGAGAGGACCAAGCATGAAGCATGAGGTTTTTTGGTTGTTTTTTTTTTTTTTTTAATTTTTTTTACATTTGCTGAGGATAATTGATGATGTGAAAATCCCAGATTATTTCTTTTCTTTTCAAAATGCTTTCTTTTTTTTTTTTTTAGAGCAATTTAAGTTCACAGCAAAAGCAAGCAGAAAGTAGAGAGTTCCATAGACCTGCTGTTCCCACTCTGCACAGCCTCCCCCGGTATCAACAACCCCTCGCCACAGGGGAGCATCCGTCACAGCTAATGAACCTGCAATGACGTGTCACTATCACCCAAAGTCCATAGTTCACATTAGGGTTCACTCTTGGTGCTGCACATCCTATGGGTTTGAACAAATGTATGATAGTATGTGGAGACTACCATTTAGTACCATACACAATAGTTTTACTGCCCTAAAACTCCCCCGTGTTTCACCTCTTCATTCCTCTCTCCCCCACCCCCCCAACCCTTGGCAACCGATCTTTCTAACTATTTCCATAGTTTTGGATTTTCCAAAATGTCCTACAATTAGAATCATACAGTATGTAGCCATATGCATTTCCGGTTCCTTCATGTCTTTTCATGACTTGATGAGCTCATTTATTTTTAGGGCTGAATAATATTCCATCGTCTGTGGGCCACAGTTTGTCCATCCACCGACTAAAGAACCTTGTGGTCACTTCTAAGTTTCAGCAGTTATGAATTAAATTGCCATAAACATCTGTGTGCAAGTGTTTGTGTGAACACAGTCATCAACTCTTTTGGGTAAATACCAAGGAATGCTGTTGCTGGATCATATGGTAAGAGTATGTTTAGTTTTGTGAGAAACCTACCAAATGGTCTTCCTCAGTGGCCATACCATCTACATCCCACAAGCAATGAATGAGAGTTCCTGTTGCTCTGCATCTTGAGCAATGGTCTCTGGAAAGTTTAAGTAATTTTTATGTTCACTCCTCTATAGGTAGGGTGTTCCCCTCTACCCAGCTTCTTTCTTTCAAGATTCTTTTTTTTTTTTCTTTCTCTTTGATTTTCAATAGTCTGAATATTATATGCCTAGGTTTAGGTGTAGTTTGTTTTGTTTTGTTTCATTTTTGGCATTTATATGGATGGTGTTTTCTAAGATTCCTGGATATGTGATTTGGTGTCCAAAAATGATTTGGGGAAATTCTTGGTCATTATTGCTTCAAATATTGCTCCTGTCTCTTTCTTTCATTCTTATCTTTCTGGTAATCCTATTATACGTATATTATAACTTTTAAAGTTGTCTCACAGTTCTGGGATATTATTTTTTTTAAGATTTATTTTTATTTATTTTAGAGAGGGGGGAAGGGGCAGAGGCAGAAGGAAAGAATCTGAAGCAGATGCCAGGCTGAGCGTGAAGCATGACATGGGACTCGATCTCACAACCCTGAGACCATAACCTGAGCCAAAACCAAGAGTCAGATGCTTAATCGACTGTGCCACCTAGGTGCCCCCCTTTTTTTCAGTCTTTTTTTCTATTTGCTCTTCTGTTTTGGAAGTTGCTATTGACAAGCAACTCAAGCTCATAGATTCTTTCCTTGGCCATGTGCAGTCTACTATTGAGACGATTAAAGGCATCATTCATTTATGTCACAGTGTTTTTTATCTCTAGCATTTATTTTTTATTCTTTCTTAGAATTTCCATCTTTCTGCTTACATTTACCAGACTCAGATATGGCAGGGATATTGGAATTATGAGACTAGTACATTTAAAACAACTGTGATTAATATGCTAAGGGCTCTAACAGATGAAGTACACAGATGTAGAGCATCTTGCATTTCTGTAGGGCCCTCTCCCGCACCCTCCAAATCAGACCGCACCCTGTCCTCTGCCCTCCATCCTCAATCAGAAAGCCAGATCACGCTCATGCAGCATAGCAGGGCTGTTCAGGCTTTCATCATTCCAAAATTCTGCAGCATTAAGGCAGAGCATAACTGCTATAAAAGAGGAAAGGCTGTCCTTCTAAGATAAAATATATCCCAGTCTACCTCAATTAAGGTTTCCACTCCCAATGATTCCTCCTGTTAACATCTACCATTACAGTGTCTCCCAAGAATCCATTGTGACCTACCCTGACTTTCAGATGTCACATTAACAGATTAAAGCTTACTGAATGCTCATGCCTATAAGCAATGGGTCTTTGGAAGATGTCCAGTACTTCTGTGTTGTTTGTATGCTGGAACAGATAGTGAACATGAGTTTGTAACTCTATTTTCATTCCATTTCAATAATAAAAAATTTCAAGCACTTTCCACAATTCTGACACTAAGTAGTTAGTTGAGATACAACCATGTGGAGAGATGTGGTCTCCACCTCCAAGGAAATCACAGACTTACAGAGACTCAGTAACTGATAGAGTCCCACCAGTGGAAGGCTCAAGGAACTATCTGGGTTACAATCATCCCCCTTCAAAAATAAATAAACATTATTTCGGTAGATGGAAGGATGGATAGATACATAAATACATACATACACACATACATACATACATAGCCGAATGGGTGGATAAATGCTCCTTTCTCTATTAAACCCATGAGTATCCCACATTCACCAAGGAGGGATCCAGGAGTGGCCTCAAAAATCAAATCCAGAAAGTACCTGCAAAGGATCAGCCCAGGTAAAAAAAGGCCATTCCTAACTATAGCCTAATAAACATCCTGCAGCATTAGAATTACATAAGGAGTTCTCAAAAGTACAGACGACGTACAAGCTCCCTCCCTAGAGATTCTGATCCAGTGAGGATATAATCCTAGGTATCTGTATATATTTTTTTATGCTCCTGAGATTGTTTTGATTCAGAGTGGAGTTTGAGAGCCACTAGGACGGATTCCCAGATCTAGCAGGTGAGAGTCAGGAAGCCATAGATCTAGGCAGAGTAAACACAAGGAAGATAGAAAACTCCTTGATAAGGCACAGCCAGGGCAGAAAATTGGGCTCCTTGCATGCCTTCAATTGTAGGTAGAATTGGGCCTCAACTCTGAAATGGACCTTAGTGTGCTAGCAGGTGCTCAGAGCTCTATGTGACTCTATTAAAGCACCATGGCTCTGAGAGGATTTAAGGTTGACCTCATACTGTTCACCCATGATTGTCAATCAGATCTCATGGTATAACTTCCTCTGTGAAGAAATGAACCTATGGAAGAGGGAGAAATCAGCTCAATATTTGCACAGGGAAAAGTATTAGTTTTCTACTGTGGAAATGTGAACCTGTCACTACAATGATTATCTTCCCTATATAAACCCTAAAAGGTTGGTACTATTGAGCAACATCTGCATAATTGATCATTATCTTGTCATTGGCATGTCCTAAGGTCATCAAAAACTGGTGACAGCTTCACTCTGGTTTTCCTTCACTGGCATCTGTCACTGTCCTGGCTCCAGAAAGCCCAGTCCACAGCTAGAGCCAAGTGCCATCTCATGAGAAAAATTCAAGCCTTTCAACTTCACTTAAGAACATACAATATGTGGAGGCCACAGGCTTTATCTTTAGTGAATAAAAATTCAGTCCCGCCTGGGTAAACAATAAACTAGGTTTTTGAGTTTAAGATACAACATTGGACAACGTGAACTGTTAAGAAAATCTATTTTGCTGAAACTGAACTCTTCCCACCGTTAATTAGAACATGATTGTTCTCATTAACAAAGGAATTCATGCCTCACAGAAGAGTCATCCACCAGACTCCCCGAAACATGGAGTTCTTCCTTCCTTTCTCTCAGGGGCAGAGCTATTGCATGAAACCAGGCACACCTGGGTGCTTTCATGGACAACGTTCACACACTTACGCTTTAATTTATAATGTGTAGAGCCCTTGAAAGTAACAAAATTATATCTGACTAAATTGTCCCCAAGGTAAGAATGATGGAGTACCATGTACCTGGTTTGTCCCTGTTTTCCTGAAGCACAGTGTATCTGACATAGACCCTGTGCCTCTCTGGATTATTTTCCTGACTTCCTTCCCAAGGTTCTGCTTATCTCCTGAACCATGTTACTGCCACTGCTTTTAACAATTTCTCCAAGGGGATAGGAACCCAGGCGAGGCCCCAGACTGCATGGCCAAATGGTACCACGTACCACACTGAGGTGGCCTCCATTTCTAGGCTTGGATAAAATGCCACAGTCAGAGCATGGGGTGTGGCCCTCTAAGCAGCTGCCATGGAGGCAGATAATGTAACAGGGGGTTAGCATCCGCTAGGAAATGGAAGGGGGATAGGATGATAAATTTCTCCTCATTTCCCCCTTCTGCGAGCTACTCTGAGGACTAGTCTCTCCTTAAAATCCTTTTGGGGAAAATCTGAGGTGCAGTGTGAATGTGCATATGCCAATTGAGTTGCGTGTCTTTTTGTGGCTAGTTGCCAAGCAATGGCCAGCGTGGTAACGTATGGCATCGCTTCCCATGTTCCTTTGACTCACTTTCCCTTCTTCTTCACTCTCATCTCAAAGGTCTTGCACTTTGCAAATATAACATCAGCACTTTAATTCTTGGCTAAAGTCCTGCTTTCTAGAAGACAAGCTAAAACAATTGTCCAAGAATGGTTCTAAAACAGTCTTCAAGATGGAATTAGGGATAAGAACAGGCCACCTGTCTGAGAGGAATAGGTACTCCACTGTTAGGGGCACATGGAAGGCTAATAATCCCTTGGCATGTGGTAGACTCATGATTTCTCCAACTTTCATTGTCGTTAATGGAGATTGAATATAGACAGAGGGAGGTCAACGCCCTGGGAGCCCAAGGGGTCATGACATTCAATCAACATAGAAACATATGTTATGATGAGGATTGTGGGTTAGGGGAGATACTTACTACAACATTAAAGATATTTAAGTAAATAACAGCTCAGGGAAGCCAATTTAAGGCATGATCTAACATCCAGATGCCTCCTAAAGCAGTATGAAAGGAAATCTTTATTTCCTGCAGCCTTGGGAAAGATTGTGCTGAAAGTTTGGGCAAGGATCCGATTCTAGGCTGTGCAGAGCTGCCATGGAGATGAAACGCAGAACCTCAGCAAATACTCTATGTCAAGTCAGGGCCCTAGTAGGGAAAGTGGAGGACTCTGAGTCCTGGGATGGAGTCATTTGAGTGAAGGAACTCGAACATCTCAAAACTCCAAATTCCCTTCTGCCATCCTTCCCCAAGAGGCAGCACCTTCACCTTCACTTTCACCTTCACCAGAGAAGCTAGCCTCCACTTGCCTGGAGAATACGCAGTGCTTTCACCTGAAGCAGTTTCTTCACAAGATGATGCTTGTCCTCCTGAATACAAGCTAACGTCCACCAACCTTCATTGTCTTCAGACTGACAGCCAAAGTCAGGTCTCAGCAAGAGTAGATGGAGGAGCAAAATCCCTGTTTCGGGGAGGGATAGTCCAGATAGATAAGAAATTACAAAGCTAGTGAGAACTAGGGAAGATAATGGAAGTGAATATTAAGGATGCTAAGGAGTGGCAGTGAGAGTTTCCTGATCCATAAGGATCTATGGCAGTAATTCATAGATTATGGTGTCCTGGGGTGAGGTCAATGGACGGTCATCAGAATGTTGTTGTATTTACACACTCAGAAAAACACTTAGATTTGCCAAATAGAAGGATGTTAACCATGGAAAGAAAAATGGTGGCCCACACCTCTTGGCCAATTCACAGGCACAGACCCCATTGGGGAGGGAATTCCAGGACACAGGCATGAACCCCATTGGGGAGGGAATTCCAGGACCCCAAGTCCTGGCCAATGACCAAAGTCAGCCTCATGGAAGACCCAGTGCAGCTGCAAATCCACCCTGTGGTTATTCGTCCAGTTCCCAAGTACATAGTTAAGACAGGTAGGCTTAGCATATGGTTACCACCGGCAGACCCCTCACAGCTTGGCCTGATTCGTGGAGTAGGGGTCGTTATGGTAGGAAGGACCAAGGGGACACCCTGAAATTTCCCCACAGCAGCCTCCAAGATGAATCAGAGGCAGTATGACATTTCTGGAAGAATTGTAGAGATTAGCGTCACCACCAAAGATTTGAAAGATGAGAAAGGTGTATTGTAGTCTCATCCAATTCACCCACAACAGTGGACTACGTAAGATTAACTCCATTTTCAGCTGCTGGTCTGAATACGGATCTTTACTGGGGCAGATCAACACAGTGCCTGACAATCTATCAGCAGCGAGAGTCAAACAGAGTTTATCTTTCATTAGCAGGAACAACAGCACACACTCACTGTCATGCCTCGGGGCTGTGTCAACCCTCTTGCTCTCTGTCATGACACAGCAGAACATCATGCTGATCCACTGTGCTGGTGACATCGTGCCATTTGGAACTGGCAAATAGGAACTGGACAGCATCCCAAGCGCACTGAGACACGTGCATCGGGAAGAAAGCGAGAGACCAACTCCATAAAGATGCAGGAACATGCCACACTGGCGAGTTCTATAGTGTTCCACTTATCTGGGATATGTGGGGACATCCCCCTGAAGGTAGAGAACAAGTATCTTTGCCCCTTGCACCTTATGGCACTAGGATAGAGACATAATGCCTGGGAGTTTCTTTGGATTTTGAAGGCAACGCAGTCTAAACGTCTGTTCCATTTCTCTGATAGCTCAGAAAACCACCAGTTTTGACCATTCAAAACAAGTTCAAGTTGTGGTTCCAAGTAGTCTGTTCCTTGGGCCATGTGACCAACAGATCAAAAGGTGCTTTAGGTATATCTCTGCTGGATAAGAATGTATAGTCCTCAAGAGAAAGATCACAGCACAGAGCCCACAGATTCTAGAACAAGGCCATGCACTATGCTGGAGAGGTGTACTGTTTGAAAGGCAGCTCCTGGCATAATACTGGACCCTGAGTGGGTCCAGTCAACCACCAGACACCCCATTCTTATGCGATCTGATTTCCCGGTGGGGCTGGGTTGTTATCTAACCTACAAAGATGTAAGTTTGGACATAGACACCAGCAATCCATCATGCGATGGGAGTGGTATATTGGGATGTAGCCTTTGACAGAGCCAGAAAGATTAAGTAAACCATATAAACAGCTACCTGGACTCTCATTTTCCTTATTTCTGCTGCACCACTGACTCTCCCTCAATCCATGCCTAAAGCCTCCTCTGAGGTGCCCTCTGCCTCACTGGACTCAGTCTTGGATCACAGAACAGGATTGCTGCTGCATCATTCCCGAATCAAGAGGGGTCCTTAAAGGTGATGGTCAAAGGTGATTCTTCCAGTGAACCAAGCTGGACCCAGCACACTTGGTCCTCCACTTGAGTGGAGGGAGTGGTGGCCTGAGTCATAGATGTGCACTGCCTTCTTTGCAGTATTTGGATGATTTGGCCAGCTATCAAGGGCCTAGAGGAAACAGAGTAGAGGGTCAGAGACAAGGAAATCTGGGGAAGAGACATGTGGATGGACCAGTGGACATGGGTACCTGAGCACATGAATTCATCTTTGGGTCTCATATTGGTGCTGAAGAACATCTGCTCACCTGGGGCAGTCAGCCAGCAGCTGGACAAGATGGCCTATCCTCAGCCTGTCACTCAACCTCTGTCCTCAGCTACCTCAATATTTGTTCAATGCATCTGTGAACAGAGGGGTCAAAGTGACAAGGATGTAGGTCATCACAAAAGTCCAAAAACAGGGGCTTCCTTTTCCCAAGGCTGACTTATTTGTGATTGCTGACTGTCCAACCTGCCAGCAGAAAGACCCATGCTGAGTCCTTGAAGTGAGGTCATTCACCATAGAGACCAGGAAGCTGCATGGGGCAGGTCACTTACATTAGACTGCTTCCACTTTGGAGCTGGTGGCAACTTGTCCTTCCTCACATTGACACCGGTTCCAAAAGAGGATTTTTTCCAGGGTAAAACATTACACACACACACACACACACACACACATACCAGCATGTGGCACAGTACTAAAGGCATTGAACAATTTGTTGGAGAATGAATGAATGAATGCTGGAAATGTGTGAGTCAGAGAGTGAGGGTCATGTGACTTCAGGAAGACCAGTGAAGCCTCTCCCCCCCAGTCTCCTTCCCCCTGTTCCTCAGTCCAGGCCACAGGGCAGGCTTTTCAATGGACCATCACGTTCCTTATTCAGCTACAGCCCCCAAATGAAATCTCTCGCTTCCAGCCTCTTCCTTCCAGGTGGAAGGCACCTGTGTCGGTCGCCGTCATCTTTCATCTGGGTAAAGACCTCTGACAGACTTGGACACGAGCAGTGCAGCTTTCTATCTTGTTGAGCCACTGAGAGTTTGGGATTATTTGTTACAACAGGTAGCCTTACCTGAATGCAACAGGAAGATGGGTGTGAATGCTATTATGAAAAATGGACAGAGACCGAAACATCAAATGATAAGAAAAACACACGTAACAGAAAAGCCTGTAGTTCAGCACACCTAGAGACTGATTTGTGGTTCAACCTCTCACAGGCTGTGTAGCTCTGGGCACATCATTTAACATCACTGTGCATCAATGTTTGTATCTGTTAAATGAAAACGCCTGTGAGTTTATCACAAGGATAAGAGATAACATTCATCACGCGCCAGGCATGTTTGCTGGCACAGTAGGTGCTCCGTGAACCCTCACTCTCGTTATTACTAAGCCATGGAGTTGCACGGTAAGTAACATCGGAGCCAGGGCAGAGCCCCATCTTCAGGAGCCTCGTCTAGAACAGTCCTCATGCACATCCTGTTTTCCCTAGCTCTGCTTTGTGCTGTGGGCAGATGGCCATCCTATCACTATAAGGAAACCCCCATTAGAATGTACATTTCTGAAAACCTTTCCTGAACACTCTTTGCCTGAACACATTTGAAGAGATGGCATGAGGCAGGCATGACCGAAATCGTGCGACCCTGAGTCTCGTTATAACAAAATTTGACTATATTTTGAACAAAGGTGATGAAGAGGTCACCCACGATGACCAAAGCTATCATATTCCACTCTGCACTTCTTAGATTTAAATGTTGTCAATAAATAAATAAATAAATAAATAAATAAATAAATAAATAAATAAATATTGCCTGTTTCCACGGCTATGTGAGCCAGCCACAAACTCTAGTAAATTCTTGTATTCTTTCAACTTCCGTAATTGCTGCACCCTCTGGTGGATGTGAGTGTAATCAGGTCTGCGGATTCCTAGATTTGGAGTGGGGGGGGGGGGGGGAGATGAAGGAAAGATGGGGGAAGGATGGAGGAAAGATGCAGGAAGATGATGGGGAAAGATGAGGGGGAAAGATGATGAGGGAAAGATGATGAGGGAAGGTGATGGAGAAAAGATGGGGGAAAGATGGGGAAAGATGAAGTGGATGGAATGTGGGAACCCTCTCCTGTGAAAGATCTGGGTAGTCACACTCACACTCACACATACACTTAAGGAAGACCAGGTTGGTGTGTGTGCAGCCCAGGGCAGAGTATGAGTCAGGGGGACTCTGCCCAGAGGTAGATGAGGGAGGTGAGGAGAGGGGTTGGCAGGCATGGGGAGGAGCAAACATACCAACCAGGAAAACCAGAGGATTCAGAAGTGGACTCAGATAAGAGGAAGGAGGCAAAACGATGAAAGAATAAGTCAGGAAGTCCCTCCTGGTTCCAGATGACAGGCCACATCCAGGCTGCTGCGGGCTTCTCGGCCCCCTGACGTCTGCACCATCCGCCATGGGCCACGCGGTTTTCTCCTCTACTGTGCCCGTCCTGTCTCACCCCTGCACTGACCAGAGAGGTTGGCTCACTACCTCCTTGGCGAAGGAACCAGTGCAGGTGAGGACATCTGAAATCTTGCACCTGCTGAGATAATGCCTACGTCCTCTCCACCCCACTCCACTCCCCTCCATAGAGATTCATTCCTTGAGAGAAACCTTTCCTGATTTTCAAAGCAGAATATAAGTAGACCTAGAAAAAGTAGATTTTAAAGCGTAGGAAGATCTGGATTAAGCAAAGATAAGCAGTTTTCTACACTGCAGGCCTTCTCCAAGCCTTAAGCACACTGACTTGCTCTGAGAGTCAGCCGTAGGGAGGTAGAGGCTGGGTTTCCAACGTGACTTGAGCACTGTAACCTACTTTTTAAAGAGCATCTTGAAAGCCCTTGAGAAGCACTTCCTTAAACAACGGGCAAGGACCTTCCTGGTAAGGTCCAGGGGGCAGGGCCCTGTGAGAGAAAGGGTAGTAGTGTTCTAGGTGCCAAGGGACCAGAACTCCCCCTCAGGCCTTCCGCTCTGGGTGCGCCTTGGGGTGCATTCCTCTCACTTCCTCGGATTCCATTTCCTCATCTGCAAAGTGAGGAGTTTAGAGAGATCCGTGGTTTCCAGACTGTTCCAGGGAACTTGGGGCTTCAGTGAGGCATTTTGTTGATTCCACAACAGTCACGAAAATTTCCCCTCAATTAAGAGAATGGGAGCTCCCGAGGGAATCCACTATTCTCCTTTTCCCTATTTCACATGGAAGACTTCCCAGAGATTTCTTTCAAACAAAATAGTTTATTTGTTAAGCCTGGTTGACAACCTCTAGGATATTTGATCTCCAGGACAGTTCCCGGCATCTCTAGCTGTGCCAGCCTGTCAACTAGAATCCAGGTAGAACAGTCTGGAATTATAAGGTTTACTAGCATGGATGGTGGCTAGCTGTGCTGCGGGCCAAGCCACACGATGGCACCCAGGTCATTCAGGTGTTGGGAATCGAGGAAGAATGGCTGGGGCCGCAGTGGGACTCTGAATGGGACACACGGTGGGGGAGACAGGGGTGGCCCTGGGAGGGCAATGGGAGCTGAATCCAGCACACAGGGTCCCGCAGCTGGAGTCACCCTTCCCTGGGTCACTGCATCCGAGTCTTCCTTTCCTGTCTCCCAGTCACCTCTCCTGCTCAGCCCCCCACCCCCGTGTTATTAAATAATCTTCCCCAAGTATCCCCTTCCTTGCTCCTCAGTCGCCCACAAACCCGCGAGGACGCACAGCAGCCCTTCCAAGTGTTCCACGGTGAGCTCCCAGCCACATCCCAGGCACCTGCTGTGTCCACTAGCTGGCAGACAAAATTGTGGGTTCAAGAAAAAAAGAAACCCACACTAAAACGACCCAATCCTTAAAAACAAATGACACGAGAGCCTTACATATCATATCTGTGGGCTTCAATGAAAATGGAACTTAGCGGACAATGCATAACTTTAAATATATTAGAAAACTAGAAAGAAGGTCAAGTAACTAAAAACACAACTCAAGGGTCACATGTTTCATATTTTAATGTCCCTGTGATGCCTCCTGACAGCCAGGCGGGCCAGAGAGGATGCCCCCCACCAAAACCAGAACAAAACAAAAAGCCCACACATAACCTCTTGGACCAAACTTGGATCAAAGCAGCCATCACGGGTCATGGCCACGAACATGAAAATCCGCTCCCCGGGGATCCCTGGGTGGCTCAGCGGTTGAGTGCCTGCCTTCAACCCAGGGCGTAATCCTGGAGTCCTGGAATTGAGTCTCATGTCGGGCTCCCTGCATGGAGCCTGCTCCTCCTTCTGCCTGTGCCTCTGCCTCTCTCTCTCTCTCTCTCATGAATAAATAGATAAAATCTTTTTAAAAAATCCGCTCCCCACTCCCCCAAAAGACTCACCCCCGTGAGAGGAAGACAGACGCCCTTCGGAGCAGATGCCAGGGTGGCAGGTGGGAGAGTGTCCCTCCTGGGGAAGAGACGTCCCCGAGCTGGCACCTGTAGGGCGCTGCAAAGTGGGTAAGGACGGAGCAAGGGGGCGGGTGGGCATCTCAGAAAGGCGGCAAACACTTCATTTCAGCAGGAAGGAGCGTGGCTTTGAAGAGAATTACTGGAAACAGAAGGCAAACCCAGCAGGGCAGGTGGCAGGCGCGCTGGGAGCAAGTGAAAGAGAAAGCTCGGGTGGAGGGAGGGGCCCTGGGGAAGCCAGTCTCAGAAATCGCTGCGGACAGGCAGCAGGTGGAGGAGAGAGCATGCTGGGAAGCGTGGCCTGCAGATCCTGGCCTGGAAGGCAGGGGGAGGTGGGCTGGGACAGGAAACCTCCTGGCACCAGCTTGGTGGCTCTGGGACGAAGAAGTGGCTGCAGAGACAGAGCTGAGCCACTGAGCCTTGAGCTGGGAAGAAGGCTCAGCCCTTCTCCTCCCCAAGCCCCTACTCGCTCCCAACAGAACCTCCTGAACCTCCTGCCGCCTGGAAAAGCCACAGCTGCTGCCAACAGGAGGGACAGGGCACGCCCAGCCCAGTCGCCCAAGAAGTTACCTTCAGGGAGATTTTTTTTTTTAAGATTTTATTTATTCATGAGAGATGCACAGAGAGAAGCAGAGACACAGGCAGAGGGAGAAGCAGGCTCCCTGCGGGGAGCCCGATGTGGGACTCGATCCCGGGACTCCAGGATCACGCCCTGGGCCAAAGGCAGGCGCTCAACCGCTGAGCCCCCTGGATGTCCCCACCTTGAGGAAGAGTAACAGGAAACCAGCAGCCCCGGAGCCAGAGCGCCTTCGTGCTTGCTTCCTGGGCCCTGGGTCACCTCCAGTTTCAATCTGACGACAAAGGGCGGATCCCTGGCAGCCCACAGCCAGCCCACCCGCAGGGCCTCCTCTAGAGGGCACCTGGCCTCTTCCCCCTGCCCCAGGCTCTTTCCAGAACCTCTCCGCTCACCGTGAGAGCGGCCGACAGAGAGCGGGGAAGCTGAGGCTCCCAGGCCAGGCCTCAAGCAAAGGAAGACGGCTTTGTCCTTCAGCCCTCTGTCCGCTGCAGAGGTGCAGACCTGCCCAGTGCAAGTCTGTTTCATGAAGTTCTACTGGATGCGGCCCTGGGAGAGAGAACCTAACACATTTCCAGGAAAACGCATTAGAGCTGGTGAAACTGTTGTTTTTAGAGTCCAAGGACAAGTCATTGCAAGAGTTGACAGAGTAATCAAAGTTCACCGGGTGGATTATGGAGACAGCAAAGGTCTGACTCAAGGGGACACTAATGAAGCTGCCGAGAGAAGCTTGTGCAAACAGGACCAGGCCGGGCTCGGACAGGGGGACACGACCGGAGGAGCCACAGGGTTTTGTCGCGTGTTGCTGCGTCCCAGTGAAAACGAGTGACTGTCTGGAGCTCCAGCGCTTGGTTTTGGCTGTCACAGGTGCACGTGTACTGCTAAAAACATGAATCTGAAAATAAGGAAGAGTTCCTGGGACCCGACTGAAATGAGTTCTGTTGAAAAAGAGAAAAACTGGTATAGTTGAAATGTTCTCCTTTCTGTATAAAATGAAACCAGGTGGGGATAAATGACTCGGCGGTTAAAGAGTGAGAGAGAGAGAGAGGGATTGGATGGTAGAGCTGAGCCCTTAAGGGGACAGAGCGCTGCTGGTGGACGCAATGGCCCTGACCCCGGCCTGCTGTTACCTCAGCGCTGCGGCTGAACCGAGCAGCAAGCTGTGTGGCAGCTGTAGTGCTTGACTGGTGTGGGGCATTGGTGACCACAAGTGCATTAGGGACAAACAGGGCTGGGAAGGGCTAGGTTGGGGGCAGGCTCACAAAAATCCCAAAATGCTGAGGTGTCAGGAAACCAGAGGTAAAAGAACAAGCCAGCCCACCCAGCCCTAAGGTGTGGGTGGGGAGGGTGTCTTGTTATAATGACTACGTGTGACCAACAAAGAATAACCAGACCCCAAAAAGAAGTGAGCCATTAGAGATGTTACCACCAGTCCTTACTCAATGGTGGTGTCAATAGATAGAGTTATAAGGATTTAGGTTCCCTGATTAGGCTTCCAATAAACCACC
Organism: Canis lupus familiaris; assembly: GCF_011100685.1. Classification (NCBI taxonomy): domain Eukaryota; kingdom Metazoa; phylum Chordata; class Mammalia; order Carnivora; family Canidae; genus Canis; species Canis lupus. The sequence continues at coordinate 80,205,809 of NC_049228.1, read as the reverse complement.
AACCCTGCAAGCCCTCAGTGGCCACCCTGTCAGGACCCCTCTCACTCCTGAGAGCTTTCTGTGTATCTTTACTTCTTAAACTTCTATCCATTTACTCACGCTCCTGTGTCGGCGAGATTCATTCTTCGACTCAGTGACACGAGAACCAAGCTCTCCTGTGTCACAAGGATCGTGGAGGCAACTGGCTTCTGTGACGGCCTTGTAAGCCTTGAATTAACACTGTGAATAGCAGGTTCCATTAGGCCTACTTTCAACTCGGGGCACACTGTGAAAGCAAGAGGCCTCCACGGCACCGTTTACAGAGACCCACATACCCTGCAGCCAGATGGTGGACCCCTCAGAGGCCCACAGGTTGGTGATAATGGTGACCGAGCAGCAAAGGAGCCGCAGAAATGTCCCATTTGCTAAAATGATGACCTTTCCTGATAGGCAAGGAGTCAAACGCCCATCCCAGAATGGTGATGTTTGGGCAAGTGCCCCTGACGGCTCTGAGACTCTCGATTCCCCTGTACCTTCTGCGTTGGCATAAGGGGCCCTCTCCTCTGACCAGAAGACAGCAGCCCTCCCTTGTCCGGACTCTACGAGGAACTATAACCCGAACCAGGCGCTTCACAAGATGAAGTGCAGCCTGCCCAAGGCCTGCCCCTTGCCCCGCATTGCCCACCCCCCAAACAATCGTGATTCCGATTGCATTACAGCCTGGCTAGGGAAATGCAGTCTCCTCTACCCCAGAGCTAAGCAAACACACACACCTAAAACCTTACAAAAGCTGGGTAATATGTACCAGCAGACCTGAGGGGCCCTGCGTGAGAGCAGGCCTTGAAGATCTCGGGCTGAGGGAGCATCTGGATGGGAGAACATAAGGAACACGACGGTTAATGTTCTGGGTAGCCTTGACCATGCCACCAAGTGTCCAGACATCTGGTCAAACACAGGAGTATCTGTGAGGGTGTTTCTAGATGAGACTAGCGTGTGAATCGGTAGATTGAGTAAGCAAATTGCCCTTCCCAGTGTAGGTGGGCCTCGTTCCATCAACTGAAGACAAAGAACTAAAAGCCTGAGTAAGAGGGATCTCTGCCTGCCTCTGGAGTTGGCTTGGGGCAGAATTCAGTTTCTGCCTTCAGATTTAAACTGCAGCATTGGCCCTTCTTGGGTCGTGAGCTGCTTTTGGCCTACGGCTCACACCTTCGACGATCCCGGTTCTCAGTTCTTTGGACATGGCCTCAACTATGCCATTTGCTGTCCTGGGTCTGCAGTTTGCTGATAGCAGATCTTGGGACTTCTCAGCCTCCACAATCTCATGAGCCAATTTTTTTTATTTAAAAATAAAAGTGTGTGTGTGTGTGCGTGTGTGTATACACACACATATATATATATATTGCTGTACTTTCTTTTCTGAAAATACATTACTGGATCAAAATGCCTTGACAACAGATAAGGCATTCTGTGAGCCCACAGAGAGTGAGGCAGGCGGACACACATAAGCAGGGAAGGCAAATACGCTTCCAGAATATGTATCTTTTCCAATGAGGACAAATCCCTGCCCCATTCCATGATAAATGAGGTCCAATGTAATTTGCCATTGGGCGGCTGTCTGGTCTCCTGGGGGAATATGGTATCGTATTGGGGGTTGGTGTCGGTTTTGGCTGCTGGCAAAGCATTCGGTAGCAACCATAACTAGGTCAGCTTTGGTAAGGAGAAATCCATACTGTTGGGTCCATGTTAAGTTTCCATCCCTGTCACCTTGACCACTTTCTCCACAAGCCCAATGTGCACCTGAGGAGAGAGGTTGTTGACTGATTTTTATAGAACATTCCATTTGGTCTACCTGATTATTGAAAGCCACCTCTGCAAAGGATGTTTTTAGGTGAGCAATCACCTGGGAGACAAACATGTTCACAATCTATGCCCATTCTGAGAGGCCTCTCCAAATAACCTTCTCAGATTTTCTTTCCAATCCTGTTCTTTCGAAGTCCCTGACCATCTGACCAAATCATTTGCCACAGGGCCATATCTCACGCCAAAGTGTATAATCAAATGTCCTGCTCAAAATCCTGTCCACTGGGAGGATTTTCCTTCGCTGCTGATGTTCAGGATCATCCAGGAGCAGAGCTATAATGTTTGTAGACCTATTAGTGAGCTGGGTTCAGTTTTTTCCTTCCTCTTCCATGGACTATAAGGAGCTCCCCATGAGGCCTTAGTCGTATCCTGAGGGAGAGCAAACAATGCAACATAACCGAAGATGGCTGAGCTCTTCTTCAGTTGCTCATGCAACTGCTCCTATCTTCTAGACTTGTGTAAGCCTGAGATCTTACATACCATTTCCGTATCATAATAGGTTGTTGCCAGGCAGCCCGGGTGGCTCAGCGGTTTAGCACCAACTTCAGCCCATGGCATGATCCTGGAGACCCGGGATCGAGTCCCACGTTGGGCTCCCTGCATGGAGCCTGCTTCTCCCTCTCCCTCTGCCTGTGTCTCTGCCTCTCTCTCTCTCTCTCTCTCATTAATAAACAAATTTTTTTAAAAAAGGAATACAATATATAGATATGTCAGTTCTATAAATTCAATGTAATTCCCTTCAAATTTCAGTAGTTTTTCATGGAACTCAACAAACTGAAATTCCTAAGGAATTCATTAAAAAGAGCAAAGAGGCAATAGTAACAAGACAATTTTGAAGATGAATACGGTATGATCTGAAAGCTATTAAAATATAGTATACATTAACTAAGACACTGTGGTATTGAGGCAATAACGGAAAAAAATCATGGGGCACCCGGGTGGTTTCCAGGTTAAGCATCTGCCTCTGGCTCAGGGCGTGATCCTGGGGTCCTTAGATCAAGTCCCGCATCGGACTCCCGCAGGAAGCCTGCTTCTCCCTCTGCCTGTGTCTCTGCCTCTCTCTGTGTGTCGCTCATGAAAAAATAAATAAAATCTTTAAAAAGAAAACAAAACAATGGGGAAGAATAGAAGACCCAGAAAAGGTCCTGACATGCACAACACCTGTTTTTCAACCTAGGTGGCATAGTAAACTAGTAGGGAAAGCTGGCCGAGTCTATATAGGATGTCGGGCTTATTCCTTACTGGTATGGAAAAAATAAAAGTAAATTCCAACCTCACACCATACATGAAATCCAGTTGAGTTAAAGACCCGTATCCTTTCACTTTTAAATGAAATATAAAATACCTTTATGAATTTGGGATAGAGAAGGGCAAAAGTTTGAAAGCATAAATCGTAAACAAAAATATTTGTCCATCCTACCACCTAAAGAAAAAATTTTAAACTACTGTGTGCACAAAGACACCAAATTAAAATAAAAAGACAAATCACACCCTTACGTCTAGATCTCAAATACAATTCCTGCATGTTTTGTTTATTAATAACAAGAAATTCGAAAGAGGAGAATGGACGATTTATTGTGGTACGTGCATAGGATGGAATATTATAAAGCAGTAAAAATAAACTAGTTCTACACATGTCCTCAAGAACATCTCAAAAAATCTACCATTACGTGGGGAAAAAACACAAGTTTCAGAAGGCTACACACTATGATATATTTATATGAAGTTTCAAACTATGCATTTCTACCATATGTTGTTTAGGAATGCGTACGTATATAGTGATCATGTAAATGCATGCATGAGAAGGATAAACACCAAATTTAGGATAGTCTTTCTCTTTGCGGGGTAGAGTGTGAAGGGAAACGCAGTTGGAAGGGGCCAGGAAGCCTCAACTATATTTATTATTTCATTTCCTAAGATGACTGTTGTTTTCTCAATCTTTTAGTATGTTTTATATCACTATGATTTTTTTTTTTTTTTTTTTTTTTACGAAGAGACTGGTCTTTGGTGAAATCATCAAGCTGCTGGATCAAGTCTTTCTGAGTTATCTGAGTCCATCAAGCCTCAGAGCTGCTTCAGCCAGTGGGAGGACAGTCTTGTTAGTGCCACCAAAGGCTCCTGAAGATTCTGTGCCCGCCGTGAAGCATCCCTAAGCACTGCAGCCACTCGGGAAGGGCTCCTCTGGGCTGCTCTAAGCTACGATGGCTTCCACCTGGTCCCGTGCTGGAGACGTGCTCCCGAGTACTCCAGGTACATTCGTCTACCATAGGACGATGGCGGTAACAACACCTAACCATCTCTTGGTGCTCTCTGCATGCAGCATGGTGCTCAACTGGCTACAGTCATGCTTTTTTAAAGATTTTATTTATTTATCCATGAGAGAACCAGAGAGAGAGAGAGAGAGGCAGAGGCACAGGCAGAGGGAGAAGCAGGCTCCATGCAGGGAGTCCAGTGCAGGACTCGATCCCAGGCCATGCCCTGGGCCAACTGGGAGCCCCCACAGACATCGTTTTAAACCACCCTTCCGGAGACCCCGGGAGCATTACTAACTCCATTTTCGCAAACCAGGAAGCTAAAGCTCGGAGATGCTCCATGACTCGTTCAAGGGGGCGCCCAGGGGGGTCAGTTGGTGAGGCGTCTGCCTTGGGCTCAGGTCATGGCCCCGGGGTCCAGGGGTCAAGCCCTGCATCAGGCTCCCTGCTCGGTGGGGGGGTCTGCTCATCCCTCTTGTCCCCCCTCTACTCATTCTCTCTCTCTCTCTCTTTCTAGTAAATAGATAAAATCTTTTTGGAAATTTGACTTGTTTAAAATGACAGTGAAAGAGGTGCAGCATCCAACTGTTTCTGCCAGCTCCGCAGAGGTCTCTTCTCCGGGGGCCCCTCACCGCCCGACCCTGGGGCCGCTGTGGGGCAGGTGGGGTGGCAGGCTGCGGCCCTGGTGTTCCGGGGGAGCAGGGCCTCTGACGGTGAAGGCCGCCCTGGCCTGGCCCGGGGCACAGAGGCCGCAGCTGCATCACTGCCCCCACATCCGGCCGTGGGTCGCCAGCCCCAGGCTCCGACATGCTCACGCACTTGCCGCCAGGCCCCACTAGGTGTCTCTGTCACTTTAGTTTTCCGGTGCCTGAAGGTGACGCAAGGCCACTTGCAACTATTCAAAGTAGATAAGCGGGCTGCCCGGAATTCTGCGGTTTTGAGAGAAAACAGACTCCTTGAGTGGAAGCTGCGGGCACAGTGGAGGCGAGGAGAGGACTCACACGGACGGGAGGCCTTCGGGGTGTCAGCCTGGTCACCCACCTCGGGGCGAACAGCCAGCATGTGGGTGGTACTTGCTATGTCCACGGCTCTTCATGTTCACTCCCAGCAGCCACGGGACAACCCAGGACAGGAGCACAGAAGCACGGAGAGGTTGCGTAACTTGCCCAAGGTCACACAGCTGGTAAGCGGTGTGGTCCTTCGGACCATTTCATCCCCGCAGCAGCGCTGTCAGGTGGGTGTTGCCATCCCCATTTTACAGGTGAGGACACCAGGCCTGGAAAAATCTGGAAGTCAGAGTCACCCAGCCAAACAGTGGCAGAAGCTGATTGCGGCTCTAGCTCTATTGGACTCTGGACAAAACAGGAGACCTGGCATCCTCCCTGAGAGGGAGAGAAGACTACTTCACCGGGAGGGTCCCGTGTCCTCACCCCCACGCAGGTCCCTTGCAGTGGCCCCGGACACCACCAAGGACTGGGCAGCCGCCGCACACTGGGGCAAGGCTCTGAGCTAGGTCAGGACTTGCTTCAAAGGAAGCAGAAGAGTGACAAAGTCCGTGAGTGTGCGAGCAAACCCCCCGTGGGGGTGACAGGGGAGCGCCTGCCCACCGCAAGTCAGGAGGATGGGGGTGCATGGGCTGCGAGGGGCGGTCCTTGGTGTGGCCGCAGAGGTCACTTGCGAGACAGGACTGAGGGCATCAGCAGGGCCTCAGGGTTGCTCCTCTTATCCTTCTCGGAACTGCTGCCTGAACTGTCCCCTTGAGAGAAGGTTCACTGGGTGGAAGGCTCTGGGCTCTGTTGAAATACTGCCCACGAGGCTGCTCAGTGCCATCCTCCATCTATTCCCACCCAGGCCTGTGGTAGGATGGTGCAGCCTGTCCCCATGGTGTGTGACTCCGCGCGACACACCGCGCACGATGATGTATGAGTGGACCTGGTGTGCGCCCATTCCAGTGGGAAGCCTGACCAGCTGGCACACAGTCCCAGATGCTCCCACCACCCACCCCCTGGGCCATGGTGACCAGCAATGCTCCAGAGGGGGTCAAGTCTAGCTGCCTGGGTCCCCAGGGGAAAGATCTCAACATCATGGACACCTGAATGAGCGAGAAATACCTCTGTGGGGGGGTGCCTGGGTGGCCCGGTGGTCAAGTGTCCAACTCTTGGTTTCAGCTCAGGTCATGATTTGCAGGGTTGTGAGATGGAGCGCTACATTGGGCTGCAGGCTGGGCGTGGAGCCTGCTTAAATTCTCTCCCTCCCACTCCCTCTGCCCCTCCCTCTCTACAAAAGAAAGGAAGAAAGAAAGAAAGAAAGAAAGAAAGAAAGAAAGAAAGAAAGAAAGAAAAAAAAAGAATTCAAGACAAGAGAGACCTCTGTGGTATTAGCCCCCAGGATTACGTTGTGGTTTGTAAAGATGGTATAAACCAGTCCATCCCGACGGATACAGCAGCAGGCCACATGAATCTAGCAGCCAGCCATGAACACCCCAGTGTGAATTTGCACACAGCCAGGACTTGGGGGAAAATGGAACTTCATGGGGAGAGAAAAAGGAAGAAAAATAAATCTGTTAGGTAATTTCTAAAAATGGTCCCAGATAATTCCAGCCCTCTGACACATGCACTCCATAGCTCAGATGGGGAGGTGGGGTCTAATTTTCCTGATCTTGAATCTCAGCAACTTCAGCCACCCTGCTCAGCCAACAGAGTGAGGTGGGAATGATACTCTGGGATCGCCACAGCCACGCTGAGGTTCCAACAAGCCTCAGCCTCCTGGGACGTCTCTGTTGGAACCCTCCCTCTCCCGAAAGCAGCTGTCATGCCTGAGAGACCCCAGCCGGGAGACACCAGGTGGGGACTCTGCTCTCGGCCCCCCCCGCCCCCAGGTTGCCGCCACCTGGCAGCCACGGGAGTCCTGAGTGTCCAGCCCCACACCCTGCACCCCAGCCTGTCAGAGTGCACCCCAGGGAGCAATCCAGAGGGATGTGCACCCAGCTGAGCCAGTGGCCGGGGAAGCAGCTTGAGCGACCGTGTTTGGGGGAGTGGTCCCCTCGGCTGCTGGGGTGAGGGAAGGGGACACCGGCACCGGGATGGGTGCTGCTGTGTTCTTGTCCTCATCTAACATTTTAATCTCAAATAGGCATTGGCTTTGGGATAAGGGAAGGGGCAGAAGCCAGAAGGGCTCAGAGGACTGTGCTGGTGAAAGCCTGACAACTGGGGATGGGGACCATAGAGATGGGCAGGGGGCGCTCCCCTGCAGTGCTGGGAAGTTAGCCACACGGGGAGCTTCCACGACACTGCAAGGAGAACTACGTAGGTCCACCAAGGAGATTTCCTGGCTGCGGGTTGCAAGTGCCAGCGTTGGACAAGGTATCACAGACAGGCAAAAGAGGAAAATGAACTAAAAAGAGACTTAAATTCTTTATTCTCTCTCTCTCTCTCTCTTTTGAAAGACTATTTTTTTAGAGCAGTTCACAACCAAACGGAGTGGAGGTACAGAGTTCCCATGTCTCCCCCGCGCCCCCCCAGCCTCTCCCACCAGCAGCAGCCCCATGAAGTGGGACACGTATCCTAACACCGAACACACATCGCCACGTCACTCTCACCCAAGTCTGCAGTTTACACAAGGACTCACTCTAGGTATGTTCTATGGCTCTTAACAAACGTACGGTGTGACCAGTATTCGCAATTATAGGATCATACAGAAGAGCTTCCCTGCCTTAAAATCCCTCGTGCCCCATGGGTTTGGCCTTTGCCCGCAACTCCGGGCAACCAAGGAACTGTTTACTGTTTTAATGTCTACAATCTTGCCTTCCCAGACGTCCTATGTTGGCATCATGTAGCCTGTAACCTTTCCGATTGGCTTCTTTTACTCAGGAATGTGCGTTTAAGGTCTCCCCGTGGCCTTCTGTGGCTTGCCAGCCCGCTTCTCAGCACTGCATAATGTCCCATCGGTGGATGGACCCACTGTTTACCATCCAGTCACCTTCTGAAGTATGTCCTGGCTGCTTCCAAGTTGTGGCCATTATGTGCGATAAACACCATGGTATAGGTTTTGTGTAGACACAGGTTTTCAACCCCTTTGGGTAAGCACCAAGAAGCAAGATGGCTGGGTCATACGGTAAGAGCGTGTTTAGTTTTGCAGGAAAGTGCCAGACTGACTTCCGAAGTGACTGTACCATGTTTCATCCTCATCAGCAAGGAAGGAGCGGTCCCCTTTGCTGCACATCCTCGCCAGCACTCGGCGTTCTCAGCGTTCCGGATTTTGGCCGCCCTAATATATTAGGTGTGTAGCGATATCTCATTGTTTTCATTTTGCGTTTCCCCGATGACACATGATGTGGAGCATCTTCCCGTGTGCTTACTTGCCATCTGTGTATCTTCTTTGGGGAGGTGTCCGTTAAGATTTTTTGCCCATTTTCAAATCAGTTTGTTGTGTTTATTGCAGTTTTAAGAGTTCTTTGAATGTTTTGGATCAGAGTCATTGATCAGACACAGCTTTTGCAGATATCTTCTCCCAGTCTGTGGCATGTATGTCATTCTCTCAACATTGCCTTTTTAGAGAAGAAGTTTTCAATATTAATGAAGTCCAGTTATCAAATCTTTTTTGTAATGGGCTGTGTTTCGGTGTTGTACCTAAAAAAAAATCGTTGCCAAACCCAAGGCCATCTAGGTTTTCTCCTGTGTTCTCTTCAGGAGATTGGATGGTTTTGCATTTTACATTCCGGTCTATGAATCGTTGTGACAGGTATAAGGTGTGTATCTAAACTCACTTTCTTCACACGTGAATTGAGCCTTTGTGCGATTCCATTTTCTTTCATTTCTTAGCATATCTGTTATGCTTTTGTGTTTACTTTTTTTGTAGTTGCCCTAAAGTTTGCAATAGGCATTAACTACTAATCAAATCTACTTTCAAAGTGTGACTGACAACTAATTCAAATATACCTTATAATAACAAAATAATCCTAATTCCTCCCTCTCGTCCTTTGTATCATTGCTGTCATTGATTTCACCTACAAATAAGTGTACAAAAGTGTATGTATGTGTATATATATACACATAAAGCATAGATAATCACATACATTACTGCTGTTATTATTTTGAGGAAACCACTATGCACTAGATCAAATAAGAATAAGAGAAATTAAAGTTTTTATTTTACCTTAGTACTCCTTTGCTCTTCCTTTCTTTGGCAGATCCAAGTTTCTAAACTATATCATTTCCTTCTCTCTAAAGAACTTTTTTTAACATTTCTTTTCTTGCAAGGAAGGTCTACTGGCAACAAATCCCCTCAACTTTTGTTTGTATAAGAAAGTCTATTTCTCCTTCACTTTTAAGGAATAATTTTGCAGGGTACAGGATTCTCAATCAATGGTGTTTTTTTCTCTCACCACTTTAAATATTTCACTCCTTTCTCTTCTTGTTTGTGTTGTTTCTGAGAAGTCAGATGTAACCACCTTGTCATTAAGGTGGTTTTTTTCCTTCGACCCCTTTCAAAGTTTTTTCTTTATCCTTGACCTTCTGTAGTTTGACAATGATACATCTGGATGTTGAGTTTCATAGCATTTACTCTGCTTGGTATTCCCTGAGTTTCCTGGATCTGTGGTTTGGTGTCTGGCATTAACTTGGGAAAATTCCCAATCATTATTGTTTCAAATATTTCTTCTCTTCCTTTCTCTCTTTCTTCTCCTTGTGTTATTCCCATGATGCTTATGTTTTTGCAGTTGTCCCACAATCTTTGGATATTCTCCTCATTCTCTTCTTTTGTCTTTTTTCAGTCATGTCCAGTCTACTTTTTTTTTTTTAAGATTTATTCATGAAAGACAGGGAGAGAGGCAGAGACACAGACAGAGGGAGAAGCAGGCTCCTTGAAGGAAGCCTGATGTGGGACTCAGACCCTAAACCAGGATCAAGCCAAAGGCAGATGCTCAACTACTGAGCCACCAGGGATCCCAGTCCAGTCTATTAATAAACTCATCAATTATTCTTCATTTCAATTACAGTGGGTTTTTTTAAGTTTATTTATTTATTTAAGTAATCTCTATTCCCAACGTGGGGCTTGAACTCATAACCCTGAGATTGAACCAGCTGCCCCATGTATTATAGTGTTTCCTTGGGTTCTTTCTCAAGATCTCCATCTCTCTGCTTGCATTGCCCGTCTGTTCTTGCATGCTGTCTACCATCTATTAGAGACCTTAGCATATTCGACATAGCTGTTTTGCGTTCCTGGTCTGATAATTCCAACATCCCTGTCATGTGTTGTTCTGATACTTGCTCTGTCTCTTCAAATTGCATTTTTTTTTTTGCCTTTTAGTATGCCTTGCAATTTTTTCTTAATAGCAAGATGTGAAATACTGGGTAAAAGGAACTGCTATAAATAGGTCGTTAGTAACATTGTGGTGAGGTGTGGGGGGAGGGAAAGTGTCCTCTAGTCCTATAATTAGGTTTCAGTCTTTTAGTGAGTCTGTGCCTCTGGACTATGAGTTTCACAAGCATCTCTCAGGGGTTTTTTTCTTCCCTGTTTAGGTGAGATGGGATGGCCAGAATAGGCTGGAGTTGGGTATCTCCCTTCCTCCAGATCGGTTAGGCTCGGGTAACAGTTGAGAAGCTTCATTTACACTGGGATCTGATTTAGATAAGAAATGGAGCTCATGGGACACCTGGGTGGCTCAGGAACACCTGAGTGGCTCAGCAGTTGAGCTTCTGCCTCTGGCCCAGGGCATGATCCCGGGGTCCTGGGATCGAGTCCCACATCGGGCTCCCTGAGTGGAGCCTGCTTCTCCCTCTGCCTGTGTCTCTGCCTCTCTCTCTCTCTCTCTCTCTCATGAATGAATAAATAAATCTTTAAAGAAAAAAAAAAGAAATTGAGCTCATGCTGAAATGGGATAAATTTTGGAGAGTCACTAGAGAGAAAGAGTGTTCTCTAGATACGGCAAGGACGTGAGTTGTTAGAACCTGAAGGCAAATTGTGGTAGTTAGTCTTCCATGATGTGGCCCCAAACAATTCTGTCCTCCCTTTACTATCATACTGGGCCTCACAGGAAGAGGCAGAGTCTAGTCCCCTCTCCTAGAAAAGAGGCTATCTTTAGTAATCCTTGACAACATAACACAGCAGGACTGATATTCCAGGACTTCTGAGCTAAGTCCTAAGAAGACTTGCAGCTTCTGCTTAGGAGTCTTTTAACTCTTGCTCTCCGGATGCTTCCCCAGGAATCCTGCCTCCACTGTATTGTGAGATGTCTGCGACAAAGGGCACATGTAGATTCTACTGTCAACAGCCTCATGTGCACTCCCAGGCCACGGCATGTACTGCCAGCCCTGGAAGTGAGCCCTCGTGGATGTAGCTCATTCAAGCCTTCAGGTGACTCCAGGCCCAGCTGCCACTTGACTGCAAATTCCTAAGGGACTCTAAATGAGAACGGCCTGGCTGAGCACAATAAACTCACAAAATTATGAGTGATAACAATAAACGTTTGCTCTAAGTCATTACATTTTAGGATAGCTTGTTACATCAAGAAATAATCAGACAACTTCTAATGTATGAGTCCGGAGACCCAGAAAAGAATGGGTGCTACCAGCTTTGGGATGATAAAGGAAAACATTAAGGTACCATAAACCAAAGAAGATAGACAAGTACCTGTCACATAGTAGACATGCAGTAAACAGGTGCAGAATGAACAAGCAAGTGAATAAATGAAAGTAACCATGGCAAGAACAGATTGCTCCTCTTTCCTGGGTTAACAAAGGTCTGGCTCTCTCAGCTACCAGGAAACAAGGCTGTGTCCCCAACCAGCCATGATGGAGGGGTGTGCTTGGGGACCCGTCCTATCTTCCCACTCTAAAAAATGAAAGAAGCTTCCTCCTCAGGGTTGTGACAGCCTCCCTCCTCCCTCTCCTCCTCCTCTCCATAGCTCTCCAGTACTTCTCAGTTCACAAGCATTTTCCCTTCAGCCTATCACATGTTTCTACATCACTATAATGACCACCTCTGAAAGCCAGCCCCTTCCTAAGAAGTTGACTCTCCAGTTACTCTCCAGAGTTCTCCAGACCATCACGTTGACTCCAAGAATGCCCTAGCAAAGGTCATGGGAGCCCAAGTCTGTGTTTTCTGCAGGCATCCATACAAAGGAGGCTCTGAATAGGAAAAGCTCTTTAACTTTCATCGACTCTTGGGGTCTGGCTTATTTCTTCCCCAATCACTTACTGTGAAAGCTTAAGCAAAGAAAGTACTCAGATTCAGAGTCTCCGTCACCACATTGCACAGTTATTGTGAAAAGTAAGGCTTTAAGAGAATTTAAATCAGCACTGAGTCTGGGCCCATTGGACACCCAATGAATCTCCATTTGATGATTTTTCTCCCATAACCATCAGAGAAAAAGTTGGGATATTCTCTCCTGAGAACCTCAGACTTTGAGATTTCTCCTCAGCCTCATTCAGAAGTATCACCCAAAGGAGTTTCCTGAGAGAGTCCTTCCTTACCTGCTAAGGCACCGTTAATAAAGGAATTATTTACACAGGATTTCCACTCTAATTTCTTTTTCCTCCCTCCTCTTGTACCTGTCCTCCTTTAGGAGGACCATGACCCAGCTGAATCAGAGATTACAAGGGGCTCCCATTCCAAGCCTGAAGATCTTCTCTCTGCTCCTCCTGAGTTTTCCCAACTACTTTCCCCAGGGAAGTTGCCAGATTCTTCTCACTCTTCAGCAATTTAGGATTCCTCAAAAGAACTGAGCAGCAGTCTCACAGAATAACACTGGAAAGAGATCCAGGACATTGTAGTTAATTTTGTGTTGACTTGACTGGGCTAAGGGATGCCTGGAGAGCTGGTGAAACATTATTTCTGGGTGTGCCTGTGAGGGAGTTTCTGGAAGAGATTTGAATTTGAGTTGGTGAACTGAGTAAAGCAGATGGCCCTCCTCCATGTGAGTGGGCATTGTCCAATACATTGAGGGCCAGAATAGAACAAAAAGGCAGTGTTTTGTTTTCTCTGCCTGAGCTGAGACATCTATCGCCTTCTGCCCTCAGACTTTGGTGCTTTCAGTTCTTAGCCTTTATACTCAGACTGCTATGTCACAGACTTTCCTGGTTCTCTGCTTACAGGCAGGAGATTAGAGGACTTCTTGGCCTCCGTACTGCATGACCAGTTCCTTTAACAAATCTCTTCATCTATCTATGTACCTACCTACCTACCTATTGATTCTGTTTTTCTGGAGAATCCTGACTAATGCACAAGAGTTCTAGTGTCCAGTCTTGACTCTTTCATCACAGAATAGGCTAAATATGTGATGAATGCATAGTAAGATCCCTGTCACTAGAGACATTCAAGCACAGTTCATAAAACAGCCTTTGGAGGCCTTCAGTTCCCTGAACAAGTGAATGACGTAATACACTTTATCCTGACAGAACTAAAGAGCCATGGAGGTCTGCTAAAGTATTTTACACTTGTTATGAGGCTTGTTTTAGGCTTGGGCATGACACAGGCATACTTTCAATTCATAAAGATTACAGCAGTAAGGTGGAGAATGGATGAGGTTGGGAGATGGTGAGAGTTTGGGACACCTCTGGGATAATATTGTGTTGACCCAGGGACACATTAGGAAGGCCTGAACTGCCCCTTCTGGCATTGAGCACATTCTTTCATCCATTCAACAAAAATTCATCAAGCCCCTAACATAAGCCGGGCAGTACTTTAAGTATGGAGAATTATTACTGAAGACGAGAGGGGTTATAGACCACATTGCTTTGTTATTTAACTGTTCTAATTAACTTGGCCGAATTAGAGGGTTCCTTTACATTTTGCTAAATAAACAGGAAGACGAATGAATTGAAATAATACAAGCATTGTGATAAACCTCACTGTTCTCCAGGTAGACAATTAAGCCTTGGATTGAAAAGATAGATGGCAGATGTCACTAAGGACAACAGTAAAGTTCCCATAGCCTAGTTCGTAAAGTACCCACAAGTGTCAGCACATTGTCAATCAAAGGAAGCACAGGACGTCAGTCTGTATGTTTTCTTTCAAAAGTTCTCAGGCACATAACCAGTTTGCAGAGGCCCAAGTCAGCTGCATGCTCTGGCCCCACGTTGTCAGAACACCATTCCCTGCTCCCTGCTTCTGAGGCTCCTGTCAATACTGAGGTGAAGATTGAAACTAACCCCTAATAAAGAAAGTAGAGGGAGGAGGAAGGTTGGTTTAACAACAAAGGCAGGGATACAGATGCAGTGAAACAGCAGGACACCTGCACCCAATGTTCACAGCAGCAATGCCCACAACAGCCAAACTGTGGAAGGAGCCTCGGTGTCCACCAAAAGATGAGTGGATAAAGAAGCTGTGGTCTATGTATACAATGGAATATTCCTCAGCCATTAGAAACGACAAATACCCACCATTTGCTTCGACGTGGATGGAACTGGACGGTATTATGCTGAGTAAAGTAAGTCAATTGGAGAAGGACAAACTTTATATGATCTCACTCATAGGGGGGATATAAAAAATAGTGAAAGGGATTAAAGGAGAAAGGAAAGAAAATGAGTGGGAAATATCAGAGAGGGTGACAAACCATGAGAGACCCCTAACTCTGGGAAATGAACAAGGGGTGATGGAAGGGGAGGTGGGCGGGGGATTGGGGTGACTGGGTGACGGGCACTGAGGGGGGCACTTGATGAGATGAGCACTGGGTGTTATGCTATATGTTGGCAAATTGAACTCCAATAAAAACATATGCAAAATAGCAAAACAAAAAAAAACAACAACAAAGGCAGGGAAAGGAGGAAAGAACATTCTTCTTAGTGGTTCTAAAAGTAGCTTAAGTCAAGAAACCTCATTTCAAAGTTGTCTGAATGTGAAAAATTAACTAGAAATCTGGTGTTGTAATTATTGCCAGAGTTTATTGGAAGGCAAAACACATCACCTTGATTTGTATGACAGCACAGATAGAAGACAATCTCTTCCTAAGTCTTGTGCAAAAAAACCCATTTAGGACAATAGGTCCACCTTTGGTTTGTGAGCAAGTTCGTTGGGGCCTTGGCATTTGCCTGCAAGAGAGGAATCGGACAGACATTTCTGTCCAGCAAAATCAAAATTCCGGTATGTTTGTCAACTGCTTTTGTCCTCACCTTCACTTTCCATCTGTGTGCTCTGGCTCTTCATCCCCACCTCAGGAGAATATGGAAACTAGGCTGGGTCTTCCACCAAAAGATTCTACAATCTTAGATCCTCGACCTACCTAGGTCTCAACTTCATCTGTCGTGTGGGAACAACATCACAGGCCCGAGTACTTCCCGAGGGGCTGTAAGCATCCCAGAAGATGACCATCCATAGAGTGATTTGAAAAGTTTCACACAAGACGTTTGTCGACTCTCCAGTCACCAACCAGCCACGCCTCCCCAAAACTGTGAATCCCATCCTGACACACACACCTGCTTCATTCATTCACTCGCTCCTACAACAAGGATTTTTTAGCACTCACACTGTTGGGCACTGTTCTAGGCACTGGAGCTACATCAGGAGCAAAACATGGCTCTTAGAGCTTATATAATAGAGCTAGAAAATAGAAAATATGTCAGGCAGTGAGAAATAACATAGAGAAAAATGAAATATACTATGAAAACCCCAAGTCTAAATACTACTCTGATAGAAGACAGTGTCTGTGTGTGTGGTGTGTGTATGTGTGTGTGTGTGTACACGTGTGTTGAGATGGACCGTGTCGAGAAAGAGAAGGAGGAGGGAAGGGCAATCAGGGGATAGGAAGTAGAAGTACCATATAAGTACATGTGTGTAAGTACAGTTTTGGTGGTAAGAATCGGGATGGAATTGTTCTGGCTTTTGGAAGAACATAGAGTCCAAGACCTATTTATTCTATGATTCATTGTTCCGGCTTTGTCTGGACGGAGGCAGAGAGAGAGTCTAGACAAGGTGCCCCGTGGGGCTCAGCAGCAGATGACCCAATTGTGGGAAGCAGAATGCGAAAGCGACTAGGGAATTGCAGAATTCCCTCCCTATCGGCACTCACTAAAAACTGAATGAGGATGAAGTGGCACCTCCCGGAATCTTCTAGACCTTCTCCTGCTCCCCAGTTCTCGTCTATAGCTCCTCACTGAAAGAATACCAGCCTGGAGGTTCTGGAGGCTCTGGGGGCTCTGGAGGCCCAATCATCATGCTCTCCCCAGGAGGTGAGAAGGTGGGCTCTCTTCCCCACCCAGACCCAACCAGACCATCTGTTCACCGGGGCCCACATGGGTGGTGCTGCACCTATGGCTCCTGTGACTCCAAGTCTGGAAGACGCAGCTTATGAACATTTCAGGCCATAGTGGATCCTCCATATTTGATCCCTATTATCGTCATGTTGGCCTTCTGCGATTCTGTCTCCTCATCTGGAGAATGGGCACAACAGCTGCTAGCTCCTAGCATAGATCAGGAGCACGAGGATTTATCATGTGCCACAGGCACTGTGCTGAGCCCATCACAAGCATTGTCATTTACTTCAACAGAGTCCTGTAAGTACTACTGTGCCCATTTTACAGATGAGAAATCTGAACAGAAACAGTTTAAAAAGAAAACCTGGGGCCCCTGGGTGGCTTAGCAGTCGAGCGTCTGCCTTTGGTTCAGGGCATGATCCCTGGGATTGAGTCCCGCATCGGGCCCCCTGCATGGAACCCGCTTCTCCCTCTGCCTGTGTGTGTCTCTCTCTATGTCTCTCATGAATAAATAAATAAAATCTTAAAAAAAAAAAAAAAGAAAAAGAAAAAAGTCACACAGCCGGGAGGCTGTAGAGCCATGACTCAAAATCAGACTTGTCTGTCTCCAAAGCCAGGATGCTTGATTAACGTTTACAGAGTGCCTTGATCAGTAGGAGTATCAGATCACAGCAGAAGTTAGTGGCTGAAGACAACCACTTTCTTAGCCCACAATTCTGCAGGCCAGTAATTTAGGCGAGGCTCCATTGCGTGGTTCTTCGGGCCTTTGTTGGGCTCCCTCACGCGTCTGTGGCCAGTGCCCTGGTGGCTAGGCGGCTCTGCCCACGTGAGTTGCCCGCTGTGGTCAAGGTGGCCGCTGCCCTGTTGCACACAGTCTCTCGTGGTCCAATAGGCCAGCCCGGGCTTTTTCCCATGCAGTGCCCTAGGCCTGATGCTGGCACCCTATCACTCTTGCCACCTACTTCTGTACGACAGGAGTCATAAGCCAGCCCAGATTCAAGAAGTGGGGAAAGATTGCTAGCAGTTGCTGCAAAAGGCATCTTCAGAGGGCAAGACACCAGGAGGTTATGAAGGGAGCAATTAGTCTGTGACAACTGGCGTTTGGTAAACCGCAGGTGGTGTCACTATTCTATATATCCTGACAAGGCCAGGTTCTCACTGTACCGTCACCAAGTTCCCCAGAGAATGCCTTGGAGTAACCTGGACTCTCCCAGCGACAAGGGGCCAGGACCATGCCTCATCAGGAATCTCTCCCACCTCCGGCTCTCATGTCCCCCAGGATGGCATCTGGCTCCCAAATCCCCATGAGGTGACAGGACACCAGAAGAGGACACCAGAAGCTCCGAAGCGTCACTCCCCATACCCACCCACACACTTAACCCCCCTGGCTGGAAGAGAATATCTCTATCCCAGGACCTTAAGAAAAGCCCGGGACTGAATTTCACTAGCTCAGGGGGTGTCCCCAGATCCTCCCATGGGTCCTGGCAGTTGCTGATTCACTAGGTCTGAGTCACAGCTCCATTCCTGACAGAGGAGGGATGTGTTTTCTGACGGTAAGTTCCCCACTCTGTTCCCAAGACAAAGGAGAGAGGACACACCAGGGATGCCCACCACCCACCTTTTGTCACTCCCGCAGAGGGGCCCCTGCCTAGCTTTCTGGAGCCCCCCCGCCCCTACCGCCCAAGACTGATCTGAAGTTTCTAGGTTAAAATGCACTAACCAGATCCTAACTGGTTTGGGGTTTTTTAAATGTTATAAAGTTCAAAGGAGCTTCTCTGAACTGAAGCAAAATTGCCTTTAGATGCCAACTGCGAAATCCTAAATGAGGATTTTGTAAAAGGATTGAAATAAGGGCCATGTAGATTAGGAAGAGCAAGGAACGAAAAACAAAACCAAGCAACCCAGGGTAGGGCAGGAAGTCGATAAGGGGAGAGGGAATCTTTCTGCACGCAGAATATACTGGGAGCTTTATTCCTGGTCTGGGGAACATCCTGGAATGGAGCCTGTGCAGAAGGCTGGAGAAAAGAGAATTCCTGGCTTCTGCCCTGGAGAGTCTTCTTGCTTTTAACCTTGTGGTGCCCACAGTCCTGACTCAGAGGGAACTGTGCTCAAAACCCAACTGCCCCAACTCCATAGCTGTGTGATCTTGGGAGGGTGGAATGCAATTTATTGTCCAAAACAGGATGCTTTGGAAAAAGGGTGTTATTCGTGGTTTCACAAGGGCAATATAGTGTCTGGTCATTCTCTCCTAAGTAAAATGATAAATACTTATTTTTATGTCACATAACAATAAATGTAATATTTGCTCAGCACATCAGTTCTTTATAACTGTGCTATTATCCTGTAATATGGAGACAACTTTACCCTCATTTTTACAAATGAGGAAACTGAGGTTTGGAGAAGTTAATTAAATTTCCTGAGATTGAGAGGACAATATGTTTCAGGTTTTCTGCAACCAGGTAGTTCTGAGGCTGTAAGGAACCATTAGAACTGGAACATTCAGGGTGCCTGGCTGGCTCAGTGGAAGAGCTTGTGACTCTTGACGTCCGGGTAGTGAGTGTGAGCCCCATGTTGGGTGTAGAGACTACTTAAATGATTAAATAAAAACTTAAAAAAAAAAAAAAGAATGAACTGGAATATTCAAATGAGTGTCCTCACTGAGAGTCCTCATCTTGAGAAACTATGCAGTTATTACACGGTGCTCATTTACTGAACATGTGTTTGGAATTGTGCTTTGGGAATGTCCCCCAGATCTTGAGGCACATCTTCTTGAGAATCATTTTGATGGTTCTAATTTTTCATCTGTAGAGGATAAATATGTTTTTTTTTTAAAGAACTCAAAGTGATTCAAGATTTTTATCTAAAAATATATCTTGACTTCTGGCTTCCACCTAGAATGTAGAAAGCTAAAAGAATGTCATTCCTGCCTTAACAACAAGGAAAAAAAAAAAGACAGAAAATCTACAAAATCATGACTTTTCTTGAGCCTGTCAAAAAAAAAAAAAAAAAAAAACCCAATGTCGCAGGACAACATAATTATCTTGAAATCTAGAGAAAGATAGGGACCTCCAAGGTTAGATGGGACATGAGCACTGGCTCACCTGTAACAGCATGAAGAGGGAAGACAAGACCACCATACAGGTCAAGAAGCATCCAGCTAAAATGTTTGAAGAATCACGAAGGCCAAGGCCACGGTTCCCCCAGGAGCTGCAAACAAAAGGGAGCTACGAGCGCTCAGAAGATCTTCTCTATGAACCTTCCACCAGGCACTCATGAAAGAGTTGAGGCAAGGTGGGAGACCAGAGAAAACCTTCCTCCATGGTTCAGGGCTGGAAGAAAGTAGTGGCGATGGCTTTAGGAAAGGCATGACATCACACCCATATCCTTCTCGAAATGAGAGGCATTAAGCCACTGGGGGAAGGGCAGCAGCCCTGTGGCCTCTAGAGCACAAGTGAAGACATATTGCAACTGGAGGGAAAAAAAGACCAAAGTCTCTACTACCGGAGGAGGGACAGGATGCAGTCCCAGGCCTAACCATCAGGTCTCCTGCTACTGAAGTGAGGTCAGGATTACGGGGAGAGCCCCACTTCTAAGAGACCAGTACCTGCCCAAGGCTGTTGGGGCTGAGTCCACACACCAGAGAACTCCATTCTCACCCTTCCATACCCACCACCTGGCTGGCAAGCACCACAGAACAAGCAACAGCAGTCTGCACTGGAGGAGAGGCGAGAGAATGGAAAGGAAGAGGCTCCCTTTGTGGAGGAGGTACATGGGAAAGCCGAAGGTAGAGAAGAGACACAGAAAAATTCTGGCCCTCCATCCCCACCCCTTAGTCCATGGTGTTGCCAATCAATAGAACAAATAACAAGAAAATCAGTAAAGATTCAGCGGACCTGGGTAACAATATCAACCATCTTGACCTCATTGAGTTTCTAGAACATTCCAAACAATGACAGCAAAATGCACATTCTTTACAAGATCTTTACCAATGTCTTCCATAAAACAAACTTCGATTAATTTAAAATAATTGAGATTATAGAAAGTTATGATCTCAGACCATAATGGGATCATACCAGAAACAGAGAACAGAAAGATATCTGGACAGTCCTCAAATATCTGTATGTTGTCTACTCCATGTTCAAGTAACCAAGGAGTCAAAGAACTCAAGTGAGAATTAGGGAAGAATTTGAGTGGAATGAATGGGCACCTGGGTAGCTCAGTCGGTTAACCATCTGAGTCTTTTTTTTTTTTTTTAAGATTTTATTTATTTATTCTTGAGAGACAGAGAGAGGCAGAGACACAGGCAGAAGGAGAAACAGGCTCCCTGCGGGGAACCTGATGTGGGACTCCATCCCAGGACCCCGGGATCACGCCCTGAGCCAAAGGCAGACTCTCAAAGCATCTACTTTTGGTTTCAGCTCAGGTTATAATCTCAAGGTCGTGAGATTGAGCCCTGAATCTGGCTCAATCCTCAGTGCAGAGTCTGCTCAGGACGCTCTCCCTCTCTGTATCCCTCTGTCCTTCCTGCTCATGCTCTCTCTCTCTCAAATAAGTAAATAAATAAATAAATAAATAAATACATGCATACATGCATACATAAATAAATCTTTTTAAAAAAGAATTTAAGTGGAATGAAAATGAAAACAAAACATATTAATTTGTGGAATGTCCCTAAAGTAGCACTTAGAGGAAAATTATAGCATGAGATGCGCACATTAGAAGATGGAAAAAGGTCTCAATTTGAGGGAAATGGATATCTGAACAACAAGGGACAGCTCAATGCATTCATTTAGGTTTTCTTTAATATAGCTCAGCAGTGTTTTAAGATTTCTAGAATAGAGGTCTTGCATGTCATTCACCATAAAGTTTTGAGTTTACAAAAAAAGAAAGAAAGAAGAAAGAAAGAAAGAAAGAAAAATGACCTTTGAGCATAAAATAGAGCTTTCATTGTAACTGGGGAGTATTCCAAATCAAATAAAAAATAAAGGTTCACTTATTCATTGTATCAAAATATATTCAAAGAACCACTAAAAGGGGCAGCCCCAGTGGCGCTGTGGTTTGGCGCCGCCTGCAGCCTGGGGTGTGATCCTGGAGACCCGGGATCAAGTCCCATATCGGGCTCCCTGCATGGAGCCTGCTTTTCCCTCTGTCTGTGTCTCTGCCTCTCTCTCTGTGTGTCTATGAATAAATAAATTTTTAAAAATCTTTTTAAAAAATTAAAAAAAGAACCACTAAAAGTGAGACACTGCTAGTTGCTGCTTATCCAAGAGGCAGAGCAAATTACCAGCTCCCTGAAGGCAGGAGAGTGTCTTTTTGGATTTGAACGACGTAGGTAGACTTCTCTACGTGGATGGGGTCTCATGGAAACATTTTAAAAGGCTGATTATACCTCTTAGCTAAGCTTTCTCATCCTTTAAGACTCTGCTCAAGTGGTACCTTGTCTAAGGTAATGTCTCCAATGACAGCCTGTCCCCCCATGCTTAGCTAGAGACCTTATGTGTCTCCCATGGCACTCTGTGTTTACTTTGATCTTAACTTGTCATTATGTGGGTGGTGAGACACAGTGACTTAAACACACACAAGTTTATTCACTGAAAAAACCATCTGAGGGCAGGCCGTCTGGTGCTGTCATGGTGACTCCACAAAGTCACCCAATTCCTTCTGCTCCAACAAACTCACTTTCACCCTCGAGGTTACCAGCTGTCCAAACTGGCAGCTGGAAATGCAGTCTTCCGGTCCACACTGCAGACACTGGGATGGCAGGACAGGCCAGGGTACCCAAAGGGCCTCCCACCCTTTAAGCAGTCTTCCTGGCTACCACTCGTGGCATTTCCACTCATGTCACATTGGCCAGAATCTAATCCGGGGCCCACACATGGGTAAAGAAGCCCGGGAGGTGTGACATCTATCTGGTGACAGTGTTTCCAGCCGAGCATCAGGATTCTGCCACTCCCGAAGGAAGAAATGGATGTGGGTAGGCAACCGCTCTTAGTGCACCATGTTAGAATTGCCTGGGGCTCTATCTCTGGAACGAGAATGTGTATCCTGAGTGCCTAGACCAGTACCTGGCATACAGTAGGCACTGGGGAAAAGTTTTAATTTTTGTATTGAGGTTTATCACACATGCTTGAGTGCACAACCCTTAAGTGTGTTTATACACTCATATACATATATATACACGTATACATACAAAGGATTTTCACATATGTAACCACCACCCAAGTCAAGATGTCGTCCACTTCGTCCATAACGAAGTGAAGATTCCTTCCTACCCCTCCTGGCCCACTCCTCTCATAGGTAACCATAATCTCTGACTTTTCTCACCTCAATTAGTTTTGCTGTTCTTAAACTCCATGTAAATGAAATCATGTAGCACTCAACGTTTTAACCAACTCGCGATTTCTAGGAGTTCCTAGAGCCCCACACAATCTACATTTCCTGGGTTAGCCTTCGTTGCAAATGGCACACTGTTGAAAAACATTCTTACTTTCTAGAATACTGAGTTCCTGACTGACCTACTCAGATGCTGTGTCAACAGCATTCCGTAGTTTAGTGGCCTGCAACATTTCCCACAAGAAAGTTGTCTCATTTGATCGCCTTTGTATGGGCAATATTTCTTAAAATGCCACCTCCATCCAGAAGCCTTCTGCTTGCATTTCCAGGAGTGCCCGGGCACTGAACATGCGTGTGATGGGGATGGTATCAACTGTGGGACATAAACAAAAGCTGGCAACGGAGACAAACAGGCCCCAGGCTGGCCATCTGGAACACCTGCCGCTGGCCCAGTGTGATGCTCTGTGCCAGCCCAAAATGCCCAGCTGGAGAATTCTCTGCCTCTGTCACTCCCACCATTGACAAGGAGCCATCACCCTTCTTGCTGGCACTCAGCTCACTCTCTATTGGTCAGAAACAGCCAAGTGGGCCCAGATTTGTTCATCAGGCCCAGCGGGACACGGCAAAAGCTTGGCACGAGTGGAAGTGGCAGACAAAAGGCTGTCAGAGCTGATGGGAAGGCAGCGAGTCTCTGTAGCAGGAGCAGAGCATCTCCCTCGCAGATGAAAATGTCCCTGTTCTTCCTGGAAATCACCTCAGAAAGTTTGTCTTGTCATGCATGAGGCTCGGGTTACCGGGAAGTTGACTGGGGTAAGGGGGAGGGGAGAGAGGGGCAGGAGGGCCAGAGGGCAAATGCCCCAGTGGGATGTGATCACTCCTGCTGACGCGGGAGAATGTGGACACCTGGCAGTGCTGCCAGTGTCACCAGGGTGAGGCCCAGGTACACCAGCATGCCCCAACAGGTCCCTGGAGGACAGAGCTCAAGCCCCGCCTCCCGCCCAGGAGCTGCCAGGGGAGTACAGAGAGCAGCTCAGCTCACCCTGGGTGGGGGGGTGAATGTCAGGCTGGATCTTCTATTCCAGATACTTCTGGCCTGGTTCTGAGGCTCTCTCAGCCCTATCATCCCCTCTTCCATCTACATGTTCTAGGAGCTCCGTGCACTTCAACTTTGTAGTCAGGTTGGGATGACTTCTCCTAGTGTCCTGGCCAGACTGTCCTCAGGGGGCCGCGCCAGTCAACCTATAGCTTCTCCCCTGGATCCTTATACATAAAAGTGCAGTGTATCCACACTTGACAAGCAGTGTGTGATACCCCAAAAGGGGTCCAGATGGGTCACCACACAGAGATCTCACTGGGGGCACGGGGCACTTTGCTTGTCTCAGAAGTGATGGATTCTCCTAAGGTCGGTCAGGATGATTGTCTGCACTTTTTTCACCAAAGAAGAAAAAAAAATAAGTTTAATCTCCTGGAGGGCATCTGAAAACACCACAGTGCAGCTCACCTTTCAAGGCCCCTCAAACCCTGTTATGGGCTGCAATGTATCCCCTTCCCCATGGCCCCACCCCTGGCCCCATTCATATGCTGAAGTCCTAACTCCCCAGGACCTCAGAATGTGACTGTGTCTGGAGAAAGGCCTTTAAGGAGGTAATTAAGCTAGAGAGGCCACTAAGGTGGGTCCTGTCCAATCTGACTGCCGTCCTTAGAAGGAGGAGAGGACACAGACACACACAGAGGGGACATGGAGGGAGAAGACGACCACCTATAAGCCAGAGGGTGAGGCCTCAGATGAAACCAACCCTGACCTTGGACACCTTGACCGTGGGACTTCCAGCCTCCAAAACTCAAGGAAATACATTTCTGTTATTTAAGCCACCTGGTCTGTGATACTTTGCTATGGCAGCTCTAGAGAACTGACATAAACCCTGTCTCCTAGATAAAGGCTTTTTTTTTTTTTTTTTTTTCACATCCCAGTGTTTGGTTATTATGACAAATCTCTATGTTTTCTAAAGCTCTGTCTTACATAGCAGCAGTCCCTAATTTTTTTTCCCTGGCACACTTCCACCCAAATGTCTCCTCCACATCAGAAAATGCCCCCACCCTGGGGCACGTGAGTGGCTCAGTGGGTGAAGTGGCTGGCTCTTGATTTCAGCTAGACTCAGGTCGTGATCTCAGGGTCCTGGCTCTGAGTCTGAATCTGCTGGAAGATTGTCTGTCCCATCCCCTCTCCATCTGCCTCTCCCACTGCTTGCATTCTTTCTTTCTCTCTCTTTCTAACATCAGTAAATAATTGAAAAAAAAAAAAGAGAGAGAGAGAAAGAGAGAGAGAGAGAGAGAATGGGAAAAAAAATGTCCCCGTTCTGCTGGAAACCCACCCAGAAAGTTTGGTCTCACACACTTGCAGAGACACAGCAGCTCCCTGTCACAGGGTTCCCAATTTTGCGGCTGGAATCACATGTGGGGGGAAGGCAAGTGTGCTTCACCACAGCACCCTACATGAGTTGAATTTACTGCCTCCAAGTTGGCAATCATTGTTACACAGTTTAAAACAAACAGTTAAGCACTTGTCATGTGCTTCTTTCTCGTCCCTTCTATCTGTTGAGGTGCATACATTTCAACTTCCTGTTTTAGTCTAGATCCTCAGAAAGCAGAGCCTGAGACAAGGGTTTATAATCAAGCATCGTGTTAGACGATGGGGCCCCAGGAAGTAAAACTGAGGGGTCGGGGAGAAAAACAGAACAGAAGCTGTCAAGATGTGTGATTTCAACGAAGACTAGACTGCAGAGTTCAAAGAGGCTTTTCAGCTGTTCGACCAAACGAGGGATGGCAAGATCCTGTACAGCTAGTGTGGGAACGTGATGAGGGCCCTGGGCCAGAACCCCACCAACACTGAGGTGCTCAAGGTCCTGGGAACCCCAAGAGCAATGAGATGAATGTGAAGGTCCTGGACTTTGAATACTTTCTGCCCATGCTGCAGACTGTGGCCAAGAACAAGGACCAGGGCACCTATGAGGACTACGTTGAAGACCTTTGGGTGTTTGACAAGGAAGGGAATGGCACCGTCATGGGTGCTGAAATCTGGCACGTTCTTGTCACACTGGATGAGAAGATGACGGAGGAGGAAGTAGAGATGCTGGTGGCAGGGCACGAGGACAGCAACTGTTGTATCAACTATGAAGAGCTCGTCCGTATGGTGCTGAATGGCTGAGGATGTTCCTGGTGTGCCTGAGCCTCGTGCCTTCCCCTGTGTGAGACTGCATGTAGCCTAGAAGGTGTCCTAGGTCCTCTTGTCACAGCACCTTTGCCAGCTTGTCTCTCTTGGATATTTGCTGTCAGCACTCACCAAATAAACTTACTCCGTGCCCTAAAAAGAAAGAAAGAAGAAAGAAAGAAAGAAAGAAAGAAAGAAAGAAAGAAAGAAAGAAAGAAAGAAAGACAAAACCAGAACAAAGAGAGGGTCAACCTAAAGCTGCATTATGGATTTGCTCACTTTTGTGGATCATTAGTTGCCTGGCCCTATGAGTCCCTTTTCGAGGCCACATGAAACATGTCTGGGCTCATCCCTCTGGGTAAAGAAAGAGAAAAGCATTTACTTACTGGTTCCCGCTACCATTGGTCATTTCTGCTCCATGGGATGGGTGCTAACTTGCCTGCATACACAGGCACTGAGTGGATTCCCATGAGCCCCATGTGGCTGTGTCTGAGCAATCTGAGAACAAGAAGTGAGAGGTATAAGGGCACCTGAGCATCAGTTGATCGAGCATCTGACTCTTGGTTTCGGCTCAGGTCCTGATCTCATGGTCATGGGATTGAGCCTTGTGTCAGGCTCTATGCTTAGCCTGGAGTCTGCTTCAGATCCTCTCTCCCTCTCTCTCCTGCTCATGCTCTCTCTCTCGCTAAGAAATAAATAAAATCCTAAAAAAATAATAGAAAGAAGAAATGAAAGGTATGAACAGGGCTGTCCTAAGGGTCTAGACTGCCTCAGACAGATATTTTTGGTAGGGCTCCAACTGTATAAACAATCTGATTTAAAGATCTATTACATATTTCACAGACTTACAGGAAATACTGATTTGTTGATGAGAATTTAGAATCATGGGCAGAGAATAGGTACTTACATGTTTGTTCATTGTCCTATCAATACATGTGAAGACTTTCTGTAGTGTCCAGGCACCACCCCTTCCTGTTCAGGACCATGAACCGTCTCTTCCTGTTCATTCCGACTAATCATAATTGTAAGAAAAAGGTAGCAACACTGTTATTACTCATAATGTCATGACTCCTTGGAACTTGTTTGCATCGAAGCAGTGTAGATCTTCTTGCCTCTGCAGTTCCCTAACACCATATACTTAAGGTTGGTTCCATCATTATCCATAATGATGCATCACGCATGGAGCCACCTGTGAATACGGCTTACAGGGACTCTCTCGAAGGTTGTTAAAGGGTTTCATTGAGATGACCACAAGTTTACATCTTAGAGTACGTGGGAAAAGGTCAATGTAAATTCATTTCCTGCACTTGCATGTTCAATTTGTCCTTCTAACTTTTATAATGTAAATAGAATAGCACGTCTTCCAACCACATCTTCCCTGAACTCCCAGAACCTAATCTCTGCATCACAGAGCATTATCTTTCTGTCGAGCCCTCTGTTCCCTGCCCTCCACTCCCTGCCATCAAAAGGAGAAAGGTTTGAAGCCTGGGTGGCTCAGCAGTTGAGCATCTGCCTTAGGCTCAGGAAGTGATCCCAGGGTCCCAGGATTGAGTCCCACGTCGGGCTCCCTGCATGGAGCCTGCTTCTCCCTCTGCCTGTGTCTCTGCCTCTCTCTGTGTCTCTCATGAATAAATAAATAAAACCTTATTTTAAAAAAAGGGGGGGTCAGAGCTTCAATATATGAATTTAGGGTGGGTGGGTGGGTGGGATGGGGGACACAGATATTCCATCCATAACAGATGCCCAATACATAATTTTAGGAACTCAATAAATATTTGCAGAATGAATGAATGCTAATATCAGGAGCTTCAGATTATCGTGCCCAGGATATGGATTCCCATCTGGGAGCTATAGGAAAGTCCATAAATAAGCATGTAGCAAACATCACCGTGTGCCCACCCCTGGACTCAGCAGTGATTAGTACCTGCAAAGCAATAGATAAGATTCATGCTCTTACAGAACTGATAATCCCACCAGGGAAGGAGAGAAATCCACAAAAAACAATAAAAGAACTAGCTAAGGGCCTCGGAGGACACATGTATGTGCCCCCACAGCTCACCAGGCAGGCAAGTATACGAGTTCCTTGGATGTCTATTTTTTTTTACATTTTATTTATTTATTTGACAAAGAGAAAGAGAGAGAGAGAGAGAGAGAGAGAGAACTAGCATAAGCAGAGGGAGCTGCAGAGGGAGAGGGAGAAGCAGACACCTCGCTGAGCAGGGAGCCCGATATGGGGCTCAATCCCAGGACCCTGAGATCATGACTGGAGCTGAAGCTGCAGACCCTTCACCGACCGAGCCCCCTGGGGGTATGTATTTAATTAGGAAACAATAAGGAAAAAAGCCAGAGGTAACTTTATAGGAGCCTAGACCCAGAGCCAGACATTACAGACACGAACAGAAGGTCTCTTTGGTGCCATCCTAATACCCCTTCCAGGGCCTTCTAGAGTTCGCAGTTCTGAGGTATAAGGACCTTCCTTCCAGTGCTTAGAGCTGCTGCAGCGGCGCCTCCCGTGGCCAGCACACCCGGGAAAGGAGTCACACCCTGAACCTATGTCCGTCTACCACACATTCACCCTCGAACCCGCCTGCTCTCTTCCTCAGTCAAATGCTAGGAGAGTCGCCTGCTACTTAACATTGAGTGACTGGAGATGTTTGCAGGAGGCCTCCCTCGCCTGGGGTTTGGCCTCATCTTCCTTGCTTGGGGAGCCCCGGCCCTTGCAGAACATGCCTGATGCCTCTCTTGCCCCCTAACTGGGAATTTGAGGCAGATGGTAGTCACAGCCGCTCTGAAAGGGCCACTCTGTGAACACCACACTTCTCGGATGTCTAAAAAGCCCCATCATAAAAATGATACCACCTTTCTCTAGGCATACAAAAGAAATCGGTATTTTAATTCCAACATCAGGAATAAGACACAAAATACCAGTATTACTGATCAGGCTAATCCAGGGATCTGTAAGCATCATTTATAATCACTATCTTAGAAGTCACCAAATCAGAGGTTCCCTAGCCTGGCCTCACTTTAGAGCCCCTCAGGGGCTTTTAAAATACACAGATGCCTTAGCTTGGCCCCCAAATACGTTGATGTGCAGGAGCTCTCAGACGTTGATGTATTTTTTTAAAGATTTTATTTATTTATTCATGAGAAACACAGAGAGAGGCAGAGACACAGGCAGAGGGAAAAGCAGGCTCCATGCAGGGAGCCCGATGCGGGACTCGATACCAGGACCCTAGGAGCACTCCCTGAGCTAAAGGCAGATGTTCAACCGTTAAGCTCCTCAGGCGCACCCCCCCCCCCTTTTTTCTTTTAAAGATTTTATTTGGACATTGATTTTTTTTTTAAGCCACCCTAGACGGCTCCAGTGTATAACCACAGTTGAGGATCCATGGTCCTCAGTGGGCCCCCTGCCCTCCCCCCATGAGGAGGCTCAACCAGAGACGGGGCATGTGACTTGCCCAAGGCTTGCCCAAGGCTTGCCAAAGCCTGATGGCAGCCAAGCCAAACTGAGAACCTCTGCCCCCTGATTCCGTCTCAAAGCTCTTTCTTTGGCTACACACGCGGGTGACCGTGCTCCTCCCCAGCAGAGCTCCTGAGAAAGGAGGGGCGGGCGGAAGACGAGGGAGCTGCATGTCGCAGGGAGGAGGACCGGAGCCAGGTAGCCAGCGGGGAGAAGCCGAGCTCAGGTTCGCTCCACTTCGCAAGAGGAGGTGGTGGCGCCAGCGCCAGCTTGGCTCTGCGCACCGCCTCCAGCAAAGGACCAGGGGAGTCGTGTCCGGCTATGGTTACACTCTGAGGCCGTCATCGCGGCCTCCGTGGTCACCAGCTCTGCATCGCTGTGGATGTTACCACAGTCCCCACACCCAGGCACGATTCCCAGCTCTGCAAAGGCAGCACTGGGCCTGCCCTCCTCCTTCGCCGGGCCAGGGAACACTGCAGCCGGCACAAACACGGCCGCTCCCAGGGGACGAGCGTGCTAAAAGGGCCCTGTGTCTTGGAGGCCGCACATAATACCCAATTATCCCCTGGCTTCCCCAGGGAGAGAATGGAGAGGTGAGGGTTTTCAAAAGCCAGCAGCCCTCAAAGCTCCATTATGGGGACACTCACGTAGCCACCTTTCTCCAAACACCGCAGAAGGTCACGGGGACATGGGCAACAGAGGTGGCTCTTTAGGGCCTGGAGAATAGCTTCTCTTCCTGCCTGGGCCCGGTTGGAGAGCCCCGACTTCCATTCTTAGCTGTAGATATGAAGAGGGAGGGCCCTGATGCAGAAATGCAGGACCCACGGAGGCACCGTCCAGGCCATCTTTGTGGGAGCTTTGGACAAGACCTATAGAAGATCCAGGAAGGGGGCACCCAGGGGGCTCCGAGGTGGAGCGTCTGCCTTCGATTCAGGGTGTGACCTGGGGTCCTGGGATGGAGTCCTGCATTGGGCTCCCTGCATGGAGTCTGCTTCTCCCTCTGCCTGTGTCTCTGCCTCTCTCTCTGTGTCTCTCATGAATGAATAAGTAAAATACTGAAAAAAAAAAAAAAAAGAGAAAGAAAGAAAGAAAGAAAGAGAAAGAAAGAAAGAAAGAAAGAAAGAGAAAGAAAGAAAGAAAGAAAGAAAGAAAGAAAGAAAGAAAGAAAGAAAGAAAGAAAGGGAAAAGAAAAATCCAGAGGGCTGTGCCCTCATCCAAGACCACTATGTGCTCTGTGGTCCCCTTTCCACCCGCCGCCCACCCCGGGCCCCCTGGGTCTTCTCTCAGCATCTTGACTGCCCACCCCGCTCCCCAGGCTCTGCCTGCCTCAGGCTGTGGTCTCTGCTGCGCCGCTGTGTCTCTCCAGCCCACGTGGCAAGGCCCCAGGAGCCAGGAACACACCATCCACAACCCGAGCTGTGCTTCCCCGCAGCTATTAACACATTATTGTGGCGCTCACAGTAAGTCCAGTGCAATGAATCTTTCTGGATTGAAAGAGAAGACATTTCCTTGTTTCCAAGTCTGAACCTCTGGGCCTGATTTCACTCCCTTTTGTTTCACCACTGGAAGATGTTTAATTTTTGAACATGCACATGTAGCTCGTGAACAGCATTTGTTTTGAAATTCCACGAGTATTTGGAGGAAGGAGTATCCTTGTAATGTTTCAGAGGATGGAGTCATAATGCCTGCAGGTTATTGAGTCCTAGTTCTAGAACTTACACTATTCGGGTTACTGTGGGCAAATAATTTAACTTTTTCAAGGCTCGGTTTCCTCATCTGTAAAATGGACCTAATATTAGGGCCTTGGTCCTTGAGTTATTGTGAAAATGGAATGACATTAACGCAGGTAATGCTCTCAGCATGCTGCCTGGTGCCTGGTAAGTGCTAGATAAAAGTGAAGTATCATCATTTATATGGGGCACCTGGGTGGTGCTGTCAGTTAAGCATCCAACTCTTGGTTTTGGCTCAGATCATGATCCTCAGGGTCGTGAGATTGAGCCCCACATTGAGCCCCTCCATGCTCAGCACGGAGTCTGCTTGAGATTCTCTCCTTCTGCCTCTGCCCCTCCCACTCTCTCTCTCTTTCTCTCTCTCAAATAAATACATACATAAATTAAAAAGAAATATCACCATGTGTTGAGCAACTACATACCTTCTGGCAACATGATGCAGGTGCTGAGCCTACAAAGGAGAATAAAGCAAACATGTGGCCTTAAGACTTGTTTAAGTCTTAGGGCTGAGGGGCAGGGGTACCAGGGAAGATCAATGGAAAGCAATGTCACAACCGCAATATAGGGTTCAAATACCTGCTATGAACAGGGTATTTAAGGGAGCCCAGAGCAAGGAACCCACCCAGATGTCCTAGAGGAAGACAACTGGGTGAAAGATGAACAGAGGGCTGGAAGTGGAGTGGGGATGGCATTGTAGGCGGAGGAAACCACGCAAACCAGAGCACAAGAAGCAGGGGCAAGAAACAGCCCACTAGGCTGAAGATGGGAGGGCGCGAGACAGTGAGCGACCAGCTAGCCACTGCGGCCTTTTCCCCACTGCTCGTGTGTCCAACACAGGTGCCTCAGAGCGAGACCTGCATGGGATGCATGCCTCCTTGGTTTGTTGCCTTTCCTTCAAGAAGCAGAGCCCAAGGGAGGAGGAGGAACCAACAGACTAGTTGGCCTCAGGTCTGAGACCCTGCACTTGGCAGTGTCACACCCCGGGGCGGGGGGTGGGGGCTGCACCCACGCGGACCCTGCAGGAGTGAGGGGCAGGGAGCAGCTCAGCAGGGAGGTGTGCTCCCCTCTGGAGGAGACAGTCCTGAGTCCAAACCCAGGCTCCGCCGCATGGATACCTCACAGGCTAACATAACCGCTCCAAGCCTTGCTTGCCTCCTGTATAAAGTGGGATAGCACACTCGCCTCGTGATGAGGACGCTAACGGAAGTCATGTGTGGAGTTGGTGTGTGGTGCATCACATGTCGGGGGAAGGCTAGTTGTGTTATTGGTGCTCCTGCCGCTCCGAGGCTGGGGCCTGCAGTCCCGGGGGCTCCTCTGCCCTGCGCAGCAGATGCCTGCATAGGCACAGGAGGAGCAAAGGAGGCATGCTTCATAGTCTAACGGTGGAAGGAGATGCCTAAGATTTGATATCACAATTCAGGGTATGGGGACGCCCGGGGGACTCAGCGGTTGAGCATCTTCCTTTGGCTCAGGGCGTGACCCTGGGGTCCCGGGATGGAGTCCCACATGGGGCTTCCTGCAGGGAGCCTGCTTCTCCCTCTGCCTGTGTCTCTGCCTCTCTCTGTGTCTCTCAGGAATAAATAAATAAAATCTTAAAAAACAACAACTACAATTCAGGGTCTGGGCACTATAGCGAGGTGAACACAAGAGACGTGGGAACCCAGGAGGGCCTTGAACCCACTCTGGGGCCCAGCAGAGGCAGTCTGGTAATGGCTTCTTCGGAACACAGCTAGTGAGCTGAGTCCTCAAGGATGGGAAGTAGAGACTCCGTGATTGGGGGGATAGAAGGGGAAAAAAATAAGCAATGGCTCAGGAAGGAACATTCCAGGTTAGTAAGGATGAGGATCCGATTAGGAGTCCTGGCGGGTCTAATCCACGGAGTATCCTGACAACAGCAGGAGGGAAGAGCAAGGAACCCACCCAGACGGACTCCGTGGGTGGCTCTGTGACCAGGAAGCCATCTGATTCGAAGGCCCTGTCTTCGAACAACAATAGCAGTTGTTCAATGGGTTTACTGTGAGTGGATGTGGCCGAGAGTGCTGGTGGCCCACAAAGTGTCCACGCTCCCCTTCTTCCTCCCCAGCAGGGCTCTGTATGTTGGCTGCGACAAATGCCCGGGTTAAAATCCATTTCCCAGGCTCTCTTGCAAATCAGGGCAGCCAATGCAATGTAGACAGAAATATATATATACTGTCCTTGCTTTTTATAGTAACAAACACAAACATCCACAAAAGCAGAGAAAAGAGCATGAGAACCGCCACATTCCCTGCACACGGTTCATAGCCATCAACCTTTCACTAGTCCTATTTCATCTATCTTTCCAGCTCTCGTGTCTTCTTTCTCTTCCCAGATTAGTTTTTTTTTCTTAGAGAGAGTGGGAGCAAGTGGAGGGGTGTGCGGGAGGGCAGGGGGAGAGAGAGAGAGAGATAGAGAATCTCAAGCAGGCCCCACACTCAGCATGGAGCCCGAAGAGGGGCTGAACCCCCCAGGTGCTCCTACATTCTTTTAAAGCAAAGCCCAGAGGTTTTATGATTTTCACCCATAGATACCTCAGCATGTCTATCTCTCCAAGAAATACTTCCTTTTCTAACTTAACCACAAGACTGGTACCATACCTAACAAGATCAACCATAATTCCACTGTATTATCTAATATTAAGTCCATTCTTTTCTTCTCTGGGACCTCTTCTTAAGGGGACTGCCTTGGCAGAGAACCGGCGTCCCTGTGCCCTTCCTGCCCTTCCTCCACTGTTAGGTGGTTCTCAGGTGGCTAGAGCTCAAGTCACCATTTTGTGACCGTGACCCAACTTTGGGATGGAAGCCGCGCCCCAGGGAAGGCAGAGGGAAGAGAGGGGCAGAGCGAGGGCTCTGGTAAACACGGAGCCACCGCTCCAGCACGACACTGCCTAGCTCTGGGCAGTTTTGTTTGTTAGTTTCTTAGTCTTGCCTTTTTCTTTTTAAGAATGAATAGACTTTACTTTTTGAGCAGTTTTGGGATTTACAGAAGAATCAAGGAGGAAGTATAGAGTTCCCATATCTGCCTGCCCCCTCCCTCACCGTTACCTTATTATTAACATCTTTCGTTAGGGGGGTACATTTATTAGAGTTGATGAGCGGATACTGACATGGTATTACTAACTAAAACCCACATTAAGTTCACTCTTGATGTTGGACATTCTATAGGTTTCAATAATGACTTGTATCCACCATTACTGCATCATACAGAGTAGTTTCACCACCTAAAAACCCCCTGTGCTACGTTTACTCATCCCTCCTTCTTGCCCCTACACGGCGTTCCAACCATTGATCTTTGTACCGTTTTGCTGTCGTTTTGCCTTTTCCAGAATGTCTTATAGTTGGAATCATCCAGCCTTACCCAGTTTTTTTTTTTTCATATAGCAATATCTAAGGTCTCTCCACATCTTTCTGTGGCCTGATAACTCATTCCACTTTGGCACTTGAATGATAATCCACTGCCTGGATGGACCAGTTTATTTATCCAGTCACCTACTGAAGGACATCTTGGTGGCTTCCAAGTTCTCCCAATTATGAATAAAGCTGCTATAAACATCCATGTGAGGGTTTTTGTGTGGACCTAAGTTTTCAGTTCCTTTGGGTAAATACCAAGGAGCATGATCGCTGGATCACATGGGAAGGTTATGTTTAGTTCTGGAAGAAGCTGTCAAACTGTCTTCCAAAGCGGCTTACCAACTTTTTTTTTTTTTTTTTAATGTGCAAGAAAAACCCCTATCATTTCTGAAGCTACTGTAATTTGGGTCTCTGTCATTCACAGCTGAGTGCAATTCCTCGCTGATAGAGTGGGGAAGTACCTGCTGACTGCTGGTTACCTGGACAGACATCTTCTACCAACACACAATGTGTCATTTCAGCCAAAAAGCCACTAGTAACTGCTCATCTAGCCATGTGTTATTTTCCATTGATATTTCTGCTTCTTTTTTCATGAGAAGGTCAGAAGAGAAACGCCAAATGCAAAGCAAACCCATGGCGCTCTCCTATTCTAGCTCCCTATTAGCTTTAGCAATCCAAGAAAAGATTCCAGTTTGTCTTGCCTTGTTATTCACATCTTGTTAAGGACTCTTCAAGTGATTCCTTCTTGTGGTGGGTGCTTGCAAACCATTTGCTTAATAATCCGCCAAATGTCTTTTGGCATGTCTCTGGTCCTTCATAATTTCACCAAGATTAAAGATAGTGGTTTAATAGTTGAGTCTACAAATCCTTTTGTATTTGGAATCCTCAAATGCTGTAGTGAGCAAATATTCCCCACTATCATTATCCAGTAATCAAAATCATTTTAGCGACTTGATTTGGCTTCATGCTGTGCAATAGTTGTGTTCTGAGGGAGCTATATATACATCACATTGTTATAAATTAATTCCTGTTTTAAGTGAATGGGGGAAGCTCATCACAGAATAGGATAATTCAGTGAATCCTTCTATAAAGCAAATAATTCCATTATATGAATAATCACCCTCTAATTTAGTTCTATGAATATGAACTGTTCAAATATTGAGGATTTTTTTTACATATGGAGACTACAGCTGAACATTTGGTTATATTCAATTCCTTTTTTTCTCTTTCACATTTATTATCATTGTTGTCTTCATTGTTGTTTGTTGTCATCACCAGGAACAGCACCAAATTTTTAGAAACATAAGAAAAGGACTGCAATACTAGGGGTCATCCTGTCCATCCAGAAACAGATCTTGTTCCGTGTTGAGGAATCCTATCGCCTCCTTCAGTGTCCACTGTTAGTGGTCTGTAATAATGACTTGCTTAAATGGCTTTGGGCAAACCACCAGTTACATAAACTCTCCACGTCTCAGTTTCCTCATCTATAAAATGGGAATGATAGAACTAGTGTAAGAATCAAATGAGGTAACTAACCTAGACGGCTGTGATGGTTCATTTTACATGTCAACTCGACTCAGCTAAGGAGTGCCCAGAAAGCCGATAAGACATCGTTTCTGGGAGTGTCTGTGAGGGCGTCTCAGAAGAGAGTAGCATTTAATTCAGTGGACTGAGTAAAAATCATCCTCACCAGTATGGGAGAGTCTCATCCAATCTGCTAAGGGCTCGCATAGAATAAAAAGCAGAGGAGGGGTCAATTCTGTCTCTGCTAGAGCAGGACCATCCATCTTCTCCTGCCCTTGGACATCAGTGCTCCTGCTTCTCAGGCTTTCAGACTTGGAGTGAATTATACCACTGGGTTTCCTGGGTCTCCAGCGTGCAGATGACAGATCCTGGGACTTCTCAGTCTCCATATTGTGTAAGCCAGTTCCTCTCTCTCTCCCTATGTGTGTGTGTGTGTATACACATGTGTGCGCACATATATACACATATATATATATATACATACACATGTATATACGCACACACACACACACACATACATCCTATTGGTTCTGTTTCCCTGGAGAGCCCTAATATAAGATATGAGTGTCAACCACATGCGATGTGCTCAATTAATGTCATCTATTTTCATTGTTATTCATAGAAGTGTTATTAAATGATGGGATTAGCCACCAACTGGGTGGCTCAGTGGTTGGGTGTCTGTCTTCAGCTCAAGGTCATGGTCTCAGGGTCCTGGGATTGAGCCCCACATTGGGCTCCCTGCTCTGTGGGGAGTCTGCTTAAATAAATAAATGATGGGATTAGATAGGCCATTTTCTTCAAATGATAACTATGACCACCTAACATCCATCAGATGTTACCAGAGGCTGGGGGAAGAGGGAATGAGGGGCTCTTATTTAATGGGTACAAAGTTCTGTGGATGGATAGTGGTAACACAACAATGTGAATGTACTTAGTGCCACTGAATTTTAGATATAAAACTAGTTAAGATAGCAAATTTTACCATAGGCATTTTACTACAATTTTTTTAAAATTAAAAAAAAAAAAAAAGGAAAAAAACCGTAATTCCAAACCTGGGAGTTTCTTTCCTTTCTTTCTTTCTTTCTTTCTTTCTTTCTTTCTTTCTTTCTTTCTTTCTTTCTTTCTTTCTTTCTTTCTTTCCTCTTTTTAAAGATTTTATTTATTTATTCACGAGAGACACAGAGAGAGGCAGAGACACAGGCAGAGGGAGAAGCAGGCTTTCTGTGGGTAGCCCAATGTGGGACTTGATCCCAGGACCCCAGGATCACAATCTGAGCCCAAGGCAGATGCTCAACTGCTGAGCCACCAGGTGCCCCACCTTGGGGGTTTCTATACCTAGGAAATGTTAGTATGTCAAGTGGAAGGAGAAAGTAGGGAATGGAGAAACCACGGTGAGGACATGAGGACAACCTGGAATGTCCTCTGCTGGAAATGAATGCCTGCCATAGCTGACAGGTGGACCACTCAGAGCCTGCCTGCATTTCTCAAGGATCCTGGGAGCTAATTCCACGGCCCAATGGCTTCATAAAGCACAGCATAGGTCAAGACCTGCATCTGGATAACTACAGCTTCCAGAGTGAGGCCCTGCCCAGGAAGCTGGGATTTGAAAATTACAACTCAATTGAGAGCCAAAGAAGAGTTCATTGGTGCTGACTTAGTAATTAAATTACAAGGTGATTATTAGTCTGCTCAGGCAAAAAGATTATATTTGAGTCCTGTAAGTAGTCTAAAACTGAAACTCCTCCCAGAAAAAAAAACCCCACTGAATTAATGCCATTTTCTACCAATTACTGATGCCCTCCAGTGAGTATAAGGTTGTCATGGCAACATGCCCACTGAAAGGGTCTGTTTGATAAGGCCTGAAATAAAGTATAGCAGAAAGCGAACATTCCGCATCTTATCTGTATGTCAGATCAAAATTGTTTTTTAGGGTAGGGGACAGGACAACCGTCCCCAGTCTGCTCCTCTCTCTTCTGTGGCCCATCTGAGGTTCCAGACCTGCTGGCCCTGCAGGGAGAAGGGCAGCTCCAACATCTCCCCATATGGCTCCCTTCCCGTGGGATGGTCACCAATTCAGTGTCAAATGGCATCTTGCCTTGTTTTTCTGAAAACCTCCTCCGCCACCTCCTCCAAGCAGCCTTCCCTGATGCACTGGCAGTTCAGTGATCTCTAGACTGGATCCAAGTCCACTGTTGAACTCTGCCCATTTTAGACTGTATAGAAATTCTTTTAAAAATTTAGCAGAACCCCTATTCTGGCTTAAGATGGAACAAAATAAATCAAGGGCTTCTTATACTCAAACTTGATCAACATCAGTCAATTCCTGGGAAGGTGGTCATGGGCAATAATGCTGTGAACCACATTGATTAACTATAAGTGGTGCATTCCAGAAAAGTTTCTGGAAGAGCACAATATGTCAATGAGATCGGATGTGGAATGTACCTGATGAGCTGCTATTTAAAGACACTGTGGTTACTCTTTTTGTAAAAGGGATAATCATCTCATAAAGTGCCTTTTATGTAAACTCCTATTTTCATATATTAGGTATATTTTATAATTTAAAAAGCTGTCTCAAAACCTTTCTGAAAAGAGTGGAGTATAAACAAATTTGATAATCAGTATTGTCAGAACAGAAAAAAGAAGTGTGTGTGTGTGTGTGTGTGTGAAGATTTGTATCTCCACATGGGTGAGAGAGGAATGGAATGTCGGCTTCTAGGGCACCCAGAGGACTCCCCAGGCTTTGCCGACAGGGAAGATGAAGGGGGAGGGGGGTGGCTCAAGCCAGAACAAAACCCAGGGTCTGGGGCACCCTCTACTCAAAAACAGAACCTAACAGGACTCCTGTGGGGCACAGAATAAATTGATCAGATTTTCCTCCCAAATCCCACACAGCCTTGTAGCCTATCCCCAGTTTAACAACACAAATGCCAATAATAACTCAAGAATAAAACTTAAACTTCATTGAGCTCCCCCGCCCCCACTCTGATGCACAAAGTGCTTCATATACATGATCTCACCCAATCCTCATAACAAGGCCCCAAGGGGGGCACTATTATTTCCCCATTCTGTCGAGGGCTTGGAAGCTCAGAGACTGTAGTTGTCCACTCTGTCACGGGTTATAAAAGGTGGCCACGACATCTGAACCCCGGTTCGTCGGCCTCCGGAGGCCGGGCTCAAACCAGCTCTTCCTTACTAACTTCTGGACCTTCGGCCTCCTTCCCTTCGCTGACGTCCATCCTCTGCTTGTCCATTTCCATTCACGAACCCTGTGCTGTCGGCCCTTCCACCCCTGCCGGTGCACATCGCACTCACACGGACCTCCAAGCCCGACACAGGTCCCACATCACAAAGCCCCCTAACACTCTGGCTCTCAAGACATGCCCTTCCCTGAGCGGTCCGCACCGTCTGTATCGTGGATCTGGCGTGTCTCAGGTTTTAAAACCATACTACCATTTCTGCTTAAAACATGTCTTCTGTTTAGTTTTGAACTAAACTGTGGGAAACTGTAAGCCCAGCGTAATACACATTATTGCGTATTATATGCTTGCCATCCACGGTATCTGACATAGAGCACGCTCATTAAAGGCACTTCGTAAACACTTGGGTAAAACAAAACAAAACAACACCATTGAAGTTATTTTTCAAATAGTGTCTAAAGAGACTTTTAATAACGCAGAAAATGTGTGGTTTTAATTCTATTAAGTAGTAAAAGCTGGATGTGAAGATGTATAAGCAGTGTTGTCTCAACTATTATACATAGTAGATCAATTGTTTAAAATTCCAAAAAAAATACAAAAAATAAAAACTACTGGGGTAGTAAATAAGTCGAGGAAGGAATTCGGGTTTAGTGGACTGCATTTTCATTATTTCCTGCAATCATTTTTTTTTTTTTTTACTAACAAATTGGGAAACATGACAAACATTCAAAATCCAAAATACGGTATGTGTCCCAAAATGAGCCACTGGGGTGCCAGAAGAAAGTGTTGTGACATTTATTGGTATTCACTTTTATATTAAATATGGGCAGAAACAGGACGCTTGGGTGGCTCAGTCAGTTGAGAGTTTAACTCTTAGTTTTGGCTCAGGTCATGGTCTCAGGGTCATGAGATCAAGCCTCCAAACTGGGCTCCCAGCTCAATGGGGAATCAGCTGGAGATTTTCTCTCCCTCTACCCCTCCCCCAAACTGCACATATATGCTCTTGCTCTCTTTCAAATAAATAAATAGATCTTTTAAATAAATACAAAAAATACAAAAAAAATCTTCCTTAATCTTACTTAAGAGTAAACAGACTTTTGAATCATTAATTCTTAAAATTTTGTAAAGCTTTTTTTTTTTTTTTAAGATTTTATTTATTTATTCATGAGAAACACAGAGAGAGAGAGGGAGAGACCCCGGGATCACGACCTGAGCTGAAGGGAGATGCTTAACCACGGAGACCGTCAGGCATCCCAATTCATAAAAATGTTTACATTTCCTGAAAATATTTATTTCATTTTTATGGGGAAGTGGGTGGGGGGAATGGGTGAAATAGGTAAAGAGGATTAAGAGCACACCTATCATGACGAGCATTAAGCAATGTATAGAAGTGTTGAATCACTATGTTGTACATCTGAAATTAATATAACACTGTATGTTAACTGTACTGGAATTAAAATTGCATACTTATTTTTAAAATGATCGCACTGTGCACATTAAACTTATAGAATGTTAAACATGCTTTTATTTCATCCTTAGACTACCATTGAAAGTGTCTATTTTTGTCAGTAGAATAGTTAGCTAGCTAACTGACAAACATAAATTATATATCAAAAAGTATTTTTTGACTGGTGAGGTATATGAACAAAGATCATTGCTCAATGGCATAGAATCATTTGGGGCATCAGATCTATACAAACAAACGCGCACACATCTCTGAAGTCTCAGTTTAAAAGAAAAGCACACCTCATGATAAATGCACCATTGAGGAAGAACAATGTTTCCTACAACTGGAGAATAGGTGCTCCCTAGGGACTTAGAGAAGGTGGAGGTGTGGTTACGCTCCTGGGCTCCGAGGTCCACAGCCCTGCCTGGACCACCACTCACCTGCTGGCGGTGTGCCCTGGGGCAAATTATATCACCCCCCTCCTCCATTCCTTCTACTCTAAAAGTTGCAATTGAAGAAATGAGACAGGGGATCCCTGGGTGGCTCAGCAGTTTAGCGTCTGCCTCCAGCCCAGGGTGTGATCCCGGAATCAAGTCCCACGTCGGGTTCCCTGCATGGAGCCTGCTTCTCCCTCTGCCTGTGTTTCTCTCTCTCTCTCTCTCTGTCTCTCATGAATAAATAAATAAAATCTTAAAAAAAAAAAAGAAATGAGACAATATCCTTCTTGTTGCCTGGCAAATAGTAATTACTCATTAATATATTGGCCATGAAGGGAAGGGGAACTTAGAGACTGTGGAAGGCTCATGACCAAATTATTCTGCAGACTGTTTAGAATAAAGTTTAGGAGTGCTCGCTTCAGCAGCACATCTACAGAATAAAGTTTAGGAGACAGGAATTATAAACTAGCTGGAGACAGAGACATCCCAGATAGAAAAGGCAAAGGCATCTTTAGGAGGGAGAATTCCCAGTTCAGGGATCTTAATGGCTGTAACTCCTCTCTTTGCAGGTCCTGTCTCTCGGGCTGTTCTAGATGTGGGTCTTTAGATTATGAAGATTAGAAACCCGCTCAACCTGGCACAAATGAAAGGGAATTAGTATAAGGCTACAGAGACGATCAGGAATCTGAGAGAGGTATAGTAGACCGAGAACCAGAAAATCAAGACTGAGGTTATGCTTGACATGTGTCTCCCTCTTCTTCACTCCACCAACCAACCCTATCATCTTGCACCTGTCCCACCAAGGCCACAAGTGGGGGAAAAGAAGGGAACCCAACCAAACTCAATGATAAGCCTTCACCTAATGAGCAAAACTCGTCCAGCCTCTTCCTGCAGATCCCTGCAAGAGGGAATCTGATTGGCTCAGTTCATCCCCAGAGCCTGGGCCACTTTAGCCCTGGCCTGGCCAATGGCCTGCAGTCCCCTGGATCAGGTATGTGCCTTTGATCCAATAGGCCTGGCTGCTCCTCTCAGGTGCCTAGGGCATGGTTTTTCCAGAGTGTAACCTGATGGTGAAACTTGTTTCTCGTAGAGATGCAGGGCCATACCTTGGCCCAGGTCCTCATCGTGGACAAGGCCATCAGGTGGATAAGAAGCTCATGCTACTGACCTGTGAGGTCTGACCTTGAACTCTGAGGGACTTGAAGATATGCCTGATGACTCATAGGCTTTATTTACTGTCCTTGAATCTTGTGAAACAAGATCTACTTGTCTTAGGTTCCCTCATGGGTTTCAGGGCTTTGTTTGATGGATACTACAAACCCCTCCTGCTCTGCTGGAATTCAACAGCCTCAAATTCATCCTTTTGGCTGCTGGACTTTATGGTGACTTTTACCAGTCGGATTGTCAATTTCTCAAAGGGATAACTTCAGGTTTGGAAATAGTCTCTGAGATTGTAGAGTCCAGCCTTCCATGTTACAGGTGTGGAAACTAGGGGAGGGGGGAAGGGGAAATGTCACACAGCAGCATAGGGTCAGGTGGGACCTGGAACCTACTCTCACACACTTAGTTCTGCATGGTCCTTGCAGTGCCTTATGCATAGCACGTTCCCAATAAACACCCCTTGGTTTATTTCTTATTGAGCTTTGGCCTTATACAAGCTCAATTGTTCTCTAGTGATAGCTTTCCTCCACCACCGACTTCAGCCCTAGAGGATCAATTTCCATCTGCCTTTCAGATGTTGGTCTTTGGGGTTGTGAGGTGGAAGCTGAGATGAGGCATGGGTGAAATATAACCTGGTTCTATCAAGCCATTATCTCTCCAGGCCAACACCACAGTAACAGAGTGTAGACACCAGTTGGGTAACTTCCCTCCTTCTGCCGGCCAGTGGCCACCAGACTGACACAGGACAAACCCACTCTAGTTTCTAGTTTTTTCTGCAACGCCTCCCAGGCCAATGCTACACAACAGGGATTTTGGCCACTGATGTCCTCCTGCCATGCCCATTTTCCTCCCAGGAGCCTTCTCTGACCATGCCAACCTACTAGGAAGCCTTTGCTCACTTACAAAAAAGTCCCCCTCGAACACTCCTGCACTGTTGGTGGGAATGTGAACTGGTGCAGCCACTCTGGAAAACTGTGTGGAGGTTCCTCGAAGAGTTCAAAATAGATCTGCCCTACGACCCAGCAATTGTACTGCTGGGGATTTTCCCCAAAGATACAGATGCAATGAAACGCCGGGACACCTGCACCCCGATGTTTCTAGCAGCAATGTCCACAATAGCCAAACTGTGGAAGGAGCCTCAGTGTCCATTGAAAGATGAATGGATAAAGCAGATGCGGTCTATGTATACAATGGAATATTCCTCAGCCATTAGAAACGACAAATACCCACCATTTGCTTCGACGTGGATGGAACTGGAGGGTATTATGCTGAGTGAAGTAAGTCAATCGGAGAAGGACAAACATTATATGGTCTCATTCATTTAGGGAATATAAAAAATAGTGAAAGGGAATAAAGGGAAAAGGAGAAAAAAATGAGTGGGAAATATCAGAAAGGGAGACAGAACATGAGAGACTCCTAACTCTGGGAAACGAA
This sequence comes from Canis lupus familiaris, assembly GCF_011100685.1. NCBI lineage: Eukaryota > Metazoa > Chordata > Mammalia > Carnivora > Canidae > Canis > Canis lupus. The sequence continues at coordinate 80,162,231 of NC_049228.1, read as the reverse complement.
CTAGGGGTGGTGGAAGGGGAGGTGGGCAGGGGGGTGGGGGTGACTGGGTGACAGGCACTGAGGGGGACACTTGATGGGATGAGCACTGGGTGTTATGCTATATGTTGGCAAATTGAACACCAATAAAAAATAAATTTATATATTTATATATATATATATATATATATAAGTCCCCCTCACATAGTGTGGCATTTCATCATTTTCCCTCATATCACACTGGTGCCAGCCTGGTCTCCTCAGCTCCTAAAGGCAGGTAACCTCTTACCCCCACCCACTCTGGTGGGCTCCCATCCGGTCTTCAATAAATATATTGGCTGGGGCACCTGGGTGGCTCAATGGTTGAGCGTCTGCCTTTGGCTCAGGTCATCGTGACCCCAGGGTCCCCACAGGGAGCCTGCTTCTCCCTCTGCCTGTGTCTCTGCCTCTCTCTCTCTCTCTGTGTGTGTGTGTCTCTCATGAATAAATAAATAAAATCTTAAAAATATATACATACATACATATATAAATGTATTGACTGATGGAGGGAAGGCTGGAAGGCAGGCAGAAGGAGAAGGAAGAAGAAAGGAGAGTATTTCTTTTTGCTATTATCTTCGGCACATGTGAATTAGGAAAAGCAGCTGCTTAACACAGAGAGAATCATTCTGACTTTCAATTTCTAGCCTCTGTGGTGACAAGTCAAACAAAGGCAATTCTTGGCACTCAGATCTGCCACAATTAAACCCATTCTGGTGCCAGTTTGTTACCTCTGCACCCAGCAGCAGCTCGGACCCAAGGCTGCAGGTTGGGCTTAAGATCAACTACAGAGACAGAAGGACACCAGATGAAGACCCTGGGGGCCCTGGGCCTCCCATTTTGGGAAACTTTGTCCTGAGGGTCCCACAGGGCCTCCCTCTCAGAGCTGGGCCTGTGGCAGGGGGAAACTAGAGCCGAAGGTTCCTTGAAGACAAACCTAACTTATTTCACACATGAAGATGAGTCACCCCCAGCCCACCCCCACCCCAAGAATCCTCTGGGCGGCACCAGCTCTGCTGGCAACTTCACAGAAAGAAAAATTCAGGAATCCCTCTCCTGGCTCAGAAAGACTTTGGGATCAGGGAAGGAATCCACTGTCACGGAATACTTGCTATGTGGCAGAGCAAGCCTAAAGACGTTATCACAAGGCCAAGAATGGTTGTTGAGTCAACTATCCAAGGTCACCCTGTAGAAGTGAGGGAAGCTGTCCAAGGTCACAGTGCCAGGAAGTGCCATGCCCAGGGGTCAAGCTGACTTCCCGTCTGCGCGCTGTCCCGGCTGGCCCTCTCATCCCAGGCACTCTCCCCAAACAGAGGTGTGTACTCTCCGCGGATGTTTTGCATTCTGCACATTGCTCAGCCTCTTGTCACCTCTGGGGGTGTGATTTAAAGCAAAAGCAAGGGCAGCCCGGGTGGTTCAGTGGTTTAGCGCCACCTTCGGCCTAGGGCCTGATCCTGGAGACCCGGGATCGACTTCCGCCTCAGGCTTCCTGCATAGAGCCTGCTTCTCTCTCTGCCTGTGTCTCTGCCTCTATCTGTCTCTCATGAATAAATAAATGAAATCTTAAAAAAAAAAAAAATAAAGCAAAAGCAAAACCAAGACCCAGACCATTCCATTCTTGTTTCTGTGCAGGTGGCATGCATAGCACACATCGTGCAAAACAGCATTGACGAAAAAGGTAGGCAAATGGGAATTTGCTGAGTGGATGGACTCCAGTACTATCGCATGTTTTCACAAACCTAGGAAATCATCCAGATGTTAAAGCATAAAAAAATAAGACGCTGCTTGAACCAATGAGGCATAAATGCTAAGAGGGACAAACCAGCGGGAAGTCAGGTATGCTTAAACATGTTCCTTTGGTGGGGGGACCAGACCTGGCACCCAGACAGCTCGCTTCCTATGCCTCCTCCACTCTGTACCAAAGTGCAGCTGTGGACCTGCTGTCTTCCCCTAGAGGGGAGGGGATGACATGTCCCCATGCCCTTTGCTACAAGGATCAAATGAGCTGCTCTGCAGGGTGTCGCTGTGGATGAGCTTTGCTTTCTTTCCATAGTTTGGCTCATGCTGAGTCGCAAGCCTGGAAGATAGGCTCTCTACTCAAAATCCCACCCCTCCTTTCAAGGCCTACTTAAAGCCTCACCTCTAGTGAGAAGCCATCCCAGGCTCTTTCTGCCCTCTACACCCACCCTCCATTCTTGTTCCCCCCACCTCAAACTCTCCCATCAGTCTGCCCCCGCCCCAGCTCCCCCCCTTGCCCCCGCCTTGTCAAACTGCTGGGACTTTCAGAATTGCCTTTTTCTGTCTCCCCTAGAGTCTTAGTCAGATGCCTACCCCTTCCTTCGGCTTCGTTAAAAGTCTTAGTAATCCTTAGGTCAAGTGCCACCTCCTCCAGAAAGCCTCCTCCTGCCCTGCATCCGCCCTCCATCCTGGTTGGCTGCTCCTGCCAAGGGTCCCTTAGAACTTTCTGCTCATCCCTGTGTGACGTGTTGTCTCACTCCCTATCCTTTCATTGCCTGTAGTCCTCACCCTAGACTTTGAGCTCCAGGAGGGACTAAGAGTCTTGCTTGTCTCGGCATTCCCGGACGTGCCCCATCTGTGGAAAGTGCTCATCAAAAGTCCCGTGTGTCCATAAATGGGTCTGTACTGCGGCCACCCTTGCTTGGAGGGGGGTACAGCATCCTGTGTTTCTCAGGAAGGAAGGCCTCCCTGTCCAAACCTCAGAGACGTTCAACTGTTAACCGTGACACACACATCTCAGTCACAGACGTTGGCATTCAACGCGGCATTAATAACGCGGCTCAGACGCCCGCCCGGGAGCACGCAGAGCTTCCTTTTACCTGCCATTAGGGCAGACTTTGCACTTTGGGCACGGAAGTCTTCGTCCTTGGAGCCTCCCCGGAAGGAAAGCGAGCGTTTCCCTCGCAAGCCGGAGCGCGCCCGAGCCCCCAGCTGTGCGGGGCCGAGGTGCCCCCCGCGCCCCCGCGGTCCGCGCTCTCCCGGGCCCGCCGTCCCCGGGAAGAAAGGCGGACTACACCTCCCGGCAGGCCTCGCGCCGCCCTACTCCTTTCGGGTCCTCGCACGTGGCCGGAGGGGAGGGCGGGGCCGGGACGTCACTCGCCTACATTCTCTTTCCCTGTGTCAGAGCAGGGATCGGGTTTTTTTTTCCTTCCTCTACTCCCTCCCCCCCCGCCCGCCCCTCCCTCCCCTCCCTCCCTCCTCCCCTCGCGGCTGGGTCTGCGCTGGGGCGCCCGGTCCCCTCCGCAGCCGGGACGCGCGGAACTCGCGGCAGGAGTCGGTCTCGGAGCCTCCTCCCTCCCTTCCCCTTCCCTGCCCCCTTCCCCCACCCCGCCTCGGACCCGGAGCGGCGGCCGGAGGAGCCCGAGGTGAGCATCCCCCCGCGCCCGCCCCCCTCCTGGAGTCCGCGCAGCCTGCGGGTCGATCGGGGACCGCCGGGAGGCTGCGTGACGTGCGCGTGCTTAGGGATGAGTCCCGGGAAGCCGCCGCCAACAATCAGCCCCCCCGCCCCGCGCCCCGCGCCCCGCGCCCCTCCTGCGGCGCCCTCCCGGGGGCGGGTCGCACTCCAGGGTCCCCCCCCCCAGGTTCGCCGCGTTCCCCCCGCAGGGCTCCCGGCCCGGCGCGCAGCCGTGGCCTCGGGGCTCCCGGGAAGGGGCAGCTCTCGGGGCGCACGGCTGGAGCCCGAGTCGCGTCGGAGCCGCGCGGTGCAGCCGCTGTCATGTGCCGGGCTCCGGGCCGGGGCGGGGGGCGGCGGAGCGCGGGCGCGGGCGCTCTCCCTTTTGTGTCGCGGCCCGCACGGGCTGCATCAGGCGGGGGCTCCAGCCGCGGCCGAACTTGCCGCTGTTCCGACCGCGCCGCGCCGAGGTAGGGAGCGCGGCCCTGGGCGGCCGCCCCGGGCCTCCCGGGACGCTGCGCCGGCGGCTCCGGACGGACCCGGGACACGGTCCCCGGCGCCCCTCCCTCCCTCCCTCCCCCCTCCCCCCTGCGTCCCTCCCTCCCTCCCCGCGGCGACCGATCGCGTCTGTGGCGGCGGCGGGAGTGCGCGGGGATGTCCGCGGTCCAGGCGGGCGGCACCCTCGCTCCGGGCCGCGGGGGCGCGGGGACGGCGCGGCAGGACCCCGGGTCGGCGGGTCCCTGCGGTCGCAGCCTCGGGCCTCGCCCGCGGAGGTGGCTGTCGGCTTCCTATTAGGATCCCCGTCGCCGCGGCGGAATCGGGCCCGGGGAACGGCCGGCCCGGCGGAGCGGGGCCCAAGCAGACAGGCTCGCGGCGGCCAGTGGCGGGCGGCCGCGGGGTGGGCTCCGGCCCCGGCTCTTCTGGACGAGGAGCAGGTGACAGCGCGGGACGCGGGCGTGGGGCGGGGGCGCAGGGGCGGGTGGGCCGAGGACCCGGCCGCCAGGGGGAGGCGTCCCGGGGACCGCGGCCGCGAGCTGGGGACGCGCCGACACTGGCCCGGAGACCCTCGGAGCTCGGAGCCGCGCCTCGGGTCCTCGAGTTCCCGGGGCTGCGGTCGCCGCCGGTGTGAGCGGGGAGGGCGCGGCTGGCCGCGGGGGGCGGCTGCGGGAGGCCGCAGTGTCCCCGCCCGAGGAGCGAGGCGTCGCCCCCCCCGTGTGTGCGCCGTGCGCGGGGGGCGGCGCGGGGGCCCGACCAGCGCGACTCGGGGTGACCCGGCCCGGGGGTGCTGCGCTGTGCGGCCGGGGAGCCCCTGCAGCGGCGGGCGCCCGGGTCGGCGACGGGGTCCCGCGCCACGCGCCCGGCCTCCCTCCGCGGCCCCGACGCCCCCTGACCCGGCGGCCCGCGGCCTCCTCGGCGAGGCGGGGTGCGGGTCCCGCCGGGCCGGGAGGGGCCCTGGGCGCGCGCTGTCGCCGCCCCCCACCCCGGCGACGCGCTCGGGTGGACCCTTGTCCGGCGCCCGCCGCTGCCGCGGGGACCCTGGGGAGGACCAGCGCGCCCTGCGCACCCGCTTCCAGGTCTTGGTCCCGGAGACCCCGCGCGCGGCCTGCCAGGCCCCGCCTGCCCCCCCCCCCCCCGGCTGCCCCCCGGCTGCTCCCCGGCTGCTCCCCGGCTGCCCTCCGGCTGCCCCCCCTCCGGCTGCTCCCAGGCTGCTCCCCACCTGCCCCCCGCCTGCACCCCCCCCCCGGCTGCCCCCCGCCTGCCCCCCGGCTGCCCACCCTCTGGCTGCTCCCCACCTGCCCCCCGCCTGCCCCCCCGCCCCCCGCCTGCCCCCAGGCTGCCCCCCCCGCTGCCCCCCCCCGCCTGCCCCCTCCCCAGCTGCCCCCCGCCTGCCCCCCCCCGGCTGCTCCCCCTCTGGCTGCTCCCCACCTGCCCCCCAGCCTGCCCCCCTGCTGCCCCCAGGCTGCCCCCCCGCTGCCCCCCGCCTGCCCCCCCCCCGCCTGCCCCCCCCCCGGCTCCCCCCCCCCCCCCCCCCCCGCTGTCCCCACCCCCGCCGTCCTAGGCCGCCTTCGCCGCGGTGCGTGCGGCCTGGGGTCCCGCCCCGAGCCCAGGGCGGGCGCGCGGCCGGGAAGCCTGGAGCTGCGGGCCCCGAGGCGGCTGCAGCCTCGGGTGGGCGAAGGTGACACAGCACGAGCCCCGCCGCGGGAGCCGGAGGAGAGAGGAAGGGGCCGCCGGAGCCCGGGAGGGGCCGCGGGCTGTCGGGGCCGGTTCCTGCTCCTGCTGCCCAGCGCGGGCTCCGGCCTGCGAACCTCGGGAGCCCGGCCTGGAGCAGGCTCGGCCGCGAGGAAGTCGCCAGGCGTCCCAGAGAGCCCAGTTAGGGGAGCAGACGGCACCCAGCAAACCAACAACCCCAGCTGCGCGGCCCTGCAGGACGCGCTCGTTGCCGGAGGAAACTCCCTTTGAGTATTTGTAAGGGGACTCGGTTTACACACAGATCCTCTCCTCTGCTGTCAGGTGTCCGTCCTAGATAATGCAGCTGGTAGGCAGTAATTTTGTAACGCGTTCTGGGGTACAGTGTCACCGGTGATTAACAGATTTCAATGATAATACTATGTTTGTATGACTTGGCCGGGTGTTCTCCCACCCTCTACCCCCACTTTGAATCATCACATTGATTAAGAGGGTCCTGTGAGGTGAGGTAGGGGGTTACTAACCCCATTTTACAGACCAGCACAGGGAGACTCAAATAGTGCCAGGGTTTGCCCAAGGTCTCTGGGGGTGGGGGGCTGGGGTGAAGGCCTCCGTTCCTCCTTTCTGAAGTCCTATGATTTCTCCTCCAGGCCTATAGCTTTTAATCTTAAGCATTGGCCTGTGTGCATGTGTTTGGGTGGTTGTTTTGTTTTTAAGATTTTATTTATTTATTCGTGAGAGACACACGGAGAGAGACAGAGACACAGGCAGAGGGAGAAGCAGGCTCCCTGCAGGGAGGGGTGGGGGATGCCTACCTCTATCCCAGGACCCAGAAATCATGCCCTGAGCCAAAGACAGATGCTTAACCTCTGAGCCACCCAGGTGCCCGTTTCGGTTTTTTTTTTTGAGAGTAGGTCTTGGTGCCCCCAGAAGTACTGAACCTGAGGGAGGGGGTAAATTATACTGGTATTTATCCTTCGTCAAAACATTTTTGATTTGCTACCAGTTCTAATGAGAAGAGCCATTAAAGAACAGAAGTCTGCACTGCTGTTATTATTACTTATCTGATAATTTGCTAATGGTAAGTGGTTATCAGCTTTGATACGTCCGCTATCCCAGAATCATACCTGCGCATAATAAATCCCTATGGCATCTATGTTTATGCAACACATGCCTGTGTTCGTGTGAGTGTGCTCGTGGATTCAGTGTCCTTACTGGTTTCAAAACCATTGCTTTAAAGTATAGATCCCTGGGGGCACCTGGGTGGCTCAGTGGTTGAGCGTCTGCTTTCGGTTCAGGTTGTGGTCCTGAGTCTGGGGATGGGGTCTTGGGATCGAGTCCCACATCGGGCTCCCCGCAGGAAGCCTGCTTCTCCCTCTGCCTGTGTCTCTGCCTCTTTCTCTGTGTGTCTCATGAATACATAAATAAAATATTTTTTTTAATTTAATTTATGATAGTCACAGAGAGAGAGAGAGAGAGAGAGAGGCAGAGACACAGGCAGAGGGAGAAGCAGGCTCCATGCACCGGGAGCCCGACGTGGGATTCGATCCCGGGTCTCCAGGATCGCACCCTGGGCCAAAGGCAGGCGCCAAACCGCTGCGCCACCCAGGGATCCCATAAATAAAATCTTAAAAAAAAAAATAAATGAAGTGTAGATCCCTAGGGCGCCTGGGTGGCTCAGTCGGTTAAGCATCTGCCTTGAGCTCAGGTCATGATTCCCAGGGTCTAGCCCCCATCATTGGCCTCCTTGCTCTGACAGAGCCTGCTTTTCCCTCTGCTTCTCCCCCTACTTGTGCTCGCTCTCTGTCTCTCAAATAAATAAATACATTTTTTTAAAAAGATTTTATTTATTTATTTGTGAGAGACCCAGAGAGACAGAGAGAGAGAAGCAGAGACACAGGCAGAGGGAGAAGCAGGCTCCATGCAGGGAGCCCGAAGTGGGACTCTATCCTGGGTCTCCAGGATCACCCCCCGCGATAAAGGCAGACACTCAACTGCTGAGCCACCCAGGGATCCCAAATAAATAAAATCTTAAAAAAAAAAAAAAAAGTGTAGATCTCTGAGAAACCATCCCAGGTGATACCCCTGCCCCCTGCTTCTCTGGGGATAGAGAAGCCCTGAAAGAGCAGAGAGCTCCCACATGCCCAAATGTATTTTTCAGAGTTCATGTACAGGAAGGTTGCTCAGCCTGAGCCTAGAGGGTGTATTATGTTTGACCAACTAATCAGTCACGATTATGTATTGGGCACCTACATGTTTCTGTGTCTTGGAAGCGTGTGCAAAGAAAATTGAACACACGATCCCTGCCTGCCAAAAGCGTATTCTAGCTGTGGAGATAAACGTTAAGATTTTAAATCCAGCATATGTTTATTGAACACCTACCTTAGGCTAGCTACTCTACTCTGTTTGGGGGCACACAAAGATAGTAGAGTAGAAATAGCTACGTTATAATGCAGTAAAATGGATGATTCACAGCCTACAGGAGAGAACAAATCATAAATACTATAGAGCACTCACCCTGAGCCTTAGTCAACTTCACACATGTTGGTGGGAAGGATGTGTGATGCCAGTTCCTATCCTAGAGCAAAGGCAGAGGAACAACAGCCTTCCGACCCTTGTTAGCATGGACCTGGGGCGGTTGGTTCACACCCTCCCAGGTGTGTCTGCAGGTATGTCCTTCCGTGGAAGTTAGGCAGCGGGAGGGAAGCGACCTGGAGGTCAACCAGTGGGGTACTCCGCAGAGCAGTGAGGAGCTGACACGTTTTTTTCTCCCTGGTTCTGCCCCAGCTCTGCTGGGCTACCCGCGGCCCTGGCAGGCTCTCTTCAGCGATAGGCTGCGGCTCTGGCCAAGGTCTCACTCAGGCCCTGCCTGGGTTTAATAGTTTCTGTCGTACAGGTGGGTCGGGATGTTTTGCTGTGGGTCTGCTTTTTATCTGTTCATTCCCAAACTCACTCCTGGGCCCCCGACACTGTCGTCTCAGTTTCGTATCAGCTTGGGAGTCCAGTACCCTTGTCTTGAGGTTCCATTGTTTGCCATTCTGATGATGAAGGAGGGAGCAGTAGGGAGGATGGAGAGAGAATCCCAAGCCTAGAGAGAGAACAGGAGGTTCAAACAGACGGGCGAATCGCAGCTTCTGGGATTTTTCCAAATGTGATGGCATTGCTACATAGCTTTCCCGATAATGTGGCAGCTTCCCCCGATGTTCTTTTGGGGGATCGTCCACCTCTTGGCCTCACTGCCAACCTAGTCACCTGGGCTCAGTTGTTTTACTCGTCCCGCTTTTCTGCTGTCCAGCCTCCTGCTGTACACAGTTTACTGCAGAGCAGTGCTGTGATGGTGGCCTTTTCCCTCAGTTATCAGCACGCCGACTGTCGACATCTGCCTCTTGTTTCTGAATTAAACCCGGGCCAAAGCTGTGGTTCAGGATGGGGGGGGGGGGGTGTGCGGGGAAACAGATGCACCCAGAGCTGATCTCTGTGTGAAGAGCCAGAGGCCAATCGAGATGAAATGACTTGCCCAGAGTCACCGGGAGCCCTTGGCAGAGTTGGGACTAGAAAGTCCAGATTTCCATGCCTGCTCAACCTTCCTTTTCCAATACTGTGATGCTTTCTGAAGAAAGTGTGGGATTCTCACTTCCCAAAGAGCAAGAATGCTACTCTCTCCTCTCTGCTTTCCTCTGGTTCTGGAATTCACCTCTTAGTCTTAAGATGCTTTTCCCTTGAGACTACCCTTCCCTGCCTTACGTTTTGTCTCTGGCATCCAGGAACCCAGCCGAGGGCATAGATTTGTGAGAGGTGGTATGCCTGGGGGGCTTCCCAGTACACTTAGGTTTGGTCTTTGGCTTCCCCTTCTGATGGCAGGGTCCTCTGCAACCTCCTGAAAGTGTTTGCAAAGCTGTTAGGCGTGCACATATTTTTTTAGGAAGAGGACCCAAAGCTTTCATTTGATTCCTGCCTAACTCAGTAAATATAAAAACTACTGGTGACGGTAGTGGAGTTGGATGGAGGTTGGTTGGCACTGGGGACTACACTTGATCTGCGTTTACGGTTTGCAGAGTAACTCACACCAGTGATCTCATCTGCTTTTGACCATAACCATGCAAGGCTGTCAGCATTATTCCCTTTCTGCACACAAGGACACTGAGCCTCCGAGGTTACTGACGTGCCCAAGTCACCAGGAAGAAGTAGAGTGGGGATCTGAACCCAGGTCTTCAGACTTCAAATCCAGTGCGTAGGATTGGGGTGGTTCATGGTGTCACACCGTCGTTACAGTTTGGCGAGTGGAGCGCATCCAATTTTTTAGAACTTTTTATGCCAACCGTTAGCTCAGATCCAGCACAGAGTCAGACCCAAGTGCTGACTAACTTAGTCAGGGCTGGGATGGATAAAGTATGGGAGACAGTTGTCAGAGCAGCAATATGGGGACAGAGGCCAGTTGGGTTGATTTTGTGAAAGAGGTGACTTTGGGAGTGGGTCTGCAGTCATGGAGGGCCTAGGATAGGTTTTCAATTGGGGAAATGGCCCAAAAGTCTATAAAGGGGAAGTTGGGTTCTGAGCACAGTGGTTGAGAAATACAGCAGCTTGGTCAAGAGGCACCCGTTCTAGCCTCAGAGATCAGGGAGGGCTTCCTAAAGGAGACCGCACAGAAGCCAAAAGCAAATGGATAAAAAGCAGTTCGTCAGGAGAGGAGATGGAAGCAGGAAGGAACAGCATGTGCTTAAGAGGGGAGACCTGAGGCTGTCTGGGCATAGCGAGAGACAGTAGCAGGAAGGTCAAGTTCAGAGCTGGAGAGGCAGATAGGGCACGGATCCGCAGGGTTTTATGAGCCTGGCCGAGGACCTTGGCTTTGAGACCGCAGGTGGAGCGTGGAGGATGGGGAGTTGAGCAGAGCTGAGGCACGCTGCTGTGGGTCAGAAGGGAATGTGACCCAGAGAGCCAAGGGGTCGCTGGGCCAAGGAGGCAATGACAGGTTCCATCCCGTATCCAGGGATGAGGCCTGGAGCCAGGGCTGTGTGTAGGGGGATGGAAGCAAGGCTACATAGTATAAACATTTGGGGACCAAAGGCTGCAGTGATTGCTTAGCTTGGAGGAATAAAGAAGTCCCAGTGATTCCTAGGTTTCTGGCCTCACGGATAGGGTGGATGGCAGCCTTTACCCAGGTGTGCACCTCTGGTTGCCAGAGCAGGTCACCTGAGGTCAGGGCGACAAGGAGGACCTCGTGAGCTCCACCCCAGATGTGTTGGATTTGAACTGCCGGCAGGAGCGTCCCGAGGAGGAGCTGGCTTATAGACGGTCCAGTGTGCAGGGCAGCCCCTCCGGGGACGTGTGTGTGGGCAGGAGCCGGGGTTGTGGGAGGGGGAGAGATCTGCCCGGATCCCGTGGGGGCTGCCAGAGACAATAAAAGACCTCTTCCTCCCATTGTCAGAGAATCCTTTGTCATGCCTGGGCGCTGTCTCAGGGAAGCGGGCGGGGATGCTGTGTCATGCTGGAGGCCCAGCTGGCAGGATCCAGCGACAGCTGAGAGCACGCCTCAGCTGGGAGCCTGGAGAGTTAGGGGCCAGGCTGTTTCATTTTCAACATCCCTGAGGAGCAGAGCCGTGTTCCAGGCCCTCGGGGCATGAGCAGAGGCCAGAGGGGACTGGACCCGGCTTCGGAGGAGTGGGCAACGTGGTGGCCCCCAGACGTGGAGACATGAAGCCACTAAAAAGCTTTCACTACGTGCGCAGGTCACGTGCAGGTCGCGGTGTGCCATTTCAGTAGCCGAGTGTTGTGGATGCTTCTTGCCACACTGCATTTCCAGAGAGCTGATGGGTCTTAGGCAGAACTCCAGCCTTTATGGTTTGGGGCCTTCAGGGCCTGAAATAGCGCCTGGCACATAGTAGGTGTTCCACCTCTGTGTGTGGATCTGCAGGGATGTGGCCAGAGTTCCTTGTTTGGGGAGGGAGCTCAGCCAGGGAAGGTTCTCCTGAGCAAGTCCAAAGAGGGTATCCCAACCCCGAGTTCGAATATTTTTAGTGCCACAATGGAGTAAAAAACTTGGAAATCTTCCAATTACCAAGCACCTAGAAATGCTGTATAAAATATAACTAGCATCCTTTCAAAGACGAGCTGAGCTCAGAGAATGGCCGGGAAGCCCCTGGGGCACCCAACATGAAATGTGGACAGTCAGCTTCCACTTGGGCCATTCTGGGGGGTTGGGGTGGCTGTGGGGGGTCTGAGGGGTGAGTATACTGGTCTCAGAACCAAAGGAGGTTGAGTCCTGGCAACGTGTCCTCCAGGAGACCAGATGGCAGTTGGAATGGAGAGCCCTCCCTAAACCGGGCCCCTGCAAAGTCTTGCACACTTGGAGAGGGGATGGAAGAGACGTCAGCCCATTGGCATGGGAGTGGGGGAGGGAGAGCTTGGCAGTCTCCGCCCGGATCCCCATGCTGGAGGGGGAAAAAAATCGACCCTGGAAACTAAAGAATACCTCAGGCCTGTTATGGCTTTGGATGTCCACCACAAATACGGGCCCCCGAGAGGGAGGAGCTAGCAGATAAAGCCTCCGGGGACCAGGCCCCCCCAGCTCTCAGCTGCCAGGAGCACGAGTAAGATTCTGGGTTCCTCACCCTTCACTGATCTGAGTATCTGCCACTGTGGAGAGAATGCTGAAGGACCCAGGTGGCCTGACTGAGGAGGAGGAGGAGGAGGAGAGAGAGGCCTTACTGGGAACCTTTTGAAAGGGCCTCTGAGACAGCTCCACGCCAGTGCCTGCAAAAGAGTGTTCCTGCCCCGGGGCTTCATCTCTTAGCAGAAGCCTGCCGAGAAGCCTGTCCAGGAAGGCCAGAATGTTCTCTCCTACCGTTGACTCAGGACACGTCCTTATGGAGGCTTCTGTCCAGGTTCCCCTAAGGGTGCCCTATGCAGACTCCGCCCTGCAGCTGGTCCTGCGGACTGGGTACCACATCACCTCCTCTGCTCAGGTTCCTGGAACTTCAATCCAGGGACCACGTTTCTTCGAGTTGCCCAGGGGATCTCCTAGCTGGTGGGAGAATCCTGACTATCTTAGCACTTGCTCCAGTGCTTCCCGTGGCTTGGGGCATATTGCTGTGTGAGGCAGCCCCGTCCCCTGCGTCCATCCTGTCCCCATCCTGTCCCTCGTCCCTCGTTGGAAGGCTTTGGCCTTCAAGCTGGAAAGGCCTTACAGAAGCCCCCAGCAGGACCCAGCCCTTTCCCCCCAAAACCGCTGTGGCTGGGGTGAGAGACATTTTCCAGGCCCTTCACCATCCTGTTGGCTTCTGCGGGAAGGGCCTTGATTTGTCAAGGCTGAGGTTCTGTGAGCGAGCGACCAGCCGAGTCCCGTCCTAACTTACTGAGCACTGAGGCAGTTTTTGCAGATGGGCGTGCGGTTAGCCACGTTGGCTGCATGGGCACAGTCTGCGATGTAGACGTTTTGAGAAGCTCTGGCTCAGTGCTTTTCAGATTAACACGGGAGAAGCAACAGCACGCATTGCAGGTTCCTTCCTCCAACACCCACAATGCATTTCAGCTTATAAGCAAATGACTCTGGACTCTGGTGCGGGGAGCTGAGGTTTCTCAGGTATCTATTTGTTAGGTGCCAGGCGCAGTGCTAGGCCCTCTCTGTGTACCTCCTTAAATAAAAGTGACATCTGTGAGGGAGAGGGACAGGGAGGCAGAGACTGGGGAGATGCCTAACAGTCCTTGTGACAGTTGAGTCCCAAAGTTATTCAGAAAGAATGTGTGTGGTTCCATCTGGGGTAGGCGGAGCTGACATTCCCAGCGCTGTTCCCTTTTAGGGCCTGCCTCCTGGGGAGGCTGAGAGCTGAGAAGCCACAGGCCTTTGCCCTGTTCCTGGGTCGTTAGCTGGGAGGCTTAGGAGTCTGAATCAGGAGCTTAAGAAAGTGTCAGCTGGGAACTCCACATCCTGGTGTGCCACCAAACTGGATGGGGCTTCATAACCAGAGTGTTTGGGGTCTGCCTGCAGTGCCCTGGGCTGTCCTCAGGTTCTTCTGGTTCCCAGGATGGTTGGGGTCTGTGGGGTTCCTAGATGCCCCAGGCACCACGTTGGGTTATGCTGAGCGGAAGTTGCCTGGGCAGCGAGGTTGTCTCAGCCGGCTGCACGTCCACACGGGCACCCCCAGTTCCACACAGGGCCGCCGCTGGCCCGGCGCCGTGGTAAGGGTCAGGGATTCCAGGAAAGCACCCTGTTCCTATTTCCTCCTCCATCCCCTGGCCCCCAAAAGTTCTTCCCTAGGCGCACATTCTGCTGGTTTGCCTGAAACCTTTTGGCTTAAGGCCCTCCCCCACCCACCGTGAGTGTTTGAGGCGGTTTGGCAGGCAAGCCCTGGCACCTGCTGTGGGAAGAGGAATTGGGGGAACCTGGCAGGGTCCCTCCCTCCCATCTTTGTTTTGGTGGGAAGACAGAATGGCCTCATGTTTGCATAAGGCGGGATGTCCCGGGTAGGGGGAAAGGAGTGTGCCAAAGCAGCCGCCACAGGGCCAGTAGACATGGGTGTCCAAACACAGACACGTTGGACGGTGAAGGGGGTGCTATTAATAGTCATGTTGGGGCACAGCCGTCAACTGGGACAGTCCTGGACCAGGGGTGGCGTGTGGGCCACTCCTGATGCTGTTACCAACTCTTTCTGCCACAGAGATTGTGGATGGGAGTGGCTACAAGGAAACAGGCAGCTGTTTCCCCATTTTGCTTAGAGGCTAGAGAGGAAAGCCTTTAATGGGGGGACTGTGGACTCAAAGCGCTGACGGGTCCTCAGCTTCCAGCCACATGGAGTTATTGTCTGTCTCCCCATGATCTCAATTTTGAGGTTGGATTTGGAGGTGGAAGGTTGGAGAGATGGAAACCCCTAGGCTTGTTGGATATTCTCCGGCTACACGGCTACAAGTTCAAAAGAACACTAGGCTAAAGAACGGTTAAAAACCAGGGTGTTTACAGACAACAGAGCCAGACGTCTGAAGCGAGGGGCTCTAGGGTTGGCTCGTTCACTGGGTCAGGGATCATTTCAAGGATTCATCCTAACCTTACAGGCAACCATCATTGGCATTTTGGCCTTTGTCTTGTCTTTGGTTTGTCTCCTCATGGTCACAGCATGGCTGCCCCTGCTCCATACATCACGTTCTCCTGGACTGTGTCTGAGGGCGGGCAGGAGAGTAAGTTTCTCCTTGCGTTTTAATTTATCAAGCATCAAAACCTTTCCCCGAATCCCTCTGTCAGAATTTCCAGCAAATCCCATTGAAGACGGATAGGTAGCAACTGACACCTCAGCTCCATGGAGGCGGAGAAAGGGAGTCTTGGTGTTTTCTGCCTCATTTACAGGAAGAGGTGAGACCGCTGACAAGGCAGTGGGGAGGAGGAGAGTTATGGCTGGGTCAGCATTGATGTGCCTCAACAAATTTCATTTTTTTTTTTTTTTTTACTTATTTGGGGAGTCGTCAGCTTTATTGAGAAACAACTGTTTACACCTCAATATAATTGAAGTTAAAAAAAAAAATACACCCCCGGCTCTGGCAGCCAATCTTCTTTCTTGCAGTGCAGTTTTGCCTTTCCTAGTGATTATTATTTCTTAACCCACAGGTGTCGTTGGGGCGTAGGACCCCAGGTGCCCTGTGCTGCCTTTTGCTGCGGGGTCTCGATGGTGGGTTCTGCACCCCATTCCCCCAGGAGCCCGTCTGCAGCCCCACAGCTGACGGCCGGAGTTGTCCCAAGGCAGGTGGCTCAGACGACGGGCCCCAAGATGCCTGAGGTGCTGAGGGCCGGCTCATGGCAGACTGCTACGGGATCCAAAGAAGAAGTTGCCCCTTGGCGTGGCCTACATAGCTTGGGTCCTGCAGGGTCAGCGCTTGTGTCTGTGCTGGCCGGGAAGGCTGTGGGCGCTGCCTTCCCCTCCCCAAAGCACTGCCCCTTCCTGCAGACCAACAGCCTGGGCTGCAGGTGCCTGCCCGGGCCCCTGGGGGCAAACCCACCCCTGGACAGGGCTTTATTCTCTTTTGTATCTGGCCTCCTCCTCTGTCAATCTTTTTTTTTTTATTGTTTTTTAAGATTTTATTTATTCATGAGAGACGCAGAGAGAGGCAGAGACACAGGCAGAGAGAGAAGCAGGCTCCCTATGGGGAACCTGACATGGGACTCGATCCTGGGACTCCACGATCACGCCCTGGGCTGAAGGCAGATGCTCCATCGCTGAGCCCCGCGGGTATCCCTTGTCTGTCAGTCTTTAGGGCACGTGGCCCTCGCTGTCCCTCCTCTCATCCTCGGGGCCTCATGCGGTGTGTTCTCTGAGATCCTGAGCACTTTGACACCACCCTCATCCGAGTCGCCTGTGGATAGACCACAGGACCAGGGCGGTGCCCACCACAGGGTCCCTGCCCCATGAGAAGACACATGTTTTATAGCGAAGCACCTGTTGTAGCAACAGGAAAGCGCTTGCTCATCCCAGCGGCTCTCCAGCTTGAAAACCCGTCGGTGGCGGCAGAGCGCGGCGCCCGGCCTGCCCATTTACGGATCCCCACGTCACCCTGCCCTGCGGAGGCTGAAAGGCAATCGCCAGTAGGTGGTTTAGTCAGTTTTCCTTGAGTTTTGCCTCTGAAGCATCACACGCAGAGATTGACACGTTGTGATGATCTGAAAAGGTCACTCGGTCTGGGGGCTGCCGCTAGTGACCTGGGTGACCTCAGGCAAGTCACATCAGGGCTGGATGCTTTCTCCTCGGTGACCTCGGGGATTGGATGGGGATGCATCTGACATCCCTGTCTTCCTCTGCGGCTCCCAGGGCGGGGAGCCAATCGGCGGGGTTCCATGGGCAGCGTGGACTGGCAGAGGGAAGGAAGAAGCCCTGTGGCGTCATCTTGGCATCCGCCCACACCTCGGGCAGCAGCTCTGCATCTGCCTGAGTCAGCCATTGGGACCTATGGTTTGGCAGTTTGATCCTTCCCTATAGAATTTTTTTTTTCCCGATAAGGTAGTCATTACCTCCACCCCTTGCCAGGCCCCGTTCTGGGTCTTTTAAGGGATGTGGGCCTTGAGTCAGATCCACTGAAGGATACAGGGAGAGGGTTATTGGGGAGTGAGTGGTGTAATGTGTCTTCTTCCTCTGGGAGAAACAGACGTGGGTGACCATGGCCTCATGGGTGCCAGAGAGAAACCAGCCGCAGGGGCAGATCCCTGGGAGCCCCTGTTGAACCCAAGACCCCTGCCTCTCGGCCCCATCTCGTTTCCATTTCCCATTTGATGCCGGTTAAGAGGACAGGGTGGTGGCATGGCTCTGGGATTCTGTGGGCTGAATATGGAATGGTAAGAATAATAAGAAGGTTGATTGGGCTGCGTGTGGACACTAGGAGACCAGGTTATAACCTCTGGCAGCCCAGCTCCTGTTTCATCCTCATAGGGTTTTAGGGATTTTTAGCCACCTCATTAGAACCAGCTTTACTTAACGTATCTGTAATGGATTTCAGAACCAGAAAAGCACTAAGTGTGTCCAGTGTCTAGTCCCCCACCCCCACCCCATGTCCTCCTTGTGACCTCCAGAGTTCCAGAATCCAAGCTCTGGCTCCAGCGTTCAGAGGCCAGGAGGAGGCCTTCAGCTCCCAGTGGGTGTGTGATCACGGGGCAGCCTGCTCGCTGTGGACGGGTGGCTGTCCCTTACCACCTCGGTGCGTGCCCTTGCCAGCAGCACCAGGGTTATTGCTCTCAGCATTCTTGGGAGTTGGCAGGGCTGATGTGCTTCTTCCAATGGGGACATTGAGGCAAGAGAAACCAAGGGGACTTGGCCAAGGTCACATATCACATTTTCCAGCGAGAAAACAAACTAAGGGCAGGTTTTTCCATTCAGTAATCACCCTTAACTTCTATGCCTTCAAGTAAGGCATTCTTACTACTGCTGAGCATAGGCTGATTTTCAGTTGACTCTCTGTGACTTGTAAAAAATCACAACTTGTAAAACGTTTTAAACATTTAAATGTGCATGACAGGAGAGAAAAAAAGCTGGTATGAAACTTAGGATTTCATTATTGCCTAACAGGATGGCAAAGTTTAAAAACAAGTCAATACAAGGTCAATAATAACATTACAGCTGGTCATGTCAGTATAACCAACAACTCCAAGGTCGTGAGTTTTGGGAAAGGCTGCAGAAGCAAGTTGGGTTGGGTTGGCTTTATGTCACTTGGCATTGGGACAGTCTTGAATAATACACGTCCATATCAGCCCGAGGCTACGTCTTTTCATGTAACAAGTTTGGGTTCCTAAATATTTATTCATATAAAACACTTATATATATGACTGAAATTTGTATTCACAAAAGATGGTCATTAACTAAAGACAACCTTACTAAATATTTTTTTGTAGAGCAAAGAATTCTTTTATACCCTCTCCGGTTTCTTTCAAAAGCACCTGTTTTGCAAATTTAGACTTTTTAAACGGTGACTCTGTCACACAGGATTTGGATAACCAGAAACTTCTTGATTGGCACCTGCATAACTTCCCAATGACAGTTAATACATTTAATTGTCAGAAAGATCTTAGCATCTCAGGTGTTGCAATGAAGAGTGTTCTCTTTGACTTCCATTCACCCACCAATAATAAATACTCTTGTCTAAAGTTAACTAAGGGGTATATTTTAGATCTAACTCATTCCAATAAACCTGTCACAGTTTTGCTGCCCAAATCCAGATAATCATTAAGAGTTATCTTGAAGTTGAGGTAACTGCTTGTCACACTGGACTCAACATTTTTAGGCCAGTGTAGTCCCTTCCACACTGAGCGATGGTGACCATATTTTCTGAACAAAAAGTCTGGATGTGCATTTGATTATTTGAAATCAGGACTTCTCTCAACTGTCAACTTATGTCTGAATTGGGACTCTGGGGTCTCATTCTCAAGTTTGTTGATGTGCTCACCCAGATTAAAACAAAAAATTTTTTAATAAAAAATATTGGCCCCACCTCCTGAGACATACTTTCTCTTTTCTAGTTTCCCCCCAAATATCGTAACTCCTTAGGATTCTGCTCCCGGGATCCCTGGGTGGCGCAGCGGTTTGGCACCTGCCTTTGGCCCAGGGCGCGATCCTGGAGACCCGGGATCGAATCCCACCTCGGGCTCTCGGTGCATGGAGCCTGCTTCTCCCTCTGCCTGTGTCTCTGCCTCTCTCTCTCTCTCTCTGTGTGACTATCATAAATAAATAAAAATTAAAAAAAAAAAAAAAAAAAGGATTCTGCTCCCAATATGACGGGTGTATGGGGTTTCCACACCACCACGCAGTTCTTGGATGACCAAATCTGTGTTTCCTTTTTTTTTTTTTTTTTAGATTTATTTATTTATTTTATGATAGACATAGAGAGAGAGAGAGAGAGGCAGAGACACAGGAGAAGAGAGAAGCAGGCTCCATGCCGGGAGCCCAATGCGGGACTCGATCCCGGGACTCCAGGATCACGCCCTGGGCCAAAGGCAGGAGCCAAATTGTGGAGCCACCCAGGGATCCCCGAAATCGTGTTTCTTAGTATAAATCACAATATCATACTCCTTTGTTAACATAACGAATGTTATTTTTAAAAGATTTTTTTAAAGATTTTATGTATTCATGAGAGACAGAGAGAGAGAGAGAGAGAGAGAGAGAGAGAGGCAGAGACTCAGGCAGAGGGAGAAGCAGGCTCCATGCAGGGAGCCCGACCTGGGACTCGATCCCAGCTCCCAGGATCACACCCCAGGCTGAAGGCGGCGCCAAACCGCTGGGCCACTGGGGCTGCCCTATTTTTATTTTTATTTTTAAAAACATTTTTTTAATAATAAATTTATTTTTTATTGGTGTTCAATTTGCCAACATACAGAATAACACCCAGTGCTCATCCCGTCAAGTGCCCCCCTCAGTACCCATCACCCAGTCACCCCCACCCCCGCCCTCCTCCCCTTCCACCACCCCTAGTTCGTTTCCCAGAGTTAGGAGTCTTTATGTTCTGTCTCCCTTTCTGATATTTCCCACACATTTCTTCTCCCTTCCCTTCTATTCCCTTTCACTATTATTTATATTCCCCAAATGAATGAGAACATATAATGTTTGTCGCTCTCCGATTGACTTACTTCACTCAGCATAATACCCTCCAGTTCCATCCACATCGAAGCAAATGGTGGGTATTTGTCGTTTCTAATGGCTGAGGAATATTCCATTGTATACATAGACCGCATCTTTATCCATCATCTTTCGATGGACACCGAGGCTCCTTCCACAGTTTGGCTATTGTGGACATTGCTGCTAGAAACATCGGGGTGCAGGTGTCCCGGCATTTCATTGCATCTGTATCTTTGGAGTAAATCCCCAGCAGTGCAATTGCTGGGTCGTAGGGCAGGTCTATTTTTAAAAGATTTTATTTATTTATTCACGAGAGACAGAGAGAAGGAGAAACAGGCTCCCTGCAGGGGGCCCGATCCAGGACTCGATCCCAGGACCCCTGAGCCAAAAGCAGATGCTCAACCACCGAGCCCCCAGGTGTCCCCATAACAGAATGTTAACTCTGGGGCCTGCCTCCCCATCCCATCCCCCAAATCCCTAACTGACAAACGAATATTTTCCTTTGCTACCTGTAGAAGCAAATCGCTTTGTGACCTGAGCAAACAGTTAACATTTAAGAGCCTACCCTAGTTCCTATTGCTGTGTAACACAGCTCCCTAAAATCGAGTAACTTAAACAATAATAACCGTTAACTCTGCTTCCGAGTGTGCGGCTTGGGCGTGCCCAACAGGTGCAGCTCGCCTCTGCTCCACACGGTGTCAGCTGGGGTGGCTCAGGGAGCTCCCTGGGAGATACGCCCAAGGTGGCCCATTCCCATGCCTGGCAAGGGGTGCTGGCTGTGGCTGCTTCTCCGTGGGGCCGCTGGGCTTCCTCACATCACGGTGGCTGCAGAGTGCCTGTCCCAAGACACAGGAAGGAGAAATTGCTGGTTTCTTAAAGGCTTGGCCTGGATGCTGGCTCTCTTGTCATTACCACCTGTCACTGGTTAAGCGGTCACTGAGTCCACGTTCATGGGGAGGGGATGGCGATCCCACTTCTTGGTGCGAGAGCAGTGCCAGGCATCGGGGTGGGGGGCCACGTGTACACCACTAGAACCGGTCTCACCGACAGGGAGCATCCTTCCTGCTCACGGACCCTCGCTGCGGTATGGCGTTCATCTTCTGGTCACAGTGGCTTGTGGGGGGATGAGGAAAGAAATGTTTGTAAAACCCTATTTGTTTCATGTGAACTAAGGTACAGTGAGTGAGGTTCTATGTGAAGTCCCTTTTGTGTTGTAGTTCTCTTAAACTTTATTTTTTTATTTTTATTTTATTTAAATTTTTAAAAAAGATTTTATGTATTTATTCATGACACACACACACACAGAGAGGCAGAGACACAGGCAGAGGGAGAAGCAGGTTCCATGCAGGGAGCCTGATGTGGGACTCGATCCCGGGAACCCAGGGTCATGACCTGGGCCGAAGGCAGACGCTCCACCGCTGAGCCCCCAGGCACCCCTGTGTTGTAGTTCTCTTATAAGTGGCTTGCCCTGGTCGCGGGTGTTGGGGGATCCCTCTGATACTGACTCCCGGAATCAGTGTAGTAAAGAAGCGCAGGCCTTGGCCCTCTTGGGTGGGAGCCTCCCCATGGCAGCACCCACACTTTGGGCCTTCTCAGGGCCACCCCACGGTGACAGGACCCTGTGCTGGCGGCCAGGGGGCCATGGAGATGAACCAGGAATCACCCTCTCGGGACCCCCTCCACCAGGGAGCCCAGTGGCCTCTGTGTCGCCTTTCTCAGTGCCCCCTTCCACAGCGCGCCCTTGAATGCCGTGTGGACTATCTCCCTCTCCCTCCTGGGCTCTCGATTTTAAGAACGTGCCCTGGCCTAGGAGGGCAGAGACCCGACTTCCAGCGGTCCAAGAACTCCCCGCTCTGTCTTCCTCATCTGTAAAGGAGGCCATTGGTCTAGTCTGGGGATTGGCCAACAATGGCCCGCGGACCCCAGCTGGCACAGGGCATGTTTTTCTAAGTGACGTTGTATTGGGACACAGTCACACCTATTGCGGGACGCGTGTCCATGGCTGCCTCTGGCTTTTTGTGGCAGAGACCATATGGCCCACAAAGCCTCAAGTGTTCACCCCTCTGGCACTTTATAGAAAATCTGTGTGGACCCCTGGTCTAGAATAATGGTTTCAAACTTCATTTTAGCCACAAAGTTCTTTTTTTTTTTTTTTTTAAGATTTTATTTATTTATTTGAAAGAAAGAGCATGAGCATGGAGAAGGGCACGGGGAGAGGGAGAAGTAGGCTCCTCATGGAGCAGGGAGCCCAACCTGGGTCTACAATCCCAGCAAGGCTTCCCACGCTGAATGTCACCTTCCTGCTCCCTCCTGCTCCCTCCTACCGGCCACTGGTAGCTCCTCCAACGGAGGGAGTTAGGGGGTAGATGGCAGTGTTTCCTGGGGAGAGGGGCACCTGGGGCCGTGGCGGGGACTTCGGGGGGCTTCCCTGTGTGCACATGAGCTCTCTTGACTGAGCCCCCTTTTTTCCACGAGTGGGGGTTCTCGAGGGATTAAACGCAGCCATCCCTGCCCTTTGGGGTGGAAGCTGACCTTGATCTTGGTGGTGCTGGTTTGAAGGCAGCAGGAATCTCAGGGAGCTTCTTTGCTGATGTTTGGCTGCTCGCAACAATGGTCTCTGTTCAGTTTGTTTTTTTATTTTATTTTTATTTTTTTTAAGATTTTATTTATTTATTCATGAGATACACAGAGAGAGGGAGAGAGAGGCAGAGACACAGGCAGAGGGAGAAGCAGGCTCCATGCAGGGAGCCCGACATGGGACTCGATCCCGGGACTCCAGGATCATGCCCTGAGCCGAAGGCAGGCGCCAAACCGCTGCGCCACCCAGGGATCCCCCCTCGTTTGGTGATTGAAGAGGATGACAGGTTGTAGGGACCACCCCCACCTCGCCTCGGCCCTGCCCTCTGGCTGGTGGTCCCTCTGCCCTATTCTGAGGTTTCTGCTTTTTCTCCTATGCTTGTGTGCCTGCCTGCTTCCGTGGGGCCTGGAACCCCAATGGTGTGCAGGGGGGGTTCTTCCCGGGTGCTGCCCTCCAGCCCCAGCTGCCTGGCCCTGCCTCCTCCCCTGGCAGCAGCACACTGCGCCCGTGACCTCCCCCCAGTGATGAGAGAATCTTCCTAACAACCAGGAATCCCAGTTCCTTCTCTATTGGAAATTTTTGATTTGTGGGGAAGGGGTTTCAAGTCTTCAGATTTTTTTTTTTTTTTTTTTTGGTTATTTGCAAGCCATAGTGTTCTCCCTCAGTTTATCTAAATTGGGATTTTTTTCCTTGTTCTCATGGGTCATCTCTTCAGAAATGCGCCCTCCCTTGAGGTCCTGCAGTTTTAGACATGACCAGGGTTGATCCTTGGAAGGCCCAGAGACCCAGAAGGTCCTAAAGCAAAAGGGGCTTTTGTGGGAGTGAGTGGTATTCCTTCTTTTCGCAGGTGCTTTGCCGGCCACCTGTTGTGCAGCAGGGGCCCTGCAGGCCTGGGGGAGGGGGTGTGAGACCACCCCACGTGGGGATAACACAGGTTAGAGCCCAGGCCTGGGGCAGGGGCAGCTCAGTCATGCTCTCCACGGCCCCTCCCCAGGCTGCGATAGAAGTCTCCAAAGCCCGGCTCTCCTCTAGCTTATCCCAGAAGAATATCTGACCTTGTTCGCCCAATAACTAACCAGTCAGAAAGCAGCAGGCCCTGGCGTACAATGAGGCTGTTTAATTTGGGGGGGATATTTTGGAAAATAGAAGCTTGGTTCTCATTGAAGATACCTGATTAGTACATGGAGTTTTTAACAACTTAAAAATGTCACCAAAAATGCGGTGCCACCCTTGCATTAACAGACACTTAAAATCGTCAAAAAACAAACAAACAAACAAAAAAAAAGTTTAAAGGGAAGCAGTGCCACCTCACCCCTTGAACGTCGTGTTGATTTTTGCATTCCACCTCGTTCCCCCTTGAATAGCCGTCGGCTGACTTGCAGGTGTGAGATGATCTTGCATAGATTCAGTCGGCCTAGGTTTTCCATTGGTTTCGAGGCCTGTTTCTTGCCCATGTGCCCAGCGGTTTCTGTAGACCCCCGGGGCCCTGGGCTCTGCGGCTTCCGCTGTGTCATTGCAGAGTGTCTGCTTTTAGCCTGTGCTTCCCAGCTGTCCGGGCCTTTTCCGTCCCTCCTCCTGCAGGAAGCAGCTGGGATATTGCCAGGACTGTCACGCTCTTCAGTGACACCCGCTGCCACTCATCTGTGTTGGATTTTATGGATTTACCAAGGGCCCTGGTGCCTCAGCTGTGGGTGGGTGGGTGGGATTGTCAGTACAAAGATGCACCGAGAGGTAAGTCTCATGCAGGACTTGGCAGCTGACACGGGGACCAGAGGCCACGTTCTGTCACTCAGTCCTGTGTTCTTGCTCCCGTGCCACAGACCCGGCCGTAGACAGTGGGGGCAGACCTGCCCTTGAGCCCTGGCTCCTGTAAAATGGGGTAACAATGGTGCCTGCTTCACATTATGTGAGCAGAGGACCGTGCCTGCTGACAGTACAGGGAGCTCTGAGGAGCCGTATGGGACCCCCATTATGTGCTCAACACTTTGGGGGACGGATGGATCACGTAGCTCGGGCGTGCCGTCCAGAAATGCAGATAAAACCCAAGCCCAGAGAGCTGTCGTGCAAGGTGGGAAGACTGGTCCCACGATGCATGCGACCTCGGGGCTGTCCCGCACCTGCATCCCATGGCCCAGCCTCCTGAGGTCACCACCACCTTCCCTTTGCCAGGGCAGGTGGACCAGCGGGCCAAGGATGGACAGCGGTGGCTTATAGAGCTGAATTAACGCTGTTTGTGGGAACACGGTGCCCTTTAGCCGGGATCGGAGTGTGCTCTGGGGGCTTCTTCACCTCAGCGAAGCTGCCAGCCCATTTCACAGACGGAGGCTGTGGGCGCCAGGCACTCTGTGCCATCCTCCATGTCGCCAAGTGCACGTGCGTGTGTGTACACACACACACACGTGCAAACCACCAACAGGGGAAATAAGTGGTGTGTGAAGGAAGGGGGTCTGTTCACTCATTCAGTGTGTGTGCACCACGATGCCCCAGTCTAGCTGCTGGCGGTACAGCCAGGAGCAGGACTGAACCTTCCAGAGCCCTCTGATCACAGATGAGCACCTGCCATGAAGGGTAATAGAGCCGGTCTGGGAGGGGAGTGGTGACTGGAGGGTGGATGGCAGAGTCCTGAAGGGAGTGGGGAATGTCTGGGGGACTCCGGAGGCTTTGTGTGCTTGGGGAACTCCAGGACGCTGGGGCGGAAGGCAGTGAGCAACAGGGAGGGGGTGGCCAGGCGGCGGCAGCGACGTCCCAGAGGCCAGATCTTGCGTGGACTTGGAGGAGCATGGACTCTGTAGTCGTGTAGGAAGCGGGAGCCTCTGGAGGGTGCAATCTGCAGGGTGTGATCTGAAAATGGGGGCGGGGCGGCGGGGCTTGGATTGCTACCTGGGAAGGGAGCGCTCCCTTCTGACCTGGGCACAGGGCTGTGATCTGGGAACGTCCCACATCTCCTGCGTTTCTGACTTATCCAGGAAACCTCTTGCCTCCAACCCTTGAGGAAGGCTGCCCCCATCCTGGGCCCTGCCAAGATCTCCTGGAGACGGATGCATCCTGTCCAGACCCTGGGGCCCCAGCCGCTGTGGGCCTGGGCTTCTGCAGAATTCCATCTTTCTGGCTGTGAGCTTCTGGGACATGGTCCCTCTGTATCCATCTCGCCCAGAGCTGGCAGGGAGGAGGGGAGCAAACCCCCCGGACTGGGTGGCCAGCACCTTGGAGGAGGCACTCAGAAGGCAGGGGATTATATTCAGGGCCCAGGATGGGTTTGCACGAGGGGGCTGCCCTCTCAAGGGTTCGGAATCGGGGGTGGAGACATTGGTCCCCTCATGTCACAGCGGGGGCATCAAGGGCGTCCTTCCTGTGCTGTGGGCAGTCGCCCCATTCCCCCACCCAGTTCTGGAGGCAGGGATGGCAGCCTTTGGCCTAGGGCCAGCCTCCTCCTCTCCCTTTGGGTGGGAGTTCCGGTTCTTTGTTGCATCGAGCTTTGGAACAGCCACGGAGAGCCCCTGGAGGACGGCTCTGGCTAGATGACAAGACAGGGACTTTGGGGAAGGGGTAGGTGATGCTGGAGCCCGAAGGACAGGACTTCCAGGCACCCTCTGGCTCGCAGCACCTCACAGCCAGGAGCCTGCTCAGGTCAAGGCCCGGCTTCAGAGACTGTACATTTGGATTTGGATTCAGTCATTTTATTTATTTGTTTTTAAAGATTCATTATTTTAGAGAGAGAGAGAGCAAGAGAGCGTGAGGGGCAGAGGGAGGCAGGCAGACCTTCCCAGGGAGCGGGGAGCCCCACTCAGGCCTCAACCACAGGACACAGAGATCGCGACCTGAGCTGGAATCACAAGCCGGATGCTCAACCCGTTGCGCCCCCCAGGCCCCCCTCAATCGTTAAATTCTTTAAAAGTCTATGAAACAGGTAGAGAGTTTAATAATAGTCTCATTTATTCAGCAGACTTACTCAGTAGATGATTTCAGCAGCAACTACGTGCTGGGCTTTTTTCCCAGAAGCTGGGAATATAGTGAGTGAACAAACCAGACACAACTTCTGGTCTTGTACCAAGAGGCCACCTGCACAGATGGAGCCCTGGGGTCTTTACGTGGCATCACCTAGGTGTTGGTTTGAGGATCATGAGCCTTGAGGTGGAGGGGCAGGGATGGTGGGGGCGGCCAGAACACCTGGGGACACGGGAGCTGAGCTATCGGGGCCACACTGGCCATGTGACAGGTGTCGGGGAAGAAGATTTGTTCACAAAGTTGAACTTGTACGTAGCTGATTCAGGACACGTTGATGTTGCAGGGAACTTCCCCACCGCTGGTGTCTGAAGGGCCGGTGATGTTGATTGAGTCTTGTCTTTGAGTCCTGGTACGTGCAGCTGCTGGGAACGTGTGCTCCCTGCTCCGGGGACTCACACGGCTAATCAGTCTGCAGACAAAGCTCAGGAGAGTCTGTTCAGAGTCACCGCCTGTGGCTGGGCCTGAGAGTTGTGGAGAGAACTTGGTGAGAGCAGCCAGGGAGGGCTTCCTGCAGGAGGAGGCCCCTCATCAGAAAGGAGGGGGCAGGGCATTCTCAGAGGTGGTGACGTGGGGGCGTGGCTTGTGTCAGGCAGGCTGAGGGGTCTGTTAGGGTGCAAGAGGATAGAGGTTTAAGGGCAGAGGGAGTGCAGACCAGTGGAGGCTTGACTGGTCCATTGACGGTTTTGCAGCAGAGGAGTAACCTGGTAATGGGGGTGGTTTTGAGTACATAGGGGCTTCAGTGATGATGGGAGGGAGGTGGGAGCAGAGGAGTGTGAGTCCAGGGAACCAGGGTCAGGGATAAATCCCTCACTCTCTCCGTGCCTCAGTTTACCTCACCTGTAAAAGGAATACAATATTTTTACTCCTATCTGTTTCCCAGATGAGCTGTTGAGTCTTCGCTTTAAGAATACATGAAATGATGCTTTTTTAAAAAAGGAGTAAGTGTTAATTCAAGACAGAAATCCAGGCTCCTGGTGTCAGGATCCCCTTCGCACTTGGGCTTTCTGTGCCTGGGAGGTGGTGAGGAGTGAGAGATGGCGTAGGCTTGTGGGGCCACGCCCGAGGAGGGGGAGCAAGCTGGCTGCTGGCTGCCCAGCCTCTGCTGTCGTCCTGCACAGCCCCTGGGGCACCCTGACCTGGAGCCACAGCCAGGGGGGCCCACCCGGGGTCCTACCCAGGCTCCACCCAGGGTCCCAGGGCTCAGCGGCGGCGGCGGTGGCCCCGTGGATGACCCCGGGCGCAGACTCACTCTCCAGTGCTTGTCTGCGAGGGCTGACATGCAGGCTTGGGTTCTGGGTTCTGGGAGCTGCAAGGCTGAGGGCCGTGTTGTGGGGATGGCGTTGTGGGGACGGCTTCTCACTCACGGCCACGCCTGGCTGGGGGTCCGCGGCCTTCCTGCCACCTGTGTCTGCGTCCTGCTGTCCTGCCTTGAGGGGACCCCTGTCAGGAGTCTGGGCGCACCCGATGACCTCATTTCACAGACACCACCCCACATGCAGTCACGTCCAGGGGGGTGGGGAATTGCACTTCTGCGTGTGAGTTCAGCCCACAGCGCGGTCGCTCGGAACTGCCAGGAGTGGAAAGGCACACTTCTGGAGGTGAAGCGGGTGAGAGTGCTGCAGTTCCCGGGGGCTCCCAGAGACTTGATTTGGGGGCAGGGGAACCCTGCCGAGAGATGAACGAGGACACAGATGAGTCAGGGGGTGAGGCGCCCAGCAGCCTTCAGAGTCACTTAAGTAAACTTCATAAACCAAAAAACCCCTGAGTTTCAAAAAAGTTCAATTAACTTGCTTCGTGACAAAGATTTCATAACAGGTTCCCTTTACATCCCCAGCCTCCCTGGTGCACTTAGAAAAGTGATTTGATTTCCCAGCATGTGATTAAAGTCACAGGTTTTCAGAGCCCAACCATTAAAAGCAGGAGGGACAGCCCGTAATTAAGACTTTGCTGCACCTTCCTCCTCCCAAGACCAGTTGGATCCACAACAGCCAACGGTTACAGCGGCTGAGGCCCTCGTAGGCAGCCAGGGCCTTCTGCGGTCGCTAAGTGTGCAGGGACCTAATGGGACCGGCCTTGGGGAGGACGGCAGGGACCACCAGGCCCCTGCTCAGGGCCGGCCCTCCATCGGTGTGGGCAGCGACTCCACCAGGGCCTCCTGGGCCTGCCCCTTGGGGGCCAGGGATTGGTCCCTGTCATGTAGGGAGCGGGGGGACAGACAGGTGAACCCGGAGTGTTGGCCAAACCCCATGTCGGCAGTTTCAACCTGTAAACATTTGGCTCCCCTCCCCAGAGCTGTAACCATGGCCGTCCTGGAGCATGTCCCCTGGCACAGGGGGGAAGCAGAGGTCCAAACAAGGCGCCCCCCACCCCCCAGCCCCCGGCCCATTCCTGAGCCGGCTGCCGAGGCCAAGAGGGGGTAGTGTGTGTACCCAGGGAAAACCAGCGTGACCGATCCATTTGCTGGGAGGCATGTCATGATTCTCAGAGCATAGAAGCCAGCGATGATGAGAAAGAAGAGCACTTGTCACCTGGGGCACAGGACACTGGGGTTTAATACATTTAATACAGCCAGTTGCTATCTGGGTGTTAGATTCACAGTCCATCCTCCCTCCGTGAATGTTGAGGAGCTGCCGCGTACCAGGACTGGGTGGTGGGCCGTGTCCCAGGGAGGTGGGCCCTCCAGCCAGAGGGCCTTCACGTGCGGCTCTGGAAAGTCAAGTCCTGATGATTCCCTGGACTCTACCTCCGAAAGACACTCTATGTTAATTAATTGAATTTAAATAAAATTAAAAAATTTAGAAAAAACATGGTGAATTGCAATAATTATTTTCTTACCAGACACTCTTGCATTCCTAGCGTAAATTCAACTTGGTGAAGATGCATCTTACCATACATTGCTAGACTGCCTTGGCTGGGTTTTTTTATTGTATGTGGGGTTTGTTGTTTGTTTTCCTTCTAGTATATATGTTAAGTTCTTGCATGATATTGGCCTACGATTCACCTTCTTGATTGTTTTGTGAATCGAGGTTATACTGTGCTAATAAAATGAGTTGTCAAGTGTGGAAAAAAGAGAGAGAGAGAGAGTAAGTCAAGGGGGCACCTGGGTGCTCAGTCAGTTAAGCGTCTGGCTTCTGCTCAGGTCATCATCCCAGGGTCCTGCTCAGGGGGGGATGCTTGCTTCTCCTCTCCCTCTTCCTGCCACTCCCCCTGCTTGTGCGCATGTGCGTGTTCTCTCTCTCTCAAATAAATAAATAAAATCTTAAAAAAAAAAAAAGAGTTAAAAAAAAAAAGTCAGGTGCTTCATTCTTGCCCTGAAGGGATGCTCAGACTCATGGAGAAGATGGACATTGGCACACAGAGTGAAGGGAGTGAAGGGAGGAGCCTGGGGCCTGGGGTTTCTGGTGGGGCGTAGGGGTGCTGGTCTGGCTCCGGAGAAGTCAGGAAATGCTCCTTATGGGAGGGTTAAGTCAAAGGGTGCAGGGGGGGGTCAGTCTGGCCAAGAGGTAGGAAGAAGAGCGCTAAGGCAGAAGGCACACGATGTGCAAAGGCCTGGTGGTAAGGATGTGCACGTGGGTAGGGGTGAATCAGGTGCTTCTTAGGACACAGAATTGGAAGGGGCTGGGGGATCACCGTCCTGGGCCGTCTGAACACAGCCCCACCCTGAGGGCTCATCGGGACCCCCCATTGACATGGGGGCTGGAGGATTTGTTCTTTGATTCTCCTCACCAGGGCACCTGGTTATTTTCTGAGCAGGGCTGCCTCTGCCCCTTCACACCAGCACACTTCTCCTCAGAGCCCGGCAACCTTGTTTAGGGTATGGTATATACGCCAGCTCAAAGGGGCCAGCCCAGGCCTAGTGGTTGGTGCCAGAGACCAGAAATAACCAGGGCTGTTGAAGACGGAGATTATTCATCTCTTGCATAAAAGGTAGGCTGACCTGAGCTGCTCTGCTGGTTCTGTGGGATCTAGTCCACTTCCAGTTTTTTGCTCCGCCATCCTTTGCATGTGGCCACTTGACTCAGGGTCACCACCTGGTCCAACAGGGTGGCTGGAGGAGGAGGAACTGAGGTCAGTTTTCCTTGGCCCACCCCATGTGCAGGGGAGCCTCGGAAATGTTGCTTTTCAGCTGAGCAATCACCCAAAGTTTTGTCTGTAAGGAAGAAGGGGAGAATAGAGAATAGACACTGAGTATCCACCAGCCATCTCTGCCATGGCCTCTTGTAAGAAGGAGCCAGGAGGACCAGCTGCTCCCCATGAGCTGGGCTCCACATGCTCTCTCTTTATCCTCAGTGCCCAGCACTGTGTGGCACTCAGGGGACATGGCTAAGAGGCCTGATGAACTGAGACAGTGACACAGGGGGGACTTCCAATTCTGATTAGTCACCAGCAAGCCCAGGTGACCAAGCACATGTTGTGTTTGGACACATGTCAGAAAAGAGCAGGACTGCATGGGCTGGGGGTCTCATCCCATGTCTTACCTTTCTTACCTTCTTCAAGCCTCAGTTTCTCCCTTTTCAGAAAGGGAAAATTCCTACCCCAGCAGAATTGGGACAAGAGGCAAATGAGACAATAGACCGTGCAGAACTAGATACCTGTGGGTTCATGGTGGTGACGGGTAGCTTGGGTAGCTTTTCAGACTCTCTTCTTCCCCTCGATAGAGTCTGGAAGTTTAGATACTTTTCTGAGCTCAATTATATATACTGACTTGTCTCACAGTCTCCACTGCACTTGCCCCGGCCACAGGGATCATAATATTCCCTTGTGATTCCAGCCATCTTTCTACTGAAGAGCTCAAAGCCTTAGACCTGTGGACCATTGAATACTCCAAGGTGCAGAAGGAGGAGGGATTATTATTACTATCTGGAAGAGGTCAGAGCTGCAACTAAGACCTGGTCTTTGGACGCCAACCCCAGAGTTCTTTGTCCCCTAACAGTCTGTACAGACTTTTCGTTTAAAGGAATGGAAGCAGCTACACAGAACAGTTTTTAGTCATAGGCCCAGTGCACAAAACAGGGAACACAATGCCACCAGCTACCTCCCTGGAAAGTGCCCCTAACTCTTTCTGGAGTAGGAAGTAGAAGCCCCAGTGCTCCTCTTCATTGGAGAGATAAGGAACTGGGTCAGCATGTGACAGTGACAGATATTGTCACACCTGTCTTGGCTCCTGCCTGGGGTGGAGACCCTCATAGGTCAGCCCCATCTCCTAACCTAGCCCAGATGCCAAAATAGGTTCTCAAGTGCTTTCCTGCTTGAAAAATAAAAAAAAATTATAAATTGTATGGTATAACCACATTCCTCAAATATGAATAATTATAACTTGTTATCCATCTTCCTTTCATTTTCGGATGCTTTCCATTTTCTTCCAAGCTTCCTCACTGTTTAATGCGCCTGCCCCTGTGTGTGTCCCCAGCCTGCCCACTCTGGGGTCTGAAAATGCACTCTCTAACAGAGTTCACAAATAAAGTCAAAATAAGAAGACATGCTCTAGAAGCAGCCCCAATGTCCCATCAAGCCATCAATGAATGGATCAATAAAATGCGGTGTGTCTGTACAAGAGAACATGAGTTCCCATAAAAAGAAATGGAGCGCGGGTGCGTGCTACCGTGTGGATGGGCCTCAGAAACAGGATGCTGAGTGCAGGAAGCCAGACAAAAGTTTCATAATGTCAAGCTCCATTTATGTGAACTACCCAGAGTCGGTAAATCCCTAGAGACAGAAGGGAGGCAGGTGATTAGCAGGAGCGAGGTGGTGAGGGAAAGAGGAAATAATCACTCGATGGGTATGAGGTCAGGGTGGGGAGGTGGGGGGTTCTTTTGGTGCCATAAAAATGCTTTGGAACTAGGAGCGCCTGGATGGTTCAGTTGGTTGAGTGTCCAGGTCTTGATGTGGGCTCAGGTGGTGATCTCAGGATCATGGGATCGAGCTCCGCATCGGGTTCACTGCTCTGTGGGGTGTCTGCGTGAGGACTCTCTCCCCCATCCCTCTGTGCCTCCCCCTACTCACACACACACACTCTCTGCCTCTCTGAAATAAATAAAATCTTTTAAAAAACTGCTTTGGAATGAGATAGAGGTAGTAGTTACGCAGCATTGTGAGGGTTTCGGATGCCTCACTGGTACACAGGCCTGAAACAGTTCATTTCATGTTTTGTGAATTTCACCTCCATAATGAAAAGAAAAGATAAGCCCTGAAGTTTGGAAGTATGGTTTGCCCTCTGTCCCCGTCCACCCACACCCGGCTTCCTTCTTGCCCTACTCCCTCCTAGAAGGAACAGTCCTGTTTAAAACTTATTATTAAGCATGTAAAACAAGGTAAAAGTAGACAGATTAGCATGATGAACCACCGTGTGCCCATCGCCCAGCGTCCTCAGATCCCATCTCGTGGCCTGCTTGATTCTTTTCTGCTGTTCAGTTGTCTATCCATGGATTGTTTGAAGCACATCCCAGATACCATATTATTTCACTTATTGATTATAATTCAGTATATATAAAAGATAAGAACCTTTTTATAATCGTAGTAGATAGCACTTTTAATAATACTTTGTTTCTTTCCTATTTCTTCATGTACTATAAGGAATATTACTATTTTTCTCTTTTCTTATATCAGAAGGAACATAACCAAAAATGCTATCCTGTACCTTGGTGCTTTCACCTGTTGGAATATCCTGCAGATCTCTCCCGCATCAACACATATGGTTGATGTGGGGTTGTTTTCCAAGTGTATGGTATTCTATGACATGGCTGCTCTGCAGTTTATTTGCCCATTCTCTGTTTCTGGGTATTCGAGTGTTTTCTTGAGAGTCTGAACTGGACACTGCAGACTGAGGGGTCAAAGGCAGGTCATATTTGGCCCCTGACCTCAAGGATTGTCCAGAAACAGAATCATTAGAGAGAGAATCCTCCTGGGACCCTCTGTTCTTTATGTGATGTCTCTATGTGCTAGTTTCTTTCTTTCTTTCTTTCTTTCTTTCTTTCTTTCTTTCTTTCTTTCTTTCTTTCTTTCTTTCTTTCTTTCTTTCTTTCTTTCTTTCTTTCTTTCCTTTCTTGGTTTCATTTATTTATTCATGAGAGACAGAGAGAGGCAGAGACACAGGCAGAGGGAGAAGCAGGCTCCTTGCAGGGAGCCTGATGTGGGACTCGATCCCGGGATCCCAGGATCATGCCCTGGGCTGAAGGCAGACACTCAACTGCTGAGCCACCCAGGCATCCCCTCTATTTGCTATTTCTAAATGGTATCTCTGTGTGGCATCTCTAAGTGGTGTCTCTGTGCGATGGCATCTCTGTGTGGCATCTTTATGTGGTTAGCTTGGACTTCCTTCCAACATGGTGGTCTCATACAGTTGGCCTTATTTCAGGACGGCTGACTCCCCTCAGAGCAGAAAAGCAAAAGCTTCCAGGCCTTCTTTGCTTACGCGTGGAGCAGCCATGAGGTCGCTTCTGCCGCATGCTGAACATCCCGTGGCACACGGGGAAGTGTGGGTTCTCTTCCATCCAACAGGGAACATAGGTAGGACCTCGGGATCGTTGACAGCATCAGACAGAGCACAGGGCTGTGAGAGCCCCAGCTCCTGGGGTAACTTCCTATGTGGCCTGGCCCAAGGTTCACTCCCTCTCTGAATCTAAAATGGGGGTAATAGGGAATGTCCTCCAGTCACCCCCTGCTGCCAGGTCCAAATGAGATAAGACAGTACTAGCCATGAAGGTTGTTGGCAGCTGAGTACAGCAAGGTCTGGGGCATTCCTTCCTCAAGTCCTGCCTCTGCTGCCGGGATTCTGGGGGGCAGGATCTGGGAGCACAGGAACCTATCTGGGTCGGTGGGCAGGGCTCAAGCCCAGTGGGCACAAGGGGTAATTTTCACTGAGTGTTTGTTTAATAGGCACTGGGGGGCTCTACAGCTTGTTCGTCTTGTATCCTCCTAGCGCATCTGTAGGGTAAGTAGCACTTTTGCCCCTTTGGTAGATGCCCGCACCGCGACACAGCTGAGCGACAGAGCCGGAGCTCCAGCGTGGGCCCATCGGGCTCCCGGCCTTGCCTCCTTTACTCACGGAGCTGGCGCTGGCTGGGGAGAGAGATTCTTGGCAAAATACCAGAATTTCCCTTACTGTGAACATCGTCGACTTTAATTAGATTAATTTTCACTTTTCTTTTGCCTTCGGGGGTTTTAAAGATAATGCCGTGGGATTTCAGCAGTGCATTGTGAATAGGCCTGAGAACCTCCACGCCCAAGAATCAGTCAGAGGCACATTTAGTTATCTCTGTGCCCCCCTGAGAAGCCCCCTTCATCCCACGAAGGGAGGACTGGTCTGCAGAGACCCAGCCTCTTGCTCTAGGTCTGCTCTCCTGGGATGCCCTCTGCTCCCCGGCCCGGGCCCATCGCAAATGCTGTCTGCCCGACTTGCATGTGTATGAAAGCAGCTTTGTGTCTGCGTCTACACTGGCTTGTGGCCCCGGCCCCAAGCCCTGGTTATCTGGAGTAAATAAACAACAGCACCCACTCAGGCAGTCTTCTCCTTCTAAGGGAGACTGCCAAAGTGAGGGTGCTTGTCTGGATCGAGGCCTTAGGAAATGAGAGTGCTTTGCCCCATTTCAGCCTTGCTTGTTCATCTCGGGAAGCCCACAACAAACATTTGTAGAGGGCACAGGGCATGCCAGGCGGGCCCTGAGCCGGAGAAACGTGCGTCGTGGAACAATTGGCCTCAGAGAGGACTTGCTGGAGAACAATTGGGGCTTGTGGATGGTCTCTCTTGCTGACCTTGGGCAGCAGGGCCTGCATGGAGGGCCCCAGGTGTGCCTGCTTGCCCTGGCTCAGGAACCTGCCAACCTGCCTTCTGGGAGCAGGGGGTGTGCGGTCATTGGCACCCCGGCTGCCCGGGGCGGTGCTGACCTTGGGAAGGGCAGACATGTGGCCTTTGGGGCTTTGCCAGGCCAGCTGCCAGCCTCTCTCCTGTCCAGCCTGGTGCCTTCCCTTCCCCTCTGGCCTGACCGTTTTGATTGGAAAAGCGTACTAGTACTTTGCAGTAACGGGGGGAGCCCGGGCCCACTGGTACCTTACAGCCTTTTTCTGAGCTGGGGCTTTTGTTCATCTGAGAACCTCTGCCCGTTTGCCCCACCTCTCTCTGGCATCCTCCATCCGGGGCCATGCTCACTGCTCTTCTCGCTTTTTGCAGGTCTCTACTTCAGCCAACACAAACACCGGGATAAGTAGGCGAAAAGCCGCCTCTGAACAGAGACCCTTGTTTTCCAGGTTCACTGTGCCAGCTGAGGCATAACTGTTTAAGCGCTAACACTAAGTTTCCAATAAACCAAATAAAATGTGGTCCCGTGGAGGCCCAAGCACAGGATTCGTGTGTGACACAAACAAAGCAGAGAGAAAGAGAACGTAGGTAGGATTTGGTGTGCTCAACTGTACCTTGGGAAATCCTTCTGTTAGAGTAATTCCTACTCTGCCTCATAAGCTTGGTGTTTGGGGATTTCAGGGCTTGTCTTCTGTCTGGCTCGGGGTGGTTGGCTTTCTCCATCACAGGAATAGTATTCTAAAAGGTTGAAATTGCTAATTATTCTTAAAACCTTGAGAGCCACTTAGTGGGATGTGTGATATTCGAGCACTTTGTGTTGCCAGCCACGAGGGTGAGAGGGTGAACGTGCATAGGGAGCTGTTGGGAGAGAGCTTGGAGGGGAATTGCTGAAGAGAGATCGCTATACCCGCTCAGGAAAAGCCCCTGAAGAGTGACTGTGATCAGAGGAACATCCGGAAGGCATAAGGTGGGAGGTCTGAGGCAGGCGCAGTGCTGGGCATGAGTCACAGCCTCTCCTGGCCTTCGGGGACCCGGGAGGAGCGGGTTCTGGGCGGTGTCTCTGTGTCGGGCCGTGATCCTTCATAGCAGACTGGCCTGGGGACTCAGACGGACTCTCGGGCACTTGGGGTGGGACACACGAGGAGAAAACCATAAGAAATGGTGACTCCAGAAAAACACCACCTCTCCTCCAACTGAGCCAGGGAATTCGGGTGAAATGGACCCTAACATGCGTCCCTGCCTCGGGCCCAGACGGCGGGGAAGGTGTCCAGGCGTTCAAGGCAGGTGATGTCAAAAGCCACATCCAGAAGAAAAGTCTTGTTTTGGGGGATCTGTTATTCTTTTGTCCTAAGAGATGTTGATCCAGACAGAGTGTGGGGGATCGACTGCTACCATGTGCCCTGCTGTCTGACTTCTCTGACACTTTCTTTTGGGCTTTTTTCAATTGTCTTTAGCCAGGCCACTTAAGTAGTAGGTGCTATGGCCCTGCGTGGCCCTCACCTCCGGTTCTCTCCCTACAGCTGCTTTAAAATAAAAGCTTTCTGGAGATAAAATTCATAGATAAAATTCACCCTTTTAAAGTAGGCAGCTTTTCCTGATTTCACCCAGATGTGGAATTTAAGAAACAAACCAAAGGAACAAAGAAAAAAGAGAGAGAGAGAGAAACCAAGAAACAGACTCGACTATAGAGAACAAACTAACTGATGGTCAGCAGAGGGGAGGAGGGCAGGGAATGGGGGAAACGGGGTGAGGACTAAGGAGGACACTTGTCGTAAGGAACACGGAGTAATGTATGGGAGTGTTGAATCATATTCTATGCTTTAAACTAATGCACCATTGTATGTTAAGTATGCTGGAGTTAAAATTAAAAACTCAATAAAAAAATAACGAAAAACTGGTTGGTTTTTAGTATATTTGCAACGTTGTGCAACCAACGTTACTATCCAGAACATTTTCTAGATGCATCATTTTCTTTTTTTTTTTTTTAAGATTTTATTTATTTATTCATGAGAGACAGAGAGAGAGAGAGAGAGAAAGAGAGAGAGAGAGGCGGAGACACAGGCAGAGGGAGAAGCAGGCTCCATTCGGGGACCCTGATGCGGGACTCGATCCCGGGACTCCAGGATCACACCCTGGGCTGAAGGCGACCACTAAACCGCTGAGCCACCCAGGGATCCCGATGCATCATTTTCTATTTTATTATTTTATTTTTGAGAGAGGGGGAGAGTTTGCCCATGAGGCAGGGGGCAGGGAGGGGCAGAGGGAAAGAGAGAATCCCAAGCAGGCTCCACGCCCAACTCGGGACCCAGTGCGGGGTTGAGACCACGACCGCAGCCAAAATCAAGAGTCAAATGCTTGGGACGCCTGGGCAGCTCAGCAGTGGAGCATCTGCCTTCGGCTCAAGTCATGATCCTGGGGTCGTGGGATCGAGTCCCACATCGGGCTCCCTGCATGGAGCCTGCTTCTCCCTCTGCCTGTGTCTCTGCCTCTCTCTGTGTGTCTCTCATGAATAAATAAACAAATAAAATCTATAAAAAGAAAAAAAAAGACACTTAACCAACTGAGCCACCCAGGCACCCCTAGATGCATCATTTTCTAAAACAGTACCTACCATCCAGGGCATTTCTGTTACCTCATGTACACATTTGTGGTCCCTCCTTATTTCTCCCCAGCTCCCACAGCCCTAGGCAATAACTAATCCACTTTCTTTCTCTATAAATTGGCCTATTCTGCTCATTTCACATAAATGCAATTATGTAATATGTGCTTTTGTGTCTGGCTTTCACCTAGTATGGTGCTTTCAGGGTTCGTGTTGTAGCGTGGATCAGTGCTTTATTGCTTTTTATTGCCAAATGACACACTCCAATATATGCTTATACCACATTTTAATGTATCCATTAGCCAATCAGTGATCATTTGTGGGCTGTTGCCATAGTTCAGTTATGAATAATGCCCCCTTGAGTGTTCGTGTATAAATTTTCGCGTGGGCATATGTTTTTAATGTTGTTGGATATGTACCTAGGAGTAGGCTTGTTGGGTTATAGGGTATTAATGTTTTGGGGAGTTGCCAGACTGTTTTCCAAAGTGGCAGCACCATTTTACTGTCCCATCACCAAGGTATGGATGTTTTTGTTTCTCTACATCCTCACCCACACTTGGTAGGGTGTGTCGTGCTGATCATAGCCATCATGGTGGATGTGAAGTGCCGTCTCCCTGTGGTTTTGATTTGCATTTCCTTAATGACTAAAGATGTTGAACATCTTTTCCTGTGCTTTGTAGTGTTAAAAGCTCAGGCTTACCTGTTCAGCCAAGGGTTCTGGGCCACTTGTATGTCTTTGGAGAAAATTCTCTTTAAATTCTTGCTCGTTTTCTAATTTGGTGATGTGTCCTTTTATTGTTGAGTTGTAAGAGTTCTTTATATACCCTGGGTACTGTGCCCTTATCAGATCTACGATTTGCAGTATTTTCTCCCAATCCATGGGCTGTCATCTCACTTTCTGGATGATGTTCTTTGAAGCCCAATGTTTTTAATTTTAATGGAGCCCAATTTATCCTTCTTTGTTATTTCTTTGCTTGTGCTTGTGTGTCATAACTGAGAAACTATTACATCATCCAATGTCACAAAGATTTATTGATATGTTTTCTAAGAGTTTGGTAATGCTCTTACATTTAGGTCTGTGATCATTCTGGGTTAATTTTGTTGATTGTTAATTGGGGTGTGATGTGAAGTACAAGTCCAACTTGTTCTTTTGCATGTGGATATCTTGTGGTCTCAGTGACACTTGTTGAGAAAACCATTGAATGGTCTTTTATTTTTTATTGTGCCTTTATCGTATTGGCTCTTTCTCTCCCTCCCCCTCATGGGCATGTGCATATGCATGCACACACACACACACACACACACACACACACCAACCATCCTGTCCTGAAATAATGGGCATTTCCACTGCTTGAGGGAGGCCTCCATGCAGCCCATGGCCTTGTCCCTAATTCCCAGGATTGTTTCCCAGGCAGAGCTCTGCTTTCTCAGGTCTCTTTATGTGCTCATTTGTCTCCTAATGGGAGTATTCAAACTCTTGCAAACTCTTACAGGGGAAGGGCATGAAGGAGGAGCTACATGTGACCACAAAGACCCACATTAATGTATTATGTTTTCACAACTGTATCTCCAGCTCCCAAGCCAGATGTCAGCTTTCTTGGGGCCCCTCATCTTTCTG
Source organism: Canis lupus familiaris (assembly GCF_011100685.1). NCBI lineage: Eukaryota > Metazoa > Chordata > Mammalia > Carnivora > Canidae > Canis > Canis lupus. Next base: position 80,122,954 of record NC_049228.1, on the reverse strand, counting down.
AACAGTCTTCACTGATTGAATAATTAAATGAAGGCTTTTATAGGACTCTGGATGACAAATAACTTATTAAAGTATTAGTCTATCCATCCATCCATCCATCCATCCATCCATCCATCCATCCATCCGTACATCCACCCATTCACCTATCTGACCATTCATCCATCTGCCTGTTTTTCTTTCTCTCCATCCATCTGCCTTTCTCTCCACTCATCCATCCATTCATCCATCTATTCATCTGTATGTCCACATATCTATCCATCCATTTATCCATCCACCCATTCACCTGTCCACCTGTCTGTCCATTCATCCATCCATTCATCTGTCCATCTATCTGGACACCCATCCATTTTTTCATTGTCTCTGTACCCATCTACTTAAAAAGGAAAGGGCTGGTTGCTTGGCACCTGTCTGCTGGCTAGGTCAGAGTTATGCTAGAGGTTTGTATTATAAGTTCAGACTTATCTGATCATCCCAAAGAGTAGCAAATTTACCGGCCAGACTGACTCCCCAGACTGATTACCCTGATGCTTTCCCTGGCAGCATGATTGGTGAGGGTCACTGGCAGGGGTTCTTTTGGTGTGTGAGGAGGTCTTCTCAGGAGGCCAATGACACATCTCCCACCTGGTGGGCAAGAGTTAGAGCAGAGGGACAGGGTGGTCTCAGAGTCCCTTCCAATGCTCCAGGTGTATTTGTGTCTAAACTGTGATTTCTGCTCATTAGAATTTAGTGCCACAGGTTGGAGGTGGAGGCTGCTGAGAAGTTCGCAGTCTCGAGTGAGTGATGTGACCCCTGGCCACAAGTGATAGTGACCTGGGGGCTTCCAGCTCCATCTCACCTTATATGGGTTCCGTTCTCTGTGTCCTGAGACTGGGGCCCCCTGGCCCCTAGGTGGAAGCACGTCACTACTATTTGGAAAACTGGGGTTTTGACCTTGACCCACCTATTCGGAATAGTCTCTGATGGGGGCTTTAATCCCTGGCCACAGTTTGCCTGGGCCACCCCTCTTTCTGGAAGCACAGGTGATATCCATCTGGTGTGCCAGGCTACATCTCCTGTTGTGGGGCATTTTTTATCAGAGTTCCCATTCTTCTGTCCTCGATTTCTCCTCCTCCATTCCCCAAGAATCAGGGTCTGGCCTGAACCTCAGGGGAGTATGGGCCCCCTGGGAGCCCTTGGCAGTGCGTACATTCACCATTGGGGTGGGGGGTGGGGTGGGGAAAGCTGCTAACCCACTTGCCAGCAGCATCGGAGCTTTGCTCATCTCCGACACCCTCTTGTTTCTCCAGAAACGAGATCCTTCTGCAGGGCTGCCGCAGAGCCCACTTCTTTCCACTTACTCACGAGTTGCCATGACTTTGCCGTGTCATTACACGTTCCTTCTTCAACATCGTGCCAGCGCCGGCTCTCCCATATTCCTTTCTATGCATTTTCCACTTCACGGCAAGGGAAGGTGAGGCAACAGAGTCTGTTTCCACAAATGCCACAGCTGATCACTGATTTTTGATTTTCAGAGGAAGAATCCTGAGATCCACCACATCCCAGTATGAATTATATAACTTAGCAGTTCTGTGTCCAGAATTACACTTTGGTCCTTGAATTTTCAAAAATAATTCTTGCTCCCGCCTTAGGTTTGGGAGCTTTAGGTCTGGGCTCCGCCTCCCTGTTCCAAGGGCTTTCCTTCTTCTTGTTTTTTGTTTTTTTGTTTTTTTTTTGGTTTGTTTTTTGGTTTGTTTTTTTCTTTTCCGCTGCCTGTGTCTGGGTTGGATCTAAAGGCTCCCCTCACCTTGCTGGGTTCCTGCAGACTTTCTGGCATTTCTCTGACCATTGGCACTTCCTCTGAGGGAAGCAGATGCGAAGAATGAAGAGGGGCTGGCTGGGGAGAGAAGGGGATGCTTTCTCTGTTGGTAAAACTGGAGCCGAGCAAGTGGCCAGTTTGCTCCCCCTTTTACCTCATTTCTTTCTTTTTTATTTTATTTTTAAAACTAATCTATTTAAATTCAATTAATCACCATACAGTGTATGATCAGTTTCAGAAGTCGAGGTCAGTCTTATGGAACAGCCCGTGCTTTTTCCATCACTTGTCTTCCGGAATGTCCATCACCCAGTTACCCCATCCCAGCCCCCCTCCCTTCATTTCTTTCTTTTTGTAGCTGGAAGTTCAGAGTGTGTGTCCATCCTGCAAGTGTTTGTTGAGCTCTAAATAGGCTCCTGGCACCCAGGAGGGCATTATCCCATGGCAGGAAGAAAGGCAGTGGGCAGGAAGGGGTTAAGCCCCCCTGACCCCCTGCAGAGGAAGGTGTGGTTAAGGGGCAGAGAGCTCAGTTTGGAATTAAGTGCTGAGGATGTTGTGCTGAAGCTGGGCAGACCTCGTGTCTGGGTGGGCACAGCCACCCTGCAGGTTGGTAGGGGGGTTGGGGGGATGGAGTTTGGTGGAAAGGCTCTGGGTGCTCTTCACACCCACCCATCCCCCAGGTGGGGGTGACTGATGGCAGAGGTGCCACAGTGAAGCCAGGGTCCCAGGAAGCAAGCAGTGGGGCCGGGGCCTGTGGGTTGCGGTCCCCTGAGTGTGAGATACAGCCTGCACCCTCTCCCCACACTCACATAGATGAACTGATGGCTTGGTGGGGATGTTTGGGGACAAAGCTTGGGACCCGAGGGTAGAGGCTTGGTGAGGCAGCAAGGGACAGGGAGGTGATGGCAGCTGGCTTCTTGGCCTGGGCAGCCACGCCGGCAGGTGATGGCAGCAGGAATGAAGTGAAGGCATAGGTCAGAGCAAAGAAGAGGACGGGGATTGAGAACCCTTTCCGGGCAAGACCCTTGGGCCTAATCCCTGCCTTTAGGGAATGGAGGAGGTGCCAAGGGATGGTATTGACTCTGTGTAGTCCTCCAGGGACCTCCCTGCCTTATCCCTGCCTCCCTCCCCTCATACCCTCTTGCCTCAGGGTTCGCTTGGTGCCTTGACTGGGCTTCTGAGGTCACATCGACTGCCTACTGGGGACACTGTGCTTATCAGCACAGGGACAGTCTGTTTACTTTCCTGGCTTCCCAGCTAGCAGGTTAACGAGTAGTAGCAAGGGTCGTGATGGAGGAAGAGACCAGTCCTGGTGGAGGTACTAATATGATCACTGTGGGACGAGTATTAGTGGGGCTAATAATAATGTAATCATTTGAGCCATTACTATATATAAGGCATTTTGTGAACTTCTGTTCATTTAATCCTTACAGAAACTGCATGAGGCAAGCTTGTCTTATTTTATATGTGGGAAACTGAGGCAGAGATTTAAGCTATCTGCCTGAAGTGATACACCTAGCAAGGGACAGAGTCTGGACTCAGACTGCAGTCTCACAGCTCCAGACCCCCTGCTCAGTCACTCTGCTCCACCTTCCCTCTCACAAGAGCAGGCTTCCAGTCACTGCGGAATGGCATTGATTGTGCCATTTGAGAGCTGGACAACCGGAGGTCAGCGCCTCCAGTGTGCCTTTGGCCGTGCCACTCAGCTCACCCTGCTGTGTGTCTGGTGGTGGCTGGCCTTCATGCTGACCTCCAGAGGGCACCTGGGCAGTGGGGCTGGACAGGGCCTGAGTACAGCCCTTGTTACACCTGCTGTGTGACTGATCCCCCCCCATGTGGTCCTGGGGAGACCTCTCCAGCCCTACCTTGGGGGGTGAGGTGGGGCAGGACATCAGGTACTCCAGGCATTGACCCTGAGGGGTTCTTAGACCTCCCAAAGAGCAAAGGAGGACAGAGAAGCAGGTCTGGGGAAAAGAAGTTCTGTCCAAAGGTAGTCTGTGGAATCAGGCGCTGCAGAAAATGTTAATGAATGCCCTGTTGCCTTAATGCTCACCCAGTGGGAAGCGTATCACAGTGCATCATAGGAGTGAGAGCAACACCAGCCCGAGAGAGCTTTGAATCCAGGTGTATTTATAGATTGGCAGGGGAGGAGGCTGGACTATGTTTAGGCAGTCCTGTATTCGTTTTGTAATTAAGCAACAGCGTGCCCCCTGGTATGTGGGCTCCTTGCTCAAGCCTTGTTGTAATTAGCGTTTTAATGGTCTTCAAACAACATCATACAACCTTCCCAGGCTTGGACCACGCCGCCTGACTCACACTGCTCCGTCCTCCGTGCTGGGCACCTGAGCGTGGCAGGAGGGCTGCTCCTGTTGTGGAAGGCTTGGGTGCCCGGGTGGCTGCCCAACGGAGAAGTTTGGCAAGAGCAGCTTGACCAGACCACGGAGGGACAGAAAGCATGTAGCTTCTGGGCAAAGGGAAAGCGACAAGGAGCGCTAGCTAGGAAGAATTGGAGACCAATGGAAAGAGGCAGGACAGGTGGTGCCTTGAAAATTGAATCACTTGTCTCTTATGTTTGGGGAGCCAGGGCTGAAAACGCGTGCTTGATTGAAAGAACGTGTTTTCTGGCCGTTGGTCTTTCTGCAGACTGGGCTCTGCTCAACCAACCTGTGCGGCATCTTTGTCAGAATTAGGAAAAGGCTTCCCTTATCTTGGTAGATGAAGTCTGAGGAAAGCAGCCCTTTCCTGAAACTTCTCCTCCTCCCCACGTGGCTGCAGCCATGGATCAGGGCACACGGCTTGACAAATGGGATGTGCACAGGTTCTTGGCCCTCATGGTCTCGGTTGGAGATCTTTAAGCAGTACGCAAACTGTACAGGTGATTGAGATGTAAGGTCTAGGGTTTAGGCTTTTGATTGGAGAGAGTATAATATGGGAAGCCTTCAGGTGTCACCCAGGTCTGATCACCTGACTGATTTCCACACTTTTCTTGGCTGCACGTTGCTGTTTATTCTGCAGGGGACCAGGGACTATTCCCGCTGCAGGTCAGAATCTTTACAAGCACAGTTTCCAAGTGTTGGTCCTGGACTCCGAAGAACATTGTCATCACCCGTGGAGCTCATCAACATGGAGATGCCTGCTCCCCAAACTCATGCCGTGTGTAATTCAGAAAGTAGGCTAGAGCTCAAGAGTCCGTATTTTTCATAAGTTCCCAGCTGGAAACCACAGATCTAGCTCAACTCTTCAGTTTAGAGATAAAGAAACAGAGATGCAGAGAGGGGTGGTGACTTGCCCAGGGTGGAAGTGAGTCAACCTGACATTTTCGGGGTGGCATCCTTGGAACTCTCCATGTGGGCCCGCCCCACCGGCTCTTTCCCCCATTCCCCCTGTCGCAGGGGGTCCCCAAGGCCAGGAACTCGGCTCCATACCCTTTGTTTTGGGGAGGTTTTTTGAGCTCCCCCCCTTTTTTTAAAGATTTTATTTATTTATTCATGAGAGACAGAGAGAGGCAGAGTCACAGGCAGAGGGAGAAGGAGGCTCCCTGCAGGGAGCCCGGCGTGGGACTCGATCCCAGGACCCCAGGGTTATACCCTGAGCCAAAGGCAGACGGTCAACCGCTGAGCCACCCAGGCGTCCTGGCTCCATACCCTTTGGTTTGCTGATCGGTCGCACTTCCTGTAGCTGTTAACGGTTTTTTTCTTCTTTGTGTTAACAGTGCATTACTCAAGTGTAATCTGTATACAGGATAAACAGGTGAATCTTTAGTGCACGGCCTGAGGGGTTCTGACAAATGTCTATATGCATGTGACCATTGCTCAGACCAAAATCAAGGTCATTTCCATCACCCTAGAAGGTTACTGGTGGCTCTTGAACGCACGTCAGAAAGGCTCATGAGGCTGGGAGACGCCTGTCTGGGGGACGGGGACAGCCTCTCCCACTTGCTCCTTGTGTGTCACATGTTCTTTGCCATTCCCCTGGAAGGCTAGGGCCTGGGCGTGGGGCAGGGCTCAGGGAGGAGCACAAATGGCTCATTGCCAAATTTCCTGAACCCCAGTGCACCCTCACGTGCCAGGGCCACACCAAACAGCAGGATAAAAGCAGTACCTCTATTTGTACTGTCAACAAGCCCTTGAAGACTTCCAGAAAATCTGTCCTGTTGTTGAAATACAGGGTTGCACAGAGAGCAGAACAAAAATCATTTGGCTGATAGAGATAAAAAAATTACCTTTTAAAGAAAGTTCCAGCGAGACCTGAGCTTTCTTTCACCCCTAGCCTTGGCTCCTCAAGGATAATGCAGTCCTCTCTTGGCCAGAGCCCATCTGAGAGGACCGCACGGCCTTCTCTGTAAGGTTGGGGCTGGGCCTGGGAGCGAAGCCTGGATGCCGACACCCACCTTCGCCCCTGGAGCAACCTGTTGCGTAGACACCAGCTCTGGCTCCAATGCAGACTTGGCGTGCAGCCTACCTCGAAGGCTGGCTTTGAAGAGTGCAGGCTTCTAGGATGAGAAGATGTGAGCAGGGGGCCTGTGGGATTTCAGTCCATCCCGTGGAGGGGTGGCACACACAAGAGATGTACTCTCCTGCAGTCTTGGGAGGTGGCTGGGATTCTGCTAAGGGGCCTTGACCGTCATGCCTTGTTTCCAGGCCCAGGATCTGCTCGAAGCATTGGAGCTGATGCCCCGCAGCCCTCCGAGAACTGCTAGTGCTCGACCGCACTCCCTTTCCAGGTCCCGTGCTCTCGTTTCAGGGTGCCTTTTCCTGTCTCAACTTCAGGACTCCTTATCGCCAAGCTAGAACAAAGAACAAGCACCTGCAAGTGTTTTCCCTTGGAAGTTTACTTTGCATGCTCCTTGTTCGTGTTTCTAGTTGACATATTTATCTTTTTCTTTCATTTGGGACCACTTAAATGAACTCTAAAGTGGTACCTGGCTGCCGATCATGGGCTCATCTCCAGAGCGTTTTTTGGGAGAGCCTGGAAAGGCATTTCTTCTGGGCTGGCGCAGCCCTGTTCCTAAGTGCAGGGCCTGACGAGCAGCACACCGGTGGGTCTCAGCCCATCTGGGTCGCTCGGCCAGGCACCCCTGTTCAGAGCACAGCCTATGTGAGCCACACAGCCTGCACCACCATAGGCAGCCACCCTGAGTGTTATAAAAGCTGAATCAAGCCAGTCTTGAAAATAATACCCAAACTCCAAGGCATCGGATAATACAATTTTTATGATAATCAAACCTCCCCAACCACTGAAACGGGCATCACGGTGTTTTGAGGGGAATCTGAACTTGGGTAGCCTTGGTTTGGTTTGAGTGGCAGCTCCAAAGGCCTAGAGGAGAGTTAAGAGGCAGTGGGGGCCGTCCTGCCTCTGCTGACAACCAGTGATGTGACTTGGGGCAAGCCAGCCCAGGAAAGGGGAGGTTGCAATGGGGTAAACTCCTAGGTTCTCAGCTCTAAATAACCATGAGCCCGAGTGCTCGCTATATTTTTTTTCCACAAAAAGATGGTGATATATTTAAGTCAGCTTAGCTGTATTTTTTCCTTTAGCGTCTGGGTTATATAAAAGCAAAAGCATTTCAAAATCCAGTACGTATGTTTTTTGTATTTCACCAAATTTCGATCTTAGTTACGTTCTAAGTGTGTCCAGATAAAGGAATACTTCAACACAATCTGCCCCCTCCTCTAGGTTTTTCCCTGAGGGCCTGTCGGAGTCTGTGAAGTTGCTGGCAAGAAGGCAGGTGCATCTAAGGATGGGAGACTGGTAAAATCGGTGTCCTGGGACATCCCATGTCTTCCTCCTTCCCCTCCTCAGTCACCACTCTGGAGTGTTTCCTTGGTCAAGCTCGGAAGTGAGCAAGGCTTCGAGGACCGCATTGCTTTTTGGGGAGCCATGCACAGGCCTGACCCTCCCAGGACCCTCTGTGTGCCAACTTTGTGGCCAGTCTGCCTTTGCTCCATTACTCTGTTCCTTCCATTACTGCGCGGGTGCTCCGCTCCCCGACTCGCACCGCCTTTGGCTCCCACGACCACTTTCCCCTGCACCCCATGCCTTCCTTGCTCCAACATCTTCCCTGTTCTCAGTGGCTGGTCAAAGGGAGACTTCCTGGGGTCCTAGTCCCAGTGGCCCCTCCACTCGTCCTCCTCCTGCCTCCTCTCACCCCCTCAGTGACCGTGGTTGTCACCTGAGTGCCATGGACTGTTGTGTCTGTGCTCTACACTGGGCTTGATCCCGTCCACCTGCCTCCCAGACTCTTGACCTCAGGGCACCCCCGAAATCCAGCATGTGGTCCCTGCCCATGCGCCTGCTGGGGTTTGCCTTCCCGTCATCCAGCTAGCCCCCCAGGCCTGCAGCCCTGTCTGGGAGGCTGCTCTCTGCCTCCCCTTTATCCTGTCCATCCCCGCAGATGCACTCACTGACTTGTTCCACGGCGGCCCCCCCCATGTGTCCCAGCCACCCAGACGGAGCCCATGACTTCTCTGTCCCAGCCTCTTGCCCTTCTCTCCCCTGTTCCTCTGGTCTCTCCCTCTCCCAGTCTGCCTTTAGTCTATCATTTTGTTTCAAATTTATTTTTTTAAAGATTTTATTTATTTGAGAGAGAGCATAAGCCGAGGAGTGGCAGAGGGAGAGGGAGAAGCAGTGTTCCCACTAGGCAGGGAGCCCCATGCAGGACTCGATCCCAGGGCCCCGGGATCATGACCTAAGCCAAGGCGGATGCTTATTAACCAGCTGAGCCGCCCAGGGGCCCCGTTTTTTTTGTTTTTTTTTTAAAGATTTTATTTATTTATTCATGAGACACAGAGAGAGGCAGAGACACAGGCAGAGGGAGAAGCAGACTCCATGCAGGGAGCCTGATGCGGGACTCGATCCCAGGACCCTGGGGTTATGCCCTGAGCCTAAGGGAGATGCTCAACTGCTGAGCCACCCAAGGGTCCCTTATATTTTTTTTAAAAAAAGATTTTATTATTTGGTTTTCGAGAGAGAGATAACGAGAGAGAGCACAGTGGGGGGCAGAGAGAGAAGCAGGCTCCCCGCAGGGAGCTCAATGCAGGACTCGATCCCAGGACCGGGGATCACACCCTGGGCCAAAGGGAGATGCTCAACCTCTGAGCCACCCAGATGTCCCAACGTTTTTGTTTTTTAACTTTCTGTCATTGTTCCCGTCTGGAAAATAAATTTGCGTGCGCTCCAGGACGTGGCTGCTATGCGTTCTCCCCTGTTATGTCAATGTTACGCCAACAGGCGCCCAGCTCCTGTTTTCCTTTAGAGGCAAGCGCCTTATGCTGCTGTTTTTCTGATTGCTCTGAAAGTTCATTGTTGCTCGGGCCCTCCTGACCTTTGTGTGGCCTCCGTCCGCGCGCAGAGCTCCTGAGTCAGCGTTTCGGCGGGCTGGAGGGCGGGCGGCCTGGATTTCCATCAGTGTGGAGTTGGGGCCCTCGGCCTGCAGGTGGGGAGACGCGGGGGGCCGGGGCTCCATATTTAGCCTGGAATCCAGTCCCAGCTGCGGCTGCAAGTCCACGGCCGATGCCAAAACAGGCGGAGCCCCAGGCCTGAGCCAGGGCCGCCAGGCCTGCCGCGTGTCACCGCCGGGGACGGAAGCAGCAGCCCCCGTGCCTGGCCTGCCCCTCACCGGCCTGTAGGTTGACCAGGAGGCCCCGGGAAGGGCCGGGGAGGCTAGCAGATAAGTATTTCAGAAAGATGAGAGCTGCCAGGGGCCCCGAGGTGACGTCGGCCCGTGGAGGTACGGACCTCGGACTGGCCCAGAGCAGGGACTTGCCCGCGGTCCCCTGGCCAGCTGGTTAACCACAGAGGTTGTTAGATATGGGGTTCTGGACCCCCAGTCCTTTGCCCTTCCCTGGAGCCGTGCTGCCCACAAGGCTGTGCTGCCGTCGGGATGGGGCCCCTTCAAGCGGCAGCTTTTGGGGCCACCGGGAAGAGAACGAGCCGCACCCCTGCAGCACCAAACTGGGAGAAGACCGAGGTCTGTGCGGACTTGGCGCTTTCCCTTCCCTTCGGTGCCGCCGTCTGCTTCCCCGGCTCTGCCCCTCGTACCCAGCCCCGCCCCATGAAAGCTGCGGCGTTAGTCGTGGACACCACAGTGGGAGCACCAGACTGCCCTGGGGGTGGGTGGCGAGGGCGGACTCCAGCTGTCACGGCCTCCTGGGGCGTGTTGTTCGGTCCCGTTGTTGGAAACAGGCAGGCCTCGGGAGTGCAGGCCGCCCCAAGACCAGCTCTCCGCTCGCACTCCCAGAGCCTTGGCCCCCTCGGGGGCCTTCCCGTCCCCCTTGCCCTGGGCTGGGGGCCCATCCTGTGCCCAACAGGCCACACCTCGCTAATGACCACGGCTCATCCAGGGCAGAGCCTGCTCCCCACCCCCGGCCACCCTGTGAAAAGCGGCCGCCTGCAGGCCCAGGGCAGCCTGGCCTGAACCCCGGGGCAGGATGTGTGTGTGGGGGGAGGTGGCTTTAGCAGCAGGAAGAGCTGGGCACCCTGACCGCGGGCCCCTCGGGCCCCTGGTCATCCTGACACACCTGCTGCGTGCTGTCACATTGGGGCCCTCCTGGTCCTGCATTTCCCCATCTCTAAGATGGGATGGTCACGGCAACCCCGGGAGGGTGGCGGGGCCCGGACCTTCCAGGGACAAGAACCCTCGGTAGAGCAGGAAGGGGACCCACTGGGCCCTCGGGCTTCCTGGGGTACGGTTCTTTCCATTGTAGAACCTGCGGGATCTGTGGGCCCCCTGCACCCAGGCCCTGGCCCTCCACCCACGACTCCCACTTCCCAGGGATGGTCTTGAAATCTTGCTCCCTGGCGTTCCCCCAGATGGGGCAAGGAGAGGGGCCCGCAGCTCAGGCTCTGGGGGCAGCCGTGTGTCTGGGTTGCTCAGTGAGTGGGTTAATTCTGGCCCAAGCCCGTGTTGGGCCCTGGACACTACCATTCCCATGACTCGCGACTTTTGTCGTGGCGAACAGTGTGGGAGGCCGAGCGGCAGCAGAGGGCTCAGGGAGGAGTGCGTGGGAGGCCTGGCGTCGCTGAGAACAGCAGTTAGCCCGGGTGGCTGGGAATCATCGCTCTGATCAGCCAAGCAGAAGCCAAGCCTGCCCTTCACAGGCCTCGATGGCCCCTGGGGCCCCGGGGAAAGAGCAACGAACGGGGTTGCTGTAAAATTTCCGGGGCCTCTTCTGGTCCTGGAGGGGCTGAGCTGGCTGCTGTGGGAGTGGGGACGGGTGGGGCCCGCTCCAAGGCTCCTGGATCCTGCGTCCTGCCCCCAGATGAGCCAGCACTTTTTTTTTTTTTTTAAATTAAACAGGCCCTATCAAGTTTTCTCCTGTCCCTCCCACCCTGGAAGTCCTCTGTGGCCAGGGAGGCTGTGGCACTGTATGTCTGCAGGAGTGTGGCACCAATCAGGGCTTGAGAGGAGGCCACCGGAGGGATCCCCTCAGGTCAGGACACAAGTGGCAGAAACCCACGGGACACCCTCAGCCACAGGGGCCTCAGCGGGGAGCAGGCGACCTGGCACCGACTCCAGGACCCCGGAGGTTTTGCAGAACAGGACACGATGGTGGCGTGTGGGTGTGTGCGAAAGGGCCCTACGGGATCAGAGCAAAATCATCTTTATTATTGTTATCGTGATTGGTGTTAATAAGACGTGTTTAGCATTCTTTTATATTTTAGACCTGGCATTTATGTTATTGATAACCCAGGAGGTGAGAGAAACGGAGGGAGTGAAAAAGGTGTTGCTGTCCCTTGTGGGTGTGGAAAAGGAGGCGAAGCCACTCCGGTGGCTGACACACGGAGGACCGACCCAGAGGAGAGCATCCTTTGCCTCATGTGGGGCTGGGGTCAGGCCGAGGAGCCTGAGGAACGCATCCAGATACTTTTCTTTTTTTTTTTTTTTTTTCTGAGTGTCTGGCATTCAGTTATAAACCATATGATAGAGGCTCCTGGAAGATGATTTCGGGGACTCCTTGCTAACACCCAGACGACCAGACCCAGGAGGGGAATGGTCACCTCTCCTGCACCGCGCGCGTCTCCTGGCACATAAACCTCCCTCCATGCTCACTGGGCCACCTCTTCTACGTGCGCCGTGGAGAAGGACACGGTTTACCTGGCAGGTCTGTGGTGTCTCAGCCTCGGAGATGCAGTGTGGCCTGTCTTCTTCCGTGGGCAGGCTGATTTCACAGGCCAGCACACCTGAAGGGGCTAATGCTCAGTGGATGCTCAGCTGCCGCTGTTTTGAAATTCTTATTTTCAAACTTTTGCACTGGGCCCCACAGATTGAGTGGCTGGTGCTGCTGGCTTCCAGGTGCCGCAGCTGCTAGGGCCATGGGGCCTGGATGCCTCGCCACCACGCCCGGGGTCTCTGGGGTCTGTCAGCTGGCCTGGCTGCTGGGGAGGGGCTGGCATAGGCTGTATAGCCAGGAGCCGGGCAGCTGAGCAAGGCCAAGCTGGGGTTTCTGGAAGGAATGCACACATATTCTCTGGCTGCCATCACCCCTCCCTGCCTACCTCTCTCCCTCCCTTCTGGGCTGCCCCTTCCCTCCTCACCTGGAAACGCTATGTGCACTCCCATGACCTTGCTAGCAGAGAGCAAGGGGCCAGGACTCTTTGTTCTCACAAAAGACAGGTGTCCCACGGCCCCACCCGGAAGCTGGCTCCTTCCTTGCCTTATTTTTGAAGGATGGAGAACATGAGAATGATCCAGGGAATGGGGGCTGCGCTCCTGAGGGCCTTTTCCTGCCCTGCTGTGCTCTGCTAGCCATAGGAGGCCCTGAGCAAGCATCCACGTGTGGGCAGGGCCAGGCCCTCAGGGACGCAGAACCACCCCCCACCCCGCCAGAGCACGGTCTGTGCCAGGACCTCAGACTCCGGGGGGAAACCATCAGAGAGCTGGGGGTGGCAATCAGAATTACAGGTTCCAGACTGCAAGTGATGGAAGGGCCCAGAGAGCAGAGATCCATGGTGAGTGCCCGCTTTGCCACCTGGAACGAGCACCGTCCAAAGTGGGGTCCCTAACCCCCACCTGAGAGGAATGTGAAAGCTCCTAGCTCTATTTAATTTTTCATCTTTCAGTTCCCACTTCAGGGTGTGGTATGTAATACACAAAATATGTCACCAGTGAGTGTGTCAAGGTGTGTGTTGCATATAATGGTGCATGTACGTGTGCAGGCAGGTGCGTCACGCACTGGATGGCTAAGTACCACAGAATGAGTAGCTTCAACCACAGAGATTCATTCAATCACGGTTCCTCCCGTATGCAGGAAGCCCGGGATCGAGGCCTCGGCGGGGCCGGTTCCTTCTGGGGGCTGTGAGGGAGAATCTGTTCCGTGTTGCCCCCTGCTTTGGGCTGGTTTGCTGGCAGTCTGTGGCATTTCTTGGCTTGTAGAAGCGTCCCCTCGATCTCTGCCTTCACCTTACTTTGTCTTCCTCCCTGTGTGTCTGTGGGGAGGCGGGGGGGGGGGGGTCTGTGTCCCAATTTCCCATTTATGCAAGGAGACCAGTCACGTTGGATTAAGGACACACCCTCCTCCAGCATGATCTTGTATTAACTCATTCCATCTGCAGTGATTCTATTTCCAAAGAAGGTCCCATTCCGAGATACTGGAGGTTAGGATTGCAGCATACAAAATTTGGGGAGATGCCATTCAACCCTGAATGGGTGGCGTGAGCAGGGTAGAGAACCCCCAGCTTAGCCACTGCTGTTGGGCCCTGCGGTCAGCTAGGCTGACCGTGTGTTCCTGTAGCCACCTCGGTTTCTCATGAGGGGGCTCTGCTCGAGGAGGACCAGGCCTGCTGGACAGGAGGGGTGGGTGGGACTTGTCTGGGTGGGAACGAGTCCAGGAGGCAGCCGGTGTGCTGGCGTGCGGGTCCGTCCCCTGGTCTAAAGGAGGACCTTGCTAGGGTGTGTTCTCTTCTCTCACCTGAGCCTTTGGGCTGCTTTAAATGAGGAGACTCAGCAGCCAATGCGGGACAGACCCATACTCAATACCCGCAGGATAGCCCAAGATGTGGCCTCTGGCACCTTCTGTTTCATTGCTTCAGCTTCTCCAATCCATCCTCTGACTCCTGGCCCCTGCTGCCAAATTCTGCACACACCAAGCTCCAGGCCCGGAAACAGTGGGCAGGGAGCCCAGGTGGGCAGGGAAGCCGCAGCTAAGGGTACCAGGAAGGTTCTAGGGGTCTTACCAGGTGCCGGACTTCTCCTGCTTGAAGCCAGGCACAGGCGTGCCCCACACCTTCATTGCTGTCTAGGTCACCAGAGACCATCGAAACCATGCGGCTCAGCCTGTGAACTTCTGCACGTGCACATTGAAGGTTTTAGAGGCTCCCGTGTGAAGGAAGTTAGACGTGCGGTGTCATTAGCAGGGCAGGAGGTGTGGCAGGCACATCTCCGCTCTGGGGCTGAGCTGGCACTTTCCAAGGTTCTCAGATGTGCCCGCAGCCTGCCTGCCTGCCCTCCAGCCCCGGGCACAGAATCCGACAAGAAAGCGCCCCGCCCCCAACCCTGGAGCAGCAGGGCGTGCTGAGGGGGCAGGCGGGGGCAACCGGGAATGAGCGTATGGCACCCGCCATCTCTGTGCTCTTAAGCTTTAAAGATCAGAACTTGGAAAGGTCCTTCCCTTCGCTATTTGGCAGCAGGAGGATCCGCTGCTGGGAGGGACATGAAGTGGGTGGTGGCCTCCAACTCCCAGCCGGCTTTTGGGGGTGGAGGTGCAGGGCTCATAGCTCCGTTTCTCACCTCTGGCCCAAACAAGGTGAAGCAGTGACACACAGGACGACCAGTGGGCAGGATGCTGTCCCCGTTGCAGGGGCCCTAGTGCACTGGCTGGCAGAGCAGATTACCTGGTGTCAGCTCAGGCGCGCAAAAGGCATCACAAATAAGCAGTGTTTGGGTGGGAGGGGTGTGGGTGGACGGGCCCTGCGGCGTGGCGTGGGTATGCCCTCCACCCGTGTGACCAGGCCCCTCCACACCAGCGTCTCAACTGGGCGATTAACTAGCAGAAAGGACCCCACATCCAACCTTTTATTTCCTCTTAAACTAAACTATGCTTTTTTCTTATAAAGATGCCCAAATTTGGGACACCCAGGTGGCTCAGCAGTTGAGCGTCTGCCCTCGGCTCAGGGCGTGACCCCGGGGTCCTGGGATGGAGTCCCTCATCGGGCTCCCCACAGGGAGCCTGCTTCTCCCTCCGCCTGTGTCTCTGCCTCTCTCTTTGATGAATAAACAGAATCTTAAAAATATAATAAAATCTTTAAATAAATGCCCAAACTCACTTTTAGAAAAAAAAAAAAAAAGCACAAACAGAAGACATACCTTTAATTCCACCTCCGAGAGATGTTTGAGGAGGGTTTTTTGTTTTCAGTCATTTTTCTGTGCCTTTTCATATACTTGAGATACTAATGTACATAAAAAATTATGCTTTTTCCGTAATAGACTAACATGAATGTTGCCGGGTCATTATAGTTCTCTGTAAATAATCCCCCGGGGTCGACTAGTCCATCCATCAGGGAGATGGAGCCGCCGGCGCCACTGAGCATGAGACGTTTTGGCGCCCAGCAGGCCAAGTCCGGGAGGCGCCTGGCTCTGTACCTACAGCTGAGCGAGGTTTCGGGAGACCCTCCCACCTCCAGGGTCAGGGCCCTGCCTGCGTCTCGGGTCCACAGACAAGACGCCTAGACGTGAGGCATGACAAGCGCTCCAAGGGCCCTGGCTGAGGGTGCCCGGGCCGCCCCTTACCAGGCCACCACGGGGGGCAGCCTCCCCAGCCTGTCGTTCCCAGCACACTCTGGCCTGTGACACCTGAAGAGTAACCATCTCACCTTTATGGGATGTGACAAGAGGGCGGCTCACGAAGGTGCCAGCATGTCCAATAACCACCTGTGCCTCGGTCTCCTCACTGTCCAGTGGAGGTGGGAACAGCATCCAGGGGGGTGTGGGCATCAAAGCCTTAAAACGGGCATAGAGGGCGTCCGGCCCCATAGGCGCCGGAGGGGCTGCCCCCTTCGCTGCGGGGGGAGCCCCTGGCTGCGGGTGGCGGGGAGCTGGGAGAGGCCTGGTGGCAGCACGGACACCACAAACGTGTGTGTGGCCTGGGCTGAGCGGGGGGCTCGGGCGCGGCCGGCTGGGAGGCGGCGTCTCCTCGGTGTGGGCCTCGAGGGTGGGCAGCCTGCGGGAGGGCCCTGCTCCAGTGCCAGCTGCGCGCCAGCGTGAGAACGAAGGGAGAGGGGCCGTGCGCTCACTCTGCCGGGGCCTCCCTGGCTGCTGGGGGGCGGGGGGCAGACGTCCTGGACTCACCCCGAGGCCGGGCAGGACCAGGGGCTTCGCAAAGTGCCTCGGCCAGACGGCCTCCCCTCCGTGCGTCCCTGTCCTACCGTGAGGCCTCGCTGAGTCAATTGGCTCATTGTGGGCAGGCGGGGTTGTCACATGGCCCGAGGACTTAGGTCCCTGCCTCTGTGGCAAAGGTCAACTCTCACTCCTCAACTCCTCTGCCAGGCTGCCCGGGATGGGGATTTAGGGGCCCCTGCCCCAGCCACGGGACTAGTGGGTGAGGGCAGAGGATGCAGTGTCAGGGCCTCCGGGCACCACCCACAGGCTGCCCAGTGATGGGGTCCCTCCGTTGGGGCCCCTCCCCTCCACGACCTCGGAGCCTGCTGCTCCTCCGCCAAGGTCACTCAATGAATGTGACCCTCTGACCCTGTACCTCTCCCCTCCCCCCCACATGATTATTAATCGCCATTACTGATGGAGCCTCTAATGGCTGTTGGGTCCCAGGTAAGCATATCAGATACACGGCGTCGCAGGTTGTTTGCCTGGGACGGTGCTAATTTGTACGTATTTTTTTAGCTCATCGTCTCTACTGCCAAGGGAAGCAGATGTCTAGCTGCTTTGGGGCTGGGGAGACAGAGGACCCGAGAATTCACTTAGTGGAGGCCATGCAGCAGAGCCTGTGGCTCTGAAAGCCGCCTTTGTCCACTCCAGCCCCTGCGTGTAGACCTGTGTCACTGTGGCTCCCGACAGGAATGCCTACCCTGTACAATGTCCTGCCAGCCACCCCGGGAGGCGTCCTCAGGGCGGAGGCCACAGCTCACTCACCAGGTACCCCGGGGTCTAGAGGGGGCCTGGCACTCACTAAGGGAGTGACTGCATTGCTGCGCTCCGAGCCAAGGGTAGAGCCGGGATGAAGGGCCTGGGACGCACTGAAGGAATATTTATTTCTCTTGTGCTCTGACAGCTCGGTGTTCCCAGCTCTGTCACTACAAATCAGACCATAACAGTGGGTATTTTTTTTTTTTCCTCCCCTGGATAGGGCTGGATGAGACAGGCAAATTCTTTATTATGTTTTGGAACACAGCCAGTTCTTTCCTCCCCCGTCCCCTAACCCCCCCACCCCAATATTCCTGAGCAGCCCCAGGTGGCTCCTTGCTGCATCCATCCCAGTGTGGCTTGTCTCACATTAGCTACGTTTTCCCACTGGTGTGTCCCTGGTGAGATGCGCCCCTTGCTGAAATCCGAGATGTGTGCTCGCCTGGTCAGCTGCCCAGAACGGGTGTTTGCACAAGCCTCCGTTCTCCCGCTTGTTGTGCAAGTGTGTTTCTGGTTTCAGCCTTCAGGTTTTGGCCTTGCATCTGGGAAAGTGTATCTCCACTTGTTTTAACTGGATCTACCTTCACCTCAAAGGCTTTACACGCATTCTTTATCCAGCTACGGGAAAAGAAAAAAAAATAAATAAATAAAATAAAATAAATTAAATTAAATTAAAAATAAAATAAATAAAATAAAATAAAATGGTTGTTGCAGCAGAGAGTTACCTGACTATGTTAATCTTGTGCTAATGTTGAGGGGCCAGGTCTGCAATGCCAGGTTCACAAAAGAAAAAAATGTGTTTTTCCCCATCTTGATCCAGTGCCCAATGAGACAGGTGTATTTCCAGGAAGCAAGCAGTGAGTTCAGGTACTGAGAAGTGACCTGAAGGGTCTCCTGAACTCCTGCACGTAACACACATGGTGCTTTCTAAAGTCAGGCTCAGCAAGGGCATTTCCATGCTGCCGTAGGCAGTCTGATGGGGAGGCCGTCTCCCTGGGGGCTCTGCCCACGGAGAGAGCATGTGACGCCAAGACAACACCTGATTATTGGTCTCATCTATAAACATTTCACAATATTGTTGACTGGCAGGCTAGGGACCAGGCTGTGGGGAGCAGGAATGGGGGCTTGTGGCGGCCTAAACTAATGTCCTCCTTTGCCCACTTGTGACTCTAGAACAGGGCTTCTCGTTGCGTCTTCATGGGACTTGTAGGGCGAACACTGAATGGACCGATGTGTAATTCTTACTGTCACGTATGCTCTAAATGACTGTTGGTTTTGGTTTGGTTTTTTGTTTTTGGTTTTTTAAGTGAGAAACTATAAGAGAAGCTTAGAGGTGGCAGTCTCCTGGAGGTAGCCTGAGGGAATAGAAAATAAAACAGGGACACATCCCTGCTGACAAGCATGCTAGTCCTGGGCCTCTGGTTTGGGCCATGTCATGTTGCAGCTCCATGCTCCTGTGTCCCCACCTGTGATAGAGAGGATGGGCTTGCCCCTTTCCTTGCTTCTAGGAGGCATATGGTTGGTTTGGGTTTTTTCCACATGTTACCATCCACGAAGTCAGGGCGCATCTTACGGTTGCTAGCCAACTGCCGCACGCAGGAATGACAGCTAGCATGGCCTGAGTAGGAGTGAACGCGGTCATGCTGTTCAGACTGCTGTGACCTCAGACTGTCAGACATTAGGGGCATCGTTGGTTATGCACGTGTTAAGTGTAATCATCATTCGAAATTGTCCTCAGACTTTACCGTGATTACTTAATGATACCAGAGGTTACTATGTAGGCAGACGGGCATGGAAGCAGCAGGAGGGCATTGATTTGCTTTTAGGAGAGCAGATGTTCATTGTTGGGGGAAGAAGTGCAGTTTCATACATTCTTGTAAAGCAACAAGAATTGGCCTTCCTCTCTAGGGGCGCCTGGGTGGCTCAGTCAGTTAAGCACCTGACTCTTGATTTTGGCTTAGGTCATGATCTCAGGGTCGTTGGATCAAGCCACCCTGAGCGAGGAGCCTCCTTAAGATTCTCTCTACCTCTTCCCCTGCACTGCTCCTCACTGCTAGGAAGTGTGAGAGAGAGAGAGAGAGAGAGAGAGATTAAATGGAAACAGTTTGGATATTAAATATTAAAAGAAAAACGAATTGGAGATCTCAGGCATGCTGAGAAACCAAAGGCAGGAGAAATCTCCAAATGGCTCAGAAGAGAGGAAACAATCTCAAAGCTACACAAGGCTCGTATGCCCAATTTGTCTGCATGCAGGACTGTCATTAAGGCATTATGTCATAGTTTAGTTGCCAGCCCTTTTCTCTGTGGCACATAAAATAAGGGTGGGTCTTACAATTGATGACGTTGCTTTCTAAGATTTCTCCTTATTTTACTAACATGGTGGTATTTGCATTTTTCTGTCAATTAGAGCAAGCTGATAAAAATCACATTTTCAGTATTCCTTTTGTGTGTTGGTGCTGTTGCTCTGGGCCCCACAGAAATGATGTCAACCACCTTTCTTTCCCAC
This sequence comes from Canis lupus familiaris, assembly GCF_011100685.1. Classification (NCBI taxonomy): domain Eukaryota; kingdom Metazoa; phylum Chordata; class Mammalia; order Carnivora; family Canidae; genus Canis; species Canis lupus. Next base: position 80,103,586 of record NC_049228.1, on the reverse strand, counting down.
ATCTCCTATTGTATCCCTAGTACCTAACACAAAGCTTGACTAGATGCTTTTGAGATGGATGGATGGATGGATGGATGGGTGGATGGTACATAGATGGATGACAAATGGGTGGATGGATGGATGACAAATGGGTGGGTGGATGGATGATAAATGGGTGGGTGGATGGATGATAAATGGGTGGCTGGCTGGCTGGATAGATGAATGATAAGTGGATGGATGGATGGATGGATGAATGGATGATGGATGGATGGATGACAAATGGGTGGATGGATGGATAGATGATAAATGGGTGGGTGGATGGATGGATGGGTGGATGATAAATGGGTGGATGGATGGGTGGATGATAAATGGGTGGGTGATGGATGGATGGATGATAAATGGTTGGGTGGATGGATGGATGGGTGGGTGGTACATGGATGATGACCAATGGATGGATGGATGGATGATAAATGGGTGGGTAGATGAATGGATGATAAATGGGTGGGTGCGTGGATGGATGATAAATGGATGTATGGACGAATGGATGGATGACAAAAGGGCAGGTGGATGGGTGACAAATGGGTGGGTGGATAGATGACAAATGGGTGGGTGGATGGATGGATGTTAAATGGGTGGGTGGATGGATGGATGGATGATAAATGGATATATGGATGGATGGATGGTTGGATGGTACATGGATGTATGACAAATGGGTGGGTGGATGGATGATAAATGCGTGGGTGGATGGATGGATGGATGAATGATAAATGGATGGATGGATGGATGGAGGGTGGATGGATGGATGATAAATGGGTGGGTAATATATGGATGGATAGATGATAAATGATTGGGTGGATGCATGGATGATGAATGGGTAGATGGATGATAAATGGTTGGGTGGGTGGATAATAAATGGGTGGGTGGGTGGATGGATGGATGATGAATGGGTGGGTGGATGGATGGGTGATGAATGGGTGGGTGGATGGATGGGACATAGATGAATAGAGCCACACCCAGAGATGCATCCCCGTCCTTGGTGAGGCAGTACAATCCTTTCTAGGGAAGTTAAAGACATCTCCCAGATTCAGTGGGAAATTAGACTCAGGTTTTCAGGCTTTTTGTTGATTCATTTATAGTCTCAGTTGATTCTTACAGCTGTAGTTTTCTCTGATGGATCTCCAAGCTAATCAGCCAGAGATTCCAACCCAAGGCAATTATCCTGGGGCTAGAGTGTATAAATGCACTACATTTTTAAAGAGCTTTATTGAGATATAGTGTGTATCCCGTACCACTCGCCTCCTTCCAGTGAACAGTTAAGTGGTTCTCTATGTAATCACAGATACAGGCAACCAGAACTTTAGAATACCTTCATCGCCTCAAAACCAACCAAGCCCTCCCCTAAAGCATTACTCCCCTGCTTCAGTCTCCACCACGGCCCTCAGCAACTGCCAATCAAATTTTTGCCCATGTATTCTGATTCTGGATGTTTCCTATTAATGGAATCATACACTGTGTGCTCTTTTGTGATTTTCACTTAGCACAGTATTTTTAAGGTTCATTCATGTTTTGCATGTATCAATACATCATTCCTTTTTATGGCCAAGTAATATTCCACTAGATGCAGAAAGAGAGAGAGAGAGATACGTACACCACACTCTGTTTATGCACCATCGGTTGGTGGACGTTTGGGTAGTTTCCATATTCTGGCTTATTAATAACACCACTAAAAACATTCATGCACAAGTTTTTGTGTGGACATATGGTTTCATTTCTCTCAGGGAGACACTTCCAAATAGAGCCGCTGGGTCATATATTAACAGATATTGACATTTAATCATCTGAGGAACCACCAAGCTGTTTCCCAAAGCAGCTGCACCATTTCTGATGCCCGGCATCAGTGTGTGAGGGTTTCTGATTTCTCCACGTCCTTGCCAACACTTGACTCAATGATTTGTAAAGTCCTTTCTGCTTCTAAGCTCCTAGGATTCTGGGGCGAAAGCCAGTGACTTGCTGAGACAGCAGGAGGCCCCTTTCTGCCTGTACAATCTCTGTCTCCCATCTCAGAGGAGTGTGCAGAGGGCTCTGGGGAATTTCTCAGTTAATTATCTGCCAGTTAACCACTTGGCCTGCTCCCTGCATTGGAACGGGCTACAGATACTCCTGCTGTGTGTAAAGAGGTTATGGGCCGCTGGCACGCGCTGGTGGGTGAAGTTACCTGCAAGGGCAATGGGAAGTGGAGCCCGAGCGCTGTGCTGTGACGGGTTAATAAGAACAGCCATCCTGGATCTGCTGCCAGGCGGCTGTCTGCCTTGCATGGGCTGCATCTGGGGGACCCTGCTGCAGCTAGCCCATACGAGCCACAGATGCCCAGGCAGGCAGTTCCACAGGTCTCTCTCCCGAGGGCAGCCCGGGGTCCTTCCCTCACCTCTTCTGTGGAATCCTACTTTGTGCCAGGCCTTGGAAATATAATGATGGGAAAGACAAAGTGATCCCTGTCCTCAAGAGTCAGACCATCGTGGATGCCCAGCCAGAGTGATCTGGAGCTCAGATTCTCTGGCTACCTGGTTTCCCCAGTTACTTGACCCCAGCACATCCCAGACAGAAATCAACCTCGGGAGACCTACCATACCTGGGTCCTCAACAAGGACTTGGCCAAGCACTCTCACCCCAGCGTGGCCATCCATCCCATCACTGGGACTCTGTGTTCTCCAAGGTAGAGATAACTTAGCAAATGTTTGTGGTCTACAGTGCTTAGCTTTCCCATACCCTCTCTCCTGAAGTCTTTGCCGCACAAGGGTCTGGCTTTCCATCCTGTTCCTTGTCCACTTCATCCCTCAGAGCTTCATCTCCTCACGGTGGGACATGGCGGGTACGTTGAGGGATGCATTGGCTCTAGCCACAGGGAGCGGGACTCGGAGATGTTTCTGGGCCCGGGGAAACACATGGGACTGCAGTCAGGCCCGGGTTGTAGTCCTGCTCTGTCAGTGGGCCACACGTCCCCATCTGTAAAAGAGAGGTGGGGACGCATGCCCAGCCTTCCTCACACCTGGGGCCATTGAGAGGCAACTAATGGGATGGTGCTCGGCTGGGCGCACCCTAGAGGCACAAGAACCCCTTCCCAGATAACTTCTGCTGCCTGGGTAGTTGGTATCTGACGGCAAGTCCCTCTGGTACCCCGCAAAAGTACAAACCATGACCTGGAGCAGGTTCTAGGGCCCACTTGGGGAATGACCCCAAATACAGCAGCTTCGGGGGAGATGTTGGGCAAGGAATAGAAATGTGAGTCATTGGAACTCTGGGCACCTCCCTGCTGGTTAATCAGAGTAGCCCCACTGGGGTCAAATCCTGACTCAGCCTCTTCCTAGCCAGGTGACCTCGGGCAACTCCTCTCTGCCTCGGTTTCCTAGTTTGTACCTGGGGACGGCGCTTGCGTTATAGGATTGTCCTGAGGATCACATCGCTATATAACAAGAATTTAGCACAGGAAAGCAATTTGGAAACCAGAAGTCTGTGGGGAATGTAGTATTGATGGTTTTTTTTTTTTCTGGTGTCGGTAAAAGTCAACAGGCGCTTATCCCTGCATGGGAGGAGCTGTCCCTGGGGTTCTCCAAGCAGAGGCACAGGCGGCCCGGGGTTGCTGCCTCAGGTCCCGGAGACACATCGAGCAAGGGTCTGGCCTTCGCTTTTCTGTAGGCTTTATGCTCCTGGGCTCTTGCTGTGAAGGTTTTTATATCTCCCCGTGGTTCCCGGAGGATTCAGGGAGACCTGTGAGAGCCCTGGGCGTTGGATGGAGCTCGAGACTCCTGGTTGCTGCCCAATGGGCCTCCAGCATCGTGTGTGATGCAGATGGGCCACTTAGCCAGAGAGGGCCCACGCCCAGCCTAGCTCTTTCTGCTGGTTCCACTGGTTTGGTTTTTAACATTTAATTTATTTATTCATGAAAGACACAGAGAGAGCGGCAGAGGCACAGGCAGAGGGAGAAGCAGGCTCCCTGCGGGGAGCCTGATGTGGGACTCGATCCCGGGACCCCGGATCATGCTCTGAGCCGAAGGGAGACCCAGGCCCCCCTCTGCTAGTCCCACAGGGGGCAGTGCATTGGTTACCTGCTAACCATTCTCGAATTTCTAGGAATGCATCAAATACTGGGCAGAGGCCGATTAGAGGGATTAGCTGAGAGTGGACAGTGGGCTCCGGTCTGGCTCCCCAGGGATACGGGCAGGAGCAGACACGTGCTCGGCCTCTCAGAGTACATAGTTTAGTGGAGGAAGGAAGCAGCCCGTCAGACCAGGTCAGGCTAAGCAGGACCGTGGTGGGCCATCCCTGCATTTACGGGGGACTCCCCTCCAGGCTCCCAGGCTGGGGTCCGCATTCCCCAATGGAGTCCAGAGGTCTGCTGCCTTCTTTGTTCAAGCGCAGCAGCCTAGTCCTTTCAGCCTGACACAACTGTCCCAGAATAGCTCAGTGGGGATCTTCAGCCAGGTAAGGGCTGAGTCCTACTAGTCTGGAGACATCTTTTTCTCCCTCTCTGTGATTACTTTGCATATTTTTGTTTTGGATTGTCCTTTGTTGATCCCTCATGGTAACTCCCAGGGGACAGTCCTTGAGTCTGATGGCCTAGCTCTTAGGGACACCCCTCATTTTTGTGGTCACAGATCACCTGCAGCTACTTTCTTGCAGGGGGGGTCTCCAGCTCAGGTGCCTGTGAAGGCCAGGCAGGCGAGGTGTGTGAGCGAGCGGAGCCATGTGAGAGTGGAGGCTTGGGCCGTGGGGAGGCAGTAGGGGGTGGTGGAGTCTGTGGGGACTGGAGAGTGCACGCCCTCTGATGGATTCCCTGGTATCTAGACGGGAGGCTTAGCTCTGGCTGATGGTTGCAGAGGAGGAAGGGGGGTCAGTGTTGCTGGATCTCCCAATTGTTCCAGCAAATCAGAAATGTGGAGTTTTCCATGAAATATTTTGAGTTATGCATGTTGGCTCAGATATTTTTAAAATGTTGAACAGGCCAGGGGCACCCCGGTGGCTCAGTTGGTTCAGGGTCTGCCTTTGGCTCAGGTCATGTTCTCAGGGTCCTGGGATCGAACCCAGAGTTGGCCTCCCTGCTCAGCAGGGAGCCTGCTTCTCTCCCTGCTCCTCCTACTGCTCATGCTCTCTCTCTCCCTTTTTTTTTTTTCTCTCTCTCTCTCTCAAATAAATAAAATCTTTTTTAAAAAAAGTACTGAACAGGCCAAATAAAATGCCCATGGTCCAGACGTGGCCCATCTGGACCTTTGTAGTCTCTGCTCTGTGGTTATCAAGCTCCCTTGCAGAATGAGTCTGTCATGGCAGGTGGCCGTGGGCAGAGGCCAAAGGCCCGGTGGGTGGCTGCTGCAAGGGTTCCGAGGGACCGGGTCACTCTGAGCCGGGTGGTTGGGGCTGCCTCCAGGAGGTGGGCCTGAGGCAAGAGGTTGCCGCCTCGCAGGCAGCCAGCCCTGCCCTCCCAGCTCTGGGCCAGCGTGGGGGCCCGTCCCAGGCCTCTGGTTCCATCAGGCTCTGTGACGCCGCGTGGCCCTGGTGCTGGAGCTGTTGCCAGAAGGGCCTGAGCTGATGGGGGACCGTGGCTGCCCCATGGGAGACACTGGAGAGAGTGTGTCACCTGAGAGGCAAGGTGTGGGGTGCCAGGGCCACCACACTCGGAGGAGCTTCCTGCCCCAACCCCAGCACTTGCACAGGGTGTTGCTGGGTTAGAGCAGGACGGATGCTATCCCTTCCTGGCACGCTCTGAGTTCGCTTTCATTCCTTGTCCATCAACCGAGAAGGTTTGGGAGGCCGGAGGGTGGGGGGCCTGTGGGGGACAGAGAATGGGTCCCCGGGAGGCTGTGCAGGTCGGCAGGGCTGAGGGCAGCCCCGGGACGGGAGTACGAGGGAGGGCCACACGGAGGTCCGTGCGAGACGCAGGCCGTTCAGGGTGGGGAGACATTCGGGAGTGCTGGGGTGTGTGGAGAACGGGAGTTCAGAAGCAGCAGGACCACTGATAGCCAGACTGGCCAAGGAGGGCTTCCTGGGGACGTGTGTCTGCAGCCAGGCCCCGGGAGAAGGTTCCGCTGGGAAGGGCGGGGGGCCCAGGGGGACTGCAGAAGACCGCAGAGGGCACCGCCGGGGCACCTGGGATGTCAACTGATAATCACACACGGCCCTTGAGGGCTTGCTGGGTACCTGGCTGGGTTGAACACCTTCCCGTGAGTCCTCACTTCATCCTCACCACACTTTATGAGACGATACGCTCATCTTCAGCATCCTCCAACGATGAGGAAGTGGCAGCCCAAGGTCCCAGAGCTAGGAGGCCATTTGACCAGTGTTGAAGCCCATAACCATTATGTCACCCTGTCTTGAGCTCGGGGAAAATGTGGAAGCCCCCTGACGCCCAGCGGGGATGTACTGGAGTCAGGTGGCCGCCTCTTTGGCCCCTGGCCCCTGCTGTTTGGAGTGAAATGCCTAAGGAGGCCCTTGAATGGAGTGAGAAGAGGTTGGAGTCCTCTCCTGGGACCAGGCAACCTTGGTGGCTGGTGTGTGTGTGTGGGGGGGGTGGACAGGGCCACCCCAGCACCCTTGACTTTAACCTTCTAAGGGCCAGAAGGGGCCGCGGGGGAGCCTGGGCCAGCATCGGCGGGAGGCAGAGCTAAGGAGGCCCACTCTTAGGGAAGGTGTGCGCTGGGGGCACCAGAGTGGGGGTGGAGAAGCCACAGACCAGGTGCCGTCCTGGGCTCGGGGCGTGACGGACATAGGCTGGAGTGGGGCTCAAGGATCCTGCAGTCTTGCCCACGTGAGATAAAAGCCCATAAATACTTAAGAGCAGGACAAGAGTTGTAACAGCACAGGGGACGGTGAGGGGTGTTGGGAGGCAGCCTGTGCTGGGCGCCAAGGGAACACATAGGGGTGAGTGTCGGGAGCGGGTGGGGGTGGGTGCGGAGGGTGAAGGGGTAGGTGCCGAGGGAAGAGGTGGAGGTGGGTGCCGAGGGAGGAGGTGGGGGTCAGTGCTGGGAGCCCAGGCGGCTGGGGACCTCAGGGGCCCAGGACCTAGCCGACCTGGACACAGGGATGAGCAGGGGGGGGATGACCCCTCCCCCCCAGAGCCCACCCTGGCTGTCATCCTGCCCATTGGCCCAGCCCACCTGCCAGCACGGTGGCCTCCATAGAGCTGGTGGCATTCCTCCGAGCAAAGTCCCAGGTTGGAGACTGGGTCTAATCGGGTCCCCTGGGTGGATGGCAGTGGGTGTCCACCCCCTACCAGGTGTGCTCACTCTCTCCCCCGGCCTTTCTTCTCAGGCCCTCCTTGGGGCGGGCCATGGCGGTGTGCTTAGGCAAGAAGGATTCACAGCATCTCGCTTGCCTCTCTGGGCCCCTGTGACCCGTCTCCTCGCCCTGAAATCTGGTCCAGCTCCTCAGCTGCTCCTGGAGGCAGCCCTCGAGGGAGGCTGGTGAGGCCTGAGCCCCGTTTGTCGTCTCCATGCGAGCTCTGATAGACCCACGGGGCTGCCAGCATGGGGGCCCAGAGCAGTGACGTGGGGGTTCCCTGGTATCTAGGACTGTCCTGTGATTGCTGCCTGACATGATGATTGTAACCCAAGCAGGCTTGAGCTCCAGAGACATGGGAGTCACCGGAGGAACAAGGGGAGGTGACTGTCAGTTCAGCAGGTGTCTCCAGGCATGACAGTTGCTGTTGAGCGGCAGGGAGTCTGGGGACCTACGTCGCAGGCCCGGCTCTTTCCATTGGTGACTGAGTGGCTTCTAGCAAGTCGTCCCCTTTCCCTGGGCTCCAGTGTCCTCATCTGCACAGGGAAGGGGCTGGTACCATCTCGTTCTCTAAGGACCGTCCAGGTCATGAAGCTTCGGTTTCGGAGCCCCTTGGGCCTGCTCCGATCAGTGGGACATGTCGGGGCCGCAGCTCTGTATTGCTAGCTCCGAGTAGGTGCTGCTGTGCACCTGGCTGGAGCCTAGGGCGGAGCTGGGGCCGCAGTGTCCACCAATAAGTACCAGTTGAGCCTGTGGGGGGGCTCCCGCCTCGCCCCAAGTAGGCCATAAAGGAAGCTCCACCCCCGTTCAGGGAGCTGACCTGCAGGCCTGGGGGTCGAGATGGAGGATTTCCAGACCAGGGTGAGAGATCTCTGATTAAGAAGGGAAGGGATGTGAGCAGCTCTTTAGATCTTGGCTACTCAAAGCGAGCCCCTCAGAGCTGAAAAAAACAGCTGGGAGCTAGTTAGAAATGCAGAATCCTGGGGCGCCTGGGGGGCGAAGCATCTGCCTTGGGCTCAGATTGTGATCCCAGGGCCCTGGGGTCCAGCCCCTCATCCGGCTCCCTGCTCTTTGGGGCATCTGCTTCTCCCCCTTGCCTCTGCCTCTCCCCGCTGGAGTGCATTCTCTCTCCCTCTCTCTCTCTCTCTCTCTCTCTCTGTCAAATAAATAAAATCTTTAATTAAAAAAGAAAGAAATGCAGAATCCCAGACCCCACCTTCGATCTTCTGAAACCGAATGTGTGTAAACAGGCTGGCCCGCAGGAACCTGGCCTCTTTACTTCATCTCTTGGCCACGCCCCCAGAAGAAACACTTGTTCCACAAGTAGGTGAGGCGCCAGTTCCATAGAACCACTGTTGCGCTGACAATGCGTGTCACTCACTGATAGTTGCAATTTAGTTGTCTATTTTTCAATGCTGAAGTCATGAGTTTATTTTACACTGAGTTTACTCTGCAGCCCAGCAAACAGCTGAGACCTGCAGTTTGCAAACCAGGGTGCTAGCTAATGCCCTCCCTGGGTTACTCTGGGGCGGGGGCTGTGGGACATCTAGAGGACCCCAGGCGTCCTTGTTGATTTCTGAGGTCGCCTTCAGCTCTGAGGGTATCTGAACTCTCCCATTCCCGGTGGTTGGGGACCTTAGGCTCCTGTGTGCCGAGATGTCCCCATGTCCCTCTGTGTTTCCTTGGCAAACACATCGGTGTTGCCCAGAGTCCCCAAGGCCAGCACTGCCCAGACTTGTGGGGCGGCTGAGCCTGAGGACTGCAGGTGGCCAGGGGAAATCGTTTTGTCTGGGGTCTTGTTTCTACAGGAAGGAGGTGGAGCGTGGGCCGGATCCCGAGGGGTGGGCTGGCCACAGGCATCGCAAGGGGGGTTCCCATGGCTTGGTCCTGGGGACAGCACAACAGACAGCCCAGGGAGGGGACGGCTCTCCTTGTGGGCTCTGGGTGAAGCTGTCTGTCACCAACTCTGAGGGGCGCCCAGAAGGGGAGAAGGGATGGGCTTTGTGTCACCAGGAACCCACCGCAGGAGGGCTTTCCTGAGGGAGGGAGGCTGAGGGGCACAGGGCTGTGGGAAGAGCGGGGTACACACAGTGGTGGGTGCCTTCAAAAGGAGGTGAGCCCTGCTGCCCACCCACAACCCAGACGTGCCTCCCTCTACCTGCAGAGGTGCAGTACTCCTGGGACGGGGGACAGGTCCACCAGCCCCAGTGCCTCTGAGCCCCGGAGCCCAAAGCACACCCCCTCCAGCGCTGCACAGTTGCCCTGCAGCTGGCCTGGCATCCCAGAGCAGCCCCAAGCCCCCAAACGCCACATCAGGAAAGCAGAAACAAATCAGGAAAACAGAAATCGAGACCTTTTTTGGGACCCAGGGTGAGTTGCATACCGAGAGGCCTGAGGAAGAAGGGTCCGGTGAGGGATGAGGGGTGCCATGCGGCCTCCTTTTGGGGCCTGGGATAATGGATTCCCTAGAGAAGGGCTGGTGGCAGTGGGGGCGAAGCATCTCATCTGGTTTGCAGGTCACTGAGTCGCCCCGGGCACTGCAGGAGGACGTAATGCCTCTAATGCCTGGCTGTTCTTAAAGGGATTGGCTAAATTTACAGCTGCTAATGCCGTTTGTCACTGGGCGAGCACAAAGTCGTGCTGAGCTGGCTGGGACGGGTCCAGCCTCTCGTCTCTGGGCGCACGGGGTGCCCGGTGATGTCAGCCTGCTGCTTTCTTCCAGGTCTCTAGCCGCAGGCCAGAGCAACCGTGAGCTGTCACAGCTGCACAGGCAGGCGGGGCCCGAGGGCCGAGGGCCGGGGGACAGACACTTCAGAGAGCCCCTGTGGGCCGAAGCCCCTGGAGCGAGGGTCTCCTAAGGGAGCCGCGCTGCCCTGGGCCGGGAAGAGTCGCTTGGTAGGGCGTGGGCCTGGAGAGGGGAGCCTGTTCACCAGAGAACACAAGAGGTTTTGTTTCCGGCTCCTGAGGCGAGCCTGTAAAGCCGCAGCGGGGGTGGGGGTGCCCTGGGCCCCCGGGACTGGGATGCGGTCCCTTCGACCAGACAGCTGTAGATGGGCCAGAGTCCCCTCTGGGCAGTGCAGGCCAAGGCGCCCCCCCAACCCCCCACCTGAAGTCCTTCCGCAGGCTCAGCCCCTCTGCACCCCTCCTCCGGCTGTGCTCACCAGGCCCGTCCCTCCTGCCTCAAGGCCCTGGGCCGCCTGCCCTTTCCAGCAAACCACAGCCTCAGCGCTTCCCCTGTTCCTGAGCTTTGCCAGTTGGTTGTCCTGCAGTCGTAGTCACCTGGCAGTGGGGTGGGATTGGGAGGGGGGCAGGCGGGCTGTGGGGCCTGGCAGGTCCTGCACTCTGGATGGCTGCCCCTGGAAGCCTCTCTTCCGGGCCAAGCCACCCTCTCCTTTCCTCTCCTGCTTGTCCCTCCCCTCCCCATCACCATCGCTGGCGGATGCGGGGGAGGGGGATCGTCACTCCTCTCTTGCCTCTCAGCTTAGCCAGCAGCCCAGTTGTGTGCGTGGGAAGAGGAGACCCCCTCCCCAACCCAGGCAGGAGGGAGTGCAACCAGCCCTTGAGAAAGCATCCCTGCGTTTCCCTGGCCTTCCTCGGGCCTGAGAGTTCACCCCATGCCTCTTCATTCTTTCTACCTTAAAAACAGGGCAGAGCTTGAAGATATGCACCCCAAAGAACTGAAAACAGGGACCCAGATAGTGCACACCTGTACTCACGGCAGCTCTGGTCACTGTAGCCAGAGGCAGAAACAAGCCGATATCCACGGATGGATGATGGATGAATAATACGGGGTCTCTGTGCCCAATATGTTACTGTAACACAACGTATGACGTGAGATTCGGACGCATGCCACACCATGAATGAATCAGGAAAACGTTATCCTGAGCGAAAGAGACTGGTCACAAAAGAACCAATGTTGTTGGATTCCACTTACGTGAGGTTCCCAGAATAGAGCCAAGAAGGGAGAGCAGTGGCCGCCACGGGCTGAGATGAGGAGAATGGGAGCTGTTGGGTGGGCGCAGGGCTTCTGTTTGGGATGCTGGAAAGTTCTGGAAATACAGTGATGCTGCTTGCACAATGTGGTGGAAACACTTAAGGCTGCTGAACTGTGCACTTAAGTCATGTATATTATATTACATAGTTTATATATAGTTATATTTTATCACAATTCTTAAAAATGGGGTGTGAGTGCCTGACTGGTCTTCCAGCCTGATAGCTGAGGAGATGGATGAGGTGGACAGCACCCCTCACCCCCCGCCCCACAGCTCCCTCCTCCCTTGTTTCTGCTGAAGAGGCAAAGTGCCTCGGTTGGGACTCATTCTGGAATGTAACCAATGAGTCCAGGTGATATGTCAGCCTGGTTCTCTCTCAGAAAGCGGAGTTCCTGGATGTGCCCCAAGGACGGGCTTCCCTGGGGAGAGTGACATAGGGATGAGGGAGGGCCGGATGAGGGGCGTTATGGATCTGGTCCCCACCATGGGCAGCTGGGCTCAGTCCGCTGCGACCTGCTGAGGGAACATGAAGAACACACCTCCGTTGGCATCTGAGAGACTGAGGAGGGAGTGTTTGTCAAGGGCTGCCCCCCCCCAGGAGCCACTGGCTCCTCGTACAACCAGGGCACAGGTGCCAGGTGCTGGCATCTGCTAGCGTGCGTCAGGGGAGCCCTGGGCGGAATGCGCTTGGGGCAGCTGGGCTGACATGCTGTCAGGCTTGTCGTGTGACACTGATGGAGCAGGAGAGACCCCGAGATGGTGAGAGGACGCATGAGGCATCCAAGACCAGTGACCGGTGTGGGAGTCCTCTGTTTCCCTCTGGGCACCAAACATGGGGCAGTCTGGGAATGGGTCTCAGCGCCTGTCCCCGTCTGCAGTGATCACTGCCCTCAGGATCCCTCACGGGGCTGCGGTGTGGCCCGGTGAGGGGCTGGCAAGAGCCTGGAGAGTCCGGCAGAGCAGGTTAGGGTTGCTGCGGCCGCAGGCAGAGCCAGGCAGTTGATCCTCCTGGAAACACTCCTGCCTGGTTCCTGCAAAGCCCTGTCCTCTGCCTATACCTGTAAAGTGTGCCAGGAGGCCCTCGATAAGATCTGAAGTCTTCGAGGAATAATGGGCATGGCCTTAGACACTGACTTTTCCTGAAAAGGCAGCTCCTTTTCAGCCCTTTCTGGACATCAGCCTTATCATCCCACCCCCCCTGAGGCCGGCCATCTGCCCAGGGCTGGGCGGTGAGCTAGGCACAGGGCCCAGCCCTCTGCAACCTGCAGCCTGCAGCCCGGTTGGGAGTAAGAAGCACACACAGCACTTGAAGAACCCACTGGGCTTTGAAAGGTTACAGAGAACAAGAAGTAGGAAATGTCCTGAGAGCCCGGGCAGGCTGCTAGGAGGTGGGATGAAGAGGCGGCGGGGTGTGGGCACACCTGGAGCTCTGCTGTGCAAGCTAGAACAACTTACCTAACCTCTCTGAACCTCAGTCTTCACTTCTAACCAGTACAATTATACCAGTCTCCTGGAGTTACTGTGAGGGGTAAGTGGGAGAAGGCAGATCAGGGGCTGGGAAGAGTTCCTGGCATATGATATGGGCTCAGGGCACATTGACCATTCCTGTTATTACAAGTTGCAGTATTCGTGCCCACGGGCCAAGGCTGGCTGGATCCTTAGCCGCTGGCCCACTCTGAAAGCAAGGGAGTGGGCTAGTCGCCAGATAGCCTCTGAGGCACTGTTCTAGTATATTCTGTGAGTGTAGGGGCTTGTAGATTTTGTAGGCAGAGGGAAGGGGAAGGTGCCTCTGGGTAAGGGGCACAGTGTGAGCAAAAGCAGAAGCAGAAAGAGCCTCACGTTAGTTTTCTACCACCTTGTAACAAAGGACTGTAAACTTAGCTGCTTAAAACAGGACCAGCTTATTACAGTTCTAAAGGTCCAAAGTCCAGCTCTATAAATCCTGACACAAACTAAAGTGTCAGCCAGGCTGAGTTCTCATTTGGAGACTGGGGGGCAAAGTCTGCTCCCAAGCTCATTGGTTGTTGGCAGAAATTGCTTGCTTATGGTTGTAGGACTGGGGTGCCCTTCTCCTTGCTGGTCATCGACCAGGGATTGCTCTCAATTCATGGACACTGCCTGCTTTCTTCGCACATGCTCCTTCCTCTTCAAGCCAGCAACAGTGTGTTGACTCTTTCTTGTGCTTTGAGTCTCTGTCTCTACCCTCAAGCCCAGATTTCAAGGGCTCATGTGATTGGATGAGTCCTTCCTGGGTAGTCTCACTATCTTAAGGTCTGCTGATTGGGAATTTAATTATATTTGCAAAATCCCTCTCCAGGAGTACCTCAATTAATGTTTGATTGTGTAACTGGGAGAAGGTGTAGACCCAGAACCCTCTTAGGGTTTTGCCTACACACATGGCATGTGTCCAGGACAAAGGATAGAGTAGGAAAGGGGGTCACGGGCAACCTTTGGAGCAGGAGGGGTAAGGTGGACATGGGTGGCAGGAAGGATGTAAGTCCACGCTAGGCCTTGGATGGCTGGTGGAGGAAGGGGCGCAGGACATCCCCACCTTCACCTCCAACTATGGCCCCACACCACGAGGCATGCTTCTCCCAATCTGGGCTGACTCCCTGTGGACCCACTGCCTCCCTAGCCTCCACACCTGGCCTCTGATGAGGGCACCCAGGCCTGAAACTTTCACTCCTCCCTCTGGATCAGGTGGACAAACCTCTGAGCCCCAAGGTTGCTGAGCTCAGGAACCCAGAGCGAGCCCTGCACGGTCCCTCTGTAGCTAGCCTGCGGTCCAGTGGAGGCTGGGCCCTATGCAGCCTCCAAAATGCAAACACTGAGCCAGAAAATCAGTTGAGAAATGTGTGTGTCCACCCGGGCAGTTCCTCCCCATCACCAGTACCAACCTTTGAAAAGTCCGGTGATGGTCTGGGGGAGTCCACACTCATGGTCTCAGCAGCGTTTCTGGAACCCGGTGGGCCATTCCTTGCCCTGTTTTGGATCCGTTCTAGTTGAAAACTCAACAAACCCTTGATAGTTGGTGAATGACTATGTTCCAATAAAAGTTCTCAGTAATCCAAGGTACTGAAATTCAAATGTTCCTTTAAATGTACAAAGACCTTGCCTTTATAATCAAAGTCGCTTTCTAGATGCACGCAATCCCTGTGGTCCCAGAGTCCTGTGCGCTACTCGGGTCTTCCTTGCATGTCTCCCGGTGGTAGTTTGGTAGGAGATGACTCTACCAGTTGTGATGATGAAACCACATGCAGGCTGTGCTTCCTCCAGCTGAATACACTCCCCCACAGAAAATACCAATTTTCAGACAATGAAAGGGACACCAGATAAGCCTTAAGACCCCTTCCTGTCTGGCGTAGAGCCTGTGGGAAGGGACCTAGAGGTGAGAAAGATTGCAGTTCCTCCCACTTCTAGGTGGAGTCAGATGGGAGCTTTGGGGGACAGGAGTGAGCAGTGGGGGTGTCCTTGCAGGCCTGGGCTCCTGCCGCGGCTGGACTGACCCTGCCTGGTCCGGGAGGGAGTTCAGTTCTGTGGGTGGACGTCAACAGCTATCCCTGGAATGCCTGGCCACCACAGGGAGAGGGCCTGAGGGCTAGTGAGAGAGTCGTGCCCCTGTGGAGGGTGGCCAGACAGTGTCCACGGCTGGCCCCTGCTCTCCCACACCACCAGCAGGCCCACCATGTCCATTCATTAAAAACCCGCCTCGTCATCCTCACAGACTGAGCATAGTGTGTCCTGGTGAGTTGCATCCTAACAAGGCTGCCAAGGTGGGTTTACACAGTTAAGGCCCATAGGCCTCACCTAATGTAGGGGATCACGTGGTGTCCCAAGAAAAAGCATCTCTCTAGGAGGAGATATTTTCTTGCAGGCCCCAGGCCCTGTAGAGGGTTTGTGTCTGGGGGACCCTTGTACATCCAATGCTTGGCTCAGAGACATCAGCACTTGTGGCCTGTTTCATTCTGCTTTGTGGTAGGTTTGGCCAACTCCAGGCCAGGGTGTGTGGCTTGGCTGGTAGGCAGGGTCTGTCTCCTGCCCCATCCCAGGTGGTGGGGTCCAGGTATGGACTAATGCCCCATGTCTCACATGCTACTGCGTCGGCCAGTTAGGCAAGTGACCTGCCCTTGCTGGGCCTCAGTTTCCCTCCACACTCAGGGGGAATTGCAGTACATTGTTCACACAAGGCAAGCTGGCGCCACCCTGACTGCTCAGGGGGTGGTGGGAGGCCAAGATGCCAGGACGGAGGAGAGAAGGTTCTGGGAGCAGGAGTGGTCCTGCAGTGGGGTGCCGTGCAGGCCCCCCATCCCCCGCCTCTCACCGCCCACCATTCTGTCTCTGCAGCCCCCACGCCGCCCCTGAGCTGGAGGGATGGAGAACTCATCCGCCGCGTCGGCCTCGTCTGAGGCTGGGAACAGCCGCTCCCAGGAGATCGAGGAGCTGGAGCGCTTCATCGACAGCTATGTGCTGGAGTACCAGGTGCAGGGGCTGCTGGCTGACAAGACGGAGGGAGACGGCGAGAGCGAGCAGACGCAGTCCCACATCTCCCAGGTGAGCACCCGCAGGGCCTGGCCGGGTGCGGGGCCTCGGGGACTCATGTGCAGGGAACTGGGGGCCCCAAACCTGGCGAGCTTCTCGTGGCCTGGCCCTTGATTGCTGAGGCTTGAGTGGCCTCGGGCGGGAAGGCCCTCTGCTCCGACTTCCATCCCACCCCCACAGCTGCTGGCCCTCTCAGACTCACAATTCCTTGGCGCACATTCATGGAGAGCCTGCTGTGTGCAAAGCACTCTCCCTGGCCTCCACATGCTTGTGCTCTGGCTGAGATCTGGAGATGGTTGCCTATTCAAAAGGCATGTCACAAGAGGCTCTCACATGGGAACACTTTCTCTGATTTCAGTTACAGGCCGTGTTGGCAGCTCTGGGGGGCTCTGGACACCTCCCCGGTTAGGAACCCAAGGACATTCTGACCAGCACAGCGGGTCCATGTCATCTGCTCCTGGGCTAGTGTGGCAGCCCTGACCTTGGGTGGCACGTGGACTTGGCTTACTGTGGGCCAAGATTTGGAAATCTCAAGTTCTTGAGAGTAGAGTGTGAGCCATTCAGGGTAGTGGTGTCATTGCCTGCATCTTCCCTTAACACCGTAAATCCTTGGGAGATGCTGGTTCAAGGGTAGGCTCCAGATTTGCTTCTTGCTGTCTGTGTGACTTCAGGCAAGCCCCTCAACTTCTCTGAGCCTCGGTTTTCTTACCCTGCGAATGGGGATGAGCCCGCTGCCTTGGGAATGTTGGAAGGTCAAAGGTCCTACAAGCCCCAGAGCTGCAGAGAAGCAGGGTGTTTCCTGCACGAGACCCGGGACGTGTTCCTTCTCCTGGTCAGGATCTGGGTCTTGGGTGTTTACCTCTTTACTTGTGGTCCTACCTCAAGCCGGGTCTCCTCCGACACATAGAGGGGGAGCCTCTGGGTACCCTGCTTTGAGAAAAGACCCAGCTGGCTCCCTGTCTCGGTGGGCAGAAGACCCTCCCACCATTTAGAAAGCCAGAGTAAACCTGGAACGCAGGACCAGGGGTCAACGTGGGACATTTGGAGGCTATGGTGGTCAAGGAGGAGGAAAATTGGCCTCAAGAGAAAAGTAGAGACATATGTGATGCTTTCTTTTGTGTCCTTGAAGTTCTAAATCATGATCAGCATAAGCTTATAATGTATCCATTATTTGCTCTACAAGTGTGTGTTGAGCACCTACCCTGTGCCTGACACCATTCTAGGGCTGGGAACCTGGGAGTGAGCAAAAGACACATAAAGCTTTGCCCTCGTGGGATGTACATTGTAGGGGTGTGTGAGAATTGCTGCGGAAAATATTGAATTATGACAATGAAATAGGGAATAAGGAGGGTCAGGAGGGGTTTGCAGTTTTAAGTAGGGTATCGGGGAAGATGCCATCGAAGTAGGTGAGGGGTGAGCTGTGCACATATCCTGGGCAAGCGCCCAGCTGGACGAGTATTCCAGGGGCAGCAAGGCGGCCACAGTGCAGAGCAAAAGCGGGATGAGAAAGGGAGCAAAGGGGGTCACATTGATAAGATGCGCTGGCGCTGAGCTCCGGGGGTCTAGGCAGCACTGAGGAAGCAGGGGTGGGAGGAGGAACCAGCAAGAGACCAGGGTTTGTTCAAGGAGATGGGAGGCCGGTTGGCTGTGTCAACGGCAGGTGGCTGGGTCATGGAAGAGGAAGACTGAGAATGACCTGACCGAGCTATGGGTGCTCATGGGGACCCTGACTAGAGAGGTGATTATCAAGAAGTAGGGGTTAAGGGATCCCTGGGTGGCTCAGCGATTTAGCGTCTGCCTTTGGTCCAGGGCGCGATCCTGGAGTCCCGGGATCGGGTCCCACATCGGGCTCCCTGCATGGATCCTGCTTCTCCCTCCTCCTGTGTCTCTGCCTCTCTCTCTCTCTCTCTCTCTCTCTCTCTCTCTCTCTCTATGTCTATCATAAATAAATAAATCTTAAAAAAAAAAGTAGGGGTTAAGGAAATGGGTTAGAGATGGGGAGGGTAGTTGTGCATGTTGTGCATCAATGGAGTGGTGCAGGGAGGCGGGGAGGCTCGATGAGCAACAGCCGTGAGTAGATGAGAAGGCTTGGCCTTGGCTCAGGTCCCCAACAGCTCACCCACAAACACAGAGGGGGCTTCTGGGTTTGTAGCCGTGCATCTAGGATGATACCTTATTGTGCAATGTAGGTGTGAGTTTCTCCAGTCACTTTCAGCCATAATGGTGCAGGTGCAGATGCAGAGCTACAGAACTGAATTTAACTGGGCCTGAGGTTTCTCTCAGTGATGACACTAGAGGGAGAGGGAGGAGGGGAGAGGGGAGGGAGGGAGGGAGTCGGGACAGTGACATTCCCTGCCACTGAGCCAGGTCAGTACAGGGGTGAGGACCCAAGGCGATGATGGATACTGAAGGCTGGTGGGTCAGTGGACTTAAGGGTTCTAGGGAGTCGGTGAGTTGCTGGAGTCCTGGCACCAGAAGGAGTGAGAAGGAAAGGGGAGTGTCCAGGAGTGGGCATTTGAAATCCAGGGCAGAGGGTGCAGCAGATGGCAGTGAAAGGCTGGGCTTGAGTGTGGAGGTCCTGGACAGAGGAGGGATCCAGAGGAGAGGGGCAGTGGAGCTGGTTGTCAGGGTACAGGACCAGCATTACTGACGCGGACATCACCAAGAATGGAAAGGCAGGTGCCCGAAAAGGTGGCAGCAATTCGGGAGAAGAGTTTTCAAGGAGTAGGGACTGAGGCAGGCGTGGGTGACTGAGGAGTCTACAGGTGACTGCAAGGACGGGGTGCCTTGTCGGATGAGGTGTTAATTGAGCCACCTTCATTGTACAGCTAACGATAGCATCACCTGCAGTGGCAGGGCAAGGGCGGCCAGGCTAGCCTGGAAAACCCCTGAGGGCAGTGCACCTCTCTGGGTCACGTAGGGCAGGGAGGGGAGTAATTAGGCACTCCAACTCTTGCATACTCCCATAAGCATCCTGGAGTGGACTTCCCCAGGAGCAGGCCCCGTGGACTGGGCACACTGTGTGGACCCGACTGGCCTCCAGCAGGGTGTCCTTCGGAGGCTCCTCCGTGTGAAGTAGGTAGGTTCCTACTGTAGGAGTGTCCAAGGACCAGAGGAATACCTTACAAATGGTAGAATTTCTGTTCCCAGAGCAGCCACCAGGGAGATAATTCTGGAAAAAGGGGGCCCTCCTGGTGTCTCTGACCTCCCTGCAGGGATGACTGTGCTCTCGACATGCAGAGCAGAGAGAGACGTGCCCTGACTCTGGGCCCTGCCCTTCTGGCTCCTGCTCCTGGAATCGGTCGGGCCCGACCACGCTTGAATGTCCACATTTGCAGGGGCTTTCAAACAGTTGTTTGTTGTGAGGCAGTGTGGAAAACATGGCTACTTGTGACATTGGATGCATTCCTTAAACTCTCTGTGTCCTCCGATGTTCCCTGGAAGAATGCAAACACCTGGCAGGGTCCTGGGCTCTGCTGGCTAAGGAGCAACATTTTAATCCCACGGCCACCAAACCCGCTACCAGACGCCCACAAACACAGCTGAGGTGCAGACTCCAGAGGAGGGGCCAGCTGTGGAAAGCTCTAAGTAAGGCTGGGGTTAGATGTGTTTATAGAGCAGTCTTTTAGAAAAAAATAAACTCTCTGTTGACATAGCTTTATGGGAAGTCTTTCTGCTAGAGCACTTTTGCTTGTTTTTATTTAACCTGATGACTATTTTAAATAGAAGCCAAAAACCAAAAAAAAAAAAAAAAAAAAACCCTCAGAGAATGTCCCCATCTGTCTGTCTGCGGTGGTGTTTTGATGTTCCTGGGAGAGGAAAATTGTTAAGAATCTTGGAAAGAGAAAACTTGAGAAAGTGGAGGATAATGTTGCTTTTCAGTTGCTGAGATCATTTTTTTAGGATCTGAGAGATGATGGTTGACTCTTAGAAGAAAATGCCTCATGATGATTGTGCAGTTGTGCTCTCCTTTGCCCCTCCATTAGCAACAACTAGGAAGAAAGATGGATGGTTAGATGGATGGATGGAAAGAGATAACTGGATGGATGGATGGATGATAGGGCGAGCCAGTGAGTTTCCTCTTCTTTAGATGAGTGACCAAGAACATATATGCTCTGTTTTACAACACTTTTGGGATATCATATTTAAATTTATACCCCCCCCCCCGACTCCCACACATACATTTCAGGAGTGCCTGCCCTCCAGTGGATTCCAAGTCCATAAAGGCACATCCTGAAAGTTGTCCTCACTCTGTCTTTGGGAGAAGGGAGGATTATAGCCCTATACTATAGGAGAGAAGACTGCTGGAGTACAGAGTTGGGAGGTGCTTGGTGGTGGCTGAGCTGGGCCCCAGTCCTTCCCTACCCACCTCTGGTTCCCTGTTGGTGCAGGCCATCACTAACAGGCTGTTGGGTGATTAAGATACATCTCTCCCTATGGAATGAGATTTAGGACTCCAAATCTCATTGACAATTAGCCTTTTGTAGAAGAGATTGGGGTGTTACTAAGTAGGAAAGGTTGGCCCTTCCTGATGTTAGTGGATGGTCTGGTGGATCATGATAAGGCTTCAAAGCAGTGTTCACAACTCTGGCTGCATACTGGAATCACTTGGGGGGCTCAGACAAACACTGATGCACAAGCCTCCCGCAAAGTTCAGCTGAATGGGGAGGGGCTCGAGGGCTGGCCTTCTTATAAGCCCCCACCTGACTGCTGCTCCACTGAGCCTAATAGCCATGACCTCTGGTGAGGCATGTCTGTCTCCTTCCACCACCCCCCATGGCCACCTGCCTTGAGCTCCACTGTTGGATGGATAGAATGTAGGGACATTGTAAAGAGCAGATACATTTAATAAAAATATTTTTCCCCATAAATTCTTGTTATTACGTCAAATGAAGCTCCAGTGAGGGTGAAAATAACTTCCTCTGGTCCTTTTCGGTGTTGTCAGGCACTCGGAGCTCCTAGGTTTTGTCTAAGATGCAAAGGGTCCTTACCAAGAGCCGTGCAGCCATGCAGATGTAAAGAGTGGGGTGCAAGTCTTCAGACTGGCATGACTTCTCTCACTCACGGTGTTTTCCTTCTCTTCTCTTCATGTTTTTCCTTCGTGCTGCCTTCCCTGTTCACTGTTCCCTCACCCCCCTACTATCCCATTCCTTCATTTCTTCCTGCCCTTTGAACCCTCTCCCCTGCTGTCTTCACTCGTAGGAGGAAGCGCTCAATGGTGGACCACCCATGAAAGGCTTAACTGAAGAAGTGAGTTTAAGGGGAACTGTGGGATGGTTGCACATGGGGGACTCATTTTATTAAAGATGCGATTTATTTTTAATTACACAAGTACTCCATGCGTACATTTTACAGTACACGAGAATTCTAACATTAGCGATAAATTCTCCCTTAGTTGCTGCCTCATGGATTGGGGAGTTACCTTCATCTCGTTTTTTAATGCGTTTTATCAACATATACATTACATAGGACTTATAGAAATACATTATTTCAAGATCATAAATCATAGTCAGTGAATATATCGTCCAATAACCTACATCTTTCACCTTGCTGTGTGCCCTAGGGATTCTTCGAGCCTTGGACACCCACTGTGTTCTGTTTAATGGTTTCACAGTGGTCCACAGCACAGAGGTCCCATAGTTTAATACTCACCTGCTGAGGAGGATTCAGGGATCGTCTAAATTTTCCCCTGGAAACGTAAGATACTTCGATGAGTGTTATTGAACATGCCTCCTCCTGCCCATATAAAAGTGTTTATTTAAGTAGATGCTGAGAAGTAGAATCAGTTTTAATAGCAATTGCCAAGCTGTTCTCTAAAATGTTTCGTCATTCACACCACCACTGGTGCATTGGGACCGATCATCTCTTGGGATCTTACTTTTGCATTTTCTTGATGCCCGGGTGAAGGTGCGTCCTTTTTAATCTGATTACCGGTAATTTTTTTAATGAGTTAAAATTTTATTTTACTTTTAAAACAACTGGAAAAAGGGAGGTAAACAGGCAACAAAGGGAGAAAGTTGCCATAATTCATGACAAAAACTAATGTCATTTCTGGGTAATATGTTTTCTTTCTATGCCTTTTACAAAGTTGAATGTCTCACAGGCGTGTAATTTCTAACTTCCTTGTAAATTTATTTAGTGTGATCTCCTAGACATTGTTAGGTGGTTTTGGGCATCAAGTACAATTGTTTAAATCTGCCCGTTTTCTGCCAATCGCTGTTGGTTAAAGAGTGAAGTATAGTCAGAGCTAATATTTTGTTCATTCAAGACCTATTCTAGGCTCTAGGGATAAACTCAAGAACAGAATGGACCATAATCCCTTCCAGCCACTCCCCCAGTCCTTCTTTGTAAGTGGAGAAAGTCAGAGGACAGACCAGGAAGGAAACAGGGTGTGTTATACAGCTGAGTGGGACAGGAGACGAGGTAGTGCCAGGCTGTCCTGGGTGGCTTCCTGACTTTTGAGCAAAGACTTGAAGGCGAGAGAATGAGGCCACGTGGGAACCAGTGAGCAGGCAAAGGGAATGTCGAGGCCTGGCTCTGGTGTGGGAGTGTCCCCTGCTTCGAGGAACAGCTTGGGCCAGTCTGGCTGGAGCAAATGGAGCAAGGGGAGCGTGTCGTGGTTGAGCCAGACCTGTAGGGCTTTCACCTCCCCAGTGAGGTCTCTGGCCTTTCCCCTAGTGAGATGGGGTGATGCTAAAGTGTTTTGAGTAGAGGACGGGCATGATGTGATTGGTGAAATAGGATCACTCAGGATGCAGTGTGGAGAAGAGGTGATGGCAAAGAGCTGGCAGTGGAGAGTGCTCAGGAAAGAAAGCACGGAGACCAGGAGGCCATTCGGCTGGTCCAGGCAAGAGGCCATGGTGGCTCGAGCAGTGGGATCACCATGTGGGTGGTAAGAAGTGGTCAGGTTCCGGTTATACCTGAAAGGTACAAATAGGGGCGCCTGGAGGGCTCAACCGTGGAGCGTCTGCCTTCGGCCCAGGGCGTGATCCTGGAGACCCAAGATCGAGTCCCACGTCGGGCTCCCTGCATGGAGCCTGATTCTCCCTCTGCCTCTCTCTCTGTGTCTTTCAGGAATAAATAAATAAAATCTTAAAAAAAAAAAAAAGGTACAAATCACATGATTTTCTGATGAATGGATTTTAGCCTGAGTAAATAGAGGCATAGACTTGGCAGAAATGAGATACGTAGGAGGCCCTGAAAGAGTAGCTTTGGGGAGCAAAGGTCAAGCGCTCAGTTTTGGAACGTGGAAGGTCACGATAGTGTTAACGTCTCGGTGGAGATGCTGATCAAGCAGGTAGATGCGCAAAGGTGGCGTTGAGAGGACAGGAGTGACCTGGAGACTCATGTGTGTCTATAGTGGCATGTGGATGGCCTTGTTAGCCCAGGAATGAGGAGCTTGGTGAAGAGGGCCCGATATTGAGCCCTGCGAGGCTGAGGAGATGAGCAGGAGCCGACAAAGCACCGAAGTGTGTCCACGTTGACTCATGTGCTCCTCACTAAACTCTGTGAAGGTGCAGTTATTATTGCCAGCTCACGGGGTGGGGGGGGGAACTAAGGCACAGAGAGGTTGAATAAGCTGCCCAAGGGTCACACTGCAAGCACGTGGCCAATCTGCGGTCTGAACCAGGTGGTCTTACTCCAGGAGCCAGACACGTACCCTTTGTGCTGTTGGTAGTGTCTGTCAATTATTATAGGTTGGGGAGGTGGAGTCTTAGGGATAAAGTGGCTCGTCCAAGGTCATAGAGTAAGTGATAGGGTGGGAATAGGAGCTCAAGATTCACTGCTTCAGGAACTCAAGCTCCTAATCACTACATTAAACTGCCTCTAGAACTGGGAGGTTTTGGGTTTTTTTTTTGTTGTTTTTTTTTTTAAGATAGGAGCAAAAAGCCTTTTGTCCTCTCAAACCTCAGCGTTTGGGCAGCGTCTCCTGCCCCTCGCACACAAGGCTTTCCTGGAGCACCATGCAGAGGGACAGTGGGCTGCCAGCCAGGCTCTGCTCCCACCTCCCCTTCTTGTTTCTCCTCTCCTGCTCAGTGAGCCCGTGTGCCCAGTGTAAAGGAATCTGTTCCTGAAGTTGAGAAACCCAGTGTTGAGGCTGGCAGGAGCTCCTGGCTGCCGTGTGCCTCAGCTCCACGAGGCCCTGAGGAAGCCATGTCCCCTTCCTGGGTCTTGCGAGAAAGCAGTGGCTTCCACTTGACCCTCACACTGCTCCCTGGGTTGTCTGGCCGCCTAGTTGATTCGGAAGTCCTGGATGGATAAGATGACTTTTTAAAGGATTCTTCACTTTGAAATAAATTCAGATGTAAATACGAATGGCAATAATAGTACAAAGAATCCCTGCATATCCTTTACCCAGAGTATCCAGTTTAATAGTCGGATAAAATATTTTACCACCTTTGTTTTCCAGCTCTCCCTTCTTTTAGAATGCTAGAGAGAAAGATTCTATCAAGAGATGTTTTGATGTGAGAGTAAAGTTGCAGACTCCCCTTTATTCCTAAATATTTCAGTGTGTATTTTCTAAGAACCAGGACATTCTCTTACTGAGTCACAGAATAGGAAATAAACATTGAAACAATATTATTTAATCTATGGACTTGATATGTCACCAGTTTTTCCAATAATAACCTTTATACCAAAAAAAAAAAAGCTATGTTCCTCAAGAGTTAAACATAGAATTACCACGTGATCCAGCAATTCTACTTCTAGATATACATCCCAAATAATTAAAAGCAAGTACGTAAACAGATATTTCTACACCCATATTCGTAGCAGCATTATTCACAGTAGTCAAAAGGAGGAAACAACCCAAGTGTCCATCAGTAGACAACTAGAAAAATCAAATGTGGTCTATCCATACATGAAATAGTATTGAGGCTAAGGAAAAAAGGAAATCCTATGACATGTGCACCGTGGATGGATCTTAAGGACTTTATGCTCAGTGAAATTGACCAGATACAAAAGGATGGATAATGTGTGATTCCGCTCCCATGAGACACTTAGACTAGTGAAGTTCACATAGAGTGAAAGCAGGTTAGAGAAGTGGGCAGTAGGTTCGGGGAGGACGGGGCCGAGGGGTTAGTGTTTGATAGAGACAGAGTTTCAGTTTGGGAATTATAAAAAAGTCCTGGAGACGGATGTTAGTGGCGGCTACACAATAATGTGAATGGACCTAATGCCACTGAAATATACTCTTAAAAGTGAGTAGAACGGTACATTCTATGTTCTGGATATTTTACTATAGTAAAAGAAATTATGGTTCACTGTCTAATCCAAGATCACACATTACATTTAGTATCCAACACTTTTATTGGCTCTTTGAGTTGAAAGCTATTTATGCCTTTACTCATTCTGCCGCTTTTTGGCTGTGCAACCCCGGGGAAGTTATCAGCCAAGCCAGGCCTCCATATTTGCAAAGTGGGCATAATAAATGTGCGTAGGTCTCTATGAAGAGTAAGTGTTAATATATGTAATACGCTAGGTGTAAATAAAGTCTTTATATATATATTCTGACAAATTCATTCTTGTTATACATGCTGCAAGTAGCCTCTCACTTGGCTTTAATTTTGTTCACGATTTCTTTTGTCATGCAGAAGCGTTAGATTTCAGTGTAGTTTAAAGCACATACCTTGGCATTTAATCAGCTTGGAATGTGCCATTGACGGATAGTGTGGGGCAGACATCGAGGTTAATTTTTCCTCACTTTCCTCTGGTTCTCTCAGCCCCAGTGTTTATTGATGATCTTCCCTTTCCCTTGATTTTAAACACTGTTCTTATCATTATATAATCTATAACCTCAGTTCCCCATTGCACATCTCTTTATGGATGCAGTTTTGTCAATTATATCTTTGTCTCATCCTGCACTGAGTCAACTTGCTGGCTGGGCTCTAGCCTGGTCATATCAGGATATCAGGCAGTGCAACCCCTGGGGGGTGGGGGGTTCGTACCATTGAAAAGTGGGGTGGTTTATCTTTAGCAGCCCAGCCTCCCCACTCTGTGTTTTTCCTCCCTCAGTGCTTAGTGGTTTCCTCTGTCTTTCTCCAGGTCTGCTCCCAAACTATTTTCCCTCCTGGGATGCAAATGACAGAACTGATTTTAATATATATATTTTTTTTACATTGTGAAATTATTTATTTTTTAAAGATTTTTTTATTTTATTTTAAGTAATCTCCACATCCAACATGGGGCTTGAACTTACAACCCCGAGATCAAGAGCCACCTGCTTCACCAACTGAGCCAGCCAGGGGACCCTACTGTGAAATAATTTAAATGTGCTGATAAGAGCAAAAGATAGAATAAGCATCTGTTTTGAGTATAGGACAAACATCTGTACTCCCCTGTTTATGAAATCTTAACCCTGTGCCATCTGTGTTTCAGGTTTTTTAAAATAAGAAATAAATTGTAGCAGCCATGGTGGAGGCCTCACACCGCTCTCATGAATTCGATGTTTGTCGTTTCCATATATAAAAATTTCCCCCTTTGCCTGCCTCTTTGTTCCATGGTGTCCAATGACCTTGTCAGGAGAACACCACCTCCTCCCCCACAGGACCTGCTCCTAGCTATACACCAGTTTACCTCGAAGGAGAAACTCTCTAGCATTGGACTCAGCCCTGGAGGGTGGGACAGATGAGAGCGTTCTCCAGGTGGGGGCCCTTCTCTCCATTCTGGAATCACCTCATCCAGTTAAGGGCAGGTTCAGGGAAGGTCTGTGTCTGGAGATTTTTCTAGGTGATGGCTCAGAAAAGGTGAAGGGGAGGCAGGAGGTGAGGGCTGAGGCCTAAAAGCAATCCCAGCCGAGGTGGGGAGGAGCTTTGGAGTGAGGGAAGGGAGTCCCAAGGGGCTTTAGGGTGGAGGAAGGAGCCCTCCTCCTCCCCGAGGTGATGGGCACCAGGCAGCCAGCAGCAGGCCAGAGAAGTTCCCTGGGACTGCTGCTTGTCAGGGGTTGGAGGTGGGAGCCTAGGAAGCCCAGTGGGAAGTGCTTTGTGTGACAAGTGCAGGGATTCCTGCTTACTTCCTGCCCTGGGGGCCAGGAAAGCCTTGCACAGCTACACCACAGTCCCTTCTCCAGGGTCAGTGTCCAGCCCTGACCAAGTCTCTGGGAGGGTCTCTGCAGAGTCCCAGTCTCGCTTGCTCTCCACTCCCAGGACCCCTCTGCTGGCTGCGTCTGAGCCGTGCTCTCACATCCATGCCTTCACTTCTGTGTCTGCCTCCACTGGCCGTGGAAACCTGGATGCTGGACTCCAGCCTCCTGACCTGCTCCCCACCCCAACCCCGCCGGGCGAGGAAGCCTTCCCTAACACAGCTCTCATGACGCCCTCCCCTGGCAAGGTCACCCCCTTCTTCTGACCCTGTCTACAGGAAAAGTCTCTGAGCGCCAGAGAGTCGTGCTTGCTGCAATCTGCCTGTGAGCTGGCGGGGTTCTGTTGCCTGTGTCCACACCCAAGCTCCTACTTTTCTGGGAAACCCCGCTTGGCCATTGAATTCCCTGCACCCACTCCCCAACCCCTTGCCAAGGGCACACTCCTCCTCCTCTCAGCCTTGCCCTCCACCTGGCATCACTGTCTTTGGACACCTCACCTCTCCCAGGAAGGGAGGTGCTTGTTGCAGCTCCCGTACCAAAAGCTCCAGGAAATGGCTCCTGGCTGGCAGATACTGAGTGGAGGATGACTTTGACAAAGCAGAGCCATCTCACAGGAGCTTGGATCCGCTCTCTGAAAGCCTAACGAGGGGGCGAGGTTCCAGCTGGCGGTGCGTGCGACCTCAGCCTTCTCTCTGCTTGCTTGTGGAGAGGAGCCATTGAGGCTTCCTGCCCTGCCTTGCTGACCCCCTTGCTGTGCCCACCCACGAGCCTCGTTCTGTGAGGTGTCACATGGATGCTCTGCAGCTGGGGATGAAATGCTTGGGACACGCAGAATGGGGTGGGGAGAAGCCTTTCTCTGTAGGGCTCTGCTAGGATGGGATGGAGGGTGCGTGACCCCAGCCAGTAGTCGCTGTGTGCCTTGGCCATCCCCGACCCTGTGAGCCAGGCCTCAGCAAGGAAAGGAGAAACCACTGCAAGGATATAAAGCAGAGGGGTTGTTTTTATAGTAGTTTAATAGCCAGTTGTCATGTCTCCTTATTCTTCTCCAATCTGTGGACACTTCCTAGGTCTGCTCTTCCATGACCTTGGCCTGAGAAATGCTGGTTACTTATTTTATAGAAAGTTTATGTATTTGGGTTGCCCAGTGTTTCCTCCTGATTAAATTGAGGTTGTGCATTTTTGGCAGGAACACCCCAGAAGCAACATGCCCTTTTCAGCATGTCATCCCGGGGAGTCCATGAGGTTGATATGCTTCGCGATGACCAGTGTTCTCCCCCATGTCTCGGTTAAGGCGGCATCTGATGGATTTCTCACCTGCCTTCATATGATCAATTAATATATTTATTATAATTATTAATACAATTCATAAATATCTTGGGGGGAGATGCTTTGAGATGGCAAATATCCAGACAGAGGGCATTTAATCCAGGCAGTTGATTACCCAAATGATCAAGGTGCTGAGAAGCAAAATAAGCCAGAGACCAGCAAGCACAGAAGGCCAATCCCACCACCAGACCTGAGGCACAAAAGGAAGGGATGGTGTTGCCAGAGCCCGGGGGTCAGGGTCATGCATGAGAAGGCCTATCTAGTGAGGTCTGGAGCCGTGAAGGAGACCCAGTCATGGTCGGTAGTGCCACCTGAGGTGTAGAGAAGGAGGAGAACTGCCTTGGCTCTTCCCTTCTTCCTGGCTCCCAGTGGCGCAGCAGGAAGCCAGCTGACATAGGAGCCAGGAATTGCAGTCTGCAGGGCTCAGCTCCTCCGCAGCTCCCAACAGGGATGGGCCAGACGCGGCTGCGAGGGCACACTTGCCTGGGACCGCTGCCCCTGCCGTTTCCTCAAGCTGTGCCATCCAATACGACAGCCACTACTCATGTGTCTCAAGCGCTTGAAATGTGGCTGGTCCAATCTGACACGTGGCCAAAGTAGATTTTAAAAACTTGATATGGAAAGAAGAATATAAAAGATCTCATTAATGTTTTAGGGGCGCCTGGGTGGCTCAGTCGGTTACGCATCCAACTCTTGATTTTGGCTCTGGTCATCATCCCAGGGTTATGGCATGGAGCCCTGTGTGGGTCTCCACGCTCAGCAGGGAATCTGCTTAGGATTCTCTATCTCCCTCCGCCCCTCTCCAACCCCTCACCACTCTCTGTGTCTCTCAAATAAATAAACAAATCTTTTAAAAAATAATGCTTTATATTGATTACCTATTGAAGTGATCATATTTTGGATATACTGAGATAAATAAAATATCTTATTAAATTTAAGTGAACCTCTTCCTTTTTAAAATCTGGCTGCCAGAGCATTTAAAATACACCTGTGGCTCCTGTTTGTGGCTCCCATACGATTTCATTCAGAGGACACTGCCCGAGAGTATAGCTGCACCGGCCTGTGTCAGCAGTGCTATAACATATGTCACGCCCTTGACCCAGAGTCAGGAGAGCGTGGCCAGCTAAGGTTGTACAACACCACGAATGCACTGGCCTCAAGCCATCCACACTCACTCTCAGTTTTGATCAAATAGCGTCAGAGATATTGGGCACCTCTGTTCTTCATGTATCACCCTGGGCGGAGGTCAAGGTCAGTGTTCAACATTAGCCAAAGGGGCTAGCTAACGTTTAACACAATAATAAAAACACCACCATGGGGATCCCTGGGTGGCGCAGTGGTTTGGCGCCTGCCTTGGCCCAGGGCGCGATCCTGGAGACCCGGGATCGAATCCCACGTCGGGCTCCCAGTGCATGGAGCCTGCTTCTCCCTCTGCCTGTGTCTCTGCCTCTCTCTCTCTCTCTGTGACTATCATAAATAAATAAAAATTAAAAAAAAAAAAACACCACCATGTAGCTAGATGGGACCTTACAGAGGAAAAGCTGTACTGTTGCTACTACTTCCTATCTCTGCAGTGTTTTTTAAAGATTTTATTTATTCGGAGAGAGAGGCAGAGACACAGGTAGAGGGAGAATCAGGTTCCCTGTGAGGAGGATCACACCCTGAGCCAAAGGCAGATGCAGAGCCACCCAGGTGCTCTTCTACAGTGTTTTTATAAGTTTACAGAAGTCCTTCACTTCTACCTTGTGGTCACTCAGTCTTACTGGCCCCATTTTGTAGTTGACCAAGTGAAGCCTGGGAAATCCATGCATTTCAGTAACCCTCAAACTTCCAGTTCCGCACTAGGGAAACTTGTCAAAACGCAGAAGCTCCACATCTGATTCAGAGGGTGGAGCCCAGGGACGCCTGTGCAGCAGATTTAGGGAGAATCTCATGCAAGTGGTCATCAGACCATACTTTGCAGTACCCTGGATCCCTGAGCTCTTGGGGAGTGAGGGCTGGAACTGGGCGGGAGCCAGGCTTCTGATGGCCAGTCTGGGACTCTTCCCTGGTGCCACGATGTCCTGTCAGTCTGCAGACCCATTGTTTCCTGGAGCTGGATATATGGGAAAATGCACATGAATATGCCTCAGTTCCAAGTCTAGTCTGGACACTGTGGAGGGCAAGTGTGGCCAAAGCCAGGTCAGGCCATTAGACGCAGTGCTGCTTGTTCCAAACACAATCACCCTATGTCGTGTATAGTTGGCTCTGGAATGGAGCTGGGTCTTGATCACTCTGGTGGGCTTACATGAAGGGAAGTAACTTTGCCTTCCCCAAGCATACACCAAAGGGGTCACCTCAAGGTGGAATTTGGAGAAGATTTTAAAAGTGGACCAAAGTGGACCTGCTGGTAGGGAACGGTTTGCCTTTGACAGTGGTCAAGTAGGATTTTATCTTGGCTCTACTGCAGAAGGGGAGGGCTGTATCTGGAAGGCCCTGACAGGATGAGGATGAGGCTATGTGTCCAGCCGTCACTGACCACTCCTTTCTCTCCTGCAGTGGACAGCAGACTGCAGTGAGCAGCTGGACAGCAGCTGTTCCTTCTCCCGAGGGCGAGCCCCCCCACAGCAGGTAGGGAACCAGCTCTGTCCTCTTTCTGGGGTTGTCCCATGTCTTGTCTATTTGGGTTCCTGGGCTGGCTCATGATGGCTGACCTGAGCAGTGGTGATGTGGAGAGATCAGGAAATAGGAGAGGAGAGGGTGCAATCTACTCTCTGGAAAGTTCTCTCCAAACTCCCAGCCCATAGTGAAGCACCCCCTCCTCAAAACACATAGATTCATGGCCCTGTCCATCCCCCCGACCCTCAACAGCCATCTAGGAAAATAGATAGCTTCCTAGACCTGGTGGGAGCCCACTGCTCCTCTCAGCCTGCTGCTTGCCTGTAAGATCCCAAGGGGGCACCCGCACAGGTGCAGGGCATGTGGCTGGGAGGGAAGAGGCAGCTGCTCTGGTGACCCTCAGGCCCCCGTACACCCTCAAGGCGTCCAGCTGTTTTTGCTGATACCTTATTCCTGCCTGTGGGAGACCAGGGATTGGAGGCTAAAAAAAAACATCCATCCCTAACCGTCAGCCCACTGTGCCTGAGCCTTTATGGGCTTCCAATTTCAGAGCAGCTGCATTCACATATTACCCTGAGCCCACTTTCTTGTGTCTGGCTTCAGTCCCATGGAACCAGTTACATCAACTCATGTCTATTCTGTCCTAAGTGAAGATGGTCAGTGGCCTCAGTTCTAGGTTTTTCTTAGGATGCAGGGCTTTGTACACCATGGTGTGGGGGGATAGCTGCTCTCCCACACTACAAGATGTTTGTGTGTGTTTCGTTGATTCTTGGGTAGGAGGGCATAACAAGAACCCTGGGGTGGGGCTGTGGCAGGAGAGGAGGCAGGAGACCCAGGTTCTCCTATTTGCTCTGCCACAAACTTGGTAGAAATTCTTTTTGCCTCAGCTTCCTCCTATGAAAATCAGGAAACTCGATGGTTTCTCCATGCTGCTTTGTAACTGAAGTCCATGGAGGTGTAATGACCTGACCCAGCTGCGCCTTGAACCCTGATCTCTCACCTGCCCCTCCCCCATTGGGCCATTTATTTTGCTTTACTGTAGGAACCTACCTACCTACTCTAGGTAGGTGTCCTTCCATGGAGGGCTTCTGTCCCTACCATTAGACTGCCAGTGCAGTCTAATGCACTGTCAGGGACCCTGTGTTATCTCCCTGAGTACCTCCAGCCATGGCTTGTAATTGTCTGCCAATTACCCTGGGTTTCCAACTTTAACTCTCAGTGGCCAAAAGTGGTATCTTGGATCTGGGGACTCAAGAACCAGACAGAGGGTTCCAGGGAAGGGTTGAAATTCTTGGGTAGGGGACATAAGTGGCTGATAAATGAGACCAAAAAACTATCAGTAGGTGTCTGGTTCTGGAATTTTCCAGACTCTTCCTTTTTTTCTCTCCCCTTTATGAACTTTTCTCGGCCCCCTCTTCCCACCCATTCCCTCTGATCTCATTCTCCTGTCACTCCCAACAGGATTCCTGAGGGCTAAGAACAACTTGTGCTCCCACTTGCCCCTCATCTGCCTCCCTCACCCCAAGCCATCCATGCTGTCCTTTCATGGCCAGGTTCATGCCCCTGGAGGATGGTGGGTGGGGAGTTGGCCAGACCATAGGCTGACGGAACAGGGCTGGGGACCTGTGGGATGGAGCCCCGACTGACCCCCAATCCCTACTTCAGGAGGCAGCTGAGGTTAGACAAAATGAATGTAACTGAATTTAAG
The DNA here is from genome assembly GCF_011100685.1 of Canis lupus familiaris. Lineage (NCBI taxonomy): Eukaryota > Metazoa > Chordata > Mammalia > Carnivora > Canidae > Canis > Canis lupus. Next base: position 80,071,098 of record NC_049228.1, on the reverse strand, counting down.
GAAGAAATCATAAAAAGCTCATATTTGATCCTTTCTTGGCAGGTGGAACTGAGACATAGATTCATTATGGGGGAAGAGCCCCAGGAAGGTGGAGATGGGGTCTGGATAATATAAACCTGCCTCAGGGCTCCTGGGTGGCTCAGTCAGTTGAGCACCAACTCTTGATTTTGGTTCAGGTCATGATCTCAGCGTCCGCACTGAGCATGGAGCCTGCTTGGGATTCTCTTTCTCCCTCTCCCTCTGCCCCTTTCTCCCCACTTACTCTTGTTTCCCCTCCTCTTAAAAAATAACTGAAATTAAAATTAAAGATAAACATATAAACCTGCCTCTCTTCCCTGATGTGCCCAGGGGACAAGGCCTTTTGGGGAGGGGTGTCCTGCAAGTCACAAGGCCTTAGGCATGCCCACTGTCCTCATGTGGAGTCCATCTGATCAGCTCAGAGGAAGGAAGGGAGAGACATCTGTTTATAAGAAGCAGAAGAGCAACCCCGGCACCGAGTGACAACCATGGTCTCAGCCTCCTGTGCCTGCTGCCTTGGGGGTTGTAGAGCCCACGGTGTCCACGAGCAGAAGTACACTGTAGTAGAAGGCAGGGCCTAATTTTTTGACATTAGTGATTCAGTTAATTGGGGTGCAAACAGGAGAGCGGTATAAACAACATGAGAATTTCTTTCTCTCTCGCCACCAGCCTGGGTGGGTGTGCAGGGTTGGCATGACTGTCCAGCAGTGTTGGGATCATTTGCTTCCTTCTCGTTGCTCTGCCCCCTCTGGAGTGCTGCTTTTATCCCCGTGGCCCACGCTGGCTCAGGTCCCTGTCCCTGCTCCTGCCAGTGGGAGCCCCACCCTGAGCCCAGGGAGCCCTGGACTTCCCCTCAGGAGGTAGCTGTCTTCTGGTGCCCTCTGGTGGAGGGATCAAAGCTGGTCAGCATCCCGCAGATGACTGCACGACAAGGAAAGCCCTTACCCACACTGTCCTAAGTAGCTCCCAGATGGAGGGGGAACCAGGCAGCTGTGAAAAGTGCATTTGCTGGGTACGTGGGTACATCCTTCAAGGCTTCCTTCATCCTGGTCCACCAGGTGTAGGCCCTGGCGCTTAGGAACACGACCAGCCTTGTGAGCCCACCCACTGTTCTCGTTGCACCCTCCTATTCGGGCTGACACTCCCACACAAATTCATGTTGCAGTCAAGCTCTATTCCACATACATTTGACTATCCCCGCAACCAACTGGTCAACCTCAAGATGAGTGCTAGGGCTGCCTCTGTATCCCTGACCACCCCCAATCTAGAGCTTTGCACACAATAGTCACCCAGTTAAGTAAAACTCTTGAGACTGCACTAAGTTGGCTGCGGTCCAGTCCACATAATTAGTCCCTGGTGGACCCTATTCCTCTGGCCACCAATTCTGCTGAGTGAGCTTTTTGAGGCCATGGGATGGTGGAACAGCTCTACTACCCCACATTCACCCAGTGGGGGAGGATTTCAGGGAGAACTAAAGGTAGAATGGAACTGGAGGGGCTGGCTGAGCTGGCATTCCCCCTTGGCCACGTGAGCCCAGGAAAGGGGGGCCAGCAGGAGGATACTGAGGTTCTGCATTCTGCCCTGGGAGTTCTGTGTGGCCAGTCACAAACCATGCTTTGAATGAGTAGTCCAGGTCCAGGCACCATTTGGACATCAGCCACGCACTGGGATTATTTATTTTGTTATTTCAACTAATACAGGGAGAGGGAGAAGGGGATAAACTTTGCTTTCTCTGAGTCCTTTCAGAGGCACAGAGTGAGGATAACCTCGGGCAGGCTGAGTCCCATGAGATGGGAGGAAGGAGCTCGGAGGAAAATGGGCTCTCCACCTGCCCACAATTGGGATTCAGCCGTACTGGGGACTCTCTGGCATCCTGGCAGCCTCTTTCTAAGAGAGCTCATCCATCACCTAGTCACTTAGTTAGGAAGTTGCAGTAGTTCCCAGCTTTTCACAGTAGTAGGGGAATCATTGTGGAGATGATTTACAGGAAAGTAGCTAATAGGGGAGACTGCAATCTGGTGCATTTAGAAAATGTCTCAAGGTGCCAGCATGGGATTTAGCATTCAGGGAAGAGAGCCAAAGGCATATGAAAGATTGTATGAGGTCAGGAGCTAGCAGCTCTTCTCTGTCTGCACAGAAGTGCCAAGCAAAAAAATTAATGTGCACAACAGCAGTGGAGCCTCTGAGCAGTGGCTCAGCAGTTGAGCTTCTGCCTTTGGCCCAGGGTGTGATCCTGGGGTCCTGGGATTGAGTCCTGCATTGGGCTCCCTGCAGGGAGCCTGCCTCTCCCTCTGCCTGTGTCTCTGCCTCTCTCTGTGTCTCTCATGAATAAATACATAAAGTCTTTTTTTAAAAACTCATTAGTACAAATGATATCTTAGTAGAAGTACCTAGATTTTTACTTAACCTCTGTGGATATTTAAGAAATGTCATGTTCATGGCACTGCTCTCTATTTATTGAGTATTTCCTGTAAGTGTGGCAGACACAGATGAACTGGAGTCTTTGGGCTCACTACCTGTTTTTAGAGTAGAGGCTAGTTAACATAGAACAGGCTAAAGGCACTCAGGTAAGTCCCCCAAAGAGACCTCCTGACCACAGATACTACAATCATTCCAAAGAGTGGTTCTGTTCATCTCTGTGGGTAGAGAGATGCTTTGCAGGGCAAGAGAGCTGATCTGTGCCCTCAGGAATAGTCAGGATGCTTGACCAGATGGAGGGGAAGAGAGGAGAAATGGTGTTCACAAGGCTTGAACTGAAGTTGGGTATAATATTGGGGTGTTAGGGCAGCAGATGAGAGCACACCTGCAGTGGGTAGTTTGCATTGGGGGTTATAGGTGGGAATGAGGGTGGTAGATACAGAGGTATCTGTGCACCCTGCTGAGATGCTGGAACTGCTGTCCATCCCCACCCCTGCTGGTGTACCTTGCGTACCTTCTGTTGTCTCTGGTTCCATCCAGGTAAAGCCTGTCCCCTGGCATCAATTAGTATTGCCCAGGTAGTGCCACAGCAACAAAGAGCCTTGAACCTCGGTAACTTTAAACAACCCATTCAGGATCCAGCTTGATGGGAAGCAGTTGCCATTCTCACTAGTCACCACAACAGAGGGAAAAGGACCCCTGAAGGATCTTGCATGGGCAAGTCAACACTCCAATCCAGATATGATACACATCACTTCCCCTCTTCGCTTGTTGCCCAGAACTCACATGGTCCCACACAACCACAGGCGGTGGTCACATGGTCCCACCCAACCACAAGCACACTAAAAAATATAATCCCACTATGTACCTGGAATTCAGGAGACCAGACCATTTGGTGAGTGGCTAGAATAACTATTACATGTGCCACCTCTAGGAGAAGCCCCCCAGAAACTGGAGCTGACCTCCTTCTCCCACATCAGATCTGGAGCTAAGCGGGTATCCTGTGAACCCTAAAACATCACGGGCTCTCAGAATGACAAGGATCTCAGTGGTCACCCCATCCAACCCCCCCCCCCAACCCTGCAGTGCAGGAACCTCTGCACGTGGCTGTGGAGCTGCTGGCCATTTCCAGTAATGGGAAGCTCACTGCTTTAAAAGGCATCTCAGAACATTGTTAGGCAGCTCCGTTGATTAGAACATCTTTCTTTGATTTGGTCCCAAACCACCTTGTCCTAACTCCAGTTGATGGTGTTCGTTTTATTCCCTTTGTTCATGACTGTTGGGTCCCTCTCACAGCAGGGCAGCACGGCCGATCTGCATTTTAAACTAAAAGTCCTCATTCCTACAGCTGTTTCCCTTTGTCACAGTTAAGTTGGCTTGTTCCTCTGTGTATTTATCGGTTTCGTTGATCCAGTCAACACATCATCATGGAGGGCAGCTTGCTGGGAAGTGGGAAGGGAAGGGGGATGGTGAAGGTGATGCACACAGTCTTTGTTTCCATAAAGGTTAGAGAGAAGACAGGCACTTACACCGCAGCGCTGAGATGCCTGGGACACGACCCGATGGTTCATAGGTCCTGTCCCACCCTGAGTTCCCTCCTGGGAGCACTGTAACTATGGACTATGAGTCCTCCTAATAAGCTTCCCCGAGCTGAACACGGTCCTGCTGGCATGATCTGGTTCTGCAAACTCTGGTGCTCCAGCACATGAGCCTCTATTTTCCAGAAGATAATACCCATCCCTGTCCTCTAGGTGCCTTCTGGTTCCAGCTCACCTGGAGGAACCAGGATATAATATTTAAAACAGTGTCGATGGCTGATTTGTAGGGGAACAGTCAGCAGTGATCTGTGGAGCCCCTGCTGTAAGTAGTATGAACCATGTGGCCTGGTCTCTGTCCTCAGAGAACCTGGAATCTGCCTAGAGAAGTGAGACTTTCTCTCATGGGAAAACAATAGTCCAGAGCAGTATGTGAACACAGACAGCAGTGGGGCATTTGCTGGGGAGCTTGCAGCTGGCAGAGGAGGTCAGATGCGCAGGCGTTGGGGCAGGAATCACCATGCTGTCATGGGAACAGTGCCTGACTGAGAGCCAGGAGATATGGGTTCTAGCTTCTGTCCCTCTGACTTATGGTTCAGTCATGGGGCAGACTGCAGTAGCCTGTCTCCCTAAAAAAAAACCAAGATGATCTAGACTTAAGGCCATCAAAATATTTTGTTAAAAATACAGACCTTGATTTCTGCTTTGAGGAAGATGGAATAGATATTCTTTTTTTTTTTTTAATTTTTAATTCCTCCTGCTAAGTGGAATCCTGGACATTCTGAAAAAAAAAGAAACAAGCATAAGATTCTGAAAGGTAGAGATGAGAAGGCAGACCAGCTAGGCCTTTGGGGACCTGAGCAAGGTCACAGTGGTGACTTCCCTGGGTTTTCTCTTTGCCTTTAATATCCCAGACTTGGAGCTGAAGAAAGAGGTAATGAGGAAATCGTAGTGGACACAGATTTTTAAAGTCCCAATAAAAGTCTATTCTCTCAGGGACGTCTGGGTGGTTCAGTCAGTTAAGCATTTGCCTTCGGCTCAGGTCATGACCTCAGGGTCCTGGGATCGAGCCCCACGATGGGCTTCCTGCTCTCCCTCTGCCCCTCCCCTCTTCTTGTGCTCTCTCTCTCTCTCTCTCTCTCAAATAAACACAATCTTTAAAAAAAAAAAAAAAAAAGTCTATTCTCTCAAAGCAAAGATCCAGGCAAAGGCAACCTATCAAGATAGAAAAGTTTTAGATGATAACTGCTTTACTCCAACCAAATAGCACAGAAGAAAGTGTGGCTCTACCCTCACCCACACCAGCAAATACCCAGTGAGAGTCTAGACTGCCAGCCTCACAGGGTTGTAATGAGCCCTCCCGCCCTTCCTGGGGTGGTGTCAGGGAAGGCCCGGCAGGAAGCTGGAACTTTCATCCCTGCCAGCTTGTAAGAAGGATCCCTAGCCACCCTGTGGTGTTATTGGAGACCATGTGGGGGCCTCAACTTCCACCCCCAGTCAGCAGTATGGAGGCACCCCTTCCCTCCATGCTGCGTTGCGTCACAGGAAATTCTAATAGAAAGTTGGGATTTCCACCGTGCCCAGTGGTAATGAGGCCATCCCCACGTAGGGTCACTGGGGACTCTGTGGTGTCCTGGAACTCTCACTTCCATGGAGCCATAACAAGTGCACCCTGGATGTCTACCTCTATTGGCAGTAATGGGGCTGTGTCCCCTCCTGCCTTTCCCTGCCAGAGCGTTATCACAAAAAGACAGTTAAACAGAAAATTTAAATACGATTCAAGGTCTCATGACATAACATGAAAGTGTCCTCATTGTAATTTAAGAAAATAATTTGTCATACTAAGAACCAGAAATATTTCAAACTAAATGGAAAAAAGACCATCAGTAGATGTTAATGTTGAGATGAGAAGTTGAACCTTATCAAAATTAAAAACTTTGCTCTGGGAAAACCCCGGTTTAGAGGATGAAGAGACAAATAACAGGGGAGAAAATTTTGCAAAACATGTATCTGACAAAAGACTAGTATCCAGAATATATAAAGAACTCCCCAGACTCAGCATTTAGAACAATACAATTAGAAAATATATAAATGACATGAAGAGACATTTTTCCCTGAGGAGGGAGGATGTACAGAGGCAAATAAGCATGCAAAAAAGATGTTCAGCATGATTAACTGTAAGGGTAATGCAGATCAAAGCCACAATGAGAGATTTCACACCTATCAAAATAGCTAATTGAAAAAAATAATGATGACACTGAATGCTGGTAAAGATACAGAGAGGATGGATCACTCGTACGTAGCTGGTAGGAGTGAAAAGTGGTATAGCCATTCGGGAGAACAGTTTGGCAGTTTCTGAAAAAACCAAACCTGCAAATACCATATGATCCAGCAGTTTTACTCCTGAGTGTTTATCCCAGAGAAATGAAAACTTATGTTCACACAAAAACCTGTACTCAAATGTTTATAGCATCTTCATTTATAATAGCCCAGAACTGGAAACAACCCAGATGTCCTTCCACAGGTGACAGTTAAAACAAGCTGTGGCTGTCAGCAGTAAAAAGGAATCGGCTCCTGACACACGCAGTAACCCGAGTGAATCTACAGGGAACCATGCCGAGTGAAAAAAGCCAGTCCCCTAAAGTTACATACTCTGATTCCATACATAGGACATCCTTGAAAGGACAAGATGATAGGAACGGGGAATCGGTTAGCAGTTCCTGAGATTAGGAAAAGGAGGGGCAGAATGAAGTGGGTTTGGTACAAAAAAGCAACAGGTGCAAACCTTGTGCTGATGGGAATGTTCTGCATCTTGACTCCATCAGTGTCGATATCCTAGTTTGACTATTGAAACTGTAATTTTACAAGTTTCCCCCTGGGGGGAAACTGAGTAAAGGGATGAGGATCTCTGTGTTCTTTCTTACAGCTGATGTGAATCTACAATGATCTAATATAAAAGTTAATTTTTTTTTAAAGAACAGAAACTTTTTTTTTCATCAGAAACTTTCAGTGAATCCCATGCAGAAAAGCAAAAGCGGCAAAACTGCTTGGTGAGGCAGGGGAAGGGGGAGCCCACCTGCTGTCTGTCCCTCCCGCTCCATCTACCTCATTGCCCTGGGAGCACGTCTGTAGAACCCACAGGGCACCCTTGGGCTCAGTCCCTTTCCTTCCTGGCCTTCTGTGGTTCTGAGTCTAGGGGTGGCAGGAAGGGGGTATCCCTGGGGCCTGGAGAGCTTCAAGAAGGCCTAGTGAGGAGGCTTGGAGGATGGGATCCTTTCTCCGCACAGGGCATTGGGCCGCATGGATGATGCGGATAATCGACGAGCCCCCAGTGTTTCGGCAGATGCCGAATAGGAAGCCAGCCAGAAGTGGCCTGTGGTGTGGCCCAGTCCAGGGCAAGTTCAAATAACACGGCTGTTCAAATCCAAAAGCACAAACTCAGTCAGCCAAAGAGAATGGGCAGAAAGGATCGGATTCAGAGATAACACTTGGTCACAGGCTTCAGTCATTATCTCCCATGTCTTCCTTTTGGGTCTTAATTCAAAGACAGTGGGGGTCGAGGGGGAAGGGACAGAACGGATAGATCAATAGGAAAGTTCCAGAATGAAAAGAATGGTCTTTCCTGCTCCTGAACCCAGCTCTGGTGCCACCCAGGGAGGGTCTCATGGTCTCCGCACCCCCCACCCCCCCCACCCCCCCCCGTGTGTGGGGTGCTGTCCTTGGTGCTGAACACACGCACGCACGCACACTCACGGAGCTACGAGGACAGGACTGTTTCTCAAATTCTGATTTAATTGGAGCCTAAGGGGAGGTGGGGCCCAGCCTGTAGGGGGCCCCTGTTTGGGCCTAGGAGATGCCTTCCTGGGCCTTTCATGTCAGGGTCTCAGATGGTCCGCCCGCTGTGCCCGCCTCGGCTGGGGAATCTCCAGTCCAGCCCGAATGCGTGTGGTGCAGAGGGAGCAGCACGGGTCTGAGGAGCCGGGTGACTCTCCCGAGCCCTCCAGGATGCAGTCTGCAGGCCTGGGGCCCTGCTCTCCCCACTTTTAGACCAAACTGTGTTACTACTCACAAGAGTGAGCGCTTGCTGGAGCCTCGGAGTCCCTCTGCTCGGTCCCCGAAGCCAGCAGACGTGCTAGCCTCCATTGTTCATCTTGTTCCTGTGACTCCTGGTTGGGCGTGAAGACCTTCAAGAGCAGGGGTGGTGGCCTCAGAATTAAGCACTGGGCTAGTCCACCTGTGGTGACAGGTCAGGGCCGAGCAAGGGAGTTGGGGCGCAGTCCTCGGAGAGGACAGAGAGAGTTTTCGTGTGTGTTTAAAGGGAAGGCCCTCCCCTCAGCTATGCTAGGACCCCGTGTCTGAGAAGCCAGAGAAGCCACGTTAAGGTCTGGCCTGCTGTTGACCCTCGTGATGGGTGGAATCTGTGGAAGAACATTCTACACTGAGAAGGGAGATGGACTGGGAGAGGGAGCCCTCTGAGGAGCGAGGGCTCCACCGCCCTGTTCTTCCTGGTGTCCAGCATCAGGCTGTGTGCAGCTGTTCCCCTGCCCGGCTCCATTATGGGAGGCCAGGACCAAAGGCTTGGCTACCCTGCCTCGGTGTCCCCTGATGCCGTGGACAAACCGCGGACATACTGCGGAGGTCCGGACCGACGTGCCCCAGCTTCCTCTGGCTGGAGCTGCACGTGTGACCCTCCCGGTGACGGGGGCGGCCCTCCTGCTGCCCGCTGTCCTACTCAGTCAAGTTCTGCTTAGTTTCTGCACCCTTCTAGCTGGAATTGTCGACACACATAGCTGCACGTGCATGAGCAAAAGCCACTGTGCGGCTGTGTCCTGACACGGAAAGATAGCAGCACCGGGGAGGGCGTGCTTCCCCACTGCTCCTGCCTGAGCCTGTCCTTCCAGCGTCCAGTGTTCACTCCCACCCTGTTTCATCTGCTTGAGTCCAGAGCTCTGCGCCATCCTTATGCATCCGCGCTCACACCCCAGATTGCCTCTGCTCTTCACCGCAGGCAGTTAACTCCCTCCTCCAGTACCCACCTTCCCGGACGTGGGCCGAGATGCACCCAGAGAACCCAGATGTGCGTCAGGGATAGACACCTCACTGCACTAGAGCAGGGCCACCCCATAGTGGGGTCGTAGAACTGCACGGTGCAACGGTGAAGAGCTTAAACCCTGGGCCACACCGTCTACACTCCTGTCCTGGGAACTAGCTCTCTGAACACAGGCAGGTTCTCCGAGCCTCCGTCTTCTCATCCGTGACGGCATCCTAGGGTTGTCACCAGTGTGAAGCACTCAGGCTGGCCGGTGCTACGTTAGTGCGTTTGCTGTTATCATCACCCGGAGTCCAGCCCCCCACCCCACCCCCGAGCTGGGGAGAGCTGGGCGCACCCACGGGGCCCTCAGAGGCAGCTCCGGGCTCCCTGCCCATGGGCAGGCTATTTCCTTTTCTTTTTCCACATGGTCTAAAGTATTCATTATCCCTTTGTGCTCTGTTCTGAGAGTAGCACGGTTCACCCTGGCATGAGGCCCCCTAATTGCCAGGGAAAAGGGGCTGTTGTGAAGGATTCGGCAGCATTTAAGTGCTACAAACCATCCGCTGGAAAGGGAGGCTGCTTCTGATTAGGCTTCTCAGAACCTTGGCCTTGCAGCGACCTGGGGGACAGGGGTGGGCTGACCTCCGGGCTGGGGAGAGGATGGGGCTCAGAGAAAAGCTGTGGCCACAGGAATGGCAGACCGGGGGATGTTCTTAAAGAAACCAGTGTTGTTTTGTGGGGGGCAAAGAGGGAGTCTCAGAGCCCGGACACCTGAATCCTTGCTAAAAAGTATTTAAGGAACGATGCTGGGTCCTGTGGCCAGGATGCAGGGTCAGTGCACAGAGGGATGCAACAAAACAGGGTTTCTAATTGAGGGGATGCAGAGTCACTGGGAAGAGCATTAGATGACTGTTTACCAAAGTAGGTTCTGTGAAACCCTGGTCCTGTGAGGCGGGAGGAATGTTCTGTGGAATAAAGAGGAAGGATGAGGAGGGGTTCTGGCCAGAAGAGTTTGGAAAATACAGCATTCTGCATCGCCACCTACTTGAAGAGTCAACATCCATCCAAGGCCAGTAAAGGCCCTGAGAAATTTAGCAATAAAGCAATTTATCTAACAATCTTAACTCAGTGTATCCCAAACATTTGACGGAGCCTTTTTGAACTTTTTTTGCTCCCCACAAAACCATTTAATATCCAGTGTTTCTAAAAGTGTGTTTCTTGCAGTGCCTGGGTGGCTCAGGGGCTGAGCATCTGCCCTCGGCTCAGGTCATGATCCCGGGGTCCTGGGATTGAGTCTCGTATCAGGCTCCCTGCATGGAGCCTGCTTCTCCCTCTGCCTGTGTCTCTGCCTCTCTGTGTGTCTCATGAATAAATAAGTAAAAACTTTTAAAAATTATAAAAAATAAAAAGCAGAAGTGTTTCGTGGACCACCATAGCTGTTCCTAAATCTAACCTGGCTGTGCTCCTGTCTCCACATGACTGTGCTGCATAGTGACATTTGAGAGCCAGTAGATTTGTGTTTCTAGAACACCACCGGGGAGCTCTGCAGTCAGAGTCGGGAAGCGGTGGACGTGCTGTGGAGTGGGTTCCTGGGGCACAAGCTCTGAGGACACTGCAGAGGTGCAGAGAGGGGGGGTCTTGAGCTGGATCCTATCAGAAACCCAGACTGGGCGCAGGGAGGACATTAGTTCCTCTGAGCCCGGGAAGAGCAGAGTGGTCCAAAGAGGAACAGAATCCCACACCCTAGGCAGCACCCTGCGGCCTCCGAGCCCTCCACACTGACGTTGCTGGTGTGCCCGGGAAGCCAGGCCCAGGCAGCAGCGGCCGAAGCCTGAGGCTGGAGAGAGCAGGGAGTGCCTGGGGACGGGCCAGGCCTAGGCCACCCTCTGCTCTGTCCTTCTGACCTCGCCTCTCATGTGGCTCCTCCATGTGGGAAAATGGGGTAGGGGCGGTTTGGAGAGTGAGTTGGGTCTGGCTTCAGGTGAGACGTTCCAGAAACCAGATTGCCGTCTGCCTGTCCATGGGTCTGTCTGTCTGCAAGCCCCTGCCCCTCTTGGGCTTGTACAGCCTACATGGGCTTATGGGCAAACCTCTCTGTAACCACAGGAGGCCTTGAGGAGCAGGAGGCATGAGTGCATGCACGCATATAGGGAGGATTGCCAGGTTCAAGGACTGGTGTCCAGAACTCCATAAAGGGGGACTCTCCAGACACTTCAAGGGCCTTGACAGGACCTGACGTGCTGTGGCAAGGTGGCTCCCCATCGGCTTGGATGCTGCCAGCCCAGGGCTGGGGAACTGGTGGTCTCATTTCCCTGCAGCACCCAGTTCTCGGCCGGGTGAGGCCTGGCCCCTCCAGGCACTGCCTGGACCGCCATCTCAGCATTGACAAGGGGCAGCCAAGGAAGGCTCAGCAGGCGAGGGTCTTTCCTCCCTGGGCTGAGATTTGAAGGAGCTCGATTTTGCTTCCAAGCGTCAGGCAGTGTCTCCAGTGCCTGTTGAGAAATGGCTGCATGCGGTGATTGCGTCCCTGTCACCTTCCACCGCAACGCACTGAGGAAGCGTCCGATCCTTGTTCTATGCCAGTTACTGTGGCGAGTAGAGCCACCATATGTCGGTCATCCCCTGCGACCAAGACTTTCACTGGGAGCTTCTCCAGCCTTGCCCCCTCACCTGTTAATGGACTTACCTTCCTGCTCTGTTCAACATGGACAGGCCCAACCGCCAGCCCACAGCCCCTGGCACCCGAGGGTCCTCCTGCTTGCTCAGTGCCATCACCTCCTCCAGGGCCACTGAGTGGCGCAGCTCCAGGCCTGCCGTCCACGTTATTCTTCTCCTGGCCGTGACCTTCCCATCCCTTTGTCATGGGCATTTTCTCTCCTGCCCACGTTCCTCGCTCTCCAGTGGCCCAGAATCCTGGGTTGGCAAATGGCTCTTGACATCCTCTTCCGTGACTCAGTCTTTCAGACATGATGAGAGCAGCAGGGTTGCCCATCCCCCATGTACAGGCTAGAATCCGCTTGATGGAGGTGCAGGCATTGGAGGCGGGCCTACTGTGAGCCCAGCTTGGCCAGGAAGAGGCCAAGAAGAGGCACAAGAAGAGAAGGCAGCTGTCATCAAGGGGCCTACCCGCTCCTGGGGCTCGCGCATGAACCTCAAGGACATTGTGCTAAGTAAAGTCAGTAAAGCACCAAAAGGCTATGATTCCACTTGTGTGAGATGCTCAGAGTGGTGCCAGTCATGGAGCCAGAAAGTAGGAAGGTAGGCGCTGGGGGCCGGGGGTGGGGGGTGGGGGAGGCGAGACAGGGAGTTAGTGGGGGTGGCGTCTACCGTTTCCGTTTTAGAGGGTGAGAAGGGTTCTGAAGATGGACGGTGACAAGGGCTGCATGACAGTGAGAACGGACTTAACACTGCTGAACTGTATGCTTGAAAACGAAGACAGTAAATTTTATGTTACGTGCATTTTATCCCAGGAAAACAGTTTGGCGAAAAAAAACTTACTGGAAGATTTAACTTTTTTATTTATTTGAGAGAGAGAGAGAGTGAGAGTGTGTGGGTTGAGGGAAGGGCAGAGGGAGAGAGGGAGAGAGGGAGTCTCCAGAAGACTCCCCACTGAGCATGAAGCCCGATGCGGGGCTCCATCTCATGACCCCGACATCATGACACAAGCTAAAACCTCAAGTCGGATGTTTAACCAGCTGAGCTACTTAGGCGCCCCACAATTTAACATTCTTAGAAAGGAACAATGACAAGCAGTGGCCCCCTTAAGCTGAGTTTGTAAGTGCCAGAGTCAGTTGGGTGTTTAAAGGGTCAGGGTTCAGGGAAAGGGACTTGGTGCTGCTACCCTGCAGGACAGTGAACTGCACTCTGGGCGAGGTCTTGGACATGTGCTTCAGAAGCAGGATTTATTTATTTGATTTTGTTGTTATTGTTCTTTGACCTTTGCATTCGAGACGTCCTACTACCTGTGGGGGCTGGCTCAATTAAGAGAGCTCACGACTCTTGATCTCAGGGCTATGAGTTCAAGCCCCACGTTGGACGTGCAGCCTACTTTAAAAAAAAAAAAAGAATTGTGAAATGTTCACGGGCGATTACATTTGAGGTCGGGGAAGGGTGTGGTGAACGTGCCAGCTCACATCTCAGGAGGCCTGGGGACTGTCTCCTCGTGGGGGCTGATAAGAGTCCCTGGCCTTATGCAATTTCAAAGCTGCATTTGAAGCAAGCCAGGTCCCAGGACTTGGGGGGTGGGGGGACAATGAGGCAATGCAAGAAGGGACGAAGGGGGTGAACTGGAACATGAGCAGCCAGCTGATTCGAGGCCTGTAAATCAGGCCCTAGTGGGTTAGTGATGTCTGCCCCCGGTGGGAGAGGGCTGGTGGCAGCGTGCATGCCAGCCGGAAGAAGCCCATCTCTCAGAGGCCGCCTTACGTGAATACAAGGAATCTCATGTCCGGATTCACTGAGGTCACGAGGCAAGGTCATCATGGCAAGAGGAAAACACAAGCTGGAAGAAGACAGTGAACATTTACTGAAGCTCTGCAGATGCCTCCTAGGCAGTGAGCAAAGAGCCCTGGGGGACCCAGGGAGATGCCTGCCAGCCAGGGTGTCCCATCTGGTGCAGGAAGAGGGGTCCCTACCAGGAGATCGGAGTGGGAACTGCCATGGCTGGACTGTGCTGCCACACGTCAGCCACGTGGGTGGAGGAGCCAAGCCCTGCAGGGTGGGGTCCACCTGCAGGGGGGGCAGGGGAGGTGCAGTGTGGGGTCAGGAGGACACTGTCCGTAATGGAAGGGCTCAGGGATGCAGCCTGGGCAGGTGTGGTAGGAAGCCCGCAGGTGCACAGAGCCACCGCGTGGCCCGGTATGGAGAGGCTTACGGCCCCGAGTCAGGGGGGGTGACTCTCAAGAGGATTGTGGGAGCTCTCAGGGGACAGTGGGCGGAGAGAGCCTGTCACTTAGAACCTGGGGCTTCGGGCTGGTCGTGCCACAGGGAGGGGCCAGTCCCAATTTCATTGATGAGGTCACGCACCACCCCCATGTCCCCTCCACCCCCATTTACTGCTCTCTTGCCAGTGTCGGTGAGAGTCCAAGCACTTGCTCCCCCTGCCCCCGCCCCGGGAGGCTGGACCACTCCTCCTGTCTACCAGCCACTGTGCCCCTGTCCCTCCGACTGACTGAAGGCTGAAACGCACCCGCAAACTGCTCCGTGTCCCTGGAAACGAGGTTGTTCCACATGCGGGCCGTGAGCCGGGCCAGCTGGGAATGCTGCAGTGAGGGAGCGGCGCGTGCCGCCCAGCTCTGACCACTGGGACCAAAATGAAGCGACTCTAACCAAACGCAGCCCCCAGATCACAAGGCTTCTTTGTTAAAGAGCTGGCGTCTGGTCAGTGGGAGAGGCAGGGACGGGCTCGTTGAGCCTGGTTCCGGTTCGTTTCTAGTCCCCTGGGGCTTCTTTGTTCAGTAGGCTCTGGGGTGATGTGGGCTGCGGGCTGCAGGTGGGCGGCCACCAGGGAAGATAGCAGGTGGGACCGTTCACGGGCTGGCCCCTGGGGAGGTGCACACGTCACCCTGCACAGCTCAGCGGGTTTTCATAAGCTGAACACATTTATGTAACCCACACCCAGCTCAAGAAACAACATTACCAGCCCCCCAGGGCCCCCCTTCCAGGTGCTATCTGGATTCTTTCTTTATAGATTAATTAGTTGCCTGTTCCTTAACTTTATGTAAAGTTTTAAAAGATTTTATTTATTTGAGAGAGAGAGAGAACGTGAGCAGGGAGGAGGGGTAGGAGAAGCAGACCCTGCTGAGCAGGGTGCCTGGTGCGGGACTCAATCCCAGGACCCTGAGATCATGACCTGAGCCGAAGGCAGACGCTTCACCGACGGAGCCCCCCCGGGGACCCCCTGAGCTTTATATAAGTTGAACCATAGAGTCGGGACTTCTTCACGCCTGGGTTCTTGGTTCTACTTTGTGTTTGGGGGATTTGCTTACACTGTTATACGTTGTTTTGGTTTGTTCATTCCCCTGCCGTGTACTATTCCAGTACGTGAATAGGCCACAATTTATGTGTCTGCTCTGCTGGTAAAGCATTTCAGTGGTTGCCAGTGTGGCCCTAGCGTGAGGAGTACTGCCCCTGCCTCTGGGCTTCACACCGCTGGTGAACATCTCCGCACATTTCGGTCGTGTCTATACCTGGACGTGACTTCTGGGCCATAAGGCATATGCACATGCCCAGCTGACTGGAGGCAGAAGCATGGTTTTTAAAGGGTGTGATGATGAAGGTGGACCCCAGGGGTCACGAGGGATGGATGGCGTCAGGAGCCAAGGCAAGTTGCTGGAGAACATGGGGGGATCAGCAGCCAAAGGGCAGAGAAGCCAAATTCTAGAAACTGGATGGAATAAAGTGCTTTCTTCCTATGGGATACATCATGTAGGGAATGTTGGAGGACGAGGACTGGAGAGGGTGACTTAGAGAATTTAATCACTAGTATAGCCATGGTCAGTGGGGGCTTTTCAGTGCTGCCTGGTGTGGGGAAGTGGGGACCCAACTCCAGAGGAAGTCAGCCCCTCGATGCGGGCCTGCCTCTGTGCCGGGAAGAGGCCGCTGCCGTCGGGCTGGTGGTGGTGGCAACAGCTCACTAGTGTGGAGGCTTTGAGGACAGGGCTGGGGGCAGCAGAGACTCAGGCTATTTCTCCACCTGACTGCACAGTTGTCAGACGCCACCCAAGTGAGGGTCCGTGCCCGGGGAGAGGCCAGGGGTCCTTGTGACTCCTACTGGGTGCCCTAGCCAGGCTGCTCACTCCAGCAGCTTGCTCCAGCCTACAGGCTGCCCAGAATAACCAACCGAGGGGAGAGACCGGAGGCCTCTGCAGCGCTCTCTGGGAATGAGCCTTTGCCTGCTTGTCCTCAGTGCCCGGACCAAGCAAATAACGCCACCCTTTCATTTCCCGTCTTTTCCAGAACGGCAGCAAAGACAACTCTCTGGACATGCTGGGCACGGATATCTGGGCTGCCAACACCTTTGATTCCTTCAGGTAATCCCTCTTGTGCGTGGCGTATGCCTCTGGCTGTCTTGTCCTTACAGAAGCCCTGCGGGGTCTTTGGAAATTGAGTAAACGTGGAGCATTCGCTGGTCAGGAAGTGGAGGAAGACAGAAAGGGGGTGAAGTAGAAGAAGGGATGAGGCTGCTGAGGAAGGAGATGAGAGAGAGAGGAGAAGATTGAAGGCAGGGAAATGAGGGGGGAGCATCCAAGGGAGAGAGAGTAAGACAAGGAGGAGGAGTCTGAGAGAGGGTTGAGGGGAAGAGAAGCCCGGTGCTAACAGGCGGCCGGGGAGAGGGTGGGAAGGCAGAGGGTGGCCTGGTGGTTGGAAGAGCAGAGAAGGGGCTGTGGTGGCCAGTCAGTGACTGCGGCTCCTCCCCCCAGCCTGGGGTCATAGGCACTGCGGGGGGGGGGGGGGGGGGGGGCCTGCAGAGGAGAGGCCTGGGGGAAGGAGGGGTTGTCAGCGGTTCGGTTCGGACTCTGGGAGGTTCCTGATGGGCCGGGGTGGAAGGAGAGGTAGTGGCCAGGGTCACGTCAGTGTGTGGGGCTGGTGCCCCCGACAGGTCTGCCAGCGGGGCCGACCGTGTGTTCACTCCCCTGGGGAGAGATGGCTCCGGGCTCCGGTGGCCGCGGCCCTGAGCTGTGCTCGCCCGGCCCTGGAGCTGGCGGACGCCGGGGGGCTCCAGCCGCAGCGCCGGCCCGGGAGGGAAGCACGCCGGGCTCCGGGGCCCGGGACTGGTGGCACCGGCCTCCTGTCCCGCTGACTGGCCGCCTCGCCCTTAGAGCTGCCTCAGAAGCTTCTCTGACAGGCTTCGGGCCCCTTCTCCTGCCGCCGTCCTCAAAGGCGGGTGTGAAAGCCGACGGCCGTGCTTTGGGGGGGCCACCGTAGAGGGGGCAACAAAGCAACACGTGTGTTTAGGGACACGCGTCATTGGGCAGCAGCGTTGAGGAGCGGTGAGGGCCTCGCAGCAGCCTCTCACCCCCTGGCCTTGACCCTGCCCTTGGCCGGGTGCCCCCCCCCCCCCCCCCCCCCGTGTCCCCGTGTCCCCGCTGGGCAGCCCCCCTCACCTCACTGCCTCGTCTTTTCTCACCCTCTAGTGGTGCCACCTGGGACCTGCAGCCCGAAAAGCTGGACTTCACCCAGTTCCACCGGAAGCTGAGACACACGCCCAAGCAGCCCCTGCCGCACATCGACCGGGAAGGGTAAGCGGTGGCCGTGGCCGTGGCCGTGGCCGGGCCGCGCGGGGGTAGGCGGCTCCGAGGGCACCGGCGCTGCTGCCCAGAGAGGGGCTCCACCGAGAAGCGCAGGCAGGCTCCCTGGCCTCCCCCGGGACCGCTCCCCTTCCCTGCTTGTCCGCCATCTGGCGCCACGGGTCTCCCCACATCTGGTCAGGGCCGCTTGGAGACTTGTCGGAACACCCGGAGCAGCGCCCTGAACTCGGAACCAGGAGGTCTGGGGTGGGGCCTGAACGTGCATTCCTGAAAAGTTCCCGGGGGTGCCGGTGCTGTTGGTCCCGGGGCCCCACCTGGAGAACTGCCAGTGTAGTGTCGGGCTGTCTCCTCCTCTGCTTTTTTCACATGTCGGCATCGCCTTCTTCTCTCCACAATGCGTCCGGGCCTGAGCTGACCTCAGGACAGCAGGGTGGCCGACACAGGGGCTTGAGACAGATGGGGTTTGGGTGGGGTTTTTTTCCGTTCTCTGTTTTATAAACCCGGACTGAGTCCAGGCAGGGCTGGTGTGTCCCCGGTGGGGGTCAGCATCCTCTGACAGAGAGAGGCTGTGATTGTGGAATCCAGATGGCCCACAGCTGGTGAGAATGACGGCTGTGGTCCGGGTAGGGGTCTGGAAGATGAGGCGAGAGCCTGCAGGCTGGGATGCACTAGCGAGGGGCCAGGACCCGGTGCTTCCGCCCACACCCAGCACAGACTCCGGGTTCCCAGCACGCGTGTGGCCCCCTGGAGCAGGATTGCTAAGAGTCCTGGGGACATTGCGTCTTCCTTCCTCTGGCTTCTTCCTTTTGCACCTCACTGGGGCTCCCTTCATGGGAAAGGGGAGCAGGGCAGGGTGCAGATATGAGGCTGGCTGTCTCTGGCAAGTTCTAACCCTTCAATCCCACAGTGGGGTCCCCTGTCAAGTAGCCCCCTCCCTCAGGTTCCTTAGGTGTTTTTGCATAACTTGCCTCATTAACATAAAAACAGACCCCTTGATCTCTGTCATTGCTTAGGAAATTCCAAGGAATTTAGGACTTCTGCACCGAGACTGGGGACAAAGACCAGATATACCTGTATAAATCACAGTGCCATACATGGCAATTCCACATCTTAGATTTTTGAGGAACTGCCCAACTATTTTCCGCAGGGGCTGAATAATTTGAATTCCCACCAGCAATGTACAGGGCTTGCAATTTTTGCACGTCTTTTGCTGACACTTATTGTGCTCCCTTTTTTTTTTATTATGTTGATGGCTTTCACTTGTCGTGTGCCCCCCCCCGCCCCCACCATTAAACGTCACTGCGTCTCACCTGCTGCCCACCCCACTCTGACCACCCTGTCACACACACACACACACACACACACACACACAGTAGTAGTGAAATGAGCACCAGCCCAGGAAGGGAGATGTTCTGGTCTCTAGTTCAAGGATGAGAGAAATGCATCTGCGAGAGGCCAACTAGCTTGCCCAAGTAGAAGAG
Organism: Canis lupus familiaris; assembly: GCF_011100685.1. Lineage (NCBI taxonomy): Eukaryota > Metazoa > Chordata > Mammalia > Carnivora > Canidae > Canis > Canis lupus. The sequence continues at coordinate 80,052,365 of NC_049228.1, read as the reverse complement.
CCATGATGTGAGGCCTTTTCAAGCCATCCACACACCGGAGCACCTGTGGATCAGCTTAACCCCTTCAACTTTCATGCAAAATCATCTGCTTGTGTGAATTTTTCTGGGGAGAGGCAGTGCATCACTTGGCTCATACTCTCCCAGGGCCCCCAGCCTCTCAGCACGGCTCCTTTCCCCACTGTCTGGCCTGTGTGGGTTCCATCAGAACTCCCCAGTCGTGTTTTGCTTACAGAGGGGAGCCAGCCTGCATGGAGGCGCCCTATTAGATTGAGGTAGAGCAGGGGGGGCAGGACTCAGCATCCCTGTTCCTGGCAGATCCCGGGTGTCAGTCCAGTGGCCACCTGTGGGCAAGGCAGAGGCTGTGTCGCCCTTGGAGCCCAGCCGCCCAGTGTGTCCCTCAGAAGCAGGATCCCCCGTGGTTGCCAAGGCGCCCCGCAGCCCATGTTGCCATGGAGGGACAGAAATCAGAGAAGGCGGTTGCCGTGGAAACCCTGGCAGCAGCAGTGACTCAGCCGGTCTGTGGCAACCTTCTGCCCTCCTAACCTGGGGGCCCTCCAGGCAGCTGCCAACCCCAGCCGGCTGGGTCTGGGGGGACAGCACCGTCCCTGGACACAGCCCCCCATGCCCTTGTAGGCTGCTGAGGGGCGATGGGAGGCTGTGCCCAGGCTGGGCCGGGCTGCTGTCTAGCATGTGCTTGGAGCTCAGGGTGGCCAGGAGTCCCTCTGTGGGGTATATGACCCGGGGACAGGGTGTCAGCCATCCCAATCAGCCGGGTCCCCAGCTTCCTCCCCTCCCGCTGCCCCTGCGGATGATCCAGATGTGAGCCTCTGGTACCTTCACCAACCAGCCTGCACTTCAAAGATAGTTGGATGTTTCTAGACCTTTCTTTGTCTCCTTATCTGCAGGCAGCCCAGCATATCACATGGGTGGGGGTGGAGGGGGCGTGCCCATCACACCTTCCTTACTCCCCTCCCACCCTGGCCATTCTAGCACCATCTTGCCCCCTGGCCACCCTCGCCTCCCCCGCCCCCTCCGCCGGGCAGGCTCGTTGAGGTCCATGGCCACAGACTCGGGCTTAGCTTCAGGCCATTGCCCTGTTGCCCTCTGCCCCAGACACATTCCCCCAGGTTCTCCGCTTGACCAGCTCATGACCCACCTCCCTCCCTCTGCCTCAGACCCTCTGGATGCCTCTGGGCAGCATTCCTCTGGGTTCCTGTGATGCCCGGTCTATGCCTGTGCTGCCCGGTCTATGCATGGTTTATGCCGGGGCCCAGCCCTGGCCGGAGCCCACACTAGAGCACTTGTCAGCCAGGGGCAAGGACGCGGCCTCCTACCCTCTTCTGCCCACCCCAGCCCTGCTGGGGTTTGCAGCCACTGCGGCCCCTCCACCTGGAAGGCTTTCGTGACATCTGTCGCATGCTGCCCCAACCCCCCAACAGTGATTATTGCTCACTGCCCTTAGATGAGGATTTGCTTCCCAAGAGCTGTGAGTGGTGGAGGGTGGGAACTAGGCTGGGTTCATTTTCCATGATTCCCAGGGAGGTGGACAGGGCCAAAAACACAAGAGATGCCCTGCAAATACTGAACCAATAAATGCTCTGGAATTTCAGAGTTGCGTTAATTCTGCGGCTGGAAAATGCTACAGCCCTCATGCCAAGTGGCCCTCAAGGTGCCGGGGTCCCTAATGATAACACTGAGCAGTGGTCACTAACTAATCTATCCTGGGCCTGTTCCAAGTGCTCACCTCATATTATTTAAAACTCACCAAACCTAAGGAGGGAGGAGCATTATTATCTTCCCTTGGCAGTTGATGAGAACTAGGAAGCACAGAAATGAGTAACCTGCATGGGCCGGGGCGGCTCCAGAGTCTAGGCTCTCTCTTTTGTTTTTAAAGATTTTATTTATTTATTCATGAGAGACAAAGAGAGAGGCAGAGACACAGGCAGAGGGAGAAGCAGGCTCCATGCGGGGACCCCGACGTGGGACTCCATCCTGGACCCTGGGGTCACGACCTGATCCGAAGGCAGACGCTCCACCGCTGAGCCACCCAGGTGCCCTGACTTAATGTCTCTGTGCCTGTGTTCTTCCTCCAGCAGCAGCCATAGCAGTAGCAGGAAAATAGTAGCAAAAACAGTAATAGTAGCAATACAGCTATAAACAGTATTAGGAGCAGTAGCCCTGGTGGTAGTAATATACTTACCATATTATTTATCTTATTATAACTTGATGTCATTATTACCCATATTTACCATAACAATACGCTTACCATTAAATATGGTATGTAAATATGGGTGTGTATGGGGGGTGCACATGTGCCGGGCATGGTTCTAAGCACTTCAATAACTGACTTAATCCTCCTGCCACCTTAGATACCACTAATGATCCCCATTTTACAAATGGGGAAACTGAGGTCCAGAGAAGTTAAGTGACTTGCCTAGGGTCACCCAGTTAGTAAGGGCTGCAGCTGGGGTTCCAGCCCGGCAGTCTGGTTCCAGAGTCTGCACCTTTAGCATGCAGAAGACAGGGGTGCTTGATTGACAGCTGAGGTCGGCATCTGTGGCCTGAGCATAGGCCTGCCCACATAGGGCATGAAGACAGCACCAGCATCCCAATGGGCTTGCTGGACTGGCCCAGAAGCGGGCCATGGAAGGAGAAATCCCTGTGGTGGGCCTGTGCGACCTCAAGAAAGTTGCCTGGTCATTGTCCCTTTGGTCTACTGCGTTAGGTGATGGGCCTTTGGAGGAGCTGTGACGGTTTTGGGGGTATTCTACAGCAAGGAGCTTAGCGTCTTTGCCTGGAAGGGTCAAGGGGAGCTCAGGTCCCTTGTTACTTCCCTGGGGGCTGGATGTAACCCTAGTGCTCCCTGCACCTGGACTGATCCTAGCATTCCCGCCTGCACTACATCCTTCATTCTCAAGGCAGGGCCTGTGTTGCCAGGCGGGGGAAGGAGGGCACGCGTCTCCGGGGCTGTTCCTTCTGGGTGGGACAGACTGACCCTGGAGGCCTTGAGGAGGCAGGGCCAGGTGGTCTCCTCACTGTCCCTGCTCTCCCTGCTTGCTGGGCTGGGATAAGACACACGAACATGCCAACTTTTCAGTGCCTTTCTATCTTTTCTGGTGCAGGTGTGGAAAGGGGAAGCTAGAAGATGGGGATGGGATCAACCTGAATGACATCGAGAAGGTCCTCCCAGCCTGGCAGGTAGGTGCAGGAGCACAGTCTCCAACTGCCTCCAGCCGGATCCTGATCCTCTGCCTGGGCAGTGCATACACACTCCTTTGGCCTGTTGCTCAGACAAGGTGCAGCTGGATTTACCGCAGTGGTAGGTGGGCAGGACTGGACACCTGCTGAGGTCCAGGGTGTCCCACTGTGATGTGTGCGACAGCCCACTCTCAGCTATGCTGTGGGCATTGGTGGCAGGCCTGACATCCCCCAGAATTGAAATGGGGCCATTCTCTGGCAACTCCAAGTACTTGGAAGTTTCTTTATCCCTTGACCTGTAATCTCTGCAGGTGCAGTGTCCCGCTGTGTGTTCCAGTGGGACTGCTGGGATTTCCAATGTGGTCGGGGCTATTTTTAGGCTTTTGAGAAGTAGAGTTAATCCTACCATCTCCAGGTATCTGCTGTGCTTGCTGATTTTGCCATCGATTGGGCTTCTTTCCCTGAATTGAGCCAGGCTCTGGGACCACAGGAGCCACTCAGCAAAGAGACAGCAAATCTGCATCTCTAGATGCTTCTGGTGCTGGTTATCAGGCAGAAACAGCAGGAATCTAGCTGCATCCGGGTATGGGGTTGGGGCCTGCGGCAGCAGAGTGAGAGCCAGTCTCCCAGATGGCTGAGCCCTGCCCTGCCAGTGAGACCTGCCACCAGTCACCATGTCAGCCTTTCCTTCTCTCCTGAAACTCATGCCACATCAACTGCATCCATTCGCTTCCTGCTCCCTTTTTTGTGTGCTTTTCCCATTTTGTGGGTGCAGTTATCATGTCTTGGGCCCATTTTTTTTTTAAGATCTTATTTATTCCTGAGAGACACAAAGAGAGAGGCAGAGACAGAGGCAGAGGGAGATGTAGGCTCCATGCAGGGAGCCCAATGTGGGACTCGATCCCGGGACTCCAGGATCACACCCTGGGCTGAAGGCGGCGCTAAACCACCAGGCTACCCAGGCATCCCCCTCAGGCCCATTAATGAGAGACAAGCCAATGTAAGTCAAGGCCTCAGTAATCTGAAGAGGATACACCTTGGGCTGGTGTTTCTTTGTTTCCTCCATTTGGGGTTTATTGAGTTTCTTGGATCTGTACATTTATGGTTTTCATCAAATTTGGAAAAATTTCAGCCATTGCCACCACCACCCCCTACTCCACCCACTGGGATTCTAATTATGTCTTCTGTTTATCTTCATATTTTCCAATGGCTCACCAAACTCTGCCTTTTTTTTTTTTTTTTTTTAAGTCTTTCTTCTTTAAAGTGTGCTCCATGCTCCATTTTGGATAGTTTCCATTGCTGTGTCTTCAGGCTCACTAGTCTTTTCTTGCAAAGTCTAGCCTACCATTAATCCCGTCCAGTGTAGTTTGCATTTCGGATGTGTTACTGTTCGTGTCTAAAAGTTTAGTTTGGATCTTTTTTCCTCTCTCTTCCATTTTTCTCTTCTTTATGCCTATGCTTTCCTCAATCTTCTTGAGCATCTGGAATATATTTATAATACCTGTGTTAAGGTTCTTCTGTACTAATTCTGTCATCTATGTCATTTCAGTGTCTGCTTTTTTATATATAAGATTTTATTTATTCATTCATGATAGACATAGAATGAGAGAGATAGAGAGAGAGGCAGAGACACAGGCAGAGGGAGAAGCAGGCTCCATGCCAGGAGCCCGATGCGGAACTCGATCCCGGGACCCCAGGATCACACCCTGGGCCAAAGGCAGGTGCTAAACTGCTGAGCCACCCAGGGATCCCTCAGTGTCTGCTTTTATTTGTTGATTTCTGTCCTGGACATCAGCCATATTTTTCTGTGTGCACCTGGTGATGTTAGATTAGGTGCCAGGTATTAGGAATATTACATTGTTGGATGCTGGATTTTTGTTGCTATTCACTTAAATATTTGGGGCATTGTTCTACACAGTTAAGTGGCTTCAAAAAAAGTTTGATGTTTTCAAGGCTTGCTTTTAAAGCCTTGTTAGGCAGAAGTCCTCTAGTCTAGGACATATTTTGCTCCACTATTGAGTCAATACCCTTCTGAGACTGCTTCCCAATGGAAGTGTTTCTACCTCATCCACTGGGAACACAGACTATTTCTAGCCCTGCATGATCTCAAGGGGTTGTTCTGTTCATTCCTTTTCAGGAAGCTTTCTCCTGGCCCTGGAAGTTTCCTCACACACACGCACAAATTAGTGCTCAGAGACTCGAGGATCTGCAGATTTCTGAATTTCTCCTCTCTGGTGCTCTGCCTTGCAAATTCTAGTTGCTTGGACTCCCTGAATTTTGAACTCTGCCCTCTTAACTCATTGACACCCCTTGGCTCTGCATAGACTACTCTCCCTGGAAATTCTCTTCCAGGCAGCAGACTGGGGCACATATAAGGCTTACCTGGTTACAAAGGGAAAAGTGTGACCTTCTGGCGGAGAAACCTGGCAGACTCTAATCTGACCATGTGATTGAGGTTACCATCCTTAGCGACAGGATGGGTGGCCGCCATGTGCTGTCTGGTGTGCTGCATAGAGAAAACCCAACATCGTTTCTGGGGGGTTTCCTGCTAAGAAAGCACGGCCTGAGTCTGGTCATAAGAAACAAATGTAAGGACCATTTCCCTAAAATGGCTTGCATATGAAAGACAGGAAAAGACTGGGGAATCTTCCAATTAATCTGGAAGGAAGTAAAGAGGCTAAATGCCACATGTGTTATTTGCTGAGATCCCGGACCAGAAGACTTTGTCGGGCAGTTGGAGAACATGAGTGGGGTCAGTGGGTGGGGCGGTAGTGTTGCCTGGGTGTCAGTGTCCTGATTCAAAGTGCTGTATGATGGATTTATAGGCAAATGTCCTTGTTTTTGAGAAATACACACTAGAGTATTTGAGGGATATGGGGCTTGTGTCTGCAGCCCATCCTCAAAAGTTTAGATAAACTAGATGGGATGCAGAGCAAATGTGGTAAGTATTAACAGTCAGAGAATCTGGGTGAGGGGCACAGGGAAGTTCTTTTACTGTCCTTACAACTTTCCTCTATGTTTGAGAGAAAAAAGAATCAATATTCTCAGCCACGGTGTGTGGCTCATAAGCATGGGGTATCAGTGCCTGAAATTTCCTCTGAGCTGGATCTGTATTAGATTATCACCACTAATGTAAAGCTAGCTTTGGTGCAAAAGATACAGAAAGGATAAAGTACTCAGAAATTATGATTTTATTGCTCCATTCCTAAATGCCGATAGCATTCATTATTGATAGAAAAAAATACAGTTGAGAGACCCAGATCCAGGTGAAGATCCAGCTTCCCCCTGCCCTAGGTAAGGTGTTGACCCCTTGGTGGCCATTGAGCCAGAAGCCTGGGACATCCTGGCCAGAAAGGGAGCAGGTCTGACCACTTTCTCCTATTTGACATCTGTCTCCCAGCTCCCTGGGGAGCAGAGCAGAGTGAAGGGCCTTTCGTTTCTGCTCCAAGAGCAGGGAAGGCTGGGCCCCTGCCTAGGGGGAGGCAGCAAAGTTCAGGGGGTAAGGGCTTCATGTCCGGACCCCAGACGTGGCCCTGATACTGCCTAAGCAAGAAATCAGGCTAATTACTTATCCTCGCTCTGCCTTAGTTTCCTTCTATGTAAAATGAAGGTGACGGCAGTACCTACTTCATTAGGGGTGTTGGCGAAGACTGAATACCTGAGTTCATGTGAAGCATTGAGAACCATGCCTGGTGCGTGGCAGGTGCTCCCCCACTCTGGTGGTGGATGCCCATAGCTGGGTTAGGAGGTGGGAGAGAGCATTCCCCTGTACCCCACCCCACTCTGTGCACTTTTCCTAAGTGACATCCCAGGTAGTGCAGAAAGTTTGCAGTAGAAGTCAGGAGAATCAAGCTGTGGGCTTCTGCCCCAGAAGTGCTCTGTGACCTCCTTTCCATGGGCCTCAGTTTACTCATCAGTAAAATGCCTCAGTTGGAGGCAGTTGGACTAGATCACAGGTTTGTAAACTGTGAAGCTTTTGGGTTCTTCAGAGGTGCCTTGGGAGTGCTAGTAGGGGTGGGGAACAGGGAGGCTGGGGAAACAGACATGGGGGCCCCTACTTGGGCTTACCCAGAACTGCTCTGCTGGTGTTGCTAAGTCAGCCTACTGTGAATTATTTCATTTGAGGAAATGGTTCTACTACTAAACACATTGTGAGGATCATCAGGCCAAGGCCCCCCTCAGGTTGCATATTCCACATTTTCTCTCTCTTCCAGGAACCATAAATCAGCAAGCACTCCCATTCTCTGGGGTCACATGTGACCTTAAACTCTTAGGGGCTGCTGGCAGTGGAGGCTTCACCTCTCTCCACTCAGCATGCCACTCACATGCACACATGCCACTTTGAATCAGCTTTGCCCCCAGAAAACCACCAGCAGATTAAGTCCCTAAATCCATGGTACACATCAGATCTGCCTGGGAAGCTTTGAAATCTACAGCAATCTAGTCTGACCCTTGACCTGACATGGGAATTATCTACTGGTGCATAATAAATAGCTCAACATCTAGCAGCTTAAAAAACATTTAGCATCACACATACTCTCAGAGGGTCAGGAATCTAGGAAGAGCTTGGCTGGGGTTCTGGCTCAGGGAGGCTCTCCTGCAGTTGTAGTCAGGCTGCTGACCGGGGCTGCAGCCATCTGAAGGCTAGACTGTGGCTGGAGGGCCTCCTTCCACCACCGCCCCTCCCATGGCTCCCTCAGTTCCACCTTGCTTGTTGGCAGAAGATGCCATGCCGGCCTCTTCATAAACTGCTTGAGCATCCTCCCAACATGGTAGCAGGCTTCCTCCAAAGCAAGTGATCTGATTGAGAGAGAGAGAGAGAGAATGATAAGAGGGAGAGCATCCAACATAGAAGTCTCGATCTTCTATAACATAATCTCAGAAGCAACATGCTGGCACTCTACCACATGCCATACCAGGTATAGTGTGCAGAAGGGACCACAAAAAGGCACGGCTGTCAGGAGGCAGGGATTGTCGGGGCTAGTGACCACACCCACTGGACCATACCCAGGAATCTATATTTTTTTAAAGCATCACAGAACATTCTGCAATTTTATCAAAATCATCCATAAGAGTTGGAATCCCAGCGTTCTAGCTGGTAATGCTCATGACACCTCTCCTTGGGTATTAGTACTTCATCTGGGTACCATTAGGGCAGAGCTTACAGGCTTCCTGATCCCAAAGCACAGCTGTGGTGGTAGAATTTGAGGCCCCTAGGAGAGCCCATTGGGATGATTTTTCTGAGTTCTCCCAGCAATCTTCAGAGCCCCTCACAGATGGGACTGGCTGGCTGGCTGAGTTGCCCAGCTTCGGGTCCTCAGGGTCACCTAGCCTAGTTAGTGGCATTTGGGTTGGAACAAGTCTTGATCAGATGAAGCTGCCCGATGCACTGTGGGACAGTCAGTGTTCCCCACCTCAGCCACTGAACGCGGGTGGCTGGGGAGGGTAAGCAGCCATGGTGACCTCCTAAAGTGGTCCTAAATACACTGAGGACGTGCTGTGCACCCAGGCGAAGACCACTGGAGGGGAAAGCCCACACAGAGCCCAGGGACCTCCAGCCCTCCCACTGAGTCTCGGGCCTGAGCGGAGATGAGCCAGCTTCGTACGCTGTCTTCGACAGAAGTTAGAGTTTGAGGAGGAGAAAGAAGCCCCTCTCGTTACCCACAGTTAACTCAACCCATCGGCTGTTAAGTGGTTAACCAGTAGTTAACTGCATCTGAAGTTTCACTTCCCTCGGTCTCAGTTACCTGAGGCCAACTGAGGTGCAGGACCCACCATCAGAAGGTTTGTGTCGTCTGGCACGCGTCCCAGCGCCCACGTCACTCACCTCACGTCCCGCCTCACACAGGCATTTTACCACCTCCTGTCCTCTCAAGAAGGGCGAGACTTAGAGAGAGGCCGCATTCGCATGACTTTTATTACAGTATAGCAGTTTTTGTTGTTATGAATCTCTTACTGTGCCTGATTTATAAATGAAACTTTGTGGTAGTGTGTATGCCAGAAAGATAGAGTGGGGGGGCGGGGTCAGTGCTATCTGGGTTTCAAGGCTTTTAAAGGTACCCACTGGGGTCTCGGAACATGTACCCCGAGGATAAGGAGACTGTCGTGTTGCCTCCCCTCCCCTACTGGGAGGCGAAGAGGGAGGACAGGAGGATGAGGGGTGAGACTGGCCCGAGGCTCAATGCCCACCTGCCCACCATTTCCTGGACCCAGAGGAAGAGAAGCATTGGAGCTGCAGCCCGCTCTGTCTCCCCACCCCACAGAGCTCCAGGGTGCCATCCCTGACCCTTTTCCTACCATTGTTTAGACTCCTCAGCATCCAGGAGCCTTTGTGATTTGCCCCAGCCCCGCTGAGCCTTGCCCAGGTCAGAGTCCCTATAGGGTGAGGTGTGGGCCCTGTGCCTGCAGACGTGCTGCTCCGGAAGCTGTTCTCTGGGACTTGAATGAATGGCCGAGTATGGAGCAGATGACCCCAGTGGCCCTCTGAGGTAATGCCTACTGTAGACTTCCAGAGAGCTCTGGCTTCTCTCACTGGCAGTTGCACGTAGGGTACATGGCACAGTGAGTGGTCCTAGGTTGGAGTGCCTCAGCAGGTCAGATACTGTCAGCCGGGTACGTGGCCAAACTCCCCTCCAGTCAGAGCCGAGGACCCTAGCCCTGATGGCCCTGCCTGCTTCTATCTCCACCGTGGGATCCTCGGGGACCCCTGTTTCTGGGCCTGCTGGGGCCAAGTCCCAGGGAGCACCCAAGGCCCCGGGAACAGGGCAGACAGGCGCCCATGTCTGCCGCGTATAGTTCTTTCCCCGTAAAAGGGATTTAGTTGGTTAATAGGGGCTGATGCCGGGGATACTGGCTGTCCCCAAGGTCCACCCACCTATAGTGGTCACTGAGGGGGTGGGCAATAGCCAGCAGCCACATCTTGGCATCCACGGACACTTGGCAGCATCCAGGGAGCTACAGCTGGCACTGCTGATGTGGGGAGGGCAGCTGAGGCTCTGAGCGCGTGACAGGGACTTGGGGCCCATTGGTCACAGTTCCAGGCAGTGAAGCCATGGGGCCAGGCAGAGGCTGAGACCTGCACAGTTGGTCCTAGAATGGAGTCCTGGGGCGGGGGGGGGGGGGGTCCCCGCCTGCATTTCGGGCATCTGTGCTGGGAGCTGCGTGCGGGTGGGATGGGGCTAGCCCTGCGGAGGCAGTGATGCGGTCACTGCAGTCCTCCCGCCTGTTAGCTGCCACCGCAGAGGCCGCACAGGGACACTGGCTGCACCGCGATCAGCTCCCACTAGAGGACACCAGCGCACCGCCCTGGAGGCTCCTCAGCCGGGCGTTTGCAGTCACAAGTCCCTAGTCCCCAGCAGCCAAAGTTGAGATGCTCAACATGCAAAATGTCAAAAACCACCCGGGCCGATGCCGAGGCCCTTCCTTGCCAGAACAAGGGACAGGATGGGGTGGTAAAGGAGGTGGTCACCAGAGTGTAGGGACGCACATGGCCCAAAATGTGCCCAGCCTTGTGAAGGCCCGACCTGCCTCTGGGGTCCCCCAACGCCCCCGGGAACACGTGGCTGCTCCGAGGAAGGCACACGCCCTGAAGTCTCTACTGCTGCCAGGACAAGGAGGGTGCCTCCCCGGGGAGTGAGGGGGGTGCAGCAGCGTTCCCTGACCTGAGCCTGCAGGGGTGGGGGGTGCCTACCCGTGTGGGGCCTGGGGCCTTCTAGAGCTCGGCCACCTGCCCCTGGCAGGAGAACAGGTGCTGGCAGGCTGTGTGAGGGCAAAGTGGAGCTCCGTCATCCGGGCCTCAGGAAACTTGACTGAATCCACGGTGAGGGCAAGGGAGTGATTGAATAGGCCGGAGATCACTGCCCTGACGCCCCCCAGGCTCGGGCCCCTTGAGGTGCGCTGGCTCTCTGCTGCCCCTCCACCCCGCACAGCCCCAGGGTGCCGCAGCCCGAGGCGGCCTCCGCCCCCCAGCTGCCCTGGGTGCTTCTGTGTCCCGCACCCAACCCGGCCCCTGGTCTTGGATTATCCTGCGCCGGGCCCGAGGCTTCCCATCAGGACGTGTTGCCATCATTTTTCTTGAATTCTGTCAGACGGATGTGCTGTCCAGGCCGTGGGTGGGACGCTAGGACCCGCGTGACTCCACTGGTTTCCCTCCTACCTTTCTGTGCAGGGACCCGGTTGCTGGGGTGATCCTCTGCCACCTGACCAGGTTTAGGAGCAGGTAACCTACAGTCCCCGCGGGCGGCCTGGCGCAGGGCTGAGCACCAGCCCCACTGTGGACAGGCGGATGTGGGGCTTCACGCGGGCGCCGCCACTGCCACCGAGGGGCCCTGCAGAACCCGGGGGGTGCAGCGGAGCACCCACGGCGGCGTCTTCCCCGGGGCCCACAGAGGGGTCAGGCCCGCTAAGGCCTGGGTGAGGCGCTAAGGGGAGCACCCCGTGCCCCACTGCTGGGCCCCCAAATAAGGACAGGATGAGAGTCTCTCCCGCCTCAATCTGTTGCTCTGAGGGGCAAGGGAGCTTTCAGAATGAGAATCCCTGCTCTCCTGAGTGGAGACCAGGGCTCTCCCCACCACCCCCTCTCCCAGCCTCCACCCTCCACCCCCCTCCATCCTCCACCCCCCTCCCCGGGCCTCCACCCCCTCCCCGGCCTCACCCCCCACCACCCCAGCTTCACCCCTCCCCCGGCCTCACCCCCCTCCCCCGGCCTCCTCCCTCCTCCTCCCCCCGGCCTCCACCCCTTTCCCGGCCTCACCCCCCTCCCCACCCCGCCTCCTCCCTCTCCGCCTCCCCCCTTCCCCATCGCCTGGAGGAACGCAGGTGGCACCCCAGGAGCGGCACCTGTTTCTTCAGCAGGGGGCGCTGTGCCGCCTGGACCCGGGCTGGCGAGCTGCGAGCCACGGTTCGCCGCAGGTTCCCAGCCCTCCACGCAGGAGGGAGAGACTATTGTTCCCTAGAGCTGTGCCAGCTCTGTCGCTAAGACTTCTGGAAACTTCTAGGATATGCTAACTCACAGGCATAAGGGTTATTAAAATAACCCAAGCTGCTGAGGGACAGTCGCATGCAAAGCAAGGCCGGCCTGGAACCCCGGGCCGTCACCATCCCCAAACACTGGCCCCCGTTGGTCTCAGGGCGGTCGGCTCTGACCCGCTCACTGCGCCCCGTAATGCGCGAGCACCTTTCTGGGCACAGCGTGGTCTCGGCCTCCTTCCCCGGGGACCGACCGTGGGCTTCTCCCCGTCCCCTCCGAGAGCACCAGCCAACTGTCCCGGCCCGGCAGCCGCACCGCCGCCACTCGCCAGGGCCTCCCCGCACATTGTCCTGGCACTGGCTTGTCTCTGGCCAGATGTCACCTGCTCGCTCGGCCTTGGGCCTTGGAACACAGCGTGCCCCCCCCCTTGATCCTTCCCCACAGCGCTCATCGTGCGTTTGCTGTCTTTATTCCCGGGTCTGCATTCTGCACCGCAGCGTGAGCTCCACCTGGGCACATGCACATGTTCATTAAATACGTGGCAGATGACAGATGATGCAATGAGCCCGCCGGTTCCCGAGGGACGTATCCCCAGCACCCCAGTCCGGAGCCTGGGCCCCCTCCCCAGGGGCTCAAGCGCTGTCAGAGCTCGGGCCGGCTACCATCCTCTCCAGCTCGCCTCCCGGCCCCATAAAGTAGAGGTACTACTATTATGGCCTTGAGAGACCTTAAGGCAAATGAGAGAGCGGAGATCAAATACTTTGCCCCAGGTCACGTGGCTTATAAATGGGCTTGTGGAAATTGGAATTCAGGCAGCCCGACTCCTCTGGCACCCCTTTGTAAGAAATGTCGAGGAGGAGGAAGAAATGCTGGAAAACCATTTTCTATATTCTAGGTGACCGCAGTCACGTACAGCAAGTTAAGGGTGAATGTCATTTCCTTAATAAGCAAGGGCAAGAAAATGGATATCTTTTTTTTTTCCTCTACTGTTGAAGGCACTAAAAATGGAAAGAGAGAGGAGCCCCATGGACACCTTCGAAAGAGGAAGGAATGAGGTTTTTACTTTAAAAAAAAAATCAGTTTCTGATGCCCTCCCCCACAATCCCAGCTGACCCAAGATCCTGCACCAGCTATAGGGGAGGAATGCTTACCTAGGAGACCCCCTCCCTCTGCCTCTCTGGCCACCTCCCCCCACTCTCCCCAGCGCTTCCTCCCTCAGGACAAAAATAGGTGCCACAGACAATAAAGGAGGATACCAGGAGTTCTTCATCCCGAGGCTTCCTGTCTGAGGCCTCCAGGTAGCCAGCCCCATTGGGAATGGGCAACGTGCTCTGTGAGGCGAGCCTATTTTTATTTTTGTTGTTTGTGAGTCCTTTTACAAGAAGTCGCCACTTTGGGGGTGAAGGCTTTTGTTGGTGACAGCTAGGGAAGTTCCTAGGGAGCTGGCTATGGCCAAGTCTAGAGTAGGTTCCCACACAGCCTCAAGGAGCTGAGACAACAGGTAGCAAGTGTTTTTTGGCTCTCAAGGGGTCCAGGGAACTGCTGCCTCCCTTTTGCAACAGCTTCAGTTATCCAGGACACACCTAGGGTCTTTGACGGGGATGGCAAACTGACCACAGACCTAGTCCAGCCCGCCAGCCTGTTTCTGCAAATAAAGTTTTATTGGCATGCGGTGCCCCCAGCCGTTTGCTCCCTTTGGCTGCATTTGTGCCACAAGACAGAGTCGAGGAGTTACAAGGGGACCCTCCAGCCTGCAAAGCCTAAAATATTTACCGTCTGGCCCTTAACAGAGAAAAGTTTGTCAAACACTGATCTAGAATATACATAGAAAAAAAAAGCCCTGAGAATTTCTTTTCAAAAGAGTTTTTAAAAGCTGGCAAAAATCCTGAAGCTCATTCAACTTCTCTTATCTGAGAGCCCTTCAGTTCCACGTGCAGAATGTTGTGAAGTTCACCCCAGATCATTCTCTTCCATCTTCCATTTCTTCAGCTGTGAAGTGGGATCATGCAGCTGTTTGACTAACATTATTGCAGAGCCATCCTGAGGGTCAGAATACAAACCAGGTTATATAATGACAGCTCTTTATGAACCAAAAAACCGCTCTCCAGACAGGACGTGGCCTTACTAAGTAGCACATTGATAACTGGAAAAGCAAAGCCAGAACCAGTGAGGTTAACAGGCAAGAAACGGGCTTGGGAAGCATCCCAGGGGTCCTTCCTGTGATTGGGGGAGCACAGGGGTGAAGACTATGTTGTTTCCCTGGTTCCTTCTAAGACCTAGCTCTTGGAGAGCAACCGTCTGCCTGTGCAGGACTTAAGCTGAGACAAGAGCAGGGCCTGGCCAGCTGTGCCCCCCTGCTCCTCACACCCGCTGTGTCCTTACCGTCCCCGCCCCCTGCCCAGAGCTCCCCCCTCTTTTGTGGCCCCATACACTTTCCTGACTTCATGGACATTTGGAGGACTTGATTCTAGGCCAGATGTGAGTCTCTCTGGTTCTTTCCTGCCTCTCCTTGTGCTTGTGCTTCCTGGAAGAGGCGGACCTCAAACGATGCCTTGGGGGTAGCCAGGGAGATTCTCTGGAGAGGAAAGGAAAGGTACGGCATTCGGGGCTGCAGACGTAACAGAGTAATGGTTCAGAAGCAGTAGAGGCTGTGGAGAGTGGGGGCTCCTGGGAGCTCCATAGGGACACTTCTCTAAGTAGAGAGAGCCATTAGTGCACATCCCTGAGGCCTTGGGTCTTGAACAAGTAGATCCTCAGTCAGATGCTCTGGAGCAGCCAAATGTGTGATGGGAGGAGGATTTGGGAAGTCGGGGGCTCGGGCCTGACCAATCCTGTGTTCTCTTCCTGGGACCCGTAGGGAATTCCTAGGACCATAAACATCTTCCCTTAGTGGCCTGCAAAGGAAGTTTTGTTCCTTTATTAGAGACAAGCCAGTGTTCCTTAAAAACAGGACTTGCCCCCCCCCCAATAGAGAGGTCATCTGGTCCATGCCCTACTTTGGGCCACACTGTGTCCAGAACCCTTTGCTGAGTGTGTGAGGGCTTGAGCATTCAGGTGGGAGGGAACACCTGGGGGTGCAGGTGGCAGGTCCAAGCAAGGCCAGGCGGAGTATTGCCTCACCAAGGCCACGGTGATGGCCTGAGCCCAGGCCATCTCACAAACGAGAGCTGCCCCACCCAGCCCTGTTCCGAGTGGCGTGGGCTTGGGACCAGGAGGCCAGCAGAGGGGCCGGATGACCTACAGGGGTCCTGGCTACCAATGCTCAGAGGCAGGTCCACCCTCCTGCACCCACCCACCCACCAATGATGCAACAGCCCTGCTAGGAGAGGCCCCAAACCACGAGAGGAGCGGCACCACTCCACCTGCAGCCCGACCGTCCATTTCATGGCTGGCTTAGCAGCCCCGCCGTCTTGGTGATGCCCTGGTGCCTCGGGCCAGCCCTAGCTAAGCCGGGCTGCATTCTGGCCCAGCACCTTTCCTCCTCTGTCCTTGGCCCGTGCAAGGAGCAGCTGAGGCTAGAGGAAGAAGAAGGTGTTGCTAAGGGTGTGAAGCATCCATTATTCCTTTATTAGCCAGTGTGCCATTTCTGGTCGCGTTCCCCTTCCTGGCGGCAGTGAGCTCAGGGGCGGAGAAGCCCAGTTATTTTCGTTTACCCCAGCTTCTCACTGGGAGTAGTCAGAGGCCGCAGGCAGACGGGGTGGGGGTGGACAGGGCTACGTGCTCTGCAGCAGGCGTTTGTGAATGGGCCCCGGCTCCCAGGCCACCCGACGGCAGGCGGCCCCCCCAGGACGCGCCGACTCTCACTGGCTGGACGTCGTCATTTCTAGCCTTGCAATGGCCAAGCAGGAGGAAGCTTTCTTCTGGCCCAAGAACAATACCAGGGTCAGCCCGGGGACCTCCCTCCTACACCCTCTTCCTTCCATTGTGAGCTGCTACACAATCCCAGGCTGCTGGGCTCTGCACAGCCTGGGGGAGGGAGGCCTTGCTCGGGACAGATTAGCGACGTGGGTGACACCTCCAGTCTCCACTTCCCAGGCTGGCCCAGGGTCCTGGAGGCGGCAGGTCACAGACAGACGGAGCAAGTGTGAGTGGCTGTGGAATCCCTGTGCCTTGCAAGGGCCTGATGGCAGGGTGCCCCCATCCTTACTGAATCACACAGCCAGTGAGAGCCGCAGAAGCCTCCCTAGACCTGCCCATCACCCCATTATACGGACAAGGAAGTGAGACCCAGAAAGCTAAAGGTTTCACCCAGCTTCTTATCGCCCTGCTTAAAAATTCTTTGCTGATTCCCAAGGCCTGTGGGAAAAGCCCAGACCTTCCTCCTGGTGTCTGCCCCCCTTCCAGGCCTCTCACCTGTCACTCCCCAACTTGGGCTTTAGCCTTGTGATTTGTTAACAGGCACTGGATGAGCAGCACTGGTCCTGCCTTAAAGGTCCTTCAGGGCTTCACTTACCTGCCTGCCGTATTCTTGTTCTTCAGAGACTCTGCCTGTAGGGCACCTCCTGTGCACCCCTCCCTGATAGGCATTTCCTTGTTGATTCATTCACCTGGGTTTCGCCGGCACTTCGTATACACCTGTGGAAGGGCTGCCCCTCCATGTCGTTGGGGTGTGCATGTGGTCTCCCTACAACATGCGCTCTAGATCCTAGGGGCTGAAAGCAGCTCGTTGGCCTTTGCAACTTTTAGGACAGTGGTTCTCAAAGTGGGGTCCTCAGACCAGGGGAATTAGAAGAGCTGGGAATGTGCTAGGGGTGCAACTTCTCAGGGCTCCCTTCTGTCTCATTGGTCCGGAAACTGGGGGTGGGGCCGGTGATCAGTATTTTACCATCCCAGTAGGTGGTTCTGAGGCCTGTGCCAGTTTGAGAACCAGTGCCTTAGGGCCTCCCCACGTGGCTCTTACTTATTTCTTCTTTTCTCACTCTTTTTTCTTTCTTTATTTTTCTAATCAAGATATACAACACTGTGTGAGTTTGAGGTTTGTGACACACTGATTTTAGACGTTTGTGTCGCCATTCACATTGTGCAGCTAACACCACCTCCCTGGCATCACATCGTTATCGTTTCTCCTAGCATTGGGACAGTCGACACCCAGTCTCGTAGCAAGTTTAATATTTGTAGTACAGATTTGTTGTCTATCTTCCTAATTCCTTGATAGCTTCATGAGTCGTGGACATCACCCATCCCTTTCAATTTTCTGCCAGAATCTTTGGTTGTCTATTTGTCCTTTATCATTATTTTGCTCCAATGAAGGACAAAGAATCTTGCCCTCTTTGACAACCAAGGACATGGGTTTGCGAAGGGTTGAGTGATTCAAGATGGACACAATGCCCTGGACTCCAGCAGCTGCTCGTGTCTCCAGCAGTACCCCCGACGGATGCCCCATGGACCCCAGCAGGCCTGGGTGTCAGCAGGTAAGGGATGCTCACTACCTTCCCACCTATGAAAGGTAGAAAGGTCAGGAGAGCCCCCAGTGACACTACACCCTTGCCGGCGGTCAAAGCCACCACCCAGGGTAGAGACGGGGGGCAGCTTGCGTGTCCAGAAAGGAGTAGGAAGCCCCAGGCTAATCATTCGGCCTCCTCTCTTCGGACCTCATGCTGCATGGAGAGCACGTTTACCACCCCAGAACATTGGGTGGCGGCCGATGTTGAAAGCAGTTTGTCCCAGAGCTCAGAGACTGTCGGTGGCAGGCAGTGACCCTGACGCATTCCTAGTGGCGGGAGGAAGCTGGGCTGGGGATAAAACAACAAACACTAACTTCTGCCTCAAAGGCAGTAATCAAAAGTTACTATTAAATGGACTATAAATAATAACAGTAATGTAATTTCAGGCCTTGCCAAACAGACTATGGGAAGACCAGACATTAAGGTCGTGTCTGGAAAACAGTCCTGGCCTTTCCCTCTGGGGTTCAGCCGTGTAACTGGGGGGGCAGAGGGCTGAGGAGGACAGAGCCCTGACCCAGGGCCAGGTGATCGTGCCGTACCTCTGAGCCTCATCATCCCACTTCCCGTGAAATAGGAGCGAGGCCTGCACCACCCTCTGGACCCAACCCTGTGCCCCTCCGTACCTGCTTGCTTTATCGTACTCCCTACATAATTTTCTTATTTTCGTCTTGATGGTTTGAAGAA
Source organism: Canis lupus familiaris (assembly GCF_011100685.1). Lineage (NCBI taxonomy): Eukaryota > Metazoa > Chordata > Mammalia > Carnivora > Canidae > Canis > Canis lupus. Next base: position 80,034,071 of record NC_049228.1, on the reverse strand, counting down.
CACATTGTGGATGTGGTGCCACTTCTCCCCCTAACAACCTCCCTCCGTTTTCCTAAAAACAGAGACATTCTCTTCCATAATCAGAGTTTCATCATCAAAATCAGGACGTTAACATTGAAAGAATCCTATGACATACTCCAAAGACCTCCTTCGCATTTTGCCAGTTGTCCTGCTAATCGCCGTGCTAAAGAAAAAGTTGGTTTTGTTGTGTCTTCTGCTTTAGAACTCAGTAGAAAGTCACACGTTGCTTTTAATTGTCATGTCTCGTTAGGTTCCTCGTTCTTTCACGATCTTGATATTTTTCGGGAAGGACGGACCACTTATTTTGTAGACTGTCTCTCAGTCTGGGTTTGTCCAATGTTTCCTCGTGATTAAATGTATACAATTTTGAAAGGAATGCCACCGAAGAGGCATGGGGTCCTCGGTGTGTGATACCAGGAGGCACAAGATGCTGACTCGGTGACCATGACATTGACCACCTGTCAGGTGGGAACTTGTAGGCTTCACTCCTGGGAAGCTACTAGGTTCCCCTTTGTAATTAATAACCATCATGCAGGGAGATATTTGAGACTGTGTTAATATGCTGCATCTGATGATACTTGCCCCCACTGCACCACCCCCATCTTTAGCATCCATTGATGATTCTTGCCTGAAAAATATCATCATGTTTGTTGGCAAATGGTGATTTTTCTAATTCCATCTACATATTTCAGTTGACTTGCTACTGTCAGGAAAGTCCTTTCTCTTGTTTGTTTGTTTATATGTCTTGGCTTAGAGATTTTTACGTTCCTAGTGGTTATAACCCATGACTACTTGAGATGCCTAATTGTTGCAGATTTGACAAGTGGGAGCCCCTTCAGATCACTTTTGTGTATTTCTGAAATGCCCTGAATGGTTATTCCTTGAATACTTACTCACTTATTGGCACAAGAAGTTGTTCGGGTTTATTGAGTATTTCCCACCCCCACCTCCCCAGCCCTAGGATCCATTTGGCATGGAACCCAGTTACTTCCCAGTGGGCAGTTTTTAGAAACCCAGATCCAGGTGCTAGGTGTGCTCACTGCAACAGAATCTCCTGTCTTTTGATCCATTTCTCTGAGTCCTCAGATCAGAGCTTCTCTAGAAAATCCCTTTTGCCTGGAGGTGGAGATGGAAGGATATTGCATGGCTGTGGGGGTGGGAAAGACACTTGGGGCGTCCCTATCCAGGCTTTCCTCCCAGCATCCAAACCACACCTTCTGTGGTCCCTGGTTTCTTGAAGCTCTGAGCTCCCCGGGCGTTTTGCACACTTCTGGTCTATGTTCCCCTCTGTTGAGTTACCACCGCTTGTCTCACTTCATGTCTTCCCTAACTTGGATGAAATCTCTTTTCTCATTCTCTGTGTTCTTGTAGGTTTACCCTCTTTTTTTTTTATTATTAATTAGGGAGGGGAAATCGAAATTAGTGCATGCGGTCAATTTACTATGTGAGCCAGAAGTCCGATTGGTTGGATTTAAGTGATCAGAGGAAAAAGGAGAGCATTAAAGAAGACACGGAGCTCCCCATACTCGTTGGGAGCAGCAGTGGGAGCAGGTGTTTGTCTCTGGGAGTAGAGGGATGAAGTGTCCTGTCCGCCGAGTCTATGCAGGAGAACGAGTATGTGGCAGAGGTCCTGGACTTGCTGCCATTGGGATCAGAATATAAGGGGGGTAGTGGCAGGATGTACCTGAATGCCAATAAATAGATTTTTTTCTTTTCTGTTGTTCAAAGAACTCCAGGAGGGGACACACACACACACACACACACACACACAACTGTCTGAGGTGCCTGAGAAAATCTGCTTGGGTTCAGACCTGACAGAGAGAGGCTGGCTCCCACCTAAGAGCCAAGAGCCATCAGGGCAAATGCGCTCCATGGAGGGGCCAAGGATAAGTCTCTACTGCCCAGGCATTTGGATTCCAGCCACACCCTGCCTAGCTGTGCATTGCCTGGTGGGAAAGACTTTCCTCCAACAAATCTCCAACGTCCTTGGGAGCAAGACTCTTGTCCAGCACCACACCTAGACCAGGGTTGGATACATGGTGGGAGCTCAGGACGTCACAGAACCACGGGGAGTTGCTAAATGCCAGAACAAATGCATGAGCCAGCTGTGCAAAGGGCAAGGGTAAAGCAGCCTCTTCCAAGCCCCCTGAACACCTGCAAGGCCTCTGATGGTTGCTGGGCTCCTTCTACAGCTGCCCTGGACTCTCCCCTTTGGAATTACTAAGAAACCTGACCCCCACGCACCCACCCCCAGGGCTAGACTGGCTCCAGAAACACTCACATCAAGTACAAGCTGTCCCTGCCTTCTGCCAATTTGCATTTCAACAATCCATGAAAACCATTTATGTAGAACTTCTGGTAGCTTTAGTCTCCTTACTTGGGAGTTCCTGCTCATTTCTGGAAATGTGGACAGAAATACGTTTGCCCTTAAGGGCAGGCAGGGGTAGTTGCGCTGGCATAACTAGCCTCGTACCCTAGCCATAAAGGGTGGCACCCCAAATTGTTGACTGTGGCGGTTGGAGGGCTATTCTGTTATTCTGTGTGCTGTTCGCATCTCAGGAACACAAAACCCTGAAGGGCAGGGACGCTGGATACATCCCATTACCTAGAAGCGTTCCAGGGATTCCTTCTATGGACAGGTTGTCACCTCAGGCCCCCGTGTGCAGGACAAAGCTGGGGCGTACTTGGAACGGGGCTATTCGGGGGTGGGGAGAGGTCAGTTGTGGGCAAGCCCGGAAGACACCAAGAGTGAGTACCGGGACACATCGAAGAGAACTCGGGCCACTTGGCTGCCTCAGCCCGGTGCCCGGGGCAAGGAGCAGCCAGCGTCAGTCAGTGGGGCAAGAGTTGCATTCTGTCCCTGGGCATCCGTCTCGGAGACCAACCAGTCAACATTCTAAGCCATGAGGAAAGCATTCTGAATACATCCTACTCCCCCAGGAGACCAAGGCCCCCCCATGGGGAAGGGCCGCACCCCAGGGCTTGCAGCTAATCCAGCAGCAGATTCAGGGTCCCGGGTCCACAGGCCTCCGCAATTCCCTGCACATCCTGGGGTTTCATTTACAGTGACTTCTCATGACTGGTCCTTGTAGAGGACTCACGGGATATCTGTTTAATAACTTAGTCTGGAATTTCACTAGGAATCAGATTCAATAGGTGTATTTGAAAAGGCCTCATCGCGAAACTGCACATAAAACATTCCGTAGAAAGGGAATTAGGAATCCTAACTGCCGCTGGCTCTGCATCTCCACACCCAGACCTAGAGCAGTGAGGTGATCGAGGCGGCTAACCGCAGCCCTGATCCCACACCAGGGCTCCCTGAGGCCTGCTGCTCGCCCCGCGGGGTCCAGGGCCTGCAGAGACGGAGGGCTTTATGTGGCTGCAAGGATGCAGTGGACCGGGCCAGTGGAAACCCCATGGACAAGAAGGATCTTCTGCTGTGGCATCTGGGCGTCCCATGGCACGTCCCCTCATTGGCTCCCCTTCTAAATGTGAGCTGTCAGGCAGCGTGTGAGTTCTTTTCCAGCCTCTAAAGAAGGGGAACGTGTTCCAGCACATGCACCAGCCTGCCACTGGCCAGGATGGCCATTTGTGCACATTAAGAAGAACCTTCAGCCTCTCCCTGAAATTGTCAAAAACAGTTCAGATCTCTGTTGACCAAGGTGAGGACCATCTCCCAGAGCAGCGCAGCACGTGCCTAGGCCACAGACGCCTCTTCTTTGGAAGCAAATGTCACAAACACAGGCATGAGTCGAATACCTAGGCCACTAGTTCATGTTGTAGAAGGTCAGGGTTTGAGTTTAGAGTATTTCTAGCTAAAGAAAATCCCTCTTGGAGATTAATATCTAACGAGTAACCCATTCTAGTTCTTCAGGTGGAGGGAGTCAGGAGGCCATGGCATGCTGTAGGTTATTAGACCTGAAAGGACCCTTGATGTCATTGGAGGCAGCTCCTTTCATTTTGCAACTGGGAACACAGAGGCCTGCACAGATACCCATGACCTGAGCCCAGGGCTCTGCGTCCCCACCACCCCAGGACAGGGGTAAGGAGCTGAATTCTAGAGGCTGCTGTGAGTCAGATGTCCTCATACCTGAGAGACTCCTACAGAACAGGAGGTGCTGGATGCAAAGAAGAAAAGCTGCAGCCAGATTCCCCAAATTTTTCGAAGCCCTGAATGAGACCCTAGCCCATGACCTCATTTGCCTGCCCTGGTCACCGGTTGTCCACGCAGCAAGCAGGTTCTTCTTATGGCAACGTGAGCGAACCTCAATAACACATGCCAGCTGTGTGGGATTCTCATTTTAAGCAATTTGTTGCAAAGACCCTCAGCAAAAATTGGCCATGAGAGAAGCAGGCACTCTGATAGCAGATTTGTCGTCCTCACTCATACACCCTTACCCAGGCCAGCCAGGGCATAGCAGCTGATCAGGGGCTGCTCACAAAAGGGACAGTGGTCCCTCTGCCAACTGTCCTCTTACGCCTGCATGCACCCGTGCACACATACACGTTCCCTCAACATGCTAAAAATGTTGGGAACAATTCATTCTAGTTCTTGACCTATGACTTCTAGGGCATTGCAGTGGCCTCTGCATCATTATTTTGTTTCAAAGAGTACCCTCCCGGTCAAAGCAGAAACATTTGCTTGGCAAGAAAAGAGAAGATGTTCCTTTATGTGGCCTTTCCTGGCGGCAAGAAAAGGGACATTGTTTCAGCAGGCTGGCGTGTGGTGTGGTCAAGGAAATGCATCATACCCCCTCAGCAAGGTCCTTTCAGGACACCCCAAAGGGCAGCAGCCCCAGCCACTGGCCACGTGGACCAGGCTGGTCACTCAGGTTGGGCAGAGGATGTCCATGTGCTGGAAGAGGAAAACCTGATTGATGGGAGACAGAGGGGTGGACCCCCCACGGCTGTGGACAAGGCCTGGGGAGGAACCTTGCTGGGTTACTGGGGACACTGGGCAGGGGGACTGCTCCGTCCCAAAAGAAGAGAGATGACCCAGAGACCTTAGGGTGATTCAGAATGTCAGTGACCAAAAAGAACTTCTTCTTTCGCTCCTGCCACTGGTGTGGTGGGGAAACTGAAGCTCCCCTCTGCAAAGCTGAGCCTACCTTAGTTCGGGGTCTCTGAAATCAGGGGCAAGACCTCCGTCTCCTTCCTTGCTGCGTCTTAGAATTGGCTAGGGAGCTCCCGGACCCCACCACCGACTGATTGTAATCATCTTTCAAGCTCCCCAGATGAATCTTCCGTGTGACCAAGGTGCAGACCCTCCGTCCTCAGGCCCCAGGGATTTCTCCCATTGCTCCATCCTGGGAGGTGTTTGCAGGGGTTAGCCAGGACTTGATCCAGACTTAACAAAATATTAGTGTAGGGAACTCTGCCTTCTTGATATTAGTGACATCCTGCCTGGCTTAGCACTCCTTCGTTTTCTGTCTCCCGGGGATGTTCTATTCCTTCAGAGTGGGGACCGTGTCTTCTGTGCCGTTTCTCACAGATGGTGCTCTATCCCCCACCCTCATCCTTCATCAAAACCAGCCTGTTTTATTCTTAAATGTTCATAGATTCTTCTATCCCTCCACCATTTCCCTGATCCTCACGTTAGCCGTTGGCATCTCTTGATCTTTTTAACCTGTCTGCCGTGCGCTTGCCTTAAATCTCCTCGGATCTCTCCTCCACACCAGGTCCAGCGCCATCCACAAAGTCCACAAATCTAGCTGTCTTAGTAACGTGTGTAAGCCTTCCCCTGCTTCCCCATCACATGGAGGATGAAGCTCCTGCCCTCCAAGGCCTCCCATCCAGCCCCTGCTCTCCTTTCAGCCTGGGGTCCCACATTTTCCCTGTCACGCACCCTATGGAAGGAACAGCCACACTGACTCGTTATGGGGCCCTGAATCCAGAGGAGCCAGGCCTCCGTCTTTGGCTGCCATGGGATCGGCAATGGTGAGAAGACCACCACCAGGTAGTGAACCCACTCACAGTAGCTCTTTTGCTTCTCATTTTCCTCCTATCTAGAGCAGAGATGATAAAACCTACCCCCTACCTGCCACCATCTCAGGAGGCTGCCCTGAGAACCCAGCGAGATGATCATTGAGGAAGTCCTTGGACAATTGTGAGACGCTAGTCAAATCTAAGAGCTTCTACGAGGATGGGAATAGATAGCTGTTGCACGGCCGTTCAGCGGGGCCCGTTGGGAGTCACTAGCATGGAACGCTGTGCACGTGCCCGGGAGCAGGGCAGGCGTGTTGGTGGCAACACCAGCTTCTTCCCTTAGTGTATTCATAAAGGGAATTGGGTGAAGGAAATGTCCTGGAATAGACAATCTTCCTAAACTCCCCCGAAATAACTTCAGTGGAAACAATGGTGGTCCTGTCCACCGTACGGTCATTGTTCCAGTCTACCACAACATGGGAAAAATCTCCCGGCGTTTCCAACTCAACTGGGAATCAACCTGACTTCCAGAGGCCTAGAAACAAAGGGATTGTGCTCGAGGGCCGCTCTAGGTCTTCATGGCGTGCTGGAGCTGAGGACAATCCCAGGGCTTGTGTACAGCTTAGCTTTTCCTCTCCACTTCCCTTTGGGAGTCATGTTTGCTAGAGACCTTTGTATTTTCCCATAGATAACTTTTGGGGGTCATGACCAAAAGACTTTATTACAACAATACTTGAGATTCTAGATTTCCTTCCAGTCGGTTCTATAGCACAGTGTCGCAGATTGGAGACCTCAGAATGCTTTCTTGCCCAACCCACCAAATGGACTCAGAATAGAATAATAAGAATAGAATAGAATAGAATAGAATAGAATAGAATAGAAAATAGAATAGAACAGAATAGCATTCCCTCCTCTGAAAGGCCTTCCTTGGTGCTCTATTCTTCCACCTTCTCAAAGGCGTTATCTCCCAGACGTGGTGAGGGCTTCCCGTCTGGTTACCCTGTCTCCCTGCTGCTTCTCATACTAGTCTATCCTTTTTAGAGAAACTGTCAGAGCAGTTTTGCTCAGCCCCTTCTCCTGTCACCTCCCTCCTTGACTCAAGAGACAACCTGCAGCTCCCCACTGGCCCATGAGACGAAACCAGGAGCCCTCTGGAGGGCATCCATAGTCCCAGGAATCTTCCTTCACGACCCCAGCCATGCCTCTCACCCACGACCTCATAATTGCTGCCCTCGCTTGACCAAAACCAACCTGTTTTCCTGTCATTTTATCCTTTTAAAAAACTTGAGCTTGTTAAATGTGTAACTAAACGTGCTGTACTTTTCTTTTGTAAAAAATGCATTTTGACCTCTTCCTGCCGCTGCAGGGACAACCATTCCAGAAGGCCTGTCTCCTTCGTGGCTCCTGTATACAGAGTCCTCCCCACCACCTCTCTGCCTCAAATTCTCCCATCCCTTAGACTCTCTTCTCTCTCCCTTCCTCTAAGAAGTGCCTGATTACTCTGCTGGGGTGTCCTGGTCTTACCTTCCCCAGAACATGGTACTTTTGAGCAGCCCCCCTGACACTTTAAGGAACAGACAGGTAGCACGTGGAGCCCGTTCCTATACAGATTCTGACTCAGTAGAACAAGGACAGGGCCTGCATTCCTGCGTGTCTCACCCGCTCCCCAGGTGATGCTGATAATGCTGGTCCAGGGACCACACTTCGAGAAGGAGGATCTTGTAACCACGGTTCCTAAATTTTGTTGCACTTTGGGATCACCTGAGAATTTTAAGAGACCCATGCCAGTGTTCCACCTTAGACATTCAGATTTTATTGGCACAGGGTAATGACAAGGCATTGAGATTTTTTTAATCTTCCCAGGTGATTGCAGGGTGCCATCAGGTGTGACAACAATGGCCTTATCATATAGTATGAATATAGCTGAGCCTATTACATATTTATTTCATCAGTGCTCACCTTATCTCCCAACGTGGACAACAATCTCTTTTAAGGCAAGGCTTGGTCACTTTTTTTTTTTTTTTTTTTTTTTGAGGATTGATTGATTGACCTGTGATTGACTATTAGGCTGTTAGCCACTTTTTTTTAATGATAAACCAGTGTTAATAGAGCACATGTTGCCAGTAGGGAACCATAGTAGATGTCAAGAGGGAAACAAATGAGAGGGACTTGGATTTTGCCGGAGCGTGGTGGAGTATATACAGTGCCAGCCTTGTGCCGAGGCAGACTGCCTGTGTGACCTGGTTTCAAGGGCTGGGGACATGTTTCCTCCTCATCCTCACGTCTGAGGGGAAAAATACAAACAATACCTCCCTGGTTCGCTTCTTCCCAAAACATAACACCTCTACTTTTTTTTTTCCTTTTGATCTAAGGCTGTGGTTCTCAACTTGATCACCCTTTAGAATCACCTAAAGAGCTTTTAAAATCTCCACTGCCTGGGCTGCACCCCAGACCACTTGCATCAGAGCCTCCCAAGGGGCACCTGGCCATCTGGATGTTTTAAAGCTCCCCTGGGGCTGTCAATGAGTTGCCCCCCGGGCTGAGAGCCTCTGACCTTAGCTTTTTATTGATTGAAATGTAAATATAATGCATTTATTCTCCTCTCAGGGGATTGAATTTATCAGGGCCTTCCCTGAAGACAGGTTCAAATAGCAGTAAAGGGAGAATGTGAGGAAGCTGGGTGCCTGTCAAGCTCAAGAAGTCACCACTAAATGGGGGGAAAGGCCCAGAGCCAGAGGACAAACTGCTGCAAACTGCATTTGGCCTCCCAAGAATTCATAGACAGGGGTCCCAAATGACAGTTCGTGGGCCTAATCTGGCCCACCACCTATTTGTATAAAGTTTTACTGGAACACAGTTATGCTTCTTTTTTTTTTTTTTAAGATTTTATTTATTTATTAGAGAGAAAGAGAGAGAAAGAGAAAGCATATGGGGGGGGGGGGGGCGGCAGGCAGACAGAGGGGGAGACCTAGACTCCCCACTGACCAGAGAGCCTGAGGTAGGGCTTGATCCCGGGACGCTGGAATCCTGACTTGAGCCAAGGCAGATGCTTAACCAACTGAGCCACTCAGGCACCCCCACAGCTATTCTTCTGTGACTACTTTTGCTATATACCATGGCAGTTGAGACCATGTGGCCTGCAGAGTCTAAAATATTTACTATCTGACTCTTTAGAGAGAAACTTTGCCGACTCCTTTTCTGGAGGGTTGACCCTGTGTATACTCCCTAGTTGAAGTTAATGTATTAATACAAATGTTCAGAATTTGTCATTGTTTAGTTACTTTGAAAACAGTGCAGAGTGTCCTGATAGATGTCTGAGAATACATCCCGGTTGGGATACAGTAGGCTCTCCCTCAGCCTCAGTGCAGTGGGCCATGGGCTGCAAGCTGCCACCCTCTGGCCTCAATGGCCTCATTGGGTCACCTTCCTGTGCTGTTCAGACATCACCATCCTCCTTATGGGCTGCGAGGTGGGAAGATTGGGAGCCTTCACATCAAAACCTGATAGACGGTAGGAGGTTGGCAGAGCTGCCCAGGGCGGATGGAGTCAGGAGAGGGGTCGCAGGAAACCAAGCCTCTGCAGATGGAGCGAGGTGGCAGGGATGAGAGCTGCGCCCAGAGCGGGCGGGCAGCCAGGAAGTGCCTGAAGCCTGCTCTTCAAAGCCCTGTGTCCAAGCTCTCGTGTTCCCCTCCATTCCTTCTTGAGCCACCACTGTGCCCCGAAAGTAGGTCAGATCACTGTCTGCTCCAGAGACATGGAGGGAAATAGATACCAACTAGGTCATCGTAACTGCTGGTGCCTGGTGAGCCGGTGGAGACCCATGGCTGCCCGACTGAAGACAACCCATAAAGACTCTTTTATGTGGCAGGGAATCCTTAATGACCACATCCGCACAACAAAAGGTCAGCGCTGCTTTCTGGGAATGGAAAAAGTAATTGAATTTCTGAAATGGTACATTTCCTGTAGCCAGAGAGAGGTACAACCGGCGTCCTTAAAGTGTTCCCTTAAAAAATTAATAAGTTGGAGGCAATTATTTCTTTTACCAAAGATATTTGCAAGAGGACTTAGAATTTCCTACTCTGGTTAAAACACAGTTCCATGCAGGAATTGTTTGCACGCGTGCAGATTTGAAGGAATTCACCTCTATCTCACCGAATTCCTATCTTTCTTCCTCATTGGAAAGCTTCACCAGCCTACGACATGTTCCTTCTACTTTCCGATTTTGACAACACATGGCCAGGGCCTGCTGGTGTCCCATGGTGCTCATCATATGAATGTTTAGCTTGGCAGCTTAGCTATTAGTGATTTAGCTTGGAAGAAGGGAAGGAGAAGAAGCAAGGTACCCCCTGCATAGATCAAATATAGCCACCCTGTGAATTTGTGCTTTTGACACTGCCAACTGTCCACAGCATGAATCCAGGGGAAACCGTAAGTGGCCTCTTGTAAACCCCACTTACATCCATTCACTCATTTTCTCATTCCATCCACAAACGTTGTGGAGTACCTACTATGTGGCAGTCACTGTGCAAAGTGCATTGTGGTGGAAACCAGGGGGGTCTCTTTCCCGAGAGGTGCAACCCTACCGAATTCTGGATTGCTGTGGGCTGCTGTGGGTGCCAGGCCTCCAATCCGCTGCTTTTCTGGGTGCTGTGTACGGTTCCTTCCTGAGCCCCTGCATGAACATCCTCCCTCTAGTGGGCATTGCCCCAGGCCTGCTATTTGGGTCCATCCTCCCCTTCTCCCCTGTCAAGCATAGATAATAAGAGTACCTCCCTCTCGGGGTTGTTGTGAGGTTTAAATTAGTTGATACACATAAACTCTTTGCTCCGCACCTGCTCAGTGATAGACGCTGCTATTATCTATATCGCAGCTCACAGTCCTTGCAGACCTAATTTAGTTCCTTCTATGGTAATGAGGCCTTTTGAACACCTTCCAGGGAAACAGAATTGCTCACTTGGTGGAAGGGAATGTATTTATGGGGCAGGACTAGAAGGGAAGGAAAGCCTTTGCAGGCTAGCTTCCCCCCATTGTTGGGCTAGCTCATCTGCATCAGACTCAGCTCAGGGATGCCCTAGCCTCGCCTTGCCATCTTCTCCGTCATCTCCTTGCCACTCGAGGTGGCCAAGAGAAGCTACTGCAAACAGACAAGGGGTGTACAGGCAGGTGTTTCCACATGAGCAAGCTGTCTCCCATGTGTGTTGTCCACTCACTGCTTCCCTGGTATCAGTGTCATTGGTCAAGAGTTTCGTTGAGCATGGGCAACACGTGAGGTGCTGTTCGGGAGGTAAAACTTTAGGAGGAATCTCCTAGCCTTTGCCTATTGCCGTGGGCCTGGCTGTGACCCAGAATTCAACATCCTCTCCTTCCCATCACCCCCACAGTGCTTCACTCCAAGCAAAGAGCATGAATCCAGGGCAGAGGATACCAGGGCCTGAATGCTATCCTGGGATCAAAGACCATAACCCAGGAGGGGCCGTGGAGAGGAACCTTCCTGTGGGTGCCTGACTCCTGGTCACTGTTAAGCTGCCCTGCTTTGAGTCCCTAAGGAGATCATGCTGACCTCCAACGAGGAGGGACCCTGTAGCCCATTCACCCTCCCAGCGGGGCAGGGGCGGGGGCTCCTGGTGTCACCTCCTCTCTGGCTCCTGTTACTTGTGTGACTTCTCCAGACCCTATTCCTCACCTGGTAGGTACTGACCCCCTGGGCTCAGCCTGTCTGGCCTCGGTTCCATAGACTGAGGGTACTCTGGAACCCTTCTCTCTGCAGGCAGGTCATTTAAGTCGAGTAAACATGTATCCAGAGACTGGCCAGGTGTGTTCCCGTGGGTCCTCTCATTTGCTTTCCAGCACCTCATTTCAATCCTCACAAGAGAAGGTATGCTTAAGTTCTCCATTTGAGAGCAGGGAAGGGAGCAGACTTATGGCCTGGCAGCACTGGCCTCTGGCCTTGCACACAGGGCAGGTTTGGCAGACGTGGGAGTGGGACACCTGTTGCAAACTAGGAGGCCTGTGGAGTTGAGTGGTGGGCACCAAGCATCCACAGTGTCATTGTTGATGTGCAGGCCAGCCAATGGCCACCTTGGTTGTCGGAGAGCTTTACAGTCTAACCAGAAACTGGGGGGTCGGGGTCTTCATATCTACTGCATTTAACTGAAGGAGAATTGTGATTACAGATGGAGGGCTGAGGGAGCCATGGAGCACCCTAACTCCTTACAGTGCAGGAGATTTTGCTCAGTTGAAGGCCACAGTCTGTAGACTCTGGGTCACCTGTGAATGCTGCTGGTCCACAGTGGTTAGAATGGGGGTGGCCCAGTCCAGTCCATCCAGGGCTGTCGACATCATAAGTTTTAATCCAACAAGGGATTATGGAGGACTGTGATATGTAAGGGGGCACACAGGAGGGAAGGAAACACGGCCCCTGAGCTCCTGAAAGTTGGGCAGACAGCTTATCAGCAACTGTCTAGTCCATTTAGGTACCAGGATGGAGTTTGTCCAATGTGCTGTGTGACCAAATGGGTTCATTCTCATGTGAACAGGCATTTATGCCAATGGCAAAGTCTGGAGAGTGGGGTGAACAAAAGTGGGGAAGATGTGGCAGGCGGAGGGAAAAGCCTGGTTCCAGAATGTGTGTCCCAGGGAGGGTGGCAGGCACATGGGGCAGGGAGGAGTGGACGCCCCTTAAAAATCTGGAGAACAGTCCACCTCCAACCCTCCAACCACCTCCAACCTGAGCCCAGGTCTCCTGGCCCCTGGCCCAGGGCACCTTCTGATGCGTTTCCATAAATAGAACATTAAGGCCAGTTCTCAGGACCAGCAGTAGGGGGTGCAGACGGGGTGGGGGGGGGCAGCAATTAAAGCTTTTCCTCCAGGTGGGCTCCTGATCTGACACAAGAGCAAGGGCAGCAAGAGCCTAAAAAATTGCTTCCTCCACCGAAGTGATTTGGTTGGAAAGGCTGTGGTCCTGGTCAGGCCGTTAAGTCCTGGCCCTGGCGGGGGCCACCCAGCCCCACAACCCCAGCCCCACAACCCCTTTGCTCTGCAGCTTGTGCACACCCACCTCCCTCATTATGCTGGGGTTGCTCAGAGCCTGGGGCTGTGTGGCTGTCCACTGGAAGGTCAGTGCTGTGGGCAGCGTTGCCTTCTCAAAAAAGGAAGAGGGTGAGGAGAGGACTCACCCCTGAAAACCTCATGGACAAAGGCGACTGCAAGTGTACCAGCTTTCCCTGCCGTGGTGGTAGCTGGGTGATCCAGCAGACAGGGATTCTCTTGTCACAGGGCACAGCCTGGTTGCAGTGTAAGCTCAGGGGGCACCCAGCGCTTGGCACAGGAGCCACTCTCCTATGTTGTGGGGGGGCAGCTTCAGCGATGGGAGCTGCCAGGGGCTGAGGGCCATGTGCTTACATAGGGCAGTGGGTGCTCAACAAACACAGCATCGCTTGTGGCCGTGACCCAACAAGGAGGGTTGCCCAGTGGCCTGAGATGGGGAAGGAGGGTCAAGGAACAAATGACAAGACAATCAATGCCCTGTCTGCTTCAAAAGTAAAACCAGACAAAAACTGATTGTGGCTTGTTGAAATGTGTCAGCGAGAAGGGAAAGAGTTGAGATCACATGTCCTTTCACACCTGGGAGGGACGTTTATCGCCGAGATCCATGACTTAGGCCAACACAGGGAAGCCAGGGGTTTTCCCAAAAGGATTGGAAAATGGTCAAGTTCACACTTTCCCTGAGGATTGGGTTCAGGTGAACATGATCACATATACGCAGAATTATTCTTGACAACCCCTTACATGGCCCATGAAGTTCAGAATGGTTGGTGTGGAGTACCATGTGGTCTGCTGTAAGGAGGGCATAAGCCCCATAGGGTATTTTAATTTTCTTTCTTTCTAAATACATATAGGTGAGTTTGGGTGAGGGGTAGGCGAGACAGACTGTGCAAAGCGCCTTCTGTAGGACAGCATGGTGCTTTGCACGGAGCTGACAGTGATCCACATAAAGGACTATCCTTTATTTTAAAGTCATGTCCTTTATGAAGTTAAAGTGCTAGTAGATGGGATGTCCTCAGGTAGAGAGTAAAAAGTAACAACTCCCCATTTTTAAATATAAATCTTACTGCTTTATGAAATTCAAAATGTCAGGAAGTACTAATCTAAGCTTGCTACTTTATTTAAGATGAACTCTTAAGTTTTGTTGTTGAAGACGAAACATGAGAAGAGTCGACTCTTTCAGTTTTTTTCTCCCGTAGAGGACATTGGTCTGAGCCTTGACTCTCAGTCTGTTGACCTGGTCACGCTGGTTGGGCTCCAGTGTCACTTTCGTAGAGAAGCCTTTTCTGGTCCTCAGGTCGAAAGCATCCTCTTCTTCCTTTTCTTTTCTTTTTTTTTTTTTTTCTCTCTTTTTTTTTTTTTTTCTCTTCTTCCTTTTCATTGTTTCTTTCTGTTCCAGGGCACTGGTTTCTGTTTAAATTCTCGCTTTTAGCGGCATCCTATGGGCTCTCCCCTTCCCCTTATGAGATGGAAACCCCGGTCCGTGGTGCAGCTCACTGTTGCATTTGCAGCACCTGCATCAGCTCCTGGCACCTCAATGAAGAGGTGTCGCGTGAACGAACGAAAGCCCGGGTGGTTCCTGAGGGAGGGACCACATTTTGGCCTCTTGCCTCCAATGCCGTTGCCGACGCTACCGCAGCAGGTTCTCAGCTAGCCTGAGTGCGGAGGCCAGTCCCTCCACACTCTCTCCCTGCCCTGAGCCCGGGAGCTCAAGAAGCAGCTGATGGGGGGACACAGGTGGCCACCTTCTAGGATGACCTCGTTGGGGGTTTGGGCTGCCGTGTCCCAGTAGGCTCGTGAGGGGCATGGATGGAAACTCTAGGACATCTCAGGGCTGGAGGGCTTTCCTGGCACAGGGCGTGGGGTGCAGACGGGGGCATCTCATAGACCGTGCTAAAGAAAAGAAGAGGGTGAGGGGACCTCAGCACCACCACTAGCAGTGGTTTGGGCAGGGGGTCTGTCCACATGGCCCCCGGTGCTCTTACACTTACTGCTAGTGTGTGGAATGAGCCACGCCAGGGTACACTCAGGAGAAGCAAGAGCGCAGCTATTACAGCCTGCCTCCTGGGAACCTGCGCCAAGGCCGCCATCTCTCTTACTCTGCTTCTCTTAATTCTAGAGCCTTCTGCTAACTCAGAGGGTAGCCTCAGGCACCCCTTCCACCCTCTTGCTCCTAGGGTGCCCCCCCTCCGCAACTTCTCTCTGCATGGAGCCGCAATGTTATCAGTGTATCTCGCCTCCCCTGTGGCCCGTGACGTCTTTGGGACACAGTCATCTGGGGCACATGATGGTCACAAAACACAGTGGCCGTCCCTGAGGGTTTCTAGAGCCTCAGTGTTCTTCCAGAATCTGTTATTGCTTCTGTTCCCAGGATGGCTTTTGAACCTCCCCCAAGTTCAAAACACTGTCCACACATGTGCCTACATCTTGGAGGCTGTCCCCTCCCCACAAAGGCCAGAGCACACGATTGGCCTTGTCTCCCCTGGAGCTTGCTTTATGGAGTTTTTGAGGATCAGGGTCTTACCCCCTCAGGAACGTACTACCAAGCTACGGACCGGGACTCGGCCCACACGTGTTTAAACCCTCACCCTGACAATTTTTCTGGAGGCCACAGAGCATGCTCTGTGCTGTTTCCCACGGCCACGTGTACCATTCATTTTTTGGACATCTTCTACCTTTGGTCTGCAGCGGCTTGAGTGTGGTGGCCTTTTCAGTTCAGCAAGGCTCCTGGGCCCCTCAGTAAACGTCCCTCATCGGGGGAGTGGCAAGCTTGCCCCTGTCCCAGGTCACGCCTTGGTGGCCACAGGGGTTCCACAGCACAACCAGTCAGCCCCCGGGCCCACTCACACAACGGAAGATCGACAATGCTCATTGAAAGCCCAGCCCCTCAGGCACTGCTTCCTCTACATTTTGCACCATAGAATGCAGAAAGAATTTTCTAGCATTGTTCTGTTGTTTCTTAGGTTCCGTCCACGTTCTCACCCATTTTTTCCTCTTCATTCAGAAACCATTGAGCAAACATCACTTGTATTGCAATTGCCCAGTGAGTTCTTCCTGCAGTTGCCCAGTGGGAAGGGTCGGGGAGGGTCATGTCTGCTTTCCATGACTTCGAGGATGTAATGAGATCAAGCATGACACCCTTGAAAGCTGTATCATGTGGGTTGTTTGGTTATCAGTGATAGAAAGGCACCTCAAAATATTTCAAAGATAAGAAAAAGAAATTTGCCGGCTCCCAAAATAAAGGAAGGAGTGTAAGTGTTCACAACAGAAGAGGCGGGGAGGGCAAATATTTTCATCCTCATTCTCTACCAGAGGGAGGAGAGAGTGGCCCCCAGGTTTGGCCACAGAACCGGGACCCAGGTATGTGTGATTTTATTAGTCAGGACTCTTACGGCTTTTATGGTGAGAAACCTAACTTGAGAAATAAGGGAGGGGTGGGTTTCATCGGCTCCGTGCTGCCAAAGAAGGCTTCCCCCCGGCAGCAAGCTGGCCTCGGTAGCTGCACCGAGTACAGCAAGACCCTCAGATTATGAGGAAGGCCTGGGGTCACCCCCACCACTGCCACAGGCAACGTGATCATGTGCAATCAGGGGGCGTCTCGGAGAGCCTGAGTCAAGCTCGTCTCCCAGAAGAACGTCCAGTTCTCGTGCAGCTGTAGCACCTGTAGGTGTGGAGAGCGGCCCTCCCGAGTGCGTGGAGCCTTAGAGCCTGTGCTCACGTTCCAGGGTGTTGAGTGGCACTGCCGGCGGGGCTGAGTGCCCGTGGCTAAGCCTCTAGATCCCGTCCCTGTCTACTTTCATCTGTGTCTTTTTACACAGGGACTCCAGCTAAGGTCTTGTGGTTTTTTGTTTTGTTTTGTTTTGTTTTTTTGTTTTTTAAGTCTCTGCTGATTAAAAAAAGAAAAGAAAAGAAAAAAGAAAAACCACAAATTTAAACCTGAGTGAGCCTGCCTGCCCCTCACCTTTCTTTCTAAAATGGGTCGGCCTCTGAGTAGCTGTGCAGCCTAGAGATTCCAGGAATTTTAAAAACATTACCTGTTTATTTCATTGGACGTGACCTGCACATCCTGCCCACGTGCCCACAGCGAGACCTTGGTAGGATGACTTCTTAGAAGCTTTGAAAACACATGACCCCCCGCAGGAGGAAGGCTCCACTCTTGAGACAAGCTCATTGTCAGGAAGCTGAACTTGGTATTTTTATGGCCCGGTACATTGCCAAGTGCTATGGCTGCTTTGTATCTTCGCCCTCGGGGTATCTCCCCAGTTGGGCTGGAGGTGGGGGAGCCTGGGGGAGCCTGGGGGAGCCTGAGGAGTCATGAACTGGCTTGGCCGGATCATCTGTCCTGCCTCCGTGAGGGCTCCAGCTCCCTGGGCTTGCCCGGTGGACACAGCAGAATCAACATCCAGTTTCAGTTTTTCTTCTCGTAGACTATTGGTGGGGCCTTCCACCCAAATCATCTGGAATCTTCTGGAGAGAAGGAACCCTTAGTTTCCATGTGCTTAGCAGCATTCTTGCAAGTGATAAGAACCTGATCTGGCCAATCAATATGCAAGTGCATGAAGAAGAGGAGAGGGATTGTGGTCTCCCTAGAGTCAAACCCTGGTGTGACGGGGGCAGACAGGGACGTCAGTGGAGAGAGCAGGGCTGGCACGCGGGGCCTACCTTGCTAGGAAACTGATGAGGCCCCCTCTCCACTGGAAACCTCCCGTGCTGCCTCACTGGGACTGGGACCCTCAGCCTTCTTTCCAACTCTGGCATTTCAAGTGTCCTTCTTCCTCCAAGGACACCAGCCATGGGATTTGGGGCTCACTCTTATCTAGTATGACCTATTCTCACCTTGAGCATATCTGCAAATACCCTATTTGCAGGGTTAAGACTCCAACTCACCTTTTTGAGGCCCACAATTCCACCTGTCCTAGGGGGTGAGGAGGACTATAGAGAGGGCAGCAAGCCAGAGACCCTGGTCTTCAGAATACTCTGGTGCTTCCCCGTCTGCCCACAGTGCCAAGCACATCTCCACACCCCGCTGGGGCACTGGCGTCATTATCCAGCAGGTGGAAGTTGTACCATTCCTTCTTCTCCTGTGCCCCCGTCAAACTCCTTAGGACTCGGCCACAGTTCCGCTCCGTGGACGAAAGCTTCCCTGACCCTTCTCCCAAGCAGGATCCTCATTCCTTCTTCTAGGCTGCCAGAGGCATCTGTTCAGTGTCTCCTGTGGCTCCTGGCATCCATCAGCTCATGGTGCCCTGACCGCCAGGGCTGGCACTGGGTCTGTTCATCCCAGTCTTCTCCATCTGATGCACTTGGCACATGGTGAGCCTACAGCAGTGACCGAGTGAGAAAGAACCGCGGATGCACGTACGGGTGGGTGGGTAGACGGATGGACGTCGCATAACAGAAGTCTCCCCTGACCACTGCGCCCACCCCTGCTGTGCACATCCCCTTGCCACACCTTGTCCTACCCCATAGCATTTTCTTCAATTATCATAGCATCTGCTTATCTCAAAGCTGGCCTTCCGCTTGCGCTGGAACGTGTGCTCTAGACAAACAAGCATGTCGCCTCTTTCTTTTTTACCACCGTATGCTCAGCACCTAAAACGGCAATTTTTATAGGGTGGGTAGATGGAAGAGTGGGTGGACTGTAGGCTGGGTGGGGCGCCGGGAGCCCACAGCCTGGCAGCGGCGTCACCATGATCACAGAGCCAGCGGGTCTCAGAGCCGTCGGGCGCGGGTGCTCCTCACTCGGCGTGCTTGTGTGGCCCTCACTGAAGGCACCCTCCCCCCCCACCCAAGATCTGTCTGTTTACACTGACGTCTGGGGGCAAGGCCCTTGCAGTCCAGCCCGGGGCCTGCGGCTCTGCCGCCTGCCTTGAATCCCTCGGAATCACTGCCCCGGGTCGTGTATATCAACCTCAGGCCGCCCTGCAATGGGTGGACTGGACATAATGTGTTTCTAAAACCAGAGCAATGACAGTACTGCCCTGCAGAGCTGCATCTTACGCCGTGGCTAACCTCCAAGTCAGGGGTGTGTGTGTTTGTGTGTGCGCACACGTGCATGCATGTGTATGCGTGTGTTTCACGCACATTCTGCCGGTTGGCATGCGGAAAGAGTATTATCTTCCTTCTGTCCATGGATTGGATTATATCATCTACTTGTCTCCCAGGCCCATTTAGTGAGCAGAAGTGGTCAGAGGTTGGATGGGGGTCCTGCAGGAGGTCTCGGAGCTACAGGAAGAAGGGTTCCCGAGTGGGGAAGTGGAAGCAGAGCTGGCGGGGCCTGGGGTGGCAGCATGTTGCTGCAGAGGCTCCCAAACTTGAAGCCTGCTGAGGCCCACCAAGCAGCTGGTAGACCAGACAGACGGCCGGTGCTTTCACGTACTGGCAAGGGTTGAGGGAGTAGTTCTTCCACCTGTACCGACGTTACCTGGACTGACATCCATGTGGGGCTCTCTCAGAGCTTGGAGTAGAAGGATTTTTTTTTTTTTTTAATTTTTATTTATTTATGATAGTCACAGAGAGAGAGAGAGAGAGAGAGAGAGAGAGAGAGAGGCAGAGACACAGGCAGAGGGAGAAGCAGGCTCCATGCACCAGGAGCCCGATGTGGGATTTGATCCTGGGTCTCCAGGATCACGCCCTGGGCCAAAGGCAGGCGCTAAACCGCTGCGCCACCCAGGGATCCCGAAGGCCATGGACCACTCTTAAAGGATAATTCTGACAAGCCTGATCAAGGGCCCATTCTGCACTTGAGGGATGTGTTCTAAAAAAGCAGGGAGGGATCTCTGGTCTAAAGCCAAAGTACCCTCTCCCCTGGCCAGGCCTGGAGATACCTGTTCATGCTCCTTTCTAGATTCCACTCTTTCTAGATTATCAGTCGTACTTATCAGTACTTATCAGTGGGTTTCCCTTGTCTAGCACATACTGCCCTTCGCAGCCTGATCTTATATAATATGTTTTAGGGCAGCTGTTTCCTGGAGAGTCATTGAATGAGAAAGAAACACTTTCCATTGTGGCTGGATCTTCTTTTTTCTTACTTTTAACACTTGCTGTCCCCTCTACCCGGAATATACTGCCCCCAGATTTTCTTCCCTCCTTTTTAAATTGAGACATACTGTGAGACTCACCCTTTTAAAGCAAATGGTTAGTTGTTTTTTTCAGTATGCTCACAAGGTCTTGCAATCATCACCACTGTCTAATTCCAGGATATTTCCAACCCAGAAAGAAACCCAGGTCTCATATGCCTTCACTCCCTGTCCTTCTCCCCAGTCCCTGGCTGCCACTCACCTACTTTTTGTCCATAGATATGCTTGTTCTGGACATTTCATACAAATAAAAGTGTACACTATGTGGTCTTTGGTGACTAACGTCTTTCCCTGAGCATGAAGTTTTTAAGATTCATCCACATTGTCATGTATGTATATTAGAACTTCCTTTCTTTTAGGAGCACCTGGGTGGCTCAGTCGGTTAAGTGGCCAACTCTTGATGTCGGCTCAGGTCGTGATCTCAGGGTCCTGAGATTGAACCCCATGTCCGGCTCTGAGCTCAGCAAGGAGCCTGCTTAAGGATTCTCTCTTCTCCTTTTCCCTCTTCCCACTCTCTCTTGTTCTCTCTTTCAAATAAATAAATAAATATTAAGGGAGGGGGACTTCCTTTTTATGGCCATATAATATTCCCTTGTATGGACGTACCACAGGTTATGTATCCAGTCTTCAGTTGGTGGACATCTGGGTTGTTTCCAGTTGTAGCTGTCATGAATAATGCTGCTATGAACAATCATGTACAAGTCCTACCTCTTGCCAGTGACTAAAGAACTTCTGCTAACCCAGATCAGCAGCTAGCCTGATGGCAGGTGTGTGCCCCAGCACAGATTTTCTCTCTCTTCATCTTCTGCTGGCCTCATTTGCTCCTATTGATCCCAGCTACCCTTATCTTGGGAGAAGTGTGGCAGCTTCTTGAGTTGTGTGTGTCACTTGGGGCCAACCACCAGCTTGAGAAACAAAGTGGCTGATGGCAGAGCGTCCTCCAGTGAAGCTTGTGTAACTAGTGTGCCCTGTTCTATGAAAGCCCTATGTGAGTGCCCCGGGAAGGTAACACTTATTCATTTATTCACCGAGAGGTCCTAGCCTGGGGCTCCAGGTGGTCTTGGGGGTGGGACCAGTCCTCCAGAGCCCTGGCCTGGGTTGTTCCTGGGGACAGAGGGCCTCAGAAGTGCAAAACTTTGTTCTGTCACCTTTGTTGCTTTCTTAGCTGGTCTCTGGCCTCCCCCTGGGCTTTGCCATTCTCAGGCCACAAAGGACACAGGCAGGGCTTCCCCATCCTTCTCCAGCTCCACACCTGGGTCACCAGGCCCTCTGCTAATCCCTCTGCCTTCCCCAACTCACCCCCCCTTCCCCTGCAGACCACCTCTGCCAGACTCTCTGTCAGGACTGGAGGCTCCATGAGGAGAGGGACCAGAGCAGCCTTGCTCCTTTTGGCAGACCCAGCCCTGAGCAGAGCCTCAGGACGATGAGAAAGATGATGAAGGCGAGGGTGACAGTGGCACCCCTGGAAATATTTATTGAGGTTCACTACATACCAGGCACTAGTCTACATTCTTTGCATGCTTATCAACTCAATGAACTCGCACAAAAACCCTAGGAGATTGATGCTCTTATTAGAGATGTAGAAACTGAGTCATGTGGAGGGGAGGTTATCTATCAAAGTCACAGAATCATCAAAAGGAAGCGCCGGGAGCTTACTGTTCACAGTAAAGCTCCAGATCCCATGCTTTGACTACCATGTTAGCCCTGCGTGTACACGCATGTATATTAATGTGGGGGAGGCAGATGGGTGGACACAGAGGTCACAGCAGGGGCTTTGTGAGAGGCCCCGAGTGGCCTGGCAGGTCCTCTGGGCCACACTGAGTTTGATGGGGAGCTAGGACTCCTGCTGAGGCTGAGCCCCTGGGGCAGCTGCCTACTGCTACGGTGTGTGGGTCAGAGCCCCAGACCCTGATGCCCAGGCAGGGAGGCCACACGTCCCAGGCCTGTGGAGGGCCCAGCGTTGCGGACAGCTCTATCTGCTCAGCCTCACAGGGAGGTCCCTATCCCGGCCACCGGCTTGAGAGGGAGCCTCAGCTTCCTTCCATTGTCTACGTGGGGCACACCCAGCGTGTTCCTGTGGTGACCCGAGGCCAGGAGGGAGAGAAGGGGCCAGCCTGGAGCTGGGTCAGGATGGGAGAGGGGAAATGAGAGGGGAAGACTTGGTGTTTTTCCTTGTTTGTGTTTTGTATTAAAGAAAAGCATATAATATCCTTTGAGAAAACCATTAAACAAAGCACATCCTAAAGCTGCCGAGCCCATTGTGGCTGCCTGGAGCCCGGAATTCATTCATGCCTTTTTGGCCAGATTGCTGGAGGCAAGAGACAGGGCAGGAGGGAGGGCCTGTTATTACAATAAATGTTGAAATGTGTAATTCCCTCCCTGGACTCAATAGGAGGCTAGGCCAAGCATCCATAATGCCAGGGCCCCTGTGTCCTCCTGCATCTCTTGCCTGCTGGCCTCCTACTGCCCCAGCTCAAGAATCTCCTTGCACCTGGCTAGAGCTGTCAACATCCACCCCGCCTTGGTTGGGGCTGAGCCCTGAGAAGGTGGGCCCAGTGGGGCCCTCCACTGCAAACCCTGAAACCAGAGGGCTGGACCTAGAGGATCTGGGCCTCAGCTTCCCAGTCTAGAAAGAGGGAGGGTTGTCCTCAAGGGACTCTCAGTGACCACTCTCCAGCACACTGGGCATTGTCACCTCTTCTCGCCCCACACGTGGCGTGGGGGATCACGCTCAGGCTACAAACTGCATCAGAACCTGTACACAGGTATCCCGGACCCAAGTCAGACCACCCCCTCCTCCCAGCCCTCCAGGCCTGGGTCCCCTTGGGCAACCCCCTGCCCAGCCACTCCCACCAGACCACCCATGATGTGATGACAGTGCTCTGCCCCATGTCCCACCAGAACACACTCTTCTGTCTAAGGAGGCCAACGATCAGAACAGAGCTGGCCATCCATCAGCCCAGCTTCCAAGCTGTAGATAATTCTGCATGGGGCCTGGCATTTGCAGGATCAGGCGCGTGTTATAAGTAGAGGGTCCATCGGCCACCTTGACATAGATGTAGAGTTGTTGTCCTGGTGACAATATACAGAAGACAATCCTTAGGATTTCCCCCAGTCTAAAGTTCAAAAAAAGCATTTAGCTATTCTGTTTCCCCTAAGCACTCCCCAGGAGTGTGAGGGGTGAAGGTCCTGGGTTAGAATTGCACAAGCAGTGGGGCAGCCCGGGTAGCTTAGTGGTTTAGCACCGCCTTCGGCCCAGGGCGTGATCCTGGAGACCCGGGATCGAGTCCCACGTCAGGCTCCCTGCAAGGAGCCTGCTTCTCCCTCTGCCTGTGTCTCTGCCTCTGTGTGTGTGTGTGTGTGTGTGTGTGTGTGTGTCTCATGAATAAATAAATAAAATCTTAAAAAAAAAAAAAAAAAAAGAATTGCATGAGCCATCCTGGCCCCGGGTGAGGCAGCCTGGGTCCTGGCATACCGCAATACCGCGTCTGCTTGAGGCTTGCAGTTTGCAAGGGGCTGCATCTCCTTGGTCCTCTTAACAGCCCAGAGACGATGCCGACATTCCCACCATCTCAGGAAGCATAGAGGAGTGTCTGAAACAGTAATTTGCCCGTGGTCAGGCAGCCGTGAACCCGGGATCTGGTCCCAGCTCTGTTGCTAATTCTCTGTAAGACCTTGAACAGGTTCATTCACCCCTCTGGACCTCAGTGTCGTCATCTGGAATTTGAATGACTGGATATGACAAATTCCACGATCTCCTTTGTGTGTCTGCCTTTCTTTGGTTCTGGGACCCCAGCATCATTGTCTGGTGGGAAATTGATCAACGTCACATTTTCCATTTTTCCTCTTTGCCCAATTTCCTCTTTGCCGTTGAGGTTATGATCAATAGCTACGTGTAAGAAGTGTGAGAAGATCTTTGCTCTCTTGCGCAAGTCCCTAACGATCTGCCTTCCTCCCGCACGCAGGGCTACCACCCGATGCCCCACGAGGTGGAGATCGCCCACACGAAGAAGCTGTTTCGGAGGCGGAGAAATGACCGAAGGTAGGGAGACTCCATCGAGAGTTTTGGGTTTTCTGTCCTTGGCCATGCATCCATCACTGCGTCAGGTCTGGCCGTGGTTTTGCTTTCCTCAATGACCAGCAGATGCCTAGGAGATGACGCAGTGGGGTCGGGCACCCGTGGGGCAGCAGGACTAGCCCAGGGAGTGGCTCCGTCCCTTCAAGAGTCCAGGGCAGGGTGTAGGTTTTGCAGTTCAGGAGGAGAAATGTTCTTTCCGTGTACAGCAACATCAGCAGTCCTCAGGGGACTAGGTCCTAGGCGACGTGTGTTTTAGGTTGTGGCCTCCAGGAGGCTCCGCCGCTCGCAAGTACAAGGGAACCCGGCTCTCCTCCTCTTGCCCAGTCACTGAAAGTTGATCCTGGCTGTGGCCACAGGATCAGGCCAACGTGCTCCTGCCTCCAGTGTCTGAGGAGCTCCCTGACCCTGAGGCCAAACCCAGGGTCTCCCCACTGAGCAGCCTTGCTGGGTGATAGCAAGGGGCCAGACAAAGTGCCATGAGGCAGCCCCGGACGCACAAGCAGCTGAGGCTGGGCCCCCCAGGAAGGCATGTGCCTCCGCCCCTTGGAGCCTTTCCTACATGGAACGGTGTTCATGGTATATTTTCAAATGGGAGCTCCAGGCACAGAGTTGTGCCCACTGTCTGTGGACATTCGTAGTAAAGCAGGATCAGAGTATATTTTTTTTGTTCGAATATGGGTAAATTATTTCTGGTTGGAACTTTTTTAAAAAGGAAGGAAGGGAAGTAGATGGCAAAGGAGGAAAGAAAAAAGACTTCTGCCCAAGGAATTAAAATGAAGCAAGTTCCTCGATAGGGAATTTCTTCTTCTTGGGTCAAAGTATGGCCTGTGGTTTCACCTTTCAATGAACAGAGAATATTCTCATTGAAGCCAAGGAACAGTCCAGCCGACACCCCTTACTCAGAAACCAGAGATTCCTGTTGTCCTGCTGCCCCCCTTGAAATGAGGGCTGTGGTGGGCCAGGGTCCCTGGGCTGTCCCTCCACATGTGGGCCCTGAACAAGGGGTGTTGTGTGGTGGCCACGGCCTGGGCTGGATGGAGGACTGGGCACCCGGGACTCCTCATCATCAGCTGGTGAGTTTAGCCGGTCTGAGGCCTTCCCAGGGGACACCAGCCATACAGCTAATTAGGAGGGAGGCCATCCTGGTTAGAAGTCAGAACCACTAGGCACATTATGGCCGCAGGAAAAGGGGAAATTCAGTTTCCCCTTGCTCACAAGCAAAGTTGACCAGGGTGTGGTTATTGCCCTGCGTGTGCCACCTCTGTGCTCTGCTGGCTCGCAAAGGCGCATTCCTTGACTCTGGGGGCCTGGTGGAGGGAAGAAGTAGGGAGAAAGGAGAACAGAATGCTCAAGGGACTGGGGAAGGGTCAGAGAGAGCAGAGGCTGGGTGTCCCTCCCCACCTCACCCCCTCGTCCCAAGCATGTGTCTGGAGGTGTGTGGGGAGTCCCCATGCTTCCGAGTGAAAAGTCACCCCCCAGCCCAGGAGCAGTGGCAGGCCACGGTCCGCGTCCAGGTCAGCCACACCTTCCCCTGGGGGCCCGGCTCCCTCAGCGTCCCTGGGACAGCGGCGGAATGTAGGAGGGGAGCGTGACGTGCACACTGGGAAGCCGACCGTCCACTGAGCCACACTCGTGTTAACGAATGCCTGGTTAGGTCAGCACACCTCGCAAAGGATGTGGCCCCGGGACGGGGTCCAAAGCAAGGCAATAAAGATGATTAAAGGGATGGAAAGTATGTCCCGGGAAGAGAGGCTGACGGGCTGGGGCCAGCGAAGAGGAGGCTGCGGGGGAAGAGCGGTCAGGCCAGTAACGCGAGACATTTACACGGCGGGAAGGAGCAGCTGCCTCGCAGTCCTGGGGACCCCAAGCAGAGGACACTAGCTGGTAACGGGAGAGGCCAGCAGCCAGCGCGCCCAAGGATGCCCCCGAGTGGGATGGGAGGAGCCGCCCGAGTGGGATCCCGGACAGCAGGCGGCAGCCGCGGGCTTGTGTGCGGAGCGGGGCCCGGGCAGGAAGTCCGCGTTGTGTCCCAGCTCCGGCTGGACACCAGGCTGGGTGTGCCTGGAGTGCTCTGCGGGCCGGGGGGGGGACGCCTGGGCCTTGTGCCCCGGATTACCGGGTGCGGATCCCCCTGTTCACTGATGCTGCGGCCTGGGCAGAGCTGCACGCCCTGCCTTCCCCTCCCGGACAGCGGGTCTGCCGAGCGGGAGGCCTGAGCCATCCGATCCCATGAGGGCCCTGGAAGCGGTCTTAGCACCGGACCCCTCTGGAGTCCGAGGTATTGGGGGGCAGGTGAGGGGTGGGGCGATGGCTGCAGCGAGGGTGGGCTGTGCCCCACCCCCACGCCCACCCCCACCATGACCTTACTTGCAAGCCCAGGGAGAGCTCTGTCCTGCATTCCCTCCAGGACCAGTTGTCCCTTCGGATCCACTGCCCTGGGGCAGGCTCCTGCTCTGCCCTCGGGGGCTGCTCTGAGGGGCTCTGTGATTCTGATTCTAGCTGAGCAGTGACTGTCCTCCTTTGGCGGAGAAAGGTTAAGCTCATGAGCAGTTCATAGGCTGTTTTTCCTTTAAAAATGTTCTCAAAACATAACTAGTAACCACTTGTTTCTTTTGGGAAACTACTCAAAGGCGTTGCTGCATTCCGACAAAGTGATGGACAAAGCGATGCATCTCATGATACAATTGCACTAAATGAGTCTTTTGAGCATTCCCCAGGGAGCAGCATGTCCCGTGTGCTCAGTCCCCAGAGCCCTGCTGGCTGGAGGGCGGCCTGGGGAGGTTCCCCTCTGCCCCAACCACGAGCCCAGCAGGTGCAGGCAGAGGAACAGGCTCCCGGGGGGCTGAGTCCTGGCCGTGCTGCCCACCACTGCGCAGTGTGGACCCTCCGTGAGGCCTCACCTGCTGGGGCGGCAGGATTTTCTCGACCTCCCCCCTCCCCCACCCTGCTCCATTTGCAGAGAGAGCAACTGAGGCAATGGAGGCCCATCGGAGGTGGTGTTCCCTGGGAAGCAGATGCTGGGATGGAGATTAGCGGGCAGAGCACTTACTGAGGCATGACCCGTGGATCAACAGCTGTAGAAGGGAAGGGCAGGGAGCAGGATTGGACAAAGGGAGAAGCTGAGCTGCAGTGCAGCCTGGCTGGGGAGTTCTGACCCCACAGAGAGGTGATTTCAGAGCTGTCCCAAGATGGAGTGAAGGAGCAGGTCTTTATATCCCCCTGCCTGCTCACTGGTCATTGGAGAGAACTGCCACAACCTTAGGCCAGCAACTCTCCAGGCCCAGGGCAGTTTCTGTAGGGGCTGAGAGCCAGGGGGGGTCTGCCCCAGCAGCTGCAGCATCTGGTAGGGTTGGGCAGTGCACCATTCCTGAAGGGGGACCCAGGTGGTGCATCACAGCAAGCACCCCGGGGAGCAGGACTTAACTCTTACTGGGATTGATGGAGTGGCGCTCCATGCTCCGGAGAACACCAAGGAAGTGCCAAGCTTGGTCCCTGCTCTCCAGGGCTAGGAGGTGTGGCTTGCCCAACCTTCTCTGGCTCCGGAAGCCACCAGAACATGGTGTGTGACTGTGTAGCATCTGAGTGTTCAGAGAAAGGAGCCAGCGAGAGGTGGCTGAAGAATGCTTCCTGGAGGAGGTGGGCATTGAACTAGCCATGAGGTGCAAGGAGAATTTGGAGGGGTGATGGGAGGACATGAGGATGCTGTAGCTGAACAGGTATGGGAGCCAGGGATGCCTACCTCCCTGAAGTCACCCCGCAAAGCTGCCTAGAAGAAGTGCCACAAGGGTGGAGCTCACAACAGCCACCGCCCCCAACTGAAATAAATGGCGGGGAAAGGCCAGAGCTCCTGGTTCCTGATGGGCCCTGGCCCAGGGAGGTGTGCTCTTTTGTTTTTTGTTTTTTAAGATTTTATTTATTCCTGAGAGACAGACAGACAGAGAGGCAGAGACGCAGACAGAGGGAGAAGCAGGCTCCCTGTGGTGAGCCTGTTGTGGGACTCGATCCCAGGACTCCAGGATCACACCCTGAGCCAAAGGCAGATGCTCAACCGCTGAGCCACCCGGGTGCCCCTGGCCCAGAGAGTTGACAAGTCTCTGCAGACACAGCACACTGCAGAGCCCAGCCTCCTAACAGAGCAGGGCCTCCCATGCAGGCGCTATCATTCCATCACACGCTGCCCTACCAGCCAGGGAGACAAGAGAGCCATTCTCCAAATTAATCTGTTTCATTAAGTGAGGCCTCAGAATGGTTCATTTACTTCACCTGCAAAGCATATTTGGAAGGAAGAAAAAAATGCCATGGTCATCCAGCTCGTGTCAGATGGCCCTGCTGGGCGAGGGACAGGAGAGCAAGCCGTCCCCATGCCACCCCCTCCCTGGGTCCCCAGGTGGTGCACTCGGGCCACATCCTGGACACTGCAGGGTGTTTACAGCCTCCAGCAGCTCTTGCTACCTCTGTCCTACGCATGACCATGACCAGGGCTTGGTGTCCTCTAATTGTAGAACCAATTAAGAATCGTAGTCCTCCTTCCCTTCCTCTGCCAGCACGTGCCCAAACCCTCCCAGGGTGCCAGGCTCTTTCCCTAGGGACAGAGTTAGTGTCGGGCATCAGATTGGATTTTGTAGGCTCTCTGTGACATCATCTGGGTCACTGATAAAAATGAACAGGACATCTGGAATTAGTAGTGACGGATATGCAACTTGGTAAATAGACTAAAAATTCAGAATTATGTCTTTTGAAAGGGTAGACTTTGGGGCACCTGAGTGGCTTCAGCAGTTGAGCGTCTGCCTTTGGCTCAGGGCATGATCTCGGGGTCGTGGGATCAAACCCCACATCAGGCTCCCCGCAGGGAGCCTGCTTCACCCTCTGCCTGTCTCTCTACCTCTCTCTGTGTCTCTCATGAATAAATAAGTAAAATCTTAAAAAAATCTTTAATAAAAATTAAAGGGTAGATTTTGTTGTATGATTTACCTATCAATTAAACAATTTTTAATGAGTAAAGCAGGTCCCAGGACAGGGTGATACAACAAGCCTCTGGAAACATTCCTTGAATTTTGACATTTGCAGGGTTCCCTAGATGTGTCAGGCAAGTGACCCTTTCAAAAAAGGCAGTAAATTTGGTCTGATCTGTCTGAATCTGTGCTAGCTATTAGTGGTCACAACCCTTTCTTCCGAATCATCTGTTTGGGAATCTCTAAGAGAAATGATAGCTATATTTTCCTGTTTTTTTGCAAATTGAAACTGTATGACACAGCTACAGCCTCTAGCACCCTGTTCTCCAGGAGTCTTCAGACGTATTCAGGGGCCATTTATGACCTCAGGGAAGAATTATCTCTTCCTGAGCAATATTGCTCCATCTCCAGGCAAGAAGATGAGCGTTCAGGGCTCCTATCACACTCCCGCCATCCCACCCTAGGTCCTGGGCATCGTACGGGTGCTCCGGCATTTGTCCTCTGACAGAAGGCAAACCTTCGTTTCAGCTGCCCCCTTAATTTTACATCATCCCTGTAAGCAACCTCACACTTCCCTCCTCCTTCTCCCTCGAAATACGAAAATACAATTTTAGGACTACCATTAAACTTTGGTCAGCCCACCCCTTGACACATGCTGATGACTACCCCAGGCGGATGGTTATCCCTGGTTGTGGGCAACCCCTCATTCCATTCTAGGATCAATTTAACCCTCCTTCTCCTCATTTCTAGGCTCACGGGCAGGGACCCTGGGGATGCCCTCTACCTCTTTAACCCCCCTTCCTGTAGGTCACAGTTGCTTTTGGGAGCTTGGTGCTCCCTTCAGCACCACAGAGGACTCCCGCAGTCATGGAGTCCTTCATCCTGAGAGGATGACTGAGTCCCAGATCTTGCCAACCAGGAACGGATCAAGAATTACCCTCATTTGGAGCCCTGGATTGAGCCACCGGCTCCTTCACATAAGTTGTTAAGTTAGCCCTTCTGGAAGTAGACTCAGTCCTCACTGCTCGTGGATTCCATATTTGCAAGTTTGCCGACACGGTAAAATGTGTGCATGACCCCCGAAAGCAGTATTCACAGCCCTTTCAAGGTCATTCACGGACATGCACAGGGCGGTAAGAAATCAGACTTGCCCGACACGCACGTGCCCAGCCGAGGCCATGCAAGGACATGCTCTACTTTTGTGCTTCAGCCCTTGTACTGCAAACAGGCATCCTGCTCACGAAGGTTCAGTGCGATGATGCTCACGAGTGCATGTGTGCTTTGTGCGAGTCAGTTTGTCGGTTCAAGTGCCCCCCAGCGTAGCTCTGAGGCTCCGTCTACTGTTCGTAAGGGCATGAGGGCTGTGATGTGCCTCCTGGAGAAAAAGGTGTGTGTCAGATACGTATCATTGAGGCACAAGTTACATATGGTCACCCTACCTGTGATGTATTTTCGTGATCGACCGACTGTTGACCATGCATCACCATTAGTGAATCAACACTATCTATTAAGTAAGGTGTCTTTAGGCAGAAACACGTAATATAAGGTTTATGTATTTAACCAAATGGGGACAGTGTAGTGACCAGCGGCTTGCAGAAACCTGACCCTGGATTTTGCCTGGGAGCAACTGTTCAGTATTTCCTAATTCGGTGTTTGCGGGACTGTAGACCTTGACTACGGTGAACAGGGAACCCACTGTGCTTGGTCTGTAAGACGGGGCGGAGAGGGAGGTGCTCAAGGTAAAGGAATATGTTGTGAGTGATTGGATTTCAGGCCTAGGAATCCATCTGGTTTGTGCTGCAGTGGCCGAGCTGGGGGCAAGAGCAGGGAGGAGCAGGAGACCCTCCCTGTCCTGGTCGCCACCCAGCTTGGGTTTCCCTGATGGGACAGACCTCTGTGTCCTTTGCCCCATCCTGAGATAACGCCATCCCTGAACCCCCCCTGCCCCCAGACCGCTCAGCCCTCATTGCCACCCTGTCATGATGAGCCCAGGGGACAGCAAGACGGATCTCGCCGCCGTTGCCTGAGGTTTGTCTTTCTATCCCAGCAAGGAAATTGCCCTCATTAAGTCCCTGCTAAAGATAGATAAGAAAATGGGGCAGGCACACCCCCACCTGGCAGGCAGCCCTGTCAGATTCTAAGCAAAATGAGTCAGATAGGAATTATTTTTAGGCTCCTTCTCCTCCCTCCCCCACGCCCACCCCCAAGCAGGCACTCTTGGAAAGAAGAACAGCTCATTTCTTGAAGCCACATGTCCACGTCTGTGTCCAACTGACGTGAAATTCCAGCCCTCGTGGGCCTGGAGCAGCCCCCGGCCTCTGTGCTGTGGTCCTGGGGACAATGCCTGGGCTGGGCAGGGCAAGCCGGGCCAGGCCCCCCCTCTGACTGGTGCGCCTTCCCTGGATGCCCCTTCTCACCCTGCTATCCTGGCACACGCTCCCAGCTCAGGATCTGCCCTCTGCATCACACTTCGTGGGAAAGCAGACAAGGCCCCAGGCCCCTCTCCCAGGGAGGGACCAGCATGTCCCCTGGGCCTGGGCCCACATCTGTGGGAGGGCCATTTGTGCATTTTGGCCGAGCTCCCGGGTGCCGGGCCTGCCCACCCTGGCAGTGGGCATCTCCCGGCTGGGAAGCTGAACATTGCCCTTCTTTGCTGTCTTCCTATTTTTCCAGCCATTAGGATTTATTCAGACCCCATAGACCCTAGATGGCAAAGGAGAGAGACCCGGAGGCAAGAGAGCTAACAGAAGTGGAAACTGAGGGCCCACACCCAGAGGCCGGAGGGGGCGGGAAGCTTGCTGGCTAGAAAAGTGGCTGAGACAGAGGAAGAGTGTCTTCACGGGATCTGTGCCTGGGACAGGAGAGGGAGACCCCATGCAACAGCCACCCGAGGTGGCACACAGTCTCCTCTGTCTCCCAGTTTCTGCCATTTTGGGCTCTTGGGAGCTGGCTCAGAAATGTTACCCCCTAGCCCTTCCTCCCTCGCTGGAGCATCTGGAAACAGACACAACTGAGGGCCTTGGGCCCCAACTTTACACAGCCTTGCCCAGGGGCAGTGTGCACGGTGGGCAGCCCAGGGCCTGTACCAGCCTCACTTGGCTTCAGGACGAGGTCGCCCCTCACCAGGCAGGGGATCTTGAGGAGCCAAGGGCCCTCGCCAGGCCCATTCTCCTTGCTAGCTCAGGGACACTGACATGCAGCCTGCAAGGCCGCCGTCAAATACCATTGATGGCAGGTATGCACGAAGTCCCAGAGGCCAGCTGGGGCTTTCAGAGCCAATAACCAGTACCCCTGGTATCTTCATCCAGCCCATGTGCCCTCTCCAGAAAGGTCCAGAAAGATAGGCCATATCTGCTGCTCCTTTGTGGACCAAATCTGGTGTAGGTCTGCACCCTGGGGCACCCCGCGTGCCCGGCTGAGTCTCCCTACTCCCAGCTCTCTGGCTGCCTGAGATGGGACGCTACCTGGGACCACCTTCCTCAGAGGGCAGGCGGTACATCCCACTGGTCCTAGGGCCTTCCTTGTCGGGCCCACGGGCGAGCCCAGCCCACCTCCAGTCCCCCAGAAGTCGCTCAGGACTTGCAGAATGCTCACCATGTTCAGCAAGCCCTTTCCCAAGTATCAGCTCCTGTCATCTTACCAACAACCTTAGAAAGGAGAGTCTGTGTCTGTGTGCATTTTGCAGGTGGGAAATGAGACTCCCCCAGGGCGGTGAAGGAGCCAAGGGGTGGGGGGCTTCAGAGCCCCGTCCCCAGGCAGCGCTCTGCGGGGGGCCCTGTCCTGTCCTCCACATGCTCCGCCTCCCTCTTTGGCTCCTTCGCTGCTTCTAAGATCCATCCCCTAATGGCCTGCGCCAGGGCAGGGAAGAGCGCGGGGCTGCTGTGTTCAGGGGGACCCAGTGGAGAGCTGGTGCGGAATTCAAAGGAACGAGTCAAGGGCGAGCTTTCAGACCCGACAGGGCCACTCACCTTCCGCCTCCTGCCCCCCCCAAGCTACGGCTCAGCTACGCCCCGGAGAGCCCTTCCCGCTTCAGATGACTCACGCGTGGGCACATTTAGCAGGTCCCTGGGGGAGCCCAGGTCGCGGGGGGCCCCACCCGGTGAGAAAAAGCGGGAGGAGGGGTGGTATGAGTTCTAGAATGGTGGGCAGCTCTTGGGGCAGGGCCGTCTGGCTGGAGCACCTCCTCCAGCTCCCCCAGTCCCAGGGGGAGAGCCCAGGGCACACTCCCCAAGGTTTCCCAGCAGGGATGGGAGCACAGGTTTTAAAAATACCAAGGAGCCTTCCTGCCTGATCAGCGTCTACCCTGAGCTCCAAGAGTTATTTCTGATTCTTCCCTAGTAATTTAATTTTAGTCATTTATTCCAATGCGTGTGTTTTGGGGAAGCCAAGGTGGCCTCTATTATGGTTTGGAGTATTTTGGAGGGGGGCGGGGGGCCTGGTTTCCAGAAGTGATGCAGGGGCTCGATTAGGCAAGACATCATCGAGCAGAATTAAAATAACTCAAGATGACAGGCCCCTGGGTCCTCGGAGGTGATGCCTGTGAACGCAGACCTGTCCCCTGTCCCCTGCATGCCCAGGGGTCATCTCTCAGGTGGCACCTGCAGGCAGCTTGGTGCCCTTGGAAATGCAGAACGGATGGACCTGAACAGACAGACGGAGAGGCAGACAGACAGACAGGCACAGCCTGGCCAGCTCTGTAGGTCCGTTGTAGGTGGGACACTCACACTTACCTACAGCTCTGAGGGGAGCTTAAAACTTACAGGCCCCAGGACATAACACCGCAGTGGTTTGGGGCCGAGTTACTGAGAAGCTTCCCCACACGCAGCTGCCGGAAAGAGTGTTTATTTCCGTTTTACAAATGAGGAAAGTAACTTGCACAGAGCAGTGAGGTTGCTGACGGGGCGCGTAACCTCAGTCATGGGCCTTCAGAGCCCCCCACCAGCGCCCCCCCCCCCCCCCGCGGGCCCTCCCCGCTGAGCTCCCTGGAGGCACGCCCCCTGCCCTCTGGCCTGCCCTCCCTCCCCTCCTGCACCTCTTTCCCGCCGCTGCCCCTGTGCTCCCTGCGCAGGACCCCTCCACCCGACTTTCACCCTCGGGGGCTCTCTCCTATTTTACAGTGTCCACCTGCAGCACGATCCACCTTGCCAAAGGTCCTTTTAGGCCTCTCTAATCCTCTTCCCTGACTTTCCCCACAGAGTGAGGCCTGGCGCACTCTGGTCCCCTGGCTCCCCTGGAGCAGGTGCAGCAGCTGAGGGATTGGGGGGCAGGTGGGAGGCCCCAGAACGTGCAGGACTCAGGTTCGGTTGTGTGGGGGAGGGCGAGCCCCCGCATCCTGAGCCACCTCCCGGGGTTTGCGTTAGCCACAGTCACCCCCTCCCTCAGGGGTACGCCAGCCCTCAAGCTGTCTTCACTCTGGTTTGCAGCTTATTTCAGGCTTTCCGTTTGTCAGGCTGGCACTGAACTCCAGGAAGGTGCGTGTGGACCCAAAACAAAGCTGAGGAACGTTTTGAGAAGGAAGAGAGTACGCTGTGGGGTTGCGGGTATGTTGGTCTGGTGGCTCAGCGGCCACAGTGAATGTGTTCCAGACTGGCTCAGTGCGTCAAGGAGCAGATGGCACAGGCTTGTCACCTTGGGCAGGAAACCTGGTGCCTCTGAGCCATGAGCTGCAGCCGTGGCTCAGTGAGGGGAGTGGGGAGCAGGGCAGGACAGGCGGAGGGCGGAATCCTGACTTTGCCCTGATGTTCTGGGAGTTTGGAGATGCTCAGTCAGGCTAGGGTAAGGAGCCGATTGCTGGGGTGTCTCTGGACAGGGCCCAGGAAGGCCGGCTCCCCTCCCCTCACAGTCCCCACCCTGCAACCCCGTCCTACCCCAGGACAGTAGGTAGGGCGTGTGGGGCACCCTTTCCTGGCTGGAGCACTAGTGTCTTGTTTACTGTGGTGCTTCTTCTGACACGACTCGGGGAAACCAGCTCCACCTCTTCATCCACTCCCTCTATTCCCAAGTGGTGCCCGTTACCCAGATTTACTGCTCTTGCATCCCGTCTAATGAACCGGGCTGTCCGTGGTCCGTCTGGCCTAAATGGGTAACCAGGGCAGGCCACTTTGCATTTTGTCTGAGTTAAGAGCATGATCTGGTGCTGAGTTTCTGGCACACTGAGAAACCAGTACAGGGATGGGCAGGTGGGAGAGACGGAGGGAGGGAGGATGGGTTGTATTTTCTGAAGACGGAATTTTTAGCTCCTAAAAGCCTAAAACCACCCCACTTTAGGCAAACATCCCTTGTGCCCCTACCGTCACCTTGTGGACGTCACATAATGTGAGGCACTGCAGCCAAATGTGTAGGTGGCCCCTCGAGTGTTCAGACTGCTCCAGACTGGGTTTGGGTCTGGTTGCTAGATAGGGAGCCTCAAAGGCATGTCTGCACCTCGATAACATAGGGCATCTATGTTCTAAGACTGTTCTGTGGTTTGAATGAGATGAAGCTCAGAAAACAGGAGCAGTGTCAAGGGGCTACACCGCACGAGGACATCCTGCCCGTGTGTGAGGCTGTAGGGCACACGTCTGTGCACGGTTGTGTGTGTGCATGACTGCTCCAGGGATCCTGGCAATTACCATTTCCGAGGATCGCGCACTGGAAACGGAGCTTGGCCTGGACGTTTGTATTGGTTATCTACTGCTGTGTAACAAACTGCTCCAACATGCAGAGCTTTAAAACAACAAACATTTATGATCTCACATGATTTTCCAGGGTCAGGAATCCAGGAGCAGTTTCACTGGGTGTGGTTCTGGCTCAGAGTCCCTCTTGAGATCATGGTCAAGCTGTGGGCAAGAATTGTGATCGTCTGAAAGCTTGATTTGGATGGGCCAGAGGGTCCTCTTCCAAGCTCACTGACGTGGTTGTTGGCAAGCTGTAGTTCCTCGCTGGCTGTTGGCCGGAAGCTTCATTTCCTTGCAATGTGGGCCTCTCTGTAGGGTGCTCATGATAGGATGAGTGATCTGAGAGAGAGATGGAAAGAGAAGCTGTCATGCTTTTACAACCTAATCCCAAAAATGACATAGCATCCCTTCCACCATATTCGGTTGGTCGTACACATTGCCCCTGGTACAGTGCAGGAGAGGGGCTAGACAAGCGCATGAGTCCCCACAGACAGGAAACATTGGCAGCTGTTTGTGTCTGTTTCTCATTCCTTTCTGTGCCACTGCTGTCCCCCACCCCCATCTCCCACTTTAAATGACCTACTAAAATCCACCAAGAGCTTTGAATGGCTTGCAGTGTTTTGTGTTGTCTCTTTTCTGGTTCAACCTCAAATCTTATTAAGAATGCCCTGTCCAGGCGCCTGGGTGGCTCAGCAGTTGAGCATCTGCCTTCAGCCCAGGGCATGACCCCGGGGTCCTGGGATCAAGTCCCACATCGGGCTCCCTGCATGGAGCCTGCTTCTCCCTCTGCCTGCATCTCTGTCTGTGTGTGTGTGTGTGTGTGTGTGTGTCTCTTATGAATAAATAAATAAAATCTTTAAAAAAGAAAAGAAAAGAAAGAATGTCCTGTCCATGGCTCCTCTGTACAGTGGAACATGGGTGAGAGTATTTCCTACTTGGGGAAGGTGTCAAGCCAGAGGATGCTATTGTCTGAGCTTTGGAACATACGTATCCTCCGGGGGTCCAGCAGGTAGTTCCAGGAAAAGGGAACATTCCGAGATACACACTCGTACACTCACACTCAGA
The DNA here is from genome assembly GCF_011100685.1 of Canis lupus familiaris. Taxonomy (NCBI): domain Eukaryota; kingdom Metazoa; phylum Chordata; class Mammalia; order Carnivora; family Canidae; genus Canis; species Canis lupus. Next base: position 79,997,251 of record NC_049228.1, on the reverse strand, counting down.
CATCTGCTTATTTTCCCTTGAACTCTATAATCTCGGTGATCATAAAAGGTTGGACTTTAATTAGATGCATACTGAAGTACTTGAATCTGTCAGACACTGACAGGGAAGGCTGCCTTGTGTAGGAGAGAAAAGAATACAAGTCTATTTTTTAAAGATTTTATTTTTTTTATTTTTTATTATTTACTGATTTATTTATTCAAAGAGGCAGGGAGCAGGAGCAGGGCAAGGGGCAGAGGGAGAGAGAGTCTCAAGCAAACGCTGCGCTGAGCACACAGCCCAACGTGGGGCTCATTCTCACAATCCTGAGATCATGGCTTGATCATTGCAAGTAGAGAAGTCTCCTGCACTGTCCCTCCGAGCATCCCCGAAGCAGGCCTGGGAAGCAGATAAGACCCATGTAAGTGGCCTCATTGCAAGAATCGTGTTGGGGAGCCTAGGAGAGGCCACACGGCCTCCTCAAGACCTTGCAGGACTGGGTAAGAATATGCAGACGCTCTTCCACAGGATTCTGTGCCTTTGGCTCTACCGGGGGGGACCCGCACTTCTTCTATACCCACTCCAGAATCAAAAGTGATTTGGATTGTCTGCCTGTCTTGGGTAAGGGCTGTCCCACCTGGGATGGATGACCAGATACCATAGGGGTTCAGAATAGTGGCGAGAGGACAGGCATCTGTCAGAACTGGAAGCGTCTGGGTGGGTATGAGAAAAAGTTGCGAAGGGAACCCTGGTGAAGGCCAAGAGAGGAGCCTCTGTAGTCTGTCCCTTCCCGTCTGCGGGCTCTCCTCCGTCAGAGGGCCTTCAGGAGGCCCTGGCTCCTGATGGGGTCATGGCATGACGTGGTGATAGAGCCCTCTTTGCCCAGAGCTGCGCTCCCCAGTACGGTATAGCTGCGGTGGCTATTTAGGTTTCATTAAAACAAAGTAAAGTCAAAACTTGTTCTTCAGGTCACAGAGGCCACTTTTCAAGTGCTCACTAGCTACACGCGCTGATGGTGACCATGTGGGCCAGGGCAGAGAGAGAGCATCTCCATCCTTGCAGAAGGCCCCCTCCCGGGGCCCGAGAGAGCCAGGCACACAGTGGCTGGGGGACGGGAGAAGGCTGAGGTAAGAGCCGTTCGAGGGTCCGGGCAGAGGGAAGAGGCCTAAAGAGCAGAAGGAAGAAGCAGAGAAAGAGAAGGAGGTGTTCCCTGAGCACAGATGGCCGCGGGGGTCAGCAGGGGTTGGCGCTCTTGAGGCCGGCTCTGGGAACGAGGACCGCTGCCTGCCCTCCGGGGTGCTGAAGCACGGCTGGAGGCACAGAATGATGCCCTGAGGAATGGCCTTCAGACCCTCTCTGTGGGCCAACAGGACCCTCGAGAGCTGAAGGGGTGGGGGGCATCACTGACAGGTGCACGCAGACCCACCTTGGGTGGGGTGACCCAGGGCACATCCTTGGGAACTGGGAGAGAAGCTGAGTCATGAAAACAAAGCATATAAACCAATAGAAGAAGGTCTCCTTAGTTTGATCAGGTTGGGGACAGAATCCCGACAGTTCCCCCATCCACCCCCACCCCCCGCACTGTCCCTTTGTCCCCACTACTGTAAAGTCATCACTGAAGCTGCTGCCTTCTGGAATGCCTCCTGCCATGGGCATCCTGTCTGGGTCAGGGGTCAGTGAATGTATCCCGTAAAGAACCAATAGTAAAACAAACTTCATTCGCCAAAACAGATGGTGGGGGATTTGCCCCACAGGCGGTAGTTTGCAAATCTCTCATCTAGATTATCACAAATCCTCCACGAAGCCCGAAGAGAAGAAAACGAGTCTCTGTCATACAGCTGAGACCAAGGCGCAGCCAACGAGTCATGGTTCGCACTCTGCTCTCAAATGTATCTTGGGACAAACCCAGGCCTCTGTGGCTAGAGCTCATGTCGCCCTTCCCTCCTCCCTGCTGAGAATGAGTGCCCGCCCAGGGTCCCGGCCCAGGCCAGAGGTGGCAGGAAAGCCAGAAGAGAGGTCCTGGGGGCACCAGGTGGTCTTGCCCCAGTCCCCAGCATGCTCTAGCCTTGAACACAGCACTGGATGTGACAGGTGCACATCTCAGGCTACCGTGCCAGCGAGTTGCTTGAGCTCAGTCTCATCAGCCTCCCACCCCTCTGCCCTAGAGTGGATGGAGGTCCCCAAGGATGCATTTGGAGGCTGCAGGAGATCTTTGCCAAAATGCTGCGATGGGAGACCTCAGGCTGCGGGGGACCTGGGAGCAGCCAGTGACGCCTGATGGGCAGCCACAGAACTTAGAAAGCTATAGGAAAAATAGACATCACGGGTCCCCTGCTTCCCTGAAATTTTTTAGGCCTGAGAAGGTGGAGGGGGAAGGAGAGGAAGGACAGCCTGTGGGGTGGCACAGGCAGGACAGGGCTTCCTCAGCAACAGGGCTGGCTAGCCCAGACCCATGCACAGCCAAGGCCTCCAGCATCCTCCCCACCACCCCCCATAGAAGCCTGCTGCAAAGACGTCTGCCCCCCCACTCCTGCAGCTGAGCCTCTTTGCAAAGCCCACAGCCAATAGCTAATGTCAGTAGCCCCAAGCATCTTAGGGCAAAGAGGGGTGTCTTGCTCTTGGTGACCCCTTGCTGATCAGCCCCTTCTGGGCGCAAGTCTTCTCGTTCACCATCTGGAGTTCCTCTGGGTCACAGCGATGCCTCTTCTGCAGACCAGTATGGCCCTGCCAGCCTATGCTGTCCCTTGGGCGCCCTGCACACCAGGCACGCCCCAAGGAACAGGCCTGCCCAGTACCCTGCCTGCGTGTCCATCTCGAGTGCAGCCAAGAGGAGGTCCTGGCTCACACGAGCAGCCGCCTGGGGGTGTTAGTCCTCTGCGTACCCTCAGGAGAGGCACGGTGGACTTGCCCTAGATTTTCCATCTGCACGTTGACCATGTTAATCACCGTAGCATGAATGAAGATTATTTGGAGAGGTGCTGGGACTTGGCTGCCTGCGCATCCATCATTCGTGCAAATGCCTATTTGGGTCACAAATCCACGTTTCCTGTGTTCCCTGCAAGGGGGTAGCTGCCCTCCTGGGGGAGGTGGCATCCCAAGACCCTCGGACACCTTCTCAGGCCTGAGTCCGTCAAGACGGGGGGCTTGCAGATAAGGGAAGTTGGCAACAGGATAGGGGTCGTATTGAAGCCTCAGCTTGGTAGCCTAACGCTGTGCTTTAGTCCCGCCCACCTATCTGGGGAGTGGCGCCCCCATTAAATCCCTCAGATCCCATCCTTGCCCCCAGCCTCAGTGGTTGAAGCAGGAGCAACCGGGCTCTTGGCCAGCCACCCTCCTGGGGGAGTCTGCGGAGCGCAGGGTTAGGGGAAGGGCTCTCTGAGGCCGTGGGAGCCCTGCCCACGCCCCGGGAGCGCCTGCGGTCAGGTGGAAGAACCAGGAGCCTCTGACTGCCGGGGAGGGGGCATAGCAGCCCGGGGAAGTCCTTCCAGGTGGGTATTTACAATGCAGCTGGTGAAAGAAGTCTCCTTGGGTGCCAAGCCAAGCCAGCGGGTGCTCAGCCCACCTCAGGGTGGTTGGCCCAACCCCCCCTCCAGCCCCTGCCCCTCAGAAATCACAACCAGCCCAGCCCTTCTCCATGTCTCCCAGGGCTGGGTGTCAGAGAGAAGCTTCTCCTGGGTAAAGGCCTACTTCTCATCCTTTTTTTTTTTTTTTTTAAGATTTTATTTATTTGAGAGAAAAGAGAGAGAACGCGGGGGGAAAGGGGCAGAGGGAGAAGGAGAGAGAGAATCTCAAGCAGATGCCCCCTTGGGGTTGGAGCCAGACACAAGATTCGACCCCAGGACCTAGAGATCATGACCTGAGCCAAAGGCAGACGCTTAACAGACTCAGCCACCCAGGCGCCCCCGCTACTTCCCATCTTAAGACCTCTCTGTGCCTTAGCAGTGACCTTAACTCTGACAGAGGTGGATGGCATTTGGGATCCACTAAAAGGGATATTTGGAGAGAGAGCCAACCGTCTCCACAAGGCAGGGTCAGGTCTCAGCAAGGTCACTGGGGATTTTAGTTTCTTCAGATTCCACAGAGGCTGCTCCATGAGCCCCCAGCTCAAGTCCAGCGTGGGCTAGGTGAGGCTAAAAGGGAGGCTGGAGACCCCATTCCCTGTCCCCAAGGCCGGCAGGTGCGGAGACCTTCAAGGTTTCTCCTTCTCTTGGCGATGACCTCCCACAGAAATAGGTCAGGGCTGCCCCCCTGGAGCATGGCTGTGGTCAAAGAGATGATGTCAGCTTAGCTACATTAAAGTTATTCCAATCCCAGGACTCATTTATCTCCTGTTTCTCATCAGGGCAGCTTTCTAGGGCACAGAAAAGTTTCCTTTCTGAGGTGGAAGCATTGGCAGTGCTGGCCTCATGCACCCCGTGATCCCGGGGGGGTGGGAGTCATCAACATCCCCCGCCAGGGAGATGAGTGGGACCAGAAAAGAGGGCTTTGGTGAGGAAGGGAGAGTCTGTCCGGCGCTTCTTGCAGGCCTGTGTTGGTACCAGGCATCTGCGCATACGGTCTAGTTAGAGGCAGAAGATGAAGATGCGCTGGACAGTGGCAGATAGAGACCGGCAGCCAGCTCAGTCAGCCGAACCTGCAACTCTTGATCTTGGGTCATGAGTTTGCATCCGGTGTTGGGCGTACAGATTACTTAAAAAAAAAAATATGTTGAACAATTCACTTTGTAATGTGATTGTCTGTATGTGCGTGTGTGTGGTATGCTTGTATGTGCAGGTATGTGTGTGTGTGCACGCGCACGTGTGTCTAGTAGTGCACGATGCAGGCCGTGGGCCCTGGGACTTCAGAAAAGGGAAAGATTTCTGGGGTTTCCGGCAGCAGCCACAAAGCCTTCCTGGAGGAGGTGCAACGCGATCAGTCCCTCCAGCAGGGCCGGGCAGAAGGAAGTACATCCCCGTAGGTGACTGAGCCAAGGCGAAGGTCCTGATGGGACCACCTGGGCTGGTGTTCAGGGACGGCAGGCGGAGGCGGCCTCACGATGGAGGACTCAGCCCAAGTGGAGAGCGCAGGTCGAGGCGGCAGGCCCCCACGGAGAGCCCGGAAAGCCAGCACAGGGCACAGACCCTGTGCACCAAGGCCCAGCGGCCTCTGTGATGTGTTGCATACACTTGTCCAGGCAGTGAGTCTAGGACAGAAGGCAGCACTGACGCACGCGGTTGGAAGGCCTGAGGCACGCAGAGGGTGGTGCCAAGGACGGGCTCCACGGTGGAGAGAGGAAGGGGAAGAGACTGGGAGCTGGAAGAGAGGTGTTGACAGGTGACGGCCGGGCACAGACCGTCTCCCAGCGTCCAAGGGCCCCAGAGCCCAACTCCCATCCTTTTGGGCTTAGGTGTGCAGATGCCAGCTGGGGCTTAAGCTCCCCCACCGAGATGGGTCATACTGAGAATGTCTGCCAGGGACACTTAGGTCTGCTCAGTGGGGGCAGGTGCTCCCATTCCACCTGCCGTCCTCCCCAGGAGTGCCGGCCCAGGGCTCTGGGGCCAGAACAGGCTGTACCTCATGGGTGCCGTGGGGGGGCAAGGGACGATCCCAGGGGGAGGGCTGGGCTGCTGTATGTCGGAGGAAGAAGAGGAGTTGGAAAGGGCGCACCGGGGCGGTCCGGTGGTTATGAGGGACTCAGGCCTGGGAACGATCGCCACGAAGCCTTTCGCCCGCTTCTCCGCGGCGGCAACCACCCCTTCCCGGACTGTTAGGGAAACCTGTAATTACTGAGCTGGCCCCGGGTGGGAGCATTCAGGCCTCCTTGCGTTGCTTCCAAGAGTCAAGCCCCGGTCAGTGCAGACAGCGGGTTCGTCTCTGTGGTCCCCTCCGCATGGCTCCCACGGGCTGTGGTCAGTGAGCCTGGTGATTGTGGATCTGGCATCTGGGTCTGGAAAGCTGACGGGCATGGGATGAGTGCTGGTGCCGCTCCAGGCTCTGCAGCCAGTGGCCCTCCTGACCTCCGCACACTCCAGGGGGCCCCTCAGCAGACCCCAGGGCATCCCCCGGGTCCCGGGCCCTCCCTGCCTCTAGCTGCAGTGAGCGGCAGTCAGAGCTGAGGATGAAAGCTGGGAGAACGTGCTTAGCCTGAGCGTGTGAGCACGGCTTACTGGGAAGCCCCACCCAGGCTGCCGCTTTGGGACGGCGCAGTTTTGCTCTTTCTATTTCTTTCCAGCGATTTTTCCTTTTGGCATATTTATTTTCTGGCTTCTTGCCTTCACATGTGCGCGTGGTGTTTGGTAGTATGGGGGGGAGAAGGAGACACATAAAGGATGGGTGGCTCCAGATCTGAAGTCTTCTCCATGGAAGGGAGAATAAAAGCAATGCTATTGGACTGGGAACTTTCTGGATCTGCACCGCTGCGGCCCGTGAGCCGCCCCCACCAGTCCCAGGCTCCAGACAGCACCCCTGCAAATGGTGATGGTGGCCCAGCCTCAGGCAGGAAGAGGGCAGGAGCCTCCCGTCAGGAGGGTCCACTGTGGGGGCTCGGCCTCAGCATCCCTGGGGGGGCACTCGGCCTTCTGCCATCCTGCCCGGTGGCCCAGTTACATGCTGTTCTGCTCAGATCCTGGCGCCCATGAACTCCCTGCATCTGTACGGCCCAGCTGGCTTCTTGCACTGAGCCCCTACCTTGTGAGCACGCTCCTACCTCCTGCTCACAGCTTGGTCTCCGTGACCCAGCCCCTGCTTCATGTCACCTGGCAGCCCTTTGCCCTGTGCAGACAAGCCAGTTATGGGGCTAAGGCCGTCACATGATGATACTCTTGTCCTCATCGCCTTCCCCTGAGGTCACTCTGCCCGGAACAGGTTCGGGTCAGCCTCCGCCCATGTTCTTGGAGAGCCAGAGCGTCCACTCCGAGGCCCATAGAGAACATCTTGTCCAGACTCCTCATTTGGCAGCAAGAGCAGGGCTCCCTCAAGGTCAAACTCTTGACTGGAGTCCCCAGGTCCTGCCCTGAGACTTCTAGCAGACAAGGCCCCACTCAGCCTGTCTCAGGAATCAGGGAGTTCTGGAAATTCAAGATAGGGAGAAACCACAGAATAACCCATTCTCTTGTAGACTGTTCACACGGACCCCTAGGCACTGTTTGCCTCTTATCTAGAGAGCTGGCGCTTGCAAGGATTAAACCACCACGGTATAGACATTTCTTTAAAAAAATCAATACAAATGGCGGGGAGAACACCCTCCTAAAAATAAAAAGCAGAAAGGAGAGACTTTAAATAATAGTAACCAGGAAAAAAGCAAAGTAGGAGAAGTATACATAGTACGCTGCTGTTCCTCCCTGAAAAGGCAGATAGGAGTATACGTTCGTCTTCACGCAGATTAAAGATGCTGAATGGATGAATGAACCATAAAACTAATAAAGTGGTTGTTTACAGAGGCAAAAATGAGGAGAGAAATAGGAAGTTTCCTCATTTTGCAGACTTGACTTGGGAACTGTGTAAATGTTTTATGTGATCACGAATAAAAACCTAACTAAAATAAAAGGGAACCTTTTTGCTGTGCCTAAGGGAGCTCCTGGGGGCCCCTGATCCTCCAGCCTCCTTGGCATCGTGACTGGACCTCTGCCCTCCCTGTGGCCCCCCTGGCTCAGGCAACACAGCTCCATTCTTGCAGCTCCTGAGACCAAATGCTTTGGAGACACCCTTGGCTGCTCCCTGCCTCCGACCCACATCTAGCGCATCCACAATTCCGGCCACCCCTACCTTCAAAATCCAAAATCCAAAATCCACCTGCCCCTGTGGCCCAGGACACCACTGGCTCTCGTCTGGTTTGTTCTTATAACCTCCTTGGTCTCCCAAATTGTCTTTTCAAATGTCATTTCTTTACTGAGAATCCTTCAGTAGTTCCCCTGTTTTACTTAACGTGAAGGCCAAACCCCTTTGAGTGGGGTCTGCAAGGCCCCAGATGACCTGGTTCCCATGACGCCTGACCTCATCATCTATCGTCCCCCTCACACTCTGCCCTCCAGCTGCCCCACAACCTTCTTGGGGGCTTCGAGCATGCTGGCAAGCTCCTACCTCAGGCCTTTGCACTTGCTGTACCTGGATTACTCTCCCGCCCCCCTGGATACTTACAGGACTCCTCCCCCACCTCTTTGCTTCGTGGCACCATTTTGGTGAGACCTGACCTGGTACAACGGTCTCGCATAGATGCTCCCATCCCACACCAGCACTCCTAGTCCCCCTTCCTGGCTTCATGGCCTCCATAGAACTTAACACATCTTTGTGTTGTGCAGTGATGCATTTCTTGTACTTCCTGTGTCTTTCTCCCCACTAGAAGATGAGTTCCATGACAACAGGGCTATCCCATTACTCCCGGCCACATTCCCAGGGCCCGGCAGATAGTAGATCCTTGGTAAACACTGAGGACAGGGAGGTAGCCAGTCCGCCCTGGGGTTCAGACTTTGTCCTCCTGGCATCTTGGGCCTCTGTTCTGGTCCTGCCAGCCTTGGAGCTCCTCCCCCAGCACAGGCCTCGCGGCCGTGGCCCAGAAATTAACCTGTGAGACAGACCCAAGAGAGACTAGGATCAGTGTGTCGTTTGACACAGAAAGAAATGTCGGTTCCCAGAGTCCAGACTGGGCCTTTGTTCAGAGGGCTCGGGCCTGGGTCATTGAGCAGCAGCTGGTGGATGGACAGTGGCCGCAGACGTTCGGCCTCAGGCAAGATATTGGATGAGGGTCCTAGCCCCCGTGCAGACCTCTCTCGGCGGGTGAAGTCCAAGTCGGGTCAGATTGCCACAGACCAGGATCCTTGACGCGTCGTTCCAGTGCTGGCTGTGGGGAGCTTGGCCATGGGTTGACGCGGAGTTTGCAGGGTGTCGCTGCGCCTGCTTGACTCGACCTCCAGCAACAGGGGAGAGCTGGGTGCTGCTGGGTGCAAGCCCCTCCCCGAAGCATCTCTGCCTTTCTCACCTCATGACAATGTGGTGGAAAGATCACTGGGCTGGGAGTCAGGGCCTGGGTAGACCATCCCTGTCCCTAAGTCATGGCAGGAGCTTGATCTGGCCACCGGATCGTTGGAGCCTCCACTGCTTCACGGTCAGACAGGGGGGACTGGGTCTCCTGGTCTCTAACTGGGGCGGTAGGGGCAGGGGCACGGGGAGCAGGGGTGAGTGTTCCCTGGGCTGGTGCACTGTTAGCACAGAAAGGCTAACCCTCCCTCCCAGGCAAACCTGGGTCACCCCATGTCCTCCCATGTCTGGGCACGTGACACTAAAATCCCTTGGGTGTCATCACCAGGATAGTGTTAATGACTCGTCGCCCTTCCCAACAGCAGTGGGGACCCAACAGACGTGGCTCCTCCTGGTTCGGGAGCCTTTGGAACAGGCCAGAGGGAATGGGGCGGTGGGGGGTGGGGCAGTCAGTATAAGGGAAAGTGGATGATGGAAGGAGACAGCGGTGTCTGGAGGGACAGGTGTAACCCCGAGCTGCGTGCCAAGCGAGCTCGCGCAGTGTGTGGCCCGCGACACGTCCAGGAGAGCCGGACTCCGGCCCCACGTCCCTGGGGTTGGCGGCACGCTGTGGGAGGGACCGTGGTCCACCCTGCTCTGACCCCGGCCCACCCCTCCTCATCCTTGGTTGGCCTGCGAACTAACGTCCGGTCCGTCCTGCCCTCCCCATGCAACAGGTTAGCACTGCTCAGGGCAGCCGGGCCGAGGCCTGTCGCTGCCCCTCGCCCGCTGCACGGGCGGCCTCCGAAACGGCGGTCAGCCCCGAGCCGCAGAGGCCCCGAGCCCTGAGGGGCACAGCGCTGCCACTGCGACAGTTCCCAGCTTCACAGGTGCCTTTGGTTGGCTCTTCCAGGGAGGGCGCTGCGCCAGTCACGCCAATTGCTGGAGCAGAGGCGTCTGTCCTCCCCTCGCCGCCGCCCTGTCCTGCCCCACGTGTCCGCCCAGCCAGCTGCGGTGGCCCCGTGCTTCCTGCTGACGCGCCACAAGCCCAACAGGCCTGCCTCCATGTCTAGTAGATTCTTAGAGAACGAGTCCTGTGTGTGAAGGGCTTCGCTGTCATCCATGCACACGGCACGACCGCCCTTTGAGGCGGGTCCCCTCATATCTGCATTTCACAAGCAAAGAAACTGAGACACAGGGGTTCACCGGAGTCACACGGCGACACGGAGGCACGGCCAGGACGCAAATTCAGGCGGGCTGCTGCAGGCCCCCCCCAGGACAGCTGGGGAGCTCCTCACCACCGCCCTCCCGGCGACCAGCGATCCCACTGCTCCCTGGCTTGGCCGCCGCCACCCCGGCCCCCACCCCAACCCCGACCCAGCTCTGACGCTTTGACAAGACTTGCAGCCAAACCAAGGTTCCTGCTCCTCCCCTGCCGTCAGCACAAGAGCCCCCAAAGCTAGCCCCGCCCCGACTTTCCAGAATCTTCCCGCTGCCCCGCCCTCACTGCCCAGGCGCCCTGAGTCACAGTCAGCCAGACCACGGCCCAGGCCTTCCTGCGGGGCCGCTCATCACCCTCCTAGAAATCCCACCCGTGCTGAGTGCGTGCTCATCCCGGACCCCACCCTGGGGGGGCTTCCTCTGCTTCCCCGGGGCACTTTCAGCAGGACGACAGGGGAGGAAGGGCTTCAGGGCCACTGGCCAGTTGTGGCTACTCGGGTCATTGCCTTGGCCTGCCCTGACTGTTCCTCTGTGTCCCCGGGGAGCCGAGAAGGTCCAGCTTTCGGAAGGAGTGGGCTGCACCCCCTGCACCTCTCTCCCACAGTGGTCGGTTCGTGGCCATCCGGAGGCAGCCAGGATCAGACCCTTAAAAAATCATTAACAGGCTGTGGAAACATGAGGACGTTAGAGCTTAACGCGTCTCTAGAAATCTCGCCTCCTCGGCCCCTCCGCCAAGGGTGAGGGATCACCTGGGCTCCGCCCGGCTTCCTACGCTCTGGCTGTGTGACCTGGGCAAGTGACCTCACGTCTCCAGGCCTGTTTTGTCAGCTGTCCGAGGGTGGCAACGTGGCTGGCTCCCCCGCAGGTGCAGATGTTTGAACACATGGATCTGTGTCCTTAGAACCGGCCCTTGGACCCAGAACATACCGTCCAAATGTCATTGCTGTTGCTACGGTTGTTAGTATTAGAAAAGAGAACCGGAGCTCAGCGAGGTACTTCCAGGGACCTGGTGGCACACAGCCGGCAGCCAGGAGCACGGAGCCCAGAGGCCCAGCTGTGGGGCCGGCCCTCCAGCCGCGTTGCCCCCCCTCCTCTGTTAGGCCATTTCAGGCAATGGGTTATCAGTGCGCCACGAGGCCGCCAGGAGTGAAAATGTGAATCCAACCCCCCAGGCCCTGTTGTGCCCAAGATTGCGAATCCGAGAAACCACCGAGGAGCCGACACCGATGCAAACCCACGAGGGTTTATTTACAAGCTCGAGCTTGGGTCCAAGTGCACCCGACGCAGCGGAGCAGGGACTTGGACCCCGAGACTAAGAGGCGTAGCAGCTTTATAGGGGCCAGGGGCCCATGGGATATGCAGAAAGTTGCACCGTCCTGTCGGTCCACACGCAGGTGCCGATTGAATTACACCTTACCCTATAGTATCCACTTGAGCTGGCCTATTACTTTGGTCAGAATCAGCACAGTTTTGGGGGGCACAAAGCAGGGTTACATTGTTTTGAGCCGATTTCCGATTAGGGTGTGCCCAGCGGCTCGACTAGGGTGGGGCAGCGCCTTAAGCAATAAGCAGGTCATGTGGGGTCATACAGGAGGTGACGGGGGCAGCACAAAATGGAGTTAGTCCTGCTCTGCTTGTCCAGGGGTGGGGGATTTTTGTTAAATTTCCTGGGTCCCACAGCCCAGCCCAGAGGATCCCCTAGCCTGGCCACACAGCCCCCACCTGCCTGTCAACCACATCGCTTCCCCTCCTGACTGGAGCCGGGAGCTGGAGGCCCACCTTGCTTTCCCACCTCAAAGGAATGGCCTCGCCGAGCTGTACTGAGTGACACTGTCCCTCAGCCGCCCTCCTCTCTGCCTCACCTGCCCTCAGGCCAGGCTCACCCCTGAAGGGAAGGCTGCTGGGTCCCAGACCCCTGAGGCCTGACTCCCAGGCCGCTGAGACACCCTCCGAGCCCCCCATCCCACAACCCTGCAGGGAGAACATAACCGTCCTTCTCCAGGGGATCATGATACTTCCTGCAGTGACTCTGGCAGGAGCAGAACAAGAAGGGGCCCCCACCTACCCCCCAGGAATGAGCTGTGCACACAGGCTCTCAACACAGGGATGTTTGCCACCAACCCGGGAAGAGGTCCTAGGGCCAGGTGACCCAGATGGATCCCCCAATGGGCATGCTCGAGACCAGTGGGGAGAAGTGTGGGAGGGTGTGACAATGGGTGTCAGGGATGAGAAAGGCACACAGCTAGATCGCCAGTGGATTTCAAGGCTTTGAGACTTCCCCTGCCAAAGAGCCGTCACCCTTCTGAATACCCCACACAGGGACTGTCAACCCCAGGTGGCATGGAAGGGGCCCAGCTTGCCGTGGACCCCTGTGCCTGCAGAGGAGCTGTCTTCTGGGCTCAGGCCTCCTAGCCGCACACACAGGGGCAAGAGCGCTGCTCCTGGAGTCCCGACTTGCCACAGCACCTGTTCCCCCAGTGCAGCTACAGCAGCAGAGGTGAGGGCTCCTTTCCAGCCCTTGCTGTGGGTCAGGCACTGGGCCAAGGGGAGCTTAGTTAACCATCAGCCTTTATGCAGTACCCCCTTGTCATCATTCCCCCATTTTACAAATTGGAAACTAAGGCACAAGCCAATAAGAAAGAGCCTTGCCCAGGGTTACCCAGCTGGGGGGTGACAGGGCCCTGGTTTGAGCCCAGGCCTGGGGGGGCTCCAGGGTCAAGCTTTTACTTCCATGCCAGAAGTATCTTTTCACCCTGAAGGCGAAACTGCCCAGCAAGAGCCCCTGCCCACAGTGTGGAGTGAGTGCCTGGTGTGATGGAGATGGGTGAAGCACACCCAGGCCCCCCCGCCCCCGCCCCAGCCAATCCATCATCCAGCAGCCCCGGGAGCCACTTTGGTGGTTTTGACCATTACGCAGTTTGAAATTATTTTTACTCTTAGCCAAATATTTAATTTTTGCCTGTAATGGACAATTGGTTAATGGCAGGAAGCATTAAAGAACACTGATAATAAAAGGCCGGTTCATGAGGAACAAACAAGTGGTAATAATTCTGCACATTTGCCTCGGGTGCTCTGCCCAGATCTGGAGTCCCCTTCGTCTGGTCCGAGTCCCTGGGCAGCAGCTCCTGCTGCGGCAGGAGGCTTCCAGCCCCTGTCCCGGAGGAACTGAGACCCACCACACTCTGGACCTGCTACTTGGGCAAAAGTGATTGCACGTGAAGACTTCCTGAAACTTCTCGGATCTCGCCATTTAGGAAAAAAACAAAAAACAAAACAAAACAAAAAAAAACAAAAAAAAGGAAAAAAACAAGGAAATTACAAAAACCAAGCGGATGATTTTTATTTTAAACAAACGTGAAATTCACGAATCCCAAACGTTGGGGCCACGAGATCAGTCTTTGCCTTTTGTTTCTTTTTCTGCCTTGTATAGTCAAACGCGAGCCTCCATGTTAGCGGGTCTCTGGTGCCAAAGCCACAATGTGATGGTAGGATGTCATCTTGAAACGTCTTTGTAGGAAGTCGTGCTTTTGTCTTCATAGCTCATTGATAATGAATGAAGGAGAAAGGCATCACTTGGTAAGTGAGGAAAGGTCACGTTTTGCCTTTATTCGCGTATGTTCTTATTAAACGTGAACCTTATACTTTACTCCCAATAACAAACAAAGACCATGTTTTAAGGGGCATCTGGGTGGCGCCGTCCGTGAGCAACCAACTCCTGGTTTGGGCTCAGGTCGTGATCTCGGGGTTGTGAGATCGGGTCCCATGGCGGGGGCTCCGTGCTCAGCACAGAGTCTACTTGAGATTCTCCCTCTCCCTCTACCCCTCCCACTGTGCACGCGTGCTCGATCTCTCTTTCTCTCTCTCTCTCTCTCTCTCTCTCAAATCTTTCTCGAAAACACGATTTGCATAAAATAACTTATTTATTGTAGACTGTCAAAAATAACAAAATACCCTCTAAGCTCCTAAGGATATTAGCAACGTGAAATATTCCCATGAGACAAGTTCTCAAAGCTAAAGAGCTGAGGAAGGCTGCAGCGACTCCACTGAACTGCCTCAGTTCCCACGGGTGTGAAAAATAAGAAACATAAAAATATAACCTTTTCCCCCACTCGCTGAGGGACTAGATCTCCTGGTGGGTGATCTCCAGGCCCACCCGGAGCAACAGAGCCTTGCTTTGAGCAGCTTGATGCTGCAAGTTCATCCAAAAGGGCAGATGCACGTGTTGATGATGGTTTGTGGAGTGCCCTGGGGTTAGGAGTTGGGCTGCCCAGCACACCGTGCCCAGATGCCCGGCTGCACTTGGCAATCCCTCTGGGTCCCCAGGACAAACGTGCAGGGCGCTCTGCCGTCACCTGGGCCGGGCCGTCCCTATGGTGAGGAGGGGGGCCCCACGGCTCTGTCTGCTGCTGCGGAGGGGTCTCTGCGGCCAGATTCAGGGGCTTTCATGTTACTTCCCAGGCTTGTTACAGATGAAACCCACTGAAGACGAATCGCCACCATCTGTTAGCCGCGTCTCATGATTGTTCTAGAATGCCCTCTAACCAGCTCCTGCTCCTGGTTTGAAAACGTCGGCCTTGACAATGTTTCTGACTCTGAAAGGTGGCAAGAATCATACAAAGAACTGTCATTATACCACAGGGGCTTCCCCCCTCCACCGCCCACCCCCAGATACCTAGTTTTTCCTGACCTGTGGGAGAGCAAGTTGCCTGACTACAGCTGGGCACATCATAGGGCGTTGCTTTATGAAGACATTTCTTTCTGTCTCTGCAGGACAATAATAAGAATCAGGATATCAGCATAGACTGGATGCTGTTACCCACAGGCCTTGGTCGTTCTTCTCCAATGATCCTAGATCCTGGGTTACTTTCCATCATCGTGTCTCTTTAAGTGTCTTTTTTTTTTTTTTTAATATAGGGACGGTTCCTAAGTCTTTGAGTTTTGTGACATTGATTTAAAAAAAAAAAAAAAAAAGACCAGTTATTTTTGTAGAAGGTCCCTCATGTGGGATTTCTCTGGTACCTCCTCAGGTTCCAGGCACGTGAGTGATGGTGTGTCCTTCTCAGGGCAGGAGACCAGAGGACTTGGGCTGTCCTGTCGCCCGTAACCCGTGGTGTTAACTTTGATTGCTGGGTTAAAGGCAGTGTCTGCCCAGCTTCCCCACTGTGAAATTACGGGTTTTCCCTTTGTCATTAAGCAGGGGTTGTGGGGAGATAGTTGGAGACTGTGCCAATATTCTGTTTTCCCTCAAACTTTCATCCACTGGCCTCCAGTGATGATTCTTGCCTGAAACAATTATCATTGTGATGTTTGCCAAATGATTTCCTAATTCCATCATTCTTCCTCACTTTACTGGTTGACTTCTGTGGTCGGGGTGGGGGGAGTCTCTGATTGATTTTTAAACTCACTACTCTGGGGCTCCTGGGGGCTCAGTTGGTTAAGCGTCTGCCTTGGGCTCCGGTCATGATCCCCATGTTCTGTGGTCAAGCCCCGCATAGGGGTCCCTGTGCCACGTTGAGTCTGCTTCTCCCTCTCCCTCTACATACACTCTCTCTCTCTCTCTCTCAAATAAATAAATAGAATCTTTTTTTAAAAAATAAACAAAAAACAGACTTGCTACTCTAAACCTCAAGATGCCCTGCCTTTGGGAGCTAGGGGAGGTCAGGCCTCATCAGCCACCTGGCTGTCCTGCATGTGTGAACCCAATGCCGGTGGAGAGGTGTTTAATGTGAAAGCCGTCAGCACCCAGTTACCAATACCTAGTGCTCTGGAACATTCTGGCCCAAGAACCCATCTGTGGGGCAGCTGTGTCCTCGCCCAGCTGGCGGTGGTTGGGGACCGTGTCTAGCGGCCCTCCCTGTCCCATAAGTTCTGACTTGTCAGTCCTTCCGGCCCCATAGCTGAGAACTGGGGCTGGAGCGAGGCCCTCCTCTGGGGACCTCCATGGCACACCCCACACTCCGTCTCCTTCCAGGACAGAGAGACAGCCCTTCGGGGACAGAGCAGACCCTGGGTAACAAGGTGTGAGGGAGGACGAGGCCCCAGGAGGGCGGCCTGGGGAGTGGGGCAGGTGGTCCCGCCAGGAGTGTCCCCCACCCAGAGCCCTGCGCAGCCCTGCTTCTTGTGGGAGAGCACCTCCCCCAACCTTTCTCACCTCCCTGCACCTCCCTGTACCTCCCTGCACCTTCCCTACCTCCCTCCACCTCCCTGCACCTCTCTCTACCTCCCTGCACCTCCCTGTACCTCCCTGCACCTTCCCCACCTCCCTCCACCTCCCTCCACCTTCCCCACCTCCCTGCACCTCCCTCTACCTCCCTGCACCTCCCTGTACCTCCCTGCACCTCCCTCCACCTCCCTCTACCTACTTCCACCTCCCTGTACCTTTCCCACCTCCCTCCACCTTCCCAACCTCCCTGCACCTCCCTGCACCTTCCCCACCTCCCTTCACCTCCCTCCCTGGGCCCCCTCCTAGGGTGGGCTGAGGCAGAGTGGGGGCGGGGGGCAGGAAGGACAGCCAGCAAGGTCTATCACCCAGCCCTGTGGACCTGCCTCTCCGCTCAGCGTCTCTCCTGTGTGTCCCAGTCCCACTCGATTGATAAAACAAATGAGGGGTGGGGAGGTGTGACTTGCGTGAGACTACCTAGCTAGGTGTGGGTGAAATCAGAGGACGCCCAGTGGGCCCTGTTCCAGCCTGTGTGTCGCTGCATCATGCTGCCTCCCCAAGTGAGGACTCCTGATACCCAGGGGGCCTCCTGGAGGAGGTGCTGAGGGCAGAACAGGCAGCTTAGGGAGAGGAGGTCTCCACAGCTATTGGTCAGTGATTGGACACTTCCTGTGAGGGGGAGCTCACTAAATCTCCAGGCAGCCCCTGTCACTGTGGGGCAGCTTTCCGCGCGAGGAAGTGTGTCCGTTAGGAGTGCTCAGGCCATGTCCCTGGGCTTCTGTCCCCCGTGGTTCAGAAAGGCTCAGCAGTTGCTCACACCTGAGGTTTAGAAAGTCTTAGGAGACCCTCTGTGCCTCCCCCTCCCTCTGTCCCACCTACTGCAGTTCGAGGGCTGTTTCACGGCCCCCGTGGATGTGGAGAAGTGGCCCTGATGGACGACTGGTTCCTGAGTGTGCTCCAAAATCGGCACATGGGGTGACCGAGGGCCTGTGGGGCCAGCTGTGGTGGGTGCTGACAGCCAGGCGCTCACCGGGGAGTAAACGAGCCATTGGAGGTGGCCTCTCAGCCTGCAGGTCCCCCGTCAGGCAGTATTTCTCTTGGGAGGTGACCGTGTGAGTATTTGGTAGTCAAGAAGTCCATCCTGCAAGGTCAGTTCGGGGATGAGTCCTTAGAGCCAGAATTGGCGCAAAAGCCAGAGGCTGGACATCTTAGGGCTCCTGACACTTGGCATGGCGCACATCCTCGGCTCTCCCAGCTGCGCCACGATGTGCTCACCTTCATCCCCTCCTCCAAGTACCTGACGGATTCCTGCTGTGCTTGGCAAACCCACAGCATGTGGTCCTCCCCAGCAAACACCAATATATGCCCTCTACACCCTCGGCTCCTTTACAACTCCGAGCACCCAGGCGAGGGGGACTCTGTGCCCACCTTACACATGAAGCACAGGCCCAGAGAGGTGAAGGTACTTGCCCCGTGCTGTGCAGCCGTGAGCAGAGCCAGGATCTGAACCCGGGCATCTGGCTCCCTGGTCCACACTTTGAACAACAGCAACAGGTTGCCTCTTGGGAAATGCCCTGAGAGTCTGCGTTGAGCGCTGTCCGTGGCCAGGCTGTGAGGGGCCGTGAAAGAGGGGGCACAGGGTACCAGCCCACACCCCTCGCTGGGCCTCCTCTGCTCGTCCGGAGCAGTGGGCAGGAGCCAGCAAACTCTGCAGCCTCCAAAAGGGTGGCTGGGGCAGGTTCTGCTTCCCGGCGCGGCGTCCTGGGCCCAGCCTGTTTGGCGGCAGGTAGTTAGAGCCGGACGCCTGGAGGGCGCGGTTGGGGCTCGACCAGCGTTCCTGCCTGACATGCCAGCCTCTGAGGGCACGCCCGGGGTCCACAGGCCCGCCTGCAGGACGCAGGGGCGCGGGCCTTCTGCTGGAAACTCTCCGCCGGGACAGCCGCGTGCTCTTCCCATGACATCACGCTGCCTACGAGCATCTGAGGCCAAGGATTCTTGGAATGCCTGATTCACGCTGGAACAAAAATAATACCTCGCATTTATAATGTGCTTTTTGTTCTCCAAATGCTCTCCTGGCCTTGATGGTGCTGAAATTTCTGACCAGCCTGGTGACCCGGGCAGGAATGCAGAGGAGGTGGGGTTTGAGGATTCCCATTCTGCAGGTGGGAACAGTGAGCCCTGAGGAGTCCGGGCTGAGCAGGGCTGGCCAAGGGCCCTGGATTCCCGGGGTGTTGGCAGCAGCACCTCAGCAATGCCTGTGCAGTTGAGTGAGACTCGGGGCCCCTGCGGCTATCCCCCAGGGAAAGCCACTTCTCTGTGGCTTTCTGGGCTGCCCCAAGATGGAAGAAGGTGGCAAGAGCCTGCAGCTCCTGCTTCCCTCCCCGGGCACAGCCATGAAGTGGGCTCCATGGTCCCCACCCCGGAATGGGCAGACCGGTGGGGGAAAGGACTGTTCCCAGCTCGCATGGAAACCCGAGGGCCACACGTGGCTTCTGTGGTTTTCCCCAGACGCGCTGGAGCCAAGGCTGGAAGCCGGATTTCCAAACCTCGACTCGGGCACCATCCAGAGCCCTCCCAGGCTCTCCCCTCCCACGGGCCTCAGCTTCCCTGTTCCCAGTGGCCTTGGCTCGGCCTTTGGCCTCTGCTTCTGCGTATCTAGCCTGTGTCCGCCTTGTGCCGCCAGCCCTCCATCCCTCCCCGCTCTGGCCTTGGCCAACACTGGAGAGCCTCTGGATTTGCATTTGGATTTCAGGGGCTCAGCAGGGACTCAGGCTGCCCCCGGCCCTCAGGACCCTCCATCAAGCCTCAAAACTGCGAGGCCAGAGAGCGTGGTCAGGGAGGGCACACATGCTGAGACCAGACCGCCTAGATTTATACCCAGGCTCTACCTCTTGTGAACCATGTAGCCTTGGACAGGTTCTTGCCTTCTCTGTGCCTCCTGACCTCTCTGTAAAAAGGGGTTAATGGTAGTGCCTCCCTCTTTGGGGGCAGCGGAAGTCCTGCCCAGTGCACAGCTGGTGCTTCATATGTGTTGGCATGTTTTTATTACCGTTACTCTGTGTCCTTGTCACCGCACCGTCCCCTGTGTCAGGGCGTCTGTGGGCAGCAAGGGCTGCGGTGGGTTCAACCTTCACCGGCCCATCCTGAAACTCTCAGTAGTGTTGGAACGAGAGGCCTGCTTTGTCCTGTTGCACATGGTCCCACATGTTATGAGTCTGTCCTGCGTCTGTGACCCGGCTGCCACAGAGCTGGTGCTACTCTCTGTTTCCTTTCCTTCATGACTCTTGTCCCTGGTTGCAGCCAAATAACCTGTTTCTGTGGTTTATGGATTAGCGACTGTCTCTGCACATGGAGCCTAAGTGCTACAGGGGCATAGCCGTGGGTCAGAGTCATCACCAAGCCCTCAGGCCGTGGCATGCATGGGGCGGGGGGGGGGGGGGGCTTCCTGGAGGCATGCATGAGTGCCCAGCTCCAGCCAGACCCCGAGGGATGGACAGAGAGAGTTCCACCCCATCCGAAGGAAGGGGATACTTCCAAGGCCTGCAAGAAGAACACATGAGGCTGTGCAGGGGTGTAGACGGGGGATCAGGCCATAATGCCATCAAGAGTCAGAAGGACAGGGAAGAGGCCTTAGGGAGCTGGGGAAGGCTGCTGGGCAGGGCCTTGGGGCAATGATGGGATCAGGAGATGCATTTGGCTGCTCTTGGGGGACAGCACAACCATTGTCACCCATAGCCCCGGCTCCCCTGGTGTTCCAGGAGCTCTGCCCAGGGCGGGCAAGCCCACTGACACCTCTGATCACCCCACACTCACAGCACAATCTCAGAACATGTTTAATTCATGAGGTGATAGGACCCCCCGGGTGGTTCAGCAGTTGAGCCTCTGCCTTTGGCCCAGGGTGTGACCCCAGAGTCCTGGGATCGAGTCCCATATCGGGCTTCTGGCAGGGAGCCTGCTTCTCCCTCTGCCTGTGTCTCTGCCTCTCTGTGTATCTCATGAATAAATAAGACCTTTACAGAAAAATTAATGAAGCAGCCTTCCCTCCCATCATGGTTTGCTCATGCGTTCTATGATTGGAAGAGTCTCTTCTCTGCCTTTGGGGGCAGGGGGTAGAGGCACCACTCGGACCCTCTTGTTTCCACCCCAGAGCATCCCGTGGGCCACATAAAAGTCAGGTTTCCGGCTTTCGATCCGTGGCAGTGGCCAACCGGACTTCTGACGCAAACCTTTGCCTTGGCTGGCCAAGGCCTCAGTCCTGAATTATTTTCTTCCCAACTGTGCGCACAAGGAGAGTCCCACAGGTGTGGGAGCG
Organism: Canis lupus familiaris; assembly: GCF_011100685.1. NCBI lineage: Eukaryota > Metazoa > Chordata > Mammalia > Carnivora > Canidae > Canis > Canis lupus. Next base: position 79,976,651 of record NC_049228.1, on the reverse strand, counting down.
GGGGAGCCCGGAGCCTGGCTGGCCGTCCGAGGCAGCGGGAGTGTTCCCGAAGCACACAGGCGCCGTCCTCCAGGGACCGCCAGAGGCCCGATGTGGGCACAGCCAGCCGACGCCGCCAGGATGTTGGCCCTTGTGACCACGGGGAATGTGGTTGCATGAGCTGCAGTGGCATCCCGGTTCTCTGAACAGTGGGAGGACCTCAAACAGGCACCTGCAAAATCCCGTCATCTCACATCTCGGGCAGTCCCTGAGCGTGGAGACTGATGGACTCCTGGAACAGGTCTCATCACTAGCTACTTGGGCAACCTCTCTGAACCGTGGCTCAGTCACCTGTGCCACTGTCACATACGGTCACTCCACAAGCATCACAGCCACCCCTGAGACGGGGCCACACAGCTGGAGACAGATGCGGAGCCGCACGCCCGTGGGGGGCCTCGAAACAAACCCAGGGGATTTCCATCACCTCCTCCAGCCCCGAGCACACAGTAGGTGCTCAGTCAACACAGGCCACCAGGACCCTGTGCCTCTGCCAAGCCAGTGGCACGTTGCCCTGGGGTGGCTCCCCGAACCTCCCACTTTCCCTGCTGAAGCAAACAGGAGCAGGCGTGTGTGTGGCCAGGACCCTGGTTCCCAGGCGCCACCTGCCCACGCTGAGCTGGGCGGCCCGGAGCTGCCGAGGAGCCCCGGGGACACACAGCCTGTCACGCTCTGGCGCTGCCCCGGGCTGGGGCGGGGAAGGTGGCACCCCGCACAGGGCGTGTGTAGGTGGGCAGGAGTAGAGGCGCCTCGGCTAGTAATGAGCAATCATCACTTTCTCTGACGGCAAGAAATATGAGCCCCTGCATAGTTTTAAAACCACTTGCCCTAGGAATTTTGCTTTCAGAAATTTTTAAGCAGACCTACAAATTATGTGGTAAAGTGTCCGACATGGAGAGAACCATAATAAGTCAGTGGCCCTCGGAATATCTCATTGGGAACAATTATGAAATAAAAAATGAACAGAGAGACGTTTGTCTGCATTCGGACTGCTGTTAGAATCATTTTTTTAAAACAAAATCTGAAGTTATTCTCCCTACACCCACCTCCCAAAATGCAGCTGTGGTGTGGGGAACTTTTCTTTTTCTTTCTTTCTTTTTTTTTTTTTAATAAAAGAGCGCAATCTTAGAGTGAAACAAGACATCTGATTTCAGAACCCAAAGAAGAAAGAATAAACTAAATGAGTGGAAAAAGCATGGAAAAAGCATACTGACAATTTCCACTCTCCAAAAAAAAAAAAAAAAACAACAAAATACAAAAAAACAAGGCATTATTTCCCTAACAGCAGGTGTTGCCAGTAGCACAAGTGGAATATTAATCTACTCTCCTGAGCCATTCCTCTCCCCTCTACCGCCAGCACCAAAGGAAACTTCCCTAGAGAGATTAGAGCATAATAAGCAGACAGGGAGATGGATTTTTGCCTTTTTGTTTTATTCTATCATCTATCTATCTATCTATCTATCTATCTATCTATCTATCTATATTTTTGCTCGCGAGGCTGCAAAATGGCCTGTCTACTATGTTTCCAGAACCTGGCCCCACACATCCGTACATCAGAGACCAAGTGCTTCCTTGCCTGGCCACGGGAGCAACTCCTCCACAGCCAGGCCAAACCTAAACCCACAGGTTTCATGGTAAGCGGCCAGCTGGCCCCTAAAGAGAGGTATTGATGAAACCCAGGACCAACAAACACAGAGGAGAGAGGAGCTGGTTTTGGCTGGCGCAGCTGGCAACCGCTGACAAATATTTGTGAATGGCCAGAGCAGGGAAGCCTGGGTCTCCAAGGTGGGGGCCTGAGGCCCAGCTCCCCCCCCCCCCCCCCGGCTCCTTTGATGGCGAGGGCCCTCTCGGCCCTTCTGTCCTAAAGGGCTGGATCGTGGATCGGAGGGCAAACGGGAGGCAGTCAGGAGGTGGGTGCTGGTGCTGGGACTCGCCAACAGGCTGGGCACACTCTGGAGAGCATGTGGGACATCACCTCATGGAGCCTCAGTTGACTTACTTGTAAAATGGGAAGAAAGCTCCTTGACCAGCCTGTACATGGAGACCGGTCCCAACAATCAGTGGCCCTGAAAGCTGATCCGAGCCTTGAAGAGGAAAGAAGAAAGGGAAAGAGAAAGGCTTCATGCCTGTTGCCTCCAATGGCAACTGGCTCTTCCATGCCGCCCCTCCCAAGGGATCACCCAGCCGTCCAGCCCCCACCCCACCCCACCCCACCCCCGTCAACCCTCTTCCTTTTGACTCCGATATCTTGACTGCCCAGTTAGGAGGGGGCCCTTAAGGATGGACTCCCAGACCTCCACTCCTGCTTGTGGACAGCACTCTGTGTGTGCAAAGGGGCTGCCACCAGGCCAAATGGGTCTGAGCACACCCTGCCTCAGCGCCTGGCCACCTGGGCATTCTTGATCATTGCTGGCTGGCTCCGAGGGCCAGCAAGAGCAGCAGAATGTCTGCAAGACCGAGCTGAATTCTTGCTGAGCCCTTGACCCCCAACCGTGTAGAAATTCCCTCCTTCCTCCCCCAGGTGGAGAGAAGTTTTGTTTTGCTTTGTTTGGGGGAGGGAGGCGCCCCCCCCCACCCCCCCGCAAGAGGGAGGATGTTGGGCAGAGACAGGGAAATCCCTGATATAGCAAGTGGGAAGCCAGACAGTTCAAGACAAATGATGGGAAGGCCTTGGTCAGCCATCCTTTGGGGGCATTCCTTGAGCCATAGTTGCAAATTTTCTAAATAAGGATGGGAAAAGTCGTGAGAATCAAACATTATCTGCCAGGGAATTTCCAAGGTTCTTCTCTTAAAAATTACTCATACTCAGAACAAAGAGAACGGTAGGAGAAAGGGCAAATTATGAAAGTCATTGAAAACTAAAAGCAGGGGGAGGGTTCCGGTCTCCGTCGTGTGTGTACCCCGAGGAGCTGGAGGGCTGTGGAATTCCTCCTGGATCTCCCCATGGAGGTGGGTCTGTGCTTCGCAGGTGACTCGAGTCTCAGGCATCTGGACCTAGGTCTGGGCAGTGTGAAAGCCAGTTGGTGATCCTGGAAAGAAGCTGACCCAGTGACTCACTTGGCGGACGAGGGCCAGTGCTTCCTGGGCGCCTGTGCGCGTGATCCCTGCCCCGCACCGTGAATGCAAACTGACCATCTTCCAGAACTTACAGCCTTGGTCCCTTGATGGTCTCTGTTTTTAGGATGAATCCACTGGGCAATAAAATGGAGAGTTTTAGGCAGGCCAGCAGAGCCGAGGGGTGTTAGGTGGCAGGGCTGCCTCTTCCACGCAGGTGTCAGGGCAGCATGGCTCTTTGCACCAGCGATGCACGTCAGACCCAATGAGATGGAACCTGGACACCCAACGATGAGAACTACCACGCAGGCCTCACGAGAAGGACCCAGGGCACATCCCGGCAGCCTGGCTCAGTTCAACGCACCAGGCTTCTGCGGATGTTTCTACAATGACTCTGAAGTTGTTAAAATAAATACAGACAACTAGGAACCCTGAACATTCTATATAACAGCAAACACAAGAGGACTCCGAAAGCCGGGGAGAAGCAGGCGGGCTGGAGACCGCGGCACCCGAGGAATGACACAGTGGTAACTTGCTGCAGTTTTCTGGCCGGCTGCGCAGACCCCAGGCTTGGAGCTAAGGAAGCCAGCAATCCAGAAACGCCGCTCGGCCGAGGGAGACCAAACAGCCCCGACGAACTCGTGCCATGTAGCCAAAGGGCCGGGAAAGAAGGACCTGCTGCTTCACAAGGCAGAAAACTCTTGGATGAGGCAAAGCTCCCAGAAAAAAGATAAATAAAAAAGCAGGCTCGGGCCTGACCCACACAAGCAAAGGCCAAGGAAGGAGCCAAAAGTTCACACTCACCGGGCTGGGAGGGGGTGTCCAAGGCTCCAGCAGGGTGGTGTCAGAGAGGCTGAGTGAGGAGCGGGCACGCGCTCCTGTGGGGTCGAGCACTGCCCCCATGTCTGTGGAGGCTGCCCGGGGAGCCTAGAATCCCACTGCCACCCCCAGGGTCAAGGCTCCCTGCTCCCGGTGATGTCAGGAGGGGCCACGTGGGGAGGAGCAGTGTGTACCCTTCCGCCCCTGCCAGGGAGGCGTCAGTGTGGAGGCCCAGAATCCTCCCTGCTCACCAGCAAAGAAGAGCCGCTCGGGGTGTCAGAGAAGGCCCAGGAGGGGACCCAACCTCTACTCCGAGCCGTGGCAGCCCTCTCCGCTCCTGGGGCAAGGTCCAAGGAAGCCAGTTCAAACAGTTCCAAGGCTTTGGACTTAAGTCCACACTCACATAATATAATACCCAGAATGTCCAGGTTTCAACCAAAAATCTCTTAGTCATGTTGACACCCAGAAAGATCTTAACGGAATGAAAAAACACAATCGATCCCAATACCCAGATGACAGAAATGTTAGAATTATCAGACAAAAGACTGTAAAGCAGCCAGCATAAAAATGCCGCGCAAAGAACAATTAGGAACATGCTTGACACAAAGGAAACGTTAGGCCTTGGCAAAGAAATAGAAGCTATAACAAAATTACCAAATGGAACTTAATAGTTGCAAACTCAATGCATGGGCTCAAGGGCAGTAGGGACAGGGAAGAACCAGCACCGTGCAAGCAAGGCAAATGATCCGATCTGAGCCACACCGAGAAAATGGGCAGAAAAAGGGCAAAGTGAACAAGCTTCTGGGACCTGGGAATCCGTAATAGCCTCTCTAACATCCGTGTTCTCAGAATCCATTCAGTAGAAGGAGGGAAAGGATGGGTTTGGAGTTACCCAGAGAAATAATGACTACAAGCAGCTTGTGCATTGCTGGTGGGAATATAACCTCTCTGGAAAATAGTTCAACAGTTTGGGCTTTTTTTTTTTTTTTTTTCTCTAAATAAGCGACTACCCTGGAGCGCCTGGGTGGCTCAGTTGGTTGAACAGCAGACTCCTGGTTTCAGCTCAGGTCATAATCTCGGAGTTGGAGAGGCTCCACACTCAGCTAGGAGTCTGCTTGGATTCTCTCGCTCCCTCTACCCATCCTCCTGCACATGCTCACTCTCTCTCTCTCAAATAAAATCTTAAAAAAATATTATTATTATATTTATTTATTTATTTATGAGAGACACAAAGAGAGAGGCAGAGACACAGGCAGAGAGAGAAGCAGGCTCCCTGCAGGGAGCCCAATGTGAGACTCGATCCCAGGACCCCAGGATCACGCCCTGAGCTGCAGGCAAACACTCTACCGCTGAGCCACCCAGGTGCCCCTAAATAAAATCTTTTGTAAATTTTTCCAAAAAATAAGCAACTACCCTGTGACCCAGCAATGGCACCCCCCAGAGAAATGAAAACTTATGTGCACATGAAAACCTACACACAAATGTGCCTAGCAGCTTTGTACATGGGAGCCAATACCTGGAAACAACCCAGATGCCTTGCAGCGGGTAAACACTTAAACTCACAGATGCGTCCACAAGGGAACACAGCTCAGCCATAAAAAGGAGCAAACTATGGAACATGCAAACCACATCCTCCCCCCCAAACTGGGATGGGATGCCTCTCCAGGGAATGATGCTGAGTGAAAAAGCCAATCCCCCCAGGCTACATACTGTGTGATTCCATTTATATAACTTTCTAGAGCTGACAAATTGTAGAAATGAAGACTGGATTAGTTATGGCCTGGGGGGCTCAAGAGGAGGGGCTAGAAGGGGAATGGACACCTCTACAGGGGCAACAGAAAGGCATCCTAGGAGCCATGGGAAGGTTCTGTACCCTAGTCAATGTCAAGATCCCATTAGGATCTTGTACCTCAGTCCTGCAAGATATTACTGTGGAGGAAACCAGGTACAGGATGCAAAAGATCTGTGTTATTTCTTAACAAATGCATGTGAATCTGTAATTGTCTCATAATAAAAAGTTCAGAAAAACAAATCCCTGTCCGGGGCACCTGGATGGCTCAGTTGGTAAGCATCAGACTCTATCTCCGCTCAGGTCATGACCTCAAATCATGAGATCCAGCCCCCCGCGGGTCTCTGTGCTAGACGTGGAGACTGCGTGAAAGCTCGTGCACTCTCTCTCTCTCTGCCCCTCCACCCCTAAAAAAGAAAAAGAAGTTCACGTTCACTTAGAAAACACAAATTTAAAAAAAAGAAAAATCTTCATCCCATCCCAGAGATAACCACCATTAGTATTTTGGTGTGTCTGCTTCCATATTTTTCTATGCACATAAATATTTACCTTGAAAAATAGCACCATGCTACACATTCTACAACACATGTTTTCTTCCATCAACAGAGTGAAGTCTTTTTTTTAATATTTTATTTATTTATTTGAGACAGAGAGAGAGAGAGAGAGAGAGAGCATGAGCAGGGGGTAGTGGCAAAGGGAGAGGCCTGCTCCCTGAGGAGCAGGGAGCCCGACTTGGGGCTCCATCCCGGGACCCCAGGTTCATGACCTGAGCCAAAAGCAGACTCTTAGCCGACTGAGTCACCCAGGTGCCCCAATCAGAGTGAAGTCTCATCCTGTGTTCTTAATGTTCGAACATTCAGTTTCCCGCAGTTAAACAGTGCCGTGGTGAGCGTCCTTGTACCTACATCCCTTTTTTATTTTTTTGATTATTTCCTTTGGATAAATTGCCACAAGTGGAATTACAAGTTCCAGTGGTTTACACATTCTAAAGGCTCTTATGACAAATCGTCAAATTCCCTCCAGAAACACACTGATTTCTGCTTCTAAGATACAGTGCGTTGTTGTTACCATTTGTGTGGAAACAAAAGGCTATACTCCTGTCTCTCACTTAACAACTTTAATTACCACCTGAAAACCCTGCCAGTAGGGAAAGCTTTTCAATGGAAAAAAAAAAAAAAAAAAAGTTTTCATTCATTTTAATGGGAAAGTGGTATGTTTAACCTCAACCCCAGATGCCTCCAGATTTTCAGATACAAAATATCGGGTGATCGTCGTTCAAACAGTTTACATAATAAGTGGGCTTAAAGTAAATTAATACCTTTTTGTACAGAAAATGCGTTGCAATGAAGGTCTGTTGTGCCCATCGAAGAGATGGGTCACAGACGAGGGTCATTCTTTAGAAGGTAGTCTTCTTTCTGCAAGCTTGCTTTACTGACGATGCGACGTCAGTTGAGGGGCTCGCAGTCGTCCTGTTCTACTTTTTCACTTCCCATAAAGTCATGACATGGAAAACACTGGAAGGGTATACATGCAAGGACATCCGGAGACGGAAGCAGCCTTGGTACACAGACTGGAGGGTCCCCAGGATGCCCCCTCCCATCCCTTGCTTGCCTTCAGTGCACACATCAAAACGTTTGGGGTTCATCCCATGTGCACACCTCAGTTTTGTTCCACGTGATATTATCTACCTTAGCAAATAGTGTGTCCAGTAGATCAGCGAGTCAAGTGTCACTTTTGTATGAGTTGGCTCCGACTCCCGACTCCCGTAACAAAATAACCGATGACAGGGTTGGCTAAACAACGGAAATTTTGTTTCTGAGAATTCTAGAGCTGAAAGTCCAAAGTCAAGGTAGCTGCAGGATTAGTTTCTTCTGAGGCATCTCTCCCTTGTAGATGGCTGTCTTCTTGCCACATCCTCACATGGTCTTTCTTCTGTATGCCTGCAACCCTGGTGTCTGTGTCTACATTTCCTCTTGTTGTAAGGATGCCACCAGTCAGATTGGATTGGTGCCCACCGTCGTGGCCTAAGGGATTAATTTAATCCCCTCTTTAAAGACCCAATCTTCAAATCCAGTCACATTCTGAGGTCGTAGGGATTGGGGCTTCAACATATGAATTGAAGGGGACGGGGACGCAAAATTCAGCCCATAACAACCTCTCCTTGCGTATTTTGTCGGTGGGCTTAGGGGGTGGAAATGTCAATATACCCCCAAAAATGGTTGCTTAACAAATGATAGAACTTTACAAGAGCCATTATGGTGAAAATTCATTAATAGGATATTTGTTACCAGAAGCAGGTCTGAGTGTACATCTTTGCTGGAACATGTGCCTGGAATATGTTTGGAAGATGCCCCCACAAGGGTAACCATTGCTTCCAGAGTAGCTGCAGGGTGGCTGTGGCCCAAGTCAGAAGGATCTACTCCTCTAGGGCTCGTTTTAACTCTGCTCCCCACACATGTGCTGACGTGTGTTCCAATAAGGGAATAAAATAATACTTTAACGCAAGGACCCATTTGAAGCCCTCTGTAATCCCAGGGACCTGCTGTATCTGCAGGCCCTACAGAGCCTGGCACAGAGGAGGTGCTCAGTAAGGGAGCTGAAGGAATGAACGGATGAACGACTGACTCAGTGAACCGCTCTCCTAGCGCTTCGCCCCGGGGACCCTGAGCAGTCCTCCCAGTGACCCTGTCTCTCTCCTTTGGTTTGCAGACGGCAGCAGAGACCTCCAGGAGGGAACAAGCCCCAGCAGCACAGTGACCACCAGCCGGGCAGTGCCAAACACAACAGGGACCACCAGAAATCCTACCAGGGGGGCTCGGTGCCCCACTCCTCAGGAAGGCCCACCCATCACGGCTACAGCCAGAACCGGCGCTGGCACCATAGCAACATGAAGCACCCACCGGGCGACAAGGGGGAGGCAGGCGCCCACCGCAATGCCAAAGAGACCGTGACCATGGAGAGCCCCAAACTTGAGGACGCCCTGGGGGACACTGGGCACGGCGGCCTTGAGCCCCCCCGCAGCCCTGATGCCCCCACCCCAGGGGCTCCTGAAAGGCTGCCCCCGCAGCAGCCAGGGGGTCCGGAGGCTGAGACAAAGCGTAAAGACAGTATTATTCCCGAGCGCATCGGGGAGCGGCCCAAAATTACCCTGCTCCAGTCTTCCAAAGACAGGCTGCGGCGAAGGCTGAAAGAAAAGGTACCGGTAATTGAATTTTTGTTGTTCTCTTGCACCAGGGAGGACGGCACGAGGTAGGCACTTCGGTGGGTGGGCTCGGGTTTGAGGTGGCCTATCACTGCTGGAGGGACACTCGGCCACTCAGTGGCAGGCCCTGGCCAGCTCTGCGTGAACCCCTCGAGCACCTCCCATGGCTTTCTAGATCCCACGGGAGGCCCAGGTGGGCACCAGCCTCAGCCTGAGAGGGAAGTAGGGAGGCAGGTGCATATGCCAGAGGACGATGGGACGGGTGTGGGGAAGGCCTGGCTCTCTCTCCAGTCTTCTGTGCGGTCAGACACTCACTGCCCTGGTAGTGCAAACGGGGCATTTGGGGGAACCTCAGAATTGATACAAGGTGGACCAATGCTTCTCCCCCAGGTAAGTGCCAGCCTGCTGCGGTCCCCGCCCGGGTGGAGAGGGCAAAGGTGAGTCAGGAAGAGTGCAGCAGACCTCAGCTTTGTGTGGTTCTCCTCCTTCATCAGTCTGCAGCCAAGGAAGGGCCTAAGGGACAATACTGGAGGAAGCCTTCACCCCTGGCATCCCGCAGGTGCCGCCCTGCACTGGTGCAGCCCTGAGAGTGGGGACCTTCTTAAATGTTGCCTACCCCTGCCCCGAGCCTCTCTCTCTTCACTTTACCCCTGGCCCTGGCTCCCAGAGTTGGCCTGGCTCGCTGATTCTGGAGGATATGTCCCTTGTGCCTCTAGCCAAGGGATGGGGCTCTGTCACTGGCAGCATCAAATCCACTCTCTTACCCTGAGGAACCATTCCCGAGAAAGGCCGATTTGTCCCCAGACCTCCCCAGAGTCCTCCTTCTGGGGCTTCTGCAGAGCTCGAAGCTCTGGGCATCTCCCCAGGCCCCTCTCAACTGCCTGCCCTCCTCTACCTTTTGCCCGAGAAGCCAGGCCCAGTCCACACTCAGGCAGGACAAGGCAGGTCAGGCCTCTCCCCCAGCCAGGGCTTGAAGCAGAGATGCTGCTCCTGGCATCTTCATGGCCCTGAGCTCCCACCACACTGCTCCCTGTGGGGCAAGAAGCTGTGAGGTCCAGGAGGAGAGCTTCGCTCATTTCCTTACTTTTCAAAGGTGTAGCCATTCCCGGCTGGTGGCCAGTATGTCCTGTTCTCCTGAAGACCTTCCAAGACCTATTCCCACAGCCTGGCCAGGGAAGAGAGGTTATTAATTACATTCCCTCCGTCTCTACTACATGTAGCTGTAGAGTCATGGAGGGGAAACAGCACAGGCTTTGGAGTGCAGCAAACCAGCTGGTGCTCATTCTGCCTTTGACTGGCTAGGTGAGCTTGGGCAAGTCACCTAACCTTTCTGAGCCCCAGGTGACTCATCTGTACACACCTTACAGACAAACCATGAAGATTCAATGCCATGACATGTGGAAAGGCCTCCTGAGTAGTGGTTATTTTATAGGCAGACCGCTCTTCTGCCCTGGGGCTCAGATAGATGGAATATGTTTGGAAGATGCCCCCACAATGGTAACCCAGATAGATGGGCAAGGAGGGGATAGAACCCATACATGGGTTTCAGGGACTCTCCTTCGGGGAGCCCTCCTAGATTCCTAGGCCAGGAGGACATTGGTGTAGGTGGTGGCAGGGCTCAGGAAAAGCTGAGCCCTGCCACCAATCTCCTCATCTCACCAATCTCCTCATCTCACCAGTGAGTAAACTGAGGCCCAGAGAGTGAAACCACTGCCCACAGCCCTATGACTAGAAGCAGAAAGCAGGTTCTAGCACCCTGGTCTCTGCCTCCCAGCCTAGAGCTCTCCGTGTTGAGAACAGAGGGGCAAGCATGGGACCTCCCTTTGTATCCCTGACCGTGCCCTTCTGCCCTCATCTCATATGCCAACAGGTAGGGCCATTACATTCTTGGCCATCAATCTGTGGCATTTGAATAGATACTTTTGAGACCGTCAGATACCATTTTCTTCCTTCTCCAGCCTGGGTCTGACTCACTTGCCTTGAAACTTCTTAAAGGTGTCGAGTTTGTTGTTTGAAATTTCCTTCCTGGGAGTGGCAGTCGATTTAGTGGCACGTTGCAGAATTTCTTGGTGGATAGCATTTGTTCTAGAAGTCCAGCAGGGTCTCCATAGGGCACAAAACCAGGGCCACAATTGTCCTTGGACTGTAGGAACCAGGAGTCTGGAAGATAAGATTTAGCCTATCCATGGACGCCTTTAACCAAGGTAGTGGGCATTCTGGATACTTCCCTCCTTCCTGCCCTCATTTTCCCTTAGACTCAGTATTTCATTTGTTATCTTATTTCATCTTGTATAAACCCCATTAAATCATTTCTAGCTTGAGGCATTTTATGGGTAAGTAGACAAACACAGCCAGTATATATGAATCCTGGGTAAGTGCTAGAGCTTGCAAGAAGGATCAGCCCCAGATGCTACGGGAGCCAAGAGAAAGGTCAGCAGAGGACCCTAGGGCTCGAGGGTCCCTGGTGGAGGTCAGCATTCCCAGAGGTGCCAGACCCCAGATTCAAGAAGGTAGGATTAGATCCGTTCTGGGGGCAGCAGCCCTCCCTCCACTGGTCCCCCGTCCCCCACAGTAACCTCGGCTCCACTCAGGTGCGCCTCGGTCTGTCTCCCATGCCCCCCAGGACGAAGTGGCCGTGGAGACCACCAACCCTCAGCAGAACAAGATGGACAAGTTGATTGAGATCCTGAACAGCATGCGGAACAACAGCAGTGACGTGGACACCAAGCTCACCACCTTCATGGAGGAGGCCCAGAACTCGACCAACTCTGAGGAGATGCTGGGGGAGATCGTCCGGACCATCTACCAGAAGGCTGTGTCTGACCGCAGCTTCGCCTTCACGGCCGCCAAGCTGTGTGACAAGATGGCACTCTTCATGGTGGAGGGGACCAAGTTCCGGAGCCTGCTTCTCAACATGCTTCAGGTAGGCAGACACCACCTGCCGTGCCTCCCCTCGCCAGACCTCCCCCCGCCCCGCGCTGCGGGCTGTTACTAGAGAGAAGGCTGCGGATTCTGACCACGGGTGAACTTTCCCCAAGTTCCACCCCAGCTTGATTAATTATAGAAAATAAAGAGTCACTCGAGGGGCAAGGGGCGAGTGCCAGATAGGCGTGTGTTTGCGTTAGTGCTCCATGGTTACGACGGACCGGTTTAATTTTATAGGTGTTTCATGTTGAACCAGCCCCTCCCTCTTTCTATTTCCACGATAAGAGAGCTGACGCTTGGTCTTAACCAGTCTCTATGTTTGACCTCTCCGCGTCCCAGCAGACACGAGCGTGCTGTGGACTTCTCTGCCCCCTCTTCTTCCTGCCCTGGACCACCCCCCCCGCCCCCCAGCCCCCAGAGGTGGTGTAACTGGTGCTTAGATGGCTGTGAGCAGAAAGCGTTTGATCTGGCTGCCGATACACTAAGCTTCCCGGGACCACTTTTGAGGCAGAGGGAAAGCCTCGAGATCAGAGACTGTCTCATTCCTTGGTGCCTTCTCACTCAGAATCCCTCCAGAGAGCTCAGTCCCAATTCCCCTCCGTTTCTTCCTCCGCGGGGCTGGCGTGCAGTGCTGGTTTCATCAGCATCGGCTGATGTGTCGTAGGTTCCGGTGTGGGCACTAGGCTGAGGCTGGCAGGCAGGCCCTGGTGCATCTCATGGGCTCGGGTCCAGTACCCACTCTTCTGTCTCAGGTCCTAGCAAGTGAACTGGCTACGTCAGGGAGAGCCAGCAGGTGGCATGGCACGGCCACCACGCTGGGGGACCCTCGGCGGGGGAAAGTCGTTTCGACCCTGACTTTGTACCTGGGACTAGTTGAGATGTGAATTGGTTTCCAGGTCACGTAGGACAGGAGGCTGGGAGGTCAGACAGCAGAGTTGCAGGGCTGGAGGGGACCACCTGCAGGTCTGTCTGAACAAGCACAACAGTGTGATGGGTCACCCAAACCACAGCACTTCCGAGAGGTGCAGGGGCTGTCTCCATGATTATACCCAGACACCAGGCGCTCACCCAGGCACGCGGTCACCCTGGGCTCAACCACCTGATTCGACGTCTGCTGTCTCCTCCCCCGTCACAGGGAGGAGGGAGCCCCCTCTGTGTGCTGCCCATAGGGCTCTTCGCTGCTGTCCTCCCCTCTTGCTGGGGAGTCTGCTCATTGCAACCTGAGACCTCGCTGGCCAGCCCTGGCTATTTCTTTCCAGCTCCAGGCCCCGATCAGGTTCCCATTCCTGGATCGCCCACGCTCCCCTGGTGATGAATTCCCGCATTACCTGAGGGATTTGCACATCGGGCATGTTCCTCATGGGCCGGAATGTCCTGGGAGTGTGTGGAGGGCAGCAGCAGCAGGGAGCGGCCTGTCTGCCACGTACTGCCGGGCATGGGGAGTCAGGGAGGGATCGGCCTTCAGCTTTGGCTCTTGTTCTTTTTCAGAGAAGGGCCAGACTTGTAGACAATGGCTGCCAACCCCAAGCAATGTCACCGGAGCCAGTGGCGGAGGGACAGACAGGGTGTAGGGGCAAGTGCACCCAGCTGGGAAGGGCGCTGGCCATGGGTCCGCCCAGGTTCCTGCCCGGGTCAGGCATTTCGTCCAACGATCTATGGTCGGAGCAGCCTTGCCCACAGCGTCTGGCGGGGCGTCCGTCCTGGGACATGCTCAGCCACAGAGGGGTCCGTGGCATACCCGCCTGTCCATTGGCCGCAGGGCGGGCTGGCTGAGCACAGCAGGAAGGGAACGTGTGTGGCCCCGCTGGACTCAACGAGGCCTCTTTGTGTCCTCAGCTAATAATGTCGCATGGAAATAGCTTTGCCAAGAGACACAGTCTGGCAAACATGAGCGCGGGGCAAGAGCACTAACCTGAACGCCGGGAGATGGGGCTTCTTGACCTGGACGAGTAGTTGTCCGCTGGAGCTGGGCCTCGGGAGGAGCTGGGCCTCGGGAGGGGCTGGGCTGGGCTGCAGGGCTCTCATTAGTGTCCCTCATGGGTTCCCGCTGCCAGAGATGAGTCAGGGGCCTGGAGGTCGGGCACGAGGGGCCCCATGGGAGCCCCTCCTCCCTCACTTTCTCTGAGTGCCGCTGCTGCAGAAGATGGTCCTGGATGCCCCTTGTCCTCAGAAACCCACCCCCCAACAGCCTGGCTCAGTGATACCTACGGCTTGTGCTTTGGGAGCTAGCCCAAAAGACCCGGCCCTCTGATGCCACCTTGTCTCTGGGGCAGAGGACAGCTGTTGGTCCCACATCTGCCATTTGCCTGGGTGGAAGATTAGTGGGTCAGATATTTAGAAATCTAGAACTCCCCAGTGAGCCCCACGCACCCCCTCTCCACCACCTGCAGCCCCAGGCTTTCATATAGGCTGAGGAGAGAGCCCCTTGAAGGCCCCGTGGGAGGCTGGATGTGCTCCTGATGGGGAGGGAGTCAATTCTCTGGACACAAGGTCCAGAGGAAGCCAGCCCCGTGGGTCTGATTGGGCGTCCTCGGGACCTGCTGCTTCCCTCTGGCCCCGAGGAGGCGGCAGATGGAAGTCAGCTTCCCAGGCAGTATGATTCACGGCCATCCACCACCCCAGGCTCACAAGGTACAAGAAAAGAGGGAAGCGGATGTGGCTCATCAAACCCCACTTGCCTTCTCAATGCCCACGGGGGTGGCTTTTTTTCTTACTTGCCTTCATATTCTAGCAGACCTGGTTTGTATCCCTCTCCTGGCCCGGGCCGCGCCCACCCCAGGGCTCTTCCCTCCCTTTTCTCCCTCTGCAGTTCATACTTAGCTCCATCCTCCCCAGGCCCACTGCCATTCAGTGGCCTCAGAGATGCCCCTCGTGTGGCCAGACAGGCTGCTGCCTTGATGTCAGAGCCCCAGCCTGGGATGCTGGCTGCAGTGGGGCAAGGGTGTGACATGCCCTGTAAACACAGCTTTCAGCACGGGCTTTGGACCGTGCCCTCCTGGGCGGACTGCTTTCGCTGCCCAGGTTTCGGCTGTGGGGGCCAGCAGCATAGCAGGAGAGGGGCAGGCTCTGCTGTAGTGGACCCTTTGGCAGAGGCGTGAGAGCTGCCTCCAGGAGGACTGGGGTAGAGACCCTACAGGGTGACAAGTGGGGCCAAAGGGAGGTCAATGGACCTTCCACCTTTCCCAGCCAGACTCAGCATCATCATCTCAAGGAGCCCCGGAACACCGCCCCCATAGGCCGTGACAGTGCCAGAGACCCCTAGGCTCTCAGTGGACCCATCACCCACCCCAGACCTCAAAAGTGGTCTTTCGGTTTTGATGTTTCTTGTAAACATAAAATTTCTACTTAGTAAACAGACATTTCTCCAACGTCTGTTATGCGATAGGTCAGTGCTTCTCAGACTTGATTGTGCTTTCGAATCACAATTGTGGTATTTCACTTAAATGCAGGTCCTGGTTTGGTAGCTGCGAGCACACCCTGAGCTCTTCAGGTCTACCTAGGTCGAAGGTGATGCTGGTCCTATTGGCCCGGGGACCTTACACTTTGCAGTCACGAGGCGTTGTATTGGGTGGCTGATGGTCCGTGGGTGACGGGTCAGCTTCACAGTTGGGCCAACTGAGGCACTGTCTTCTATTGGTGTGATTGTCGGGTGTGGAGAATCCGGCCTGGGAACTCTGAGTTTCAGCCACCAGGTTTTCTGTAGGCCAGTGGTTCTCAGCCCAGGCGTCCATTAGAATCCCGTAGAGAGGAGCTTTTAAAACAACCGGTGCCGGGGTCCTGCCCCAGACCAGTCGCATTTGGTTCTCCGGGGACAGAATGGCCATCTTTCCGAAAGAACTCTGTGCCACCCCCTTCCCCCTGCCCAGGGATTCTGCTGTGTAGCTGGGTAAGCACCACTTGTTAGGAAGATACTCCAGAGATGCCCTGATTGGGCCACCATGGTCACTTAGGAAACAGCTGGTCCTGCCTGTCATCTGTGAGCCACTCAAAAAATCTGCACCAGGTACTGGACTCTTTGCTGAGTAATGTGGGGGACACAGAGCCTGAACTAGTGAGTGGACACCAGAAAGCAGGAGACATGGCAGCTGGGACGGTGCCTTCACCGCACCGGGCCTCGGGTTCCCGTCTGGACAGCGAGGAAGCTGTTCCGGGCTGTCCCAGGGGGCCCTTTCTCACACCCCTCGCCACCGCTCCAGGGGATTCCTCCTGGAGCCACGCCGCACTTCCCAGGCCGGAGCCCAGGGCTACCTCTCCTCACCAACGGCCCTGTTCCCCTCTGTCCTCGGCTTGTCTCCCCATGTCCTTTCCCTTGTTCTTGGCCTCGGACGTTTGTCGGAGCAGCTATCACATGTTTTAGGAAAAGGACCTCACTCTGAACCTACGTGGCTGGGGTATGCCAGAGGCCAGGCCGCCCAGTGGGGCCGAGGACGTGATCCGCTTCACTGCCTCGCATGTACCACTCTGCCCCCTCCCACCCAGCTCCCGGCCTTGCGTTTGCAGGGTCCCTCACCCACTGGAGTGTGCACACTGATATCCTCTGACCTCCAGGAGAATGTGGGTTGCCTGGGACCCCCGGGTTACAGAGGCCACCAAAACTCGGCCTCCATCCTCACAGGGAATTGCAATATGATGATGGGGTTGGGGTGGGAGGGGGAGGCTCCAGCTTCACGAGGCGGGGGAGAATGACTGTGCCTCTTTTTATGGGACCTTTGGAATGAGAGGAATTGGAGGCCTGAGCTCCCTCCGCCCCCCGCTGCTCTGTCACCACCCCAGGCCTCCCACTTGGGCTCCAGGAGGGCTCCTCTGCCAAGATATGGCTGGGTAGTACGAGTTCAAGCCCTCCTCTGTTGAAATGTGCATGCCCTGTTTAGCCAAGAGGTGTCTGCATCTGAGCTATGCAGAGCAAAGTATTATTAGAGCAAGCATCAGTATGTCTGGAACCGACCCCAGCTCTCCCTAGCAACCGTTGCCAACAACACATCCAACAGAAGGATGCGATACCTTTTTTGAAAAAAACAAAAAAGCAGAAAAACAAAAAAAAAATACTCCTCTCAACTCAAGTCGTAAACACAGCAGGGCTGTTGGGAAAAGAAACGCCGAGTCAGAATCTGGCGTGGGACCAGATTTCAAAATAAATTGCTCTCCACCAGCACCTTCTATAAGATGGTCTCTTAAAAACAAACAAAACAAAACAAAAAACTGGCCTCAAGCTAGAGGACAGATAAACTCTTGCCTTTCTGGCTGGGGTCACCAGGAAGCTCTGTGTTTGGGGCTTTGGATCCTCGGAAACTCCACTGGGTGGTGCCAGGGGCTGCATGGGGCTTCCGTGGGGTCTCTGGGAGTGATCTGAACTATGGGTTTTAGGCCCAGAAAGCACACTCAAGATTTCCTGGTCTGGCTGCCCCATCAGCAAATCAGAACCCTAAGACACATCTTCAGGGCTGTGTGACACATACACCTTCCTCCTGCCCCATTTCTCCCATCCTCTGTGCCCTGTCCTGGTCTCACATTTGCTGCCTTGGGCACAGGCACTGGGCCATCCTTCTAATTGCTCTCATCAGTGAGAATGTCCTTCTCTCCTAGTTATCCCACAGGAAAATTAAGCTTGTTCCCCTTCACCTACATTCTGGAGTTCCTAATGCCCATCTTTTACAGGGAGAGGGGGGAAGAGGAGTGAACCCTTGGGGTCATCAGCAGCTCCAAATGTGAAGTCCCCGAGAGCAGGAGTTCTGGCTGCATTGGCCTCGGGACTTGGACGTCGTAGGTTCTCAGGAAATGCTTGTCAGGGAGGGACGGAGACCTCAGCCCTGGGGCCAAGCGCTCCCCCGTGTGTGTTGGGCTCCCCCCTTCCTGAGCCCTTCATGTGTGAATGTCAGGACTCTCTCTGACCCGGGTCCCAGGACAAGAATCCTTCCCCATGTTTACAGATGAGAAAAGTGGCTCAAGAAAGCTGCAAGCCTTGCCCAAAGCCATGGGGTTGCACCCCACGCCCCAATGCCACCCCGCAGACATAGGGATAAGGGTCAGAAAGTTAGAAAGATCAGGAGTCTGTCTCATGAGGCTGTCCATGGAGATTCCAAAACCCACCCTTCTAGAATAATTCCACTGCACTTGCAGCAGCCTCTGAATCTGAGCTTTCTGGGCCAACGGGGGCTGAGGGTGTGTGAGGAAACCCCTTCCCATCTCTGCTGGCTCTATCCAGATGAACCCCAGAGCTGCAGTGCCCAGGGTTGGGTCCGGTTCTCGCCCTCGCACCCTCTCTGCTCAGCCCTCCCTCGCTTCTGCACGCCCACTGGCTGAGCCGATGTGCACTCCAGGCATGTCAACTAATTTCGCTGTTGGCCCGAGCTGGGCATACCCAGAGATAGAAGCACATTGTTCTGTGCATTCCAGAGCCGAGTGAAGCCCTGGGCCGTACCCACCCCGAGTTCCCCTCCACTGGCTGCTAGAAATCACGAGGGGATAAAATGGAGAGCTCAGGGCAGTGCAGACCGCTCCCCATGGGCAGGCAGTGCATGGCCGTCGCAAAGACCCACACAAGGCCTTTCTTTCTTTAAAAAAAAAAATTAAAACAAGTTGCCCCACCCGCTGGCTGGGGTGTGAGCGCCCCTCGAGTGGCCCACACTGAAGCCCTCGCCCTGAGGCCGTGGGCCGGCACACACACACGTGCCCCCAACGGGGGGTGGGGAGCACCAGCCAGTCTGCCTCACTGCCGTGGGAGACCGACTGTCACAGCCGCGTGGTGCCCCGGTCTGAGTCGCGCAGGTACTGCCACTGTACCGGGGTCGGGAGGGGAGCCGGCGCTTGGCCAGTACCAATAGTCCGCCCGACCCGACCCAGCAGGGACACGCTTACTGCCCACCCTGGCCTTGGAATGAGGGCCTCATGCCTCCTCTCCAATCCTCTCCCTCCCAACAGACCCGGGGCGCTGAGCCTCCGCTGCACACCTTGCACCATGGTGGAGCCTGCCTGTGGGTCATCGTGGTGCACCTGCCCCCCCACGGCCTTCTCCCCATGTGTGCGGGTGGGGAGCATGACTCAGAGGCCCCAGGTTCCTCAAGTTGTTCGACACGGGGTAGGGTGCTGAGGGCGGCGGCGTTGGCAGGTGGGGACACGGTGGCTTTCAAAAGCGCTATATGGCACTTTGGAAGGCTGGGTGGGACAGAAGCGGCCCGTGACTTGAACGGGAAAAAGGCATTTTGAATTTTTCATCGGAAGATCAGAGGAAAGAAATGATGATAGACTCAGTAAGTCACAGAAGGAGCCCAGGGCAGCAGCTTGCCCGCTAGGATTTTCCCGTCGGAGGCTGCATCCCCTGGAGATTTGGGAGCAAAGACTGTGTTCCTGTCCTCCCTGTGTCCCCCCACCCTGCCAACATGCAGCAGGTCCTGGGCAAGCATCAGGTGGTTGATTCCGGGAGCCTCCGTCCAGTGGGGACAAAGGAGTGTGGGTGTCTGCGGAAGGAATGGTTCAGTGTCCTGCTCCTGCCCATCTCTGGGCCTGCAGAGCTTTACCTGAGTCAGAAGTAGTTTCGCCGTCACCCGTGTCCCTTGCCAGGCCGTGTCCCCCTCCCTGCATGCCCTCACCCCCCGTCCTGGCTTCAGTTCCCTGCTCAGTCCCCTGATAGAACCGAGCTGGGCGCTTCCCTGTCTGAGGCTGCCGTGCCCAGGCAGGCCCTGTAGATAAGTGGGTTATAGGAGAAGGCCAGCTCGTGTGTCCGGGGCCCCAGAGGGTCACCCCTGGCTGGCGAGCAGCTCCCCCCCAGCACCTCCTCCTCCCCCCTTCCCGGAGCCAGGCCAGCCAGAGCCGGATCCTCCCTGCGGTGCAGCGCAGCGAGTGGCCAGCCCCCAGCCGCCACGGGAATCCGAGCTATGCTAAGCCACTCGGGATCGCAGCGTCGCTGCCCTGCCCAGGCACGGCCAGCCCGGACGGGGCGCCTCTACCTGCCATGGCCGCCTCTGAAAAGCTGGCACTGCCCGGGCTGATGGAAAAAATCTCCCCACAGGTTATATAACCACTTGCCACCCTGTCCCTGGCTCCCCAGGGAGGCTCCTGGCCACCACCAAGGAAGAACAGCCGTCCTCTGGTGGGGAGGGGGTGGCAAGAGCTCCCTCCTTCAAAGAGAAGCAAATAGCTTTGAATGACTGACCGAGCCCCTCCTCTGAACCCAGGTCCGCAGAGCCCCCAGGACACTGCGTTCGTCTCCACAGGGCTCTGACACCTGCCCCCGCCCGCAGAGTGACAGAGGCTGGTCCGGGGACCTGGACCCGGGAGGAGGGTCTGAGAGGGAGAGCAGCAAGGATGGTGTCGCTGCGCTGGTGTGGTCAGGTTCACTTTCTTTAACTGGCTTTTTTTTTTTTAATCGTGATAAAATATATGTGATGTAAAACATTTTAGCCACGTTTGAGCACATCACCAAGTGGCATCAGGTACAACCGCAAGGTTTCAGGGTCTCCACCACCCTCCACCCCCAGAACCTCTCCTCATACGCCGAACAAAAGCCCCGTAGCCTCCGAACCCTAACCCTGCAGCCCCTCACCTTCTGTCTCCGTGACTCTCGAGCTCTACACACACGGCGCGTAAGTGTGATTCGTAAAATAGTTGTCCTTCCGTGTCTGGCTTATGTCACTTAGCAAAGTGGTTCTGAGGCCCACTTGTGGGGTAGTACACGTCACAATGTCCTTCCTTGTCACGGCCAGATGATATTCCGTTGTGTGGACCTGCCGCAGTTTGTCTCTCCACTCGGACGCGTGGGCTGTGTCCTCTCCTGGCTGTCGTGAGAACCGCTGCCAATGGGCACATGCAGGCATCTGCTTGGCCCCCTCTTTCCGTGCTTTTGGGCATACGCTCTCGATGTGGAATTGCTGAATCACATGGAAATGCTGCTTTTAACTTTTTAGGAGCTGCCACACTGTCTTCTAGGAGGTCATTTTTGATGGGGGTGAGGTCCTGAGCCAGGACACAAGGAAACAAAATGCCAAGGAGAGACAGTGGGGACACTGCCCGGCCATGGAATCCAGGGTGTAAGTGGAGAGTCGGGGGAAGTCCAGACAATGGAACAAAAGGGTTTGGACTTTATGAAATAGGACCAGGGAGTCCTGGTTGGTTCTTGAGCTATCACATCCCCAGGTTAACTAAAAATCAGAGAACGGTGTGGACCCGTTCTGTAGATCACCCATCTAGCCGTTCCTTACTGTAGACAAGAGCCCAGAGGGCCAGGGAGGTTAACAGAAGCCATGTGTGATGGATTATAGGATGTTGTGCTTGGAAGCCCCTTACATTAGACAACCCGGAGTTTCAGGTGACCGGGGGGGTCTCTTTGCAGAGGGGGGCTGCCCCTCGGAGGGCTGAGCTGTGGTGGTGGGCCTTGTTCCCCATCCCTCTTCTCCGGAGCCTGCTCCCCAGTCATCGGTGTATGAAACGGTGGCATTCCAGCCACCACCCCCACAATCTGGAGGCAGGACACCGAGTTTGCCCGCTGCAGGGCCTGCGGGCCAGTGTGGAAGAGGTGCCACTCTACTTCCTTCTGCGAGCGCCAGGTGCTTCGGGCTCTTTAACCTGAAGCCCCCGTATGAACAGGCTTCCCAGCCAAGGGCAGTCAGCCATGTTCCAGAGGGGGCACCGGGCAGGCCTCCCATGGGGAGCATGAACAGGACTCTGTCCAGCATGGCCCCACTCTGGCACCGGCACCCCCCCCCCGTGCTGCTGCAGGCACATCCTCCCCCTCGCCCTTCCTTCCCCTGTACCTGCGTGCACTGGCCGTGTCCTGGGGGCCTGGCGAGGATGGGGTGACCTATCAGAAGTCAGGAAGTGTTGGGGGGATGGAAAGAGGAGGACCGGGCAACAGTGTGAACAGCCAGCAAGAGTGTCACACTTGTGCTGAACTTGCTGCTTTCAAGGCAGCTGGTTTCCATCGCCCTAGACAAATAAGCGGTCAGAAGTCCTCCCAGCTGCCCTCCAGGCGGCCCCTGAGCCCTCACCAGGCGTCCTAGGTTACAGAGTGCAATGCACGGGGCCCTGGGGAAGCCCCTGGCCTCGAAGATTATCCTGTCCTTGACTGTCCCTGCCAGAACCAAGCACATCCCAGAGGGCTCGTGCCACGATGCGTGTGCAGGCCTGGGTCATTTGCAGCCAGTCCTGTGAGGCAGAGAGGACACAAGAGCCATGCACACAGAATGCATGTCAGCTGCCCACTACTCGCTGCATGGTGCCCAGCTCGGCCCAGGGGCAGGGGTGATACGGAGGGGAGAGGATGGCATAGGTAGTCCTCGAGGCGGCCAGGCTCCACAGAAGCTGCTGTGTCTGTGCTTGGAACAAGTGCATTCTTGCACAGCTGCTTGTAAGTCAGAGCCCCACGTGGTGGACTGACCCCATCAGACAACGGTCATTGCATTACTCTGGGTGCTGACAACACCCTGATTACCAGGAGCGCATCTCCAACTCAGTGGAGACGCAGAGTCACTTGGAGCCCAGCATGTAGGCCGCAGACCTGCGGACGACCTCCTGCGCGCAGTGTAAGGACTCGCTGATGCACTCCGGGGTCCAGCAACCCCCGGCCCAGCGTCTCACCCTGGTTCTGGCTCCCGTCCCCCGGCGGTCTCACACGCCAGCTGCCCTCCGCTTGCTCTCCTGTAAACTGGGATGATACTAATACCTGCCTCCTACCCCCGCTCACCCCATGGACATAATCATCATTAACATCTATCAGAATGCGTAACATTTTGCTGGCATCCTCTCGAGGCTCCTCCTCCAAGAGGATCTTCTGAATTTCACAACATCCCATTTTTTCCTTTGGAATGAAATCCCATTTGTCAGAGTGCCTAGGAGGGCTCCCCCGCCCCCCAGACCTCCTCCAAGCCAGGGGACCACCAACTCCCGCTAGAACTTGGGATTCAGCTGTGGCCTTGTGGTTAGCCCTGGGGTCCGGCTGCAAGGAAAGCCCTCCCAGGAGCCGCGGGGCTGACACTGGGTGCCCTGTGCTCCGCACCGTGAAACCCCAGCTAAGCAGGGGCACCTGCCTCTAGCAGATCATTAGAAGACTGCTGGAGGGCAGAGAGAGCAGTTTTGGAAAGTCAGAGAAGGCCGCAAGCCTTTAAATGCTAACGGCTCAGGAGGTGGCCTGAGAGAAGAGACAAGATTTGGGGAGCAAGAGGAACACAGGAGGGAGGAGCCAAAGCAAAAGCTTGGAGCTGAGAGGAGCCTGGGGGGCATAGTTGGGGGGGTTGGGTCCCCGGGGAGGGGGCGGGGATGAGGCTGATGGTGCCCTGCCAGCCTGGTGTCCGGAAGGGTGTCCAGGGAGCACCAAGGGCTCCGCCAGTGTAGACAACAGCCGGTGTGAGGCTGCCCAGCCCGGTGGCCACCCCAGGCCACAGTCGCCACACTGGCCCGTTCACTACAAGCCAAGATGGTTCTTCTAACCCAGACCTAAAGAGTTGCATGCTCCCTGCCCACCTGGGGCCTAGTGGGTCTGGGGCTCTGGCCAGCCTGCCGGGGGAGGGGTGGGGCAGACACCAGGTTCACTGGGCCACGGTAGGTGGCCTGGCAGTGGAGGGCAGGGGCCCAGGCAGCCTCCCGTGACTCTCTCAGCCCCTCCCTGCAGACCAGCTGCCCCAGGGAGCATGTGGCTGGGGGTCTCTGTGCAGACCCTGGTGCCGGGCCACCTCCTCGCCCTCTGCCCTGCACAGCCAATGACGGCAGAGAGCCAGGGTCGGGGCGGTGTGCAGGGCCGGGGGTGCGGGGCAGTGTCACCAGGCCTCACCCCTGGCTGCCCCCTCCTCTGCGAAGCCACCTTGGCCTCCTCCCCTACGATGCACTTTCCGGCCTGCCCCAGGGGACAAAGGCACCTGGGCCCTTGGTGCTGGGCCTCCGTATCCTTGCGCCCTCTGGGGGTCCACCTCCCCCTGGGCAGCGGGGCTCCGGGTGTCTGGCTCCCTCCGCCCCTCTGGCTCCTTGGGCAGACATGCTAGGCACACAGAATGCATGTCAGCTGCCCACTGCTGACTGCTGGCCACTGGGTTGACCAGTGAAAAGCATCCCCCCCAGCAGATCCCGGCAGACACCTCGGGGTGAGGGTGCAGGTGGGGGGAGGTCTACGGTGCAGTTGGCCCCTCCTGCCCCTGCTTGCCCTTGCCTTCCTGCCCTCCTGCCCCTCCTGCCCCTCCCCTGCCCCTCCTGCCCTCCTGAACCTCCTGCCCCCTCCCCTGCCCCGCCCTGCCCCTCCCCGCCCCTCCTACCCTCCTGCCCAGCCTGTGCGGTCTGTGCCCGCCTGTGGGCAGAGAGGCCTGCAGGGGGCGCCAGCACACAAGGCTGGACTCACCTGCCACGGCCCCTCCAGGGCCAACCCAGCATCTTGGCCTCCTGGGGGGTTCCTACCAGGGAGACTGAAGCCAGGTGACAGCCAGGTGACACCCCTCCCAGCCCCTGCCACCAAGCCACCTTCCCGTGAGCAGGTCTCCCCCCTCCAGCAACCTCTCAGCCCGAGGGTCCTTCCAGCCACACGCCAGCATGATGCTTATTGTGCCAAGTGTCCAGCTGAGGTCCCTTTGGGTCAGGCAGTCACTCTGCAGGGGCTCAGGGTGCGCTGGCTGGGAGCAGACACTGCACCCAGCATCCCCTTTAGAGAGTTTTGTCCGCTGGATGTTAATAGTCGCAGTCTACGCAGTGGGTCAAGAACGTTCCAGAAAGCCTAGGAAGCATACCTGAAGTCGCACAGCCAGTCAGTGGCAGAAACAGAACAGGACCCTAGTCCCCAAGGGCCATGGCCCCCTGCCTCCCTAGAATGTGCGCCACCTGAGGGCTTCAGGTTGACTGGCGTGTATGGGGAGAGGGGCAGATACAAGGTGACAGGTGACAGGGGATGAGCTAAGAAGGCGCCCTTGAGATGACAGCGTGACCAGAGCCTTCTCCCTGCAGACTAAACAAGTGATCTCCCCGCCGTCACCTTATGACCGAAAGCGTCGAGACAGTTTCCAGACCAGAGCTCGGGGGTTCCCTGGCCGCTGCCTGTGTCCACGGGGGCGGAGGTCCCCTGTCCACCGAGCTGCAGGCGAGCAGCAAGTGGCTCCTGGTTCTCCCAGCCAGCCTCAGCTTCTCCTCCGCGGCCGTCCCCCCGATTGGTTTCCAGCCCGTCACCCTGGTGATTCATGAAGAACGGCAAAGAGAAGAAAACTGAGTTCCCTTTGATTTGTTCCTGTTTGGTGACCCCAGGGCCCAGAGCTGCAGCTCTGCGTACAAGCGGGTCCTAGGGAGCGGGCGCCAGCGGTGCCCTGGGCGTCTGGGCCCCTGCGCGTGCCCCTCCGCTTGCAGCCCCCACGGTGGGTGGTGGGGCTGAGGCTCTGCGTCAGGCCCCAGCAACGGAAGCCTGGAGGAAGTAGGTCACGCCTCTGATGGGGCCTTGCGCCTCTGTCGCCTGTCTGGGCTGGAGGAAGGGGTGGCGGGACCTCTAACGGGTCCCTTCCTCACTGGCCATGGAGCCCACGAGGACAGGACAGAAGGCCTGCAAAGGGAGAGGAAGGAGACAGGGAGAGAGCGAGCCTGCATGCTCTCGGTTCTAATGCTCTAAATTATGGAAGAAGTGAGGGCCCAGGGGTGTGAGTCGTGGCAGTCTGGGTTGCTCAATCCCAGAGGAGCCCTTCTAAGGTTTCCCCGGCACACAGCCCAGAGTGTCACCCCGGAGAAAGAGCCACACTGTGAAAAGCTGTCTTTGCTGCCCCGCCATGCCTTGCCTTTTTTTTTTTAACTCCCCCCATACAACTTGATTTATGATGACCCTTATGCATTTCGGCAGCTGCGGCTCCATTTCAGAATCAGGTTAAGTAGCTGAGAGTTCAAAACAGAAAAGGTCGGGGGGAGGGGGGGGTGCGCTGCGGGAAGGCCAGGGACACTCAGTACGGCGCCTTCCCACGCGCCCCCACTGCTGCCTTCGGGGTCACACGCATCCTCTCCCTGCAGATGTGCCTCGGCCACAGACACCTTGGCTCCTCTGCCCTATAAAAGGGAAGCTCGAAAATATGGTGCGTTGGCACATTGCAGCTGGCCCCCCCGCACCCCCTTCCTCTCCCTCTGGCCCGGACAGAAGAGGCAGCGTTCTTGAGAGCGGCTTGGAATTAGAGCCCCGCAGGGGCAAGATGGCCTGAGGCCAGTTCAGCTTAACAAGCACCTATTGAGCACCCTCTGTGTACCTAGGGGGCAGGGTGGCAGGGTGGGGCTCGAGGGCAGGGAGGCAGATAGGCTCTGAAGCCCCGGGTGTCCCCTCCCCAGGTGCCTGGGCTGCCTTCCCTGGGCCCACCCCTTCCTGGCTGGCATAGCCCTCGCACACACAGACCAGACCCTGTGCGTGCGTGTGTGTGTGTGTGTGTGTGTGTGTGTGCGTGTGTGTGTGTGTGTGTGTGTGTGTGAAGCGTCCTCCTCCCTGCCTTGATGGAGCTTCTGGCCTTTCGAGTCCTCTCCTTATTGTCAGGCTCCCACATGACCCTGAAGGGCTTGCTTGCAAAAGTTTGTTCTCTGGACTTTGTGCTCTCTCCCGTCTGCTCTGCCCTCCGGGTGCCTCCTGGCTCCGGCCCCAGCGCCAGCCCCGGTCTGTCCCTGCAAACACAAGTCAGCTGTGTGTGCAGACAAAGCCGTGCGTCGCAGTGGGGGCCGGGCCCGCAGAAGGGACATTTCCAGGGAACTCTGGGGGCGGCGGCCGGGAGGGCAGAGGCGACTGTCTGATAGCAGGGACTCGGCGTCACCGTCTAGGGGACTTGGCTGGGTCCCAGGGGCCAGTGGCTGTGGGTGGTGACTGGGAGAGGCAGCCAGGCTGGAAGAAATCTGCTGGTCGAGTAGTGTAGGAAACGGCCTGCGGAGGGAGATAACACGGCCTGTTCCCTGTGTGTCTGCGCGCCCGCGTCTGCCGGCCAGCGAGGCTGGAGCCGGCCCGTCTGAGGCCCTATCTACTGAGATTTTTGTTCTGGGTTGTGAAAGTGACCCGTGGAGCCAGCAGCAGGGTTCAGGGCCTGGGAGAGGAGACACTGGCCCTCCCTCCCTGTCGGCTTGTGTTCCTCCTGGGGCTGTTCCTCCCCCACCCCCAGCCCCAGCCGGAGGCACATGCTTCTCAAGGTGGAAATAGTTAAAAGGCCTCCCGTCTGTCCGACTGACTGTATCACTGACTTCACATATACACTTGGATCCATCCCCCACTGTTCCTGGCTCTCGGTCCCGTTGGCTATAAATGGGAATTATTTATATCTGCCCCGCATAGCGTGCAGGGGGGTTGGAAAGATCTTAGGAAATTAGGATGTGAAGAGTTTGTAAACCGCGAAGTGCCGCGCAAATGATTGTAACGATTAAAGTTGCTTGGGGTCCGCTAGGACCGCTGAATAAAGACCTGGGTCGCAAGAACGTGGCAGTGAGCCGTGGGGAGGAGGCAGGCTGTGGAAGGTTCCATGGTGGCAGGGGCAGGTTGTGGGGTCCACGCGGGAGGCAGGGCGCAGCCCATCAGGGGCTCTCTGCGGGTGGGGGTCTGTGGCTCAGGTTTGCTGACTTGAGAGGTGGCCTGGGTCCCATGCACGTCTCCAGGGAGACGGGGAGAGCTGTGTGAAGGCCCCCGGCCACGGGGGCTCAGGGCCCTTGGCTGGCTGTTCCAGAGGGATCAGAGTCCAAGCTGTTGCAGAGGGATGAAGGGTAACTCTGCCTTCCTTTCTCAGCCTCCGCCGCCCAAGGAGCCAGGTCACCCCATCCCGCCAGCCCCTCCCCATCCCGACCTGGACACCAGCCACGCCTGGTGCAGACAGGGCAGGAAGGAGCCACGGAGGTGGCGGGGCTCTTGGGCTGAGAAAAGTTCACAGTGCCCTGGGGGCACGGATGCCACCCACCCCTGCGCCTTAGCCTCCAGCTTTCCCTTCCTTGGCCCAGATCCCAGGGCTTCTGGGCACCCAGAGGGTCACAGGTCAGGTGCCAGGGCCTCTGGGAACTGCAGGCCTACAGCTCCTGGAGCTGGCAGGGAGTGGCTCAGCCTCACCTCCAGCTTGGGTTCCCTCCTTTGAGCCTCTGGGCTGACTTGGCGGGGCCACACAGACTCCTTGGCTCCCTGTGCCTTATAAACGGGGCCGGGGCCGTGTGTGGAGCTTACGGGAGGAATGCCTGGTGCTTGTGGCCCAGGACAACTGCTGCCCCCCCTCCCTCCACTGGCCACTGCACCACCAGCCTCGGGGAACCAGAGCCAGCCCAGGGCAGGACTGGGAAGTGGGGAGCTTCGCCCGGCCGGCCCTTTCCCCCCCAACCCTGGCCTGCCTTCCCAGAACGCCCCAGATGACAAAAGGCTTTTCTCCTTTCCTTCTGCTCCCCCCCCTCCCCTCGTAACCTATACCCACCCTGTGTTCTAACCTGTTAGCGAGTCATGCAGTGTCTCCTGTCTTTGGAATGAGGAAGGACTGGAGACAGGCCCTCATACATGGGGACAGGCTGGGGGGTCCCTAGCTCAGTGGTTCCCCAGTGCCCGTCCTGGAAGGAAGCTCGTCCACACAGGGCGCTGCACCACAACAGTTTGCATACGCCGTGGTTCTGCCAACTGCCCTGCCTGGGAAGGACTGGCCATTATTCTGAGACTGCATCCTTCCTACTCTCTTGGCATTATGTTGTCTTTTCTTTTATGAAATGATGGATGAAACCTTTTTAAAAAAACATTCCTAGCAAAATAAAACATTGGCAACCCTCAAATCTTTCTGATCCAAGAAGTCCTGGAGCCCACGCCCAGCCCCCTAGTTGATGTCCAGAGCAGCACCCTTCTGCTGGGCATCCAACTGTCCAGGCACAGGGACAGGGTGGCGGGGGAGGAGTTGGTAAGTGAGTGGGGCACCGCTCGGGGAGGTGGGACCAGGCACTCCTGAACTTGGGGCTGCATGTCTCCGCCTGATACTCCTTTTCAGCTTTACAGCTTTGGGTTTGCAGCCCAGCCCACCTGCTCTGTTCTCTCTCAGCTGGAGATGCTTCCTCCCACACGACTGGGAATGCAGTGTCCCAGCTGCCCACCACTCGCTGCTGCTGTTGGCTGCCACTGGGAAAACCCAGGGACACTGGCCTGGGGAAACCCCGGGGGGTGGCTGTGTAGGCCGCCTCAGATCAAACACAGCACATTGACTCCCCACCCTCGGGAATACTGACACGGGGCAGCACCCACTGCACTCCCACCGGCATGCATGGCCACCTGACACCCCTGCCCCCTTTATCTTTCTCATGCACACACACACACACACACACACACACACACACACACACACACAGGCTCTGCCCCGCTCGCATGGATCCACGTGCACAGTGGTTGGATAACCTTTATAACGCAGAGATGTGTTCACTTATTAGCTGAGCACCTGCTACGTGCCAGGCAACGTGCTAGTGGAAAAATGGAGCAGTCCCTCTGCTGCCACCGTGTTCCTCCTAACCTGGCAGAGACGCACACAGAGAAACCCGCAACTGAGCCCTGGCTGCTAAGTGGTGTAGCAGAGGTGTGCACACGCTAAGAATCTAGGAGAGAACTCATGTGGGGGACCTCAAGTGTCACCGGTCAGAGAAAAGAACACTAGAGACGAGTCTCCGGGGCTGGGGAACCAAACGGAGAAATGTGTAAAGGAGCATTTTCCAGGCTAACAGATGAGCATAAATAGAGGCTAGGTGCAGGATGGAAGACTGTGCAGGGGCAAAGGAGGTGATATTACTGGAAGGAAGTGTGCATTGGGGGCAGGGGAAGAGAAGGTGGGAGGGAGAGCTGGATCCAGGTTGGGAGGGACACTGTTGCCCAACCAAGGAGTGGGAACTGTCCCCTTTGATCTTCTGGGTGCCACTGAAGGTTTAGAAGGGAGGTGACATCTCTTGATTGGCATTTTAAATCTCCCCCTGCAGTGGGACAGAGGAGGGCAGGACGAGGACTTTGAAAGGAATGAGATGTCCCATTTGGGTGGGAGAGGTGTGATCTGGAGCCTTCCCGCAGGCAATGGCATGGGACCCGAGGGTCAGGGGCTGACCTGAGAGTGACCTCAGGGTTGATGTGTTGACCACAAGAAGCAAGAAAGAGTGACCTGGAGAGTTTCCGGCTTGAGGGCCTGCAGAGACCCCTTAGCTGAACAAGTGTCAGTGTGGTGAGCACGGGGTGCTTGGGTCAAAGTGAAGGTCCAGGGGCCTGCACCTGTAACAGCCGCTCCATGCATGCTCAGAGAGGTCCCCACTGTCACCCTCACTTTTCAGAAGTGTGTCCTCCTATATCTACCCCTTCTCCCCTATAAACACACCCCAGAGAGACTGGCCCTCAGCCCTCGGCCTTTTGCTGCCTATGGGAGCACCCGATTTTCCAGCCCCAGTCCAAATGTGAGCTCTGGGCAAGTGGACAGGTTTGTGCAGGATGGCCAGTGGGCACACTGGAGGAGGTCCCTCCCACACAGCCAGAGCTGCCAGGGGCCTCCAGGGGCCCCCAGGGGTGCAGACAGCAGTGGCAGGGGACTTCCTGAGGCATCAAGGTCACCGAGACCACTTCGTGAAATCAGGTCAGGTTTCACTTTCTGCAATTTTTCTCATTTTGTAGTCACACAGAGGCATCCTCACCGAGTTCAGGTTTGGGGCCCGGAAGAGGGAGAAACAGGAGGCTTCCCTGCACTTCTGCCTTTCTATAAGCTTTTTTCCATTAAAGAAAAAGGAATCGGGAGGGAGGGAAGTACAAAGAAAAGGAAAGACAGCAAATAGCAAAGAGGTCTCAGTGGGGCTTTGCAAGGAGCAGGGGCCGGGGAGGGGGGGGCACCGGTTCAAATGACCTGATCTCCGTCTCTGGTTCCTTCCCCACGTGATGGCAATGATGACAATAGAGCCCTGATGAGGACCATAAAGACCTAAGGCAGTGCCCGGCCTGTGGGGAGCCCTCCACAGGTCCCAGGTTCCCAGGTGCTCTGGACATCACGGCCTTCCCCGCATGGTTGTCCAGTGCTGAGTGGAAGCTGGGGGGGACCCGGGCCTGCCTCCGTGAGAGGTGCCATCCGGAGTCACCGTGTCTTCTCTGGCCTTGCCTGCGTTTAGCTAGATCAGAATGTGCAGGGCACAGCATCCCGGCAAGGACCCGGAAGGGACAGAAAGGACCCCGCCTGGCTGTCTTCCCTCCCGGGCCTCAGCCAGCACAGCGCAGGGGCTGTCCTCTTCTGTCTTCCAGGATCGTCGCCACCACCCCCTTACCCCCCACCCCTGCCTCTATGAAAGACTTGTGCCAGGGGCGGGGGTGGGGGGCAGCGGATGGACTGGACGACCTCTGAGTCCCTTCCCTCCCTACACTGCAGTAAATCCCCCTTCGCTCACCCTGTCACTCGGTCTGTGGCCTGCTGGGGACCACAACCTGTCCATATGGTTCAGCCAGCGGCCTGGGAGGGGCCCTGGGGATGCTACTGTGTTTGGGGCCTGGATACCATTGAGGGAGGGGCGGGGCTGGGGTTGGGACAGGCTGGGAGCAGCTGTGAGGGGCGCCGGCAGGAGACAGATGACTGAGATGCCCCTGGTCCCCCAGCCTCGCCGTTTGTGAGGGACGAGTGGGCAGGAACAGCCAGGATGGGCTTGGCCACGTTGGTTTACGTGCTAGGTACTGAAGGAGTGAGAGAGAGGTCAGGGAGGGAAGGAGGGAGGGCCATGACCCATATCTGTCCTCAGAGGAAAACCATGAAGTAGCAATGGGCTTTCACAAGTGAACCCTGTCTGTGTGGGCTGCTCCTAAACGCTGGCCACGCGGGGCCCCTGGGAGGCTCAGCGGTTGAGCATCTGCCTTCAGCTCAGGGCATGACCCCGGGGTCCCAGGGTCGAGTCTCACATCAGGCTCCCTGCATGGAGCCTGCTTCTCCCTCTGCCTGTGTCTCTCTGGGTCTCTCTCTGTGGAATCCTGGGACCGGGACAGGGTCCTGAACCTTTCTAAGCCTCCTCCCAGAAAGGAACAAATCCCACACATTCAGGTTTCTCCTCCAATCTAAAGGTCAGAGGGCGTGTCTCATGAATAAATATAAAATTAAAAAACAAACAACCCCAGGCCGCGCAGCCCAGCTCTAGGTCCTAAGTGCAGCTGCCCCCCAGCAGGTGTTGCAGCAGGGACCCTGATGAGCCCCGGCTCTGGGTCTCCTGGGTCTCCTCTCTCGGTTGGGAACCACCCCTGCCCCCAGAAAGGAAGAAGGGGCAAAACGTGTGTGCATGTGTGGTTGTGTTGCCACGTTGCACGTTCCAGCTCCCAGACAGTGTGCGTCTCGCTGCTCACTGTCTGCTTTTCTTCCCAAGGTGGCGTGTTGCCTAGGTGAGGGGCTCCTGGCTGTACAGGGTGTTTTCGCGGCCCCCACCCCGACTCCCCGCCCCTCTCTGCCTTGGCCCCTATCGCACAGAAGTTCCCCGGGCCCTGGAGGGGCTGGACTGCAAAGCAAAGGGAGGCCCACAGCCCTGTGCATTTGGAGATGGGTCTTTCTCCGCCCTGACCCCCAGGGAGGGGGCTGTCCGTGGGGGCCGAGGGCAGAGCCAGACGCCCGCCGAGCTGCCTGGGAAACGCTGCTCTGGGAGAGGGCGGCCATTCTTATGACCTTGAGTAGGAGCTGCCCCTTCTCAAAGTCTCCAAATAAGAAACCCCACCCCCCCCCAACACACACACACAGGACCTTTAGATTGGAGGAGAAACCTGAATGTATGGGATTTGTTCCTTCCCGGGAGGAGGCTTAGAAAGGTTCAGGACCCTGCCCTGGTCCCAGGATTCCACATGTAGTGTGTGCTTATGTGCCCTGAGGAGGGCCATCCAGGCACCCACGCTTCCGCCAGGGCTCAGGATACTGAGTTCCAGGGCCCACTCCAGGGAGCAGTCGGGGTGAGCCAGCTCTCCTTCCTGGCCTCCCGTGTAAGTCAACGGCCTGAAGCATTTTAGGGCCCCTCGGGTCTACCCGGGAGTCCCATGACCCGTTCCTCCCTTTTCCCTGAGTGTCTCAGGACCACACCTGGAGCATCCCCCGCCCCAACTCCCTGCACACCTGACCCCCGGGGGCTGCACTGCCAGAAAGAACTCAGGACGCTGGAGGGGGCAGAGGACTGTCCCCTTAGACAAGGTTACTGAGTCTGGGAGAGGCAGAGAGGTGACTACAGTAGGCACAGAACACAGACCTTGTCACCATCACTGTAAATTCCAGAACAGTGAAACCCTAGGGTCCTCCTTGGACCGGTCACTTTAGGAGAACTAAAAGGAAGCACCGCTGCGTGACCCGGGAGAGGACTCCTCATCTCCCTGCAGAGGCAGGCCCAACGTGGGCCCTGGTGCTAGGAAGGCAGAGATCTGTGCGAGCATGATGACTCGGGACGAGCCAAGCAGGCCCCGTGGGCACTGCCAGCAGAGGAGCTCCGGGCTTCCTCCCGTAGCGGGCCCTGAATTCAGCTTGGGGTGCTCCAGGCAGACGCAGGCGATGGAGGCTATGCTGTGCCTGGGGGACATGGCAGGGATGGGCGGGTGGAGTCCCCCACACAGGGGGGCTCCCAGGCTGCAGACCCTCATCTTCAGCACACTTATTCATTCCCTCCATGGCTCCTGCAGCCCCGTCCTCAGTGGGGAGCACTGAACCCCCGGAAAGCCCCACATTGTTTCCTTTGGGTTTGAGGCTATCATCGCTGCTTTGTACTTTGCTCTGACATGGTGGGCGATAGCACGGAGTAGGGAGTCCCAGCAGGCCTGGGTTCAAATTCCGAGTCTAGTAGTCATGTAGTGTTTCTGGATCTCTCTACAGCCTGAATGTCCTTGCTAGTAAAGTGGGGGTGATAATCATACTCCAAGGGGTTGCTGGGGAGATTAAGTGTGGTTACCGTGTGATGGGCTTAGTACAATGCTGGCCCTCCCTCTGGGCTCATGACGCAGGCAGTGACTCATCTGGACTTTGCTCAGGAGAACAATGGAAAGATTTTGTGATTTGATTCAAGTTGTCTTATGGGCATCGATGAGGGTCAGGTCCTGTGTGCAGCTCTGGGGAGACACCATCAAGTATAAATCAGGGATGTCCCCTACTCACGGATCAGAAGGGTCAATGTGAAAACATCCACTCCTCCCACGTTGATCCCTAGATTCGACGATCCCAAGAAAACTCCCAGCAGGCTCTTTGGTGGAGACTGGCCAGCTGCTTCTGAAATGTATGTGGGATCACTGAGGACCTCGACTATCCAAAGGGTATTCTCTTGAAAAAGAGAAAGTTGGAAGAATAAATGGGGGGCTGGTTTTTGCTTAAGGCTCCCCTGGGAAGAGGGGACATAGTGAGAGACCCTCAGGCCTGCGGGACAGAGAGGTTCGTGTGTGTCAAAGGGGGGCCCGATCCCTGGGCTTCCAGTGTTGGCTTTGCCATGCGCAAGTTCATGACCTTAAGCCGCATACTTGTAACCTCTCTGTGGCCCGGGTTCTCCTTAAAATGGGAATCATCGCAGTGCCACTGACATGGAGCTCTTAAGGATAAAGCGAGGCAGCCTACGAATCAGGTGCATTCCACCAAAACACCAAGATCAGACTCATTGCTTGTTGATCTGGAGCTCCTGACCTGGTGGGAGCAGTAAGACACACACACGGGGCCGTATCTTCAGAGGGCCATGTGACTGGGACACTAATAATGCCCAGGAGATTCAGAGGGCGAGAATGTCACCAACGGGTTGGCAGCAGGCCGGGCAATGAAAAAGCAGAACCGGATAGAGCTCAAGCATACGAACCACCCTCCGCACCCAAGGCTGCCTACTGGATGTTGGGGAGGGCACGGGCACCTGAAGGAAGGCCACCCTTCCCAAAAGATGAGGGCCAGCGCTGAGAACCCGGGGCCTGGCAGTCCCGCCTGACCTTTTCCACAGCCAGACTGGGGAAGTAACTTGCCCCAGGTCACTGGGCTGAAGGTTCAAGGTAGAGGAAGTTGGAAGCAGACGGGGAGTGTGGACAAAGCTCCAAGGACAAGGAGCTGCAAAGGTGTCCTTGGGGCCGTGGGAGAAGCTGAGTTCGAGGCAGGCATGGTGGGTAGGGGGTGACCAGCAGGCCTGAGTCACCCAGAGGCGGCCGCCAGGTCCAGCAGGACACCCCACGGGGCCCCCTGGCCCAGGGCCAGCTCGGCCGCCCTCCCAGACCCCGGATACATGTACCCCACCAGGCCTGGGGCCATTTCCTGAAAGACTGAGAAAGCGCCGGGAGCCGGAGGGGCCGCCTCAGCCAGGGGCCGGGCCAGGTCTCACGGAGCAGAGGCCTGGGAGGGGAGGACGTGACCAGCGGCTTTCATTCTCAGAGGCTGGGGATCTCAGAGGAATGCAGTCAATTCCTGCTCTGAAGTTCCCACTTCAGACCCCGCCCGGCCAGAGCCAAGGCCACCCCCAGTCACCACCCTGCAAACCGAGAGGCACCTTGCCGGCTGCGGCTGCGGCTGTGTGGGGGGACACGTCCTCCTCGGGGCCTCTGCAGGCCACCCGCTTCCCACTGCTCCCAGACGGACCTCTCCTCGCGGACGGCCCTGGGCGCCGCCGGCCAGCTTCCCCCATCTCCAACGTTTGGCCCCAGGCCTGGCACCCCGCACATGCTGTCCACCCCGGAGAGCCTTGGCTCCTGAAAGTGGCCTCCTAGGAGTGGCACCCCAGTGTCTCCGAGGTCACGACAGACCCGGGGAGGAAGGGGAATTCTGTAGGAGTCCACACAATGGCTGGAGCCAGGCTGGAGCATGGGGCCCGTCCACGCATCACCACACGGGTCAGCTTTGTTGGCCCGCCACGAAGTCCAAATCCATGCTCTGGACTGAGGGGGAAACTGAGGCAGGAGAGGCCAGGGTTTGCCCCCCTACCCACCCCCAAGCGCTCCAGGAAGATTGAGGCCACACAGAGTCTAGGCCTCCTCAGCCCAGGGCTCAGAATTGCAGTTCTCACTTTCCATTTTGTTCTGTTTTCATGTTCTCCCTTCCAAAGATGCACGGCAAGTCCTGGACGGGCTGGCAGGGGAGGGCAGACCCGAGGGGAGAGGACAGTGGATGTGTCCTGAGTCGGGCTCTCTGCCTGGCCCGGCCTGGCCCCGGGTGTGATAGTCTGCATGTGAAGCATCTGTCCCCTGCCCCCCAGGAGCACCCCCTGCAGGGCTTCCTGCAGCCTGTTGCTGACTGACTTGTGGCCTCCATTGTACCATTGCCGGCTTGGAGCTTCTCTCCTGAGGGCCTCCCCGGGGCCAGCTGATCCTGTTTGCATCCCACCCATTTTCCCCAGTTTCTCCTGGAATCCTGTCTCCCTGGCGCCTTCCCTGGCCAGCCAAGCTGCTGCGGGCTCCCTGCGCCTTCCCTGGGCTTTGCCGTAGCCAGTGTCCCTCGCTTCATCTCCCTGGTCTGTCCCTGTCTCTCTGACAAAAATGTAGACGACTTTGTCTGTTCGACACTCACTAGATGTTTGTGAAGGGCCTCTTGTGTGTCAGGCACTAGGTGGGCGCTGGGCCCTGGGCTCAGGTGGGATTCAGCAGCAAATGCATCGGACTAAATGCTTTGATCCCCCGGAGCTCACATTGTGATGGGGAAGGAGACTGTGGACATCAAGACGGTAGGTCAAGCAACAATTAGGATAAAACTGTGGAGGAGGATGAAGCAGAGTATGTCAGGGGCACAGTTTTAAACAGAGTGATTGGGAAAGGGCTCACCAGGATGACCTTGGGAGGGACAGGGAGGAGCTAGCCATGCAGCACAGGCTGCGAAGGCCCCGAGGCAGGAGGGTGCCTTCCCCATGGAGGCACAGCAAGGAGGCCAGGGGGTGGGAATTATGGGAGGACAGCAGGCCCGAGCCAGACCAGGGCCGACCTGGTGCGGGGGTCTGCAGGCTGTCACGAGGATGCGAGTCTACTCTGAGCAGTTGGAGATGTCGCAGAAGGCTTTGAGCAGGGAAGGCAAGATCTGACTTGGGTTTTAGGGGGAGGATCATCTGGGCTGCTGGTTTGAGAGTGGTCAGGAAGGGTGGGGTAGACTCGGGGAGAACAGCCTGAAGAGTAGCCCCAAGGGAGCATCTAAGGGAGAGGCGACAGGGAGCTGACCAGGGGAGACACAGCAGGGTCTGGACCGACTGTGAAGGAGGAGCCAGGGATCTGCTGACGGATGGGATGTGGGTGCGAGGGAGAAGGTCTGCGTGCAGGTGATGGAGGCTTGGAGCCTGCGCCACTGGAAGAAGGGCTCCTACTCCCCAGAGGGAAGGACAATGGCAGGAGCAGGAAAGCAGGGTAGGACCAGGAGCACTCCCCCCCCGGGACATCACCTTCCAGATCCACAGTCAACAGAAGGTGGACCCGTCGGGGGTGCCGAGCAGTGATCCAGACAGAGGGAAGGCCCTGAGAGCCACTGGGGCGGGGAAGCCGCCCAACTGGGTGACGTCGGGGCAGTGCAGGCGGGGGGGACAGGCCACGCACTTTGGTGGAACCCGTGTTTGCGTTTGTCCAGTGGGGGGCAGGGCCCGATGCCCGAGCCGCCTGCATGTCACCGCAGGAGGAGACCCCGCACCGCACCCTGCACCCCTCCGGATGCTCTCCCGGTGGCACAGGGCAGGGCGCGCAGGAGGCGAGGCGTGATGCTCGGAAGGGAGGGCCAGGCTGCAGCCCCATCGGCTCGAAGCCTCTGGAGGTTTCATTGGAAAATGGTGTC
This sequence comes from Canis lupus familiaris, assembly GCF_011100685.1. Taxonomy (NCBI): domain Eukaryota; kingdom Metazoa; phylum Chordata; class Mammalia; order Carnivora; family Canidae; genus Canis; species Canis lupus. Next base: position 79,939,201 of record NC_049228.1, on the reverse strand, counting down.
ATTTTATCATTTCGCTCCTGGGTGGGGCTTAAATTTCAGCTTCCGGAAAATCAACGGGAGAGGCGGGGATGGGCGCCTAGGGCTACCTGTGCTTTGGCTCCAGGTAACTGGACCTTTTCCCCACAACCATTTGCAGCCCCGGCTTCCGTACGTGGTGCCGATACTAGTAAATTTTTTTTTTTTTTAAGATTTTATTTATCCATTCATGAGACACAGAGAGAGGCAGACACAGGCAGAGGGAGAAGCTCCCTCCCTGCGGGGACCCTGATGCAGAACTCGATCCTGAGACCCCGATCCTGAGACCCCAGCTGGGATCACTACATGAGCCAGAGGCAGGCGCTCAACCGCGGAGCCACCAGGGGCCCCTGGATACTACTGAGTCTTTAGCGCCCACTGTATTTTGTGCTCGTATTTCCGACAAAATGTTTCCTGCCTCCATGACACTCGCTCACTGACCTGGAAACCCCTGGTGAGGAGGGCCTGGTGTGTGGCCGCGCCCTCCTGCAGGCCGCTCGCATACCCCTGACTCCCCAACTACCCGACTCCCCGTGCTCTCATTCAGCAGTGAGTGTGGCTGAAGTCCCTCTTCATTTATCTACTTTCCCCTAAAAATTCCTCCCAAATTCTTCTACAGGGTCACAGGACAAACGCCCCAGGTAGAATCATGGAGTGGTTCGAACTGTCAGCCGGCCCCAGTGTTAATAGAGGAGGGTGCCACTGGGTCCAGTCCTTTCCCCAGGAACACAGGGAAGGGCTCATAGGGTCAGCCCAATTCCCAGAGCACAGGACTCATGCTGCTGAGCCCAGCCTGGTAAGGAAGAAGGCCTCTGAGGGTCCCCTAGCCCTCCAGGCCTGCACAGTACCAACAGTGGGACACCAGAAGCTGAGAAAACCTGAGCCGGAGCTCCCTCTGCCCCTCTGCCCTTCTCTCCTGCTCTGCAGAGGATTTGGTCCCTGTTAGCAGATGGAAAGCATGGCTTCGGCACCACCTAGGGATCCTTCACGCCTGCAGACTAGTTACCCAAAAGAAGGCCTTCAGCCCCCACGGAAGTGCCACAGGGGGGCTCTACCCCACTTACCCTGCCCCATGCCCCAGGCTTAGGTCCTGGGCCCCAGCCCTTCCTCCTAGACAGACATAGGGAATACCCCCTGCATTTTTTGCTGCCCCTTCAGCAGACTCAGTTTTTTTTTTTTTTTTTTAAGGATTTTATTTATTTATTTATGAGAGACAACAGAAAGAGAGAGAGGCAGAGACACAGGCAGAGGGAGACGCAGGCTCCATGCAGGGAGCCCAACGTGGGACTCAATCCCAGGTCTCCAGGATCACGTCCTGGGCCCGAAGGCGGCGCTAAACCACTGAGCCACCCGGGCTGCCAAGCAGACTGGTTCTTCTCAAGGAGGCCCAAAGCTGAAAGCAGATGTGAGCTCTCGAACATCTGAAGTTGCATTGGGCAAGGAATCAGCCGGCATTCTAGTATAGCCAGGATGGAAGGATGGGGTGAGTGGGCGAGCCAGGTCCCAGAGCCACCTGAGACTCAGGAGCTAAGTCCCTCAGTGAAGCCCCCCCCTCCCCCCAGCAAACCCAGGCTCCCCTGCAGGCCCCCTGAGGTGGGTGAAGGGCCTTAGGCCAAGAAGGGGAAGGCTTTGGCCCATGGTCCCAGAGATGGGAGCTCGAGCTGAGCGAGGGGGTTGACCTCTCGCTAGCCAACTGCGTGGGGTGGTGAGTAGAGAGAAAACTTGGAAGCAGAGGGGAGTTTGGGGACATTCTTCCCAGAATAGCTTCAAAAATAGGCCAGTTCCACAAACCACCTAGGATGATTGAAAGCAGGTGGGATTGGAGCAGATGCCCTCTGGAGATGCCTGTCAGACCAGGAGTTTGTCGAACTCTGTAGGTTTTCCTGATTGTTCAGCAAACCTCAGAATGCAGCTTAGGACATTTCTTCCCTCAGGCCCCTTGTGTATCCTGCATCAGAGTCAGTGTGTGACAGAGTGAGCCCACAAACATCTGGGAGGGAGGGATGGCACCCAGATGAGTGGGTGGATGGATGCTATACAGATGGATGCCGTGTGGTGGACTCCAGATTAGCGGGTTGAGGTCCCATATGAGGCTCCGTGACAAGACACAGACGTCACAAGAGATTAGCTCTGTCTTCGCTTCCCGTATTGGCTTTATCTGATGTTATTTTCATGTCAGGAAGAACCCATGTTCTGGAAGCAGGTGCCTCATCCTGGCCAGGTATTTTGATCCTCAGCTGTGAAAATCGCCTTCTCTTTGAGTGACTTAGTCCCCTGTCTTGGGGGAGGCCTGTCAGAGCAGGGCTGTGGTCCCAGAGGTCCCAAGTAACTGCTGTGCTTAGCATTCCATTCCCTAGAGCATCCCGTGTGACCCGCTGCTGGGCTGTAGCTCCTCCCCCAACCTGTCCCCATTTCTCCAAGGTCCTCAGCTCCCACAGAGATGCTTCCTGGGCTTATGATAACTTGCAGGGTCAAGAAACCGGCTTATAACGTCACCTTCTCCTCTAGCCGGGAGTACTCTAAGGGAGTCCCCAAGTTCAAGGAAGCCTGCCATGAATTTTTCCATCTAACAAAGATGCTTGTTGAGGGGGAAAAAATAAATAAATGTATCACATCTTAGTTTTATGTATTTAAAAATGTTTCTTAAAATGACTTATCAAGAGGTGCCTCCAGTCTCTGGACTGTTTCAGGTAGGTGGGTCCTACTTCCCCAGGGGCTTATTCACCTGGAAATAGGACCCAACCTCCTTTCTCTGAGTCCCCAAAATGGGGTTCAGCACTTGGGTGCAACTCCTTTTTTTTTTCGCCCACCAACCTGCTGCATGATTCCAAATTCTATGTAGAGAAGAACTTCAGACCACCAAGAGAAACCCTATCTCTGTGTGTAAGAGTTTAATGTGTATGGAAAACGAGATTTTCTTCCCCAGGAAGACGGAGGCCTAGCCACCCATGCCTTGGGGAGGCAAAGTGTCTGCCACCCATGGGGTGATGGCAGGTGCCATCTTATAGGCCCTGTCAGTCACTAGAACTGTGAGTTTAGGGTGGAAGTGGGGACAACCCTCCCCAAGAGATCAATTTTTAATATGGCAAAACATTGCTCCCCTTGTCTGCTTTTTCTTTTTCTTTTTTTTTTAAGCTTTCGGATCACTGGGGGTCTCTGCTCAGGAAAAGCAGACTTAGAGCAGAAAGCAGCTTATAAGTGTGGGCATTGTAAAAGGGAAGAGACCGTCTTCACTTTGGTGGCTGCCCCCCCCAACACACACACCTGCCCCACACCTGCTCTAACACCTGTGCCCACAGCCTACCCACGGCTGACGGGGGGAGAAGGACTCTAAACAGCCTTGCCCCTTTTATGTACTCATGGCTTCTGACCTATTTGTGAGCACGCTCCTACCTTCCATTCCCTTGGGCTGCTGATTGAGGGACTTTTGAAATGGGGCATGGCTCCCTTGCCTCTCCCCGCAGGCCTCGGAGACCTGCAGGGTCCTTAGGGCTGTCCTTCAGACTGCTCAAGCTTTTTCTCTGACAGCTGGAGTCAGATGTGCCCAGCCCGGGGCCAGAAAGCCACGTCAGCAGACGGCACCAATAGCCTTCCCTGCTGGGGGCCATATCTAAACCCTCCCCAGTTTTCCCCTCTTTAAAACTCACCCATCTCTGGGGCACCTGGGTGCTTCGGTCTGGTGAAGCATCTAACTCTTGATCTCAGTTTAGGTCTCGATCTCAGGGTCATGAGTTCAAGCCCTGACCTGGGCTCCACACTGGCCGTGGAGCCTACTTAAAAACAAAACAAAAAACAAAACCCACCCACCTCAGATCCTACTCTTCTTATAAAGGGGAAGTTTCTGATGGGTTGAGTTGTGCCAACGTGATTCATAGTCGACGTTTTAACTGTGGTTTGACTGGGGAGTTTGTGGAGAAAGAGCGCCTTGTTCTAAAGGTGTGGTGCCAATGGGGCGACCTCGGGCATTGGGGCACCCTGGAGGGCAGGGTGTTCTGGGGCAAAGGGGAGCCCCTGGGCTGATGCCACTGAGGCTCTTGCTCCTGGGCCTGCAGTCGATCTCTGCCGTATGGAACAGGATCAAGTATTTGGATCTCACAGGATCTGCGAGGGGCAGGAGGGCTTATCATATGAACCTGTTCCCCAGATGGGGCTCAGCCAGGACAGGAGGCCTGCCCCTGCTCCCAGAGTGCTCTCTGGACTCCCCTTGGGTGTTTGCCGAGGAAGCGTAGCCTTCCGTTGGGGGGCAGGGAAGGGAGACCACTCTAGGTCGTTCAGTTCCTCTCACTAAGTCAGAACATCACTTGTCACCTGGGTAACACTTCCTCTCCCTGCAGCAGAGCCAGTGCCACCAGGGGCCGGCGGGGAGGGATGGGGGGGAGGTGCCAGACACGATTGGTACCTCCAGCTTCCTGCCCTTTCTTTCTTCAGACCTGTGAGCAAGCTGGTGTTATTTTTATTCGGGGACACTGCCGTGGGAGGTATTTTGTCAGTGTCATCAGCTGAATGCAGTTGCGTTATCCGTGGTCCAAGGCACCCCCAAATAAGTCGTGCTAAGTGTGCTAAGCTGTTCGCATTTAAAAATACAGCCAGGCTGATGAAAGATAATTTGCTCATGGCACTGACATCACAACCTAAGTGCAGAGCTGCTGCTTCCAGAGTCCGGGCCTTATTTTTACCCTATTGGGCTGTTAAGGGTCATCACCCATGAGGGCTCACACTCTCTTTAAAATGATAAATCTGTGTCTGTAATCCACGAGAGGGATGATACCCACCGTCCGTGGGCTGGACACGGGGGCAGGCTGTGTGCATTCGTGTCCGGCGTGTGCTCGGTTGTTAGGAGCTGCAGTCTGAGTCCAGCGGGAGGGCCACTTGGCGCGTGGGGATGGGATGGTACAGTACCAGGAGGTCTCTAAAGACAGTGTCACTGCCTTGGTCCCCAGCATCACCCCAGTGCCTTTGAGCCTTGCCATGTCCTACAACACCGCCCCATGGGCTACAGGAGTGTGCGAGGTCTCACGTGAGGCAGTGTCTCGGTGGGGTCGGGGTGGGGCGGCCATGATTTCGCCCCCAGCATATATTTGAAAATATCTGGAAATATTTTTTGTTTTCACAACTCGGGGTGAGGGTGGGGAGCTTTGATTGGCATTGAGTGGGTGGAGGCCTACGGCGCACAGGCCAGTGCCCCACTGAAAGGAATAATCCAAGATGAGGCAAGCGTGCTCTAGCAGACGGGGCCTCCTCCCACCACCCAGCATGTGGTTTGCCAGGAGGCGCCTGGTTGGCACGACCACGGGTGGGGAAGGTGATTCAGGTCAGCTGGCAGCCCTTGGACACATGGATCAGTTCCAGATGTGTCTATTGAGCCCTCTACCTTGTGCAAGGCCAGGACCAAGCTGGATGTTAGGGGGCTAGTGTGCAAGGTGCGGTCCCATCCATCCAGGCCAGCCGCCCCATTTTGCAGAGTGCTTTCAGTTCTCCCGGTGATTTTATATCCTTTACATCCCTCGTTCAGTCTTCACGGCCACTCAGGGGCATCATGGGACAGGTGTAATCAGCCCCATGTTGTGGAGAACCAAACTGAGGCCCACGGAGGTGAATAACTTGCCCAAGGTCACGTAGCCCCAAAGAGGCAAGTCTTCTGGTCTTTCTGTTGAATTATTTCCTAGGGAAGATAACACACCCTTTCCCAGTTTCAGTGCTCTCTCTTCTTTCTTGGCTCTTGTTGGACCCCATTTTGATGAGGAATCATCCCTTTCTTCCATCCATCTTAATAGGAGCAGATACTTGAATGAGGACAGAATGAGCTTCCCATCTTATTAGCACCTACCTTTTTCCCTAAGAAACTTCCCTTTCTAACCGAATCTAGAATCATCTTATAGTCATGCCCTCTCTGACCTTTTACTAAAACCACGCTCAGATCTAGCAGGGAAGTTACCTACTGGTATCGCAACCAGAAGATCACCTGCCCCTGGGCCTTGACAGTTTCCCCTCCCCGGTGCCCTGCCTCCTCAGAGACCGCCGTCCATTTGTTCAGGTACGCCACCATTACTTGCCAAGAGCCTACTATGCCCTGGTCACTGGATGTATGTTGGGGAATGAAGCAGACAGAGTTTCCCTGCCCGAGTGGTACTTGCGGCCCAAGTGGGAGAGGCAGTCACTGGACACATAAGCCAGCAAGTGTATCATTCCAAGTTGTGTTATGTGCCATGAAGGGGAGCCAACGATACAGCGAAGGGGCAGTAACCAAAGTAGAGGTTCTACTCAGAGAAGGCAGGAGGCATCTGGGAGAGGACGCGGAGGCCAACAGCTGAAGGGGGAGCATGTGGGCCAGCTTTTCAAGGGCCAGCATGTCCCCAGTCCTGAGAAAGAAGCTTATTGGGTAAAGATGCGTGGGGACAAGATGGATTTTTCTTCCCCGACTCTTGCGGTGTTTCATGGTTAACATACCCTTCAGCAGAAGTATCATGAAGGCCTTCTCTCAAATTAAGCCATTGAGTCTCCAAACGGCTGTTTTATACCTAGCTCTACCCTCTGCCTAATACAGAGGGCAGCAGAAGAGAGGAGGAAGACACCAAGAGGCTTGCAGGATAGCTGAGGAAACAAAATAGCTCATGAGACGCGTGCTGGCCAGAACATCAGCACCCCACGGAACGCCCCCCGCCCCCGCCGGCCCTCTTGCTCAGTAACCTGATGTCAGTACCACTCACCGTTCTCTCTCCTCGGTACAGGTGCCACCCCCCGCCACCACCACCAGATTCTAACTCCCACCATACACTAGCTAAGGAGCAGAAGGTCAGACGGGCCATTCCGTCGTGCCGGGCGTGGCTGTTCTTGAAGCCTAACTTGGGAAGGCCCAAGAAGCAAGAAGAGGACAAACACCCACCTAGTATCTGCTCTGGTCAGGCAGTTTTCACTCTCACTCTGTCTAACGCCCTGTGACCCTTTCCCATGTGGGGATGTGAGGCCACGAGAGGTCTTAGGGCTTGCACGGGTCCAAGAGCTGCCTGGGAGTCTCATCACCCAGGCCTCTCTGGCTTTTGAGCCCATCGTGTGTACTCTTGATACACCAGTGTTTTTCCGATGCTTTTAGCAGCATGTTCTTTTTTTTTCAAAACTTGACTTCAGGTATGTCCTCCACCATGTGAAACAGATCCAAGAGAGGGGCTGTGCCTGACAACGAGGCTCCTCGAGTCTGCCCACCCGACCGCTGGTCACCCGCCCCCATAGGCGGCCCGAGCCTCCTTGGAACAGCGTAAGGGCCCATCTGGTCTGTGTGCGACCTGGAGCTCGTGGCCCATCAGGAAAGACTTGCACACTTCCTTCAGGGACACCCCCACCCCTGCTTTGCTGGGCACAGAGCAGACATCAGGTCCCCACGGGTAGGACCAGACGGAATGGTGTGTTGCAATAGAGGGGCACGTTCAGACAGACCCTGATGCAAACGGCTTCTGTCCACATCTTGGTGGAAGATAGCAGGCCTGACACAGTGACTTCCACATCCATACCCCCGATGTGGTCTCTATAATCAGGGCAGGAGCCAGGATCCATGGGTGCAGATTTGGGCCCTCTGTGAGCCCGCTGGACCTTGTCCATCTCTGTTCCCCTCCATGAACCCCACCCCTAGTTATTGCTTAACTGTTGGCCAATAAACACTTTGGGATACAGCTTGATAAAAGATGTGTGCACCCCCATTACTGCTTCCCTGAGGGATAATGCCCCATAAATGTTAATGTGACTTTTGAAGACTTTGTCTGTGGCAAAGTTCAAAGTCGAGGGTGGATTTGGGCTTCAAGCTGAGTCATTCTGGAATCCCCATTATAGGCCAAATCTTTTCGTGAGCATTTCAAGGGGTTTTCTCAAATTTTATAAATAGTTTAATAACGCCTGTGTAGTCGTCTATTTTTATCACCAGCCTTCCAGATGGTTTCAGAAGTGATGGGGCTGCTTGTTGAAAGTAGGATTTCACATCTTCAGTTCCATACTGCTTCCAAAACGTGGCCCGTGGGCCTGGCGCTCAGCAGTGGGATTGCAGGCAGCAGTTCTGGCTGCAGGAGAACCTGGGCCAGGCAGAAACTCTGGGAACCCCCAAGCGACGTTCTGGCCCCAGCTCCCACTTTCCTCACATGGAAACCCCTAGACAGGGTACTTGTTCCTAAAATTGGAGAACGTGGGCACCATGACTCTTTCTAGTCAGGGAGGGTTCTTAGCCCCCCAGGGGCTCACAAACCTCTTCATCACTTCATCACCTTGCTGACCCTGTACAGGTCGCAGAGTCTTTTTCCATTTTACAGATAAGGAAACCGAGACACAGACAGTCTCGACAATCGCACAGTGACCTGCCTCAAATGAGACTGGTTGCCCTTTTATTTCCCAGTCGGCTCCCTCCTGGAGCATGGCCCTGCCTTCCCCACAGAGCCGCCTTCAGCCCAGGGCCTGATCCTGGAGACCCGGGATCGAGTCCCACATCAGGCTCCCTGCATGGAGCCTGCTTCTCCCTCTGCCTGTGTCTCTGCACCCGCCCCCTCTCTCTGTATCTCTCATGAATAAATAAATAAAATCAATAATAATAAAAGAAAAAGACCTACCCAGACTGGGGCAGACCCCGGTGATGACATGCCCCCAAACCCATGGCCACTCTCTGGGCAGGATGGCAGTTCTGCAGAACTGAGAGCTGGGCCCTCTCATTCAGGGGGACTGGCAGGAAAAGGCAGGGCAGAGGCAGGCATCTGTCCTGTCTGTAGGGGAGCCTTTTCGAACAGGACACCTTTGGGGTAGAAAGGGCACCAGAAGCCCAATCAGAGGCCTGGGTCCCAGCCCTACCAGCCTCAGAAGCATGAGATGCTATATGTGAGGCAGAGCCAGGAACATATGTAGGAAGTGCTTTGAAAAGAAAAGTGGCACATGAATGCTGGTGGTCCTATTACACCCAAGTCAGGCTGGCAGCCAGGGTACGTCCTGCAGGGTCTACTGAGTGTCTGGTTCCCAGGGGCTGCCCTAGGAGACCTCCGTGCTCCAGCTCACCCGTACCTGGCACGTGGTGCCCACACGTGTCTTCCAAAGGCTGAATGAACCCCAGGACACCCTGGCTGGAGGAATGCCTGCTACCCCCCCGGTCTTCCCATCTGTCAAACAGTCCAGCCCGTGCTCCCTGCTCAGCTGAGAGGAAAACTTCCAACCTCTGCAGAGGGCTTTTCAAGGCCACAGCCACAGCAGGTGCTAGCTCCCTCTCGCCTGATAATGAGGCTTCACGCCTGCATAAGTGTGAGACAAAATTCCCACTGATTGAGCCCAACTTCTCAGCTTCTCCCCCCTGCACCTCAGGGCTGCTGCTCCTGCCCCCCTCATGCGGAGCAGCAGAGCTGAGCCAACCTGACCTGATTTTGCCAAGCCAGAAATACGCTGGGTGCTCACACCCTGGGAGCCTTGGAAAATGTCTCCAGAATGTTCTAGATTCAACTGCAAGTGGCTGAGAGCCATTCCCAGCCCCTGCGTGCTCCTTTCACCTGAGCCAAGCGCTGGGAAGGATGCATTCTTGGGCCCAGTGCTGCAAGCCATCTTGACAGAGAACGTCTTTGCTGATTTTTCTTTTTATTAGTAATAGTTGAGGGGCTGGGGTTTGGGACATGATTTTCATCTCTGTTGATCAGAGCAGATTCAGCATAATCCGATCGTGTTATTCTGTCTTCGTTCTTTTGGGTGAGACTCAGAGGGCGGGAGTCACCGCTAACATGCGGAGAATTTGACACGACACTCGAGAGAATTTCAGGCACGTGTGAAAGCCACGCTGACGCTCGCAGACCTGGGTCTGTGTTTTCAGTGGGCAGCTGTTTGCTCCGTCTGTGGTCTGGGGGTCAGGGCAGCGCCCTACCTGCCTAGCCGCAGGGTCTGGCAGATGAGGGAACCCCGTCTCCGTGTCCACAGGGGCTGGTTTGAAGGACAACCATGTGACAAGCAAGGCCAGTCAGAATCCATCCCTGAGATCTGTGGTGTGGACGCTCGGGAGGGAGGCCTGTGGCTCACAAGCTGTCATGATAGAGATCGGGAGCACTGACCCCCATCTTGGCCCTTGGCCATCACAAAGGGAGACCCTGGCGGGATAGAGAGTGGTTGGAAGGCATAAAACCAAGACTGGCAGAGGCTGGCATGGGGAGAGCCAGCTCTGGCACCGTTGTCTGAGCCCCGTGGACCGGCTGCGTCCCTGGGCCCCCACCCCTCCCATAAGCCTGCTAGTTTGGGGTGTCTGTCACTGCCGGCTGAGAGCACGATCTGACCGTGTCTGGGCGTGGAGCGGAGAGCAGCGGGGAGTGCAAGCACCAGGGGCCTGGGCACGTGTGGGTGGATGCCTGGTCTGTGCACCGAGGAAGTCAGGGATATTCCGGGGAAAGTCCAGCCTGCAGTGGGCAAGGACATGCCCCAAGGCAAGGAGCAGTACAGGGCCCAGCAGACATCAGAGCTGCAGGCAGGCGACCCATCTTGGGGTGCAAGCTGGAGCACCATGTTCAGCCAGGCTCAGGGGCCAGGGCCTGAGTGACCTGCTGGTCAGATTCTTGGTGTTCCAGGGTCAAAGTGCAGCTCAATCCCCAGGGCCGGACTTCAAAGCAGGACTAGCTGCTGTGGCCACGGTGTGGCTGTGGTGGCCAGCTGTGGGGGCAGCCTGGTGAGCATACCTCCCGGTGGGGGCTGCACACAGAGCCTGCCAGCAGGGTGGGGGCGGCCAGGTCAGGGGGACAGAATGACCCAGGATCCAATGGCCAAGAAGTCTGTCTGCCACTTATTAGGAACCTATTGTGCACCAGATACACTGCCCATGTCACTCCTCAAAGCCAAGAAAGTCTCTCTGACCTAGTCCAAGTGACACCGAGCCCTGGGTGACCCTTGCGTGATGCTGCCCCACGTGAGAGAGGCAGGGTGGTAGGCTGCCCAGGGAGGACGGCCCAAGACACAGACGGCTACCAGACAGCCCTTTCTCCCTTCTCCTCCCTGCTGACCCAAGACTGTGCTGGAAGCATGCCCAGCCGGCCTCGCCCGCTCTCTTACCCACTCTGCGCCCGGATCCCTGGCTCCAAGCCCCGTTCCGTCCTCCTGCCTGGACCTCTGGGATCCATTGTTCAATCCCGGAGATAGGCCTGTTGTTACACTGATGGCTTCTTTTGGTCTGAAGTCACCGAAACCAGCTTGAAGGTGGCTTAACTTCCCTGAATCCCTTTCCATCAGGATTCAGAGGCATCTCAGGGAGCCAGAAGGTCCCAGGAAAGGCCAGGAAATGGCACCCCCGGGATTCTCGGTCTCGGGCTAGCGGAGGTGGGTCCGGCAAGCCTGTAGGGTTCCTTGCAGCCAAGCTCGAGGCTTGGGCATTCCCCTGCCTCTGCCCCCGGAGGCTGTTACTTTAGAGAGCGTGTGGGGGGACCTCCCTGAGGAGCTGACATTGAAGTGGAAACCCGAAGGAAGTGAAAGTTTGAGCCGAATAAAAACAGGGCCCCTCCTATTTGAAAATGACTCTCATCCTTCCAGTATAAAGAATCCCATCAAATACTCTTTTTAAATCCTCCAACTAACAGCCTCCAAGGAGGGCCAAGGCCAGCTCACTGCTGCTGGGCTGTCACCAGCTCCTCCGTGCCTGTCCCTCTCACATCTCATCCCACCTTCTCCAGGAAAAAGCAGCTTCCTGCCAGAAGTCCATGAAAGCGCGCTCTCTCCTCAGCCCTGGGGGACGGCCGCCCCGGCCACCTCTGCCCACAAACAAACCAGAGTCGCCGGGGACGGAGAGTGTGCAAGGGCACGTTTCCTTGGTCCCTTGTTGCAGGAGGAGGAGAAGGGAATGCTGGTGAGCTCGCAGGCCTTGGGGGGGCCGCCGTCCCTCCCGGGCAGCGGCCGAGCACGCCGTGATCCTTGTGCCTCAGCCCCCCCCCCCCGGTCGGGGGGCAGTGTCGCCCCGGTGCCCTGGCTGGGGGGGCCCCCCTCTGCCTGCACGCAGCTGTTTGGGGCTTGACCGCAGGGCTCTCTCATGCCAGAGTTCACGTGGTTATCCAGAGTGGGGAAGAACTTCCCAGAATCCCTTGAGAAACCTGAGACACTGAATGGCTTTCAGGGCTTATTGATGTGGTCGGTGCAGGAAATAGCAGTACGTCAATAAATAGTTTTAGGCAGGAAACAGGGCTTAAATGGTGGCCTTAAAGTTTTGGGAGAGACACTGGGGTTGCTGGGAGGGAGCCTGCCCGTCAGACGAGAACCCGGAGCCAGATGCCCGGCTTTGAAATGGCTGCCACAGGCTGAGGCCCCTCGCGGGTCCCGGCCCGGAGAGGACCGAGGTGCAAGGCGGAGCCGGGAGCCAGGGGCGGCTGCTTTCGGTTGGCAGAGGAGGCTCCTGCTTCCAGAGGGACAAGCTGGCAGCCTGCGCCCTCGGCGCCCGGCGGAGACGCACGGCCGGGCCGTGCTGGCCTCCGAGTTGGGCACGTTCACGCCCCTCTCCTGCCACTGCCCCGAGAGTCCACGTTCTGCTGGCCTCGTCCAAAAAGAATCGGGGGGAAAGGGTCACAACCTGTCAACTTTTCCTAAGGAGCTGTTTTTCTGATTATGAAATGAAATGTTCGCAGAAAACCAGACATTCAGAAAATAATAAAAAGTAAAAGAAAAGAATAATAAACGTCATCCATAAATTCATACAGAGTAGACTCTCACATCTGCGGAGGAATAGCGACTGTGAAGACCTCGGGTGTTTCTCATCTTTTCCCTTTAAAAAAAAAGTCACAGAGGAGATTATACAGTACATGCAATTTTGCTTTTGCTTTTCTTCGTGTCATATAGCCATTTTCCCGTGCTGGGGAAACACCTAATTTTTAACGGGTAAGAGGATGATCCTGTACCTAATCATTCCCCTCTTGTTGGATACTTAGGTTGTTGAATTTTTGTGTGTGTGTTAAGTTTATTTTTCCTGTTACTTTTAATTATTGCCTTACAATAATTCTCCCAAAGTGCAAGCACGAGACCAAACAGGAAGAACACTTTGAAGGCTCATTTTAAGATTTTTTTTAGGAAAATATAACCAGTTTGCACTGTGCATATACGAGAGTGTCTGCTTCACTGCGTCATCCTCAGGATTGACAATTACCGGTTTTTAATTTACTAATAGAGTAAGTAGGAAAAAAATACTATTTTCATTCATTGGATTGCTTCTGAGATGTAATTAATTTGTTTTCATTTATTTATCAGCAATTTATGTTTTGCTGTATGAATTATCTTTTAATGGCCTTTCCCCATCTGTCCATGAGGGATTTAGTACTTCTATTACAAATTTGATCAAGCTATTTATAGATAAAGACTGTTGCCCTTTGTCACGTTTATTGCAAACATTTTTCCCAGAACATTCATTGCCTCCTAAGCGTGTTTGCAGTATTTTGATGCATTCCTTTGTTGCATTAATGTAGAAAGCCCCTCTCCAACCAAAAATTTGATTCTCTGTCACATTTTCCTCAAATTCTTATGGTTTGTCTTCTTTTTTTTCTTTAACATTTACCTCTTTATTCCATCTGGTATTCATTTTAGGGCTCAGTGTGGAGGGAGACTCTGAGTTATTACCCGCCTCACCCCCCAGACTTAGACAGCTGTACCTGCAGTGTTGCTCGAATGAATAATGCTCTCTTTGCCACTGATTGGTGGTCCTCCAGGGGCCGTGTGATAAATCCTTACGGATGCTGGATGTGTCTCTAGGCTATGTGATCTAGCCGTCCACTCTTACGTCAGTTCCACACCCTTTTCATTAGTAAAACTTTAGGATAGGTGAGAAATAGTATGACTCTTTACAATTTTGATTTTAGCTATTTCCCCCATTACTTTTTTTTTTTTTTTTCTTTAGAGAAAGATGTGGGGAGGGGCAGAGGGAGAGGGAGAGGAAATCTTAAGCAGGCTCTGTGCTCAGCGCAGAGCAGGACTCAGGGCTCCATGTCACGACCCTGAGATCATGACCTGAGCCAAACTCAAGAGTCAGACGTTTAACCAACTGAGCCATCCAGGCGCCCCCCGCCACCCCCCCGCCCCGCCGCCGCATCACTCTTTCAAATTATTTTAAGGACTATTTCTTTCAAGCTTCCATTCCCTGTTTCCCTCCAAAAAGTTCCCGTTGGAATATGGAGTACAAACTGGGATTACATCCCAGTTTATGAATTATTTCAAGGAGAATCACCATTTTGACAATGCTGTCTACCCATTAAGGAATATTGTGTGTTTCTTCATTTGTTGAACACTTTGTCCAAAATCTGGCAGTTTGGTTTTGCAATTTTCTACATAGAAATTTTGCACATTCCTAAATAATGTTAGGTGAGTATTTTGATTGCACTAATAAATGAGCTTCAGTGCACTAAAATATCTCCCCGGTTAATCCTATCATTTTAAAAGCTGTTGAGGGACGCCTGGGTGGCTCAGCAGTTCACGGTTTGCCTTCACCCCCAGGGCAGGATCCTGGGGTTCCAGGATTGAGTCCCACATCAGGCTCCCTGCATGGAGCCTGCTTCTCCCTCTGCCTGTGTCTCTGCCTCTCTCTCTCTCTCTCTCTCTCTCTGTGTGTTTTTCATGAATAAATAAATTAAAATCTTAAAAAAATAAAATTAAAAAGCTGTTGATTTTTATACATTAATTTTGCATCTAAATACTCTTATTAGTTAATTAGTGGCTAAATGCTCATGCTAATTCTAGTCTTTATTAGAGAGTTCTCTTGGGTTTTTCATTTGTATAATCATATCAAATCATTTGATCTTCTTCCTTCCAAGGGTCATGGATGTTGCTACCATTTTTTAATCAGGCCTATTGATATAATTTATTATGTTTATAGATTTTCTAATACTAAGTCATCCTTGCCTTTCTGGGATAAAATCTACTTGGTTATAATAGTTCTATTTGCTAGCATGTCATTTAGGACTTTCACATCTACTCATATTAGAGAGATAGGCCCATAGAATTCCTTATTTATAATTTACAATCAAGGAAAACTTATCTTTTTTTCTGTTCTAGATCAGCCTACATAGCAGAGCAGCCATCTAATTTTTTGAAAATTTGAATCATGGGGCGCCTGGGTGGCTCAGTGGTTGAGCGTCTGCCTTCGGCTCAGGGCGTGATCCTGGAGTCCCAGGATCGAGTCCCACATCGGGCTCCCTGCATGGAGCCTGCTTCTCCCTCTGTCTGTGTCTCTGCTTCTCTCTCCGTGTCTCTCATGAATAAATAAATAAAATCTTAAAAAAAAAAAAAAGAAAGAAAAAGAAAATTTGAATCAACTTATCCATAAAAATCATAAGTATAGAGACCTCCTAATTCAGAACTTTTCATTTTGTACTATGATTTTTAGCCTTTTCTGGCCTTTTATTGATTTTTTTTTAGTAAATTTTGATGATATTTATTTTTTAAAACATCCATTTTATCATTTTTTCCAAAATCATCAGCCTAGAATTGTAAATGGCTTTTTATTACTTTTTATCTACTATATATCTTTTTTAAATATTTTGAGTATATTTCTAATTTTATTTCTGTTTCTTCTTTCTTGATTTTACATAATTTGCTTTCTCTGTTTTCTCACTAATTAGTTTTTTGCTTTATCTGTATTATGTCCTTTCATATATTTCCTTAGTTACTGGTGGCTTTCTAATTTTTTGAGTCAGTAAATCAGTAGAAGTATAATGGGATCTACATATGTAATTTCTTTTCTTTTTTTTTAAAGATTTATTTATCTATTTGTTTGAAAGAGAGAGGGGAGCTCGAGTGGAGGGAGGGGCAGAGGGAAAGGGAGAGAGAGAATCTCAAGCTGACTCTCTGCTGAGCATGGAGCCCAACGTGGGACTCAGTCCCATAACCCTGAGATCATGACCTGAGCCTAAATCAGGGGTCAGATGCCTAACTGACCAAGCCACCCAGGTGCCCTTGCATATGTAATTTCAAATTCAATAATGTATATTATTTCACCTAGAATATCCAAAATTTCATCATGGAATTGATATTTTCACAACAGGAGACATTTTACGTTCTTTGATACTAAACTTTCAAGCACTCTTGTCTATTTTAAGCTTAGAGCACATCTCCGTTTGTATAGGTACCTTTCAAGCACTCGGTGGTCATATGTGGCTGGTGGCTACCATATTGGACAGCGTAGGTTTAGGAGATGTATTTGCTTCCTCTTTTTAACAGCCAAAATAGTTAAAACTACAAACTTCTCTTTCATTATAGCTTTGACCATGTCCGTGAGTTTTTATAACTCTCTATTTCCTAATTTATTATCATATATTTGATTATATATCAAATATATTTTTGATATATAATCAAAATCAGTCTTTCTTTGGGAGACTTTTTTTTTTTCTGTTAGAGAGGGGGGAGCAAAGGGAAAGAGAATCTTAAGCAGACTCCATGCCCAGTGCAGAGCCCAATGTTCTTTCGATCCCACGACACTCAGATCATTACCTGAGCTGAAATCAAGAGTCAGACGCTTAACCAACTGAGCCACCCAGGCGCCCGCTTTGGGAGACTATTTTTAAACACCCGAGTAATTGGCTATTTTTTTAATTGTTCTTAATTCTTGACCCAAGTGTGTGACCTGTAGAATTTCTGTGCTTTGAAATCTAGAGTAAATCATAGCTTACATGAGGCTACTTTCAATTTAGTCTTATTAATTACGTTACTTAAATCAGCTAAGTGATTAAATATTGTTAATCAGTCGTGGAATGCTAGTGGTTTCATTTCCAGAGACTATTATTCCTATTTTCTTCTTGTGTTTCAATAGTTTTTGTTTTATGTATTTTGAGTCTATGCTATGCAGGGTATAATCTTTTTTGCTACCTATTATGAATGTAATTTATTTATATGTAACCTTTTTAATTTTATTTAATGATTGTTATCTTGAAAACTACTTTGATTTTACAAGTGTTTTAACCTTATTTCTATTTGCCCACAATTATTTTTACCCAACCATTTATTTTACATATCCTGTTTTCAGGTACTAGTGTTTACTTTTAATACTTTTAAAGATGTTCTTTAACTTCTATTTCTATGATTACCATACTTGAGAAAGAAACAACAACTTCTGAATCCTTATGGTCTAAATTATGAAATGTGTATGCTTTACAATCTTCTCTTCCTCTCCCACCAGTATGTATCAGCCTTCAGAAGTTTATCTTAGGTTATTAAATCACTACTACTATAAAGTTTTTTCAAATTACATTTAAAGATTAAATAACTTCTCTTTCAAGGACCATTTTCAGCTTTTGATTCTGTCTTACAACCAAAGTTGTAATTACTTATTTTGTTTTAACTTTGTAAGCCTGGTTTCAGTTTCCACTTCTAGTCCTTCTATACCATGATTTCCTCAAATCAAGTCTCAATTTGATTGGCTGAGCATGCATTTAAGAAAGCTTTAAAATTTTTAGATTATCTTTTATTGTGGCAAAAGAAAACACCACATAAATAAAATTTACCATCTCAACCGGTTATATGCGTGCAGTTCAGTCATGTGAAGTATAATCACATTATTAGACACCCAATTTCCAAAGTTTTTCACCTTACAAAACTGAAACTAACCCATTAAACAATTCTCCAGTCTCCTCTCTCCCCAGCCACCTGGAACCACCATTCTACTTTCTGTTTCTGTGATACCTGTATAGTATGTGTCACTTTGTGGCTAGCGTATTTCAATGAGCATAATGTCCTCATGGCTCACCTGTGTTGTAGCATATACCAGAATCTCCTTCCTTTTTTAGACTGAATAATATTCTGTTGTATACACGTGGCACATTTTGTTGATCCATTCCTCCATTGATGGACACTTGTGTTGCTTCCACCTCTTGGCTGTTATGAACAGTGTTGCGGTGAGCATGGGTGTACAAATAATCTCTTCAGGACCCTGCTTTTAGTTCTTTGGGGTATACACTCAGAAGTGGAATTGTTGGATCAGGATGGTAACTCCATTTTTAATTTTTTGAAGAATCGCCATACTGTGTTCCATGGTGGCTGTACCAGTTTGATTTGTTTTTTTAAGATCAGCCCATAGGTAGGACTTTTAAAAACCTTTGCTTATGTAAGATGTGTTTCTCCTGCTCTCACTCACAGCTGCCTGTGTTCTTTCCCCCTCAAACAAGTGAAGATGTTGTCTCGAAGTCTCTGAATTTTAACATCAAATACAGAAATATAAGGCCAACCACATTTCTGTTCCTTTGTGAGAAACCTAGGGGTTTCCCCCACCCCACCCCTTCCAAGCTGTTTTTAGAATTTTTCTTTTTCTTGAAATTAAAAAAAGAAAGTTCTCCTGCTAAGTATCAATGGTGGGGCCCTGGGACACCATGAGCCCTTTCTACCTGAAGAGCCCGTTCTTCTTTGGCTTTTGGTTTTCAACTCAAAGTGTCTCACTCTGGTCTCTTTATTCCATGTATTCTGAGATCCTTTCTGAAAGCCTCTGCAATTCATAGGTCAGACGCCCATCCACTCAGTCTTCCCCTCTTTCTTCTTTTTCATCAGTATATCCTTGTGTTCAACTTTCTGGTTATTCTCCAAGTCTATCTTATGTGCTACTTTTCCTGCCATGCTCATTCTGCCGTTCACTGCCTTCAGCTCACACTCTCCTGTTGCTGTTGTTCTTCTGGGCCCTATCCATCCTCCCCGAAGGCCAACTTCCGTATCACACAAGACAGGATCCCTTCTTTTGAATGCCTCTCCATATGTCACAGAATCCACACCATTGTTCTTACGGACCTAAAAGCACCCGTGTTTTGGTGTTTTTTAAGATTTTATTTATTTATATGAGAACAAGAGAGAGAGAGAGAGCTCAGACAAGCAACAGAAGGGAGAAGCAGACTCCTCGCTGAGCAGGGAGCCTGATGCAGGACTCAATCCCAAGACCCCGGGATCATGACCTGACCCAAAGGTAGACGCTTCACTGACTGAGCCACCCAAGTGCCCCAACCCACTTGGTTTACACTGGAATTTTTAACTTTATTTATTCTTGATATATTGTTATCATTTTCAAAACTGCATTTCCATTAGGTCTTCAAGAGCCCCCTATTCAGCTGTGCAGGACTTTCCCATAGACGGCATAGTGCTCTTCTCTTCCCTTACCCTTGAATGGCAAAGGCTTGGTTTGGGTTGGGGGTTAACCATATGGATCATTCTTGGAATTCTCGATGTCTGCTGCAGCAAGAGTAGAGTCTCCACCTCCGTGGATGGCTTCGAATGTGCCCATCCTAAGTCTGATTTCCAACATTTAGCAGTTGATCCATTTTCTAGTGCATTTTGCTAGCCCCAAACAGAATCCTCTCTCGATGCCACCAGTTATCAGGAGGAAAGTGAGTCATGCTCTCGTTCTCTGATCAGATGTAATCATTTTTAAAACATTTGCAAGTACCAGGGGCAGACAGAGAGAGGCTGAAGGTCAAGCTACTTCCCATCTACCCCTAACCTTTGGTCTTCTGGGGAGGAGGCCAAGCTGCTCTGGGCAACTAGGGCTTCTTGGCGACAGCACTTTAGTTAGTGGTATTATCTCTGGAGTCTGGTGAGGAGGCTGTTGGCGAACTGTTATCTTCCATCTCAGTGTTGCTGTGGGGCTTTCTTCTGTCTGCCAGCATGGGTATTTTTATGGGAGATGAGGAAAGGGCAAGGCAGGCACTGATAGAGGGGCCCCATTTTAACTCCCAAGTCAGCACCTTATAAAAGCCCAGAGCTGTGGTTCTCAGCCATGGCCACACACTGGAATCACCTGGAGGGCTTCCACAATTGACCGGTGTCCTGGCCTCACCATGGCCCGCCAAGCAAGCCTCTGTGTGGCGGGTGGAATCCAAGCATCTATAGCTTCGAAGCTTCTCTGGGTGACTCCAGTGTGCAACCAGTTGCGAGTTGGCTGAAAACCTTTACCCCAGATTTGTAAACAATGGTAGGGCTTAGGTTCTCATTCAGATTCTAGCCCTAAGTGACCTCGGTGAAGTCTTTTAACCACTGTGTGCCTCAGTTTCCCCCATTCTAAAATGAGAATGCTAAGGCTTGCCTCTGCTCTGACCACATAAGGATATAGTGGGATAAACACAGGTTAATGAGGGTGGAACTACCTAAAGATTCATGACTTCAGGGCCAGCAGTCCAGGTGCTTTGTAGGCCATAGGGTGGTGGACAAAGTCATTCATTCATTCACGGGTACCTAGAACACCACAGGGCAGCCCCTGTAGGCTCTCTGCTCCAGCCTTAGTACTAGGAAGGAGACCCCACTACTTTTGGAGTCCCTGGCTAAACCCAGGGTACTCTTCTAGGGACACTGCCCTGTCTCAGACTCCAGGGTGGGAGAGCTCCAGTTGAACACAGGTAGACATCTCAGTGGGAAGTGAATGGGGAGGCAAGAGGCCTGAGGATTGGCATGGAGCTCCTGAGATCTGCCAGCTTGAGTGGACCTGCTGAGGCGGTAGGAACAAATGGCTTAGTGGAAAATTCAGACAGAAAGTGAGTACGTGCTTGAGCTCTCAGGTACCGCTTTTTCATTTTAAAAACACCAGGAGAGGACGCCTGGGTGGCGCAGTTGTTAAGCATCTGCCTTTGGCTCAAATCATGATCCCGGGGTCCTGGGGTCGAGCCTCACATTGGACCCCCTGCTTGTTTTTTCTCTCTCTCTGTCAAATAAATAAATAAAATATTTAAAACAAAACAAAGCAAGAAATACACCAGGAGAAAAGAAGGGGTTCGGAAAAAGCTGGGATCCAGAGTAGCCAGATCCGGGTTCAAATCCCTGCTCTGCCATTACACATAGCCACGGGCAAGCTGGGTAACTTCTCTAACCTCGGATTCATCGTCTATAAAATGGGGCAATAGTAGGACCTGCCTTGTGGGATCATTGCGGTGATTACATGAGATACCACAGTTGGGGCACTTGCCTCAGTGTCTGGGGCTCGATAGTAGGCTGCGGCTCCCCGTTTTTACACACACACACTTTAAACTGGTCAAACTCTGAAACTAATAAGTCATGACCCAGGCTCATCAGAAGCAGGAACTGGAGGGACATCTCTTGGTGATCTTCGCATCCAGCTCCAAATTGGCCAGCAGAGGAGAAGGAGGCAGAGGTGCTATCAGCCCTTTTAGGCTTCTGGATGGCACTACCGTCACAAGGGACAGACGTTAACCCAGTCTTCCTTGAGGGCCTTCCTTCTCTGGAGATTCTGAGATGCTGTCATCCAGGAGAGTGCTCTGCCTAAATAAGCAGTGGGGAAGGCTACTGGACAGTGGGAATGGCACACGGCACGTTGACAGCCTGTTCCCTCCCGTGTCCTCCTGGTGGCACGGTCACCCAGATCCAGAATCCTGGTGTCATCTTTGAGCCTTCCTTCTCCATCAACCCTGAAATCCATCCCTTGGTGACTCTTTGTCTTGACAATGTCACTGGTACCATCCTGTACCAGGCAGCGGGTGCTGCTCAACAGGCAAGCGCAGAAGTCCTAGTGGCACTAGGACGGAGTGGATGTTGTGTCGCAGAGAGTTCATGCATGTGCGAGTTGGCTGTGACCACCTGACCTAGTCTAGATTTGGGTGGGCCCTGCTTCACATGCCTCTCACCTTCCCTTTGGGACCATCAGACCAGCCCACAGGCGGCCTTCTCATGACAATGGGAGGAGCCTAGGAGAGGAAGTGTAATTACGTAAGGCTTCTTACAGCCTCAGATCAGAACCGGTACCCTGGGGCAGTCCTGGTGGCCCAGCGGTTTAGCGCCGCCTTTGGCCTGGGGTGTGATCCTGGAGATCCCCGGATCGAGTCCCACGTCGGGCTCCCTGCATGGAGCCTGCTTCTCCCTCTGCCTGTGTCTCTGCCTCTCTCTCTGTGTCTGTCATGAATAAATAAATAAAATATTAAAAAAAAAAAAAAAAAAGAACCAGCACCCTGTCGCTTCTGCCTCCTGCTGTTGGCCGAAGCAAATCATACGGCCAAACCCAAAGACAAGGCAGGGGAAACTGATTTCTGACTATGGTCTAACCTACCGCAGGTTCTTATCTCCCAAATGCCAGACAGCTCAGGTTTCATTCAGCCTGTGCTTTTGCGGTGGCCTCCTGGCCTGGGCTCTGCATCTGTGCCATGTTAACCTCGTAAGGAGCATAGATATGACCGTGGCATTTCATGACCCACCCCAAACCTCTGCCAACCATCACGGAATGCAGCAGCTCCTTGGCTGGGTTCAATTATCCATACTCTAGCCCCACTCCTTTTCTCAGACCTGACTCCTGTTTTTTTTTTTTTTTTTTTTTGCCCTCTCTACTCCACCTGTGCAGGACCCAGACCACGTTATACCTGCTTATTTCCCAAACACCCATGTTACCCTCCCCACATCGTTGTTCTCTCCACCTGAGATGCCCCATATTACTGTGTCAGAATCCTAGCTCTTTCATGGCCTTCATTTCCCATTTAGTGACAACTGCCTCTGAGTTCACCTGGAACCCCGCAGTGGCTTTAGTACCTTCTCTCTTATATCACAGTTATGAGTGAACATGGCATTTCCTAGTCCTTAATACAGCGCCTGGCACACAATGGGGCAATACTGCTTTTGAGGAGGATGAATGAATGCCTCTCATCCTCCTACTATCTCTAAGCCCCTTGCAGGCATGGGCCGTAGCTGCCTCTAGCCCGGTGCTGGGGCCATTATGAGCCTCGGTCACTAATTGCTGACATGCAAGACAATACTCTGGTTACTCTCCATCGTGTAGAGGGCATGCTTTGGGGATTAGAGCAAAGGGAAGTGGTTTAGGCACAGGGAGTTGCATGGGGGAGATGATAACTCTGGGAAAGGTGTCATCTGCCCTTCATCTTACTCCCCCATCTCAGCTTTGGGATCAGTGGAGCAAGGCTGAGGGGCCCCCAATCTGGGAATGGAAGAAAAGGTGCTGTGGCCAAAAGTCAAAGTGGCCCTAACACCTACGAGTAAGCCCCCACATTCACACTCCAGCCAAGGGGCACCCCTCCCTCCTTACTGAAAGCATGGGGTTGACCAGTTGCCCAGAGCCAGCCCTTGGACAGTAGGCACCACACCCCAGCGAGGCTGACTCAGTCTCTTGTGCCTCCACAGAAGGACTTCACAGTGCGGGAGGAGCTTCAACAGCAGGATGTGGAGCGCTGGCTTGGCTTCATCACCTTTCTGTGTGAAGTGTTCGGGACCATGCGCAGCAGCACAGGGCGAGCCCTTCCGTGTGCTCGTCTGCCCCATCTACACCTGCCTCAGGGAGGTAAGAGACCCGCGCGTGGCTGTGCCCAGTGCCCTGCCAAAGAACACCACCCTGGAACGTCTGTAAGCAAAACAAAACTCCAACGCGCCAGCATGGCTACGCCGCTTGTACCACCTAGAGTGACAGGGCCTTTGGTAAACAGAACATAACTCCCCACACTTCTGTTTACTAAATGCCGGTTTTGATTTATTGAGTTTATAGGAAGGGAAAAAAGCCCTCCAAAGGAAATTATTATTAACTTAGACTTCCGTAATTCATAATCTAGAACACTGCCTGCAGGGAGGAGGCCTCTGGTAAATATTAATTGGATGACTGGATCTTTGGTCTGGATTGGTTTACCATTAAATTATTTATTTAAAAAAATACTTGCAAAAAAAAATACTTGCTTCTAAATTTCATCTGAAAGATAAATAAATAAGAATAACCGAGAAACTTTTGAGAAGCAAGAGGTCAGTGGTGTACTTGCCCTACCAAGTACCATCACCCACTTTAAAAGGTCATCCTGGCTACCCTTGGGGGCCAGAAGCCGAGAGCTCATTACAGTGCTGTTGGTGGCATCCAGTGAGAGGCTGGTGACTCAGATCACAGCCGTGACGGTGCAGAGGAGGATTGCATTCCAGTTATATTTTTGAGTGGGAATCAACAGGACCTGCTGACATGAGATATTGGAGAAAGGAGGAAGTGACGTGGGCTCCTGGTTCACCAGCCTGGTGGCACCATTTTCTGTGATGGGGAGCACTAGGAGAGAATTGAGGGGGGATGGAAACCAGGAGGTGGATTTTTTTCCTGTTTGGGTGACCCGGTGGGTGTCCCCAGAGAACTGTCCCACTGTTGCTTGGGTACAAGTGCCTGAAAATCGAGATGAGGCTGGCCCTGGGGACACAGAGCCGAGCATTGTGTGAAGTGTCAGTGTGTACCTGGTGCTCAAGGCCGGGGACCAGGTGGGGTCACCCGGGGAGACGGTATAGACGGAGTAGATGGAGGAACGACCAGGAGGCGGGGGTGGCAGTTGGAGTGAGGATGTGAGTGTGGACGAGTCTTTGGAGAAGTGTTTCTGTGAAAGGCGACAGGGAAGGAGGAGCTTGTCAACTCAGGGGAGGTGGGGTCAGACGACATTTTTGTGTTTTGCAAAAGATAGAAGATAATAGAGCAACGTGAGAGAAGGGAGAGGTATCTGTAAGTGGTTTTGAAGCCTCCGTGTATGGGAAGCGGGGTGCTTGTTGCACCGCTGTGGGTGCTCCCTGAAGCAGAGCCCAGGACCCCTCTCTGGCACCTTGTAGACCTATCCCCTCTGCCACTCCATGCGACAACCCTGCGCACTTGACTTCACAGTGTTGCTCAGACTCGGCAGCTGGCCCTTCCAACAGTACGTCACTCCCAGTGCCATAAACTCAGAACGCAGCACACCAGAGGCCTTGGCTACGCTTTCTGCCTCCCCCAGGGGTGATGAGAAGGCAGCCCTCTTGGATGATGGCCTCGTGGAGCACCCCCATTCCTGCCTGGGCGCCCTGTGCCCCTGAGCTCATGGCAGGGAGCGGCACCGTTCGAGGGCAGTGACCGGGATTGCCCCCACACGTTCCCTCCGCGTGATCCCGGCACCTCCCGGTGTTGCCCCCACCTGCTCCCCGAGCGGGAGGCAGGGCTCCAGCTGAGCACTGGCCCCGGCTGCCAGGACACTTCGAGCAGCGCCTGAGGAAGCGTGAACTTTCAGCTGTGAGATCCGGAAGGTGCCGGGAGGTCTGCACAAAAAAACCACAGAGCTTCCCCTAATGCGCACTTGTTGGATGCAGTCAACTTTTCAGGACAGTGTCACAAACACAAGTGCCTGCCATGCTCACAGTGACCTTGAGGACTAAACGGTTCCCCTACAGCTCTCATCATCTTTTTTTTTTTTTTTTAAGATTTTATTTATTTATTCATGAGAGACACAGAGAGAGATGCAGAGACACAGGCAGAGGGAGAAGCAGGCTCCATGCAGGGAGCCCAATGTGGGACTCGATCCCAGGACTCCAAGATCAGGGCCTGGGCTGAAGGCGGCGCTAAACCGCTGAGCCACCAGGGGATCCCCCAGCTCTCACCATCTTGTGAAAGGGTGACCCAGAGCCCACGTTCCAAGCTCTGTGCTTGAGGCCCACATGAGGTGGTTCAGGAGAACCAGCCCTGGCCTCACATCACCTCCGCCAGGCTTTAGCTGTGCCATGTAGGGGAGAGTTCACCCCCGCTGGAGAGGGGATCGTTCTGCTCACTCCGACAGGGTTCGGGGAGAAAGACATGGTGTGGACACGGTGCTAAGTGCAGCCGGACCACTAGGCCAGAATGTGGAAGGAGGGGCCCCCGGGGCTTGTTCTAGGGCACGGTGGCCCTCAGAGAGCTGGGCGTCCTCTAGTCTGACTTCAGGCCAGGCACCTGCCCAATCTTAAAGGGGCACAGAGACTGGAGTGCCCTGCCTGGGACACATGGCCAGTCAATGCCAGAGCTGGCCCAGAGCTTCTCCACTACCCGTCCAGAGCTCTTTCCAAAGAGAACTTAGCTTCCCTAAAATAGGGCCTGAAGAAGAGACGGAGATGGAAAGAGGTGACCTGGGGATCATACAGTCCCTGAGGACAGCCTGAGCAAGACCCCTGAGTTCTCAGAGCCTGGTGCTGCTTCCCCTACCTTTTTAGTCATGTACACAGTTACACCCAGGCCTGACCGACATTCCCCAAGCAGGTTGGGCCAGCTCTAAGAAACTTCCAGAAACCAAAGCCGCTGCCGTTGCCTCGCTCCATGCTGGAGGAGTTGAGGCTTTTCCCCTGGGGCCGTGCAGATGGCTGACCCAGATGCCCCCTTGTCCTGGGTCCTCCCAACTCCCAGAACCAGCCCGGGCCCGGATTTCCAGCTGCCCACTAGATGTATCCCGGTCATGCCTCTAGCCCCTCCAACAAGATGTGGCCAGAGTGGCACCCCCAAGGCCCTCCTGCTCAGGTCTAGGTTCTGACGTGGGCCTTGACCCACCCTCCCTGCCTCCCCGCGGCCAGGCAGCCACCCCAGGACTCCCCCCATGGCCTTTTCTTACAGGCATGTATCCTCGGCCCCTGCGCACCCTCCGTGGCTTCCCCTGTTCCCTTCCCAACAGGCCCTGAATCAAGCGTAGACCCACGGGCCCTCTTGGTGGGAAAATCGCATTTAGGAGCAAACTACCAGGAAGATACGAGGTCCTCAGAGCCCCGCCGCAATCTCGGTGTCCTCGGCTCGCGGAGGCCGCCCTCCCCAGACCTGGGCCTCGTCGGCCTCCATCCCCCCCCATCTTGGCCCCGAAACCCCTTCAGACGGGAGGCCCCCCAGGGCTCTGAGGCTGCCTGCCCCGGCAGGGAACCCCCTGCTCACTTCCTCGCGTACTCCCACCTCGTCTGGTTCTCCTGGCGACTCCAGCTGAGACCTTGCACGGTGTCCTGGGAGCAGCTCCCTTCCTGGCCACAACCCTTCCCAGGCCCAGCCCAAGCCGCTTCTCCTGGGCAGCCCCCCACCCGCACCCCGCAGAGCACAGCCCGCGCTCCACCAGCACAGCCCCAGCCTTTCCAGGGCATCTTAGCATTTTGGTATTTGGTAATTTCGTATTTATTTGGTCATTTAGTATTTAATAACGACTAGGGCACAGCAGAAGGCATTGTCGGAAGCACATCATGCATTCTTTTCTCTTTTGACTCGGACAACACCCCGAAGCTTTTCATCCCCGGCTGCTGCTGGAGAACAGAGAGGTCAGGCAGCTTGCTCAGTGCCACCCAGCAAGGTGCACCCGGGATCCAGGTCCGACGGCTGGAGTCCCTGCTCCTGGCCGCTCTGCTTATGCCTCGAGAAGCATTTTTTTCGTTTCTTTAGTCCGTAGCCCAAAGCGTGCTATGCAGCAGACGCCAAATAGCTCATCGTGGAATGGATTCCACTTTTGCCGTAAATAACGTTTACGTTACTTATGTAGATTATATGTGATCAGGCCTTTCTTTGAGGGACGGAGAAGGATAATTTTCAGTGAGCCTTTTCATTGTTTGAGCACAAATGGCTCTGCCAACAGGTTTTCCAAGTGACTGAAAAGTATTACAGGTGCCTCCAAGATGCAGGCGTCTCCTTGCCCTCCTGTTTACTGTTCCTACTTGCTTCACGAGTTCTTTTTGTATTTTTGGTTTTTTTAAGATCTTATTTTTTTAAGTAATTGCTACACCCAACGTGGGGCTCGAACGTACAACCCCGAGATAAAGAGTCAAACACTCTACCAACCGAAACAGCCAGGCACCCCCTCTTTTTTTTATTTTTTTAGTGTTTATGTTATTGTCGTAAGAACACATAACACAAGATCTACCCACTTAACAGATTTTTAAGTGTACAGTACAGTGTTGTTACCTGTGGACACAAGGTCACTATGGCAAATCCCTAGAATTTATTCATCCAGCATAATTGAAATTTTGTGCTCAGTTTTTAGCAATTCACATTCTACTCCCCACCCCCTGATCCCCAGCCTCTGGCAGCCACCTCTAGTCTTTGCTTCTACAAGTTTGACTATTTTAAATACCTCATGTAAGTGGAAATATGCAGCATTTATCCTTCTGTGACTGGCTTATTGCACTTGGCATAATATCTTCCAGGTTCACCCATGGTGTCCCTATACGGCAGAACTCCCTTCTATTATAAAGTGCAATAGCACAGTTGACCCTCGAACAACATGGGTTTGAACTGTGGGGGTCCAGTTACATGCGGAGTTTTACGATGTGGTACTGTAAATGTATTTTCTCTTCCCTGTGGTTTTCTTAGTAATATTTCCTCTAGCTCTCTTCATTGTAAGAATACGGTATGTAATACATATAATATGCAAAATATGCATTAATTGACCATGAATGTCATTGACGAGGCTTCTGGACGACAGGAAACTACTAGTTAAGTTTTGAGGGAGCCAAAAATTATATGTAGATTTTCAGCTGCTCAGGGGTCAACGCCACTAACCCACACGTTGTTCAAGGGTCAGCTGTGTCCCACTGGATGGCTGTACCATATTTTTTAATCTGTGCATCTATTAATGGACATTTAGGTTGTTCTCATCTCTTGGCTACTGTGAATAGAGCTGCAGTGAACATGGGAGTGCTCATATCTCTCTGAGATCTTGATTTCAGTTCTTTTAGATAAATACTCAGAAGCGGCATTGCTGGATAATATGGTTCTATTTTTAACTTTCAGAGGAAGCTCCCTACTGTCTTTCGGAGCAACTATTTCTCCCAGTCCTTGCCACCACTTGTCTTTTTTCTTTCTTTCTTTCTTTCTTTCTTTCTTTCTTTCTTTCTTTCTTTCTTTCTTTCTTTCTTCTTTCTTTCTTCTTCCTTCCTTTCTTTCTTTCTTCTTTCTTTCTTTCTTTCTTTCTTTCTTTCTTTCTTTCTTTCTTTCTTCTTCTTTCTTTCTTTTTCAAAGAACAATAGCCATCCAACAGATGTGAGGTGGTTTTCATTTGCATTTCCCCGATGATTAGTAACATTGAGCCCCTTTTCATTTACCTATAGGCCATGTGTCTGTCTTCTTTGGAAAAATGTCTATTCAAGTCCTTAGCTTACTTTTTTCAATTCAGTTATTAGTTTTTCTGGATACTGGGTTGCAGAAGTTCCTCACATATTTTGAAAATTAACCCATAAGCAGATATTTGCAAATGTTTTCTCCCATTCTGTGAGTTGCCTTTCACTCTATTTGTTGTTAGTTGTTGTTGTTTGGGGGGGGGGGGTCTGTTTTGTTTTGTTTTGTTTTTGCTGTGCAGAAATTATTCACTTGATGCCGTAGTCCCGGTTGTCTTTTGCTTTTGTGCTTTCGGCATCATATCCATGAAATCACTGCCAAGACCTATATGATGAAGCTTTTCCCCTACGTTTTCTTTGAGAAGTTACAGTTTCAGGTCTTAAGTTTTCATCCATTTTGAGTTCATTTCTTTATGTATGATGTTAAGAGTTCAGTTTCATTCTCCAACCCATGGGTATCCAGTTTTCTCAGTACCATTTGTTTCTGTCCCCGTTGTATGTTCTTGGCACTTTGTAGGCTGACCTATATGCACATATTTATTTCTGGGCCCTCGGTTCTGTCCCATTGGTCTATTTGTATGCTTTTTTTTATTTTTTTATTTTTGATTTTTTATTAAAGATTTTATTTATTTATTCATAGACACAGAGAGAGAGAGGCAGAGACACAGGCAGAGGAAGAAGCAGGCTCCACGCAGGAAGCCCGATGCGGGACTCGATCCCGGGTCTCCAGGATCACACCCCAGGCTGCAGGCGGCGCCAAACCGCTGCGCCACCGGGGCTGCCCTATTTGTATGTTTTAAAGGACTATAGCCTTAGAATATATTTTGAAATTAGGATGTGTGGTGCTTACTGATTTGTTGTTTTTCAAATTGTTTCAGAATCGTTTTGGCTATACAAATATTTCATGATTCTATATGAATTTTAGAATTACCTGTTTTATATCTTTTAAAAATGCCATGGTAATTTTGTTAGAGATTGCACTGGGTGTGTAGGTCACTTGGGATGGTATGGACATTTTAACAATATCAAATCTTCCAATCCAAGATCAGGAACAAGACAAGGGTGTCCACTCTCAACACTCTCACTTGACATAGTTTTGGAAGTCCTAGCCAGAGCAATTAGGCAAGAAAAAAGAATTAGAAGACATCCAAATTGAAAACGAGGAAGCAAAATTGTCTCTGTTTGCAGATGGTGTGATCTTGTATATAGAAAACCCTAAAGACTCTACCAAAAAAACAAAAAAGCACAAAATGTTAGAGCCAGTAAATGAACTCAGTAAAGGTGCTAGATACAAAATCAAGATACAAAAATCACCCACATTTCTCTATACTGACAACAAACTACGTGAAAAGGAAGTCACGAAAACAAGTCACTTTACAGTAGCATGAGAAAGAGTAAAATACTTAGGAATAAACATAACTAAGGAAGTAAAAGATTTGTACACTGAAAACCACAAAATGTTAATGAAAGAAATCAAAGAAGACACAAAGAAACGGTAAAGCATCCCTTTAGCTGTCTTGCAGGAGCATGGTAAGGACCCCTTCATCCTGCCCAGGCCCCCAGCCAAACTGTGACTGCAAGGGCTCCCCTGCAACCGGAGGGTATAATGAGGTCGGAGCTAAGGGTACCATCATCTCCCATCTCTGCTGAAGCTGCCTTGCCAACCATTTAATTGGTTGGGGTTGGAGCGGTCCTCTCCTCACACCCTTTGTCTGACCCTGCAATGCTCCGTGGCCCCCTCCATTCTCCTGCCACCTCTGTGACCCAGAGGTGGTCTTGCCAGACTGTTCCAAGATACCACTGAACACTGTTCTCTGGACACCTTTCTTCAAGAGCTTTGTCAAAAATTCCTCTGGCAGGGAATGCTAGGGCTTTTAACCCCTTACACCTGTTTCCTTTGAGCAGACGTTCCCTGTGCACCCGGGGCCTGTTTCTCCCCACTCCTCTCATCCTTCCTCTCTCCTTCTAATCTCCCCATCCCATCTCTACCCATGATCCCCAGCCTTCTTAGCTCTTCTGAGTCTGCAGCCGTAGCCAGGGGTCAGGAGGAAGGGAGGGGGGTGCCCTGTGCCAGGAATCTCTCATCTCTCCGAGCCTCCCTCTGACCGCCTCCTTATGGCTGGCTCTCTTGCTCTCCTTCTCTTCAGGCTCCAGAAACCCCATCCGTCCCTCCCTGCCTTTTCCAGAGGAAGGGCAGGGAGGGGGCAGGTGCCTCTGAGGGGTGTCTCCGACGGGTACACCCCCCCCCCCACAAGGATGCAACTGGTTGGGCTCCTGGAAGAGGCCGGCAGGCACAGGCTGGGGAGGAGAACACAGAGGGCAGCAAGTCAGGCTTCTCAGGAAATGAAATTGCTCTGTGCAACAATGAGAGAGCCACTTTTTTAACTT
Organism: Canis lupus familiaris; assembly: GCF_011100685.1. Lineage (NCBI taxonomy): Eukaryota > Metazoa > Chordata > Mammalia > Carnivora > Canidae > Canis > Canis lupus. The sequence continues at coordinate 79,908,067 of NC_049228.1, read as the reverse complement.
TTTGCGTGAGCGTGCATTCAATTGCTCACATTGTTTTGGCTCCAGGGGAAATCTGACCTCGGAAAAGGCCGAGATGAAGTGGGTGTGGGTGGAGATCCTCTGCTATTTCACAGGGCTGAGAGAGTCGAGCAGAACATTCTTCAGAGGTACCTTTCTAGGGGGACTGTTCCTCCCTTCCCGAGAGCAGAGGATGGGGCCACATTCAGCTACCTAGCTGGGGCCAGGGTATGGCCCACTGTGGCCAGAAGAGGCCAAGGTCAGCTGTGCCCAGGATACTGATAGACTCTAATGGGGAGAGGATATTTGAAATTATTCTCCATGCAGCCCTGGACTCCTGACCCTGTGCCTTGGGCAGCTTTTAAAAAATTACAAGCTCTCAGAGCATCCCCCAACCTCACTTCAACCAGTCAAATCAAACTTTCTGGAGATGGGGTTTAGGAGAAAAAAAAAAAAAAGATTTCATCTCTCCTTGTGACTCCAGTGTGCAGCCATGGTTAAAAAACACGAGTAGCTGCAACTTAGGAGCATTTCAGGAGCAGCCATTGACAGCCAGAGAGCACTGTGAGCTACCTGGCATCACACAGGTGGGAAGAGTACAACCGGAAGAGCCTCTCTGGCCCTGGGTTTGAATCCCATCTCTGCCATTTCTTCCAACCCTCAACCTTCTATCTGTAGCACGGGAATATGGGGCTCATACCTTGCAGTTCGAAGGCTTAAAATCAAAGGAAGGGGTGCATCGTTGCACATTGCTGTTGAAAGCAAACCGTGTTGCAGGCACTGCTCCAGGGGAGCAGCCCACCAAAGACAGCCCCAGAAAGTAATGCCCATTCTCCTGACAGAGCACAGGGCCTCTCCCCACAATCAAACTCCACCACCCTTTCCTGGAGAACCTCACGGGAGTTCTCTGAGGCTCCAGCCACAGTGCTCCCAATGCATCTCCAACAGAAGGCATCTTGCATTCCTCCTGCCTGAGCAACATCTTCTCCTCCTGCCTGAGTCTTGCTCACCTTCAAGGCCAGGTTCACTTCCCACCATATCCCTGCCTTATAGTTACTCCTCCTATAACAACATCCTGTGCAGCTAGCATCCACCCAGGGCTGCTGATGCCTGTTCTCTGGACATGTCCTTTGCCCGGTGGTTGAATTAATGCCTTGTGACCTCTTCTTGGTTGCTTTTCAATCATTTCAGTCCCTCATTGGTACCTGCGGGTAAGATTGGGTCTCATGTGTCGTGAAAATCCCAAGTACGTTTTGCGCAGAACTCTCTGCTTATTCGGGAAGCAGTGATTTGGTTGGAGACCATGCTACTTTTCTTATTGAACCGCAGTTTCCTAGTTGTCCTTGAAAGAGAGCGTTTAAGTTGTGCGATCTTCCCCAAAAGGCTGACAACCCACTCGGTGACGGAATCCACAGAAATTAAGCAGCTGTGAGCATTTATGGCGGGTTGTGCAAACGTAAGGGTAGAGGGGAGTGCAGAGGTATGGGCCACTGCCAGGGGACAAAGGGAGGGGGAGCTAGGGCTTCGGGACAAGTGCTGGCCTGGCAAGGAAGGGAAAAGAAAAAAACAATCCAGGAAAATAAATAAAAAACAGAGGCACGAGGGCCAGAATGAGCATAGCCCATCTAGGTCTGCATGGTGAATATGGGTCTGATGGGTAAGTCCTGGGCTGGCGCTGGCTCCCAGCAGAGGCATTCCAGTACAGGCAAGGTGATACCGAGAACCTCTGAGAGTCTCGAAGCCAGAGAGCAACACGATGGGAGGCACGAAAGAGTTTGTTTATTCATTCAACAAACATTAAGAAAAATGCTACTTCCTTATTGAACTGAAAGTTCTCCCAGAGGATGTGGAGAAGGAGGAACCCTCCTGCACTGTTGGTGGGAATGTGAACTGGTGCAGCCACTCTGGAAAACTGTGTGGAGGTTCCTCAAAGAGTTAAAAATAGACCTGCCCTACGACCCAGCAATGCACTGCTGGGGATTTACCCCATAGATACAGATGCAATGAAACGCCGGGACACCTGCACCCCGATGTTTATAGCAGCAATGGCCACAATAGCCAAACTGTGGAAGGAGCCTCGGTGTCCATTGACAGATGAATGGATAAAGCAGATGTGGTCTATATATACAGTGGAATATTACTCAGCCATGAGAAAGGACAAATACCCACCATTTGCTTCAACGTGGATGGAACTGGAGGGTATTATGCTGAGTGAAGTAAGTCAGTCAGAGAAGGACAAACATTATATGGTTTCACTCCTATGGGGAATACAAGAAACAGTGAAAGGTGTTATAGGGGAAAGAAGAGAAAACGAGTGGGAAAAATCAGAGAGGGAGACAGAACATGAGACACTCCTAACTCTGGGAATTGAACAAGGGGTAGTAGAAAGGGAGGTGGGCTGGGAGGGGGGTGGTTGGGGTGACTGGGTGACGGGCACTGATGGGGGCACTTGACGGGATGAGCACTGGGTGTTATTCTATATGTTGGCAAATCGAACTCCAATAAAAAAATATACAAATCAATCAATTAATTAATTAACAAATTAATTAAATGAAAGGTCTCCCAGACACATTTTCAGAGGGAATATGTTGAAGTAACAAATAAATCTAGATCCTCCTAGCCAGAGAGACTCATGGGCCGCACTCAGTGCAGAGTGCCCTGCCCAAAATCAAGTGAGGCTTGAAGCAGGAAGGTGGGAGCCCAGAAGCAGAGGAGTCGAGGAGATTGGCAAGGGCATCCGTGGCAGAGAACAATCCTCAAGTCCTTGCACCTTTAATTCCTTACTGTAACAGGCGATCAAAAAGACTGTGGAAAATTCAGGAGAGCCCTTCCCCATGAACAGTTTATTCCAGCCCTAATCTTCCGCATACACCCTGCCTGGAATGTTCCTCTGAGAATGCAGCCTTCCTGGGGCAGGTACACAGCCCCCGGGGAACTGGTTTAGCTGCAGTCCCTCTGGGTCCAGCAGCTGCTGCTATGAATACCTCAGCTTAAGCAACCATTCCTGTAACCTCTGCCGAAATAACTGCCCACAGCTCTGTCCCCTCCGAAGCTGCCCCCCCCCACCTCCAGCTGGCTGTGGTGTGATGCCCGGACCCCCCACCGCTCTGCGCCCGCGCACCCTGGGGAGCCCCCTGGGGCACCGCCCCCACCCCAGATAGGAGCCGGGTGCGCCCCCAAAACCGCCTCTGCCCGACCCCTCCCCAGCCCCCACCCTCTCACTGTTCTACTTCCTTGGCCAGACTCTGCAAACTGAAATGTGAAATTCGAAGCCAGTGTTCCCCTTAGCAACCGTGGTAACACAGGATCTGATAGGGAGCCTGGAGTTATAAAAATACCAGCTTCCACCAGACACTGGTTTCCAAAGGGAAACCAGTCCCCGCGCCAGCGCCAGCGCCAGCACCGTTTTCAAGCAGCCTTAAAACTCGGGAGATGTCCAGTCCCGGCTCGGCCCGGCCTCGGGAAGAGTCCCCGGTTCCTTGGCGCGGTGGCGGTGCTGCGAGCTTTGGGGATTTTTCTCTAAAATGCAGAGATCCTGTCTGAGAATGAGCTAGCGCCTGGCATAGGCTAGGCAGGAGCCGTTTTTAATAAACAGCAGATTTTCGGCATTCTTTACAAGTGAGGCTCTAGGGCCGCCAGCCCTCCGGCTCCCTCCCGGGGAGCGCGCCACCGAGGCCCCTACCCGCGCGCCCCCCGCGCCCCCCGCGCCCCCCGCGCCCCGCGCCGCCGCCTCCCTCCCCCGCCCGCGGCCGGGCCTGTAATTCTGAAAAATATTCCAACTCGGTAATTAACGTCTGAACTTCAGGAGGCCCCTGCTCGCTGCAGAGGCGCAGACGGCGGGCGGGGCCGAGGCCTGGCGGGGAGGCCCGCGGGGCGAGTGCGCGGTGCAGAGCGGAGGCTCCGGCTGCCAGTGCGGGTCTAGGTGGCGCGCACGCCCACGTATACACATGCATCTCTTTTCAGATCCTTTGGGATTTCTTCTTTTTTTCCTTTTCTTTGTAATGCCCTCCTCGTACCCTCCCCTTCCACTCCCAGGGGCGGTTTCGCCATGGGCTGACTGATGGCAGATTCTGCTCAGCCAACTTAGGGGTCATGGGGAGACAGTCTGGGGCCCTTCCCCGTGTGTAGGTTCCAGTGGGGGGATTGGCTGAGGGAGGAGGGACCCGTATATCTAGAAGATAAGAAACCAAGCACTGTGGGGCTGGCAGGTGGCCATGGGTAACCAGGTGAATGGCCGCACGGAATCCTGCCCCCTGGGTGCCACCTTCTCCAGGGCCTCTTATGGTTTGCGCAGCTCAGCCCTGCCCAGACTTCACGCCAGGTATCCTGTGTGGAGCGATAGGGTTACCTAGTGCGGGGCTGGCTGCTTGAGGGGGGCATGAGCCTGAGGTGGTGGCTCCCCTCGCAGAGCTGCTGTTTGCTGGGCACCCAGTACTAGGAGCCGGTGCACAAATCACATGCAACTCCCTCCAGGACCCACACGGATCTTCCTTAACCTGCTCCAGCTCTCAGACCCGCCGATTAAATTTAGTGAGCCGTTCAACCTCACTTTTAAATTTTGTGGATAATATCCCACTGGCAGTCTTTGCCACCTTCAGACGTAAATAATGCATAGGGCAGCACTTGTCCATCTGGGCTGGCCATTTCTCCTCTCTTCTGGAGTCCAGTTCCTTATTGGTGGCTCTGTTATCACTGCCACCAGCAATGATCAGTAGGTTACAGGGGGCCTGGGCCACGCCCTAAAATAAGAAACCTCCAGGATTGCCCTGTTCTGGTAATTGGCAAAGAAGGGTGCTGGGAAAGAGGGCCTACCTCAGAGCCAGGTGAAGTCAGGCATCTTATCCTCTCTGGCCCTCAGTTCCTCATTGGGATGAGGATTAAATGGGATTTAGTAGATTTGCTAATTACAGGTTGACTTCCTCCCTTCCCCATGGGAGGACTCACAAAACGAAGATGTGAAAAACAAAAGACATGAAATAATGGGATCATTGAACAGTGTATTTATGTCCTATAAATGAAGTGCTTCTTAATAAATTAGCAAAACTGTGAAAGAACACAGCAAAATAAGTCTCAGGGCCTTTGCCCTTACCTTGCCTTGTGGGAGAATGCATTTCTTGCAGGCAGCCTTCCCGGTCTCAGCTGAATGTTGGTCATAGGTGGACCCTCACTCTCCACCCCCCACACCCCAGAGAAAGTCAGGATGTGGCTCTACCTTAGAGCTTTCGGTGTTCATTTGTTTTCTCCCTCCCCAACTGGCACGGAAGCTCTCTAAAGGCAAGGAACGTGTCTGTTCTCTTCACTGCGGCATCCCCAGTGACTAGAACGGTGCCCAGCGCAAAGTAGGTACTCAGTACATTTACTCTTTGAACAAATTAATGAAATGGAATGTCTAGGCTGAGCAAAGCAGGAGAGTAGTCACCCTTCTAGAGTTCATCTGGGAGGATGTCTCAGAGGAGATAAATCCAGAGTCCTTGAAGAGGCAAGGTGAGCGAGCAGGGCATGGGCCGGCTGGTTTAGTCCCTGCAGGTGAGCTCAGAGTGGGAGGAGGAAGAGAAACGCTACCCCCACAACAAATTCAAAGGAAGCAAGCAATCTGTGCTCACCATCTGAGCGAACCTGGAAGAACCACTTCAGCCAGGGAAGCTGCCTGCATTCTGTCCCCACGCTTTGCTCTAAGTGGTTGTGTCTCAACCACTTCAGACTTCAGCCTGACTTCAGCCCGCCAGGCCCCACGTGAGACTGAATTCGTCTGTCCTAAGTCAGAATCCCTGGAGCCACCATCATGAGAAGTCAGGGTGGGATTGTGGCACAGCCTCACGGACAGAGAGCCACGCGGGAGAGGTTGCAGGGGGGCCTGCGGGAGCATCCGTGTGTGCCCTGCCGGCCCTCAGCTGGGCCTTCCTCAAGGGAGAGGCGAAAAAGGAAGAGGGAGGATACACGGAGCTCAGGAGAGTTCCATGAGGTTCGGGAAGAAAATGAGAACGTGGTGCAGGAGGTAGGAAGGGACACCCGAAGTCACGGATGTTGAGGACCATGGCAGCCTCGGCCCTTAACCATCTCCGCACGATCCGGACTCAGGAGCAACATGTGCAGGACAATGTGATGTGGGCCACTGTGTCCTTGGACAGCTGCTAGTAGTGGAATTTTTTTTTAAAAAGGAACTGGTGAAATCAGTATCTTTTATATTATCCAGCATATCCAAAGAGTGACCATTTCAACATGTAATCAGTATTTTAAAAGTATCAGTGAGAGGTCATTTTTTTATATATATAATATATACTTTTCTGTACTAAGTCTTTGAAGCCCACTGTGTATTTTATGCTCAGAGCACCTCTCGACTCAGAGTAGGCACATTTCAAAGCTGCACGCGGCTGGTGGCTACTGTACTGGACAGCATAGGTCTGGAGGCTAGCTTCTAGGATCCTCAGGTTTGGGGAACTGTTCTGGATTCCCAAGGTATCTGGATCCCCAAAGGCTCAAAGGTATTTTTCCTAGCTTCTCTCGCTGAGCACCCAGAAGCGAAAGGAAACGCCGTGAGCTACAATCTACATCACCCAGCCAGCGTGCTAGCCTTGGGTGGTTGGCTGGGTCTCGGCGGCGGGGTGTGCAAAGGCAATCCTTTGGACCCTGGAGTGAAGAAAAATGAGGGGAGCAGGAGAGAACAGAAAGAGCAAGAGAGAAAAACAGCCCAGAGCAGGGGAATCAAGGCAGGGGGTGGCCGACTGTGCCACAGAGCTCCGAGCAGAGCCCTCAGACCGGGGACGGGGTGCCACCCTGGGAGGGCAAGCAGCTGCCAACTCCTGTCACAATGGCCCAGTCGGCGGAAGGCACAATTAGCTCATTCTTGCATTGCCCTTTGATTACACTGTTGTTCTCAGGACTTCCATTTCTGTAATTAAGACCTTGTCCCTTACTCAGAGGTATTGAAACATAAAAGTATTTGCTGAATCTGGTTTCCCAGGGTTAAAAGCCAGACTTAGGAAATGCAAACACACTTGTGGAAATGCAAACACACATTCACTAACTAATTATCCCATAATTAAGGCCGAAGCCCTGCTTAAAACAATTAGCTCTGGGAATTGAACAGTAGGTCCCACTGCACTCTTGGTTAATTGTTCTTCCCTGATAGACTGGATACGGCCAGTCTGGAGGGAAGTGGGGACAGTAGGGGATGGATGGCTGCTGCTTTGGGTCTGGACTGGACCGTGCTGTGCTTGGTTTGGAAATGTTAGTCAGAGGAGAGCTTGAGGTGTGGAGAACAGCAAGGAGGTTGTGGTTTGGGCAAGGGGAATTGAGCGGCTGCCCCGGGCTTGGACGCAGGCCATGGGAAGTCTCAGAAGCTACTGCTGGCCACACTGAGGTGGCTTGCCTGGCTGGAGCTGAGGGCGTGGGCCAAGGATTAGCTGACTGGAAAGCAATTAGATGAGGTGGGGCTGGCTGGGGAAATACCTGGAATCCCAGGGCCAGAGTTGAGACTTGCTTGGGTAATGCCCCAGGCGGGAGGCCTCGCGGGCTCTGGGGAGTGGAGGTCCCCACCCGAGATGGTGGTTACCAGGCTCCCCATGGGGCCGCAAGCCTTTTTCGGCCTCTTGCTGATGGGGAGGCGTGGGTTCCAGAGTGTGTGGGAAACCAGGATGGGGCTTTCAGCCCTCCAGGGGGAAGAGGCTCTTTTCCTGGTTAACCCAGGGTCTCCCCTACCTCAGTGTGCATGTCCCCTCCCCCCACCCCCCTTCTCAGACTCCCAGGACTTTCCTGAGGCCCGCCAGGTGCCATCAGGTAACACACCCCCCCACCCCCCCACCCCCACCCCCACCCCCACCCCCGCCTTTTCCAGGTAGGAGGGATGGAGGCTGTTCCCCTTCCAGGGACTTTCACATTTTGAAAGGAGAGCTCAGAAGAGAAAATAGTGTGCCCCAAAGGGGATTTTAAAAAAAAGAGGCTGTGGGGAGGGGGTGTTGTAGAGGTCAGGAGACAAGGACTGGCCTGGCCCGGGCGCCCTCTCTCCAGGAAGCACCCACATGCATTAAAGCTTCCCTGAGAATCCTGGGCCTGTTCTCTGGGGGCTTCTCAGTCCAGAGCCTCTGCCCTGGAAGTGGAACTTGGGGTTTTGTCCGGCAAGCGGTCAGAGGGCTTGGATCCCGAGGGCTGACCCTGCAGGCACCGACAAGGACTGGCTGCTCACTCCCCACCCCAGAAGTGGTCCCAGCTCCTCCACTGGCCCTCCGTCCCTCCCCACCCCCTCTTCCCTTCTGTCTGCCTCGCACTTCCATAGATCAGAGGTTCGCGAACTTCTATAAAAGGCCAGATAGTAAATATTTTAGCTCTGCAGGCCAAGAGGCTAAATCGAGTTTAACCACATCCCTGTGATTTGCTCTGCACTGAGCAGCCGTGCGAAGCCGTGAGAGCAGTTTCTGTGGAAACTACTCGGTTCTGCCTTCCTAACGCGAACACGGCCATGGACAATATGTAAATGAATGAGCGTGGCTGCGCTCCAACAAAACCTTATTTATGGACAGTGAAATTTGAATTTTATAGCGTTTTTATGTGTCAAAGAATATTATTATTCATTTGCTTTTTTCTCCCCCCGTCCCCCCCCCCCCCCCCGTTATTTAAAAATGTAAAAACTGTTCTTAGCTCACAGGCCCCATCAGACAGAGACTGTGGACCAGACTTGGCCGGTGGGCCGTCCTTTACAGACCCCTGATCTAGATCTGTGGTTCTCAGTGCTCGTGAAAGTTGCAGGATTGCTGTCAGAAAAGAGATTTTGCAGTTTCTCGGGCCATGCTGTCACTGCCGTAGGAGGTCCACACAGCGGGTAGCCCCAATCCAGTCTGAACTCCACCCCCATTTTCACGACCACAGAACAGCCCCAGAGGTGCCATAGCTCTGCCCTGTGAACCCAGGGGGAGGCCTTTCTGTCCTGGGGTGCAGAGCTGGCGGGTTTACTATCTCTGGCTGCCCCCAGAGATCCACCCGGCCAGCTCACACTGCCCAAGGCTCCTGCCGAGCCACAGGAAATGGGTATGTGTCCTCTGGTGTCCCAAAGTGGCAGGGCTCCGGTGAGTCATTTCCCATGAGTGGAGACGGTAACTCTGAGGCATCCCCATACTGGCAGACACTTGGCTCCTGACTACCTCGTCAGCTCTGGGCCCCACAGAGCAGATCGGGATGAGAAGCGAGCTAAGAGCCCCCTCCGTGAGAAGAGAACATGAAAGAAGGAGGGTGCGGACATCAGAGGACATGCCCTCAAACCCCACGTGGTCAGTGCCAGCTGGGACCCGAGGCAAGTTACTTAACCTCCTTGAGCCTCGGGTTTTCCATCAGTAAAATGGGAAACAGCCCTCTACCTCGGCAGGATTACCGTAAGGATTAGTGATCACATCTGCCAGGTGCCTGGCACTTGGTACAAAACTTCCATGGCATCTTTATTGGCCACACTGGCATAAGGCCTTAACCACAGAGCTGCCCAGCCACGGCCCAACAGGCACCGAGAAAGGCTGCATGATCCTCCTGACGACACATGACGTTGGCCGTGTTGCTGTCCTCACGGAGGCAGGCACTGCTGCACATCCTGTGTTGTTCTAGTGGTGATTCAGGCTGGCTTGTGTGAGGCCGCATTCAAGGTTTGGGTCTGGGATCCTTGGGTGGCCTTCAAGGTCTGGGAACCCACAGAGATTGGGTGCAGACATCGGTGAATGTGTGCAGATGTGCATTTTTCTGGGAGAGGAGCCAGGGTTTCCATCAGACCTTCAAAGACCTTCCAAAAAAGCAAAGGGACCCAGGTCTATAAACACAGCGTGTGAGAAGGCCCCACACTTTGGGGACAGGTTCCTCCTTTGAGAATCAGCTCCTTGCTCCTGAGACAGGGTCTTGGGCACCCTGGATGGCATCTAGTTCAGCTCCAAACTTCCATCTCCTCAGCCTTTAAACCTGTCACTAGTGCACCTGTCTCACCAATTCCAGAATCAGGTGATGCAAACCCAGCGTAGGGCAGCTGGGAATGCAACGGGGGTGGGTGGGGGCAGGGGAGGGTCTCAAAGTGACCACCAGGGGAGCAAGGAGCCGCTGTCTCTCGGGATTGTTTCTGCCCCCTTGAGCCAACAGCATGGTCCCTGTTAAAATCGCCTTACTGCCGAATTCAGAGGCCCACGTAGTCCTCAGCACCACCATTGCAGCAAGAACGCAGCTGTCCATGTCCATCTCATGACCAGTGAGATGATGTGCTCTCACAAAATTTTATCGATGGACCCTGAAATTTGAATTTCATGTCATTTTTATGTGTCAGGTGTATGTTTTGCACAAAGTTTAGTATAGGAGGCTTTGCTTGGGACTGTGTTCTCCTCCAAGGCCTTCTCCAGAACTCCACTGGATGTCCTCTTAACCAGAGGCCTGGAGAAGTTGGCATGCTTTGGGATTTACCAAAGGACAGGTGACCATAGCTGGTGGTGAGCCAGGAATGGGGCCCCAGGTGCAGGTCCCAAAGCCTGTGCTGGTCCCAGGCAGATTCCCAGGATGGCAGCAGCCCCCCAACTTGACCTGTACAAACGACCTGCATCCCCAGGCCTGCATGCATCCACCTGACACTGCCCCTTGGCCCACCCCCAGACTCAGAGCATCCTAATGGAGCCCATCTGCTCCCAGAGAAGGTGCCCCCACCCTCCACCCCATTAGTCTGCTGGGTCTATGGGCAGCAGCTCTTACCTGGTCCTCAGCTCTGGCCACCATGCTTCTGCCCATGCACAGCTCGTGTAGGCCAAGGTCCCCTGTCACCTGAATTAGCCCACCAGCCTTCTAACGGGGCTCACCTCCTCTCCTCTCCACACTACAGGCTCACAGGATCCTCCAGGGTGACCTTTCTCGTTGTCTGGAATGTTCTCCTTGCTCCTCCTCTGGCCCCACTCTTTCCCTAGCTTGACCTTAATGGGTCTTCTTCTCCAACCTCTCTCCCCAGGCCTTCCCTGAGCTCCTCTCCCCCCACAGGTGAGGACGGGCCTTCCCACCAGCCACTCCTCAGCACCCTCTCTTCTGTGCCGCAGGCAGCCCGCTTCATAAGACGAGCTACCACTGATGGAGCCACGCTCACTGTGTGCCAGATACTAATCTAACTATGGGTCCCACACAGTCCCATTCAATCCTACCCCACTTTCCAGAAGAGGAAACTGAGACACAGAGAAGTTAACTATGCAGCTTGTTGGGGGGGGGCAGGGTGGGATTACAGTCAGGTCCCCATCACTGATCCACTGGTGCGACATCTGTCTTCCCTGCCATGTCAGCAGACCTGCGAGGCTAGGACTTGCGCCTCCTCGTCGAATGCATGAGTGAATGAATGGACCCATTGTCACTGTCCCTTCGGGCTCCATGGAGGAGGTGCCGGACCTGCCGTGCTCCGGGCCCGTGCTGCCTGCCGATGGGCTCTGGGCCCGGGAACAGAGGGGCCCTTCTGAGCGGCCGGGCCTCGGCCAGTGCACACTTCACTTCCAATCCAGTCTGTAGGGAGGCTGGCACCCAGGTCCTGTGTGAGGAGAAGCCAGTCTAGGTAGGTCCTCGCCTAGACCTGGAATAGCCAGGACAAAATAGCTGCCCCCAGACTGTGAACAGAGGAGCTTCCGGTGATGGAGATCGGGGGAGGAGGCCGGGGAAAGCTGCTCGGAGGAGGAAGGCCTTGTGACCCTCGGCAGGGGATCCGATACATGGAGCCAACGTGGGGTTTGCCCCTCACTGTCCCCGCAGGTGAGAACAAGGCACGTCCACAGGCCTGTGAACCGATGGGGAGGTCTGTGCAGGGGAGGACAGGGGCCGGGAGGCCTGAGTACCTCGACCCTCACAGCCCCCTCAAGTGAACCAGTAGGGAGCACACACACGATCCGGAATTCCGACTCACGTGCACACTCCTCCAGAGAGATGGTCTTCATTCAGAAATCGAGGTGCCCCATTATTAGTTTATCTGCTGCTGAGGGCAGGGCTCCAAAGCCAAACACACTTCCAGGTGCCAATTAAACACTCTTATCTGCAACCTCAGACTCGGCGGAGAGGACTTAGTGCATCCTTTTTCTGCCATCCCCCGGCGGCCCCAGGCCCTCTCCTCAGCCCAGGCCTGTCTGTCCCTCTGTGGGGCAGCCGCTGCTCTGCGCACAAATGCTAATTATGCCTTTAGCACAGCCCTACTGTTGTCTGCTTCGGCCTGTCCCAGGCCCAGCTGTCCCTGTGCCATTGGTTACGGCCTTGCACCTAAACCCGCCGCAGAACCCGCTGAGCTTCCTCACCCAGGGCACAGGCCCCCAGCCCAGCTTCTGTGGCCTTGGCTGGACACTCCCCTGCACCCCACCCGGGAGGCTGGCACCTCCGTCTGGTTACTGGGCTACAGCGGGCACGTGTTCTTCTTAAATGCAGTATGCCAGGATGATCACACCGAAGAGGCCACGTGTCGAGCAAAGGTTTCTTCAGAATTCCATGCTCGCTAGTGGAGTCAGGGGCCCGCATATGCCCCTTCTCCCGGGCCTGGGGCCGGGCTGGTCACCTCCACCCTCCCGCGCTCACATACCTTGGAGAGGCTGAGGTTGGCGGGAGGGACACCCGGTTGACTTGGCCTCTAGCACAAGCTCCTTCCTGGGCTCAAGGGCAGGTGGGGGCTGGCGCGGCCCTTCAGATAACCATGTGCCCAGGCAGTGGGGAGGGCAGGGGCTGGGCCGAGAGCAACAGCAGCCCCTGGACTCTGCACTTAGAGGCCTTCCCTCCGAGGCTGGTGGGCCACCCTCTGTGACAGGGCCTCGTCCTCAGGATTCCCTCTGGGATTGCAGAAACCAGCGGAGAAACCAGTTATGTCCCCACCACCCGTCTTCCTAACTGGATGTCTTGGTCTGCCTTCAGGAAAGGCTAGATCTTACAGCCCCAGGAGGAGTGCCATCCTCCCTGGCCTGCGGGTGCACACACGGCCCCCCTACCACCGCCCTGTGTTCTGTGTTGAGACGGGGGAGAAGGCGGGAAGGCGGCGGGGGCGAGGGGAGGCCTCGCTCGGGGACTCAGCGGCTGGACAGTGGCTTGGGAGAGCCTACCCAGAGGAGGAAGGGACTATTTCGCAAGTGGGGCCGGGCACCCGGGGCTGGCCCATCAGCCCCTGGCATGCGGCTAGGCCTGTCAGGAAATCAAGGAGGCACTCTGTCTGCTTTCCAGCAGGCGCCACTTCTCTCTTTCCACCGCCTTGCTCAGTTCACGGTGCTGGCTCCAGGACCAGGCTGGCGGGCGAGCCAGGCACCCTGTGCCACAGGCGCGGTGCCCAGGGAGTGCCCGCTCCGGCCTCAGCGAGGCTCATCGGGAGGGTCCCCAGGCCTGGGCTGCAGGGCCACACGGAGAAGGCCAGCCGGCCGCTGGTGGCCCCCTCGGGTGGGAAGGCAGGGCGACTCTCGGGGAAGGATTCCAGACTGTTTCCTTCTCGGTTGAGCTCCACCGCCCTTATCTCCTTTCCTGCCAGGCGGGGACTCCTCACGAGTCACACACAAAAGAAACCCCACCCAAGACACACAACCCCCACCACCACCACGTACTGGAAGGGGGAGAACTTGCCTCTGATTCCGACGTAGTCTACCTGGTTGTCAGTCAGGGGCACAGTCAGTATGCGTTGGCCCTAATATGAAAATATTCTACAGTTGGTCCAGAAAGGGAAGGGACAGGTGGGGAACAGCACCCTCTCCGGGGAGCCACCTTGGTGGCCGCTAGGGATGGGGCCGGGTTGGGGGGGACCTCATGGGACAGAAGGGACCACGGAATGGGAGGCGTGAGTAAAGATAGGCATGCATGGCACAGCCCCTCCCTTGAGTGCCTCACAGGCCTGAGTACCACCCTCATTCCCTAGAATACGGAAATAATGGTTCACGTCGGGAATATAGGGAACTGAAGCCCTGGGCTCACCACCGGGTGTCCAGCCTACAAGGACAGGGGCAGAGCCCCGGCCTTCCAGTCCCTGCTCCTTCCCGGGCCTAAGGTCCACCCAGAAGAGCACTCAACCCCAGGCTTTCCGGGGGGACTTTGGCTGTGCTTTCTAGAGGGAGGGGGCTGGCCTAGCTGACCCCTGGGGGTCTCATTCCAGCCCAGGGCTGGTGGCTGATTCTGCAGGCAAGTTGCTATGGGAACTCTAACTTTGAATTTCCTGGCTCTGGGGCTGTGAAAATCACAACCTGAACCTTCAGTTGATGTGGGTTTCTCGATTAATTTCCTGTTTGATTGTTTACTTTAGAGAACGGAAAATGCCTTTGCAGGCAGCTAGCTCCCTCCACCAAGACGCTTATCACACCCAACCCCCAACAAAGCCGGCAAGGTCAAGTCCAGGCCTCAGGTGATGGAGGTTGGGGGACAGGGCCAGGGGCAGGGGGGAGAGGCACAGCTAAGAACAGATGGCATCCTGCCTTGGCCTCTCCCTGTGCCTGCTGGGGGCCCTAGCCGGGTAGGCACCAGGACTGAGCTGGAAGTCAGAGACTGGCCCCAAGGGGGGGCATCTGCCCACCGCCCAGAGCCCCAGACCTGGCCCCCAGCCAGCCCCAGCCCCCCTCCTCATATCTCAGGGACCCGTGTTGTGCTGAGTCAGACACAGAATGCAGTCATTCCTTCAGAGGGGTGTCTGTGGGGTACCATGCAGGGGAGTGAAGGTCCCAGGTGCCACCTGACACTCAGTGCCTCCCGGCCAACCATTCTTGGCCAGGTTCCCCTGGGGAAGCTTGCAGAATAACTGCTTTTCCATCTGCCTGTCCTCCAACTGCTCTCCCCAGGGCCCCAACGCTCCAGCAGAGGGCCGTGGACAGGGCGTTCATTATCGTGATTCCATCTTGTTCCCGGCTCTGTCCTTGGGGAGCAGCTAGTGCCAGTAGGTTCAGGTGAGGCCCCGCAGCAGGTGTCATGATCCACTGCAATGACAGCCACCTTGCCAGGAGCAGGGTACTTTGTCACCTTCAGAGCCCTTCTCCCTCGGACATGGGCAGGAGCCCTCACTTACTCGCTTCCTAAGTCGGGGCGCTGAGCACAAGAAGGGGAAGTGAGCAAAGCTAGAGGTCAGCCCGTCATCCAGGGGGTGCCCAACCCCTCAATACCCTGTCGCTTGTCTCGGTGACTGTATAACGCACCATCCAAACCAGAGCTCACCAAAGGACCTCTTACTAATTACTTTCGGATGGCAAGGGGAAACCAGAACCAGCCCAGACACACCCCAGTTTTTGCTAACAACCCCCCGTCACCAGATTCGTGTATGTGGGACTTACTGGTGGACCATGGTTATGACATTCGACTGTGGAAGCAGATGAGACCCGGCTTCAAATCCCATTTTTCCATTACTTTGCATGCTCTTGGGAAGTCACCCCACTCGGTTTCTGTAGCTAAGAGCAAAGATATGGCCACAGCATGTAACTCAGCTAAGCTGGTAAAGGGATAGAATGGATCCTAAAGTGCACACACAGTGCAGAGCTTCACTCCTAGAGCAGGCACTCAAAACAAGTGATGACTGAGGATCCAGAGGTACTCTTTGGTGCTCAGGAGACCCCTAATGGGAAGGTGAAAAAAACCTCAGAGCGGCCTCGGGCATTTTCCATTCATCCCTTAGGAGAGATCCAGGAATGTCTGGGAAGTGAACACAAAAGGAGCCACAGAGAGGACAGGCGAGGCTTGAGGCTTCCAGAAGGCAAAGGAGAGGAACTAAAGAAAAGCCGGGAGGTGTTGGCAGCAGTCGTGGCCAACGTCCCTGTGGTTTCAAACCCCGACCCAGGGTCCTGGGAACTTATGGTTGCAGGGACTCTGTGAGCAGAACTGGCCTGTTGTGCAGCCCACTGGCCAGGGCTCGGCTCCCAAGAGGAGCCGCTGGGGCCGTGGCCCCGTCCTCTGGCTCCGGTGTCTGCAGGATTCAGTGTCTGCTCTGAGCCCCAGATTACGTTTCCACCCCCTGGGGCCAGTTGTGGGCTGCAGCATTCCCCCATGTGACATTTACTGTGGCTGCTCTGTACGAGGCGGTTTGCAAGCTCTGCAGGAAGGAGGCTTAATTATCCCCTCCGGGGCGCCTGGTCCGCGGAGAGGGTGCCTGCCCGCCTGCCCGCCTTAGTTAGGAGGGCTGACAGCCAGACCACGGGGCACCAGCTGGGCCCGAAGTCCAGGTCAGAACCAGACTTTCCTTGACATCTGATGGTAGCCGCTGTACCGGGGCCCCTCATTCGGCTAGCAGGACAGATATTTGGGGCAAATGCCCCGCTCCTAGCAATGGCTGAAATGCAGGCCGACCCAGAGCGCTGATCGTAAGTGAGGGCCGTAGAACAACACTGACTTCCTGGAGGCCTGACGGGCCGGGCAGCGTGAGCATCCACGTACGAGTACCTGTGTCAACAGCCACGCTCGCCCCTCCCACCCGTTTCAGAGGACAGGTTATGGCTTCTCTTCCTTGAGACCCAGCTCTGCACTTGGGTCCGCCTCTCCTCCAATTGTCCCCTTGTCTCCTGCAGTCCTCTCGCTCATCTCTGCCTCCCCCACTGTCACAACCAGTCCCCTCCATCCCGGCGCTGGGTCCTACCCTTTCTACCTTCTGTAGGCAAGTTTGAAAAGAAAGAAAAAAAAGGGGACGGGGAGGAGAAAAGCAGGAAGGAGGAATGGAGGGAAAGAAGGAAGGAAAGGAGAGAGAGAGAAGAAAGAACAGAGACCCACGGAGAAAATGAAAGAAACGGTGTGGTCTTGCCGTCTGTACTTCACGGCGTCCCCTCCCTCTTCCATCCTGCTCCATCCAGCCTCCAGCCTGTCCTTACCCCTGCTCTGAACTCATCATGGCAAAGGTCGCCCTAATCACCAGAGCCAGGGGGCCCTGGGCATTGTTCATCTAGCTTGACCTCCCTTGAGCATTTGGCACCGCTGACCTTGAGCTTCTTAGAACCTTCTTGGCTTCCATGGCATCGCTTCCTCCTGTAGCTCTTGGCTCGCTGACAGCCCTCGTTGCTCAGGAGTTCCTCCTCCATCGCCCCTCTCAGGTTTGGAGCCTTCTCCTTTGGGTCTTCCCCCAAGTTGTCTCGCTGATACCTACAGCCTTGACCCGCACCGATGAGACGTGGGTCACGGGGCTCCCACGTCTCATCCTCCCCAGTCGTCCCCAGAACCATGCACTCGGTATCTCTCACGCCCAACTCATTCACATTCCCCCAGGCCAACTCCTCATGCCTCCCCACGATCATTGGTGGCACCACCCTTTATCCAGCTGGCCAAACCCCAAACCTAGCGATTCTCCACCTTCTACCTCGCCCTTATCCTCACCCTCACTCGGTCCTCCCGTTTCTCCCGCCTTGATGGAAGGCGCTGTCCTCACTGTCCCCTTATTTGCAGCCCCTCCACCGCTCTACGAGCTCCGGTCTGTTCTCCACACTGTGCAAGAAACGATCCTTCCAACACGCAGTGTCCAGTTTGAGATCCCCCAGTGGCTTTCGGGTCCCTCAGGATAAAATCGAAACACAGCATTGTGGCACCTAGAGCCCTTTATGATGTGGCCCTCCCCTTCTTTGTCGTCATATTCTCTCTCTCCCCCCAGTGCTATATATTTTAGCATCTTGAGATACTTGTTATTCACCAGTGCACTCTGCTAGTTCACATTTTTTTTTTGCTTTTGTGCATATGCCATATGCTGCTTCTTACACCATATGCCTGGCGTGTTCTCCATCATCATTCCATCCCATGCTTCAACCCCATGTACCTAGCACAATGTCTTGATTTCCCCCCTCCTAGACTATGAGTTCCAAGTCTTAGTCTTCTTGTTATCCCTGTAGTGACACAGTGTTTATAGCACATAGTAGGTATTCTATGAATGTTGTTGAAAGGATGGCTCCGTAGAAGGATGGATGCATGCATGCATGCATAGGTGAGTGGGTAGAGAGATGGATGAAAGAATGGATGGGTAGCTGGAAAGTTGGACACATGTGTGCGTAGATAGAGGAATGGATGGATGGATGGATAAATGGATATGTTGGTGGATGGATGATTGCAAAGTGAATAGATGCGTGAATGAGTTGGTGGATGAGTGGGTGTGTGGACAGGTACAGGGGATGGATATGTGGATGGATGGGTAGATAATGACTAATGCAAATAAAGAATATATAAAATCAAATCAGTTATGTGAAGACCCAGGTTGATTGTTGTCACTGGCCAACAAAATTAAGAATTATGAGCTCCAACCAACAAAATAAGGGTTCTCAAATGTGAGAGAAATTAAAGTAATTCTCCAAGGAAAGGGTTGCTGACCCAGGACTCTTGAACACCTGTAGTTCCTCTCAGACTGTCTGGTTTGTACAAGCCACTTAACTGCTATGCCTCAGTTTCTCTATTAAGCAGAGATAATGATGCCATGGCCTTTCCCTGTCTCCATAAGAGTGTCACGAGGGCAAATGGGATGGTCCAAAATGAGTCTGCCAAGATCTTCAGGAAAGATGTGTGTTTATAAAGAAATAGGCTTAACAATAATCACACCTTGCACTTGGATCAAGCTTCACCCTTCTCCAAGCTCCTTCACAGACATGACCTCAGTTGGCTCTCAAAACAATTCAAGGCAGGAATGATCCCCATTCTCAGGTGAGGAAAGTGAGGTGCGGAAGGATTAAGTGACATGCCCAGGGTTACTCTTAGTAACCTGAGTGGCAGGCCTTCTGGCTCTATGCCTGCTGCACAGCTTTGATCACAGCCTTTTTTGGATAGATGGTGTCCTCCCCTGTCTGCCTGCCGAGTCCCACCCGGGATAGGCCATCTCTGCAGTGAGTCAGGGTCCTTGTGAGCATCGGCTCCCGTGCCATCCTCTAAACCCAGCTGTAGATGCTGATCCAGGTCCAGCAGAGGCGCAGGGTGAAGGGACTGGGGCTCGAACCCCAAGGTGCTCCAGAGGGGCTGGTGGTCACCGCCCCAGTCACCGGGTCATACCCTCTGCGTGTGGTGTGGCCACCGCAGACCTCTCCCCCCGCCCCACTCTTGGCGCCTTCTCTCTCACCCTCCTGCGACGGCCTCCACACTTCCAGTCAGGCCTGCACATCCCTGGCCAGGCCGTCGGGGCTCCGTGAATTTGTGCTCCGGAAACCGAGCCCATCACACACTCTCTGAAACCCTCTTGCTCTGGTCGCCAGTCAGTCCTGCAAGTTCTCCGCGACTCCCAGAGGAGAGAGGCCCAGGGGCAGGGGCAGAGCTGTACCTTCGCTGGGGCCTCACGAGGCTCCGGGGCTTGGTTCTACAGGACTGAAACCCTGTGCTGCTGGTAGCTAAGGGGGTCTGCGGGGCCGGCTAGCCTGCCTCCAGCTGGCATGCACCCGGGACGGAACGGCGACAGGTGGCCGTCCACGGTGCTCGCCTCCCTCCCACAAAGCGAGGCGGCCCCCGGGTCCTTCCTTTAGCACACGTGCCCTTTCCCTCCCCACAGGGCTACACCCCTGCCCTACGGACCCTCCCCTGGGCACCCCGGGGTGCTCCCACCAGGCTGCCTCTCCCTAGTGGTTGTGGGGCCTCCCACAGCTTGATGGCAAGCACCTTGGCCTCTCCCCCAGGGAGGATATGATGGGTGTGCCCACAACAAGTCTCCGGCGGAGACAATAGGACAGGAATGCATTAGCTTCCGAACAAACACTGTGTGGGCTCGCACAATTGCCTTGGATTCTCATCCAAGAAACACATCTTGCTGTTTGAGGGCGCGGGGAGCCTGCCTGCCCCAGCCCGCCCACACCCCTCTCTGTTGCCAGAGACTCTGAAGGCAGGGCTGCTCCTCCCACCCACTGCGGAGCCCGCAACCCCCAGGGGGCAACCCTGCCACCTCTGTCGGTGCAGCGGGAGAGAGGGGTGGTCCTGCCAGGGCGGAGCGTGGCCTGTCCATCCCCTGCCAGGGCGGAGCGTGGCCTGCCCACCCTGCCACTGCTTGTTTTAACCATCTTGTTATTGTGGTAAAGCATACATAACGTAAAATTGATCATTTTAGCCATTTTTCAGCCAGTTCGGCAGCATTAGGGACATTGATGCTGTTGTGCCAACATTGCCACCATCCATCTCCAAACATTTCGTCATCCCAGACTGAAACTCTCCCCATCAAACACAGACTCCCCAGTCCCCCATCCTGGCAACCACCGTTCTACTTTCTGTCTCTGAGTGGGGCCATTCTGACTTTGGAGGCGGAATCGTAAAAAAAGAAAGAAAAGTAAGTGGCATCTTACAGGACCTGCCCTCTTGGCACTGCTTCGACTCACCCAGCATAGCGTCCTCAGGGTTCATCTGGGTTCATCTGCAGGTGTCAGCATCGCCTTCCATTTGGAGGCTGAATAGCATTGCTTTGAGTGAATGGACCACAGTACTTCATCCATCCATCCCTCCACGACACACAAGTTGTATCCATCTCTTGCCTGGTGTGAACATGGGTGGACAAGTAACTGTTCAAGCCGCCATTACTTTTTGAGACACATCTTGGAGCTACAAAGAAAAAAAAAAGTATTATCTCCAGAACACTGCAAACAGAGCAGACCTAAACAAGAGGGCTCCACTGGCCTTCTCAACATGCCAGGGGGGATTTGTGTATCCAAACACTCACTGTCCCTTGGGATTAAGCAGAGTCCTGAAGAAATGCAACAGAGAACAAGTAAGTGTAGCCAAGATGGAGAAGAGGGGAGAGATCCTGCACTTGGGACACTGCCTGTGAGCGACAGGTAGGGAGAGATTCTTGGGGAGCCACTGATCGCCCAGAGACCTAGGAGCCTCTAAGGGGCAGAGCTGAGCAGAGGACTCAGCTCTGGGGCTCTGAGACTCTGGTACTGAGAGGCCAGGACAGCATTTGCAGGGAGAAGAGGAAGAGAGGTGTGCAACCTTCCTAAAGATCCCCTTTCTATCCCCCGCAGCCCCTGGGAAGGAAACGCGTAATGACCCACCCCGCTCCTCCACCACTCCCCTGAGAAGACCCAGCAGGCCACTTGCAGGAGGGCCCATCACACAATGTGATTGTTGGCTTCGCAGGGACTTTCCCAAACAACCAGGTGGAAGATAAGGTTGGAGGAGAGGCCCGGGTGAGAGCTAGCCCACAGCTCAGCCTGAAGGCCCAAGCAAGCTCCCCTCATCCCCCAGAGCACCCCCAGCCCCTCAATCCATCCCCTGCCCTGCTAGCCTGGAGCCAGGCCCTCCAGGGAGGGAGCAGGCGGCCGGGGAGTTTGGGGACACAGAGAAAAAGAAGGGACTGGAAGGGAAGGAGTCTAGTCACACAGAGGTGGGGAAGGAAAGAGAAGGAACAGAAAGACACAGACCTTGCTCTGTGGTTCTCCGCTGTCATCAGGGAGCAGAGGGTAGGCTGGGCCTGGGGTGGTGGAAGAAGGGGGAAGATGGGGCACTTGCACACCCCGGCAGAGCTTGCCACAATACAGAGGCTCAATACAGAGTTTCCAGGTGGGGCTGCCGGCAGTGCAGGGGTCAGCTGGAGGGAGACACAGTCACATTTCAGAACATCGAGTCCCTGTTGGGTGCTGACTCCCACCAGATTTCCCATAATGTTACCTCACGTGTCCCGAGAGCCCATAAGAAGCCACTGTCAGGATAGAAGAACTGCACCACGACATCAGCCTTGGGCACCTGCCATGTGTTGGCCAGGGTGCTGGAGGCATCCAGGGTGGACCCTCCCTCCCCACAAGGGCTGGCTCTGCTTGCTCCCCTCTACCCCACCCAACTGCCAGCATACCCTGTCCCCAGGAGTTCCCTTTCTACCGCATCCCCGCCTTTCTTGTGATCTCTACTAGCAATGCTTAAGGATTTTTTTTCCCCAATAAGCACCGCAGAAAACCTATTAGGGAACAAAGCTACGTTCGGAAATTCCAGTGGACCTCACAGGGTTCTCTGAACATCTATTGGCCCTCCCCTGCAGAGTAAAACAGGGCTAGGCCTGCTTCCCTATGTGGACTCCGTCTTGGGGCACCAAGGGCCCTCCCAGAGCAAGACCACATGCCTGACTAGGCCCTGCTGCAAAGTGACTCGCCTCCCCCAGCTTTCTCCAGAACCTGGCTCCTGATCTTCACTCTGGCCTCCTGGGGCCTTTACATAAGGGGGGCCCTTCCCACGGGCCTCAGGGGTGCAGCAGGCACTGGTTGCCATTTGGGGTCTGCAGCTCTGGGAGGCAAGACATCTCCAGAAGCAGACCCTGCTGTAGCGGAGGAGGAACCCCATGCCTGTGTATTGTGATTCTATAAGCAGCCGCCTTGTTGCTTTTACTGTCACAATAGTGCAGCAAAAACCTTATATCCGTGTTGTGGTGCGTGTCTGGGTCCCTGTGTAGGACACATTCCTAGAAGTAGCTCAGGTGGGTTAGCAGGTTTGCACCCCAGGACGCCTGGTGACTCAGCAGTTGAGCGTCTGTCTGCCTTCGGCCCAGGGCGTGACCCCGGGATCGGGATTGAGTCCCACATTGGGCTCCCCGCAGGGAGCCTGCTTCTCCCTCTGCCTGTGTCTCTGCCTCGATCTCTGCGTCTCTCATGAATAAGTAGAGAAAATCTTAAAAGAAAAAAAAAGAAAGAAAGAAGAAAGAAAGAGAGAGAGAGAGAGAAAGAAAGAAAGAAAGAAGAAAGAAAGAAAGAAAGAAAGAAAGAAAGAAAGAAAGAAAGAAAGAAAGAAAGAAAGAAAAAAGAAAAGAAAAGAAAAGACAAGACTAAAGAAGGCCTGCATCCTTGTGGCACTGACAGTGGTCACCGAATCTCAGTCTAGAGCCTGATGCCAACTTCCATTTCCACACTGACCATTGTTTTGTGCCACGTGCCCCTCATGCGTGCCCTCCGAGCAGGTGCACCAGGGCAGCCTGCGGATGAGCGCCCCAGGGCCAGCACTTTCGTGCCCTCAGGCCCTCCCGGCTGGGCGGGGACCCTCCGAACCTCTCACAGCCCTGGGATGGCCCTGGTGGCACTTGCCATCTGTCGGGATGGGGACAGCCTGGCCAGGCGAGAGCTGACGTGTCAGGGGCCGGCTGTGGGGCAGCCAGGAGTAGGCCCGGGGTGGGGGAGGAGCAGCGGGGCAGAGGCTGGCCGAGGAGGCCCAGCTGCGAGGGGACATTTGGGCAGAGCCCCGGATGAAGCGGGGAGTGAGGGTCACAGGTCTGTGCTGGCTGAGGATGCCGGTGACGGGAGCACAGGGCCCAGGACTCAGAACTGTGTCGCTGAGGGGAGCAGGCACGCCAGTGGCCTCAACGCCTATCGCTTGGTGTTGCTGGCACACTGCCTGCCCTGGAGTGTCCCCTGCGCTCCACCGGCTTGAGCTCATCCAGGACTACCTCTGTTCCCTCATCCCAAAGTCATCTCTGCGTGCGTGACTGCTGCCAGCCCAGTTCTGACAGACGCGAAGGGAAGGAGGCCCGGTCCCTGGCCGGTACGACCAGCCCTGCCCCGTCCCCCGGCCTCCCAGGGCCTCGGTGCTCTGCACATCGCAAAGCCTGCCCTGAATCTCCCTTCAGCTCTCTCAAGGTGAATGTTTGGGACTCCTCCCGGGGCGGGCAGATGGGTGCAACACCACAGGAGACGGGAAGAGGTAAGGACGACGGGCAGAATTCGGATTCCAAGCTCCAGCAGGAGGGGTCCCGTTGTGATTTCACCTCTGCTTGAACACGTCACACCCGAGTCAAAAGCCTTGACCTTACTTCTCATTCGGGGAACAGGGATGCTCACTCACAAAGCGCCTTCCTCGTGGACTCTCCTAACCCACCACCCTTCCTTTATTTATTTTTTTAATTTTATTTATTTATTCATAGAGACAGAGAGAGAGAGAGAGAGAGAGAGAGGCAGAGACACAGGCAGAGGGAGAAGCAGGCTCCCTGCAGGGAGCCCAATGCGGGACTCAATCCAGGGTCTCCAGGATCACACCCCAGGCTGCAGGCAGCGCCAAACCGCTGCGCCACCGGGGCTGCCCTCCACCCTTCCTTTAAAACCAGCAAACATAAAGAAAATACAACAACGCATGAATTATACCGACCCACAGCGAGTGAATCCTGACTGGCCAGGAGCCAGGCTAGTGTTAAGGTGGCGGTGGCAGATATGAACACGGCCCCATCCCGGCCTTCAGGAGGCAGGCAGCTCACCCTGGAAAATGTCTTTCCACTTGTGTGGAATGCCGGGCCGATGGGAAAGCCAGGGGATGAGAAGTGGGAAGGGGCACCAGGGGCCTGGGGTGATCCAGAGGCTCTAAGGAAAGGATAGGCCCTGAAGGGTGGGCAGGTATGGAGAGATCCAGCAGAGGGACAGGTCGCCTCTGGCAGATGATCTAAACGCAGGGTTGTCCTGTGGACGTGATGATCGACGTGGCAGGGGGATTGTGGTGGTCGCCAACCCCGGGGGGCTCGAGAGAAGCAGCACGGGCCAGTCAAGGGGACAGAGAGAGAAGAGTTGGTCAGCCCGGCGTGTGGAGAGCACGACCATAGACCGTAGAGCTTCTCCAAAGCTGTGCCTCAGGACAGGTTTCTACTGGGAATTAAAATGGGGGGAAAAAAAAAAGAATTTCACGAAAAAGCAGAAAATAGCAAACACCGGTGAGGATGTGGAAAAATCAGAACCCTCGGACGTGGCTAGAGGAGATGTAAAAGAGAAGTGGTGCAGCCACTGCGGTTTGTCAAGTCCCCAAAATGCTCACTGTGGAGTTACCGTGTGACCCAGCCATTCTCCTCCTGGCGAAGTCCCCCCTTGGAACATCGAAAATATGTGCCCCTACAAAAACTTGTACACGAGTGACCGCAGCAGCAGCAGCACTCCCGCTCACCAGAACCATGGAACAGCCCATATGTCCTCAGCTGCTGAATGGACCAACAGAACGTGAAATATCATTCAGCCGTGAGGAGGAACGAAGAACTGGCCCACGGGACCCCGGGGTCGTCTTTTAAGAAGCCACGTTCAGCGGAAGAAGCCAGTCACAAAAGACCACATGGTGTGTGATACCGTTTGGGTGAAATGTCCAGAATAGGCAAATCCAGAGACGGAGGCACTTAGGGCTTGCCAGGGGCTGGAGGGAGAAGGAAGCAATGGCTAGTGGGTGCATAGTTCTTCAGGAGTGGGGGCGATGGAAATGCTCCGGAGTTGGGTAAGGCTGATGATCCCATCCCCTCACGAAATATATTGAAAGTCACTGGGTCGTGTACTTAAATATGGCGAATTGGATGTTGTGTGGACTTGCATCTCAGTTGAGAGAGAGAACGAATGAGGCTGAGGGACATGGGGACGGGCCATGGCCAGTCCCAGCGCTGAGCATCCCAGTCAGGAAGCAATCGCAGCCTCTGGGTGAATCAGCACAGCCGTGGTTTTGCAGACGAGCACTCTGATTTCTGGAAGTCCTCGGTCTAGCCGGGGCCCAGGGGTGCCTGAGACCATGGTTGAGCCTCCTTGACCCGTCCTCAGGCAGTCTTTCTCCTCAGTGCGTATCCCCAAGGATTTTCGCTGGCCGGTTGTTACAGTCGAGGATCCCAGCGTATTGACCTCTGCCTTCAGACCTGGGACCCCTAACCCAGCCTTGGGCTCCCAGGCTTCCTGACCACAGTGGCCCTCCAGCTGCCCAAATCCTGCCAGAGAAATCACTGTGTCCTTGCTGCCCTCCAACCTCCGTGGGCTCTCCTGGCCCTCCCCTCCGGCGCGTCTGTTCCTGGCTGCATCAGGGCTGGCGCTGCAGGGGAGAGGAGGCCCAGCTGCAGTGCCCGGGAGCTAGCAAGCGGCCCCTCAGTCATGTTCTCTGCCCCTCTCTCCTACAGCTCTTGCAATCTCAGGACGTGAAGGAAGACGCCGTCCTGTGCTGCTCGATGGAGGTAGGCATCTCTGACCCCAGACCCAGTGAGCTCCTCACACCTTCCAGTTGGGGCGGGGGGTGAGGATCCCTGGGTGTACCTACAAGTCCCAGGCAAGGGTGCGGAGACAGGGCTGGTGGGGAGTGGCTTCCTGAGATGACATGGATCCAGAATTGTCAACCCAAAACCAAAGTCCATGTTGACGGAGTGACCTGCCCACCACTAGCTGGAGGGAGAGATGAAGGACCAAGCACTGACATCGTACACTGTCCTTCTGTCCCCAAGACCCACTTTCTCCTTATACCAGTCACACCACACAAATGACCTAAGAGATTCCTAGTGGCCCCCATACTCAAATGTCTCTCTGGGCTTTGCTGGTGTGGGATCTGGGGAAGATACCTGAGGCCCAAATCCCCCACGTGGATGCCCTCTGCTTCAAAGCACCTCCTTCGGAGATGCCACTCCTGTTTCCAAAGTCTGGCCACTACTCCTTGAAGATTGAAGCGTTCCTCTGGGACGCTCCTCAGGGGCAAACCTTGCTCTGGGGGATCAGCCCAGTCGGTTAGCACGGAGGACAGTGGAGACAGGTGCTTCCAACCCAAGCACCCAGGGCGTTTCCCGGCCATGTGAGCGCACTTCTCGCGTGGCCTCTGCCCAGCCTCCAAGGCCACTCCCAAGGATCTCAGTGGCCAGAGGTGCTGTGAGTCTGGATAGTAGCCTTGGGTCTGACAATAGCCTTGGGTCTGGGGGATGGCCACCGTTCATTTGTGGAGACATGGGACTTGGTGACAGGGAGATAGGGTTGAAGAAGGCATAGCCCCTGCCCTCAAATAGCTTCCGCTCTGGCGGGGGATAGATAACGCGGTATAGAGCCTCCATCCCTGAGGAGTCCGAGGAGAGGGATCAGGGGTCCCAGAAGGTCCACCTTTATGGAGAACGCAGGGTCTTGAAAAAATGATGAGACAGGGACAGCACAGAGATGAAGACTGAGATAATGTCTGGAGGCCCTACGGGGGCTGCTGCCCAAGGGTGCGCTGAACCGACTCCTGGGACTCCTTCCCTACGGCGGATTTTCAGCGCCATCAGGGTCCTCTGTCGAGGGCGGGCCCTCCGGCTGGCCTTCTGCCCCAGTTCACATTTCTGTCCTGTACTTCATGTCACAAGTGTGGGCAGAGGTCAGTGCTGGGGTGGAGAGTGGGATGAGGGGCAGGGAGAAATGGGAGACCTCATCTCTGCTCTCAGGTTCCGTGCGGAGACACACATGATAATGAGCAGGCTGGTCTCCAGAGAGACGCCCTAGCATGTGAGATTAACAAGGTGCAGCCTGGTCACCCTTGGGGGGATGGGGACGGCTTCCCGTAGGAGGGGAAGCTCTAGGGTGAAAGAAGTGGCATGGTCCGGGTCGGGGCTCTCCTCAGCCCCGGGCAGCTGGCAGTAACCTCATCCGTCTTATTCCTGCAGCAGATGGGTCGGTAAATGGGGGCTTCCACCCATCCGCCCACCCTCCCATGGCACACAGATGCCTGGCCTCTACCTTCCAGAGAGAATCCAGTTGCTTCCCGTCCCTGCCCCCAGCCCTCCCAACCAGGGTGGCGAGGGGGGCCGTTCCCCCGGCCCGAGTCCTGCCCTAGCCTGCGCTTCTCTGCCCACAGCTGCAGAGCACAGGCCGGCTGCTGGAGGAGCAGCTGCCCGAGATGATGACCGAGCTCCTGGCCAGCGCCCGCGACAAGATGCTGTGCCCCTCGGAGTCGATGCTGACGCGGTCGCTGCTGCTGGAGGTCATCGAGCTCCATGCCAACAGCTGGAACCCTCTGACGCCCCCCATCACGCAGTACTACAACAGAACCATCCAGAAACTGACAGCCTGACAGCCAGGGGGCCTGGCGGGCGGCCCGCGGGCAGCTGGGGCCCTGGTACACGGGGCCAGATGGACAGGCGGGAGGACAGGGGTGGCCCTGGCGGGAGAAAGAAATGGGGAGGAAGCAGGCAGTGCCGGCGGCCGGTCTGGAGCCAGACAGGGCAGGAGGAGCGCCCCTCACCCGAGCCCCACCAGCCCCAAGCATGTGGCAGCTCACGCCAATAAGGGAAGCATGTTTCTTTCTCGAGGTGGCCTCACCGCCCCCGCCCGGCCCCGCCCCGCCCCCTCCCAGCCTGCGCGTCCCCCCCACCCCCAGTCCCCCACAGGGCTTTGTGCGGGGGGAGGGGGGCGTTCATCTCCATGACTCCTTGCCCCCCCCCCCCCCCCGGGCGGCGGAGCTCGCCCGCCGGTACCGCCTGGGTCAGAGAGGACCTCAGAAGGCTGAAAAAGTGGGTCGGAGACGGGCTCGCATTGTTCTTGCTGTCAGCCGCCGTCGCCAACTGGCAGCAGGCGACGTCGAGCAGATGTCCGGGAGGACAAAGGCAGGCACGGTCCCTACCAGCCGCCCGTAATTGACGGCCTTTGTCCGCCAGGGTCGAGCCCGGGGCCAGGGGGCTTCTCTACCCCTCACGCCACACCCTCCTCGCTTCCAGGTCCTGTTCCATGTGCCCCCCACCCCCTGCCCCCGGCCCTGTCCCCAGCCTCGGGCCCCAGGGGTGCAGCGCGGGGAGGGGAACTGGGGTTGGCGGCTCTCCTTGTCCTCTCGGGTTCAATGGTTTTATTTTCGAAAGTCAGCTGCTCTGAAGTCTCCTCTCTCAAGGAGATGTGATGACACAGTCAGCGCCACCAGGACCCCCTGATTAGTAGGACATCAGACCCGGCCCCTTCTGGAAGATCCCAGCCACAGACGGCGTGCCAGTAGCCAATTAGGGTAATTGGAAACTTCTGACCCGGCGGGAATCCCGCTGGAGCCCTGTGCTCCTCAGCCCTTGGCTTCCAGCTACCTTCCTCTAGCTGTGCTCTGTCAAAGGGCTGGGACTGTCGCGGGCCCCCAGGGGTACGTTAAACCCCCCACCCCCGCCTGGCCTGGGGTGGGAGTGGGGGGCATGTGAATGGGGCACAGGGCAAGGCCGGCAAACGAAAACCAAAACGCTAGGTGATGCTGCCCGCATCACACACGGGTCTGGTCCAAGCTTGGTGGGGGGACAGTTGCCGTGGGGGGCTGCCTGGCACCCCCTGGACGTGGAGCTTAGCTACAGGGGCTGTGTCGCTGGCCTCGCCTCCTCCATGAGGGATCTGGAGGCCGAGGCCCCCCACAGCTGGGCGGTGGGTGCTCCACGAGGGCTCTGGGCCCTGCAGCCCCAGGGCTGTGGGCCACGGTGCATTCACTGAGTCAGGAGCAGGACAGAGGGGACCAGGCAAGGCCGCCAGATACTCCAAACTCCAGGCTGGGAGCAAGACCATCGTTTCTTGGAAGGGCCAGGTCCTAAGGAGAACCCTTTCTCTGTGGGAGGAGGGTACAAGGCAGGCTCTAGGAGGATGGCTTTGGGGTTGGCACAGGCCTCTGCCCAGCCCCGGCTCTGGGGTCTGGACCCCAGCCTTGATAAAACCCCATAAAAAAGGCGTCAGAGCCCTGCAGCTTCCCTTCCGGAGGCCGGTCACTCCCTGAGTCACTGGAGGGCCCTGGCTGCCTCGTCCACTTGGGCTGCCAGGGGGTAGGGGCTGGAGGTGTCCTTTTGGGGACACCACTTCTGGAGAGCAGGCAGGGTGGGGCGGGGAGCAGGCCCCCAGTCCGCCCTGGCTTCCCCCACCAGCTGCAACCTGCCTGCCAGCCCCGGGGTTGGGAGCCTACTGGCCCCAAGGGGACACGTTGGGGGGACACAGGTTTCCCTAGAGCGGCTCTGGAGCCTCTGCCAAGAGGCCCATGCTGGCCGGGCCCCTGGCCTTCGCCTCTTCCCCTCCTCGAGCTTCTCCTCACAGCCTTTCCCCCCTCAGCAGGCCCTTCAGCCCAGCCTGGGCCCAGGGACACCAGGGGCTCCGCGGCAGGCAGGGGGAAGAGCTAGACTGAGACTCGAGGGCTCAGACAGGGCTCCGGGGACCTAACTCGCAGCCTCGAGGAGTCAGGCCACCCCGCCAGGCCACCTTGCTGGCAGCCCTCAGAGAACTGTGCTTGTGGGCTGACATGGGCCTAGCTCCCCGTGGGTGCGGGTGCGAGTGTGTGTGTGCCTGTGTGTGTGTGTGTGTGTGTGAGCACATCTGCTGAGAACAAAGCAGGGCCCTAGAGGAAACAAGAGGCCCAGGGGAATGGGGTCTGCTGCCCTTTCCGTGGGGCCGAGAGCGAGCATGCAGGGGTTGATGCTCCCTGCAGACCAAGACTGCGGCCCTCGGCCACCGCGTCCTCACGCCCCTTCCTCCCGACGGCCTCCTCAGTGGTCCTGCCCCATGGCCACCCCTCCTTGACTGTTAGGACCAGAGTATGAAGAAGTAAGATATAAATATGTATACATATATAAATATATTTTTAATTACGTGTCGTGTCACAGTGGCTCCAGACGTACGGTTTGCCGAGTTTATCCCACTGCTTGAAAGTGCTTCCTGGCCAATCCAAATAACAATTTAAGCTGTTTTTCTAAATGCAGGTTGCTGCTACTCTTTGGGATATGGAAGGAAAACGTTTTAAAAAAAATTTTTTTTAAAGGAAATAACAGTAAAGTATAAAATCTGTGACTCTGAGGCCGCCTCCCAAGGGAGACCACTCAGACAGGAACCCAGGGGCAGGAGTGGGTGCCCCGCAGACCCCAGCCCCTCCCTGGGCCAGACACCCCCTTCGGCTGAGCAAGGAAGGCCGTATCCAAGTTGACCTCTGAATGTACTCGATGGGAGGCAAAACTGGATATTGCATTTCTGAGGCTGGCCCCGCGGCTTTCTTGGCGCAGTGAGGAGGCGAGGTCGCCATCTGATGTTGATCCTGTCTCCGTCTGTCCCCCCCGCCGGTCAAGAGCAGATCGTCATTGTTTTCCTCTCAGGCGGCCAGGCCAGCCCGCTCGCTCGCCGCAGCCCTGCTCCCC
Source organism: Canis lupus familiaris (assembly GCF_011100685.1). Classification (NCBI taxonomy): domain Eukaryota; kingdom Metazoa; phylum Chordata; class Mammalia; order Carnivora; family Canidae; genus Canis; species Canis lupus. The sequence continues at coordinate 79,877,397 of NC_049228.1, read as the reverse complement.
TCGGCTTTGGGGCTTTGGGGCTTTGCCTGAGCACCAGGACCATGGCCCCAAGAAGGCTCCTAACCTCCCCGGGATGAGGTGGGGTTCCCACCGTCCTCCGGGGGGATGTGCACCCCAAACCCAGTTTTGCCTGTTTGTCCTCCCTCAATCAGTCTGTAAACCCTCGGGGTTTAGGCACCGCCCTGTCCATCCGTGTAAATGTAAATGTTGGCCGAGTCGGTATTTATTCTAACTTTTATTTTATTTTATTTTCTCTGAGGGATGGGGGTGGGTGTGTGGGAAATGTACCGCTGATCACGCCCCGGGCAGCTGTAGGGGGCGGCACCCAGCCGGCCAGGTCGCAAGGAGCAGCCCCGCGGGGCCGCCCCAGACGCCGCCCCAGACGCCGCCCCAGACGCCGCCCCAGACGCCGCGTTCCCGTCTCTTCTCTGGCATCAGGCCCCGGCCAGCTCTGCCCTGCGGACGGACTCCAGGCCCAGTCCTGCCCCTGCGCTCTGTGGGGACCTCGGCCTGGGCCTCGGGGGATGCATGTCGGAGAGAGGACCGGCCTCCTCTGCTGGGGACCCTGGCGGGAAGGCCTGTGCAGCGGCCGGAGCCAGCAGGGGCCTGGGGCCGCCCGCCTGCGCAGCAGAATCCTCCTCACGCGACCACCCCCCTCCCTCGGTATGTCCTGCTTTCCAGCTGAACCCAAACTCCAAGTGGGTTTAAAAAATAAACACCAAAAAACCCAAAAATGCCCCGAATCTGTGTTCTCTGTGTGTTCGGCGAAGGAAGCCCTTCCCAGAGTCATCGGCGGCCTGGGGTGGTGCTGGGAGACCTCCAGGGGGCCCTGCCCGGGCGACCAGCTGTCCGACTTCCCGCAGGCTGGCCACTGCCGTCTGGGAGCGCGGGGCACGGGCAGGGCCTGGGGGAGGCCGGAGGACGCAGCGGCCCAGAGCGGCCCTGAGCCGGAGCCGGAGCCGGAGCCGGAGCCGGAGCTCGGCCTCACCCAAGGCGCACGGTCAGGCCAGACCTGCAGAGAACAGCATCCTCACTCGCACTCGGGATTTGCCTTGCCGCACGTTTAACGGGCCCATCCCAGAAACCGACCCCTTCCTAAGGAACACCCGGCAGGGGCATTTGGCGAGGACTTCATTTAGAAAGACTGAGACTTGAGCCCAGAAGCTTCTAAAAGTCAGCAGCAAGTGGCTGTCCAGTCCCAGTGGGTCAGACCAGTGTTTTAATCAAAGGGACCCAAAGGGGCCCAGTGATTTATTTTCCTGTGATGACATGTCCCTTGTTTTGCACTATGCCTCCCATGGCAAGACACTGGGGACACCGCCTCCTGGTAACAGATGCCCTGCGGGGTTCTCTCTGACTGGAACTTGCCAGTCTTTCAGCTCCTCGGGCCGGCAACAAGCACGTCCACGACTCCCCGCCCCCTCCTGCATCCCTGACCTGGTCAAGACGGCGGCCAGCCCAGCCCAGGGGCCTGGTGGGGGCGTGTTGAGGTTGGCCACTGACTGCTCCGGAGTCCTGTGAGACCGGGCAGCGACAGCCACAGGTGCACAGATGGGTCGAGGGAGATAAACTCTTCCCTGAACAGTTGAGGCACATGTCAGATCAAAGTTTCTAGAACAACACGGCTTACATACGTGCGAGGTGCACAAGTGGGAAGTGGAGGTCAGCGGGATCGGTGTCTGGAAGTGGGGGACAAGGCGGGCCGACCTCACCCGGCTGTACACAGAAGGCAGAGCGGAGCTTTTCCTGGGTGGTTCAGTCCCCATGCCAGAAGCTTCTAAGTTATCAAAGGCCACGAAAAGCATCATCCAAATAATAAAGGTCTCAGTCCTGCATGTCGCCACCATCTCTGCCAATAGGTGTGATCTGTCCTCCTGAGGGAAGGTCTCGTGGAGCCCAGGATGTTAGGAGGGACAGTCTGGGACGAATAAGCTGGGACGCATGCACAGCACGTGGGACTGGTGCGGCCCCCTCACGTGCCAAGGGAAAGAGCAGGAAAAGAAGGAATTGAGAGGGAATTCCTCACTCTTAGCGTCTGTCAGCCCCGTGGCTCCCGGGGTGTCACAGCCTTCCATGAACCGTCAGGTGGTTCGGCCACATAGGTGGGTATTTCTGATTCCCATTTCACAGATGAGGAAGCTCAGGGAGGTGACATGAGTGACACAAAGCGAGGGGCCCCTCGGCGGGCGAGCCAGGGGCAGCAGGACAGGCGGGCGGCCCTCCCCGAGCACAGCCCCAAGGGGCCCTGGTGGCACCAGCCAGACAGAAGGAGTGGCGAGCTGCCCAGCAGGACCGGGGGGCGGCCGACGTGGTCTCCCCGTGTGTCAGGGCAATGTAGGCTGTGACAAAATCCAGGGATCCGGGTGGGGTGGGGAGAAAGAGCATGTCGCAGAGTTTGGTGCCGTTACGTAAAAGAACCCGCTGTCATAGGTGCCAACTGTCCCCACCTGGATCTCCAGCACCTGCTGGCTCTCAGGGGGATGGGAGGCGAGGGATATCTTCTTAAGGAGGCTTATGAGTGGGGACTTGGTGTCCCAGCTGCCTGGGAACCACTCAAACTACCCACGGCAGCAAGACACCCGCATACACCTACATTGTCAGAATTCCGGCCTGGGGGGCCCCTCTTCTAATGGGTGGGGACATACGCACTGTGGGCAGTAGGAGAAAAGGGACTTACAGTAGCCATCCATTTAGGCAGGGATGCAGTAGACAGGGAACCACGACGGGCGGCTCCCATCACGCAGGGTTGATGTCTAGGACAGCAGGCGACCATGCTGGTGCCTCACCCCTTCCCCAGGACAAGCTCGGAGCTGGCGAGAACCGCACCACTTCATGGAACACCCGCCTTGGTGCTCCTTCTCCCTGTAACCTAAAGAAATCCAAATCCTAACAGAATTTTCAATGTGATGGGGAAAAAAAAAGGAGGGGTAAGAAATGGCACTCCGCGTCTGTTGGCAGAGACCCGGTGCCCGAGTAGCGAGGGCGGAGCTGCCCGCTTCCTCCCCCGAACCACACTCAGCAAACTCTTCATCAGCCGCCAGAGCGGTGAACTGTGTCTGTGAGCATCTGTGCCTTAATCTCCACCAATTTTACGCATCCCTTAACAAGATGTGTCCTGAGGTATCTGAAAAGCTTAGGCGGTGTTATTCTGGAGGGTCCGGGAACGTTCAGAATGTTCCATATAAATTAATGCCAATCGCTTCTCCACTCTATGCCAGGCCAGCTTATGCGAGTTCTCACAGGAACGCTCTACTTCCAAAGAGCAAGGGAAACCCATTTGGGGATTTGCCATCCTAACTGAAAGGCCAGCACATTTACCGGGGGGGTAGGGGGCCAGGGAGCAGCTCGAGGGTACATGCAGCAGAAGGTATTCCATGGGCCCAGGGCCGTGTTAGGACTTCTGAGGGCCCCAGGCACATAGGGCTCTGTAGACCCTCCTTCAAATACAAGAAAGATGTATTTGATGACTACATGGGTATGAAGACGAATATATTCATGTTACTTATTAAAATCTTTTTTTTTCAGCCTAGACATTCATTTCTTAATTGTGATTTTTTTAAAGATTTTATTTATTTATTTATTTATTTATTTGAGAGGGAGACAAGTGAGGGAGACAGAGAAAGAGTAAGGGGGCGGCGAGCAGAGGGAGAAGCAGAGCTCCCGCTGAGCAGGGAGCCCGATGTGGGGTCCCAGGACCCCGGGATCATGACCCAAGCAGAAGGCAGGCACTCAAGTGACTAAGCCACCCAGACGCCCTCTTAATTCTGATCTTAAAAAAAAACAAAAATATTTTGCAGGCTCCAGAAGGTATCGTGTGCCCTGGGTACCTCAGCTCTGTGAGGAAGACCTGCTGGCATCAGGCTTAGCAAAGCAGAGGGTGGACAGCGGCGGTCAGCAGAGCAGGGCATCCGAGGTCTCCCAAGGAAGCCGTCGGCCCCTTCTGGGAGCAGATACAGGAGTGCTTCTCCCGCCCCAGCCCAGCTGCCAGGCAGACGGCCCAGAGCGCGTGGCAAGCAGCTGTGTCTGCCTGGCCCGGGACACTGGCCCAGCACGCCCAAGTGGCACCCAGCACTTGATCCTGTCCACACCACATCCACACACATTACCTTGTGATGGGCTCACCAGAGACCCGGGAGGGAGAGAAGTAAAACCCTCCCACCCATTCCACATTCCACACCAGGGAAAACTGAGGTTTAGAGAAACATCGTGGTCGAAGGGCGCTTTTTGTTTTCAGATACGTGCTCTGCTTGGACACTCACAGCAGCCCGGCCAAGTGACAGACACTTTTGATTCTATTTTAAAGATAGGAGAAATAGGCTCAGCGAAGCAGATGACCAGGTCGTGTCACGTGACCCATAGGCACAGAGGTCATGCCTTGCCTTGCTGCCTTCCTCGTCCTCAAGACTGCCGGGGGGGCATGCCTGGGGACCGGGCTGGGGATCCAGATTCCTGACCTCCAGGGCCCACGGCCACCTTTGTGCCCAAGTCCCCTTGTCTTGCCGTGTCCCCTGGGCTCGAATCGCTCCCCCAGCTCCCAGGGACGAGCAAGGGCTCAGGCCAGGGTGCTTGGGTGCCATGGGGGTGCAGCAGGGCAAGGAGGGCCACAGCCCTCCAAGGTACACAGAGAGAGGTTCACGGCCTGGCCCGTAACCAGGGCTTTCCCATCTGACCAGGGGCCAGGCATAGATTATGCCTTGAGCTTGGCTCAGAGGAAAGGGGGAAATCCTGGTCCCTGAGGAGGGGAAGCAACTCCTGAAGCAAGTCAGGACAGGAGAAGGTGCTCAGGTTGGGTGCACCTGTGTGTAGCTACATAAGCAGCAAGCTTGAAATCTCACATGCTCCTAATCACATGCTCACTGCTCTTCCAATGGGCCTGTGGCTGGACCGGGCTTTGGATGACCTTGGCTGTCTGGCACGGGATCAGGCCCAGGCTCTGGACCAAGGGCAGTGGTTAGAGGTACCCTTGTGCACCTTCCCTTAGTGTTACTGCCTCCAGGAAGTTCTCCCTGACGGACCCTCCCCAGTAGGGCCCCACAGCTCCCAGGGATGCTCCCACCATGGCCCTGCTCACTGTGCACGACCACGGACATGTAGGTGGCCAATGCCCACAGACTGAGCTGACCTCATGCCCTGTGCATCTCCAGCACCCAGCCTGGGTTCCTGGCCCAAGCAGGGGCCAAACAAGCACATGGGGGACAAGTGGGTGAACTGCGACAGTGAGGTCCGGGTAACAAGTGACCGAGGGGTGGGCGGAGGGAAGAGCTGAGCTACCCAGAGCAGGAGAGGGTGGGGGGACCCCACGTGGCACAAGGACTTCCCGTGGGGAGCCCTGGAGGCAGCCTTGGGGTCCTGAGCTCTAACAGTCCGGAGAGGCCTCAGGTGGGGGTTCTTCTGTGCCTGGGGCCAGAGCCACGGCAAGGACAGCCAGGGCCTGTGTGAATGAGAAGAAGACGCCCTTCCTCCCTCAGGGACTCGGTCCTGGCCAGGCCCCGTGAGCCGCCACAGATGCCCTCAGCGGGGCCCTGTGTGGGACACAACCTGTGCACCGTGTGTGAGGTTTTCTGGGGGTGGGGGTGGGGGTGGGGGTGGGGTGTGCATGCGGGGGTGTCCACGGGGAGGTGTGCACAGCCAGGGTAGATGCCATGTGTGCATCTGTGCTGCAGTGTGCAAATCCCCAGCCGGTTGGCCTCCGAGCGAGGAGGGTGGGAGGCAGAGGCACGAGGGTCCCACGTCCCACAACTAGAAACGGGGTGCCTTTCAGAGGAAGTGACATGGTTTCCTCCTGCCCCCGGGGACGGGCTGATGGCAGTCCCCGGCTCTGTCCCCAACCGGCGGATGGTGCGGGCTGGGCAGGCCACACGCTGGCACCCCTGCGCCAGGCCTGCCCCCTCAGCGCCCAGGCCGCTTAGTGGGGGGAGAGGCGGGAGGGGCTGAGAAGAGGACTCTGGGAGGGGAAGTGTCGCTCAGGGGCTGGAGCTGCCTGGCCTGAGAAGGCCGAGGCCCAGCCGGACACCGGGGGCGGGCGGCTCTGGGGGTGCAGCAGGTCCTGGCCGGGAGCCCCATTCCCCCAGGAAGGGGCCGCAGGGACCCCAGGCGGACTCGACTGCCGACCCCAGGACGCTGCGGCCCCCACGATGGCACCGGCCGTGGGTCAGCGGCCTCCTGCCCCGGGAGCCCAGGGCCACGCAGGGCGCAGAGTCCGGGCCACCTGAGGTCTGGGGGAGGAAGCTGCGGCCCCTGGGCCTCGCGTGTCCCGGGGACGCCTGGCCTCGGCGGGGGCAGGGCAGCTGCCGCTCCCAGGCTGTGACCCTCCGCGGCCACGGAGCCGGGCTCCCGGGGTCCCCGAGACTGTCTGCGCTCTGGGCGCCTGACCCGCGCCGGGGTCCTGAGCCACACCTCGCGGGGGGAAGAGAAGAGCCCCCCAAGGGCCGCGCTCGACTGGGGGGCACAGGCAGCCGGCTGGCCTTTCCCCGCGGGAGCTCCCCGAACACTGGCTCCCCGGGAGCTCCTGTCCTGCGGGCCCTGCCCAAGGCGGCGGCGGGAGGGGGCGGGAGGGGGCCGTGGGCTGGGGGGCGCCCGGCCCGGGGCCGCTGTCCTCGCAGCGCCCACGCACCGTCTCGGGGGGCTGGACCCCGCGAGTGGGCGGCAGGGCCCGGCTCTGTGGACAGGAGGGCCGGCAGGTGTGCGGGAGTGGCCGAGGGGCCACACGGACCAGCCCCCCAGGAAGGTCCCGCGGGAGCTGCGCCCCCACAGCGCGGGGACAGCCCCCCCTTGTGCTGAGGGCAGAGCTCCCATCAGGGAACCCCGAGTCCCCTGCGGTCCGGTGCTGCGCGGAGCCACGGTCCTTCATCCCTCCTCAGTCCCCTCCTCCCTCCTGGGCCCCGCTGGGGATCGCCCCCCACCTTCCCATCTTACAGATGTGACACCGAGGCCCTGATGGGAAAGGTCCCAGGGTGGCAGCTACCGGGCACCGACTGAGGGCTTCCCGGCATCTCCCCGCAGCGCGGGGTGCTCTCTCCATTTCACAGAGGCTGGGAGCGGTCAGGGAGCCCCAGCTCCCCGGCCAGGAAGACGAGGGCATTCTGAGGGGGCCCTTGCTGGGAACCCCAAGCCCCAAACCTCACTGTCCCACACCCAGGCATCGAACCAGGTACGTCCACTGAGAAAGACAGCGTCTCCCAGTCACGTCTGCCAGGAGAAGCCTGGTGAGGCCGGCAAGTCATTCAGGGTTTCTGAGCCTCAGTTTCCTCTACTGAAATGGGGATACCATTGTTTATCTTCCCTCTTTCTGGGAGGGGTAGAGGAGCAATGCATGGCCTCCAAGCCCTGCACGAGTAACAGCGCTCTTCCCTCTGGACCCCAAGCTCCCCACCTCACGGGCTGCATGTGGTCTTCATCCTTTCAGGCAGGGGAGGTGCACTAAGGCTTATCCAGGATAGGCGTTGGGTGGGATATGGGTGAAGCTGGAGAGCTTTTGAAATTGGAACTTTGAGCATTGGCCTGGCCACCTCCACAGAGGCGCTGAAGGGTGAGCGGATGTGTCACCCACACCTAATCCCCCCAGCATCCGTTAGCTGCCCCTGAAAGCCTGTTGGGTGCAAGACACAGAATGGCGTCTCCCCCTAGGAGACAAGAAAAGTCCCTTTCCTACAACCAGGGCCACGTCATGTGCGGGGTCAGCCCCCCAGCTGCAGTGGGGCCCCCCACTGCCATCACCAGAACACGCAGCTCTGTGCACTCACCCACCGCATGTCATGGTCCTCTCTTTACAACCGGTTTCCACAACCGGGTCCCCCAGTGTGTCCTCATCCTCAGCACGGACCTGGTGGACATGGGATGTTAGGTGAGGGCTGTCCTGTCGGCTTAATTGCCGACACTGGGTGCAGGGGCTGGGGTGTGGCCAGCGGACGACAGGTAAGCCGCGCTCGGCCAGTGGCAGCTATGCTGGCGGAGGACCTGGGAAGGCAAGTAGGACAAGCCTCAGGTGTGCCAGGGAGCGAGAGGCCAGGTCCGTGAGGGTCAATGTGTGGGAGGAGCAGCCAGGCTGAGCCACCCGTGAGTAGAGTCGGGGTTCACTGCAGGACAAAACAGGGTTGAGGGAGGCTCCCGCCTTCAGCCTACAGAGCGGATTACAGGGAAAGAAATGGAAAAGCAGCCAATGGTGCAGGTGGCAGGCACCTCACTGGGCCGGAGGGCTAAGCCAGGTTTCCTGGGTTCTGATTTTCACACAGGTGCCGGCCCTCCCTGTCCGGGGTGCCTGGCAGGGTTCAGGATGGAGGTGTCGCTACTCGTAGCTCACCTCTTTTAACAGAAAAGTGTGCTCAACAATTTTTTTTTTTTTTTTTTTGGATAGAAAACGTCGTGCAGGGGATCACAGACACCCCTGGCTTCTCAGATAGGGCTGCCGTGTGTTTCACGCTTCCTTGATGATTCAGGGTCATTTCGACAACGCTAATTAGTAGACTGGACTGTAATACTGAATTCCCCTTGGGGATTATCAAGGCATACCCAGCCTGCTTTGCTTTTGTAACTACTGCATCTGCGTCTTACAATGTCTCTGCGTCCTCTCTTGTCACAAAGCTCTTCTTGCTACTATCAGTTCACCTGTTGTGGCCTGGGAAACTGGACCACCTAACCTGTCACAACTGTTTGTCAAGTAAGAACACACAGGCCCAGCGTGGGGGCCCCAGGGGCATTTATATAAGCAAAGCATATGAGCTTTCCTGCATCGACGGATGTTTCACCCACTCAGACACCATTTGCCTGCATCCTGTCCCGAGGTGACTTCCCAAAGTGCTGAGCCCACCAGCCAAGTAAGGCTTTGCTGACTCTAAGAATTAAAGGTGAGTGAGTTCCTGGGGCCTTCCTCACAGTCTGTGAGGCAGCTGGGCTGGGTCTTACCCTCGTTTTCCAGGGAAGAAAGCAGGGCGAGACTGGGATGGCCGAGATCAGCCGGTGAGTCAAGACCAATCTCATGACCACTGGCTTGGGCACCTTGCCCCAAGGCCGCACCAGGCCTCCAGTCCTAAGACCTGGAGTAGCCCCCAGTGGTAGTTCTGGTTCCACACCTGCCAGCTAGGTGCCCGTGGAGGCACTGCCTCTTAGGGCCTCAGTTTCCCCATCTGTAAACGAAGCATGAGTATATTCATTAAAGTATCCTTTCTGTGATTCTTGAGTTATTTTTGCTAATTAGTGGGAGAAAGAAGGAGGGAAGGAGAAGGAGAGAGAGAGAGAGATTAACAGATTTTTTGCCTGAACCCCCCCCAGACCCCCAGATTCCCTCAGCCCCTTGATTTAACCTCCCTCCTGATGCACCCCTCCCAATCTAGTCTGTACCCAGGAGAGCTTTTAAATTTCAGATCAGTCAGCCAAGCTTCCACAGGCCTCAGGGGAAAAGCCCAGTAACAACGACACCCAGTAGATGCACAGGGCCTCGCCGTCATGGGGAAGCAGGGCTTGTTCCTGGAGCTGGGCTGGGAGGATCACCCAATGTCCCTGGACCCCCAAATCAATTCTTTAGCTACTTTTGTCTCTGGCACCCTCCACTGTGTCCTGGGCCAGTCCTCCCCTTCCATCCACTCTCCTTGGCTGACGCTAAGGCCCCAGGTGGCCCAGGACGGTCCTTGTGACAGGAGGCACAAGGTGGGTCCTATCACTGTTTTGTGAGTCGATGCGAGGCATCGCCCCTTGAGAGGGGCCAGGAGGGAAGGCCCAGAAATGGGCAGCTGAAGGCACCAGAAGTGTGGCTCCCACACCCCCACCATGGGCTGCCCCCCCAGCCCTCCCTACCCCTTGGGCCCCTCCAGCCCTCCCTACCCCGTGAGCACCCCCCAGCCCTCCCTGCCCCATGGGCACCCCCCCAGCCCTCCCTGCCCTGCGCCCCCCCAGCCCTCCCTGCCCCATGGGCACCCCCTAGCCCTCCCTACCCCATGAGCACCCCCAGCTCTCCCTGCCCCATGGGCAACCCCCAGCCCTCCCTGCCCCGCGCCCCCCCCCCAGCCCTCTGCGCCCGCAGCGACGGTGGCCCGGGCCTGGCAGCGTTCCTGGGCTGCTGCCTTATCGATCCTTGGCTTGAGTTGCGGGGGGCTCTTAGCGGGGCGGTTCCTGGGATGGCTGTGTTTTAACCTCTTGCCCTGGTGTAGAGTCGGCTGCTGCCGCTGAGGCTGGACCAGGAGGAGATGGAGGCCCCAGGCCCGCAGGCAGGCTCTGGGGCCGGCGGACTTCCAGGAACAGATGCTGGGATCACCCGGCGGCTCCACGGCCCCGCCAACCTGCCTCCCTCCAAACCGGCCCGGTGAATTATTAAAGATGCAATTTCCTTTCATCTTTCCAGTAAAATCGTTCCCTGTGCCGTGATGACTGCCTTCCTGTTACTGGCTGGGCAGGGGCTTTGGCAGGACCCCGGTTCACCCCACTCCCTCCAAATGCCTGGGCCCTCCTAGGAGGCTGGAGGGGGCTGACCCCTTCCTCGAGGGTCCACGAAGCCCAGGAGTGTTGAGAAAATGGGTGAGGCAGAGAGAAGACTGGGAATCACAGAACACAAGAGTCTGCTGTTTCACAGCTGAAGGAGAAGGAGCCCAGGGAGGGGTGGCAGGCAGCCCCAGGTGGCACAGCAGGCCATTGGCAGAACGGGGGCTAGAACCCAGGCCCCAGTCTCCCCGCTGACTGTCTGTCCTTCTCCAGCCCCAGAACAGCCTCAAGAGTCCCAGCCCTCTCCCCCAGGATGGGCACCTCCACCCCACACTTCCTGGGACAGGGACTTGGGTCAAGCTCCTCACTGTTTCTAGCCATCAGTCTCTGAGTGCAATGGACAGTCGTTGCTTGTCATTTACCATCCAGTCCCCAGCCTGCTGCGTGGGCTCGCTGAACGTAAAACCATAATTCTTACTGCCCTCTTGTCAGTGTTTATTGTTTCGGTTTTTACTGTTTACCCTTGGCCATCCTGGCTGAGGGGCTGGCAAGCAGATGGCTCTCGTGGTCCTGGCCCAGGCCTGCATCACCCAAGCCCCAAGCCCTCCACCTCAGAGCCTCTCCAAAAGCTGCCTCCCGGGTCACCCCAGAGACACCCAAACACTTTTTCCTCTTCCTGTGCTCCCCCCAGGCTCTGCTCTGAAAAGATGCTTGGAAAGTTCTTCAGGATCTTCAGTTGGTGTCGCGGTGTCCAAAGAGAGGGCATGCCCTGTGCCCAGCCATAACCCAACTGCTCCGGGGCTCCAGATGACCCCTGTCTCATAGTCCAGGGGTCAAGTTCCCTCAGCCCAGGCAGAGGGATCCCAGAGGGGCCCTCGAGGCCACCCTCTTCCTCCCCACCTCTTGGCCTCAGCTGCACGCAGCCAGGCTGCTCCAGGAGAGTGGGCCCCAAGCTTTTCTCCATGACAGAACAGAAAGCCTCTTCAGAAGAAAGGCTTCAGAAAGCCTCCAAGGACACAGTGGAAAAGCCTGCTAGAGATGCAAACCCACAGCCACCCCTCTCTTGCGGCAGGAAAGGGTTCTGAGGCCCTCGTCAAGCTCTGGCTCAGACCCTGATGGGCCCGGGGTCAGGTCACTGACCTTTGCCCAGCGCTTGCTGCAGCGGAGGCCCAGACTGGCTGGTGGGCCCCACCCTTCCCTTACCAGACTCGTGGTCCTAGGATCCCCCAGCCCTTCTCCCAAGTCCTCCTTGCTTCCCTCCAGCATCTGCGAAAATGGACAACAGGTCCAGAGAGGACTCTGAGACCTTCTTCACCCACCTTAGTGTTGGAACCGGCTGCACAGCCGGCTAACCTCTCCTGGGCCCTTCTGCATGCCCGGCACCAGGGTGGGCCCCTTCACATTCTACCTTTCACTCAGTTTTATGAAATGTGACCTGTGTGGGAGGGCCCATCCCCTCCACTTCACTTAGCATACAGCGAATCGTTTTAAAGTGAACAACTAGGGCAGCCCGGGTGGCTCAGCGGTTTAGCGCCGCCTTCAGCCCAGGGCCTGATCCTGGAGACCCGGAATCGAGTCCCACATCGGGCTCCCTGCGTGGAGCCTGCTTCTCCCCCATGCCTGTGTCTCTGTCTCTCTCTCTCTCTCTCTCTGTGTCTCTCATGAATAAATAAATTTAAAACAAAAAAATCAAAAAATCAAAAATAAAGTGAACAATTCAGTGGCACTTAATACATGTCCAATGTATCACCACCTCTGTCTAATTCCAAATCCTATTCATCATCCCAAAAGGAGGCCCAGTACCTATTAAGCACTTTCTTTCCATTCCGTCCTCCCCAAAGCCCTTGGCAACCAGCAATCAGCTCTCTGTCTCTGTGGATTTACCTATTCTGGATATTTCATATAAATGGAATCATGCCGTATGTGGTCTTTTGTGTCACCTCCATTCACTCAGCATAAAGTTTTCAAGGTCCATCCACCTTGAAGCATCCGTCAGGAGGCCTCCATTCCTTTTTATAGCTGAATATTCCATTATGAGGTAGAGTGCTTATCCATTCATCCTTTGGTGAGCACTCCCATCTTACAGGCGGGGAGACAGGCTCAGAGAGGTGCATGGGGGAAGGTCCCCCTCTCCTCCGGTCTGGTCCTCACAGGCAAGGACCCCACCTGTGCTTCCCGCATACCTAGGACAGGGCGAGACCCTCAGAAAGTGAACCTGATTGCCAACAGCAGAAGTGCTGCCCCAGGGAGGTGTGATGTGCGGTCAGGAGGCTGCCTCTGAAGCCGGTTCCCAGGTCCGAGGCCTGGCTCCGCCCCTCACTGACCACCTGGCCTCACCCCTCAGTAGCTGGCCCCGCCCCTCACCAACCTCCTGGCTCCGCCCCTCACTACCTGTCTGGCTCTGCCCCTCAGTAACTGCACCGTGTTTCAGGCCAGTCATCCAACTCCTCTGTGCCTTTGTCGTCTCATCTCTGAAAGGGGGGGGGGGGGTGACAATAACAACACCTCAGAGGGTGTTGCAAATATTAAATGAGCTACTCCTGTTTGCAATTCTAAAAAATGAAAACTAGTCTATAGCGGCAGAAAGCATCTCTGTCAGTGGCTGCCTGGGCATGGGAGGAGGGGTGTGGAGGGAGAGATTCCAAAGGAAGGGTTCTGAGGAAGTTCTTGGGGCAATGGATTCATCCAGTGCATGAACTGCAGTGAAGATTTCAAGATTGTGCATGTGTGTAAACATCTATCTAATGATACACTTTAAATACACATCATTTATCATCTATCGACTCTGCCTTAGTAATGCTGTGTAAAAATCTCCCCTGAGCTAATCCATGGAATTAGCACTGGGTGCAGCCCGGTGAGAGCTGTGCGTTCTCCTCTCCTGGCCCTGCCACCAACAACCCCTACCCCTGCCAGGGCTCCCCCTTGTCTTTTCCTCATCAACATTTCAGGGTGTCCCAAAGCCCCCACAGGCTCTAGGCAGCCAACCCTGTGTCTGCTAACATGCGGGTACCTGCTATCCAACTCCCGAAATTCTTCAAGGGCGATTGCTCAACAGCTCCCCCTTCCAGCACCCCTCAATTCCCACCATCACCTCAGCTGCCTGCATCTACTAACCCGGGGACTCTGTCCCAGCTCGAGCCTCATCACTCACTACCACCAGATACCAATGTTTTAAATATCACCCGGTCTTGGAGCACCTTCACTCAAGATCCGGCCACACAGTTGGGATACCGTGGCCACGCAGGCCCCTCCCAAACCCAGGTGTCCTGCGGTGCCACCATCCGGGAACCCCGCCACAGCAGAGGAAAGGAAGCCCCGAGAACATCAAAGACTCTCAAAGACTATCTGGCCCGGGGACTAATGAGTCATGTCATATCTGCATATAGGTTATTATTTGGTTTTCTTGGCTTTTCGTAAACATTTCCTCTTCCTTAAACTGCTCGAAACTCTGAGCAAAGGACTTTTGCTGAACTGAGAGGCAAAGAGAAGTGTAGACTTTGACTCTATTTCAGAGGCTGGGCTTGGGGGGGAGGAAAAGGACGAGCAGGGGGCAGTACCCCAGACAGGGGGACTGGCGTCCTCCTGATACGTGCCCTTCCCAAAGGACACCTGTCGCGCTTGGATAGGATGCTGCCCCAGGTCAGGAAACGAAGCACTGCCCTCGCTGTCTTCTAGGGCTACGTGAGTGTGCTATGGAGCAAGGGAGTGTGAAGGACAGAAGAAGGAGACAAAAGGACATAGGCATTCACTGGCAGGTTCACTGGCCCGGCGAGAGATCCTGGGAGCCCAGAGCCTACAGAGCACTTGTGTCTTTTTGCATCCAGAGGGGGCTGCAGGCCTTGTAGCCCCCACCCTCACCTCCTCCACAGGGGACCTTCCACCCTGCCTTTGCCTGCTGGGCAGCTGCCTTCCCCAGCACCGAGGGGAGGGCCGGGCTTTGCCCTGCAGCATGATCCGGGCCATCTCCACCCTCTTATCTCAGTGCCTTCATAAATACCAGGAGGCAGGCCAGAACAGAGGTTTGAACCTGGAGTCTGGGACACAGGGCAGGCAGGGTGGAGGGCAAGCTGGACCTGGCCTGCCTTGTCCTGGGCACCCTTTGGTTTTAGTCTGATTTACATATGGGGGCTGGTGACAAGCTACTTTAGAAATCCTTGAAAACTACTGGCTCGGGACATTTTAAAAATCCTATAGAAATTCCTATCCTAACAGACAATGTTCCTGTAGGCACACATGCTGACAAGTGACCCAGAAGGCCCCCCAGACACAGGCTGGGCAGGGAGAACCAGAGCTGCCTGAGCCAAGAAAGGTGCCCCAGGATGCCCCCTTGCCTTCCTCCCATCCTCTTTCCATCAGGGGCTCATGGGCTCCTCCTCCTCCTCCTCCCCAAGGCTTTGAGGTGGTACATGGGGCCTCGGAATTCCCACACTCCCACCCAGCTACCCCAGGCCTCATGGGGTAGGTGCCTCCGAACCAAAAGCTGCATGTACATGCCACTCAGCAGCTGGGATAGCATTCCTGTTGGAAGGAGAGCTCCATTTTTCATAGTCCTTTGGCAAGTGGCCCCTTCCCACCTACCCTGCTCGGGCTGCGGAAGAGGGTCCCCTTCATCCCTGGCCACCTCTCCAGCCACACACCCCCAACAATCTATGGATGGTTTCAGGAAGCTCCTCCCTGGCAAGGGGAAGGCATGTTGGGGACAGACCAGGCACCAACCCCCAGGCCTAGGCTCTTTGGACTTTTCGGGATCCCAGGGCTGTCTGAGAATCTGAGGAATACTAAGGATCTTTTTTTTGGAAAAACAATCACACACTTGCAGTCTTCTACTCTAATTTCAGAAGCCTTTCAAGGACAGCCATCAGTACCATTTGTATCCTCAGACCCCAGCTGATGGCACTGGAGCCCTTGGCATCAAAGCAGCCCAGAATGGTTTTAGGTGGCAGGGAACTGGGCTAGAATCACAACACACAGAAGGTGCTGGATAAGCTTGGATGAATGAATACACTCCCTCCCTGGCCGTGGTGTGGGAGGTGAGAACAGTGGACCAGGAGTCAACAACCTGGCATCTCCGCCTCCACCATAAACAACTTTGGGGCTTGAGTTTTTATTTATTCCTTCAAAGTTTGCCCGCCCACTCTGTGCCCAGTAGAGGGATATGGCGAGGAATCAAACATGGAGATTTTAGACGTGTTCTCCACCCTTGCGTTGCCTATAGTCTGCAAACCATCATCCAGAAAATTAACATGCAAGCACAGAAATAAATATGTGCTTTTAGGAGGTGGGTAGGACTCTTGACCAAGCTATGGGGCTTCCGGTTCCTCACCTACACAGTGAAGGTAAGTGGAGCTATTTGCTATGTTTCTAAGATGAAGAAATGAGACCACTTTTGTGAAACACTCAGCACCCAGCCTGGCGCAGGAGGGCTCCGTCCGCAGGGGGTGTGGCGGAGAGAAGTAGGCCCGCCCTCCCTGTGCTGCAGAAACCAGACCACCAGCAACCTGGCCTGTCCAAACTGGCTGCACCGTTAGGCAGCATGGAGGGCAAGCAGGGGCCCAGGACCGGGGGCGGGGCGGGGGGCGGGGGGGCACTCCACTCAGGGTGAGACTGGCCCCTTTGAAGGTGAGGTTAAAGCTGTGGACTAGAATTGCATTTTTGCAGGGCTGGGTCCTAAGGGCAGTGCAGATTTCTACTTGTGGCTTCTGTGGATCAACTTTCCCACCAAAAACAACTGAAAAAAATATGAGTAGAATACATTTTTAAAATTTGTTTGGGGCCATTATAGAGGCCATGATCCAAAAGAGAAGAGAAATCCAAAGAAATGAGCTCAACATTTTGGCCTCTCCCCACCACCCCTCTCAAAGTAGCCATGAAGCTGAGAATATGCAATTTCATGGGGTTAGGAAAAGGGGTGAATGGAGTTCATATATCTTCAAGGAAGAGGAGCAGTCCTTATTTAAAAAAAAAAAAAAGAAAGAAAGAAAGAAAGAAGAGAAAAATCTTTTAGTTGGGACCCTTGAAAAATGCATCAGAAATAGATCAGCCTTCACAAAATTGAACTTAATTCCAGATTGGCTTAAAATGAGCTGCACGTACTCTCCCTTCCAGAAACAAGGGTAAATCCTCTCTGGGCCATCCAGCATCTCACACTATCTCTGTAATCTTTCCATACACATGGCTGGCAGTCAACAAAGCTTACCAGGCATACCAGGAGACAAGATCATATGACGGAAACCATGAGGGGAAAAAAAAATCACAGATAATAGCAACAGATGTACAGGAGATCCAGATACTAACATTTAAAATAACACTTTAGAGATGCCTAGTTGGCTCAATGGTTTGGTGCCTGCCTTTGGCCCAGGATGTGACTCTGGAGACCCAGGATCAAGTCCCACCTGGGACTTCCAGCATGGAACCGGATTCTCCCTCTGCCTGTGTCTCTGCCTCTGTGTGTGTCTCTCACGAATAAATAAATTATTTTTAAAAATTAATTAATTAATTAATTAATTAATTAATTAAAATAAAAAATAAAAATAATAAAAATAAATAAATAAAATACAATAACACTTTAAAATAACTGTGATTAATATATTTAAAAATCAGATGAGATTAAAAAAATAAAGCAAAGAACTAGAATTTTTTTTTTTACAATATCAAATGGAAATTCTGGAAAAGAAGAGTATAAGAGTCATAATTAACAATGTAATGGTTGGGTTTTAATAGCAGCTTGATGCAGCTGATAGAGGATTAGTGAGCTGGAAAACAAGGCAGCATAAAATACTGAACACTGAAGTACAATGAGAACATCTGATGGAATGCAGAATCAGGGTCTAAGAAAAAAAGCACCTTTTCAAAAAAAAAAATCTCTAAATTTGCACCTTCCCCCCCACAAAGCACAGTATACATGGTGTGCATGTTCAGCGTTCCCCAGTGCTGTGTGTGTGCACACAACACATGTGCTTGTGGACAATATATAATAAAGAGTACACCTGTAAAATTTAATTAAAGCATTTAATTCCATAAAAAGTTAAGAAGCTGGAAGCCTGACGCATCAAATAGAAGTTCGATGAGACTCCGCGGAGTACCCGCCCGGGGCAGAGAGTGGGCTCTGGAACCTGTTGCCTGAATCCTGTGGTCTCCTACTGTCCCGTGGACCTTGGCCACGTCGCCTAACCTCTCAGAGGCTGCTTCATCCTCTGTGGGGCCGAGGCAGCATCTTCCTGAGGATTAACGGAGGCCACACACGTGCCTGATTCCCAGTGGGCTCTTCACAAGCGATGGCTTTGTTTGCATCTCCAGGAGCTGACTTCTCCTGGATCTCTCTCTAGCCCTAGAGCTGTGACTCCAGGAAAATGTTTCCATTTCAGGTCCCCACCCCACCTGGGGGAAGCATGTGATACAGTCGTTTACACCTGGAAAGTCCTCAATGCAATGTTTGCTTAACAAACAAACTGGGACAACACTTAGCGACTAGGGAATGGAGAGGGGCTTTGGGTAGGGGATTCTTCCTCAGGTTCCTTGACCCCCAGCGTGCGGGGGGCCTCCCCAGGCCCCACCTGTGCCTCTCACCTGCCTGACCACCCTGATCAAATCACTGGCCTTCTTTCAATTCCATAACTGACCGCTCTCCTTTCTGCCTCACGGCCTTTCCCATGCCGTTCCGTGTGCCTGGCAGGTGCTTGTCCCTGCCCTTAGCACGCCCCACTCCTGCTCATCCTTCAGGTCTCAACTCACATCCCACATCTGACAGGGGCCTTCCCTGACCATCCCAGCTGAATTGCATCCCTTTTCCTGACCCTGACCATACTAAGAAGTCATGTTGTGTTATTGCTTGTCTATAAATTCCCTCTATGGCTGAAGACAGCTTCTCTGGGCCCCTGAATATTATCTTCCCTCTGAGTTTGAGCCCAGGAGTGTCAACCCCCGGTTGTCCATTCACAACACGTCTCTGGAGCATTGATTCTGCTCGGCATGGCAAAGGCACTGGGGGTGTAGGGTGAACAAAAGAGACCATGTCCCTACCCTTGGGGATCTGGAAAGACACAGACACAAACAAACACAAAATCTGTGGGAGGTGCTACGTGCAATTGAGGAAAATTCATCTGTAAAAGGAGACACAGAAGGGCCACCAAGCGGAGAGGTGCCATTGAATAAGGAGGGGGCACACACCAACCCCTCTGGTGGGGCGATACTCAAGTACCCTGCAGGGAAGGCTGGTGCTGGCCACGCACAGAGAGAGGGGGGCCGAGCCTTCCAGAGCTTCAGAGTAGGGTTTGTTATGCTTGGCAAAATAGGAGATTGTGTTTGTGTTTCTTTGGTTTCCAAAGCAAATTGTCTCTTGTGATTTAATAACATAAATCAAAAGCCTGAAAATATGCATACCCTTTGACCCACAAGTCCACTTAGGAATCCAGCTGCAGGAAAAATAATGTATACACATATTATTTGTGTATAAAGATACTAAGTAAATCAGAAAAACTTAAAGCATGGAGATAGTACCAAATGTTCAACACGACGGGAGTGGCCAAGTGAATGAAGGTCATCCTGCACAATGGACTACAGTGTGATTATTAAAAATATGTAGAAAAAGAATTTAATGACTTAGGGAAATGTTCACAACCAATTGTTAAGTCCAAATCAAGCTACGCACTATTTTGTGAGGAAAAAACTGTATGTGTAGAAACCGTTCAAAGGCATAAATACCAAAGTGTTGACAGTAGTTAAATCCATGAATGATAGAATTATGGTGGGCTCCCGCTTTTCCTTCTTTTTACTGTTCTGTTGTGTCAAGCATCTTGCGTTGAGCGTGTTCCACATTAATTTTGCGACTTGGAAATGTTATTCAATAAACGTAACCATCCCTCATGCATATTTGTTTATACACTGAAGAGGTCTGTACTGAGGCCTACCTCGTGCCAGTAGCTAACCTGGTGTTCACGAACAGCAAACGGCAACACAACTAAGGCATTCACATCTTGTGCTTAGTGCCAGGAAGAGCGTCGCTGTAGGGGCGGAAAGGTGCCAGCAGGCCTCCACTCTGACCGTGGGATGACAGGGACAGTGAGGTTCTGAGGATGTGATGCAGGCAGGAGGGACGCTCTGCTTGACGCATGAGGCTAGGTCAACTGCTGAGCGTGGACAGAGGTGGGAGGTCTGAGGAAGTTTGAGTCTGAAGGATGGCACAGTTCCCCAGAAGCACGAGCAGACCTTGCAGGCCATGATACCTGAAAGTCTGCAACGTGCCCAACCAGCCCAGCTCCAGCATTCTCTCTGCCAAAATTCCACTGTTTGGGAAAGGAGGGGATTCTCCAAAGAGACACAAGAGAGAAAGAGAGAAGCCAGAAATGGTGGGTGAAAGCCCAGAAACGGCAAGGTGGAAAAGCAAGTGCTGTGGAGGGTGCACCTAAGGGCCAGTGGGTAGAGCTAGAGGCCCAGAGGCCGGGCAGGCGGTCAGAGACAGAGAGGCCCAAGACCAGATCTCCGGTGGAGACGAAGGTCAAGCTGTGCCTCTGGGCTGCGGGGAGAATGACGGTGCTGGAGGTGAGGCAGTCAAGGAACTGAGAACTGGACGTCCAGGGGAGGGGAGGAGGGGGAGAAGATGGAGGAGGGGGAGGGAGGCAGGGGGAAGGGGGAGAGGAGAAGGAAGGGGGGGTGGGGAACAGGAGGAGGGGAAGAGAGGTTCTCCACTAAGGAGAGGAAACAAGGCCCCAGGGTGTGCCCTGCTGTCGGGGGACCAACAGACCTCTCCACCTCCCCCGGGAGGCCCGGCCGCCTGACCCCCGGCCTCCCCCCATGGAAGCTGCTGGCTCCTGAGGCCTGTGGGTTCCCAGGCAGGCAGGCTGGCCTCCGTAACCGGGGGCTCCGGGCAGCCAGGGCAGGCCGCCCGTCTACCCGCTGGGGTGGTTCACCCTGTCACCTGCCCTGCCCAGTGAGCATCGGGGCTCTCGACCCTCTTGGGCCTTAGCCTGCACCTTGTTCCTGGACAGCCGGGCCCCCACCCCGCCCAGGAGATGCAGCCTCGAACAGCCACAGTAGTCAGCTGTGGGATCCTCCTTGGCTCTCCCAATGGTAAAAAAAATGCCCGCATGGACTGCTCGTTGCAAAACCCACTCATAATGCTCCAGCAGGTTCCTGTAGGGCCTCTAAACCCAACCCAGGAGGTGTCAGCGCAGCCTCTCCCTCCTCCCTGCCCCTTCCCCTGGGCCCTTCGTATCCCTGCATGACTCCCCCCTTAGCTGCCTGGCCCCCCTGCTGCACCCTGCGATCGGCTCCTGCTCCCACACAGCTGCCCAGGCCCCCGTGGCAGGGAGCTGCCTTAAGCCTTACATCAAAGCCGGGAGACCCCAGGGGGCTGGGGGGCCAGGTGGGCAGGCGGGCAGGCGGTCGGGGCATCTGTGAGGCACCAGGTGAGGGGCGGCGGCTGTCGGGGAGGAGGAGCAGGGTGCAGAGGTAGTACCCCTCCAGACCTCCGGGCACCTGGCAGTGGGCACCCGGCTCCTGCCCCGGAAGCCCCGGGGCTCTAGGAATCGTCCAGGGCCCTACGCCCGTCCTCAGGTTGTGCAGGATCCAGGCCGGCATCTCATCTTCTCCCAGCAGAAGCCTTCGAGGTGGGCCTTTCTAGCCCTACATGGCAGATGAGGAACCTGAGGCTCAGAAAGTGTATGCTCCCCAAGAGCCTTGCTTAGAACGTGGCTAAGGCAGAACTCGAACCCAGCTCTCATTTTACTCTGAAGCTCTCCATCCTTCCCGGGACCTCTCTGCCCCCTGGTCTCCGCTGCAATCCTCGATGCCCCGCTCCTTCCCCTGATCCTGCAGGGCAGCAGGAAGCAGGCATATGTGGCCACAGGGCCTGTGGCCTCCCCAGGTTGGATGGAACATGGCCAAGCCCCCCAAGAAGCCTGTCAGGGTCGTGCCACAGGACCTGGGACCTTCCCTGTGTGATCTGCAGAAGCTCTCTGCATGGAGTCAAGACTCGGGGTTCTCCACATGGCTGCTGGCAAGCTCCGGGGCCTCCCATGATGCTCTCTGTTGAGATCACACCTCGGGCTGGAGGCTGCAGGTCGCCCGCACGCAGGCCTTGTCATCTGGGCCCATTGGGGTCGTCTCCTGAGTGGCCCAGAGCAGCCTTGGCCATGTGCCTTAGAAGTGGCCCTTAGAGCCCAGGGGCCCCCAGGGGCACCCGGAGGTGCCTACAGGTAGAGGGCCCCCAGGGACGGCCAACATGTAGCCCCAGGGTCACTGTCGGTTCTGGAAAGCTCATGCCTCTCAGGCAGTCCTGAAGAGCCAATCCCCCGGGCCCGCGGGAGGGGGTGCGCTGCGCCCAAGGACGGGGCAGGGGCCCGGCAGCCACAGGCTTTGGGCTTCCAACCCCAGCAGACCACCTACCTCGGCCGGGCTGCACTCTCCTCATCGACGCAGCTGGTATTAAAACCCACTTCATTTTGAATTTCTATGGTCTCTAAAAAGTAAGAGACAATGACACAGTGTTTCCCCAGCCTTGGCGAGTGGGAAGTGGCCCGTGAAGTTAGCCGTTGGCAGGTGAACACAGCTGAGGAGCTGGACGTTGCCAGCCACGCACCCGGACCCCCAGGGGCAGGAGCAAGGCGCTGGGCCTGCTCAGAGTGCTGGGCCCCGGCCTG
Organism: Canis lupus familiaris; assembly: GCF_011100685.1. Taxonomy (NCBI): domain Eukaryota; kingdom Metazoa; phylum Chordata; class Mammalia; order Carnivora; family Canidae; genus Canis; species Canis lupus. The sequence continues at coordinate 79,855,351 of NC_049228.1, read as the reverse complement.
CAGGGCGGAGGGAGGCAGAGTCGGGGATCCGGCCTGTGGACCCCAACTCTCAGGAGCGCGGTGTGATGTTCAAGTCCCCGTCCTGGGGGTAGAGTCAGGCAGGGGCACATGGATGGGGGCCTGCAACACAGGAGTCCTCTGAGGGCCGCTCTCGTGTCAGCAGCACACTCGGGCCACACCTCAGACGCACACGCAGCCGGGCCTGGCAGGTGCACGCGTCCCGGCCCGGGATGGGCCAGACGCCAGCGGGGTCGCGGTGGAGGAAGAAGGCATCTCCGCACGGTGCTGCCAGTCCTCACCGTGTTCCAGCTTGTTGACATGGTGATGGCATAATTATAGTTTCGATCGCAGATTAATAATAAGTCGTTTTTGCAAACAAGGAAGCAGGTCTGCACTGGAAAGGGCCCCAAAGGGCCTGTCGCCTCTGCTATCTGAAGCCACTGGCCGCCGTTTGATTTTTTTTTTTTCCTAGTTGAGACTTTTCTAAGGTGGATCGTAACAACAACAACCACCCAGGTAATAATATCCCTGCCTGCCCCGCTGGGCTCCAGATGGAAGGGGACCATGGTGGAATTTGCTTTGGAGAAGGCGAGAGATCCCCCGCGTCGGTCAAGGTCTGGGGGGGATGCCCGCAGGTGCCGGTTTGTGTGTATCGATGTGTCCACGTGTGAGCACGCGCGTGTGTTCCCATCCGACGTGAGCAGTGCCAGGGGAGCCCCGCCCCGGAGCAGCCAACGCCTCTCCTCACCCCGGGGCTGTGTCGGGAGCCTGAGAGCAACGAGGCAGGTCTGGACCCTCAAGGGGCCCCTGAGAAGAGTGCTGGGGTGCAGCAGGGGTCCCCACAGGGTACAGGCGGCCTGGCACCCCCAGGGCTCCCAGCGGGGCTGAGAGCCGCCCGGCGGCTCTGCCCTGAGTGGGGTTGGCGACAAGCTAACTAACAATAACAACGGTGACAATAGCAACCACTTACGTGCCTTCTGAGCTTTCTTCTTCTCATGACCTCCTTTATCTTCATGACCTCCTTTGCTCATACACCCACCCCGGAGGGAAAGTGCACAAACCTCGTGGCTCCCGCGGGCCCCATGGGAAGGGGGTCGAGGAGATGCGGGGCCGCGCAAGGGGACCCCGCTGCTGGCCGGGGAGCCTCGGGCATTGCCACAGACCGGGCGAGAATCCTGGCCCCGTGCTGGGGGCCTCTGCCAGACCGGCCACCCTCCCCGTGACAGGTGGCCCCAGGTGGCCCCCAGCCCGGGCAGACCGCAGAAGCCCGCCTCGCACTCCCGGGGATCGCTCTGGAACGAAGGGGCGACAGCATGAACCTGTAGCCGGAGGTCCCAGGGCTGGAGCACCTTGGCCTCGCTCTCAGGCCCGGCCCCACACCCCGCTCCAGGGGGACCGGCCGCACTCAAGCAGGCTGCGCCTGGCCCCGCGTCCCCCCGGGAGTGACCTGGGAGCTCATGCCCGTGGCCCAGCCTGGCCCAGGTGGGCTTAGCCGCCCGTGGGAGAGGCCCTGCCTGGGTGCTGTCCTCCCGCCGCCCTGGTGACAGCGTGGCGTCCAGCGGAGGGGTGGCCAAGATGGACAGGGGGAGGAGGAGGCGCCCACACAGACTGGCTCCCGGCTCCCTGGCCCCACTCCAGGCCCGTGGGGTCCCACTCTCCCCATGGGCTCCCAGCCACCGTACGTGCCTGGAGGTCAGGCCTGGTGTCTGGCCCACGAGCAATGGGGCCACCATGCTGTTCTTGCTTAGCTCCTGACTGCCCTGTACTTTGAGGCAACCGGGGCAAGGGCACCGACACCCAAGCTTGGGGGACGGCCATTGGGGGAGGGGGTGGAGGGTTCCATTTCCCAGCAGGGGAGGCAGAGGTGGAGCATCACGAAGAGGAGACTTGGGCATCAGGCCAGGGCACTGCATGGGCGGCCCCATGGGGCCCCTCAGGCCAGAAGAGGAGCTGAGTACAAGCCCCGCCTGACGGGCTCCCCTCGCAGCCCTGTCCCGCAGGCCTGTGCCCCAGATGGAACCAAGCCCCTTGTCCTCCGGGGCTACCTGGGGTCATCCACACCTCTGTCCGGGACCCTCACCTGCTGCTCCATGTCCCTGCAACTGGCCCCAACCCTTGGCTAGAACTCTCCAGCCCTTCCAGGGAGTCACCTTCCTACGGCCTTGGCCTGATGAGCGCCCTGGCCCCTCTGCCTCCTCCCTGCTCCGTGCCATCCCTCCTCCCCTCTGCCTCAGCCAGCTTTCAGCCCCTGTGCACACCTCCACTTCCTCCTGCCTGCCCAGCAGGGCCAGCACCGGGCTGGTGTGCTCCCAGCGTTCCCAGGACTAGCAAGTGTTCAGCCAGTTGGCCCCCTTAGCCGACGGCTCTGCCCTCTGAGCCTTTGGAAAGTGAAGTACATGAGCTTGTCCAAGTAAAGTCTAAGCCCCAGAAGCCAGGCGGGGCCAAGTATCCCCCTCCCTGTGTCATCAGAGGCTCCGGCACGACCCCCACACCCACAGGAGGCTCCAGATTCACACTTTGGTTAACAGACCCAATAATGGAGGACTTGATCTAGCCAATAATGACATTTTTAAAAAATACAGTTTCTGCTCTTCATCCCAGAGCCCACTTCCAATCACTAAGAATATGAGACACATTCTTCTGTTTTGACTTTGATTTTGGGTTTTTTTGTTTTATTTTTGCCTCTGCCGCCTGATAATGGTAACATAATGATAACAACAGATAAGATTATTGAGTGCTGCTTCCAGGCTGTTCTTTTTTTTTTTTTTTTTTTTTTTTAAGATTTTTACTTATTTATTCATGAGAGATGCAGAGAGAGGCAGAGACACAGGCTGAGGGAGAAGCAGGTTCCCTGTGGGGAGCCTGACATAAGACTCAATCCCGGGACCCCAGGGTCACGCACTGAGCTGAAGGCAGATGCTCAACCACTGAGCCCCCCAGGCATCCCAGGGGCTCTGTTCTGAGTTAACTACACTAACACCGCTAAGCTGGTACTTCTTAGTCAGGGTCAATTTTGTCATCAGGTATCAGACACAACTTGGTCCGGGAATGCTCCTGGGATCTATGAGCAGATCCCATTCCACAGAGCACAGGACAGCCCCTCACAACGAATAATCACCCAACCCCAAATGCCAATAGCCTTGAGCCTGAGAAACCCTGTTCTATGACCTAGAATCCAAGCTAAGACCCGAATCCTCATCCTGTTTTACCACTGAGTAAACTGAAGCCCAGAGAAGTTCATAATTCTCTGAAGGTCACACAGCTGGTCAACAGGTGGCTTTGACCCAAGCAGTCTGGGGCCACAGTTCACACATCTGGCCTCACCTTGTGGCATCTCACGTCATCCCTATGGCCAGGATCCCCTTCCTGGTGGACAGCTCTGTCTGCCTACCCACAACCCTGAGGCCATCTCCCAGTCAGAGAGTCCCAAAGTACTTAGCCACATCCCACCAGCCCCAAGAACCTGAGGCATCCTGCATCAAGCCCCCCACCCACCAGCCCTGTAACCCACACCGACCCCTCGTTCCTGAATGGGTCACAGTGCCATGCATGATGTCCAGTCATGTCATGTGCAGGGCCTTGCATGAAAAGGAGACAGGTGCCAAGGCTGGGACCGCATCTCCTCCTTCATCCCCACCAGCCCCAGGGCCATTTACCCACAGGTGGGCCTCAGTCAGCTTTCTGTGGTTTGGCCTATGACATGAGGGTGTGGGAATGAAGGTTCTGGTGTAAACGGTAGACAGATGTGAGGCTGAGGGTGGGCAGTTGTCCTCCAGGCACCAGGAGGCCTGAACTGAGAAGAAGCAGCTTGAAATGAGGAATCTGTTAGGACCTTCCAGATTGCAGGCAGGAGGAAGAGGTCCTTCACAGAGGGACAGAGATGCCCAGCCTGGCGCTGGCTGTCTCAGAACACAGGCCCCGGCCTGGCCAGGCCTCCAGAGTGGCAGAGTGCCACTTGGGATGCAGCTGGCCAGGGTGAGGGACCCAGCCTGAAACTAGATGCAGAAAAAGCCAGTTGGTGCAGGGAGAAGTCTCCCCACTGCTGGCCTGCTGCTTCTGGGAGGGGGCAGCAGGGAAGGAGGCTCCCATCCTTCTCTCCACCCAGTCTGATGGACAGGGCCTGGCGCAATCCGAGGGTCCCTGACAGGTCCTGCTAGAGAGGCACAGCGGAGGAAGGAGGGAAATGGCAGAAGGAGACATTGGCCAAAAACAAGAAAACGCCCCAAGGGGATGTGAAATTGAGAAGAAGCCATAAGACGAGAAATGAAAACCTGCGGAGGAGGAAGCACAGCTCAGGGGTAAGAGTAGGGCTGCTTCCTGCAGGAACCCCTTACAGGTACCACAGGTCTGCTCTGGGCCCCTCAGCTTGGCCCCCTCCTCCAGGCCTCCCAAGGATACCCATTTCCCAGGACAAGCTCCCCCTGCCTCCCTAGAGTCTGGTTCTGGTCTCACAGCCACCAGAGACATGTTTGCCCCCCTTGTAAATCCCTAGGTCCTCCAACTGCTTTGACTCACAAGTCTTCTCTAGAGCTCCCTCCTGCCTCTGCAGGAGGTCCTCGTATGACGAGCTTAAAGAAAAGGGGGAGGCAGGAAAGACAATAATACAAAGTACATTATTATGCTATAATATGTTATCTCATTCATCCTCATAACATGCTTTCACAGTGCTGAACATAATAAGCATTTGTTTGCAAATCCCTGGGAAATCCAAGAATGAAATTAAGAAAACAATTCTATTTCCTTTTTCTTTTTTTTTAAGTTTCTTATTTATTCAAATAATCTCTACACCCAACGTGGAGCTCGAACTCACAACCCCAAGATCAAGAGTTGTGTGCTCTTCCAACTGAGCCAGCCAGGTGCCCTAAACAATTCTATTTCTAAGGGCATCGAAAATAATGAAATACTTAGCAATAAATTTAACAAAATAAGGGCAACCTTTATACTCTGAAAACTACAACACTTTGAAAGAAATTTCAAAAGATCTAGATAATTGGAAGAATATCCCATGCTCTGGGTCGGGAGACTTAACAATGCTAGAATGAAAATCCTCACCACACTGATAGACAGATTCAGTGCAATCCCTATCAGAATCCCAGCTGAGCTCCTCGTAGAGATTGACAAGCTAATTCTAAAATTCAGATGGAATTGCAAGGGACCCAGAATAGCCAAAATAATCCCCAAAAAGAAGAACAAAGTAGATGAACTCACACTTGTTGATTTCAAAACTTAACTTCAAAACAACAGTAATCGAGACAGTTTGGTCCTGCCACGAGAATGGATCCGTAGATCAATGGGACATAACTGAGAGCCCAGACATAAACCCACCCAGCTGTAGTCTAAGACCATCCAATGGGGGAGGAACAATAGTTTTTCAACAAATGGTGCTGGGACAACTGGACATCCACACACATAAAAATGAAGTTTGACCATTACCCCACACCATATATAAACATTAACTGAAATGAATAAAGGACCTAAATGAAAGAGTTAAAGTTGTAAAAATCTTAGAAGAAGCATAAGGGTAAACCTTCACGACTTTGAATTTGGCAAAGGATTATTAGATATGCCACCAAAAGCCTGAGCAACAAAAGAAAGAATAGATACACTGGACTTCCACAGGATTAAGAACTTTTGTACTTCAAAGGATATGGACACCATCAAGAAAGTTAAAGAACAACCCACAGAATCAGAAAATATCTGCAAATCATATATTTAATAAGGGACTTGTATCCAGACCATATAGAGAACTCTTACAATTCAATGATAAAAGAACAAATAAACCAATTTTAAAAATGGATCAAAGGCAGGGCACCTGGGTGGCTCAGGGGTTGAGCATCTGCCTTTGGCCCAGGGCGTGACCCCAGGGTCCTGGGATCGAGTCCCAGATCGGGCTCCCCACAGGGAGCCTGCTTCTCCCTCTGCCTGTGTCTCTGCCTCTATCTGTGTCTCTCATGAATAAAAAAAGTTTTGGGATCCCTGGGTGGCGCAGCGGTTTGGTGCCTGCCTTTGGCCCAGGGCACGATCCTGGAGACCCGAGATCGAATCCCACGTCGGGCTCCCTGCATGGAGCCTGCTTCTCCCTCTGCCTGTGTCTCTGCCTCTCTCTCTCTCTCTCTCTCTCTCTGTGTGTGTGTGTGACTATCATAAATTTAAAAAAAAAATTTAAAGTTTTATAAATAAATAAATAAATAAATAAATAAATAAATAAATAAATAAATGGGCCAAGGGGATAAATAGATATTTTTCCAAGGAAAATGTACAAATGGCCAAAAGTATATGAAATGATATACTTTTAATGATGCTCAACGTCATTAGTCGTCAAAGAAATGCAAATCAAAACCACAATGAGATACCACTTCATACCTTCTTGGATATTGAGACTTAAAAAGTCACATAATGATGAGAACGTGGGAAAATCAGAACCCTCATTCTCATTGTTGGTGGGAATGCAAAATAGTGCGGCCACTTTGGAAAATAGTTTGGCAGCTCCTCAAAACATTAAACACAGAGTTACCAGATGACCCTGCAATTCTACTCCAAGGCATGTACCCAAGAGAAATGAAAACATATTGTCCTACAGAAACATACATGGATGTTTACAGCAGCAAATCCACAATAGGCAGAAGATGGAAACAACTGAAATGCCCATCAGCTGATGAAAAATAAACAACATGTGGCATATCCATACAAGGAAATGTTGTTCAGCCAAAATTACTATACCTTAATATAAACTACGGACTTTGGTTGATAATGATGTGTCAATATTGGTTCATTGACTATAACTATCCGGTGCTGCACTGTACTACCCTGGTATGGACTGTGTTGGATGTTATGGGAGTTCATGGGTGGGGGGACAGGGTATGTGGCAACTCTGCACTTTCCACTCAATTTGTTGGGAAATTGAAATTGCTCTTAAGAAATATATTAATTGTTTTAAAAAGGAAAAGTACCGATACATGCTACCACATGGGTGAAACTTGAAAACATTATGTTAAGTGAAAGAAGCCAATCTCAAAAGGCCAACATACTATCTGATTCCATTTATACGAAAGATCCCAAACTGGGAAATCTTTGGAGACAGAAAGGTTAGTGGTTGCCTAGAGTTGGTGATGGAGAAGGGGCTGAGGAAAGTAAATGGATCATAGCTGGAGAGTATAGGATTTCTTTTGAGGGCGATTGAAATGTTCTAAAATTCATGGTGCCAATGGTCACACATACGTGAATATACTAAAAACCATCTAATTATACACTTCAAATGGGTAAATTCTATGGTATATGAGCTCTATCACAATAAAGCTGGTAAGAAAATGACATTATGGGGGCACCTGGATGGCTCAGTTGGTTAAGTGTCTGACTTGGTTTCAACTCAGGTCATGATTTCAAGGATCGTAGGATTAAGGCCTGCATCGGGCTTCTCCTTCAGCAGGGATTCTGCTTGGAGGGTCTCTCCTTTTGCTCTTCCCATACTCTCTCTCTAATTAATTAATTAATTAGTTAATTAATTACATCTTAACAAAAAAAAATAGCTTTGAAAAAATAAAAGAGCCCATGAAAATCTCTAGTGCAGATCCTGGCTCATAGTGGGTACTCAGTAGATATCTGTAGTTTGAAGGGCTAGATGGATGGGTGAGTGGGCAGGTGGGTGGCTGGGTGGCTGGATGAGTGGGTGGATGGATGGGTGGATGGATGGGTGGATGGAAGGGTGAAGAGGTAGGTTCTGGACCAAGGCAGACCGGGCCCGTCCAGTACTCATCCTTCTCACCTAGCTTCCTTCCCTCTCCTACTCCTACCTCCTTCCTGTCCTGGCCTTCAGGCCCATCACACCCTGAGACCCACCCTCCCTGCATGGCCCCTCCTCCCTTCCTCCATGATGGCTATTCGAACTTGCCCCATCCTACCAGGCCTCACTTCCTGCATGGTCGGCCCAGGCTGTGCCGTCTGTCCCTTCCCTGTACTTCTTCTAATGTGCCATATTTGATGGACATCATCATCCATTACTTCTAACAGATGATCCTGTCCTGAGATTCAGATATGGAACTTGGGGAGGGCACAGGCCTTGGCTCCCTCCTCCTCTGCTGTCCCAGGGGCTGGTCAGTGGCAGGCACTGATGTGAAACCATCACATCAGCCACATGCGTAGAAGTCATGGCTTCTCTCTTGGCAGAGGGGGAGGACCCAGGCACTGGTAGGAGCAAGGCCCTCAGCAGTACCAGCTCCACGGAGTCTGCTAGGCCCAACCCTGGTGGAGGCTGGGCCAAAACCTGACCCCTCAGCCAGGCAAGGGCTGGGCTGGCAGGGGGACGCAGGCATGCTGGCCACAGCAGGGGCCAGGCGTGGGCGCCTCCCTCCCCTCCCGAGCTGGGGCCGACCAGCCCCAGGCAGGCTGGAGGCCTGTTTGCCTTGGCCACGGGCCAGGGCCGCCCCGCCAGTGAGTAATGCGTGAGGACCGCCTGGCTCCAGTTCAAGGGAAACGGGCTGGAGATGGGGCCTCCTCGGCCTGCACTGGGCTAGGTTCTGGGGGCGGCTTCCCAGAAAGTGCCTGCTGTGGCTGCTTCAGGGCCAGCACCCTGCTTGCCATGCCCCCTTCTCCTTCTTGTCCTCTGTAGAGACCAAGGAGGACGGAGAGATCTTGAGTTTCCAGAAAAAAATCCTCAGTCACGGCCCAGGAGCCAGCCACCCACCCATACCCCTTAACAGAGCCTGTCACTGCCCGGACTGTCAATCCACACTTTTTGAGCACCTACTATGTGCTGATAGAGGCTTCCTGGGAGTTCAGGGCTTAGGTAGAGGGCAGGAGAGGAGTAGAGGCTCCGTGCTCACACTGGAAGCACTAGTCCTAGAGGAGGCCTCACGTTTATCTGCCTGCGCCCCAGGGCTCCAAGTGAGGACTCTGAGACCCAGGGAAAGAGTGACTTGCCCAAGCCACACAGTGAATTAACTGCAGCAAGACAAGAACCCAGGCCACCTGAGCATGAGGAGAGAGGGGGCGGCCCCTGCTGCTCTGAAGGATGGCCTTGGCTTTATTTTATTTTCATTTTTTAAGATTTTATTTATTTATTCATGAGACACACACAGAGAGAGGCAGAGACACAGCAGAGGGAGAAGCAGGCTCCCTGAAGGGGGCCTGATGCGGGACTTGATCCCGGGACCCTGGGGTCACAGCCTGAGCTGAAGGCTGACGCTCAACCCCTGAGACTGCCAGGTGTCCCAGGATGGTCTTGGTTTTAAAACTGCATGGCTCTTATGATGGAGGGACACAGCCCAGGACATCTCTGTTTCGAGGCTGGGTCCTCCTAAGAGCACGCCCCAGGGCTTTTGTTCACTTTACAACTCTGCCCCGGCTGAGTGGCCTCTGCCTGCTTAGGGCCCAAGAAACCATCAGGTGGGAAGGAGACCATGAGCAGCATCACCCCCAGGAGGGCAGAACCTCCCAGCCCTCCGGTTCCGGTGGGACACCCGCGGCCAACCATGCCCTCTGCCTCTCTAGGCTTTTATCCATGGTCCGTCTTCAGAGCTGCAAACTGCAGAAGATTATCCTGGCTGAGTTCAACGCAAAGGAAAAGTCACGACAGGATCCCAGGGAGGTCACAGAATCAACAGGAGGCCGGAGAACGTCTCCATAGCAGGGGTGGCTGCCAAAACCACACCATCAAGCTAGCCTCTGGAGAACCCACTGGCCCCGCCACGGAGCTCCAGATGACTCCTCTCCCCACTGACATCAGTGCTGGACACCAAGCCCTGGACCGCGCGGTTGGCCCTGCAGACACTGCTGTTCCCCAGAAACAGGATGTGGCTGTTTCCCACCTCTTGAATGACTCTGCAGCATCCCTGCTTCTATGTTCCCAGATCCTGCTGCTAAGACCGGAGCGGGGGCACCCGATTGGCCATTCTGCTCATGTGCCCGTACTTGGCCGCTAGGGAAGCTGGGAAAACAGGCGTCTTGCCCCTTATCCTCCCCCGAGCCAGGTAGAGAGCCGGGGGACATACAGCAAGTCACCAGTCACAGACACCCTCTGGACTGCGCTCCCCCCACCCCCGGGTACCTGTTTCCCATGCCCTGCCCACGCTACCAAAAGTGCACACGCACAGGAGGCTGTCGCTGATGGGCTTTGGGGTTCAGCCCGGAACCGCATCACATAGGTCGAGTTCTGAGCCTAGGGCTTGGCGCACAACGGCAGTCGAACAACGGTTCTTGTCTGTGAGGAGTGCGTGCAGACGGAAGAGCAGGGGGAAGGCGACCTGTGGCCCAGCTCGCTGGTGACAGGATGTGGCCCGGACAGACAAGAAGGCTTCTTCGAGGAATAGATGGATATTTGGCTGAACCTTGAGAGAAGAAATGAGTTGCGTCAGATGGGACAGGGTAGAGGGATGCATTCCAGGCCGGGGAAGTTCATCGCTTTTAGGAACAAAACAACTCACAGCTGGGTTTTAGGAAAAGCCCTCTGCCATAGCCAGGGGTGTGGATCAGCAGGGTGACAGCATGGGCACCAGGAGAAGGGCCAGGGGGTCTCTGGGGTGCTCAGGCCGGAGGCCAGGCGTGCCTAAGCTCAGGCTGTGGCAGGGAAACAAAAACGATGTGCTACTCAGAAACTCCCAGTCCAGGGTAAGAGAAAAGCACATGGTGTGAGGGGTAAAGGAGGAAGGTGACTCCATTTTCCAGGGCCGATGGATCTGAAGTGCTGGATGGAGGCCCCTTTATATGACAGGCACCAAAATCCCTGAGAAAGCAACAGGAGAGGGCATTCCGCTGCCGAGGGCTCTCCGGCTCTCCGTGCAGTTTTGTCAGGAATGCAAGTTGTATGGGGTCAGGGGTGACTCCCAGAGGGGGAGCTCCAGTGACAACGGAGGACCTAGGTGTCAACAGGGCTTCACTTGTGCTGCGTGGGCTCTGCAAGCCCAGGGCTACCACAGAATCGCCAGAGACGGTGGAACAGGGGCTGAGGCTGCCAGTGGCTCCTTCCCTCTCCCCCTGTACCACGCAGCCTTCAGGCAGGTGAGAGGGAGCGGGATGGAGCAGGGAAGACGTAGTCCAAACAGTATTTTAAAATGGTGGGCACTGGGGGTTCTGGATGGCTCAGGGGTTGAGCGTCTGCCTTTGGCTCAGGGCATGATCCTGGGGTCCTGGAATCTAGTCCCACATCAGGCTCCCTGCATGGATCCAGCTTCTCCCTCTGCCTGTGTCTCTGCCTCTCTCTGTGTGTCTCTCATGAATAAATAAAATCTTTAAGAAAAAATTTCAATAACTAAAAATGATGGGCACCAAAATGGCAGACTCAGCCAGGATGGGTCAACTCACAAGCTCTAGGAACAAGGAACTGAAAACAACAGAGAAGTAGGGGGATGCTGGGCGCTAGGCCAGCAGGGCAACCAGTCCGGGTGGCAAGAGCAGAAGGATCAAGGCTTGAGGAGAGAACCACGCTGTCTGATGGGTTGGACCTTGAACAAAACCGTGTGGAGGAGGGCCTGGGATCCATGGAAAGCACTGGCAAAGAAAGTACAATGAACTCTAAGAACATGAGAAGAACCTGGCATGTCTTAACTCCAGGGATATCAAGGAGTCGTGTAAGAAAATAAATGCAATTGGAGTACACTCCAAGGTTCAACGGTGAACAGTACTGGCAGGGTCCGACACAGGGACTGAGCACTGATGAGAAGGGCAGAGTGTGAAGGTTCACAAGAGCCAACCCCCAGCTAGAAAGGGACTAGCAACTTAATAGATAATATCCAAAATCGGTGCATCGAGAAATACCAGAATAAGAGTATTATCGCAAAATATGGGGGCATAGGGGCACCTGGCTGGCCCCGTCGGAGGAACATGCTACTCCTGATCTCGGGGTCATGGGTTCAAGCCCCACCTTGTGTGTGGAGAATACTAAAAAAAATAATAATAATGAGTAAACTTTAAAAAATTTTTTAAGACTTTATTCATGAAAGACACAGAGAGAGAGGCTGAGACACAGGCAGAGGGAGAAGCAGGCGCCATGCAGGGAGCCTGATGTGGGACTCCATCCCTAGACCCCAGGGTCATGCCCTGAGCTGAAGGCAGACACTCCACCACTGAGCCACCCAGGGATCCCTAAATAAAATATTTTTTAAAAATAGAAATAAAACCTTCCTTAACTCACTCAAAGTAAATAAGTAAATAAAATGCTTTTGGCAATAATAAATAAATAAACAGCAAAACGAACAGAATTTTATTTATACATTCATCTATTTTTGAGCACCCCCAAAATAAGACTTAAAACAACGAATATCGGTTTGGCTAAGCACCCAATTATGAACCTGTTAAAGACTGTATGACACTCCAGTCATTTACCTCAGTGCACAACAGGATCTAGCACATAGGAGGGCCTCAAATTAACAAACTGAACCATCAAAATTAAGGGGTGGGTGGGATACTATAGGCAGGGGGCTTATTCTCTGTGTGCAAGCCTCTGGTGTGCACCTGGGATGCTAACAACCACCCACAGAGGCATTAAAAGGGTCAAAATGAGGGCACCTGGGTGGCTCAGTGGTTGAGCATCTGCCTTTGACTCAGGTCATGATCCTGGGGTCCCAGGATCGAGTCCCACATTGGGGTCCCGGCAAGGAACCCGCTTCTCCCTCTGCCTGTGTCTCTGCCCCTCTTATGAATAAATAAATAAAATATTTTTTAAAAAATCATTAAACCATTTTATGTGCCATCCTCAGAAGGTTCCAGTCGCCCCACACCTTCACTCTCATTCAGCATCAAGTGGTACGTCTTTTAAATGAACACCAGCATCCTTTAAACTCAGCTCCAATACTAGACATGAAAATGAATGGTCTACAGACTTGTCTGGGATGTGTTATTAAGTGACATAAGCAGATTGCAGGCCAATACGTATACATAGCTTCATTTATGAAAATTGTGTATGTGTGTCTATAGAAGCAGAGGCCAAGTTTAGAAAGGGGATGTATTAAAGCCTCCATGACCTCTGGGAGTGGCTCCTGAAGGCATGATTTTAAATGATGACATCGAAGATATCTTTTACTTTTGATTGGGGGGGGTTAGTTTTTTTAAAATTTGAAAACAAAAGTCTGTATAAATAAAATAAAACTATCCACACCCCCATGCCCCATTACCAGTACACACCGTTCCATTACCTAAGGCTGGCAGCCTGACCCTGTCTTTCTTGTTATTCCAAGCATCCTCTCCCGCTCTGGAATTACCCTGGGCAGGGCCTCTGGGACGAGTCTCCCGGGCACTGTAATTTCCCTGGCTGCAGTGTGTCATTAAAAACTCCGGTGCTGATGACACAAAGCCCAGATGCAGGAAAGATTCCAGGCCCTGATGGGACAGGACCACTTGGCCACGGAGCAGAAGCCTCCTGCCAGAGACACCCCTGGAGTCTTTAGCTGCCTGAGTGGGACGTGGGCTTCAGGATGTATCCTTATTTTAAGGCAAAGAAACCATGAAAATTGCACTTTCAAAGCTTTCGCCCTCCCGTGGGGGCTCGGGGCTCGGGCCTCAGGGGTGTAGCGTTGGGCAGACCTGACGTCTCTTGGGCCACTCGCTAACTGTGAGGCCCTCCTTTGGCCTCCATCTCTTCACCTGTAAAATGGGGTGCTGACAGCCCTTACCTGGAGGGCGCCCGGGGAACCGCAGCCCGCTGGGCCGGCTAGGAGGGGCAGTGGATGTCACTGTCACTCCAGGAGGCAGACTTTTGTGTTCACCTTTTTTGGGGAAAAATACAAGAACGCACTCTTTCTCTTTACAAACATAAAGCAAGTAAACTCCCTTTTCTTGGGGAAGACGGAATCTGCCTGGAACTTACGCGGGCACATTTTAGTTGAAGGTGCGCCGCCGTGCTACACGGCTTGCCCAGGGCCTATCCGTGGAGCGCCCACCGCGTGCGCGAGGCACTGGTCCAGAGATCGGGGGCCAGCAGCCGGCAGCGTGGAGCCCCTGCGTCCCCAGCGTCGTCTCTCTCTGTGGGGGAATCGGCCAAACCGACCAACAGAGACCTCCCACAGGGTTAGACAGCGGAGACACAGGACGCGCCTCGCCGCCCAACAGCGCTGTGCAGGCCAACGAGGGAGGGGGCTGGGTGGGGGCTCTCCTGGGAATGCTACCTGGTGAGTCACCTCGTGTGCTCCGTTGAGCCAGGCCTCGGCTCTGGAACTTTCTCTCTCTTTGGCTGAGTGAGGAAGCCCAGGTGGGCACGGGCCTGGGCTCAAATGGTGTAAGTGGCTTGTCCCAGGGAGACAGGTGGCTTGAGGGGGAGAGGGGCTGTGGGTGCCTGCAGGAGGTACAGAGCGGGCCCTCGGAGGGCACCCAGCCATCCGTCCCGGGGCCGCCCTGGAGGTGACCTGGGGCCCACGGCCACTACGGTGGGTGCTGGTGGGTGTTTCCTATGCCCCTACTGCAAGCTCCGGCTGGGTTGGGGCTCCAAAAGATTCGAGTAGAGACAGAGCTGGTGCCTGACCTCCATAGGCCCCCTTCATGCCACAGTGACAGGACCAAACTTGGTGAACAGAGGGAAGCAGCACAGACTGGGGGGAAGTGCCTGAGTGTGCGGCGCGGGCCAGGGGCCCTCAGCCAGGTAGCATCCCCGCGGCTGCGTGGCCCTCTTGGAAGGAACTCTGGGACTCCCACAACCCCAGACTCAAGAGCAGCTGTCAGGAGGGACCTTAGCAGAACGTCTGACCTTGGAGCCATTGGGGGTATTGGGCCAGTGAACCAAAGACCTGTGGGGGTGCTCCTGTGTGGCACTCAAGACTCTTCAGTGGTATTCCCAATCCGGGCAGTGGCTCCACCAGGGGCCTCCATCAGTCCGGTGCACCTGCCAGGTGCCTGCAGCAGAGGGAGGGCAGAGGGAGCACGCGGGGCTCGGCTGAGCAGCCCCGGGGCGCTTCAGCCCAGAAGGGGCCTCAGCCCCCAGCCCACGCGAGCCACGGGGCTCCCTGAGTGGCCCGTCCTCCTTCAGGGCGGCCAAGAGGGGCGTCCTCGCACAGAGGAGGCAAGTGCTGTGCTTTGGGAAAAGAGCCCTGGGAGGGCCTTTGGAGCCACCCGGAGGGGCTGGGTCACCCCTGGCTGGGACACCACGAAGCCACGGACACCTGTGGTCCTCAGTTTCTCCTTCTTAATGGGCACAGTCGGAGCCTGTCTCCCCGACAGGGCACACAAGGGGCTCTCTGCACCGCTGCACCTGTCCTGCCCGCAGGCCCGAGGCCCAGACCCCAGACCCCGAGGCGCTACTTTCCCCCGGGTGCCCGCACGAGAAGCCGCACGAGGAGCAAAGCGTCTGGCTCTTCTTTCAGCAGCTCGTGTCCAGTGTGCGCTCCACGGCGCGGGCTTGTCCCGGACAAAACACACTCGCAGCCTTTCTTCCCTGAAGACCCCGCTAACCAGCAAGGCCAGGGAAGCGCCCCGGGTTTATCCACCAGCCTCGCCTGGCCCAGGGCAGCACGTGTCCCTGGGGTGACCTGGGGCTGGGGACTGAGGTCCTGCAGCTTCAAAATCCTGGGGAAGGCCCACTGTGTGGGCGCCCCAGGAGGAAGCCCTCCGCGCTCCCGTTGCTATGGCTCCGGGCACCGGATGGCGAGTCCAGCCTGGTGGCCCAGCCCTCCCGCAGCCTGCGTCCCCCCGCCCACCCCGACCGCCAGTAAGTCGTCCCCAAATTCATTAAGGTGCTCGCGTGGGTCCAAACGTACTCAGGGCACCTCCACTTGGTGCTCAGTAGATTAATTGCGGCTGGGGGAGGGGAGGGACTCCACTTTTAGAAAATCATTACTTTCAGAAAGAGAGGGGGGCACTTAGGGTTGGGAGAGTGCTGAGCTGGCAGCCTAAGCACCGGGAACCCCGACTCTGCCGGTGGCCTGTGGCTCGGGCCCCCACCCCGCAGCCGGGACACCCCAGGCCTCCTGCCTGATGCCGGCCTTGACCTCTTGCCCTGGCCACAAGAAGGGGGTCACCCCAGTATTGCTCCCCGACCTCAGTGACGGGCTCGGCGGCCCTCTGGCCCCTGCCTGCAGCTTCTCGAATCAAGCATCTAGCAGATTAAACAGTACGAAACTGCCATCCTGGTAGGTCCCCGGAGTCAGACACGAGCAGGCCTGCGTGGCTCAGCTCAGCACCCTCCGGCCAGCTCCTCAGACGTATTTACTCACTAATCCCTCTCTCAGCCCCCTGAGGCAGGCAGTATGTCCATTTTGTTTCAGAAAATGAGGTTCAGAGAGGTTAAGTGACTTGCCTCAGTGAGTCCTCCAACCCTGGCCTCCCAAGCCCGAGCCCCCCTGCCCCACTTGCCCCCAGCCTCATGCAGCCTCCAGCTATGCTTTCGGGCCTCACCCTGCCCACAAGCTTGCGGGGGAGCTCCTGCGCAGGCTGTGCGCGTGTGCAGGCCTTGGGAGCCTGTGATGCCAGCCTTGCTCCTGCTATTCTCGGGCCTGCCTGCAAGGCTGCCGTGCAGGGGCCCAGGGAGCACAACACCCGCAGGTCCTCCGAGCACGACCAAGACCCTCTGAGCACGACCAAGACGCACACACCTTGTCGCTTCTACTATTTGGCGATCAGATCAGCTTGGTCCATTCAAACCAGAACTTGTTTTAGGAAAAAGAAAAACATGGGGCCCTTGGGTGGCTCAGGGGTTGAGCGTCTGCCTTTGGCCCAGGGCATGACCTTGGAGTCCTGGGATTGAGTCCCACATCAGGCTCCCTGCATGGAGCCTGCTTCTCCCTCTGCCTGTGTCTCTGCCTCTCTCTCTCTCTCTCTCTCTCTGTCTCTGTCTCTCATGAATAAATAAAATCTTCAAAAAAAAAAAAGAAAAAGAAAAAGAAAAAGAAAAAACCACTCTGCCCCATGCAGTCACCCCATGACCCAGGGCATGAGATACCCAGAGATGAGATAGTAGAGAGAGGCACAAGTTGGCCACTTACCAGCTAGGGGCCTTGGGCAGCTCTCCAAACCTTGGTTTCTTCATCTGCAGAATGGGCCTAACACTGGCAGCTGTGTTTAGGGCAGTGGTGAGGATTACCTGGGATCTTCCCCAAGCGCCGGGAATGCGCCGAATGCTGCCCAGCGCATGATCAGGACACCAGGACACAATGCAGACAGTTCTGACCATTCCCAGCCCAGGCTGATCCCACGGGTCTGCCTCCCCTTCCCTGGTTCATGGGACAAGCCCTGCCTGAGCCTCGTGCCAGGAATTGTCAGGATAGCAGATCCTAAGTGGGGCCCCAACCAAGGCTCCGAAGTGCCAGGAGTGTATGGTTCAGTAGGGGAGACAGATTCCTACACCTCAGATGTCTATGTAGGGCAGATATTTTTCAAAGGGAGGGAGGCCTCCTGGAGGAGGTGTGGCCTGGGTTCCATCCTGAAGGAAAAGGGTCAGACAGCCCATTGAAGAAGCTGGAAAGCACTTGCTTGGAAGAGTGCAGGAATATCAAGTGCCCTCAACGCCTGGGGTCTGGGGTGAGGAGGTTAAAAGGTGAGGTCTACAGGGAAGATGCTGAAAGGCCCAGCCACTCGGAGGAGATGAAAGAAGGCCACGGAGGCGCCAAAAGCTCTGAATTGAATCATCCAAGTGGAGTCCAAGAAGGGAACGTGGGTGAGAGATATTTGCATTTTATGATTACAGATTGAATGAGGTGGGGAGGGCAGGGCTTGATTGTTTATTCGGCAATGGCAGACAGGGCCAGGGAGATGAGGGAACCGGGGCTTCTGGTTGCGGCCAAGGGGTATCCACAAGGCGTGGAGGCAGTGACGCGGCTGCCCAGTGAGAGTGCAGAACCCAGCAAGCCACCCCAAAGCTGGAAGGTGAGCTGAGACACAGGAGAAGAGCCAGGCAGCGGGAAAGCTTCCTCCCAGTGGGGGCACCTTCCCTCCCCTCGGCTGGTCCTGGGTCCTGGCCACACTCACCTGCAGCCAGGGGAGGAGTGTCGGCTACTAGCGAACCCCCTGGCTTCCCCCAAATGTACCTCCTTCCCTGCCCACCCACAGCCGGCCATACCACCGGGGGCCATGTGCCCCCACCCCAATTCCAGCCTCCTGGGGCTGGAACAGAGGGGCAGCTTCCTGCTTCCGGAATCGGAGGCCCTGCCCAACAGTGGGACCGGGTGCCAGTGGGGTAGCCACCTTCCCAATTTTGAGTTCCAGGGCAATCACCACGCAGGATCCCATCAAATCAACATCCCCGTAGGGACCAATGACAAAGACCACTCAGCGCTGGAGTCAGATCCTGGTCTCTCCTAGGGCTTCCTCCCTGAGTGACGGTGGGCAAGTCTTTTAACTTCTCAAAGCCCCACACGTGTGCAGAGGGTCCTTGTGAGGATTAAGTAACTCCCTCAGACGCTTAGCTTAGCATAGTGCCTGGCACCCGGTTACGCATCCAGTAAGTAGCAGTTACTATTATTATTAAAGTGCTTCCTGCAGGCCAATGCAGGTTGGAGCAAACTAAAATGGCTTTGCCGGCTCCCTAATGTAACACCTCCCACCCCCACCCACCCCTCCTCCACCACTACCACCCTGGAGTTAATTAAAACCCTCCTTGGGTGTTTTCCAGACATGGGATTTTACACTTATTCTGGGTTGCAGAACTAGAATGGAGGCGGGTTTCACTTCAACTGATAAAAAGCAAAAAGCTGCTCTGAGAGGTAGTGAGCTCCCCGTCACCTCATGTGAATAAGGCTGGCCCAGACCATTTGGCACTAACGCTCCCACATAAATGAACATGTACTAATATTTCTCACTACGCAACTCTCTTGTAGCCCTTTTGACTGAGATGGTGGTGCCGGGAGGCCGCATGGCTTTGTGTCATTACTTGGCAAAATAAAATATTGATAATCCTACTTTGACCCTCCAGAAAGGTTTTTTGAAATTGTACCGGTTTGTGATATACATAGTCTTTTTTAGTATTTTATTTGAGAGACAGAGGGAGCACGAGCACAGGGAGGGGCAGAGTGAGAAACCCATTCGTGGTTGAGCAGGGCTGGATCCCAGGACCCTGAGATCATAACCTGAGCAGAAGGCAGAGGCTTCACCGACTGAGCCCCCCAGGCGCCCCTGTGATGTACAAAATCTTAACCCCCACCTCTGAGACCTCCTCCCTGGATCTTGGGTTCAAGACCCCAACACAGACACCCACACAACCCTGTTTGGTGCCCACTGCTTCCGCCAAAGGCCTTGAATCCAAAACCTAGTTCAGATCAAGCAGAAATCCCAGGGGCAGGGCTGGGAGGGATTCACCAGCAGACAGGGACTGGTCACGAAGAGCTCAGGCAGAATGGGGAGAGGTCATAGAGTAGGACCTGGACTGTTCCCAGAGGCCTGCTCCACCTTCTGGACCCGCCTGGTCCCTCTGCCCACCACCAACACCCAACCCCCAGCAACCTTCCCTCCAGGTCGTCAGCCTTCGGGGAAGCGGTTTCAAAATCCAGGGTGGCAGGGTGGCAGGGACCCCCTCTGTGAAAGGCGCAGTGGGGTTCAGGATTTAACTGGATGGACCCAGGTTCCTGGGATCACAATAACCCCACTCCCGCCCCATATCCCAGTGCAACCTCCTTCCCAATCAGCTGAGATGGCATTCCCTCCCAACTCTGAGAGGTGAAGGATTACCTGCTTGGGGCACCTGGTGGCTCAGTGATTGAGCGTCTCCTTTTAATCCAGGATGTGATCCTGGGGCCCTGGGATCACATCCTGCAACAGGCTCCCTGCATGGAGCCTTCTTCCTCTGCCTGTGTCTCTCTCATGAGTAGGAAAAACCACCCTATTGGTCAGGGGTCCCTGAGGTCAACAAATTAAGGACACCTGCCAGCTGCACCCTAGAGTCGCTGGTGCTAACAGGAGGCGGCCCTGTGGCTATAGAACAGAGGCTGGGACAGCAGGCTGCGCTGGGTGTCTCCTCTGTGGCCCCTCCCCTTCCTCCCCAAGAGAGGAGACCCACCCCACTGTCCCGGACTCCCATGCACCCCTCCCGACTCCCCTCCCACCAGAAGGACATGGAATCAAGGATACATTTTAAAAATTGTTTAATGGAACATAAACTCCTTTAGAAAAACATTCAGCCAGGTGATAACACCCATAGAAAAAAACACCAATCTCGTGTTTATCTTTTTTAATTTGGCATTTGTTATTTGCATTTATATTAAAGCAAAGTGCATCTTTTCTTTATTTTTCTTGTTTATACACATTGCACAATACATAAATAATGATGCTTATAAAACGTCTTTATATTTACAAGTAATAATATATTTATATATAACATAAAATACATTTTTTTCTTTAATAAATCTCAGGTTTTTTTTTTCCAGGAGTCCTTTCTCTCTCAAAGCACTACAATGCTAAATTTCCAATGAGAATGCTTCTCTTGTTCATTTAAACCTTTGTAGTTAGAAAAATAGCTTATGTTAAAGTCTAAACATGCTCATTGAGCTAAGAGCAGTGTCAACGTATCATACGAGTGTATGAGTTGTAGGAGAAATGAAAGAGTTAGGTGTCAGCCCAGGGCGGTACCTTGGGTTATGATGGACCGAATCCTTCTTGGTGGGAAGGGGTTGCTGCTGAGAAGTCTCCCCTCCCAGGGCTGCTCCCCTGGCTGGTCTAACAGCAGAGCTCAACACGTGGGCGGCAGAGGGGAGGAAAGTGCTGAGCTGGTTTTCGGGGGCGGGGGGGGGGGGGGGGGGGGGGGGGGGGGGGGGATCTGATGTGACCAGAGCAGGGGAGAGGCTGAGGGGCTGCAGAGGGCCCTGGGTGGGCACCAGTGCGGCGGGGCGGCCGGGCAGCCCTCAGGAAGCCCATCTCAGATATACCCAGGAACAGATGGCCAAAAAGGAGAGACGCAACAAGGACAGCAGGGCGGCTGGAGGGGAGTCGGACAAGGAGGAAACAACTGGTTCTGGTTCAGCCTCTTGTGGGGCTGCTTCTAAGAAGCCCGCAGACAGACCCATGTCCTAGAAGGGGAGAAGCGGGGATTCCCTGGAGAGTGGGGGACGGAGCCCGGCTTCTGGCTGTCTGGAACCTCAGCCGCCAGCTTACCCGGGGTCCTGCCTCTGTCCCCCGAGCCTGTCCAGAGGCAGGAGGGAGGGACACAGCATGGGGGACCACAAGCTACTGGCACAGACACCTGAAGGAGACGCCCGACGCATGCATACTCGCCCAGACACAGGAATCCAGGGACCCCCGCCCCCCAAAGTGAGGGCCTGCTGCCCGTTCTGATGCTGTGTGTGGTGGTGCGGATGGCTGCTTCCCCTTTTCTTCCCGGGGTGTCCTGCCAGCCAAGCCCCCCCCCCCCCCAGAGCCTCCCTCCACGGACAATTCTTTTCATAAGCTATTTCTCAAAGAACAAAACAGAACATAAACAGGAACGACAAGGAGGGGCGGGGGGGCGGGGGCGGGCATAAAAACAACACACTGACCGACCAAAGAGTTTGCATGAAAAGCAAGCACTCGGGAGGAAGTATTAGCAGCAAAGTAGTTTGGGCCGGGCCGGCTGTGCCCACGGCTACCGGCTGTTGAAGATGACCTCCAGCCAGCACGGGCAGCTGCTGATGAACTGGCGCGTGTAGCACTGGCCCCAGCCCTTCACGAAGCTGATCTGCACGGTGAAGCCAGTCCACGGCTGCTGCGTGAACTCGTGGTCGTTGGGCCGCCGCAGGCTGTACGCCTTCTCGTAGTCAAAAGCCTTGATGGAGAAACCGGGGAACACTTTGTGCACCAACAGCGTCCTGGAGTCCGGGTTGTCCAGTGTGGCCGACTTGATGAAGATGGGGTAACTGCTGCGGTTGTATACCCACACGCCGTCCACCTCCCGCGTCAGCTGGATGCCGCAGCCGATCTTGCTACGCACCTTTTGCACCAGCTGACTCTTGTTGTCCGAGTTGAGCTGTCCGAGGCAAAAGCCATTCCCCTGAGGTAGATCATAGAAGATATCCAGGGAGGGCTCCTGGACGCAGTAGAGCCTCCCCACTCTCGTCTTCTCCTCCCAGTATGCCACCACGCACCAGTGTGACCGATCCCCAGGCTCCAGAAGAAGTTGGGAATCTGTAAGACACGATGGTGGACGCGGTTGGTGGTGATGGCAGCACTGGCTGGGGGGACACTTCCTCCACCCATCAAGGCACGGGGACACCCACACGTAGCCCCACACCACCCGGGCTCTCCTGAGGGGCGGGGGTGGTGGGGCTGCCAGCCCTGGTACCGGGGCCCAGTGACGGAAGAACCCGCACTTCAACACAGGGCTCACTGGGGGCTCCACCTCCCTCCACCCCCGCCTTCATCGGGTCAGGGACCCAGGAAGCCAGCCCGTTTGCCTGTGGGGCCAAAGGAAGCCCATCCCTGTAGAACCCAGGAGCCAGGGAACTTCAGTCTAGCTTCACTGGCCCTGGTTCCGGGACAAGAGAAGGCCTTCCAGATGGCCTAGAGTCACGGACTTCAAAAGTCAACGCAACGGGAAAGGCTCGCTGCTCTTGTCCCTGGTCCTTGTCCTCAGGAGAAAACCAGGGTCCAGAAAGCCTGTTGGGCGGGTCCCCAGATGACAGACACAGCCAGACCCGGAACCCGAGTCTCCAGGGCCACCTACGGGGCGGTCTCTGCATGCGTCCCCAACTTCTCAGATGAGCAGCTCGCCCGTGAAGGAGCGCTATCTGGTAAAAATGAAACTGCAGGTGGTTTGGGGCAAAAGCGTCTATCTTTCTAATAGAAGAAAATCAGCTCTCAGTGTGTCTGTGAGCAGCAGCCTTGGACACAAAGGGTGAATTCACTGGAAACGCCAAATCACAGCACGCAGACTGGTGTTAACCCAGACTACTTTGACGAAGCTTCCTCCAGCCCAGACAGATTATGTGTCTGAAAGGGGCTGACCTTCCCTGCCTGTACCTCCTCTCCCCCCGCCCCGTCCCCCCACCCAGAACCAGGAGACACCTTGCCCTGCTCCACATCCCCCCGACACCGGGGGCCCCTCCCAGTCTCCCTAGACTCGGTTCTCCCCGCAGGCAGCCAGCAGGCTGGGGTGATTCTGGGAAGGTGACTTTCCTAAACAGGCGCTGGGAGCTTTAAGGGGGGGGGATACAGAGGTAGAGGGAGCCCCAGTGGCTGGCATTCCAACTCCTCCTTAAGCTGGAGCCAGCAGGGCAGGCCTCAGACTGGGAACCATAAATCTCCCCAGCCGGGCCAGGCTGCAGGAACGCTGTGGTTTGTGGTGGCAGGGTGGGGACCGGAAGTCTTGTATTTGTTAACAAAAATGGGGAAAGGCAGGCGGCAGAGGCCTCCTGCCTTCCCCTGCAGCCCTAGCTTCTCACTCACTGGGGGTTCGGGGCCCAAAGGTGGGGGTTGGCCGCGAGAGGGGGTGGGGTTTTTTTGGTTTGTTTGGCCTCTGATTTTGGAACAACAGAGGGTGGATGCTGGTGGCTCCACCGTATAGCCTGGCAGCAGAGGGGTGCAGGCGGCCTCAGGGACCCATTTTCTGCTGCCCCAGGAGGCTGGGTAGAGCCAGGGCAGCTCAGCACACAACTGCTTCCAACCTTTACAGGCATGTTAGGACCTGGGAACTAGGCAGCTCCATTTTTTTTTTTTTTTTTTTTTTTTTTTTTGCAGAGGGGAGCAGCAGCCAGCCTCGCACCTCCGGAGGTGTTCTGTAAAGTCTGTTCTGTGAGTTAGTACAAGCATGCACTGTGACCACGGAGGCAGATGCCACCGGCCTTCTCAAAGGCCTACCGGGACAGCCACCCAGAACGGGGAAGCCCAGGGCTCACTGCTCTCCCTCCATCCCCTCCCTCTGAAAATCCACCCCGGAACCCTGGCCCATCACCCCCAAAACACATGGGTCTCTGTAAAGCACAAGTGTGTCCAACGAGCGTGAACACACGTGTGTGTTATGTGAGCATGTGTGTGTTTGCGTGCGTACTCTGGAACATATGGAAAAACAAGAGAAGGACATGGGCTCCAAGCAGAGGTGACTCATCAGGCATTAACTTGTTTCTGCAAAGTATCCATCAACTGCTAATAAACTCGTGAGTGCTGGCAATCTTTGAACTCTTGTCGAGGGAGTTCAGCTCTGAAGGCTACACCAAAGACCCATAATATCCATGTAAATAATACTCTGGCGAGTTTGCTTGAGTTTGCTTGAACGGAGAAAGCCCTCTTCTGGAGGGCCGGGGAGACCGCCCTGCTGTTTTGGGGAGGAGGGTGTTTTGAAACGTAAGAAGCTCTGGCTCATGATCCCCTCACAGGGCAACAAAGCTGGTCTGGAAAGAGGACTGGGGGAGTCGCGGGGCAGGAGGTTCGGGAGACCCTCGGTGGAGCTTCGCCAGGGGCACGGTCCCCCTGAAACCTGGCCCCCCGCAGGCCCCAGGAAGAGAAGGGGAGGGGGACAGGGTGCAGGGGGGCTGGACCTGAGGTTGGAGGACTGGCCTGAGCCCTGGGGGGGGGAGGGGGAGTGTTCTTGGCGGTTCTCTTTCATCTGTGCAGCCTGCCAGACATCCCTGGAAAAAGCCTTTTTCTGTTGAGCTTAATGGCCCAGCCCAGATAAACAGCGGTGTACTGGGTGTCCCCGTGTGCGACAGCGACCCCCATAAGGCCACAGGGAGACGAGCTGCCACCGCAGGACCCTGCCGGGCTCCCTCCTCCTGCAGGCCTGTCTGCTGTCACCCCCACGTCACCCCCGCGCCCCGGCCGTGCCCCGGCGCCCGCTACCCCTTCCTCCTCACTGCTCCTGGACTATCTATGCCACAAAAACATGCTCCCCGGCAAGACCATGGCACCAGCGGGGGCCTCCTCTGCGCACCACACTTCTGGGGGCCCGGGACAGCTGCTATGTGGCCGGCTCAGGGCCTCACCCCCAAATTTCCCACCATTTGGGCTCCTTTCTGGGAAACACTCAGCATCACCTTCAGAGAAGCATAGTTCCCTGAACTGGGCCACAGCTCACAGGTGTCTCCCCACAAAGGTCCATGCTGTGCTCCTCAGGGGGCTTCCCTGGCCTGGGGCGAGGAGCTGAGGGGCTGAGAGGCTCCTGCCCAGAAGTCTCCTTCCCTCCAAGGACTAAGGAAGCGGCTCAGGAGCCTGACGTTGGCTTCTCCTCCCGGTTGCTGATACAGAACCTCCAAAGGCAAGACTCACAGGCCCTTGTTAACTCTCCCCAGCTTTACAACCTTTTCCGGTATTTTCAGCAACTTCTCTCCCTCCTCAGAAAACTATACAGGGGCTTGTTTTAAAACTATTTGTGCATTTTAAAGCATCCAAAAGAAAAGCTGTGTTGTAAAAAGCCAACTAATCAGATGCCTGCTCACAACTTTTTCTTTTTTATTACAGTTGAGGGAATTTTTGGAGCAACCCCAGAAAAATGTTGAATCTGCCTAAAATTCCTTTAAAGGTTGTTCCCCCCCCCCCCCATTCCTCATTTCCCTTAAAGCATAAAAACCTCCCCTTTAAAAGGAAGGGGGGTGGGTGTCGAGAGGGAACGGATTTTGCTTGTGTTTGCACTTGCACGAGGGAAGACCACTTAACAAGGAGCTCCCTGCCTCTTACAAAGAGTTATTTAATTACCCTGGTCATGAATGAACAGACCTGACCCTTTTCGAGGACGGGAGGCTCATGAAGGACTCTCGTGGCCCAGGGTTCTCAATGGCACCGGGTGACCAGCCCTTGGGATTTTACGTTTTCACTTGAAGGTGCTGGGGGCATGAAGAGAAAAACGGCAGGAGGCTCGAGGAGAGACCCAGCTCAGTGCCTCAGTCATACCACTTCTGGTCTCCAGCTTACGGAGCTGATTACGGGGGCCAGAGAGGCTGACCTGCTGCCAAAGCACCCAGGGGGACTGTGAGGGCAGGGCGTGCACGGGAGCGAGGCCAAAGAGGGATCCCCGCGATCCTGGCCTCTGGGGATGGGAACACAGTGGGGAGCAGGCCACTTCGGGCAGCCCCAGGGCTGGGGCCTCTGGGTTAGAAGTGCCCCAGGGCTGGGAGTAAAAGGGGTGCAAAGGGGGCTCTGACCCATCCCGACCTCTGTGAGGCACTGGGTCTCCCCTGGAATCTGCCAATGGGACTTGGCCTGCACACACACACACACACACACACACACCCCGCTGGCCCCACACCTGGACGCAGGGCACGGGGACGCGGGGCAGGGCCGGCCGCCCGCAGGCAGGTGGGTGGGTGAGGGCAAGCAAAGGGCATCAGTGAGTGGGAGACGCACAAGGTGAGCCTGGCAACCCCAGAACGCAAACACGGCCCCGCCTCGCCCGCCGCGGGTCCAGGGTCCTCCCTCTGCAGGACTCAGGCGCCACCAGCGGTTGCCTCATCCTCCCCCCACCTCAGACATCTCAAAGGTTAACAGCTCCCGTCGGCCCTGTTCCCCACCCAGCTCAGGAAACTGGTTGCTCGGGCAGCCGCAGGCCCACTCCTGGGACAAGGACCGAGATAACAGGGCGACCCAGTGCCCATCTGTCCCGTCGGCTCTCAGCCCCAGTCCCGGGGGAGCCAGCGCGCCCCTGGTCCGGGACGCCAATGACCCAGCGCTAGAATAGACGCCTCAAAACCAGCTCAGGGGTCTGGGCCCGATTCGCGGTCTGGGGTGAGTCCCTATCTACAACCTCACCCGGCAGCACCAAAGATTCTGCCAAGGTCCCCTCGATTCCCCCGGAGGGCAGCCCGGGCGACCCTGGGGTTTGGAGACAGTTACCAGGCGGCAGGGTTGAAACAAACCCGAGACCTTTCCGGTTTACCCTGCACGCACTCAGACAACCATCAGCTCTCCCCCAAGTGCCTCCACCGAGGACAGGAGGTGGTGGATTCCGGCTGGCCCAAGGCAGGACTGAGAAAGTGGGGTTGTTTTCAGGGCTCTGCAACAACATCATCTCCAGGGAGGTGGCCGGACTGGGGCGTACACGGCCTGCTTCAAAGGCCGGGGTACTTGCTCGGGTCCCCGTGGCCCAACCAGCCGAGCTCCCCCAGACCCACCCCCAGGGAACTCTGGTGTTGTGCAATACCCACTGCCCCCCAGCTATGGAGCCAGACACCCCATGCAGGCCAAACTCCATGGTGCCTTGGTGGGGGCTTAGGCTCTTCCCTAAAACAGAGCTCCCACTGCCAGCCTAGGGCTCTTAGGACAACCTGACCCAAAATGGCCAGGGGCCAGGACCTGGCTTGTGCCTGTACATGCTGGTCTCATCTCTCAGACATCTTGTCTTAGGTTCTCTGGCTGCTTAGAAAATGCTACCCACCCCCTCTGCCCCCAACCCCACAGGGAAGAGAACAGTCTGGCCCATGCCCAAACCTAAGAAGCGTTTACTATGTAACAGGCCCAGGTGGAAGGGGTTCATCCTGAGAACCCCATGAGGTGGCTTCCTACTACTGTCTTCATGCTAAGGAAGGGGAAAGGGGCACAGAGCACTAGCCAGAGCTGGAACCCAAGGCCAGAACACGGGCCGGTCTGAACACGGGACGGTCTGAGCCACAGTGGGCAGCCAGCTCAGACCTCTCAGGCTACTGGCCCTCTCCGAATACTAGAGGGTGAAAAAATCAGTGTCCTTCAGAACACGCTTTGGAAACGTGATGCCTACGTTAGGGCTGAGCGTAGGGTCCAGATCCCCTGCGCCTAGTGGGGAATGGACTGGTTTCTTTGCCAGCAAGCACTGGACTATCTTGGCCGAGTGGCCTGCCCTCCTGGGGGCTCTGTGTGACCTGTCCCTAACTATTAGGAAGGAGGCGGGGGCACCACAGGCGCCCTTTGAGCTCTACACTCTCAGGTTACCCTCTGGGATTCCCAGAAGTGCCCAATCAGTATTAACACTCGTTCCATTTGTTTTTACTGCCTCCAGGAGAATAAGAAAATCGCTCTGGGGAGCCAGGGCACATTTTTGCATTTGATTTGCAACGATAAGGCAAAAAAAAAAAAAAAAAACCCAGAGGGGAAAAGAGATTTGAGTCAGATTTTGCTGCACCCACCTACAGACCAATTGATTTCTTTTTTAAACTTTGGGAGTTCCAAAACCGTGTTCTTTTTGTCCCGTCGTTCCCAGCCCTGGGGAGAAGGTGGATTCCCCAGGCGACGGTCTGCTCATCACCACCATGCTTCCAGAGTCCACCCAGGCCTGGCGCCCTCAAGCTTCTCCCCCATCACCGCCCTGCCTCCCGCGAGCTCTCTGGAGCTTACCGATTTGGCAGATCCTGCTGGTCTAGAAGACTGATTCGTGACTGTGCCTTACAGACAAATTATGATGAGTAATCGGTTACTAAAGCTACAGTGGACCCCCCTTGCTCCCCAAACGGGCCCCACCCGGCTCCCAAGACCCTTCAAATGTCCAAGGCTATGGCTCCCCGCCAGGGGGTCCCTCCTAAGAGCAGTATTTGGCCAGCAGAGAATATAATTGAGGGTAGTGGCGGGCAGGGGAGGGAAGCCACACAAATCAAAAGCTCCCGTCTGTCTCGCCAGCCGGGCTGACACGGCTTCCTGTGCCCCAGCCTTCCGCCATGCAAATTATAGCGTGTACCCGGCTGCCTGCCTTCTGAGGAGGCCAGCTCTGCCCGGCTCCAAGAGGACTCAGAGGAAGGGTGGGGACTCCCGGCCCGGCCAACTCCATTCATAATATTTACAGTAAATGGGCCTCTCTGGCTGTTGGTGGTGTGCACCCAGCCTCATCATTTCAAGTTTGAATTTCAAGACACTTCCCCTCCATTACGCATCATAAAGTTCCCACCGTTACCTCCCCGCCCCCCGCCGAAATAACTCAGCAACTCTCTTCAGAAAGGGGGTTCACACCTGCATACGTATACAGCCCCCCAGACCTGCATGGCGGCATCTGCCCCACTGGGTAGGATCCTAGCCACTCCCAGGAAGACCCAACAAGAGGTGGGACCACCGCACCACAGGAAGATGTCCAAGACCAAACCTGAAACTCCCCCACTCACCTCCCTTCTGGAGAGACACCGACCCCCACTCCTGCAAATTCCACATGTGGACTCCCAAGGGGGAATGCACACACAAATTCAACAAAAAAATCTCTTAAGCCACCCAAAGGTCCCTCATTTTCACCTGTGTTGACCCTCTCTGGGTATGTGGCTACTGCATGTTCAAGCTCAGTAAGAATCTTAATAAAAATGGATGCAAATGTCAAGGACGCGACCCCCAGAGGTACAGAAAGACCAGTTCTCGCCTGGTCGGGCCGGTCTGGGGGCTCTGCAGCGGGCTGTGGGCCCCGCTCTAATAACACCCTGTGCACACTGACCTCCAGTGCCCTGACTGGCAGGACAATATTCCAGGACCCAGACACAGGCCCAGTCCTGCCTTCCCCCCTGCCGCCCCCCCCCCCCCCCCCCCCCCCCCCCCCACAGCTCCAGCTCCACTCCAGCTTTTCTAGAGGGTAGGAAAACCGGCAAAGACGTGGAAAAACACAGGGAGAAACAAAAGTCCTTTTCATCCCTCCCCTCCCCCAGCTCCCCTTGTTCCATAACAATTATGAAAACTGTTGGATGGGATGGCATTTTGAACATTTACTGCATTCCGGGCCCATACATTCCAGTGCAGGATCTGATGGAAAAGCCTCCTCTGACCAGCTCCTGGCTCCCCCACCCCCCTCCCTGTTCGCTCCCAGAGCCCGTCATTCCTTCTCTTTCTTTACAACCCAACACCAGGGCCTGGCCAGGCCAGGCCCACACTGTACTCAGGGAAAAACAACACTACGACAGACTGGAGACAGTGTGCAGACTGGAAAAGTTAATCATTACTTCTGTCTACCTCTGTAATCTAATCTCTCTGGCTTTGACACACTTGCTGTTCAGCCATCTCAGCCCTTTCACCCCCAAAGCACCCAGGGCCTCCCAGGCCCCGGGCCCGCCCTGGGCCCTCCCTGTGAAGGAAGAATGAAGTCTCCCCCACCCCAGACTACATGGGAAGGCTCCTGGAGTCTACCATAAATCGCCAGCTGCTCTGTGCCCCACATTTTAGAGGACTCTGGGAGCCTCATCAATTTGGGTTCCAATCTGGCTTGTAGGGCTTGTAAGAGAGTCAGGGCACCCCGGCCCCCACACCCCTCCCCGCCAGGGCTCCCCCTCCAACCCACAAGTAGGATGGCCAGTCTGAGTCCCCCACCCCGTGCTGCCCTGGGCCACCAGCCCACAGACACACAAGACAAGATGGCTCTGCCCTCTGATGCGGCCTCAAAAACTCAACCTAGAGATACCATGTGACCCAGAAATTCCACTTCTGGATGTATATCCAGGAAGAGTCTGGAATAGATTATTTACATACCCATGGCCACAGCAACATCGTTCACCAACAGCTAAAAAGTGAAAGCAGCCCAAGTGCGTCCACTGAAGGATGAAGGAATAAAGACAGACACACACACAGGAAGAAATGACACTCTGGTGCGGCTATGACACGGATAAACCGCGAGGCCACTGCGCAGAGTGAATAAGCCAGCCCCAGAAGGTCAAATACGGGATGATTCCACCGCATACCATCCTATGCGGTACCTACCTAAAGCAGCCAAATTCAGAGATGGAAAGGAAACCGGGGGCTGCCAGGAGCCCGGGCTGCGGGGGGCAGTTAGGGTTTTGTGGGGACAGAGTCTCATTTTGGGAAAGCGAAGAGGTCCTGGAGAGGGATGGTAGGAAGGCTGCATGGCGACGTGATGGACCTATGCCACTGAGCTGTCTGCCTCAAAATGGGACCCGATGGGAAATGTTGGGCATATTTTGCCCAGAAAGAAGTTGGAAGGGAAAAGAAAGGAGGTGGAAAGGGAGAAAGGAAAAAGAGACAAAACAGTAAAGAGAAGGCCCTGCCTCTCCCTCATGTTTTCCTGTGCTCCCCTGAACCTACTGGCCTTCAGTACAGGAGACCCACCCGGAAGGCTTCCGCCCATCACAAGGATAAAGGCCCCCTGGAAATGTATGCAAATTTTTGGTATGCATATGTATTTTTATGGGGAAAGATTCCACGACTTTCACTCATTCTTGGGAGAGTCTGTGAGCCAAAAATGCAAAGAACTATAATCTTTTTATTCGAGAATGCAAGAGGCCATCAGCTACCCACCACCTCAGCAACAGGGGGTCTCATTTCTATCCGCCCTCAAATCCAAGAACCAAAGAGCACAGGTCACAGGATGCCTTGCAAGATTACCGCAAGGGGTCTGAGGTGGGACCAGGTCCAACCTCTTATTCTGTGGATGAGGAAACTGAGCTTTAGGGCAGGTAAGGCCCAGCAGGTCGGCGAAAGGCAAAAAGCCTGGCCTTCACCCAAGAGAAGTGGGCTAGCCCCTCGGGAGAGACAGCTGGTAGGGGGTGCTCCCCTCGGCGGTCATTCTCTAGGTCCTCTCCCCAGAGAGCCCAGGAGTTGGGGAGGGGAGGGACTGGATTCTGAATCTAGGCAGGCCCCCCAACCCCAGGCTTCTTCTCCAGGAAACACCCCCGCCATGGGGTTTTAACTGTGGTCCCCCTGAGCTGGAGCTGGCCATGGGGCCAATCTACTTCGAAGGGCTGTACCGGGCACCCAGCTTGCAGGAAGACCCAGTTCTCTCGGCTCTGGGTTACTGATTAACGAGGGGGAGGAGCTGTGCTGGCTGAGAGGCTGCCCGGGACTCTCCCCCGTGCCCTCTCAAGACCCTTCCCCTGCCCCCACCCCACAAGGTCACTTAGCCTCCTAGGGAAGGAGATGCTTCCAGGTCACCAGGTGCTTGAGAGCCGTGGAAGCAGAGGGACAGGGTGCCAGGGACCACCGCTCCCCCCCGCAGTGGCAAACGCGGAGAGGCGAGAGTCCACAGGGCAGTACAGCCCCGCGTCATAAGGTTTCTGTTCCTGTTGAGCGACCATCCCAAGTTCAAAGTGAAAACGAACAAACCCGGGGGCCGCTCACAGGCCCTGGCCAGGGAGCCAGCGATGCGAGCTGCCTTCCGACACAAACTCCTGGCCTGACAGGATGAAACTGCAGCGGGCATGAGTTCGCTCCTCTCTGCCCAGATCAAACCCCACGCCCGGCCAGTTCCCTGGTGGTTCTGGCCGGTGGGGACCACAGCAGGGCGAGAAGACACATTGAATCAGTGACCTCCACGAACGGGGGGCGGTGCAGGGGGCAGGGTGAGCGTGGAAATGAACACACTTCAGTCGCTGCTGGTTAGATGGCCTCGCCCAAAACCGCCCACGGGCCGGGGGCCTCCCTCACCTCACTGGCACCGCAGACGTGGGCCTGTCCAGCACACTGGAAGTTAAAAAGCAAGAATGGGTCTTCGTGAGAATCAAGCCCTCTGGGGTTCTAAAGGAAAGTCAAGATCCAGGGCTTCAAAGGTGGCCCACCTGCCCTGTGGCTGCCAAGACATCCTAAGAGCATCCTTCCAGAGCCTGTGTCTGTGCTGACCTCACCGCCCCCCCCCCCCACCTGCAGGCACCCTCCACGGGCCTAGGCGCTCGTCCCACAGCACAGCCAGTGCACGGCGGGTCACCTCCACTCCGGCGGGTCACCTCCACTCCGTACTGGGCTCCCGGTACAACCAGGGCCTGGATTCTGAAGTCTCCCTCGTAATGTCACTGCTATTATCTTATCAAGGCGGCCCGGGGTGGGGGTGGAGCCGGAGGAGACAGACCTGTGCATATCCACAGCTTTGTTTTATCTCCACTCTCAACAGACCACACAACCAAAGCAGAGGCAGAGGCAGAAGCCGATGACAGGAAAGCCCTGCCTGCCCTGCGTGCTCAGACAATCACCCCAGGGGCCCATCCCTACACCTCTGCGCGTCTGACAACACCTCACCCCATGGCCCAGCTCCGAGCCCAGGGGCCCTGGCTCCTTCAGGCCTGTAGAGAAACTGCCTGAGAAGCTGCCCTCCTTCTGGACTCCCCACAGAGCCACGGCCTGCACAAGAGCCCTCTACCTCGCTGACCCGGTGACACCTCCAGATGTACCTATTCGTCCTTCCCTGGAGGTGGGGGGGGCCAAATCTGCATGCTCCACACCTTGCAGAGCCTGGCACACAGTAGGTACTCAATAAATCATCGGTGAACCAATGAACCAGACAGACACATGCTATGCTGGCTTCTCCCCAAGCAGCCGGCCCACCCAGCTTTGCACCTGCCCCCCCCCCCGGGGGGGTGCGGAACAAGGAAAGGCTGCTGGGAGGGGACCATGGCTTCCAGGCAGGGGTCCAGCAAAGCCCAGGCCGCAGCCCAGGTCCCCGAGGTGCACCTCCTTCCCCGCTAGCCTAGCTGCGGCAGACCCAAAGAGGTGTTTCCAAGCCCGGCGCTGGCCCGGCAACCTCCGTGGGCACACCACCTGCCCACAGCATTCTGCTTGGCGTCCTGCTCTGTTTGGACAAGTTCCGCTCTCCGAGTGTTCAACAATGCTCTTACACACCCCAGGGCTCTTGTTGGGTTATGAAAACAAAACAATGCACGCTAAGGGGAAAAACAGCTAGGGCGGGCGAGGGGCAGGAGTGAGGGGGGAGCAAGCGAGAGCCACACACAGACGTGGCTTTCTGGTCTCCATCCTCGAGGGGCCCTCGGCAGCACGGGCCCGGGCACTGGCCCATGTCCCCAGAACAGTGACATCATCGAAGAGAGGCCTCAGGAGCCCAGAGATAAGTAAATGGAAACTTGTGTTTTTACACTCAGGACAATATACACCTACTTCTCCGGGCCGCGTGGGGCTGCGGCGAGCCCTCCTTCTGCGGAAGCTTCTGGGTGTGAGCCACACCATCTATCCCCTTGCCCCGGGGCAGAGCACAGCTGTACCAGGGGAGCCCTGAAGCCTGCTTCCCTTCATCGCCTCATGAAAGCGCCCTAGAAACAGTCTCAGAAGGTAAGGAATTTCTGGGGGTGGCGGGGGAGGACTCGGCTCCAAGACCGGAAAAGGTGGGGTTTTCCACGTTTCCTAACGTGGGTGCCCGGCATGGGCAGGTGGGGAGTCAAGGCTGGGGTGGAACACTGAGGGCACGAGCAAGTTCTTATCCATCCCCCTGACCAAAAAAATAATAAGAGGGTTTTTTTTCCCCCTTTTGCAAGTTAAAAGTGAGCAAATGACATTGGGTGGGGCTCCGTGTGGAGGACCTCACGCAGCCAAACCAAAATTCACTTCCAGCCAAGGGCTGCTTGGCCTCACCATTTGGGGAAGGACGCCGAAAAAGTCATGAAAGATTCTTTAGTCAACCAGGAAATAAGGCTGCAGTTAACATTTCAACTGAAGGTGACCTTTCTGGTCAAATATTTTTTTAAATAATAAAAATAACATAAAGTTCTCAAACAGCCCCTTTCTTAAAGAAAATAGCCTAAAAGTTCTCGTGGGAGTGGAAGGGAAGGAGGAGGGAGAAAACCCAACAAAACAACCCCAACCCCCCCTTTCCCCCCACTCCCCCGCCAGGGCTGGCGTCCTCATAGCTGCTACCTTTCACGGACAACTTTTTTCTGGAGTTCTTATAAAAGGCATGATGCAATTTCCTGTCTCATCCCAATATTTCCTGTTCTCTTACAAGGTGAAAGTTATCACTCTGTTTTAAACAACTGTCCTCCACTCCGCAGAAAGTTCCTTTCTCCATCCAGCGCCCCATTCCCAGCATAAGATCTCCCCACCTTAGCGTATAAATGCGATTGCGATCGTGTTCTTTAAAGAACCGGCTTGAGTATAAAAAGCCTCCATCTCCGTGTGGCAGACAGTATCCCGGATGGTAAGTCCCCCACCCCAGGTCCCCAAGGACACCCCACGGGGAGACATGGAAGGGGCCGGGGGCAGCCCAGCGTGTTTGGGTAGAGCCGTGGCCGACAAAGTCAATGTTGCTTTCTTGGTGTGTTAGCCACTAAATTGAGAACTGTGCCTCAGCAGTTAATAATATCTTCCTGCTGAAAATAGCCCAGAGAGGAAGCCTCTCTGTGACAGTAGGCACCCGGCCAGACTCTGGGTTAGCCATTCAACACCGAGGAGGAAGATGGTAGGACCAGTGGTGACCTCCCAGTGGCCGTGCTGTACAGTAACCTTTCACGACGCTCCTGCGGAGGGAGGGCTCCCGGGCAAGCCACCCGCCTCCCTCAGCGGCCCTATAAACCTCCGTGGGGCTGTCCCACGGCCCAGGGGCCCCGGCAGAGGTGGGGGAGGGGTCTGGGTGACCAAGAGGGGGGGCGGGGGGCCAGAAGGCCAGGGGCCCCAGGCTTCAGAGGACAGCTCCTGCATGGGTCTTGCTTTCTCATCCCTGGGCTGACCAGGCAGCAGGCAACCAGGCCGGGGAGCCCAGGAGGGGAACAGCATGTGGGGCAGAGAAGGAACAAGTGCACTCACTTCCCCTGCAGAAAGGTCAAGCTCGGAAAGAACCACAGGGAACTTTCCTGCCTCTGGTTTCTGCAACCCACAAGGAAAAGGGAAGGTTGGAAAAAAAAAAAAAAAAAAATCACACCGAGAAGGGTCAGCTTCTGCCGGCTTCTTCAGGGAGTTAAAGACTCAGAGAAGACAGGCTCCCGGACTATCAAGGGGAGCCCCCCCCCAACCTAGGAAACCTCTGCGGTACTTTGGGAAGAAGTGTCTGTCAACAGTAGATCCCAGGCACCTAACCCAAGTCTCTCCACTTACATTCTCTGGAATCACCATTCTTGATCATCCAAATATCTGCGTGCATTTACAAAAAGCCAGCGCAGGTCACTGCTTTTAAAAATTGAGGTAAAATACACGTAACACTGAGCACCAGTGAGGTGGAGTGCGTTCACACAGCCGCGTAACCACCACCACTACAGAGTTCCAGAACCCTGCTACCACTGCCAGAGAAACTCCGTCCTGCCGTCACCTTTACAATGTCATTAACAACAGCTAAGTCGACAGGAGGAAGGTGCAAAGTCAATGCACCTCGTCAAGTTTCTCCAATCAAGCAGAAATCTTATTTGAGAAGAGGCTCCTTAAGCCAAGATAGTCAAATCCTTCGCTACGAGAGAGAATACACAGGATCACAGAAAACCAGCCCGGCCACCAAGAGAAGCCACCAGACAGTCCCCGCAGGGACACACACCCCTCCATACATTCCACCGGGGGTTCCTCAATGTGTCAGCACGCTTGCAGTCACCTGGGGGGAGGTTCAAAAAATACTGATGCTGGGCCCCCATCCGCACACCGTGATTCGGGAGATCCCAGGGGTTCACATGCACAGGCAAGTCTGGGACCACCACCCCAGGCTGGTCTCCCCCACCTGCTCTGAAGTTGCCACTCCAGGTTCCAAGCCCAGACCGAAGTGAACAGCAGCAGGGCAATCACAGCAAACTGGCAAGAGCAGTACTTCAATACAGTAACAGCAACAATAAACATGCAAAGGAAGCCAAACTTGAGCACGACTCTGGCATTTCTTCGCTTTCCACTGCCCTACTGGCTCGAGCTTGCCGCAGACGCCCCACAGGCCCACGAGTCCGCCCGGCTGCGGCCAGGCTCTGCTAAGGAGGCCCAAGGGGGGCAGTGAGACGTAAGGTGCTAGATCTTAGCCCGAAGCTGAGCCGGAACCTGGCCTTCACCTGGCCCCCCACCCCCGCCCCTCTGCTGGGAGGCCCTGTTCTGCCTGTCTCTGTGACAGGACGCAGGAGGCAGAAGCCCCTCTGGTCGGGCCAGGAGAGCAGCCTGGATCTGCTGCAGAGACTTTCAGTGCGGTCTCCCTGTACTTAACCCCTGCCCGACTACTTCATTCTTGGAAGGACAAAAGGGGTTTCATGAGTGAGCCCTCATCTGGGGCCGAGAGCATGGCCGCAAGCATCGCAGACACCTGAGCAGACACCAGTCCAGGACTGGTCTTCACCAGGGGTGGGTGTGCACCAGGTGAGCTGGCCCAGGCCCGAGTCATTACCCTGGCATTTAGTGAGATGTGGGCTGGGTCCCTAGAGATCCAGACTGTCTGGATCTGGTGGGGGAAGGGAGTGTGTAGGTAAGGAGCTCACTCGTGGTCACACGTGCTGGTCCATCGGACTCCCCCCAAAGCCCATGTGCTCTCGGCCACTTGGATGAGCTCAATTCACCACCACCATGACGGCCACCCCTGGCATTAGAGACCTCAGGGAGCCCACACGCTGCGTGTTCCCAGGCAGAAGGAGACATGAAAAATAGCAACAGGCACCCGGGTCCAGATTCCCAGGGTGCCATCACCATTACAAGCCAGACAATAAGTAATTGTTCCCATGGAGCTCATGAACTTTGCTTAACAAGATGGAGCGACCTTTCCTAAGCTACTTGGTTTGGGCCTAAATTGACCATGGGACTGAGTCAGAGCACATTTCCAGATTAACTAGGTAATTCTGTAGACTCTTCTTTCTCTGCGGCTATCACAGATGCCAGCAGGGACCAAAGAGAGAGAAGGAGGAGACAAGTTGCAGGAGTGCCCGCTGACCTAAGGACACTTCCATCACCCACAAGTGGGAATCAGAAGCTATACATGGATCTTAAGACCCTCCCTTGGGCGGGTGTCTCTCCAGTAAGCAGGACTGCACGGCCAGAGTTGAGGCTCTCCCTCCCCCACCCCCGACCCCACAGGACACGTCCAGTCCGCACCTATGTCACCACTCCCTCCCACCCTTCCTTGAATTTCATGGTGGCATCGCTCTTGAAGTTTAAATAACTACAAATTGCTGGCCTCCAATCCCTGCCTCAACCCAGGGAGGCACTTACTGCTAAGGCCCAGCCAGCTCCAGACGCTAACGTGTACAGGAGGAGGATGAAGGAGGGGTCTGTAGCCAAACACCCCAGAACCTGCAGATGAAAGACAGTGTCCCTCAGCCTGCCCAAACCAGGAGAGCAGATGAACTCAGTGAAAGCCCCACCAGAACTCCAGGTGGAGGCTGCAAAGATAGCAGCTTCTAGCACATGCTTTTGATTACCCGTGATACAGTGAAGGCTCTGAGAGCAAAACCTTCCACCTTGTACCAGCTAGCCATGCCTAGAAGCTTCCCCCCTGTACCAGACCCCTTCAATGTGGGTATTCCTGGGCCAGGACACATTCCAGGAGCAAGGGCCTACCCTGGAGTTGCATGCCTTTCGAAGGGCACTACACACACAGAGCCTAAGTGGGGGGCGCCTAAATCAGAGTTCAGAACTCATACACTAACCCCCCCACCCCCAAAGTGCATACCCTTTCTGCCCACCTACCCCAGGCTTGTCTCACAGCCTGCCTGTGGGCACCTGCCTGCTCGTGCATCTGTGCACGGGATCGTCTATCTGTCCGTCTGCAACACACACGCGCTGCACATGCGCACGCGCGCGCACACACACACACCATGCACCAAGCAATCCATCTGTCTCAGAGAGCCGGCTGTCAGAAATGAAAGTACAATCTCCTGGAACCGAGTCCCAACCTTCTAAAAATGTGCCGTCTTCCCAGACTGAGGAAACTTGCAGGGGTGGGGTATGTTTCGCTGCAAGTACCGCAGGCCTGGGCCATTGCCTCCCGGCCAGACCCAAGCTGCAAGGCTAGATTCCAAATGCAGCCGGAGGGCCTGCTCCCAGGACTCCCACCCGCCCACTCCCCTTCCCTGCAGGGGAGGGACGGGCCAGCCACGGAGTCACAGAGTCACCCCGGCAGTTCAGGAGGGGAATGCCTTTGAGCATACCCCCACCCCCACCTCCGAGGCACCACATTTTCACATTTGGCTGTTTTTTCTTTCCCTTCTTCCTTTGCCAAGAGAATCAAGCCCTGGCTCCCACTCCCGACCTTCCTCCCACCCTAAACTGAGCCCCATTCATTAAGCCCGCTCTCAGCCAGGGCAGGACAGGAAGGAACACAGAACACAGGGCCTGTGAAAGAGATACTCAGAGAGGTTATTGCAAGGGGGAGGAGGACAGATCCTTGCGGGCCAGGACGCCTTCACCACTCCCCACCTTGATGCCCACTTGCCCTCCCACTTCCTGAAGCCAGCTCCCAGCGTCCAGCTTCTGCTGACCCCTTCCCTGGGCAGCCCCCACCGGCCTCATCCTCCGAGGCAGACACACCCAGGCCACCCCCCTCCCCTGCCCACAGGAAGATCAACTTGGGAAAGAGGTTTGGACTCACTCCATTTGCAAAAACCCCCGTCCTGGCCCTGGGCCACTAACTCATCTTTTAGGGGGCACTCTCGCTACAAAGGGTGTAGCCCTGGATTTTGTCCACGCCCATCATCTCCCCTCCTGATACCCCCAAGCCACTGGGCACCAACCCAAAAATCTAAGTTTCTTCAATTTCCCCCCACAGTACATTATTAATAAACTGTTCCAACTCTGAACAGAAAGAAGAAAGAGCTCAAACTTTGAAGCCTTGGGAATTAGTAAATTAAGAGCTAAAATTCAAAACAAATGCTCTTTCATGTGGAGGCCCCCTGGTCTTTTTCCTTTTGCAGTTTTGTTAAAGCATTCGATCCCTTCAGAGACAACCACGCCTCCCTAGCAGCTCCTTCGTAATCTAAATGGTTGCAATTACCTGAGGGGGTGGGGATGACGGGGAGCAGTGAATCATTGTTTGACGCCACCACCCCCCACCTGGTGTCTTTCTAGGACCGGGAGAGCTTTGGGAAACGCAAAGCCCACCCATCTCCAAGTCCAAAGGCGTCGACTGGGGCGTGCGGTGGCTCTCGGGCCACCCTCAGGCCAAGGGAGGAGATGCTCGGGGCCGGTGTCGTCATCGTTTCCCCCAGCAGAGGAGACAGATGAGATGTTATCAATAACAATAAGACAACCCTTCCGAAAAGCCCCCTTTCAAAAGCTACCACTTCCCTTGCTTATTTCATGTGGTTCGAAGGGGCTGGGCCTCCTCCCTACACGTTCAGGATTTAAAAAATAAACCCATCTAACAACATCCTGAGTGCGTTGCTCGGCCCAGACCCCTCTTCTCTCCTGGGCCTTGCTTCTTTCAGGAACTTTCGCAGCCTTAGAAAGCAGAAAAAAACGCAGTCCCGTGTGTGTTCCCCCATCCCGTTCTTGCAGGTTCCCCTTCCTCCCCCACTGCGGGAGTCTCCCCCGAAGAAGCCCCCACCCCTCTCCAGGTCCTCTTCTTCCTGCTCACTCCTCATTAGGATCTTTGTGTAAACAATACCCTCCCCGCAGACAACAGAGTGTATAGTGCACTGAAATAAAAACAAACAGGGGTCTTCCTAGAGGTTCTCGGGGAGCTCAGTTCCTGGAGGGGGGAGCCTGGGAGGGGCTGCCCAGGATGAGCTGAGCACGACGGACCAGGCATGGAGGGCCTGACCCATCAGAGGTCACCTCGCAAAAGTGGGCACACCACAGTCCGCACCCCCTCCCCGATGCGATAACTTTACTGCTTCCATCTGAGCAGCCAGGATCCTAGGCAGCGTCGCAAAGCGAGAACAACGAACGCAGGGAATTCTGTGCAATTTCGCCCGCACCCCCTCCCTCGGTTCACTTTCCCTCTTGCTTTAGCTAGCTCTCAGAAAATCTACTGATGCCAACACGGGGTGGGAAGGTCAGGGGGAATTAGGGCATCTTTTGAAAAAGGGGGAAATGCTTCCCACTCTTACGTTGCTAGAGTTTCTCCAAGTTTCTGCCTCTCTTCTCCTGCCCCCCCCAGGGACAATGATGCTCAGGCTACCCGATGCCCCTCCCTCAATCCCATAACCCTCCAGCACTGGCCTTCCAGTGCCCGTGCGCCCCCAGGCAAACCTTCCCACCGGGGTAGCACCACCTCCATCCTGTAGGGCCCCCAGACGTGCCCTACAGAATCCTGCACTAAGCTAGACTGGGAATTAAAACCTGCCCAGGGCAGCCCTGGTGGCGCAGCGGTTTAGCGCTGCCTGCAGCCCGGGGCGTGATCCTGGAGACCCTGGATCAAGTCCCATGTCGGGCTCTCTGCATGGTGCCTGCTTCTCCCTCTGCCTGTGTCTCTGCATCTCTATGAATAAATAAATAAAATCTTAAAAAAAAAAAAAAAAAAAAAACCTGCCCAGAAGCATCCAGAACATCTATGCAGAACTTCCACCCTACACTCAAGATCTTTCTTCAAGTTCCCAAAAGGTGGATCCATCCCCTTTCAAGGCACTTGATGCACTAAGGACAAATGGGGAAAAAAAAAAAAAAAAGAATTTAAACCTGTGACACCAAAGTAGGCAAGTGGAAGCCCCTCGAGCCGGGAGCGGCTTCCAAAATAACCAGGAAACACAGCACCCCCCCAGTCCGCAGCTGGCCCCCACTTCCTCATCCGCAGAGCAGGCCCCTGGTCCTGATGCCTCCAGGACCACAGAATGAGCCTGAGTTGCTGTGGATGCATCCAGGGCAAGTACATAAAAGTGAGAATTCATTCCAGACCAGCTGGGGCGGCAGGAGGCCACCCCCATTCCTCCAGTCTCCAGCCACTTCAAGAGGTCTCGAAATTGCCAGGAAAATAAGATAAAATGTCTCACCTGAAAGCCCCCCAGGGGCCAGAAAATTCGTTCCCCCTGTTTCAGCGGAGGAAGGCACAGCATCTGGACAGTCTGCTGTGGATTTAAAAAGGGAGAGAAAAATAAAGACACAAATAAATACATACATACATACATCCACCAAGAGTAATTTTTAAGCACACACTAAAGAGCATTTAAGAGAAACCACACATTCCAAACAGCCAACTGACTCCCACCACGATGCTGATTATTAATGGTCTGCTCAGGCTTCGCTGCCCACCGTAAGACAGACCGCAGCACCTTGTCACCCGTCTGGGCTCTGGGCAGCCAGTTAATCATTAGTCAAGTCAGGCTCGATCACAGACTGGCTGGAATTTCTTTTATTGCAACCAAGTCCCCCATTGAGGAAACCAAGTAGCTCACAGGGTCAAAGGACGCCTGGGTTCTGCTCTCAGCCCCCACTGCTGTCTCCCTACTGTCGTCCCAGAGATTGATCAAGGGTGAAGCCTCCTTGCTCAGATCCAGTGGCCCCTCTCTGCCACTCCCACCCGCCAGTGTCTCCCCCATCTTGTTAAAGACGGACTTCCCAGTTCTTTAGGCTGTTCTCAAGACTGCCCTTGGGCTGAAAGGCCTTCCTTCTCCCTTTTAACTGACATCCACTCAGTATGGCAAAGCACACAAATCTCGAGAACCCAATGACTCCTACTCGTGTATACACCTGCGTAAAGCCACCACCAGACCAGGACAGAGAACATTCTCAGCAAGGCTCCCAGCCCGAGGGGAAATGTTCTACCTCCTTCCAGGCCTGGCCCAAACTCCTCTCTGGAGACCTTCCTGGGCAGTCCCAGACCTGCAGGCTCCCTGCCCTTGGTTCCTATAAAATCTTTCTGGCACCCAGCAAGTGGGGTTCCCTTCTGCTGTCTTTGCTGATCTTTTACCTTCAGATCCTGTCTGCCCTAACTAGACTAGAAGTTTCTCTTCCACAGCTTTGTCACCCTCGGGTGCTCAGCACGGTGACCCAGATGTGTATGAGAATGGCAATTCTAGCTGAGAAATGGCTTGACAACCTCCCTCCAAGCAACTAAACCAAAAAATAATGCCTGTGAACCACAACTAATTAGTCCCACGAAACGAAAATACACAAGACCCTGTAAGCTCGTCACGCACCATTGCCAATGCCAAACTTCCAGAGAGCCATCGAGAAAGGGGCTCCCTGGCTCCACCACAAGCACACTAGGTTAAAATAGTGCAATTCCAATCCCCCAACCACCCCAGGTCACCAGCAGGATGTTCCCTGGGGTGTGTCCTGCCAGTTTCCCACTAGAACCACTTGGCCACACTTGGCAAAAAGGAAACCAAAAGCAGGAGCAATCCAGAGGCAAGGAGTGCACCAGCAGTCTCCATCGCCCCCCATGCCCAAAGGAGATGGGGGTCTGAGCGTGGCCTACACAGAACCCCAAAACCACCTCTGGGTTTCTGCTGCCTCTCCCTAATCCCAGAACACCGCCTCCTCGCCGTCCCTGTACCCGTCCCCATCCCGCATTCCCTGGCATTCCCTCTCAGCCTGGAAGAACAACTTTTCAAGGATTCTTGCCAAGGGAGGGGTGGGCAGGGGAGAGAGAAAAAACTGTATGTAATCTCATTTTACCAGGATAAAGTGTAACTCCTAACAGGAATATACAGTTTTACAGGATACACTTAATCAAATGCAAAACAATGGGGGGGGGGGGCAGGAAGTGGAGCCACTTGTTCAGTGGTGTATACCCTGCACTTTCTAAACTACTTTGATGGCCTTCACCGTGTTCTAGAGATAGGCCTTACCTACCCACAAGCGGAAGACACCCCTACACCCAACATGACGACGGATCCCACGACCGCAGCCCCCCGCCCCCACCCCCACCTTCCTCCAGCTCTGGCTGGCTGCATCCCAGGGGCAGAGTGTGTTTCAAAGGAAGAGCCCAGCATCTCAGGGCAGAGCTGGGACCACATTCAGGGTGTCAGCCCGGCTCAGATCAAAGGTAAGCCAGCTCCGCACCGGCAACCACAAGCGTTTTTATGAAATGGTGCTCTGCCCTTCTGCAGAGCCTTTGATCTCAGGAGGGATTTACAAACATTAATTAGGCCTCTCTACCACCCCTGTGAAGTAGCAAAGTATACCTGTTCGACCCGCACCCGGGGAAACTGAGGCGTCACTGACAGCCCAAGGGGCCACCCAGTGAGCTGGGCCATGCCCAAGAACTGGGCGCTCATCCTGCCCACCCCACAGCTCTCCGCCCCATCCCAGGCATCCCAGTCCTCACTCGTCCCCACAGGCAGTCAGACCCAGACCGTCATCGCAGTATCATCGCAGTAGACTGGCCTCGGGCTAACCGCCAGCCTCGGAAAGGTCAAAGAGGCCACACATCCATCCCTCACCCACTCAAAAGCTCCAGCAAGATAGACCTCCAAAGTTAGTGTCTCAGCCTCTGGTCTCCAGAGCCCGGGCTGCACACGCTCCCAAGTTCTAGGCCATTCCTGGCTCCCATCCATTGTTAGATAATACCAAGCACCCAGTAAGTTCTGGGTTCTCTGGGAGGAAAAGACAGTCCTTGAAGACACAAGTCTGGGGACCAGCCAAGGAATGAGCTGTTGAGAGGGGGAAAGCTGTCTTCTCTCACCAAGAGGATGGTTCCAGGAAAGCTCAGATATTCTTGTCAACTTAGTTCTGAGCTCCCTAAGTGCCACCAGGGCTGGAGGAAGGAGCCCAATTCCCCACTCCCCCAACCACAGCCATCCCCTCTCCACCTCCCAGGTCTGCCCCCAACCACAACTCGGAACCCTGGGTACAGCACAATCCACTGCACTGGAATCCTTCACACATTTTTAGGGAGGCACATCATCAGGCCCGGAGAAAGGAAAGGAAGGAAAGAAAAGAAAGAAAAGAAAGAAAAGAAAAGAAAAGAAAAGAAAAGAAAGAAAAGAAAAGAAAAGAAAAGAAAAGAAAAGAAAAGAAAAGAAAAGAAAAGAAAAGAAAAGAAAGAACCAATTAGTGAGCAAATGAATGAATCATCTAATTCTTAACCCTTTGATCATCTAGATTTAAAGAGGTGCAGAAAAGTTAAGAGGCTGGTTAAGGTGTAAAAACAGGGCTAGATCCCAGACTTCTCAACTACACTTTGGAGGCTTGATCCACCAAATAGGTACTGGTCACCTGGGTCCCCAGCCTGATCAAGCAGTGTCTCCAGCAATGCCCCTCCACCAGTCAGTCATTCTTCAACTGACACCTTCAGATCTGGAGGACACAGGGAGCAGAGCCCACAGAGCGATCCTCTCAGCATCCCCACTCCATACACGCACTTCTACTTCCCAACAGCACATCCTTGTCCCTTATGGGAAGGGAGAGGAGTCTCCTTGACTTCAGATAGCT
The DNA here is from genome assembly GCF_011100685.1 of Canis lupus familiaris. Taxonomy (NCBI): domain Eukaryota; kingdom Metazoa; phylum Chordata; class Mammalia; order Carnivora; family Canidae; genus Canis; species Canis lupus. The sequence continues at coordinate 79,810,693 of NC_049228.1, read as the reverse complement.
ACAGGTCACAGCCACGTTGCCCCTAGGCTGAATTATGTCTCAAATCCTTCCGGGAAGATGCTGCTGGTTTGGGATGAGAGGCTACAGCAGCGGGACGGCTTGACCCACAGCAAAACAAGCCCTGGAGTTCCTCCAAAGGCTGCAGGGGTACCAGGCCCCCAACCCCCTTCGGGAGCCGGAGACTCCGCAAAAAGGAAAAGAAAGAAAAAAAGAAAAGAAAAGAAAAGAAAAGAAAAGAAAAGAAAAGAAAAGAAAAGAAAAGAAAAGAAAAGAAAAGAAAGAAAGAAAGAAAGAAAGAAAGAAAGAAAGAAAGAAAGAAAGAAAGAAAGAAAGAAAGAAAGAGAAAGAAAGGAAGGAAGGAAGGATTCCCTTAGTTGTACAACTGGTTAAGATTTTAACAGTTGCCCATTGTAAAACCTCACTCCTGGTTCTCACCTAATCACCCAAGACCAAAAATCCAACCTACAGCTCAGACACTTAAGAATGTGAGCAGCTGATCTAAGTTCCCCAGCCAAGGCCTCTCCTCCCACGTGCGAGGTGAAGATGAAAACCCAGGGCAGCGTCCCATCTGTGTGTGTGACCTCAACGCCCCCCCCCCCCCAAGCCGGGTCCCCAGCCCCACCATTTCCAGACCTGGCTGCCCTCCAAGGGCGTCACAGGACAGCTCCCTCCACAGGGGGCTTCGCCTGTTACCACCTCCTGTCCTGACACCGTGGCGCACTTTATTCATTCCTTTTTTTGTTCTGTTTTGTTTTAAACAAAACGTTTTGGGTGAGTAACCAGCTGTTTGAGTTTCCGATTGGCAGGTTAATCACTTCCTATTGGCTGATCTGGAAAACTTTTCTCCCCCTTGGAAATGGCACATTCCTGTCTTTGTGGCTTCTCTGTTTACACACATTTTGCTACCTAATGTCAACACTTGCTAATGAATAAATCTATCACTCCACTCACTGAAAATGAGGTCCTGGCCTGGCAGAAAGACTGCCTGACTCCCGCGAACAGATCTGTCCTGGTATCTCTGCAGGAAACCCAAGACAACGTGGCCCTTTCTTTTCTATGCTTTTAAGAGGTTTCTGGGAGCATTTATTTACTCCTAGCACTTTTCGCTCCTGGGGCCAAGGTGACTGGTCTTTCTTTTACAGAATCCTTCCAAATGCAAAGGATACAGAAGGAAACACAAGAACAGGACAGACAAGAGACGGCCCCTTGTAGAAGGAACCTCCTGAAAGAATTCTGGTTTTCGATGCCAGAGCCCAGTCAAGTTACATTCTTTGAGAAAACAGACCTTGGTAACTTCAGTTCTGTATTTGTTACAAATACAGAGAGCCAGTTATCTCCTCATTAATGACCATTTATCTGGTGTTTTGTAAATCGAAAGCAAAATATCACATGCTTTGCAGGCCATTTATTAGACAGGCACCAGGCAGGCAGCAACGCCTCCCGACTTCAGGGAGCGGTGGAGTCCCGGGAGGGCTGGCTGCAGAGCATGGGCTTCGTTTACACCGTTCATTAAAGTATTTAATTTATGACAACGCCCCAGCAAAACTTTTAATTAGTGGGGGGAAAGGCCCAACAGCCAAAACTCATGAGGCGGAAGGACTTGTGGAATTCCAGGAGAGAAATGGGGCCCAACCCTTCACTTCTCCCAGGACCTTGGCAAAACAAAAATGTCACAAGGGTTGCATTTTTCAGGTACTGAAAGACCAAAGGCCTGAAGACCAAAGTTGCAATCCGTCCTTTGCAGCTGGTGGATCCCAACCCAACCGTTTGAGAAGGGGCTCTGGCACACCGGGGCCCATCCCTGTTGGCACTCCCAAGCCCCAGTTCTGCTGACCCTCTGCCCCCTGGCACTGTCTGTTCCATAGGGTGAGCCCTTGCACTGCCAGCCAGAGGCTGAATGCAGACAACCGCCAACAGGGCTGGTGCCAGTCTCAAATGGGCTTTTGCTCTGGCTCCATGCCACCCAGTGACAAAGCAACAGGCAGGCACAGCTATGCTAAAAACTTGTATAGCCCCTACCATGAATTCTGAGAAAACCCAGGACAGAGCAGACCTGCAGGTGTCCTCGGCCTCCCACCCTCGCCAGGGCCCTGTGGCCTGTACTTGTTAAAACTTTCTGACCTCTTAACTTCAAACCAAGGCCTTCTCTGCACCTTCTGAACTGCCTTCCCTCTCAAATTATCCATTCTCCTCACTGACTCTTCTGGCACTCACAAAGTCTCTTGAATTTTCCCATCAACCTGTCCTATTTGGCGCTGGAGACACTCTGCGTGGATCAAATTCCACGTGTTAAAGCTGAGCCAACTCGGGTTCAGAGTGAAAACACACACACACACACACACACAAGGGAACAAAACGAAAAGTGTATCTGGAAACAACTCTGCAGAGAAAGAAAATCTAGGTAGATCCACGCAGGCACACACACCCCGGTCTCCAGCCACAACAACAACAAAAATCCACCAAACTTCCCACAGAGGAAGCACCTCGAGGCAAGCCCGGTGCCCGAAGGGGGCCGCTCGCTGCCTCGATGGAAAAGATCCTCCTTCTAGAGGCTCCATTTCTGACTTCAAGATAGGAAGGATATTTTTAAAATCATCCACTCACCAGTTGGTTTGAGAAAATCCATCGGGTATCTGGAGTAAGGAGGAGGGGGAGACTCTGGAATCAAAAAAGTAAGAGCAAAATAAAGGCCGAGCCATGAGAAAGAGAGATAGAAACTTACGATAACAGAGGCATTCTTTCAGCCCAACTGTTTGTCTTAGCTGTGGGGGTTGGAGGCAGGGCCGCGAGGCGGTGATTGCCTTGATATTTAGCTGTCAGATAAACAAAAGAGGCCGCCTGGCGCCAGGCTCGGCGCTGCGCTCCTCCACGTCTGCAGCCGCCGCCGCCGCGCTCCGCCAGCCCCGCTGGAAAGCACCGGCTGGGCCCGGGCTGCGCACCCGCTCACGGGGCGGGGAGCCACGCGGCCGAGCACCCCAGGGAGCCCCTGCCCCAGCCCACCCGGGACACGCGCCCCAAGCTGCCGGGTGAACTTGGGGGGACCCGCGCCCCTGCCCCGCCCCGTGCCCAGACGGGGAGCGGGCTGAGAGGGGGCGATAAACCCAGGGAGACGGGGGTCCCCCAAGGCACCGAGGGCAAGGGCACAGACCATCCAGGAGTCAGCTGTGTGCTTCACTGCACTGTAAGAAATTACGTTGGGGACACCCAGCCTCTGACCCTGGCTTTCTCCCACCCGGGCTTGCAGACTTGAGGAGGCCCAGCCAGCCAGATGGACACCCCCCCCCCCCCCATCCTAACCCTCTCTGCCCCAAGGCCCCAGGGCCGCGGGGCCAGGGAGGATCCCGACGTGCTCTCCCTATTTACCCAGACACAGACTTCCAGCCTCCACAACTCGTGCCTCCCAACCTTCCTCGGCGGGCTTGGACCGAATCCAGCTCGGCCACACACCTCAACGCTTTTCCGGGTGCAGAGGAGGCGTGACCCCCCGCTTCTCTCCGCACCCCCCCCCCAGCTGATGTGGAAACGAATGCATCTCACTTTCAGCCCCGTGTCTGCGTTGCGTGTGATCCTGAGCAGTGCCCACAGCCCACCTAGGGGCAGCAGAGGAGAAGAGGCTGGAAGGGAACCCCCAGGGAATGCCCTTGCAGTTTCCCCTCGTCCTTTCTCTACTTTTGCCACCAGAGCGTCTTCCCAGGAGGGGATGTACAGCCCCCCCACCTCACCCCACCCCACCCCACCCCACCCCACCTCGAGGAGGCCGCGCACACGGCCTGGGGTGGGAGGGGGTGCAGAGGGGGTTGTCGCAGCTCCCCAGCGCCAGGGGAAGGGGAAGGGAGAGTGTGGGCGCAGAGCAACTTCTTACCTAGTTCGCAGAGTCGGCTAAGGTGATGGGGGTTGCAGCACACCAGCTCCGGGTTGATCTTCCCGTAAGATTCACAGCAACACAGCCTCTTGACTTCCGAGGAATGCCTGAGATCCGGCCACCTGAACACTTTGCACAGCAGGAGGGGGAGCGAGTAGGCCGAGGGCGGCTGCGCGGGCTGCGAGCCGGCGGGCGCCCCCGGGCCCAGCCTGCAGTCCAGGCGGCCGGGCAGCAGGAGGCACGCGGTGCGCGTCCCGCCGCGGGACTCCACGGCCTGGAGCAGCAGCTCCAACTGCCGCTCCTTCAGTTTCTTGAGCACCGAGTGCGTGAGCGCCTTCAGATCCGCCTCGGCGCCCCCGGCCCCGCCGGCGCCCGCGGCCGCGGGGCGGGGATGGTGGTGGCCTTTGGCGCCCCGGGCCGCCTTGCCCAGGCAGCAGCCAGCCCTGCCCGCGCCCCCCGCCGCCGCCGCCGCCCCCGCCGCCGCCGCCGGCCCCATGCGCCCGGCCGTCCGTCGCCCCCTCTCCCCGCAGCTCGCCTCCGCCGCCCCCCGCGCCCTCCTCCTCGTCCTCGCCGCCGGGCGCACGGCTCCTCCAGAGACGCCGGACGAGCGCAGATCGTTTGGTCCTGAACATGCGGGGCGAGGAGGCGAGGAGAAAAGTCGTTTGGCGGCTAAGGAGCGAACATGACCTCCGCACACCATGAAGAAGTCGGGCGCCGAGTTGGGGCAGCAGGCGCAGGCGACAGCAGCAGCAGCAGGGGCCCGGGCAGGAGCGGCGGCGGCCCGAGGGGCGCTCCGTGGCATGCGCCAGTCTCCCGGAGGCCGCGGCGCGCACGGGGGCCCGGGGGCGCCCGCCGGGGCTCGGGGGCCCGCGCTCCGGCTGCCCCACCCCGCGCGGCCCGCGCCGAGCGCGGCTCTCGGGCCCCGGCGCCCCCCGGACGAGCGCGGCCGCCGCTTGCCTGCGGGCGGCGGGGCCTGCCCTGGTCGGCGCCTCCCAGAAGAGGGGCCCCCCCGCGGCGGCTCCCGGGTGTCGGGCTCGCCAGCCTCGGCTTCCTACATGGGAGACCCGCGGGGGCAGGACGCGAGAGGCGTGCGCCCGGGCCGCTGGGGAGAGGAAAAAGCCGCTTTCCCCCTTGCTAAGCAACTTAATTTGGGGGTGGGGAGAAACGGGCAATTAAAAAAAAAAAAAAAAAAAAAAAAGGAGCAAGCACGCGATTTATTTTTTTCCTCTATATCCTTAGTAACCGGATCTCCTCGGATTCCGTGCACACGAAGACTCGGGGGAGGGGGCCGCGCGGACTTCACCCCGCATGAGATGCCTGGCGGAACGGGGCGGCTCTCCCAGGTCTACGAGCCAGACGTACAAAGCCCGAAAGGAAAAGCCGCCGCCTCCTCGCGCCCCCGGAGCTCTGGGGGCGTCCGGCTGGAGCTGGGGCTCAAAAAAAGAAAATGTTTACAAAGTAGGACAAGACGTTTGAGGGGTGGGAAGAGAAACGTATCCACGAGTTACATCCCCCTTTTTTTCCTCGCAGAGCCCCGCTGGTCTTCCTCTCCTTTTCTTCTGCCAAGGGGGAAAAAAAAAAAAATCGTATATATTTTTTAATCCACAGAGAGCTCCGGCTGGGCGGCTTCGATCCTCGGCATCTGGGTGTCTTAGGGGAGTCTGGTCTTTCCTCCCGCGCTCCCGGGGGCCCCGGTCCTCGGCGGGGACTTCCTCGGGGCTGGCGGGGGCGCAGGGGCAGAAGATGCTGCGGCGGCGGCGGCGGCGGCGGCGGCGGCGGCTGCGCCCGGCGGGGCTGACAGCGCGGGGGAGGGCGGCGCGGCGGCGGCGGCGGCGGCGGCGGCGGCGGCGGGCCCCGGCGGGTCGCGCGCTCTCGCCCTCCTGGGCGCAGGCTGCTGCTCGCTAACTCGGGGGCCGCCGGCGCTCCCCCCCCCCGGCCGCGGCTGGCCGCCGGGACGCCCCCCAGGAGCTGCTCGCCGCCACCCGGCTGCGGCCGCGAGCAGGCCCGGTGTCCTCGCGCCGCCTCCTCCTCGAGACTCTCCTCGTCGCGCCCGGAGCCTCCTTGTCCCCCGGCCGCCCTCTCCTGGCGCTCGGTCCTCCTGCCGCCGCCGGGGGCTCGCCGCGCCGCGCGCAGGGTCTCCGGGGCCGGGCGCTCGGCAGCTCGGCCGCTCGGCAGCTCGGCCGCTCGGCAGCTCGGCAGCTCGGCGCCGGCGGGCTGGCTCGGTGTCCGCAGCTCTCTCCCGCGGGCGAGCGGACCGAGCAGGGCGCCCGGCTGGCGCGGCTGGCGCGGCTGGCGCGGCTCGGGGGCAGGGTGCTCCGTGCGCCGAGCCGGGCAGCGAGTGTGCCCGCGGCTCGCCGCCTCCCGCAAGGCCTCCCGCCCCCGCCCCCTCCCCTCCCCTCCCCTCCCCTCCGCTCCCCCGCCCCGGCCGCCGCCGCCGCCGCCGCCGCCGCCGCCGCCGCCGCCGCCTCCTCCCCGCCCCCCGCTCCCCCCTCGGGCCCTCTGCTCGGCTGGTTCCACTGCGCAGTGGCGCGCCCGGCTCCGGCCTCGTCACGTGGCCGTCTAGACACCCTGTCGCTTTAAAAAAAAAAAAAAGCGATTGTGTTTCGCAAACAACAGATCGGGTTTCTAAAAGCTATTTCTCCCCCCCGCGCCCGCGCCCCGCGCCCCCGCGCCCCCGCGCGCCCGCGCCCCCGCCCGGGTCTGCAGGGGGGTCCCCCGGCGGGGGCGCGGCAGAGATGCGGGGCGGAGACCGGCCGCGCCGGGGGAGGAACGGGAAGCCCCGCAGGCCCCGGGCGGCCCCGCCGGCGGCCCCGGCCCGGTTCAGACGCCGCCCGCAGCGGGGGGGGGCCCGGCCCGCGCGCTCGCCCGGCGCTTCATTCATTCGCTCTGTCCTACAGGCCCTGGCGGCGGATCCCCTGCGGCGCGGGAGGGAAGGGGGAGGACAGCGCCGTCTCCGTCCGAAAGACGTTTACACCGGACTGGACCCGGGCCCGGGAAGTGTGCGCCGGAGGAACAGCCGGGCCGCGGGGCGGGGCCGGGGCGGGGGCGGCGCGAATGTGACCTCAGCGGCGGCCGCGCGCTCCCCCGCCCTCCGGCTCCCCTCCGGCTCCCCTCCCGCTCCCCTCCCGCTCCCCTCCCGCTCCGGGCTCGGGTTTCCAGGGCTGCCTGGAGAAGCGCGTCCTGTGCACAGCCCTGGAATGCCTGTGGCCGGCGGACGAGCCGCGAGGGCAGCATCCCCGCGGGAGGAGGGGCGGGGGCGACGGGGGGCGACGGGGGGAGCTCTCCGGCCCCGAGCCCGGAAGACCTCGGCACCCCGCCTCCCGGCGCGGGGAGCGTACCTTTCCGAGCAGACCTGCCCAGCCCAGGGCATGCATATGCACGCGCGGCCTGTTTGGGCGCCCTCTCGGCCCCGTAGCTTCAAGGTGCTTTGTAGGGTCGAGGAGTTTATCCTCTGACCCTGGGTTCGAGAGAGGCGGAGACCCAGCTGGCAGGCTCCTGCAAGGGAATGGCTCAGGCCTCCGCAGGGCACAAGACCAAAATGCGTTTATTTCATGAAAGCTGGTGGTACTAAGAAACGAGACGATTTAAATATATTCACATCACTCCTGACGAGGCCACTAGTCGGCATGGTGATCTAACCTCACAAATTACTCACAAAAATTTTTAAAGTGATTGACAACTGTGATCTCAGGACAATAATGAAGCTCATTGGGGGATGAGATGAACGACGGCGAAATGTGCTATTTTCATCATCCCGGCTAAATTACACATTCTTTGAAGGAAAAGGGACGGATGAATCTTAGCTTTACAGCCTCCTTCCCTCCCGCAACTTCAGAGGTGTCTGACTTGCCCATAGGTGCTGAATAAACATTTAGGAAGCAACAGCCAAGGACGCAAAGGGGCGCTTGGATCGCTTCCCCCCAAATCTAACAAATGCACCTTTGGAGGTAAAACGGAGAGAAAATCCGGCTCGGGAGCCCATTAGCTTATTGATGGTAAGACCCGGGGTGCCAAGTGATGCGGAAATGTGGGTAAGACAGGGCGGAAGTTCTAAACATTTACTTTGTAAGGCCATGTACCTTCAATTGTACAAGGTCATAATTTTATTGTAAATAAATATGTTGCCTATTGAAAATGGCATTGAGACTGTGTGTGTGTGTGTGTGTGTGTGTGTATAAGTAACTTTGTAACCCAAGCACCTTGCAAAGACAACAGGGAGACGGCTGAAGGAGGAAATGGTTGAAGGAGAGGTTTGGCTGTGGGTGATCCCATCATCACAGGTGGGAAAGACAAAGGAGACGGAAATAGGATTTCTGGGAAATGGATAATATACTCACCTTAGAAAGGCTGTTTAAGAATTCCAGACTGGAAGTCAGAAAACCTGATTCCCACAGCCACCTACAAGCTGGCTAAATAACTTGCACCAGTGGTGATCCTCACCCGATGCAGGCTCACTGGACAGGGATGAGAAAGCTTTCTGGGCAAGTCTCCTGCCCTCTTGGGGTCCCATTCCCTCTCTCTGCTCTGGGCCTCGCTAGAAGACCTTTGCTTTTCAAGAGGTTAGACACAGCTGCAAAGTGACATAAATAAACAGAGAACACAAATCTCATAATTCTAATTCAGCATCTCCGGTAAATGGAGAATCTGAAAACTCTTTTAGAAATCTGGCCAGTGGTGCTAATACTCTGTGATGAGAGGCCAGAACGCGCACACACATGGCAGGTAAGGTTAGTGGGTGTTTCAGGAGCTGAACCTGACGTCACGGCTTGTCTGAGGAGAACATGCATATACTTGCAGAGCTGTGTTCCCATATAGTGTAATTGGGGTGTTTTAATTCAGGCGTCACCTCTATCTTACCCTCTGTACCCGGCTTTCCTCCATTTTACTACCCTAGGTAGATGATGGGTGGGATGCTGGGCAAGTAGCTACAACGATTGGTGCTGCTTTATGGTTCCCTGGCATCCCCTGAATCAGTTAACCTCCCCAGCCTTCCTGAGAGCCAGCCCCACCCTGCTGCATTCTTGTTCCTTTTCCTTTCCAAGAAAGAAGCCAGGCAGGCGACAGAAGAACTCCTGGCCTGCTGATGTGCCTAGAAAGGGAGTTCCTTTCCCTTCCACGGGCGCAAATGAGACTGACAAGCACCCCGTTTCAAACTATCCTGATCCTTAAAAAAAAAAAAAAAAAAAACTTTAGGAGTTCACCAAAGTATTGTGAATGAGTTTGATTCTAATGATTTGCTGGCAGGGAATATGGAATAAAAGCTCTCATTTGCAGTTGTTTATTTCCTGTTGTGGCTTCTATTTTCGCCTTTTAGTCACTTTGGTGATAGTAATCAAACCCTAATCATGGTGCGGCCACAAGTCACAGAGACCAAAATAACTTGCAGCACAGTTATGACAAACAAGGATGGAGTCAGCTAAAGACCTGGCTACTTAATCACTGGCTACTGCCCCCCCACCCCCAGGGCTGTGGGGGCTGCCTCCTGCCTGACAGCCGGCTAAGCATCTCCACGAGGGGAAGAAGCCAGAGGGGAAACTGCTCCAGCGCCCCGGGGTTCCCCAGTGCAGGACAGCAGCCCAGCGCCACCAAGGACACCAGGACGCAGAGGAGAAACAGGTGAACCTTCCGCAACAGTCAGGGAGGGAAAGAGAGAGCGAGAGAGGATCTGCGAACTCCGCACCTGCAAGCAACCCTCCGCCAAAGCCAGAAGACAGACAGGGGCGCCTGGGGGGCTCAGTCGGTTAAGGGTCTGCCTACAGCTTGGGTCCTGATCCCAGAGTCCTAGGATGCAGCCCCGTGCCGGTGGGGAGCCTGCTTCTCCCTCTCCCTCTGCCCTTCCTTCCTGCTTGTGCTCTCACTCTCTCTCTCTGTCTCTCTCAAATAAATAAATAAATCTTTTTGTAAAAAATAAATAAATGAAGCCAGAAGACTCCTGCCTGCGGAAGACCACCTTCTTCCTTCCAGTTCTTTTCTCCTTTCCAGCGGTTCTGGGAAGAGAGAGGCAGAGAGGCCCCAAAGCACATGTGGGTGGGTGTGTGCTGGTAGGGCGGTAGGGCGGAGGGCAGGGGTGAGGCAGGGATGAGGATTCTCTTCTGGCAGAAGCCGAAAGAAGAAACCATTGAAGAGGCCAAAAATATATATGTATATTGGAAAATATCAATGTTTCTTGTACAACTGTCCCCTGAAAAATGTGTGAGTGAGCTCTAAACCATCCTGTGCTGGCAGCAGGACAGATGGAAGCAGTGGTTCGGGAACAGAAGACCGCATGAGTGCTGCCGAGGCGACGACAATCAGCACTTCTTGGCTCATCTTAGAAGAACGAGAATGCAAGTGAATGAAAATGCATCTAATTCACAATCGAATAGAGAGGCTAGAGATGCTATTAAGCCCGACTCATCAAATATTCTGGTAGCACGGACACACTGTCAGCCGATTCAGAACATGTGCCAGGTGGCTGTCCAGGGCCCTCCACTTAGTGTGGGGTGCCGGGGGGAGGGCCCAGGGTGAGAAGAACATTGTTAGGGAGGAACCCGAGAGATGTCCAGAAAAAGTAAAGACAGAGGGGGACACCAGCCATGTCCAGATGCACAGTCACATATGGATCCGGCCTCCTCCAGGGAGGGCCATGGGATGGCCGAAGAACAGAGCAGTGTGGGAGACCATCGCATAGAACTTTTTGTGCCTTTATGAGTGTTACACCCTGTGAACGTGTTACTTATTTAAAAAAAAAAAAATATATATATATATATATATATATATACAGATTTCATGATTAAAAAAAAAAAAAAACCCTGCCTGCTTTTCTCATTTCCTGAAATTTGCTGTTCTGATGTCCTTGTAGAAAAGACTAGTTGGCAAGGTCCCATGTGGAAGTGAGGCTGGAGACAGCTTCTCTCTCTGTGGGGCAGTTACTACAGGAAGGCCGATGACAACAGAGGCCAATGTGTCATCCCAGACGGCATGGGTGGAGGCTGCCTCGTCATGACCCTGGCAAGAGTCAGCCAGGAAGCACGCCAGTCCTAATCAAAAGTCATTCTAGATATCAGTCAGGTGCAAGTCCTAACCCGGGACGACAGCCTCATAAATACTGATGTCGCGACAACCAGAGGCACAGGAAGGAGCCTGCCCGATGGAGAACAGGAGAGCTTTGCTTCTGGAACAGGAATGTGTTCACAGGCCTGTCTGTCCATTCAGGCAGCATGGATTCAGGAGGCAGTGCCGGCACCAGGAGCGGGAGGGTGACACCAGGAGCCTCTGCCCTCAAGAGGTGCATAATCTGGGGGCGCCTGGGGAGCTCAGTGGTTAGGCGTCTGCCTTCAGGTCATGAGCCCAGGGTCCCAGATCGAGTCCTGTGCCAGGCTCCCTGCTCACCGGGGAGCCGGCTTCTCCCTCTGCCTGCCCGCCCCCCTTGTGCTCTCTTGCATGCACACCTGTACTCTCTCTCTCAAATAAATAAAGAAGATCTCTAAAAAATAAAACAATAAAAATAAGGAAAACACCCCTGAGCCTCGGGAAGTCCGTGATGGAGGTGAGGCCCAGGCCTCTGCCTCGGGTGCTGGGATCGGTTCCCTCAGAATAAAGCTTTCTTCATAGAAAGAAAGTGCAGGACCGACACGGAGGGGTCTGTAGTTACAGAAGAGCTTCTCCTGAAATAACTGGAAAAATATCCCTGATTCCCCCTCCTCAGAGCAATGGTGAGGCCTCATGTGTGTCGGGCTGCTGGTGTCAGGAAACGATGAGGGTTTCAATGGCAGGGGGAAGGGAACTTCCGCAGTGAAGCGGCCCCCCCCCCCCCCCCCCCCCCCGGCTGCTCAGTGACCGCAGTACTTAGATAAGCACCCCAAATGCCAAAGCCAAGAATTACTATTCCCTACTGCAGTATAGGCAGACCTGCGATCTGGATGATTCCCACAGGCACTAAAAAAATTGGTTTATTCTATTTTTTTAGAGATTGTATTTATTTGAGAGAGAGAGCAAGAGCATGAGTGCGGTCGGGGCAGAGGGGGAAGAGGTGCCCCCCTGAGCAGGGACCCGGACCCAGGACTCGAACCTGGGACACTGCGATGATGACCTGAGTCAAAGGCAGATGCCTAACGGACTGAGCCACCTAGGTGCCCCCCAAAATTGAGTTTAAAGACAGCGGAGTAGAGAAATAAACATTGGGCCTAACTCAGACACACCCTGATGAGCCCTGGAGTTATTCCTCGAGGCTGTGCCTCAGATGGGGGTGTTCATTCCGGCCTCCATTTTGACCTTGGACTTTCTAGCTAGGTCCTTCTTTCCAGCTGGGTTCTTCTTTCCAGCCGCTGTCTCCTCTCAGGCAGGCCTGAGGGCAAAGAATCCCCAGATGGGAGCCAAAACTACCCCCTCAAGCAGTAAGGACTGCCCTGGGCCAGCAAGACCTGGCTCCAAGACCTTGATGGATTTGACCTTCCCTGCCTACCTGCAGGCCCACCCACCTCAGCCCCACCTTGTCCTTGAAGAAACCTGGAAGTATTTTCAGCCCCTTGGAGATAGTCTTTGAGATACTCATCTGCCTGTCTTTGAAGGTTTGGCCTCTGGGTTTCACCCCTCGTGTCTCTGCCTTTGGGTTTTTGACTGTGGGGAGTAGCTGAACATGATCCGTCTGGGATCCCCAGAGCCAGGTCCTCTTGCACCCCTGTGCCCTGGCTACAAAACGACACTCGAAACAAATGCCCTCTCTCACCAAAAAAAAAAAAAAGAAAAAAAAGAAAAACCCACAGAAACAAAGAACAAAAAAAAAATCCAGATTTCTCAGATCCTGGTCGAATGCGATTTTACCAGATTAGCCTTAGCTGTTCTCTGATTCCCCCCTCACCCCCATCCCATTTTTATCTCTCCCACTCCAGAAGTCACTAGGAGATGAATTTGATGCTCATTTCTGCCTCGTAAGTGGTGGGTAGGAGCCAAGTAACTAGACATCTGGTAATGGTGAATCAGCACCGGCAGCATGCAGGAGGGGTGAATGATGTCTGTAGTAAAGCAGAAGAGTCACGGTGACCACACACGCTGGCCCTGGCACGTTGTGGGACCCAGCAAAGGAGCCCGGCCCCATGAGTGATGGTGAAGGCATGCCCACTGGGATTCTCAGTCTGGTTCTAGGATTGAATACACTTTTCTGCCATGACTAGCTTCGAGGCCTCAGGAAAGCCTGTTTCCATAGTCTGTCTGCTTTCCCCATACAACAAACACCGAATTCACAACATCTTGTGTGTGCCAGACCTGGTGTGAGGCTCCAGGCACAAAGCCCTCACTGCGGGGTGGCTGGGGAAAGGCTGGGCCGCTCCACCTGCAAGGGCCCTGTGTAAATGGAGTCGTATACAGATGCTAATGACCACGATTATCATGGATCCTGAGGTCGGGGCCGCCCAGTAAGCTCGTTTGGCCTAACCTTCCCGGTAGGAAATGAGGTTTTACTGGAGATAAGTGTCCTAGGGATAGGGTCATGAAGAAGGAAGCCATTTTCCTAGTGTCAGGACTTTGTGTGGGTTTCCCTGGGCCCGGCTGGGACAGTGTCAAAGAAGGAAGGGCCAACCTCGGAGCTTAAAAACAACCAACCGAAGAAGCCTGGGAAATCATTTTCCTAGAATGAGAGAGAGAACACAATAAAAAGCGTTTCTCCTTTTCTAGCAAGACTGTGAGTCAGAAATATTTTCCTATGTCCTCGAAATAACTTTGCTGGTGATCATGACGGCCAAGGAGGAAATAAGAAAAGGGCCACCTTCCCAGGCAAGGAGACGCCCAGCGGGCAGGGACGCCACCCTGCGGGGGTCCCTGATCCATCAAGGAACCCCATGAACGTTTGTTGCCAAGGTTTCAAGGTGTGTGTAGGGGGGGGGATATGATGAAGATCAGAAAGCTGCAGCAATGTGAGGGGGGAGCTGGCAGTGGCTTCAGGGTGACAAGGCCCAGAGTCCTCGTCCCCAGGCCGAACACCAGCTCTTGTCGCCCGGAGTCAAATTTGCATCAAGCAGTCAGTTTGTTCAAATGCTTACTCTATTTTTTAGTTCTCTTCTATTTTATTGATCTCTGAGTAGGCAGCATAGGCCGCATGGACACCATTCAGAGAGCTCCAAAGGGCACAAAGAGAAGAGTAAGGCCTCCTCCTACACGCCCCCTTGCTCGGGAGGCTGCCCTCCTTACAGCCGTCAGGAAATGGAGTCAGGTGACAAGACTCACCTGTGCCTTGAAGACAGCCTCGCAGAGCCTCCATCCAGGAGAGGGAGTGGGCCCATCTTCCTCAATTCATATCCACAGCAGCCTTCAACGCCCCCATCAATTTGACCTTCGAGATGCCCCTTAACCCCTCCGGCTCTTTCCCAGATCCTCCCACAGCAACCTGTGCCAACACGGGCCACCGACATCCTCCAATGACTGGCCCACACAGCACCTCCTCACTTCGCTCCTCCCTCAGCTCCACTGCTGAGGTGGGCCTCAGTGCTGGCCTGACCACACCACCATGCAACGGTCTTCCTACAACCCTAGAAACAAAGAAAAATTCTCTTCCTTGGCCTACAAGCCTTGACACGGTGGCCCTCCTTCCCCTCACCTCACTTCAGTGCCTTCCTTCCACCCCAGGGCCTCTGCACATGCTGTCTCTCAGCCTGAAATGCTCTGCTCTCCTCTCCTAAGGCTCTTCCTCTCTCCCAGGCTTTCAGATCAGCTCACCCACCCCCTCACTATGCACCTTCAGAGCCCCAGGCATCTCCATTTTGTAGCAATTACAATACCTGATGTACAGGTAAAAAGAAACAGGAAAAAAAAAAAAACAACAAGAGCTCAGCTGTCCCTGGCTGGCAGAGCCTGGCCGTTTTGCACAGAGTAGGTGCTCTATGAGTGAATGAATGAAGGAATAAGTGATTGCTATTCTGGCTTCCCTTCAGGGGCTATAATGGTACTCACGATCTGTACCCCATAGTTCACGGGATCACACTTCACAGTCCCCAGGATCCCGTTGCCTTGGCTACACTATGGGCCACACGAGCAGAGATGGCTCCCCCTTCTCCTGGATCCCAGCTGTTGCCAAACATTGGTCCAGGCACACAGTCTCTTCCTCGGGGAATTTTGGGGGAGACTGATAATAAGTAAACGAATGCATAAAAAAAACATAGTCTCAGTTACGAGAGTTCTAGAAAACGTGAATCAGACTGAGGGAGGAGGGCTAGTGTGGGGCTGGGAGTGGCTGCTTCAGACCTATGTCCAGGCAGGACTAAAGATCGGGTAAGGTGCTTCTAGGACAGGATGACAGCATGGGCCCAGACCCTGAGACAGGTGAGCCAACATGTCAGAGGAGCAGGGAGGGGGCCAGCGTGGTTCAGGGGGTGACAGCATGGGGAGAGATTGGAATTGCAGAAAATAGAGCTCTTGAGGGGCTGGTTCATGCTGAGCCACCCAGGTAGACATCAGGCTTGTTAAATGGAATGTTCTGGCCAAGCCAAGATAAAGGAGACAATTATGCTATCAGGGGAGGCACAAAGCACCCCAAGCCTGGAGCCGCAAATGCTGTGTTCAAGGACACAGAGTTGTCACCGTTGGCTGTGTCACCTAAGACCTCAATTTCCCCGTAGATGAAATGGAGTTAATAGTACCAACACAGAATTGTCTTGAGATTAAATGAGTGCACGTAGGGCAGCCAGGGTGGCTCATCTGTTTAGTGCCGCCTTCAGCTCAGGGCATGATCCTAGAGTCCTGGGATTGAGTCCCAGGTCGAGCTCCCTGCATGGAGCCTGCTTCTCCCTCTGCTTCTCCCTCTGCCTGTGTCTCTGCCTCTCTCTCTCTCTCCCTCTCTCTCTCTCTCTGTGTGTCTCTCATGAATAAATAAATAAAAATTTAAAAATAAATACATACATACAATCTTTAAAAAAAAAGAAGTGAGTGCATGTAGAGATGGTAGAGACAGAGCTGCAGAATCATGACATCAGGAAGAGACTCCAATTGGGTGTTTCCAAGGCCGGCTTTGAATAGCATCTGCTTATACAAGCTGCTTGACCAGTTAATGCCCCATTTGTGGAATCGCTACTGGATGCATGAGTATAGTAAATTTGTTATTATTTCATGGCTGTATATACAAATGTACAGCTCAGGTCCCTTCCTCTTTTCCCCCTTGAACTAACAAGAGCATATTAAGTACAATCTCATGATGAAGATGGTAAAGAAACTTTCTGACCCCAAAATAATCCGAAATGGATCCTGTGTTTAAAATTGAGCAAACACGCAAATCTTACTTAAAAAAAAAAAAAAAAAAAAAAAAAAAAGGAAAGAGAAACTGACCAAAGAGGCCTAGGAAAAGAGACACAGGTTCACATGTAAAAGCCCCAGGATCCTAAGCTGTTGGCAGGGTTTTGGCCTTTCCAGAGGAGCACCATGTTCCTTGCATGTGCTTTTGCATCTAACAGATCCTGATGCAAAGGGAGGACGTCTTGGGCAGTGGGTGGGGCTAGAGACCCCCATCTCTTCTTCTGGCCCTTGTCAGGCCGACAAGGAAGACCTCCTCCTGGCACATCAGTCTTCTGCTGGTTCTCTGTCAAGCCAGAGACACTGAACAGGCACCTACTCTCTGAGCACTAAATCCCCCAGGATGCCAGAGGAGGGTGGGCACACCCATTCCATTTCCCACCCACCTCCCTCCACCCTGCCACGAATCCCACTCACCCTTAACCCTTAGCCAGCTGTCTCCCAACATCCTCCACTGGCTTGAGAAATGCAGAAGTAGAAGAGCAGATTAAACCCCAGCCCAGCTGGGAAAATCCAGGCCCCAGAAGGCATTCAACAAATATGCATTCTCATTCTCCTTCTCTCCAAGTGATGGATGGGGACCCCCCGGCGGGGGGGGGGGGGGGGTGTATTTTCATCTTTCAAGAGAATACACTCCATTACTCCAGAACTCCACTGTCCTCTCTGCCTCCACACAGCTTTCCAACCCAACACTCAATCTCTCATGGAGTATTCTTGACACTTTAAAGGATCTGGCCAGCACATAAGCCAATGTGGCCGCATTCTTTAATTAATATTTATTGAGTGTCCCTATTAGGTGCCTGGCAAGCACAGTATGTAACTAAAATATCTATTTCCTTTCCTCTCCAAGAAAGTACATTCCGGGACAACCCAGGAACGTTGACATGCCAAGTAAAGGAGCGGCACTCTCTAACAACAGTGAAACTGAGTGGAGAGTCAGCGAGGGGACAGAAGCAGGGCACAGAGGTCAGGAGATAGGAGCTCAAGTCCTCGGGTCACAAACCAGCCATGGGACACTCAGCGGGTAGTGTGATTGGTCATATCACCCTGTCTCCATCCTAGGCATCTTGTGGAAACTAGGCGGTATCATGTAAGTGACGACTTTTGAAAAGTTTAATACTCTGTATGAGTTCCAGATGTTTTCTCCCCAATAAAATCCTTCGCGCCTTTCTGGGTAGACACAAAGATTGAATCAGGTTTAAAAGAATGGAACCCAAAGGGATCAAAATCTCACAAGTGCCAGTTTGGGCATCATCTTAGATGCTGAAGCTCTGATCCAAAGTATGAAAGAACTCCTTTATTCTTTGAAAAATACTAAATATGTTTATCTTCAGTTATATTTATGTATATGTGTATTACACCCCCCTCTCCACCACACACATTTGGAGGAAGGGGAGTCCTTTGGAGGTCCCTTTGCAAAAACTGGATGCCACATATCTGCAAATGCAGAAAACTCCATGTAGGTACAATATGAATAAATTATACCATGAGTTACCATAGTACAGACTTAGGTGTGCAAACTTCAGAATTTTTTTTTTAATTTTTATTTATTTATGATAGTCACACAGAGAGAGAGAGAGGCAGAGACATAGGCAGAGGGAGAAACGGGCTCCATGCACCGGGAGCCCGACGTGGGATTCGATCCCGGGTCTCCAGGATCGCGCCCTGGGCCAAAGGCAGGCGCTAAACCGCTGCGCCACCCAGGGATCCCCAAACTTCAGAATTTTAATTTCTTTTTCTTTTTTTTTTTTTTTTGCAGAATTTTAATTTCATATGATCCTGGCAGACTTGTAAATTGGTATGATCTTTCTGGACAGCAGTAAATAATTCGAATCAAGAGCCTTAAAAATGTTCCCATCAATAGGGGCGCCTGGGTGGCTCAGTCAGTTGGGCATCCAACTCTTGGTGGTGGCTTGGGTGGTGATGGGGGGCGGGGTGATCGGCCCACGTCGGGTTCTGTGCTCCGTGGGGAGCTTGGGATTCTCCCTCTCCCACTCCCTTCAAATAAATAACTACATAAATAAAACCTTTAAAAAAAAAAAAATGTTCCTATCAGGACTCCTGGGTGGCTCAAGGATTGACTGTCTGCCTTGGGCTCAGGGTCAGGGCGTGACCCTGGGGTCCTGGGATTGAGTTCCACTTTGGGCTCACTGCATGGAGCCTGCTTCTCCCTCCTGCCTGTGTCTCTGCCTCTATGTGTGTGTGTCTCTCATGAATAAATAAATAAGTAAAATCCTTTTAACAATTAAAAAAATATTCCTATCAATAAACAAAATGTGGCCCATACACACAATGAGATATCATTCAGCCATAAAAAGGGGGGACATTTTCTGACACATGCTACAACGCTGATGAACCTTGCACACATACGCTATGTGAAATCGGCCAGTCACACAAGTACAAATACTCTGTGACTTCACTTATCTGAAGTACTCAGAGTAGTCAAATTCATAGAAACGGAAAGTCGAACAGAAGTACCAGGGGCTGGGGAGAGAAGCATATGGGGAGTTAGTGTTTAATGGGTACAGAGTTTCAGTTTTGCAAAATGAGAAAAGTTCTGGAGGTGGACTGTGGCGATGGTTGCACAACAGTGCGAATGTACTTGATGTCACTGAACCATACACTTAAACGTGGTCAAGATGGTAAATTTTATTTTATATATATTTCACCACAATTTTTAAAAAGATTTTATTTATTTATGAGAGACACACAGAGAGGCAGAGACACAGGCAGAGGGAGAGGCAGGCTCCCTGCAGGGAGCCCGATGAGGGACTGGATCCCGGGACCTTGGGGTCACGCCCTGAGCCCAAGGCAGACGCTCAACCACTAAGCCACCCAATCCTCCCATATTTCACCACAATTTTAAAAAATTTTCCTAAGTTATGGCCCAGTAATCCATCCAGGAATGTATCTGAAGGACATAATCAGAAAAGACGGCAGAGATGATTGTACAAGACCAATCTAAGTCTTGTTTTTGGAAAATTAGAAGCCTCAGAGCAAAATAATAGTAGAACGGGTAAATAGATTATAGGATATCTGCTAGGAAACACCATGCAGTCATTAAAAAGCTTGCTTTAGAAGAATGTATGACAACATGGCAAAATATTCATAGAAAGAAGATTCAAAACCATCTACCCAGAGTGAGCTCAATTTTGGACTACGCATACTGGGATATTTGCATGGGAAAAAGATCATAAGAAAACAAACCAGTGGTTATCTCTGGGTGGTGGGGAGTGGAGATGCATTTTTATGTTCTTCTTTATATGTTTCCTAAGGTTCTGGGATGAGCATGTGTTAATTACTTTTACATGGGGAAAATGATAAATTAGTATGAAAAAGACTTGAGAGCCTACGGGAGAGTCTCTGGATCCCTGCTGGATCTGGATATGCTGAGGAAGTGGTTGGCGCAGGCACAGGGTATGATTCCAGCAAGCTCTCTTGCAGATGAATCAGAGCCACGATGTACATTGTCTGCCTGCAAAGTACCCAGGGCACAACGTTGGGTATTTGTGATAAATATTTGTGATTCGGTAACTGTGGCCCTACATACTGGCCCTTGGGGCATCGGCGGCAGTTTTGCTGCAGCCTTGGGGATATTTATATCAGCAATTGCCTAAAGATTATTTGTCAGAAGTAGGAAAGAAACATAAGGTCGGATGTGTATTTCATGCTTGAAGAGGATGTGGTTGACAAGTATGATTCATACGGGTTTAGCTAAAATGTCCAAAACAGTCTTCGTTACATGTTAAATAGAGGTATTGGAAGTTGACCAACTGAAACTATAAAATATATTTGAAGAAAAGCTTCCATTTTCGATGGCAACCAAAAAGATAAAATACTTAGGGAAACCATTCCAAAAATATGTGTGATCTATATGAAGAAAATTTTCAAACATGAAAAAAGTCTTTTTTTAAAAAATATTTTATTTATTTATTCATGAGAGACACACACAGAGAGAGGCAGAGACACAGGCAGAGGGAGAAGCAGTTTCCATGCAAGGAGCCTGATGTGGGACTCGATCCTGGGCTTCCAGGATCACACCCCGGGCTGCAGGCAGCGCTAAACCGCTGCGCCACTGGGGCTGCCCATGAAAGAAGTCTTGAGTAAATGAAAAGACACATCCTGTTATTGGATAGGAAGATTCAGTGGTATAAAGTTGTGAATCCTTCTCAAATTAATGTATAATTTAAGTGGATCCCAATGGAAATGCAGGAGGATTTAAGCAAGGGATGTGCAGGGAAGCAGACCAGGCTGGTAGACTAAGTGTAGTGTTTAAACAAGACACAAATGCCAGGGAAACATTGAAAAGGCAGGGGCACCTCGGTGGCTCAGTCGGTTGAGTGTCTGACTCCTGGTTTTCACTCAGGTCATGACCTCATGGGTGTGAGATCCAGCACCCCACCCCTAACCTCGGGCTCTGCACTGAGCAGGGAGTCTGCTTGAATTTCTCTCCCTCTGCCCTCTTACATACACACTGTCGTGCTGTCTCTTTCTTTCTCTCTCTCTCTCAAATAAATAAATAAACCTTTAAAAAAGAAATTGAAAAAGCAGAGTGAGGGACAGGGAGGAGTCCAATCAAATGTTACAAAACATAAAGCTGGGGATCCCTGGGTGGCTCAGCGGTTTAGCGCCTGCCTTTGGCCCAGGGCACGATCCTGGAGTCCCGGGATCAAGTCCCATGTCAGGCTCCTGGCATGGAGCCTGCTTCTCTCTCCTCCTGTGTCTCTGCCTCTCTCTCTCTCTCTATGTCTATCATAAAATAAATAAATAAATCTTTAAAAAAAAAACATAAAGCTGAGTAATATTCCCTTGTATATGTGTACCACATTTATCTCTTCGTCCATCCATGGACATCTAGGTTCTTTCCATATTTTGGCTATTGTGCACATTGCTGCTCTCAACATGGGGATGCAGGTGCCCCTTCAAATCACTATTTTTGTATCCTTTGGATAAATACCTAGTAGTGCAATTGCTGCCATTTGCCACGATGTGCGTGAACTAGAGGGTATCATGCTAAGTGAAATAAGTCAGTCAGAGAAAGACAAATACCCTGTGATCTCACTCATATATGGAATTTAAGAAACAAGAAGATGAACATAGAGGAAGGGAAGGAAAAATAAAATGAGATAAAGACAGAGAGGGAGGCAAACCATAAGAGACTCTTAACTGTAGGAAACAAACTGAGGGTTGTAGGAGGGGAGGTTGGTGGGGGGGATGGGGTAACTGGGTGATGGGCATTACGGAGGGCACGTGATGGAATGAGCAGAGTATTTTTTTTTAAATTTTACTTATTTATTCATGAAAGACACAGAGAGAGAGGCAGAACCACAGGCAGAGGGAGAAGCAGGCTCCTTGCGGAGAGCCTGATGTGGGACTCGATCCCGGGACCCCAGATCACATGCTGAGGTGAAGGCAGATGCTCAACCACTGAGCCATTCAGGTGTCCCAAGTCTGAGTATTGCAAGCAACTGATGAATCACTAAATTCTACTCCTGAATCTAATAATACACTATATGTTAACAAAATTGAATTTAAATTAAAAAACTTTTTTAAACCCTATAAAGCTTTAGTAATTAAAATAATGTTTTATTGACACCAGCATGAACAGAGTGATCCATGAGACAGAATTGAGAGGGCAGAAATTGGTTTAAATATATGTGGTTTCAGGGACGCCTGCGTGGCTCAGCAGTTGAGCGTCTGCCTCCGGGTCAGTCGACTTCCCGCAGGGAGCCTGCTTTTCCCTCTGCCTGTGTCTCTGCTTCTCTCTCTGTGACTCTCATGAACAAATAAATAAAATATTTAAAATATATATATGTATGTGGTTTTAGTCAATTATTTCTCAAAACTTTTGAAAAAACTATGTAGTTTTTTTAAAAAAAACCCTTACATCTTTGATAATCTATTTTCTATTTTGTTAATTTTCACCCTTTTTTAGTGTTTTCTTCCTTTTTTCCTTTGTGCTTAATATGCTCTTTTTCCCCCTTACTAATTGAAATGGATACTTTGATCACTGTTTTTTCATTGTTCTTCTTTTGTAGCATATACATAAGACTATGCATGTCTTTCAGAATGACATTAGCTGTAGCCACAAGTTTTGACAGTTTATGTTTTCATTGTCATTTCATTAAAAATATTTTCTACTTTCCATTTGGCTGCAGGTTATTCTATTTAATTAAGAAAAAAATTTTAGAGGCACCTGTGTGCCTTAGTGGTTAAGCATCTGCCTTAGGCTCAGGTCGTGATCCTGGGGGCCCGGGATAGAGTCCTGCATGGGGCTCGCTACAGGGAGCCTGCTTCTCCCTCTGCCCCTCACCCCTGCTCATGAGCTCTTTCTCTCTTTCTCTCTGTCTCTCTCTCAAATAAATAAGTAAAATCTTTATATTTTTTAACAGTTTTCTTTTTTTTTTTTAAGATTTTATTTATTTATTCATGTGATACAGAGAGAGAGACAGAGAGAGAGAGAGAGGCAGAGACACAGGCAGAGGGAGAAGTGGGCTCCATGCAGGGAGCCCGACGTGGGATTCGATCCCGGGTCTCCAGGATCACACCCTGGGCTAAAGGCGGCGCTAAACCGCTGAGCCACCCGGGCTGCCCAAGTAAAATCTTTAAACAAACAAACAAACATATGAAAAACAAAAACAAAAACAAAAAAGGAAAAGCATATGGATCATCATAACTGTCCCCAGCTTGCTGGGAGATCTGGAGCATGTGCTTTGGTCTTCCCGACACAGACATCTCAATTAATGCAGTAAGGGGCGCCTGGGTGGCTCAGCGGGTTAGGTGCCTGCCTTCGGCTCAAGGTGTGATCCTGGAGTCTTCCAATCAAGTCCCACATCAGGGTCCCTGCATGGGGCCTGCTTCTCCCTCTGCCTGTGTCTCTGCCTCTCTCTCTCTCTCTCTCTCTCTCTCTCTGTTTCTGATGAATAAATAAATAAAATCTTTAAGAAAAAAAAATTAATGCAGTAAATTGTCCAGGCCTGGAACTGGATGTGTGGGTCATAGGTGGGGGAAGACTGAGCATATTCAGGTAGCTAGGAGGTTGGGTTCCATCCAGATTTAGGTGCCACCACTTAACCAGCCCATGACCACAGACACATCCCTAAATCCCCATGGGCCTCCACTCCTCAGCCATCAAAAAGGGGTGTTATGAGAAGCAGTGGTTAGAAGCACAAGCTCTGGAGTCAGACTACCTGGATTCCAATATTGGCTCTGCTCCTTACTAGCGACATGCCTCATACTCACATCTGTCAACTGGGTTGACAAGACTGGCTCCTTCCTCGTAGGGTTGTTCTGAGATTTAAGAGGTTAATAATTTTACTAATATATGTAAAGTACTTAGAAGTGCCTGACACATAGTCTGTGCTCTGTGAGTGTTAGCTGTGGGGTAAGGCTCATCTATCTGATTATTATTTAAATTGAACTGTATCTGAAAAATCCCAACTCTAGGCTAAGAGGGAGATGACTTCATTTGTAGTTAAAGATGAGATTTTAGATCCTGAAAGAGATGCTGGGAGGAACTTTTTCCTTGGGAATTATGGACTCAGAATCGGGAAGATCTTTCAAAATGATCCATAAGAGGGATCATCCAGCCTGTTTGAAGACTTTCAGGGACTGTGAATTCCCTGCATTTCAAGGAAAACTGCTCTTCCCTTGGTGGACTTTCTAGTCAAAAGGCGGACCCCACAGGGAGCTGAAGTTTGCCTGCTTACCACTCGCGTCCATTCACCGACCTTCTGCCTTCAGCAGCCACACAGCAAAAATAATGTACTTCCACCTGTCAGCTCTTGAAGACTTTACTGATGTCCTCCAAGTCCCCAAGTAGGAACTGAGCACGCCCACTCCGTCAGGTGATTGTCCCAGGTCCCTCATCGTCAAGGTCACCCTGCTCTGGGGATCCTCACCTAGTCAGCACTCCAGCTGCAAGTTGGAAGGTACCCAGATCGCAGTGATTTGGGTCTGGAGTATCCTAGGCCCGAGTGTCAAATGAATAAAGAAAGAAAGTAGTCCAAGTATTAACATGATATTCCAGAACCGTCATCTCCCTTTTATTAACACAGCCTCAGATTATATTAGCATTTTAGAGAGAAGCTTCCAGAGTTCATTGGCTGGGGGATGCAGGCATGTCTCCCCAGGCTTTCTCTCCCCGGAGACATACAGCTGTAGGACCAACGGACTGTGGCCCAGGCCTGTGGGAGATGGCCTCAGAAGGCAGTAGAACAATCAAAAAACGTGAAATCAGAAAATAAGCATTCTATGGGATCCCTGGGTGGTGCAGCAGTTTGGCGCCTGCCTTTGGCCCAGGGCGTGATCCTGGAGACCCGGGATCAAATCCCACTTCAGGCTCCCGGTGCATGGAGCCTGCTTCTCCCTCTGCCTGTGTCTCTGCCTCTCTCTCTCTCTCTCTCTGTGACTATCACAAATAAATAAAAATTTAAAAAAAAAGAAAAGAAGCATCCTAATCGCAAAGAAGCCTGCCAGTGACCAATTCAAAAAGCCTGTCTCTCCTGATAGATGGAGGGTTATTGGGCCATTCATTCGTGGTGCTCAACAAATATTTCTGGTTCCATTCACAAAGATTGAAACACATTTCCTTGGGACACCTGGGTGTCTCAGTGGTTGAGTGTCTGCCTTTCGCCCAGGGTGTGATCCCGGGGTCCTGGGATCGAGTCCTGCATCCAGCTCCCCACAGGGAACCTGCCTCTCCCTCTGCTTGTATCTCTGCCTCTCTCTCTCTCTGCATCTCTCATGAATAAATAAATAAAATCTTAAAAAAAAAGCGAAAGAAACACATTTCCTTGCCCCCCCCTTTTTAAAATTTTATTTATTTATTTATGAGAGACACAAAAAGGGAGACACACACACACACACACACACACAGGCAGAGGGAGAAGCAGGCTCCATGCAGGGAGCCTGACGTGGGACTCGATTCCGGGTCTCCAGGATCACGCCCTGGGCTGAAGGCAGCGTTAAACCGCTGAGCCACCCGGGCTGCCCCTCCTTGCCCCCTTAAAGCACGTGCAGCCACTCCACCTGAGAGTGCAAAGCGAGCGGCCGATCCAGCCTACAGGCACTGTGCTCCCGCTTTCTGGACTTGGGCAATCATGCACACACAGAGACGGAACCCTCTTAGTGGGGACCTCGCAGAGCAGAGCCCTCCTCCCCCACTCTGCTTCAGCCAGCCTATCCTGGATGCAGAGTACTGGTGAAAAATAAACCTTTACAGCTTTACCACTGGGCAAGAAGAACTTCTACTTGCCAGGCCAGACTCAGCTCAGGCAGTCTGGAGAACAGAAAATGAAACCCCCTGTGCACAAAGCCCCAGAGGCCCAGGGGCGAGGGCCTAGAGCCTGCCATTCCCAGCTGTGAGCCTAGGAAACTCACTTGCCTACCCTGGGCCTCAGTTTCTTTGTTTCTTTTCTTTTTTTTTTTTTTTAATTCATGAGACACACAGAGAGAGAGACTGAGGCAGAGACACAGGGAGAGGGAGAATCAGACCCCATGCAGGGAGCCCAACGCGGGACTCCATCCTGGAAATCCAGGATCACACCCTGGGCTGAAAGCAGCGCTAAAACCCGGGCTGCCCTCAGTTTTCTTACCAGTAAAAGAAGGGGAATGATTTAGCTCGATGACCTTGGGCTAAGCTTCTTAAGTCCATCAGATCACAAAAGAAGATATTTTTAACAAGATTGTATTTTTAAATAAACTCTATCAAATGGGGGGCTAGAACTCACAACCCTGAGATCAAGAGTTGCACCCTATACCAACTGAGCCAGCCACGTGCCCCCAAAAGACAAACTTAATGGAAGATGTTCTCATTGGGGGAAACTGAGTGAAGAGTCTGCAGGATCTCTCCACAGCGCTTCTTTCAGCTGCAGGTGAACCTACATTGCTCTAAAAAAAAAAAAAAAAAAAAAAAGTTAGGGAGTGTCTGGCTGGCTAAGTCTATAAAACATGCGACTTTGGTAGCGTGTGCAACTCTTGGTCTTGGGGATGTGAGTTCAACCCCAAGTTGAGGGTAGAGTTTACTTAAAAAAAAAAAAAAAGAATAAAAATACTTAAAGAAAAAAAAGATAACCCAACCTTACAGCCAAACCCAGTTCCCAAAGGATTGGTTTGTGAGTTGGATAGTATAATCCGGGGAGAGAAAAACCCTTCTAAAAGCCTCCATGGGATGTCCCGGGTGTAGGCCCTGTCCCCCATTCCTCCACCCTACCCATGACTCTACTCCACCCATCTTCCAGACCTCCAGAGAAGTCTCTGGAGAACCATTCAACTCCCAACAATGGCAAACCAAGAATTCCCATTCTCCTGCTTAACTTAGCTACAAAAATTAAATATAAGAACAAAAAAACAAAAAAACAAAACAAAACAAAACAAAAAAAAACACAAGAATGTAGTGCCATGATAGGTGATCCTTCAAAATGTGAAAACTTTCAGGTAGCTGCATTTTTGAGTGCTGGAATGACAAGTAAATTCTGGGTGTCGTGCCTCTTCACTTTTCTAGATTTTTTTTTTCTTCAATAAAAGAAATTATGGAAACAAAAACCTTTATTTAAGGAAACAATTAAACTCCTGGTCACAGCAGCAGCCTGTTTAGCCAGACCCTTAAGAGGACATTACAGAGATAAGCACAGTGAGGGAGCATTAGCCTGGTGATGCTGGGTCAGTTGTGTCCCCTTTGCTGGATCCCAAGTCAGTCCTCTGAAGAACCCTGGAGGTCAGAGTTGGATAAGACAGAGCTGGGGTCAGACTCCATCCTTCTAGCCCCAGGTCAGCCTTCATCACTCAGTAGTAGAGCTGGAGTCACCAACATTTCTCTCACCCCTGATTTTCCAGGTGTAAAACTTCCAGGGACCTATTGCACACAATACAATCTGAGAAGTTCCTGGGGCTCCTGGGGGGCTCAGCAGCTGAGCATCTGCCCTCGGCTCAGGGGTGATCCTGGAGTCCTGGGATGGAGTCCCACATTGGGCTCCCTGCAGGGAGCCTGCTCTTCCCTCTGCCTGTGTCTCTGCCTGTCTGTGTATCTCATGAATAAATAAATAAAATCTTTTTAAAAAATCTGAGGAGTCCGAAAGACAAAGACTAGTCTGATCAATGGCAGGGAGATATTTTTGGGGGATCTACAGATACAGCACAGTAGTTGGGGATCCTCTTTACCAGGGGCAAGCTGAGGCAGAGATGAGTGGGAGTATGGTGTAAGGTCGCCCCCGGGGGTGGGGTGGTGCTGCTCTCCCCACGGTCCTCTCCCCCACCTGGTGGCGGGCTGCAGGGTTCCCACTGCTCCACAGAGGCGTCCAGTGGGAAACCCCGGTCAGCAGGGACAGGCACAACTAGCGACCACTCTAGGTTTTGCCTCCTGGGGGGAGAGGGACGGTGGTCTTTCCCAGCTCTAAAGTTTAATGTTTGATAAGAAGTTGATTTTATCATTTATGATCCTTTTATTGATATCTAACTTGCACACAGAAAAGTGCATGGACCATAAGCAAACATCTTCATGAATTTTCACAAACTAAATACATCCATATAACCAGCTCCCAGGTCAAAACCCATAATATCACTAATACCTCAAAGCTCCGTCATTCATTTCTGGCCAGCCACCCCCAATACCAATAACCACTTTTCTGACACCTCACGCCTGAGATTACTTTTGCTTGCCTTTGAACTTTATATATATGTATGTATTTTTTCAAGATTTTATTTTCAAGTAACCTCTATACCCAACGTGGAGCTATAAGCCACAACCCCGAGATCGATTCCCAAGCTCCACCCACTGCACCTCCCAGGTGCCCCTAATGTACTTTCTTTTTAAGCAACTAAAAATTTAAGTTTACATGTAGAAGAATTTCAAGATGGCATTATGTTTTGGTTTCGGCAACATGCAGCAAGCTGCTTTAAAACCACAAAATGGGGGATCCCTGGGTGGCTTAGTGGTTTAGTGCCTGCCTTCGGCCCAGGGCATGATCCTGGAGTCCCAGGATCGAGTCCTGTATCGGGCTCCCTGCATGGAGCCTGCTTCTCCCTCTGCCTGTGTCTCTGCCTCTCTCTCTCTCTGTGTCTCTCATGAATAAATAAAAAAACACAACACACAAAATGATTTAAAAGCCAAGTTATTTTACCCTGCCTGGTCAACTCACAGAGTTTCCGAAGTCTCCCTCAGGTTCTCTGGGCTCCATTGTCAGCCCATCTCCTTCTCCTTAGGACCCCTAAGTCCTGTGGTATCAAAACCCATGCCAGACCCATTTGTTTGTTTTACTTTTTCTTTTAAAATATTTTTTTATTTTTTCTTTTAATTTAATTTTTATTTTTCTTTTAATTTAATTTTTATTTTTTTCTTAAAGATTTTATATATATATATATATATATATATATATATATATATCCTGCACTCAATTTCCCCTATTTTTTTTTTTTAAGATTTTACTTTTTCATTCATGAGAGACACAGAGAGAGAGAGAGAAAGAGAGAGAGAGAGGCAGAGACACAGGCTGAGGGAGAAGCAGGCTCTGTGCAGGGAGCCCGAAGACGTGGGACTCCATCCTGGGCCTCTAGGATCACACCCTGGGCTGAAGGCAGCGCTAAACCGCTGAGCCACGCGGGCCACCCTCCCCTATTGTTAACATTTTATATTACTATGGTGCCATTTGTCACCAGAACTCAGGACTTGCAACAGTATACTACCTTTCACTAAACTTGATACTTCATTCCGATTCCACTAGTTTTCCCTAGCATCCTTCCCTGTTCCAGGATCCACCAAGGGTACCAGCTTCTATTTAATCTTCATGTCTCCTTAGGCTCTGCTGGGCTATGATGATTTCTCAAATTCTCCTTGTTTTTGATCATCTTAAAGGTTTTGAGAAGTACCGGTCAGATGAATGATAGGATGTCCCTCAGTTGGGTGTGTCTGATGATTTTCCTCACGGTTAGAGTAGGGTTCGGGGAGGGGTGACGTGCTGGTCACATCACATCAGATCAGGGAGGCATGCTAATAATATGACTTACCCGCAACAATGTTGACCTTGGCCTCCTCGCTGGGCGACCTCGCTGGGGTAGTGTTTACCAGGTCTCCCCACTGCACAGGTATTCTCTCCTACCACCCTTTCTCTGCTGTATGCTCTGGAAGGAAGTCACTAAGTGCAGCCCACACTCCAGGGGGGCGGAGAATGAAGCTCCACTTCCTTGAGGGAATACAGGAGATTTGACTCTTCTCCCTCACTTGCTTATTTATGCCTCAATCATTTCTTGGTATCAGTATGAATTCCTTCATGGATACTTATTTTATTATACTTTGGATGAAAACCCAATATATTATTTATTTACTTTTGCTCACACTGTTGCAGCTTTGGCTACCAGGAGCTGTTTCAGGTTGGTTCCTCTAACACATCCCCATCCTTGTGATCTTGGAGCACTTCCCTAATTCCTGGCACTACAAAATGCTCTAGGCTCCAGTATTTCCTGCCCCAGCCCTAGAATTGGCCATTTGTTCAAAGAGTCGATCTAACCCATCTTCTCCCTTCGAGATGCAAGCAGTCCGCGGGGTGGGAAGTAGCCTAGCTTTATTATCTAGTGCAAACCAATCATCTGTAAACAACTTTAAAACTAGTTTGGGGTTTGGTGGAGGACCCCCCCCAACCCCCATTGGTTGGCTGCTGTGGTTTGAGTAGCTATGTGTTCACTTGTGTGCCTACTCTCGTCTTCGAAATGGTTTCCAGTTTGCTTGAAGCCACCTTCCTCATTCAGTATACTTAGACTGTGATGTAGACCCGCCCCAAGTGAGTCAGGCTGCAGGGCTGGGAGAGTAAATTAGAGAGGTCCTGCTCTGGCCAAGCCTCTGACCTGCCAGCCTGGAGACCTGCTATATAAAGATAGATAAGCAGCCAGCTAACTACACACGCACACACACACACACACACACCTCAAAAGGGAGAAAACATCAGAGGTCGGGTGATAGAGGCATTTGCTCTGAGAGCTAGTGTTCAAAGGGGAAAACAGGGAGGCACTTGGGCAATCCGGAGCTGCAGGTCTGAGCTGGCCTGGGATTTTAGCACAGGACAAGTGAGTTCTTCAGAACAAGACCAATTAAAACCTTTTAAAGTAATTGTTCCCCTGTCTTCTCTGAGTTGAGCACTAATCACCTTCTCTTCATTCTTCCCACCATTCCACCATTTTATTTATATTTTATTTTTATTTTTTTTCCATTCCACCATTTTAGATTAAACTCTGCTTCTCTCCCACTGCCACATCTGGCCCATCACAGAAATGCATGTGTTTGTCACTGGGGGGGGGGGGGGGCGGCGGCAAAGGGGACATGGAATCACTGTGGGCTCTCTCTCACTGGCGCCTCCCCAACCCCACACCTGCAGAGCAGAGGGGAGGAGGAAAGGGGCCAGACAGGTTACCAGAGCACTGACTGACCAGGTAGTAAAGCTTCATGGCTGCTTCACTCGGGTGTCCACATTCCACATTACTCAGCCTCTCCGAGCCCTGGTGGTTGGGTGGGTAGGGCCTCCGTGGTCAGGTCTGTTATGGCTCCCTGAAATGTGACACATCAAGCTGACATCACCTGTCCACCTTCATTCTTCTTTGCCTCTAGCAAAAGTCCCTCCTGCCAGGCCCTTGGTGCCCCTCCCCACATGTCCTGCTGCAGGAGAACTGTACAAAGGTCTGAAGGTTCTGAAGTGATGGGATGTTCCCCCATGGTGATAGGACAGTATATAATTAATGGACCTGCACAGATCCTGAAGGTGACCCTGACCGAGCCACTACTATAACCAGAGTTAGGCACCGAGGGCACCGTTGACAAAAGCAAACTGCCTTCACTTCTTTTATTTTTACTCTCAGCTCCACGGTGGCTCTCTATAGTACCAGAACATTTTGAGGAAGGAAACCCCAGTCTCTTCATGGTTCAGACAGCTCTCTGGTCTCTCCTTTGGGGTGGAGGTGTGTGTGTGTGGGGGGTGGCATCCGCTTTCCTAACACTGGCCGGGAGGGGCGGGGATGTGCCTCAGTCACTCAGCCAGTTGGTGGCAGGGCTGTGACGGGAACCTAGGCCTCCAGACGCCTCCTGCGTCTAGGCGCTTCCCATAATGGAAGGCTTCGCTCCATTAAAAGTTATTTTAGGGATTCCACAAGCCCACCACCATCCCCCCCAAAGTGGAAAATTTATGTAAACGAGTCAAAATAAAGCAACAGTTTCTTAATAAGTATGTTTGGAGTTTCACTCTGGACTCAGGCAAGGGGATGGGAACTTAAAGGTTCCAGTGTTCTCTATACAGCGAGACTGTTTTTAAAAATTTAAGGACGTATTCTGGGCCACATCAAGTCCCGCAGCGCACACCCCCACCCCCCTGGGACCCGCAGGGCGCTGGTTCCGCCCGGCCCTCTTCGACGCGTCCCCTCCGGGTGACCCCGGGCCGCCACCTCACCCCCGCCCCACCCCCACCCCCACGGCACAGGGTGCCAGGCGGCGTCTGCCCGGGTCCCCTCCGTGACTGCATCCTTCCCCCCTTCCCGGTCCCACTGGGCGGGGAGGGGGCCAGGAGGAGGGGAGGGGGGAGGAGGGGGAGCATCCCTGGGTGCGGGTGCTGGGGAGGGGAGGGTTACGGCTGCAGGGGGCGGGGCGCTCGCGGCTCCTGCGGGGGAGCAGCCGGGAACGGGGTCGGGGCCGGGTCGCCGGTCCGGCCGGGCTATGCGCGCCCCCGGCCCGGCTCGGAGGTGCCCGCGGGGAGAGGGGGCGCCCGCGGTCGGGGGGGGGCGCGGCCGCGGCGCCGGGAGGAGACAGTGCCCGGCCGTGCGCCGTCTACCCGGCGCCGCGCTCCCAGGGCCCGCGCCGCCTCCCGGGGCGCCGCGCGGGTGGCGCAGGTAGGAGCGCGGCGGGGTGGGGGCCACCCGGGGCTCAGGTTCCAGCGGCCGGGCCGGCTCGGAGCTGCCGCCGCCAGCGGGCGGGCCGGGAGCCGAGGAGGCCGAGCTGCGGCGCGGCCCTGGCCCCGCTCCCCCGCCCCGCCCCCAGCCCCCCTCCCCGGTCCCTGTCGCCCCGCCGCCCGCCCCCATCCCTCCCTTATCCGTCCCCCCTCCCTCCGCCCGGTCCCCACCGCCCAGGTCCCCCCGCCCCGCCCCCCCAGCCCCACCGCCCAGGTCCTCCCTCCCTCCCCCCCGTCCCCACCGCCCAGGTCCCCCCGCCCCGCCCCCTCCCTCCCCCCCCCAGCCCCCTCCGGTCCCCACCGCCCAGGTCCCCCCGCCCCGCCCCCTCCCTCCCACCCCCATTCCCCAACCGCCCAGGTCCCCCCCGCCCCGCCCCCTCCCTCCCCCCCCATCCCCACCGCCCAGGTCCCCCCCGCCCCGCCCCCTCCCTCCCTCCCCCCGGTCCCCACCGCCCAGGTCCCCCCGCCCCGCCCCCTTCCTCCCTCCCCGTCCCCACCGCCCAGGTCCCCCCGCCCCGCCCCCTCCCTCCCCGTCCCCACCGCCCAGGTCCCCCCGCCCGCCCCCTCCCTCCCCCCGGTCCCCACCGCCCAGGTCCCCCCCGCCCCCCGCCCCCTCCCTCCCCCCCATCCCCACCGCCCAGGTCCCCCCGCCCGCCCCCTCCCTCCCCCCGGTCCCCACCGCCCAGGTTCCCCCCGCCCCGCCCCCTTCCTCCCTCCCTCCCTCCCTCCCCGTCCCCACCGCCCAGGTCCCCCCCGCCCCGCCCCCTCCCTCCCTCCCCCCGTCCCCACCGCCCAGGTCCCCCCGCCCCGCCCCCTTCCTCCCTCCCTCCCTCCCTCCCCGTCCCCACCGCCCAGGTCCCCCCGCCCCGGCCACCGCGGGGGGTGGGGACGTCCCTGCCGGGCGCCCAGCCGTGGTGGCCGAGCGGGGCGCGGAGACCTGGGCCAGGCGGTGGCGGCGGCCGCCCTGTAAACCTTAAGGACCGCGATCTCGCCCGTCTGCGCCGCTGACTCACGCGGTGACCCAGCCTCCAGTCACCCGGCCCTCCCGCCCGCCCTCTGGCCTCAGTTTCTCCGGCCGCCAACAATGAGGCCACTGTGTGGTCATTCATTCCTCGGAGCCCATTCACTCCCCGGGGAAGGGACCGAGGCGTCGAGCTTCTAATTATCCCTGGCGGGGGCGGGGGCGGGGGCGGGGGCGGCCGGCTAGGCTGGGTAAGGAGCACGGGGACTATGCCCCGGTGGCTTAACGCCTCTTCTTAAAACCGTCCTTTCTACTCCGTCCTATTTAGGTTTTACCCCCTTCCTCCCCACGCTGGTGGGGCTGCTCGCAAAGCAACGAGATGACTCACCACCAGATCTGGTGGTTTATGCCTTTCACAAATATTGCATGGTTGATCAATTTAACTTGCTTCCAACTTGAGCGCCTACCCTGGGCCAGGCCATCTCCAACGCTGGAGGTGTCACGGATCAGAGCAGGACCCCACCGGTTCCTAGGCCCAGCCTGTCCCAGGAGCCGTGTTGGCAGCAACCCACTCACTTGTTAGGTCCTAGTGTGGGAAGAAAAGGATCAAATTGCTGATATAAGCAACAGTGTATGAATCGAAGCCAGGCACAAAGGAACACATAGTGTATGACTTCCTTGGGTAAACCCTAGAAGAGGCAAATCTACTTCATAATCCATAGAAGGCCCACCTTTGGTTGTCTGGGAGGAGGGCTGGGGGCAAGGGGTGACTGGGATGGGGCAGAGAACTCTACGGGATGATGGGACTGTCCCATGGCCATTGAAGTGGCTGTGTGGGTGTATATAGTTGTCAAAACTCAGCATCCTCTCAGATGGGTGCATTTTATTGTATGTAGGTTACACCTCAATAAATGACTGAGGACGCTTGTCTTAGAAGCCCAGAAGCTTTGTCAGGGTCAGATGCCTAATCAGCCTCTGTATCATTCTTAACCTTTGAGAATGCTTTCAGAGAAATCACTTAAAATATCACACCCAGGTCACTTTGGAGAGGGAACGGGATTGAAGAAGAAGTAATGAGAGCCTCAAAAAGAAGGCCCTATTTGCGCTGTTTACTGAAGTCTTACAAGCCCTGAATATCCCTGTTACCTTATCACCCCCATTTAACAGGGGAGGAAACAAGCTCAGATGAATGACTTGCCGGCCTCACCAGGCTTCTCCTGGCAGACGTGACTGGGAGACGCTGTCTTTCTCAGTGGACGTACCTGGTTCGATGCCTGGGTGTGGGACAGTGAGGTTTGGGGCTTGGGGTTCCCAGCAAGGGCCCCCTCAGAATGCCCTCGTCTTCCTGGCCGGGGAG
This sequence comes from Canis lupus familiaris, assembly GCF_011100685.1. Taxonomy (NCBI): domain Eukaryota; kingdom Metazoa; phylum Chordata; class Mammalia; order Carnivora; family Canidae; genus Canis; species Canis lupus. The sequence goes on along the minus strand of NC_049228.1, from coordinate 79,776,338 downwards.
CTGGGGCTCCCTGACCGCTCCCAGCCTCTGTGAAATGGAGAGAGCACCCCGCGCTGCGGGGAGATGCCGGGAAGCCCTCAGTCGGTGCCCGGTAGCTGCCACCCTGGGACCTTTCCCATCAGGGCCTCGGTGTCACATCTGTAAGATGGGAAGGTGGGGGGCGATCCCCAGCGGGGCCCAGGAGGGAGGAGGGGACTGAGGAGGGATGAAGGACCGTGGCTCCCGCGCAGCACCGGACCGCAGGGGACTCGGGGTTCCCTGATGGGAGCTCTGCCCTCAGCACAAGGGGGGGCTGTCCCCGCGCTGTGGGGGCGCAGCTCCCGCGGGACCTTCCTGGGGGGCTGGTCCGTGTGGCCCCTCGGCCACTCCCGCACACCTGCCGGCCCTCCTGTCCACGGAGCCGGGCCCTGCCGCCCACTCGCGGGGTCCAGCCCCCCGAGACGGTGCGTGGGCGCTGCGAGGACAGCGGCCCCGGGCCGGGCGCCCCCCAGCCCACGGCCCCCTCCCGCCCCCTCCCGCCGCCGCCTTGGGCAGGGCCCGCAGGACAGGAGCTCCCGGGGAGCCAGTGTTCGGGGAGCTCCCGCGGGGAAAGGCCAGCCGGCTGCCTGTGCCCCCCAGTCGAGCGCGGCCCTTGGGGGGCTCTTCTCTTCCCCCGCGAGGTGTGGCTCAGGACCCCGGCGCGGGTCAGGCGCCCAGAGCGCAGACAGTCTCGGGGACCCCGGGAGCCCGGCTCCGTGGCCGCGGAGGGTCACAGCCTGGGAGCGGCAGCTGCCCTGCCCCCGCCGAGGCCAGGCGTCCCGGGACACGCGAGGCCCAGGGGCCGCAGCTTCCTCCCCCAGACCTCAGGTGGCCCGGACTCTGCGCCCTGCGTGGCCCTGGGCTCCCGGGGCAGGAGGCCGCTGACCCACGGCCGGTGCCATCGTGGGGGCCGCAGCGTCCTGGGGTCGGCAGTCGAGTCCGCCTGGGGTCCCTGCGGCCCCTTCCTGGGGGAATGGGGCTCCCGGCCAGGACCTGCTGCACCCCCAGAGCCGCCCGCCCCCGGTGTCCGGCTGGGCCTCGGCCTTCTCAGGCCAGGCAGCTCCAGCCCCTGAGCGACACTTCCCCTCCCAGAGTCCTCTTCTCAGCCCCTCCCGCCTCTCCCCCCACTAAGCGGCCTGGGCGCTGAGGGGGCAGGCCTGGCGCAGGGGGGCCAGCGTGTGGCCTGCCCAGCCCGCACCATCCGCCGGTTGGGGACAGAGCCGGGGACTGCCATCAGCCCGTCCCCGGGGGCAGGAGGAAACCATGTCACTTCCTCTGAAAGGCACCCCGTTTCTAGTTGTGGGACGTGGGACCCTCGTGCCTCTGCCTCCCACCCTCCTCGCTCGGAGGCCAACCGGCTGGGGATTTGCACACTGCAGCACAGATGCACACATGGCATCTACCCTGGCTGTGCACACCTCCCCGTGGACACCCCCGCATGCACACCCCACCCCCACCCCCACCCCCAGAAAACCTCACACACGGTGCACAGGTTGTGTCCCACACAAGGGCCCCGCTGAGGGCATCTGTGGCGGCTCACGGGGCCTGGCCAGGACCGAGTCCCTGAGGGAGGAAGGGCGTCTTCTTCTCATTCACACAGGCCCTGGCTGTCCTTGCCGTGGCTCTGGCCCCAGGCACAGAAGAACCCCCACCTGAGGCCTCTCCTGACTGTTAGAGCTCAGGGCCCCAAGGCTGCCTCCAGGGCTCCCCACGGGAAGTCCTTGTGCCACGTGGGGTCCCCCCACCCTCTCCTGCTCTGGGTAGCTCAGCTCTTCCCTCCGCCCACCCCTCGGTCACTTGTTACCCGGACCTCACTGTCGCAGTTCACCCACTTGTCCCCCATGTGCTTGTTTGGCCCCTGCTTGGGCCAGGAACCCAGGCTGGGTGCTGGAGATGCACAGGGCATGAGGTCAGCTCAGTCTGTGGGCATTGGCCACCTACATGTCCGTGGTCGTGCACAGTGAGCAGGGCCATGGTGGGAGCATCCCTGGGAGCTACTGGAGCCCCGAAGGGGGAGCTGTAACCCCACCTGGGGGAGCAGTCAGGAAAAACTTCTTGGAGGAGGCGGCATTACAGGAAGGTACACCCCTGTACCTCAACCACTGCAGCTCGCTGCATGTGAGCTCTGTCCCCCACCGTCCTAAAGGGAGGCCTTGGTGTGGACCTTGGGAAAGGGTATCTGACTCAGCCTCAGTGTCCTTGTCTGTGATTAAGAATGTCATCTTTGTCCTTGTGAAAGAATAATTGAGGTAACATAGAGAGGTGGGCGCTGGGGCCAGATAGGCTGCTTTGGAATCCCAGCCTCATCATTATGAGCGATTCAACCTTGGGAAAGTGAGCTTATCCATGATTCAGTGTCCCCCTCCGATGCTGGGCTGGGGGCACAGATGTGTTTGTTGTGCTCCCCTGAGACTCACAGCCAGCCCGGGCCCTGGTTGGTGGGGCAGTGTGGCAGCAACAAGGACATGTCATGGGTCTCTAGATGGGTGGTCGCAGGTACGGGCTCAGTATTTGTTTCCTCCTTTTTTTTTTTTTTTTTTTTTTAAGATTTTATTTATTTATTCGTGAGAGACAAAGAGAGAAAGAGGCAGAGACACAGGCAGAGGGAGAAGCAGGCTCCATGCAGGGAGCTCAACGTGGGATTCGATCCCGGGACTCCAGGATCATGCTCTGGGCTGAAGGCAGGCGCCAAACCGCTGAGCCACCCAGGGATCCCCTATTTGTTTCCTCCTAGTTGGCATTTGTGATTGGGAAGATGGCAGTGCCACTTGCGGTGAGCTGATTGCTTTTGTAACCTCCCCCTCCCCTGAACATGGGCTCACCTTGGCCTCCAGCAGATTTTCATTAGCACTGGTATCCTGTCATTCATCTTCTTCTTGGAATAAATATATAAATACCACACCATCCGGCCATTCCTCGAACAGTTAGAGTTATCCTGTGATCCAGCAATGCCACTCCTACGTACATGCCCGAGAGACGTGAAAATGTGTGTCCTCATGTGTAACATGGGGGTTGAAATGGGGATGACTTAGCAGGAAGGTTCATAGAGCACCATTCACAATAGTCAAAGGGGGGAAACTGCCCAAATGTCCATCAACTGACAATGGGTAAGCAAAAAAAAAAAAAAAAAAAAAAGGTATACTTACACAGCAGAATGTTATTTGGCCATAAAAAGGAATGAAGTGGGGATGCCTGGGTTGCTCAGTGCTTAAGCATCTGCCTTCAGCTCAGGGCGTGATCCCGGGGTCCTGGGATCGATTGAGTCCCGCATAGGGCTCCCTCAGGGAGCCTGCTTCTCCCTCTGCCTGTGGCTCTGTCTCTCGTGAATAAATAAATAAAATCTTTTAAAATGAAAAAGGAGTGAAGTGCTGACACATGCTAGAACATCATGATGGGCCTTGCAAATGTGATGCTAGGTGAAAGAAGACAGATGCGAAGAGCCACATATTGTCAGATTCCATTTATTTGAGATGTCAGAATAGGGCAACCCAGAGACACAGAACGTTGGGTTGGTGTGGAAGTGGGGAGTCTTGGTGGGGGCAGGTGGACCAGAGAGGGATAGGAGAGGGGGCAGGGCAGAGGGAGAGGGCGACAGGGAATCTCAAGCAGGCTCCACTCACAGCATGGAGCCCAACTCGAATTGATCTCAGGACCCTGAGATCATAACCTGAGCTGAAAATCAAGAGTCAGACGCTCAACTAGCTGAGCCACCGGGGCACCCCCGAGCTGCTTCTTCTTGAGATGAGGAAAATGTTCTAAAATTGATGGTGGTGATGTAGACACATGCCTGTGAATATTCAAAAAGCCATTCAGAACTATTAATGCAAGGTGGATGGATCTCAAGAGTATTATCCTAAGTGATGGACGCCAGACATGAAGGACTGAATGTTGTGTGATCCTATTTATCTGACTTTCTAGAAAAGGCAAACCTAATGGTGAAAGAAAGCAAATCAATGGTTGCCAGGAGCTACAGGTGGGAGGAGGGATAGAGTGCAAACGGGCATGAGGAACTTTTTGAGGGGATAGAAATGTTCTATATCTTGATTGTAGTGATGGTTGGCAGCTCTGCATATTTGTCAAAACTCATCAAATAGCACGCTTTTTTTTTTTTTTTTTTAGATTTTATTTATTTGTTCGTGAGAGACACACACAGAGAGAGCCAGAGACACAGGCAGAGGGAGAAGTAGGTTCCCTGTGGGGAGCCCTATGCGGGACTCAATCCAAGGACCCCGCGGTCACGCCCTGAGCCAAAGGCAGGTGCTCAACCACTGAGCCACCCCGACGCTCCCAAATAGCACACCTTTAAGTAATTTTAGTGATGAATTTTATTGTGTATAAATTACACTTTAATAAAGCTGATGAAAATGTTAAAAAGAAAACCATTCAATTGAATGAATGAATTGCATGGTGTGTGAATTATATCTAAAGAAAGCTATTAAACAAATATGTGTATAAGTACAAGGCCCTTCCTCCTGCCCAGAGAATTTATTGGACTGATGGAGATTCACACCATAAGTGGGGACAGTCTTGGTCACAGAAGCCCAGGATGAGGTCCTCATGTGGCCCCCAAATTCCTCTCCAAGCCCACGGGCACCCCTCTGCCAAACCCCTTCCCTTTCATCTATGGCTTTATGCACCCCACAGCTGTCCTGACCCTCCTGTTTTCCTCTCTGCTCATCCGCGGCATAGGAAACCCCTCCTCATTCACTGTTCTGTGCCAAATACACACATCCCCCCCCAAGGCCAGGCTCACCCAGAACTCAATGCCCTCTGCCGTTGTTCCTGGGGGGTCCTGTTCCTAGGAAGTAAGCTTGTTTAGTTACCTCCTTTCCCCGAAGAACAGAAAGTGTCCCACCTCCAACCCTGGAAAAAACTAGGTGCTAAATAAATGCTTGTTGAGTTTATTTGAACCACAGGGACTTGAACTGAACCAAGATTCAACACCTTCCACCTGAAGAGCCTAGGGGGCTCAGTTGGTTCAGTGTCTGCCTTGGGCTCAGGTCACGATCTGGGGCTCCTGAGTTGGAGACCTATGTTGGGCTCCCTGCTCAGTAGGGAGTCTGCTTCCCCCTCTCCCTTGACCCTGCTCATGCTCTCTCTTCTCACTTGCTCTCTCAAGTAAGTAAATAAAATCTTTAAAAATTAAAAAAATAGAGAAAACCCCTGCCACCTGGAATGTACAACCTTGAATTCAGATTTTTCTTTTACTAACTCACTGCTTAAATTCACTTTTTAAAAAGATTTATTTATTTGAAAGAGAGAGAGCACCCATGCACAGGTGATTGCTGGGAAGGGCAGGGGGTGGGGAGCCCCTCAAGCAGACTCTTCGCTGAGTGTGGAGCCTGATGAATGGCTCAGCCTCACCACCCTGAGATCACAACCTGAGCCGAAACCAAGAGTCAGTCGCTCAAGCGACAGAGCCACCCAAACACCCCTTCAAACTCTTTTTTTTTTTTTTTTACTTGAAAAGTACCCAATGAACCACTTTGAGTTGAAACCAAATCTATGCGTTTTCTAAAGTGCACTCAAGGCAAACCAGGGGTGCAAGGAGAACCTCATGTTTTCCAAGTTGAGAAGTTCCCAAGGTGAAAAAAGGCCCGTGTGTCCTTTGATTTGGGTGTCTCCCTTCCTCACCTCCTTGCAAGTAGAGCCCTGCCCAGCCAGCCCTCGCTGCCCAAGAACCTCCAGGTTCTCAGCCCTCCTTCAAGCTTGGCAACACTGAAGCTACGGACGATGATCCCAACAGAATGGGAGCCGGTCAGGCCTCTGTGAGGGTCACAAAGGTGGGGCTGGGGCCCAGATCTTCCCCTGTAGCTATTCACATCCACGGTAGGAAAAACATCTGCCCAGAGAATTCCCTAGAGATGTCCCTGTGAAAAGGCTCATGGTATTGCAGATCCCTGAGGGATTCGCAGACAGTTCTTGCGGAGAAGCAGTTTGTAAAAAGGGCTCACTATTTATGGGTCTAAATGACAAACCTTTGGTAGAAAAGCACCTGCAATCGTTGGTTTTGTGTTCTTTGTGGGGAGCCTCACAGGCAGGACCCAGGGTGCAGGAGATTCTGATTCAGCAGATCTAATGGCGGGGCAGGGCGGTCCTGCCTCTGTAACGTGTCTCTTGTGTGGTTCTGCTGCTCGCTGTAGCTTAAGAACAAAAGCCTTGTAGGACAGAGCTCTTGGTTTCAGAAGCTTCAAGATCTGCTTATGAAAGGAGGGAAGAACTGAGAAAAAGTGAGGGACAGATAGCCCATCAGACTTTTTCACGTGATGATCCTTTTCTGACGGGGTTGGTGCTTAATGACTGTTGCAGGTACAGAAAACCTGCAAAAAACAACAGCAACAAAAAACCCTATTGCGGGTACAATGAATGAATGCCTGACAACAGGGCAGTTTGTTTCTCTGTGGAGCCGCAGAGGGCTCTGGGGAACCCCTTAAGGGTCATGTGCTGTCCAGAAGTGGCCTGTGGGTATTTAAATTAAACTCAGAGGCTGACTTCCTCAGGGGCACTCGCCACCTTTAGAGAGCCCAGTAGGTCCAGGGCCCAGGGGCCTGAGTGCTGACAGGTCCCTGGCCTGGATGGCTCAGGCTCACGGATGTGGGCGCCAGGGCCGGGGCCCAGTTCTCTTCCTGCCTCCTATGGAGCTTCAAGGCAGCTGGAGAGCTTGCTGGAATCAGCCTCCTGCAGTAAAACCTCCACTCCTGGCTCAGCCGAGAAGAAACCTGATGCTCTGATACATGAGTATATCCCATTAAAAGATAGAGCTATGTTCATTGCTTGCTTTTTTTTTTTTTTTTTTTGCTTGCTTTTGAATATAAATCTTTCTTAAATCTTTTTTTTTTTTTTTTTTTTAAGATTTTATTTATTCACGAGAGACACAGAGAAAGGCGGAGACACAGGCAGAGCGAGAAGCAGATGCCCTGCAGGGAGCCCGATGCGGAACTCGATCCCAGGACCTTGGGGTCACACCCTGAGCCCAAGGCAGATGCTCGATGCCTGAGCCCCCCGGGTGCCCCTAAATCTTCCTTGAATCTATCATATACTCCTTGAAGCAGAACAGAATGCTTTCTTGGTGGCTTGTGGTCAGTCTTGCAAGTGAAGCTTGCTATTTTCTTGGGTCGTGGCCTCAGAGCACTATGAAGGTGAGCCCCTCATCCCGTTCCAAACTGACCAGACCAGTTTGGATCTTTGTACCCCTTCCTGTCTCCGTTTACTCGACCTTGGATTTGGGTGTCAGCTCATGCAGGCAGTTACAACTGTGCGTAAAGTATAAGTTTGAAGGTTTTGACTAAGGTTCGCCCACAAATTAAGAGCTTGTGTTTTGAAGCATGGGTTTTGACATCTTCTCTGGCTGCTAAGAAGTCTTTTCTGTTTCAGCCCTGCTCCTGGGGAAGTGCTTTAGAGCTTGGAGTTTTAGTTCACATGCCACCACTCATAAATACAGCTCCTGTGCTCAAAGATTAAGTTACTCCTGCTTCCGAGGCCTGCTTTAAGCTACCTGTGACTGCCTTGTGTTACACAGTGGGGACAAGACCTAGGATTGCCTTGAACATTCTACTTGTCCTTTTCTTCTTATCTTTTCTGTCCCAAATACTGGGCTTTGAGTGTTTTTATACGATGAGCCACCCGACCGTGACTTTGAGGCCACGAGGAGAGGTTTTGGGGAACAGCGGTCACTGCCAGAGGAAGGGAACAGCTCCCCCACAGGCCTGGGGTCGAGTCAGGATACTCCTATCCATCAGTTCCGAGTGTGAGTTTCGTCAAAGGCACACATTCTGGGAATCAGCCCTTTCAAGAGTATTTGCATTTTCAAATAAGACCTTGGGGAGAACAGTGTTTAACTTAATAGAGTTGCTCTCTGAGGGTGAAATGTCATGTCTGGGGAATGTATTTATAGGCGGAGTCTGTGGCCCCTTGGCAGCCCCGCTGGGCCCTGAGGAGTAGCAGCGGACAAAAGAGGGGGACCTAGCTCCCCAGGCTCAGGCTGCCCCGGGGCAGAGCCAGGCCTGGAGCCGTCTGGCCTTCTGCTTTGCTGTTTCCTAGAAGTCAAGACAGACCCTGTTACCTTACCGGACAGGCACGGAGAGAGTGGCGGAGGGGGCAGAGCACAAACTCACCCCCACAGATCCGCCCTCCAGACCTGACCCACCAGGCACTCAGTCTGAGGGCGGATCTAGCCCATGAGTAGGAAAGCAGTCATGTTTTGGGATTAGTTAGGATTTTTTCGTGCCCCAGGATGGCTGTCCATGTGTTTTGACCTGTGACCTCACAAAGAATTGGGGATTTGGGTCTCTAGGCCCCCGTGGGGCTTAGGGGTGCACTCCTGTCATCTTCCTGTTTCTGATTGCACCACCGGGCCCACTGGCCGGGGCGCAGGGGTGCAAGAGGACCTAGCTCTGGGTGCCCCAAACACATCAGGTTTGGTCCCTCTCTGAGAATCCAAAGGCAGAGGAATGAGTGGCTTAAGACAAGAAAGGAATTTATTCTAGTGACACCATCACCGGGAAGGCGGTGGGCTGGCATCGCAAAGACTCTCCCAGGTTCTGGAAGCCCCTTACCCTTCTTTTCCTCTGGGCTCCTGGTAACTGCCCCCTCCCACCACTCAGTGTCAGAGTCTGCTCTTCCCAGTTTGAGGAAGTCTGTTCCATTTTGACCGGCGTGGCCCTGCGCAGTGCGGCGCTGCCTGCAGCCCAGAATGTCCTTGTCTGGAGTTCCTCGGTGGCCCCGGAGCAGAGCCCCACGGAGCAGGGGGCACCCCGGGGACCCACGAGAGCCACCCTCTGAGGGAGAACCGGACCTCCCTTCCGCGGGGGTGAGGACACGTCTAGGGAGACGCAGGCGGGAGGCTGGGGTGGGGAGGCCCGAACCCCAAACAGGACACGACCCGTGCGAGACGGTCCGCCAGCCTCGGGCTCTCACTGAAAATAAACTGGCTTCTCTGACCTCCTTTTTTCCCTTCCTTCAGCCAAATACGCTCTCTTCTGTGCTCCCCTCCGCACCGGAAACTCTACTTAGGATTTTTAAATGATCCTAACTGGGGAGAGGAAGCCGAGCGGCCGCGGAGACGGTCCAACGCGGGCCGCATCCCACTGGGCGGCGAGTCAGCAGCGCGGCCCTCGGGGCTCCAGGCGGCGGCAGACCGGACAAGCCACCGAGTATTTATTTTTTGTGGCTTTGCTCAGGCCTCTGCAGACAGAGTTTTTATTGAATCTGGCCCCCAAACTGCTGGGATTAGGCCTTGCTTGGCTACTCAGAGAGAAATAAGTGTTCTCCAGAAAAAAAAGAAAAAAAGTTGCCCTCTCCTGCCCTTCCCGTCTTCCCCCTTTCCCACTCTCCCCACATGCTTTCTTTGTTTAAATGTTTTCCAAAATGTGCTTGTACTGAGCAAGAGAGTCATGTTTTTCTGAGAAGCCCAGCGTGGCTCCTCTGGCTCTGCGCTTGGCATCGGTCGCTACAGCCCCTGCCTTACCCGGCCTGGATCCCGGGAGAAGGGTCCCCAGGAAGGAAGGCCCGGCCTGATGGCGCCCTGCCCAGGATGGGGGCCATGCAGGGAGGGCGGTGGGGTCATTTCCCGGCCGCCCCCTACGGCTCAGAGCTCAGGGCCAGCTGCAGGCCCCAGGGAGCCCAGGTCCCAGCAGGTGCAGCCTCCTTGAGGAGATGGCTACTGGGGCCTGCTCACGGCTCTGGCGGGTAGCAGATTTTTCCCATGGTCACAGGCCCCACCTGGCAGGCCCGACAAAGCAGGGAGAGCCGAGCTCCCCAGCCAGGGTTCTGGCAGTCCCCGTTGGACCCTGGAAAGCAGGCTACTGAACGCTTTAGGACGCTCACGAGCTGGTGCCCAAAACACACTCTGTCTGTGCTCTGAAGGCCTGGCCCACTGTCCCCAGGAGGCCCCTGGTGGCCCACGGGGTCCACTCTGGGGCTCTGTGAGCATGGATCCTGTCCAGGAACCTCTGTTGCCCTGCTGGCGGTAGAGGATGCCAGGCCCTGAGGGAAGAACTGAGGTGCCAGGGCAGGGGGCAGCCCATCCTCTGGCTGGCTGTGCCCCCTGCCATTTGCTCTGCTTTCGTGAACTTGGCTGCGGTGTGATTGCTCTGAAGGCTCCTTCCAGCAACCAGGTAGGCTTCTTTCTGTGACTTATGCATTCATTTATTTACTCAAGGAACAACTGCAAACACATCAAATAGGTGGTGTTTGGGGACCTCAAAGGGGAGTGATCTGGCGCTTCCAGACTAGAGATAAGAGACACTGGGAGGGGAAACCTGAGCCCAGCATCCTAAGGCATGGCTCTGCCTCTGCCTGGGCTGGAACACAGCCCAGGGGGCACAGGGAGCCTCCCAGGGAGGTGGGATTGGAACTGGCAGGCTGGGGGCCCCCCGGGTGGCTCAGTGGTTGAGCGTTTGCCTTCAGCTCAGGGCGTGATCCCGGGGTCCTGGGATCGAGTCCCACATTGGACTCCCCGCATGCAGCCTGCTTCTCTCTCTGCCTGTGTCTCTGCCTCTCTCTCTCTGTGTGTGTCTCATGAATAAATAAATACAATCTTTAAAAAAAAAAAAAAAAGGAACAAGCTGGTCTAGGGTTAGCTTTGGGCGGGCAGGAAGCAGGCTCCATCCCTGGAGGGGGATCTGGGGCGGGAGGAGCATGGCACCTGGAGAATGAAGACACACTCCTGACATGCTGGGGGGACCAAGAAAAGGGAGCCCTCCGGGATACAGGCTGTGGCAGGAGGCCGAGGGACTGTTTGTTATATGGACCGGGCCCAGCCACACTGGGGCTGGTCTGGCAGTTTGTTCATCTGGTTCCTTGCTCCAAACTTGAAGACTGTCTGTGTTGTGGAGGAGGCGACAGCTTATCACTGGGCTTTATTGCAGGGCTATGAATAATGAGCACACTCCCGCCTGCCCGGAATGGGGGAGATGGGCCTGCCAGCCCAGTCAGTCCCTCCCCGGAGCCCCTGCCTCCCTCCCTGCCAAATTCCTCAGAGCCCAGTTGATAAGATTAGTGGTTCCTCCTCCTTGGGGGCTGAGATCTCAAAGGCCCCAGTAGGGCTGGGCCCGGGCATGGGTGAAGTCCCCATTCAGAAATGGCTTGATTTGGAAATCCTCGAGGTGACTTCAGAGACTTCTGGTTCTGTTCCCACTTCCAGGCCCCTACTACACCCCAGAGTCAACACCCACAGGACGATCCTATGAGAGGGTGAGTGCTGGGCGCTCAGGGAGCAGGGGCCAGGCAGCAGAAGGGGCAGGGAAGCAAGGGCTGGCCACAGCCCCAGAGGCCCTGCCTGCCCCAGACCCCGGTTCCCGTCTTGGCTCCCTGCACCCCCCTCACAATGGCTGCCCCGGCTCAAGACTGGCCACCTCTGCGCCCTACATGCCTGTGGCTGGTACCCTTGGGAACCCCTCGGACAGCCTCAGCCGCCTTGGCTGCTCACCCAGACCCTACCTGCCTTTCACCAAGTCGAGTCTGAGCAGAGATGTCACTGAATTTGCAAAGGTTTCCCCCCCTCCCCCTCCACCCCATGCCCAGCCCCCAGGGGCTCGCCGAGGGCTATACTGCAAGCACCCTGGGTACCATGGTCAGGCCTGCCTCAAGGCGTTTGGTGGGTTTTGTGTGTGGAACAGAGGTCCCTTCCACCCAGCTGCTGGCTTCCGGGCCATGCGTGCACACACCAGTCTCTCCCTCCGGGGACTTCATGGGGGTGGGGTGGGCGCAGAGCCCATGCTGGGTATTCATCTGACTGTGAAATGATTTGTGGGGTGTATTTAAAATTCCCCGCTGGCAGCTGTCAGGAGCCTGGAGCTCTGGAAGGAGCTCTGGAACGGATTCTTCTGCCTGCTGCTGTGGGATCTGGGGAAGGTCACCTAACCTCTCTGGGACGTTCCCATTTCCTACTCTGGGAGATTTGGATGACCCATCCGTGGAAACTGTGAGGAATGAGGCCAGGAAGGGGTCATGAGTCACACTGGGGTCAAGTCATTCCCAAGTTCCTGGCGGGGGGTGGGGTGGGGCCACCCTGCCTCGGGGCCAGGCCACCTCTCAGTATTGCCTGCAGTTCCCTGATTCCCAGCAGACGAGTATCTCCCCTGACCTCCTAGAAGCGCTGTGCCCAGAAGGCGGGCCACCACCTGGACCTGGACCTGGACCCACTCCTCCTTTCTCCCGAGCACCTGCCTGCCACACCTGCCTGTCCTTCACCCGGAGCAGAGCTTGACTGAACTCGGGACCCGTGTTGTGATGTAACCAGGATGGGTGGAGGGACCTTCAAGGGGTCATCTACCATCCTGATGCTGGAGGGGGTGTTCATGGTTGACTTCAGGGTTTCAAGCTCCCCGCAGGTGGGGACCTCGGCCAGCACAGGAGCCCAAACAGGCTGATTTTCTTTTTTTCTAAAGATTCATTTATTTATTTTGAGAGAGAGAGAGAGAAAAGAGAGAGACTCTCCAGCAGACTCCCTACTGAGCACAGAGCCCAAGACAGGGCTTGATCTCATGACCTCAGATCACAACCTGAGCCAAAATCAAGAGTCGGAGCCACCCCGGCTCCCCAAAAAGGGTGGTTTTCTAGAACCTCTAGGGTTGCCTGGAGTCTTCCCCGTTGGCCAGGAGAGGAAGGGGCCTGAGTGGATTTGGGTGCCGTGGGCCTGTCAGCCTGTCCAGCACCACCCCCGCACCATGCAGACAGCAACCTCCCCGGCAGGAGGCAGTGCGGCTGGTAGCAGGTGGCAGCTGCGGGACGGGTCAGCCTGGGGCGTCCACATTTCCACTGACCAGCCTCTCTGGTCTCCAGCCACATCTTGTGGTCATGCTCTTGCCATTTCTCCCCCTCACCCCCACCGGGGAAGTCTCAGGGATGCTGACGCCACAGACCATCTCTGCTGGCTCCTGACTGGGCTTCTGGAATGCCCCCTGCACTGGTTCTCCTTCCCTTCTCGTCCGCCTTCATATCTTCCTGCACGAGGCAAGACCACTGGGAAGCTTGAAACACGGGAGCCTGGATATGCCACTTTCCTGCCCAACACCTCCCCAGGGCTCCCCACCCCTCATAGGACGAAGTCGTCTTCACGGAGCATGGCCCTTCCTCCTGTGAGCCCGGCTGCCCTCCTCTCCTCCTCTGCCCGCATTCCAGCCATTCTGCATCCTCGGAGTTCTCCCATACACCGGGGTAGACGCCCCTGAGGTAGCGCACCTGCTCTGGGAGGCCCTCTCTGGCTTCATCTGCCAAGCTCCTATTTATTCCTCAAAACCCCACTCGAGTGCCACTTCCCCTGAGAAGCCTTCCAGGACCTCAGGTCTGCACGTGGAATGACTCGGTCTGTGGTTTGCTGTTTCACAGCGTGAAGCACATCTGGCTTTCAAGGGGGCAGCTCTTTCGGTTGCCATGGCCCGAGGGGGATTTGGAGCCTGAGAGGGGACCCCGGGTGTTCAGGGGGAGAGACACCGGAACACAGCCCTGCACTAGGTGGGTGTATGGGGGGGGCACTTAGCAGCCTTTGTTGGGGGCACCTGGCTGAGACTGTGGCACACGCCTTGTCCACACACCTCAGGTGACGATCTCAGAAGGAGCCTTCTCAAGTCGGAAGTGGAGACCCACCGCAAGGGAGCTTTTGGGGGTGAAGCCCGTGGGCTGTGTCTTGCTGGGATTTGGCTTCTACGGGCTGTAGTCATTTGTCCAAACCCAGCAAATATACACCTAAGATTTCTGCGTTTTTTGTTTTTTTTTAAAGAAATTATTATTTTTAAAAGATTTTATTTTATTTATTTATGAGAGAGAGAGAGAGAGAGAGGCAGAGACACAGGCAGAGGGAGAAGAAGGCTCCATGCCCGACGTGGGACTTGATCTGGGGACTCCAGGATCACGCCCTGGGCTGAAGGCAGGCGCTAAACCGCTGGGCCACCTGGGCTTCCCGATTTCTGCATTTCATTATATATGTAGTTTACATCAAAAGAAAATACACCTTAAATAAATCTTGCATCCTGGGGAATGGCACACATGCCAGGCTATGTCGGGGGAGGTGGACCGAGGTCTGCAATTTATTTTGAAATGTGTCCTGCAAGTGTGTGGGACGGAGAGAGAGAGAGAAGGAGTGAGAGAGAGAGAGAGAGAGAGAGGGGTTGATAGAGTCAGCTCAGTCGTTCCTTCACAGTAGGAGTCGAGGCGGTGGCTACACACGTATCCCCGTCAAGGTCGTCCAACTTTGTGGTATGTATGAAATTCTAGAACAAGGGGCACCTGGTGGCTCAGTGGTCCTCTACGCTGCCCCTGTGCGCGGACTCCCAGGGCAGGGGCCGCAGCTGGCTTTTCCTCGCACCCGGGGTGCTGGGCCAGGGTGCCTGGCACGTGGGGGGGGGGCAGGGGGGCTCAGGACACTTTGCCGGGTGAGGGGCTGCTCTGGGCGGTTTTGCCCCGTTGGTGGCCTGGGAAGCCCCGCAGTGCCTGCAGTCGAAGGGGAGTCTGGCCAGTAGAGACGCCCTCACGTCGCACCCTGAGTGGGCGAGCGGGGTGGAGGGAGCTCGGAGCCCCTCTGTCCTGTGTCGGGAGGGACCATTCCAGCGCTTTCCCGCTGCCGATCGTGCCCCCCACGGCCCAGCTCCAGCCTCGCCGCCTGCCGCTCTGGCACGTGCAGCCTCTGCACCTTTGCCCACCCCGCGTCCCCTTCCCGGAAGGCCTCTCCAGCTCCCCGGCCTCACCCAAGGTCCGCCGGCCTCCGCTGCCCTCTGCCTCCCTGGCCGCGGCCCTGGCCCCTGGCCTGTGCGGGGCTCAGCGGCCGTCGGTCTGTCCGTCTGTCTAGCCTGGGCCGTGTGAATTCGGCGTCAGGCACTCCCAGCCCGGGTCTCCTCTGGCCCAGCTCCCCGCGCCCCCAGCTCGCCACACCCTGCCCCTCCCCAGGGCAAGGCACGGGGACTGGGCAGAGCGGGACGGGCACCCCGGCGGCCAGGCTGACGGGCAGAGCTGGCCCTCGGAGCCAAGGTCTCGGTCCCAGGCCCAGAACAGGAGCCATTTTATGAATGAAGCGTCTGAAATCGGAACTTGCCCACGCGGGGACGGAGGCAAGGCCGTGGGCCTCGGCTAGAGGAGTGGGCACCTGGCCTCCTGGTCCCCTCCAGGTCGCCGCCTGCCCGGGAGCCTCCTCTCCAGCTCCCCCAACCCGACCCCCAGGGTCTCACGCCGGTGGCTCCCCGTCTCTTCCCGAGCTGCCTCCTGTAAAGTGATCTTTCTACATTGACTTAAACTTCTATTTAAAGAGGAATTCCTCATAATTACTCAGCCGCGGAGCTGACATTGTTTGGCTCTGTTTATTTAGTTTCTCCTAGCGATTGGCAAAATGTCCTCGGTGGCTTTCGAGAGCAGATATAGACGAATGACCTGTTGGTCATAAAATAAAGTATGATGTCCTTTTCTGTCCTCGGGGAGATGGCACGCGGAGGGGACATGCCTCCCCATCCCGTCCTATAAAGATGCCAAATCTGGTCATTTCAGAGGTTGGATTAGTAGAGCGGTTATACTTTCTGAGAGGCGCCCATACTATCCGGATGGGAGTAGGAGTCGCGTGTTGTGTGTGTGGACCACAGGCACCCACACCCGCGCACAGCCTCACAGATGGCGAAGGGCACATGCGCCACTGGGGGTGAGGTGGGGATTAATACTTCTATTTTTTTCCCTCAAAAAATTTTAATTGATATTTGGCTTTTTGTCTAGCAGGGAAACTAAAATAGTCGGTTATTTATATAGACGTGTTCCCAAGATGCTTCCCTGCCCTCTCCCGCCCGCCGCCCACCTGTGGCCCCTTCAGCCCCAGCCCCACAGTGATCTTACAGAACTTTCGGGGAGAATCCTGCGGACAAACCTGCCAAGATGTGCCGGGCTCAGAGGCAGCGGTGACTGGGGGGCCCGGGGGCAGCTATTGCGCCGTGTGCTCCCCAGTGATTCCCAGCGAGTCTGGGAGCTCGCGGGCGCCGGGGACATGGTCGCGCCTGCCCTCACGCCCCGCAGCACCCCCAGCCCCACCTGCCTGTTTCCCACGAGCCCCCGCTGGGCACCAGCACACCGCAAACCCTGCAGGAGCTGCTGGGGGGCGGCTTCCCGTCAGCACGCCCCGTTCCCCATCCCTTCTTGATGTTTCCTGCCAGCCAGTCCTTGAGGGGACCCTGTGTCCCGGGGCAGCCCTCGGGGACCATGGCTTTGTGCACCGCAGTCGCCATCTGAGTGGGACGGCCTGCGCCTTGAGCCCTTGTGGGGTCCCCATGTCACCCAGTCACTCAGGGTGGGAACCTGTGTGGAATCGACGGGACAGCACATGCTTGTGGCCTTAAGGCAGCGGCGCTGGAGCCAAAGGATGCGTGCAGCTGATCAAGGGCCCCTTCTGGAAACGTCCTTTCTGTGGGTGCACGCGTGGGTGAGTCACACCAGCTTCTGCTCTGCTCTGAGAGCCCTGCCCGGATGGCTGGACATGAAGCTGGGGCGGGGGCGGCTCCTGCGGGTTCACAGTCCAGCCAATTCAGGACACCTCTGAGTCACCTGGGAGGCTGCTGGTCCCTCCCAGTGCTTCAGATTTAGTAGGTGTCTGGGGTGGGACCTGGGAATTTGCTCGTCTAGAAGGTTCACAGGTGATGCTGATGCCGCCGTAGGTCTAGGAACCACACTCTGAAAGCCACTGGTCTAGCAAATCCCCCGAGGAACAGAGCCCAGGGCAGTGGTTTCCACATCGAAAAATCTGGTGATCTCAAAAAAACCAAAAGGCTGTCTGAGAAGCCGGCAGCACGTGGCCCGCGGACTCTCAGCAAGTCCGAGCCTTGAGATTTCATCAGAGGCCACCGGAGTCACCAACTGGGGGCGCGGGGGCGGGGGGAACAGGAGCATCGGCCTAGGGGAGGACGGTGGGCATCTCAGGACGTGGGCTGTGAGCGAGGGTGGGCAGGCCGGGGCCCAAGGTTCTGCAAACCCCTGAGGTTGGGCACGGAGGAAGAGGAGGCCCCTAGCGTCCCTCGGCCTCCCCAGCTCCGCTGGGCTGCAGCTTCCCTTGCGGGCGCCAGCCTGCTCCCCCCGGGCCCCCAGACACCGCCGTGGCGTGGCCCGGGCCAGAGAGACCTGGGAGCCCTCGCTGCCCACGACACCTACGGTTTTAGAATCTGGAGAGCAGATGGCTTTCCTCGCTAAGCAACTTGTGAAACAAACAGTTTGCTTCAGGGCTTTCTTTTTTGAAGCTGACTTTGTTGTTGGGGTGGGGAGATGTGTGTACAGATAAGCTTCTCAATGTGATGACATCACAAGGATAATAAAATTGCCACTTTGCACGCTGTGTCTTTCACCTCTGAGGCATGTTCTTCAAATAATCACAGGTCCATTCCCTTGGTGACCAGTCCCTAGGCCTGGGCTGGACGCGGGGAGTGGGTGCCTCTGACAGGCAGGAGGCTTGGCAGCAGCCCTCCAGAGGGCTTGGAGGGAGCTGCCTTCCCTGCAGGGCCTCAGTTTTCCTCTCGTAAAAGTGGGCTGAGCTGCGTGGTTTTTAAGGTCTTGGCCTGTTCCCATCACACACACAGAACTGATTTCCACAGGGAAGACTTTTTCCAGTGGGATCTGTACTGCCTGGTGTCTACTGTAGGTGAATTTGACCCAGAGACACAGAAGTTGATTTTTTCCTTTTGTTTGGGCGTGGTCAGAGGCTGTCCATGTCCTGGGGGGCCCCGAACTTAAACGGTTTGTAACAGGGTCTCTCTAAGAAAAGCAATACAGGATCACTATTCAAGGGGCACCCGGGGGCTCCATCCGTGAAGCATCTGCCTGCAGCTCAGGTCTTGATCCCGAGGTCCTGGGATTGAGTCCCGCATTGGGCTCCCTGCTCAGTGGGGAGCCTGCCTCTCCCTCTCCCTCTGCCCCTTCTCCCTGCCCATGTGTGCTCTCTCTCTCTCTCTCTCAAATAAATTAATAAAATCTTAAAAAAAAAAAAAAAAGAATTACTACTCAAAACTCAGTGCAGGGCCCTGGCAGGGGCCCAGGCCAGGAGGTGCCCCGAAGCCCACACTTCTTAGCTTCACGGAATACCTTCCACGGGGGCGCTGAAAGGCCTGCCATCGTCCCAGCCGAGTGTCAGGGTCCAGCGTCTTGGAGACCCTTGAGAATGTCACGGGCTCGAGTTGGCGCTTTGCAAACCTGAGTGTCTCTGCTCCTGTCCTGGCCCGTGTTTTGGCTTTGACATTGCGGTTGCCGGGCAACCGTCTATCCTATAGGAATTCACACTCGTTCTTCCAGGCAGACGCACATTTAATTCCAGACCCTGAGTGCTCCGTGACACGGGGTGTCACCAGCCTGCACCCTCACAGAAATAACCCGAAGCACTGAGTCAAAAGTAGCTGGGGGAACTGATACCCACATTTGATCTTATTCCCCTAAAATAGCCTGGTCCTGTTTATGGGGCCTCTGTTGTGAGAGGGGACGCGGGAGCCGGGCTATGCTGGCGGCTGCCTCTCTCCCCCTGGCCGCCCGCCTCCCCGCGCCCATCGCCAGGACCACTCGCGGTGACTCAGGGTCCTGAACGTGACGCAACACCCTTGGCTCCCGGGCGGGCTGACAGGGAACGTGTGACGGCCTTGGAACCCCTTGGGGCCGCCGGCCGGTTCTGGACCAGGGTCAGGTGCAGCGAGGAGCTGGACTCTTGAGCCCCAGGGGGTGGGGAGGGGCCCGGACCTGGGACAGGCCGCCGAGGCTGGGCCGGAGCGCATGTCTGCGCCCCCTCCAGGGCAGCGGGGGTCACCAAGCTCCCACGCGGCCCACCGTCCCCTAGGGAGCTTGAAGTGTCACGGTGAGCTCCCCGTGCACAGCCGGCCGTGTCACCTCCCTGAGCAGCGTGTGGGTGCCTGGGCACCCCTGGGTTCTGACGGCCCGCGGCCCTCGCCCCACGTGGGTGCACCTGGCCCCCTAGGGTGCCGGGCCGGGAGCGGGAGGTGGGCCTTCCCAGGGTGGGGAGTGACGAGCGGAGGGCGGCGCCAGCTGCTGGCTTGGAAGACAGTCACGGCGGTGCGAGTCTGGGCAACACCGGAGCGTCCACTCCATGAGGCTGCAGAGTTTGTTCATTGGTCGGTTTAGTTTTTATTTTTTTATGTGGTCAAAACACATAGACCTTGCCCTCTTAGCCGCCTGTGAGCGTACAGGGCAACCGTGCTACGTACGCTCGCGTTCTTACATCTCAGATCCGAGGAGCACTTTCCTCTTTTTTTTTTTTTTTTTTTTAAGATTGTTATTTATTTATTGAGAGAGACAGAGAGTGAGTGAGAGAGAGAGACAGAGAGAGAGAGAGAGAGAGAGAGAGCATGAACAGGGGAGCGAGGCAGAGGGAGAAGCAGACCATCCCAGGAGCAGGGAGCCTGATGCCGGGATCAACCCCATAATCCTGAGATCATGACCTGGATCTTGAAACCAAGGGTCAGTTGCTCAACTGCCTGAGCCACCCAGGTGGCTCCTTTCCTCATGTTTATGATCGAGTCCTTGGTGTTTTGTTGTTGAGTTGTAGGAGTTCTTTATATATTCAGGTTATTAACCATTTTGCTGATATGTGATTTGCAGTTACTTTCTCCCATTTTCTGGTTGCCTTCTCAATCTGTGGATTATTTCCTTTAACGTGCAAACTATCGGTCAGTGTTGTTTTTTAAGTAAGTTCCACACCCAGCGTGGGGCTTGAGCTCACAACCCCGAGATCAAGAGTCTCATGCCCTACTGACTGAGCCAGTCAAGGACGCCTGTGGTAAGTCTTGAAGTATAATATAGAGCTGGCCAAATGATTAAAGAGCATTAAAGAATACATTGATTGTACTTTCTGTCACAAAATTCAGACCTCAAAACTGAGGTAAAAATCAAATCAACAGGGCAGCCCTGGTGGCTCAGCCGTTTAGCGCGGCCTACAGCCCAGGGCCTGATCCTGGAGACCCGGGATCGAGTCCCACGTCAGGGTCCCTGCATGGAGCCTGCTTCTCCCTCTGCCTGTGTCTCTGCCTCTCTCTCTCTCCTCTCTGTGTATTCTCATGAATAAATAAATAAAATCTTAAAAAAAAATCAAATCAACATTATACCTATTAATTCTAGTGACAAGTCGACAGTAATAAGTTTGTAGTAAATTTTTTAGAAAAGGACTTAGATGCCGGGGGAGCTACTCCAAGATTGTCCCCCTAGGCCTCACCTGGAGTCACATGCACTCCCTGCCATCAAGAGAAGCAAGCCCCTGGCTGTGGGTCCATCTTCCAGGGAAGAAGGCTCTAGATCTTGGGTCCTGGAAGGAGGAAAGTACAAGGACTTCTTGGTTACATCTAGCCATCCTGGTACCTACAACCCCATTAGTAGCAACAGGGGGCCCAGGGTTCTGGGAGAGCCCGGCCCACCCCTCAAAGTTGAAGTGGAGTGACTTGGCTAAGGGATGCCCAGATAAAATGTTAATCTGAGTATAATATTATGGTAAAATATTATGTCTGGGTATATCTGTGAGGATGTTTCTGGAAGAGACCAGATTTGAATCTGGAGACTGGAAGAGAAGATGCCTTCCCCAGTGTGAGTGGGGTCATTATCCAAGCCACCGAGGGCCTGACTAGAACAAAAGGATGGAGGAAGGGTGAATTTACTCTCTTTGCTGGCTGAGACCTCTACCTCCGGCCTTGGATACATGCTCCTGGTTCTACGGCCTTCAGATTCACAACCCTGATTCTTGGCCTTCTGGACGTACACGATCAGCCCTGTTTCTCTAGAGAATGCTGGTGAACACTGGTGGGTGGGGGAAGCTGTTCAGGGCAGCCCCTCTGCCCTTAGAGCACACAGGGCTCCACGGCCAGCGTGGGGCTAACATAGCGACCTGGGCTCTCTCAGCCCTTCCACAGGGCTCTACCCAGGGGGACCTTCTTTTCCCCATCTGTGCCCAGCCCCTAAGTCCTCAGCCTGCCTGAAATCACACTGGCAGCCATGCACCTGCCTTAGGTCCTCCCCAGCTCTCCTGGACTCCTCACAGCCTCACATTGTCCTGAGGCCATCGATCATAGTGATCGTCAGGGTCGCCTGTCTCTCCTGAGTGGAAATGTGAGGGTAGGAGCACCGGACAGAGTCTGAGATCCTGGCAAGTCGCGTAAACTCTCTGGGCCTGTTCCCACCTCCATAGAGTGGGAGTGATCTCTCTGCCCTGCCAGGTGCCACAGGCAGATGTGCACCGGAGTCATGAGATCCAGCCCGTGCCTGGAGCTGCAGGTGACAAAGGGCCTGAGCCCTGGGCCAGCACTTGGTCAGCACTCAGCTCACATCTGCTCCTGTAGTTGTTAAATTTAAGGCTCAGATGAGCCAAACTCCAGGCATGTCCCTCAGATGCCTCTCCGAGCCACGTCCTGGACAGGCACTGTGGGAAGGGGCACAGATTCCTAGGCCCAGGGCCTTCTTGATCACTCAGTTGCCTTTGGGTCCTGGTCAGTCACTTGGCTGGCTCCCCGGAGTCTGTTTTCCTCATCTGTAAAGTGGGAGTGATGACACACCTTTCATCTCACCGCTTAAATACAAACATTTCTTTGGTCTCTTTAAAAATGACTCACATATGACATGATCAATGTTGGCTATCAAGGGCTCTACCACAGTGAGCCCTCTTCTCCCCTGTCCCGGGCTGGCAGTGGCGGCAAGCACCCCTTCCCTGCATTTGCCGGCATCATTGTACCCACATCCTGTTCATGTGTATCTGTTCTATTGGTTTTTTTTTTTTTTTTTTTAGTCTGTTCTGTGACTTTCCTAGCTTTTGTTTTTTTTGAAAGAGAGAGAGTGAGAGAGGGAGAGAGAGCGAGCAAGTGGGTGGTGGGGGAGGGGGAGAAAGAGAATTATTTTTTTAAGATTTATTTGTTTTAGAGTGTGTGTGAGGAGGGGGAGGAGCAGAGGGAGAGGGGGAGGGAGAGAGTATCTGAAGCAGACTCTGCGCTTGGTGTGGAGCCCATTGTGAAGCCCAGCGTGGGGCTCGATCCCACAATGCTGACGTCAGGACCCGAGCTGAAATTAAGAGTTGGATGCCCAGCTGACTGAACCTCCCTGGCCTCCCTCTTTCTTAACTTAATAGGCTATCCTGGAGGGCTTTCCGTGGGAATTCACAGTGGTCTCCTGTGCTTTTCAGTGGTGAAGTGTTATTCCGGAGCTTGAGAGGACAACATCTTATTCCACCAGTCATTGTTTGATGGAAAAGTACCTTCCTCCCAAAGCTCAGGAGACATAAGGGATCCTGGGGGCAAGGGAAGGGAACGTGGATGTGTGGGGCAGGAGGGCTGTTGTCACAAATAATTAGATCTCCATGTCCTGAGTAGGCCCAGTGACCTGGGCTGGTGGGTGGGAAAGGGGCTGCCTTGTGGCCGAGGCCCTCCTTAGCCTTCAGGGCCTCCAGATCCAGGGTCCAGCCTGGAGGCCTTCTCCCTTGAGCCACAGGTTTTGACTCCTGTAACAAGCCCAGTGGGGTCATGCCCTTTGGCACGACCTGAGGCTTTGGCCAGACCTGAACACTACACCCTTCGTAGGCAGAGCATGGGCCTTCTGGGGGAGCATGAAAGAATGGGCTCAGGGAGGAGCTTTCTTGAGACTTAAGCCCCAGGTTGGAGATGAACTTGGCTGTTTTTCCTTAAGGGCCTGAAATGTGCATGTTTTTCTTGAACCTGAGCCTGCCCCAACTGGAACCTGAATCCCGTCCCCCAACCCTGGCTTCTGGAGCAGCTGCTCCCTGGCTGGTGGGGGGCATGGAGGGTGAGAGGGAGGTGGGGGGCGGGTGGAGGCAGGCCTGAGAAACAGGCAGGAAAGGAGAAGGAAGGGGGGGGGGTCATCAGGCAGTGTGTGTGGGGAAGTTAGGGGAAGAGCCCGCGTCCCCTACCCAGTGCAGTCCTGGGTTCATACCCCCAGAGTTAGTGTCTATGAAGCGGGGGAAACAATTTTATCATAGGTTGTTAGTCATTAAGTTACATGAGAAACATGGGAGTGACCGGGCTCTGGGCTGTAGGATGAGGCTAACAATTTTCCTCTTCCTCCAACGTGCATTTGTGAAGAATGAGGACGAAGAATTTCTGCAGAAATACCTTGCAGGGGCCAAAGAGCTTTCTATGAGGTAGGGTGCCCTGAACCTGCCTCCAGGGAGGAAGAGGGCTGCCTTTCTCCATGGCCCTGCCCGGTGCCAGGTGCGCGGCCTAGCCCAGAGCCTGCACTCAACACTGGAACCTGAAGGAGGGTATCAGCCAAGGTGACCTCCATGCTCCAGACCCCCAGGCCCTGCCCTCACCCCTCACACCCCCACCCACCATGTTTGCTCTATTAGCAGCTGCCAGGATGGTCAGCCGGACACAGCAACCTGACTCTCTGCTCCCACTGCCTCCCCTCCCTCCTCTCCCTCCTCCCCCTCCTCCCCCTTCCCCCAGCTCCATCTATTTCTCTGCCCCTGTGCCCAGATGTCTAGGGCGCTTCCCACCCCCACCCCCAGCCCCCACAGGAAGGTGCTTGCGGCGGCCTGAGCAGTCTTGGCTGTCCCTGAGGACCCCACGCACATCCTCCTGTCCCACCTTCTCCCCTGAAGTCCAGGCTCATACCTCCACTAGCTTCTGGGACTCTCCACCCACGTCCAACGACCTTCCCGAATCAGCAGGACATATCTCAACTCCTGAGCTCCCCCTGGCCCCTCCAGGTGAGGGCTCCTCAGCCTGGGCAGTGGCCACTCGGTCCTCCCGGGACTCAGGCTGGGAGCCTTGCTGCCATCCTTGACCTCATCTCTCTCTCTTATGTCACGTGTGACTGGCCAGGAAATCCCACTGCCTCTGCCGTCGAAGTACAGCCAGAGTCCAAGCACGTCTCACCACCTCCACGACCGGGGTCATCACATCTGAGAGTTTCCATTACTCACTGAGGTCCCCGTGCCTGCCCACGTCCCTCTGCATCTGAGCTCAACAGGGCAGCCAGAGGATCCTTTTAAAATGCAAAGGCCGGGATCCCTGGGTGGCGCAGCGGTTTGGCGCCTGCCTTTGGCCCAGGGCGCGATCCTGGAGACCCGGGATCGAATCCCACATCAGGCTCCCGGTGCATGGAGCCTGCTTCTCCCTCTGCCTATGTCTCTGTGCCCCTCTCTCTCTGTGACTATCATAAATAAATAAAAAATTAAAAAAAAAAAAATAAAAAAATAAAATGCAAAGGCCATATCACACCTCTGACCCAAACCTGAGACCCTCTCAGCCCCTCCTCGTCCACGGGACCAAATCTGAAGACATGACCAGCGTCTGTCTGTTGCACTGATTCTCAAGCAGGATCCTCAGACCGGCTGTACCCACACCTGGGAATCTGCTAGAAAAGCACGTCCTCGGTTCCTGCTGCAGACCCACTGAGTCCCAGACTCTGGGGTGGGGGAGCAGCATTTGTTGATGAAGCGCTCCAGGTGCTTTGGATGCACACGTGAGTTTGCGGCCTACTGGTCTACGAGTGACCTACCCCGTCTGGTCCCACTGCCTCCCTGACCTCATCAAGGACTCCGCTCTGGTGCAAAGGGCTCCTCGTTGCCCCCACAGCCCTGACCTAGGGCCGGCATCCCCGCTGCCCCTCTGCTCGCTCTCCCACTCCGCCCCAAGCCTTGGCTCTGTGCCGTGTCTCAGCTGGGTCTCCCCTTCCCACCCTATTTCAAACCTCCACTCAGTTCTCTGTGGTAGCCCGGTTACCTCCTCGGGCTCTGTGCAGCTCACTTCCTCCTGGGGCTGCAGGCTGTTGGCTGACTCCTCCCACGGATCGGGAGCTCCTGTGGTGGGGAGAGCCTTGCCTCTTGTGTTCACCCACCATCCTGAGCTCCAGCCAAAGTGCTGGGCCCAGCTCATGTTTGTGGGATGAACGTGCGAGTGCATGAATGAGTGTATGAAAAGCCACACAATCCCAAAGAGCAAACACTGTCATTGATTGAGGCTGTACCTTGTGCTGACCTTTTTTCCAATGTTAGCTCAGTGTCACAGCCCCTCTCTTTTATGAACCGCACTACTTAGCTGTCACAGGGCTCAGAGGACGGGCACCGTGTCTCCAGAAGGCTGGAAATCAGGGCTGCCCTTGGGAACCCAGGACACTTGTGGCTGCAGGACCCAACATGCCATCCCTGTGGCGGGGTCAGTTCTCTCAAACATGCCACAGGCCGCCTATGTCCCTGATGCCCACATCAGAGAGGTGGAGGGTTTTGTAAATCGTGGCCCAGCTAGAGGGGTTGGTGCCTAAGGTCTTTCCTTTCCGATTATGAAGCCTCTGCTCCTTCCCCAATGCCAGGCAGCTACTCCCCAGTGCTTTCCACCCATCCCCCCCAATGTCACAGTGGCCACCAGCCTCATGATGCTGCGGCATGCAGATGGGGAAGGTGACACAGACCCCCACCCAGGGCGTCTGCGCAAGAGAGGGAAGCCGGGAGCGCCTGGCCCCTCTGGGTCTGCCACGTGAGGAGCCAGCTGGGCTGTGGTGGCTGGGGGTCCTCCCAGCCCCCCAGATCCCCCTGCAGCCCTGCCAAAGATGTGCCCCTTCACCCAGTCTCTAAGCAACCGCCTGATGCAGCAGGCGAGAAACGATGCATTAATGATACGCTAGGAAACCCTTACTGAAAATAATTACACCCTCCTCTGAGCGCAACGTGTCAAAACACGCTTGGAGGATCCTCGGTTGAGGCAGAGCCCAAAGGCCAGCGCGGCCCCGGCCCCCTCCTCTCTCCTCAGCCTGGCACTTCTGCGCACAGACCTCTCCTCTCCTCTCAGAGACATGGGCGGGGGGGCATCAACATAATCCACATCCCAGCTCTCTTTTTTGCAAGTTGATGTGTATGTTTATTTCAGTCATCTCTACACCCAACGTGGGGCTCAGACTCACGACCTCAAAATCAAGAGCCTCATGCTCTATCAACCGCGCCAGCCGGGCGCCCCGGGCAGTATCACAGCCCCTCTCTTTTATGAACCGCACTACTTAGCTGTCACAGGGCTCAGAGGACGGGCACCGTGTCTCCAGAAGGCTGGAAATCAGGGCTGCCCTTGGGAACCCAGGACACATGCGGTTGCGGGACACAACACGCCATCCCTGTGGCAGGATCAGGCAGGCCTGGGCCCCATGTCCCTGTGGCTTTGAGCCAGTCATTTGACCTCTGTGTGCCTCAGTTTCCTCCTGTGTCGCGTGGCCATTGCAACTTTCCAGGGTTTCCATCATTATCTGCCATTTGGGTCTTATTCTGGAGGATGGAGCCAGGCGGGTCGCAGGCCTCATGTAGGCGCCCGAGTCTAGGCACCTCATAGGCGCCATAGGGTGACTGTGGCTTCCTGGCAGACAATAACACGCAGAGCACAGTGTGGTTGCCAACAAATTAGGAAGAGGAGACCCATCCAGATGGGCCGGCATACGCAGGGAGGGCGGGCGCCCGGGTGGGGGTATTGTGGGGTTGGAGGGCACGGGGCTGGAGGCGGAGGGACACGCTGAGCCATGGCCAGCTGCTTCTCCTTGGCCTACTCGGCATCTCCCGCGTCAGACCTCAGGCTCCCTGGGGCTGCTGCCTGTCTGTCCGGTGGTCTGTCCTCGTGCAGCCTGCCTGCATCAGATGCTCCGGAGGTGGTTGTTGAACAAAGAAAGAAAACAGAGGAGCGATGCCCGGCAAGACCCACCCGGCAGAAGCACAGCCCGGGGGGTGGGAGTGCTGGCTCGGGGGGCTGACGAAACGGGGAGCATATTAGTCACCATGGGCGTGCAGAAGTGGGAGGAAGAGTGAGGGTTTCAGCTTTTACTTTATATATTTCCCATCGTTTGAATTTATTTTATTTTATTTTATTTATTTATCCATAAGACACAGAGAGAGGCAGAGACACAGGCAGAAGGAGAAGCAGGCTCCCTGCGGGGGCCCCGAAGTGGAACTCGATCCCAGGACCCCGGGGTTACAACCTGAGCTGAAGGCAGACGCTCAACTGCTGAGCGACCCAGGTGCTCCCCATTGTTTGAATCTTAAAATAACGAGTGTATTTGTAGTTATTTTTTAAGTCAACACATTGTGAGAAAATTGGGACCTGCCAGAGCAGGAGAGCAAGGAGGAGAGGTCAGTGAGGTTGTTGCGGAGGAAGAGGAGGGTGCCCTCCGCACTCCCGCAGGGGGCTGGCGGCCGGGCAGGGGCTGGTGAGCAGCTGCTGGCTTTTCCGCGGGCTGGGGTGTTCGACAGCGGCTCCTGAGGGGGCCCACCACCCAGGACAAGGGCCCTTCCTGTCCCTGCCATCGCTGCCCCCCCTCCCCGGGTCACTCACAGCCGAGCTCTCCGCCCCGTGGAGGGAGAACCCCCCACATCACCAACTGTAGACACCAGGGCCCCGCTGGAGACGCAGAGGGACCTGCCATCGCCAAGACACAGACGGCCACCCCTCACGCCTGCGGGCCCCTCCTTCCCTTGTACAGGAGGCCTGCTTCCAGCCTTCCAAGGCCACGACCAAGTGGCACGCAGGGGGCGTGCACAGAGCTACAGGGCCAGGGTGAGTGGGGTTCGCCCAGCAGAGAGGGTGGACTGGCCACCCTTTTGGGCCTGGGGACCTGGAGGGTGAGGCCTGGGGTAGGGTGGGGTGCAGGGAGTTGGGGCTGGAGAGCTCAGGGGCTTTATCCTGCAACTCTGGGAGAGGGCCTGGGGACTCTGCACCCCAGAAAGACACGAGGCAGCAGGGGGCTGCTCCCCACCAGGACCACAGCCCGGGGTCACGTGTCCCGTCCTGCACAGGAGGCCATGAATGGCTCATGGCTCAGGGGGACAGACAGCTGGCGGCCTGCCTCGCTCCTGCCCTCACCCAGCACCCCACTGGGCTCCCACCCTCTATCCCAGGCCCCAGCACAGTGACCACCAGCTGCCAGTCAGCCAGCTCTCCCACAATCGGATCTTTTGATTTTTTATTTTTCTTTGTGCATTTTTAGAATATCAGATAATACCTGTTGGCAAACAATAGCAAAGCAATGCAAAAGTACCTAAATAAGAAGCGTCTATCCCACCCAGCTACCCGCCGTTCCAGCTCCGCTCCAACCCCAGCCCTCTCTCATGGGGTTTGATTCTTTATTATTGTTCAGTTCTGATTTAGTCTCATTTCCACAAATTTGGGCTCAACCGACAGATCTGCCCTTGTAACTCTCTTCTTTCATTCAAAGCTTCAAAGCACAAGGTCGCGGAAATTGCGGGGTGGGGGTGGGGGGTGTTGAGCGCACGCCGGGATTCCTGGGGGCCGCAGTGCGAAGCTGTCATTGGTCAACTGACAGGGGATCAGGTTGTTGCTGGTTTTTTGGTTTTGTTTTGCTAATTCAGACAAAGCCCATGGACATCTTTCCAAACCTTCCTTCGGAGCTGGTGCAAGTGCTTTGGGACACAGCTTCCCCAGATGTGGCGTCCCCGGGGTGGAAGTTGGGCGAGTGTAAGCTTTGGCCGTAGCTAAATTGGTCTTTGAACTTTACTCATGATGCTTCTTCCCCGCCGTCTCTGTTTCTTAGTGTGCGAAGCCGTCCTTTCTGCTTCCTGGGTGTCCCGCACCTCCCCAGTCGTACCCCTCCGGGTACACGTGACCACGACTCAGACCTCCTTGGCCTAAGAGCCCAGCCTGAAGGGGCTTTCCTGTGACTGCGGCATTTTGTGTGCGGGAGCCTGGGGACCCAGGCCTCCCCTGGAACACCCCCCTGCCTGCAGGAGCCCTAGCCAGGGCCGCGGATGGGGTGCGG
Organism: Canis lupus familiaris; assembly: GCF_011100685.1. Classification (NCBI taxonomy): domain Eukaryota; kingdom Metazoa; phylum Chordata; class Mammalia; order Carnivora; family Canidae; genus Canis; species Canis lupus. The sequence continues at coordinate 79,747,628 of NC_049228.1, read as the reverse complement.
GCGCCGTGGCCCATCACTGCCCCAGGAGAGGAAGCCGGCAGGGGCCTGGGTGCAGGATTTGCTCCGCACCCTCCAGCCGCCATCCTGCTGGGTCAGGAGGGAGCAGGTGGTTCTGGCTCCAAGGCGCCCAGGGATGAATTAATGAATTCTTCTGGAAGGGGTAGGGCTCTGGCTGCAGTGGACCGGCCAGCTGACCGCGGCTGCCAGCACTACCTCCTGGGCCTCTGGAGGGCACGGCTGGAAAATGGGCGAGCGGAGTTGGTCTCTGGAGCGCAGCCTCCCCACTCGAGGCCAGCCCCCTGCACCCCTCAGTAGGAGCGACCGCGGCCCCGTCTGTGTTCAGCGTTTGCGGTGTCTCCTGTTACAAACCTGTTATACACGGACCGTTAGTGTAAACCATCGCAGAAGTGAGCCCCGTGGGAAGGGCCACCGCAGGCCCACAGTCTACGTGGAGCTGCACAGTCCGTCTCTTCTTGAGGCTCTTGGCGATCCAGAACCAGCATCCACACCACCTTGATTTTCAGATGCTGTGCATCCCAGTACACGAAACCCTTGCTAATAACCTACTAGTCTTATGCTTCTCTGGTCAGGCTCCCATTCCCTGGGCCTATTATTCTGGGCGCCCCACCCCCACCCCCGCATCTTTAAAAAAACCCTTTCCTTGTCATGAAACAGGCATAGATAAAAGTGTGTTTAGGACAAATGTACAGGGGGGTGGAGGGGGTAGGGTATCTGGGTGACGGGCCTTAAGGAGGGCACACGATGAGATGAGCACTGGGTGTTGGGTTGGTTTTTTTTTTCCTCAAAGATTTTATTTATTTATTCATGAGAGATACACACACACAGAGAGAAGTAGAGACACAGGCAGAGGCAGAAGCAGGCTCCATGTGGGGACCCCGATGTGGGACTCGATCCCGGGCCTCCAGGATCAGGCCCTGGGCTGAAGGCGGCGCTAAACCACTGAGCCACCCAGGCTGCCCAGGTTGGGTTTTTTAAATTTAATTTTATTTATTTATTCATGAGAGACACAGAGAGAGGCAGAGACACAAGCAGAAGGAGAAGCAGGCTCCCTGCGGGGAGCCCAATGCAGGACTCGATCCCAGGACCCTGGGGTCACACCCTGAGGCCTGGGGTCACTAAGTCACCCAGGTGCCCGAGCATGGGGTTTTATACTATATGTTGGCAAGCTGAATTAAAAAGAAAAGACAAGTGTGCAGCTGAATAAAGGGTTATAAGGGCCCACAACCACCACTCAGATGGTGGGGATGCTCCCAGCACCCAGGAAGCGCCCCCCATCCCTGGGCCCACCTAGCCACAGCCTCCCTCCAGCCCCCAGGGTGATGGCCATCCTGACCACACAGTGATGGCTCTGCCTCCCTGGACATTTGTCCCACCGTGGTTTGGTTTGGGCTGTTTGCGTCTCTCTTCTATTCCCTGGGCCAGGCTTGCTGGCCAAGGTCCAGGCCTGGTGTCTCCAAGGACAGTCCCCTGGCCGTGCCCCCCTCCCCCAACCAGGTGCTTTGGGGCCCATGCCTCACCCCACGGAGAGAGCTCCCTGGAGTCACTGGCTCATCACCCAGGGGAGGAACTTCCTCCTCCACTCCCAGCCCTCAGTACTACCTGACGCAGGTGATCCAATGCTTGGGGCTCCAGGGGCCTCCACTCGGGCGCGTCTCCCTCCCTCCCTCATCATGGTCCAGTGCAAAGGCCTCAGCTTCCAGGACGCCCTCTGTCCCATGACGTGCTCCTCCGAGCCCCTTTCCCATGCTGTGTTCCTAGATTCTAGAAGGCAAACAAATCCCCACCGCCAGTTGGCAATCAATCACTCCCCACCGGCTGGTCATTGTGGCATCAGACAGAAAGAGACTGCAGCTCTGGGAGATGAGCTGAGGCTCCCAGCGGGAAGCAATCCTGCCCCAGGTTGTGGAGTTGGGAAGTGATGGGGCTGGGGGTCAAATCAAGGACGGAGGGTGCATCCAGCAGCACTCCAAACCCGTGCAGCTGCCGGCCACAGGCCGCTGTCCCCAGGGCTCTGGAAGGCTCCTGTGCACCCTCACCCTTCCAGCAGCTTGGGCACCGGCAATATCCGGGAGTAGAGGTCACCCTGGGGCCCAAGCCCTCCTTGGGCCCGGGGCCCATCCCAAGGCAGTGGCACCTGACCCAGGAGCATAAACAGAGGAGTGAGGGCAGGTGTAGGAAGCTAACCAGGGTTGAGCACCTTGTCTGTGTGGGACCCCCGGGAGGTGCTCAGCAAACATTCCTTTTACCTCTTTTCACAGTGTTGGGAGATAGATGGTATCAACCCCATCTTCGGGAAAGGCTCAGAGAGGTTAAGTAACACACCTGAGGTCACACGGCATTGACATTCATTCCAGGTTCCTCTGGCCCGAGTGTGGGCTTTCCTTCTACAACTAACTTGTCGCCCCGAGGGAGTGAGCACTTTTCTGGGGTCAGCTGTGGATGGTCCTGAGAGAACGACTAAGTTAAGACCTCTGCCAAACAGAAGGTCCCATCCCTGATTCATGGAAATAGACATTCTGGAGACTTCAGAGATGCGGACTGCATTGATTCCCTAGGTCAATTTGGGGACTACTGTCATCTTAGCAATAGTAAGCCTTTTTTTTTTTCTTCAGATTTTTAATTTTTAAGTCATTTCTACACTCAATGCGGGGCTCGAACTCACAACCCTGAGATCAAAAGTCACACGTTCTATCAACTGAGCCAGACAGGCGCCCCAAGCCTTTCAGTCCATGAGCATGGGAGGTCTTTTTATTTCTTCTAATCTTTATTTTATTTAAAGATTTTATTTATTTATTCATGACAAACACAGAGAGAGAGGCAGAGACACGGGCAGAGGGAGAAGCAGGCTCCATGCAGGGAGCCCGACGTGGGACTGGATCCCAGATCTCCAGGATCATGCACTGGGCCAAAGGCAGGCGCTAAACCGCTGAGCCACCCAGGGATCCCCCTTCTTCCAATCTTTAAAATGTAGTTTTCAGAGTATAAGATCTACATTTCTTCTATTACATTTATTCCTAAATATTTTATTCTTTTCGATGCTATTGTAAATGGAATTGCTTTCATTTAAAAAAAATTTTAAAAAGAGATTTTATTTGTTTATTTGAGAGAAAGAGAAAGAGAGAATGAGTGGAGGAGGGGCAGAGGGAGAAGCAGACCGTCCCCTGAGCAGGGAGCCTGACCTGGAGCTCGACCCCAGGACCCAGGGTCATGATCTGAGCTGAAGGCAGACTCTTAACTGACTGAGTCCCCCGGGCGCCCCTTTAATTTCATTTTGGACTGTTCATTGCTAGTGTATAGAAATAAAGTGAATTTTTGCATATCGATTTTGTATCTTGCAAACTTGCTGAATTGTTTATCAACGCAAAGAGCTTTTTGATGGATTTTTTAGGATTTTCTTTTTAAAGATTTTATTTATTCATGAGAGACACACAGAGAGAGGCAGAGACACAGGCAGAGGGAGAAGGAGGCTCCAGGCAGAGAGCCCGATGTGGGACTCGATCCCAGGACCCCAGGGTCACGCCCTGGGCCGGAGCCAGATGCTCAACCGTTGAGCCCCCCAGAGGTTCAACTACGTAGGCAGTTTTAAGATAAAGTATAAGAATGTTTAAGAAATGGCAAGAGGACCAGCTCCTGCTCGGCGGGTTCGTTCCTGACCTGGGGAGCCCCGTGCCCCCGCAGCCCCTTTGTACCCTCCCCTGGGAGGATGCTGTCCGGTCCTCGGATTCCCACTAAGCCTCAGGAGTAGGCTCTGCCTCCGCACGACCCTGGCCCAGACCCAGAACGTCCCAGCTCTGGGCTTCCCCAGCTAGGGCAGGGCCCCCTCCTCTTGCCCTGTGACCCGTCGCCTGCCGAAGCCCCATCTCCCACCTCCCCACTCCTGAGAGGCCCCACTTTTTGTTTTTTAAGAAATCAGAGAGGGAGACAAACCATGAGGGACTTTTTTTTTTTTTTAAGATTTCTATTTATTCATGAGACACAGAGAGAGAGACACACACACACACAGGCAGAGGGAGAAGCAGGCTCCATGCGGGGAGCCCGATGTGGACTCAATCCCGGGACCCCAGGATCAGGCCCTGGACTGAAGGCGGTGCTAAACCACTGAGCCACCCGGGCTGCCTAGTCTGCCCGAGGCCCCACTTTCCAGGGTGACTCCCGCGCACCGCCCCCAACCCCCCCACCCCGTGCCTTGCCTGGGCTCCCGGGGCCTAATGAGACAACGAGACCCAGGAGGGATCTACGTCGCGTCTTCCCGGAGGAACTTCATGGCTCCGCAGCCAGGACGTCAGTGCTCACGGGAGCAGCTCGGGTGCACCAGGCGGGTACCAACCTGCAAGAGGGGGAAACTGAGGCCTGGGAGGGAGAGGGTTCACCCAAAGATGCTGCCCTGAGGGCCAGAGGGTTCTGGGGCAAGAGAAGCCTCCCTCCTCCCCATCACCAAAGCCATGGAGGTCAGAACACGAAGGCCCGTTTCGGCTGGCACCTGAGGGCGAACCTGGGGACCCCTGGTCCCCGCCGCGCCCTCGGACGCCTTGGTGGAGGCCTGCGCACCGCGCTGCCCGGCCAGTGCCATCCGCGGAGCCCGGGCCAAGGCGTTGCCCTCATGCTCAGGGGTCCGGGGCGGTGGAAGCGGGGGCCAGTGAGGGGACGCAGGTGGGTGGGCTGAGCGGAAGCCCCTGGGGCCTGGATCTGGGCCCGGCAGGCTGTGGGGCGGAGGGCCTTTGGGCCCCGGCTGCTGCGGCCTCGCCCCTGCCCACGGCCCTGTCGGGGGGACACATAAACGCGCCCCCTGCTCGCCTTAGTTCCAGGCCACCATCCAGCAGCTCCGGGCGGCTGGGCAGGCAGGGCTGGCCGGCCCTGGGCGTCCTGCGTGTGTCCTGAGCAGGGCTCGTCAGGCCTCAGCCAGGGTCTGCCTGTCCTCACCGGGCCCGGCCACCCCCGCCCCACCTGTGCCCCCCATGTCCCTGCTTAGACCCTCCAGGGGTCTGGTGCCACCAGCACTGGGACCCTGGATCCCTTCCCCGACCCCAGAGTTCCCCTGAGGTCCCCACCTGGGGATCAGGCCCTGGCCCCTCTCTCCCCACTCTGCTGGGGTGCTCCGGCCCCCCCCCCCGCCCCTTGCTCCCCTCCTTTCACAGGGCCACCAGGTTCCTGGCTTCTCTGTCAAGGGCAGGGCACAGAACAGAGGAAGGGACGCAAAGTTCAGAGGGGACACAGCATTGGCAGGGACCCTCCCACCTGCTCTGGGGTCCTGTGCCCCCCCCCCTTGTCCCGGGAGCTCCCGGAAGCTGAGCTCAGCTGCCACAGCACAGGGAGAGGACATGCTGGCCGTGACCCATGAGCTCACCTCTTCTGGCTGAAGGCAGCGGCCCTGCCCATCCTGAGAATTCTGTGATTCACGTAGGAGAGGTGGGGCCTTCCAAAGTCTCAGAGCCCAGGGCACCCCCACCCCCACCCCACATCTCTGCTGTGTCCACAGGACACACGGACACACTAACAGGACCAGAGGGCACTGCCTTCCCCACCTGGCCTAGGGAGCAGCTTGTCAGGAGCACACACAGGGGAAGCCGAGGGGAGCTGGGGTGTGTCGGCGGGGGGGGGGGGGGGGGGGGATTGGAAGCTCCTACTTGATTGGGGGCTGCAGGATGGGGAGTTGGGGAGCGGCTCAGGGAGGCAGGGCGCAGGGAGCGGACCTGGGTCTCAGTGCTTCCCTAGCAGATGGGAGGCAACACTCAGGGCAGTCACGTACGCGCGTGCATGGGTTGTGCACTGCTTAACTTCAGGGGGCACCCCCCAGACTGTGATGTGATGGTGGCTCCATTCTCATCGTCTCTACACACATGCACATGCACACGCACATTTACATGGCATCGAGGGGGATTTCACATCCACATCCTTACATACCATCTCCTCTGCCCTGCTCTGGGACGGCAGCCGTGGGGGAGGCTGTGACCGAGGTATGGGCACCGTGACTGGAGGAGCAGGGTCAGAGCCAAAGGGCTGAGCGGCTTTTCTTCTGAAGCCCCTTTTCTGGGCTTCGTGTTCCCAGAAATGGGAACCGTCAAAATGACCGTCACCGTCACTAGGCTGCAGCCACTGGCCTCCTCCCGCCCAGGGCTTGGCTGTCGTTTCTGTGCTGGGGCTCGTAGTGTCCCCCATCCAGGCTTTGGGGCCCTGCTGAACTGTGATCTCACAGGTGGCCACTGCCCTGGGCCTTGGGAGGAGTCATGGCCACACCCCCCAGAACAGATGACAGTCCTACTCTTGCCCCAGCTCCTCCTCCATCACTGTGCTCCTGGCACCCACATTAGCTCTGACTCTGAGCGTGGGGACGGTGGCTGTCAGCTGTGGGCACAGGGGATGTAAAGGGCCTGGAGTGTATCCCTGGGGTCTGGTGCTGCCCGGCGGAATGTCCCCTGGACAGCAGGTGTCCCCAGTCAACACACAGATGAGGAAGAGTCGCGAGAGAAGGGACGGGCTGTCCAGTGAGTGACTAACCAGCAGGGGGATCTGGTCGGAGGAGCCTGTTTAGGCAGGGAGGCCGGGCACCCCTGAGCCCACGGACCAGGCCAGGAAGGAGGAGGCTGTCCCAGGACCAGGACGGGGACTGGGCCTGGCAGGGGACCTGGTGAGGGGCTGACCCTGGCGCCAGGAGTAGGAGGCCCTGTGGCTGGTGCTGTGGCGGGGGGCGGGGTTCAGGGAGTGGCCCTGGCTTCCCAGGCCCCAGCTGCAGGGGCCGGGGCTCTAGGGTGGGTGCGGGTGCGAGGGCAGGGGCATCACCTGGGGTGCCTGGTGAAGAGGGAAGAAGGAAGTGGGGTTGAAAGTAAAGGATGATGGAAACCGAGGGGGGCACTTGGGGGGATGAGCACTGGGTGTTATGCTATATGTTGGCAAATTGAACTTCGCTAAAAAAAAAAAAAAAAGAAAGTGAAGGATGGGGGTGGGACCACAGCGGGAAGGGACTCAGGGTGTCATGCACTGAACTGTGTCTCTCCGTTAAGGTCCCGACCTTGGGCGTCACAGCGTGACTCCACCGACCCTCGAGCAATGGAGGCTCAGAGGCTCCCACCCCCGCGCACTTGAGGACCTGGTTGACCGATTGATCTTAGGGACCGCGGGCGCTGCCGAGGCAAGGGAGGGAGGGTCCCAAGCGGACTCTGCACCAGGTGCGGAGCCCCACTCAAGGCTCCATCTCCCCACCTGGGCCGAAACCAAGCATCAGACGCCCAACGCGCGGTCCCCCTGGGAACCCCGAAGACTGGCGCGTGGCCCCGGACTCCCCCAGTCCTGCAGGGTGGCCTCCCTGTCCCTCAGGCGGCCCTCAGGGGACAGGGACAGGCTGAGGCGGGGCCGCACGCCACTCTCAGGGGACAGAAGCTGCGGCAGAGAGCTGTTAGGGAAATCGTCAGGGAGACGCGGCCTGCAGGGGCGCCCCGAGGCGCAGCCCCGTGCTGTTGGGGCCGCGGCGTGAGGGGATGTAGGGTCCTGGGGGAGGCAACCCAGGTAAGGTGAGGGCCCAGCTGCTGTAACCGGGGTCCTTACGAGAGGGACTGCGACAGCGACGAGCGCCCACGGGGACGACGGCACGAGGACCCCAGAGGAGGCCGCCCTGAGCGAGCCACGGGGAGAGGCCTTCGGAGAGACCAGCCGGGGGACCCCACCACCTCGGACTTCCAGCCTCCAAACCGTGGGGCGGCAAACGTGTGGGGGGCCGGCCCCTCGTCTGGCGCAGCGATGCCGGGCCCAGGCGCTCGGCAGGAGGGGGCATAGGCATCACTGCAGGCCTCGCTCCCCACCCCCAGGGCCACTGGCCCTCGACGGCTGCCTCCCCCACGGCCCCCTCCCCCAGTTCCTGAAGCCTCGGCTCATTTGCAGCACATGGAGCACCCGGAAGGGAACCTGGTGGCCCTTTGGACCCCCATGCCCCGGGGGGTCGGGACAGCAGCAGCCCCCCCAACCTGTCCAGATGTGCGTGCGAGAACACAGCCGTGCACGCACACACGCTAATATGTCATCTATTAAAATTCCAGTTTTACAAACTTGTTTTAAAATTACCCAAAGGACATGGAAACTAGCCCTGCTTTGAAGATGTGAGCCTTCTGGAAGGGCTGCCTCCGCTGACATCTGGTCTCCGGGCTCAGGCTCGGGGAGGCGCAGTATAGGCATCCCGTTGGGGGGGCTGCTCCGAGGCATCTGCACCCACCTGCATGCCCCCCGCCCTGCCGGCACCTGCTGCAGCCGTGGGTGCACTGATGTGGGGCAGAGGGACGCAGATGGGCCCGGGGCCGTGTCCTCCGGGGCCTGGAGGGGTCAGGGCTGGCATGGGGGGCGGGGGGTGGCAACAACCAGTGTGTGTCTCCTCCCAGGCCGGGCCCCACCCCTGCGCACCCAGGAGCCCGGGGGTGGCCTTGGCAGAGAAGCACCTTTTCCCCGCGGAGAGCGCATCCTCAGGCTTGGCCAGCTCCCGCCTCAGGGTGCCCAGCCCAGCCCAGCACCCCCTGCCAGCAGCCCCTCCAGAGCCCGGCCCTGGTGGGGGAGTCGTGGAGGGGGACGGGGACACAGGAGCAGGGTCGGAGGCCAGGTCTGCTCGTCCTCCTGTGTGTTTGGTGGGGATGAGCTGCCACTGCTGCAAGGAGGGACCAAGGGCCCCAGAGGAGTCCAGACAGCAGTTGCTCCCCCCCATCCCTCCGCCCCCGTCCGGGCTGGAGGAAGGTACCATCTGGCCTGTGGTCCCCTGCCAGGCCCAAGACCTCCTGGGGGCGGGGCTGTGGTTGAGCCACCAGAGCCCAGGAAGGGAGAACCCGGGCTGGACTGGGACGGCTTCCTGGAGGAGGCTGGATTGGTCAACAGGGAGAGGCCGCCCCCGAGGCAGGCAGGACACGTGCTTCTGCTCCCTGTGCCCCCATCCAGCAGATGCACAGTCCCTGCCCGACAAGGCTGGGCAGAGTTTGCTGGGGCTTAGGGGCGCCCTGGGCCCCCATCTCTTCAACAAGCACTCAGAGCCCCCCCCACCCCTGTGGTGCTGCGTCGGAGAATCCCGCAGCGGTGCCTCAGCCCCTCCCCTCCGAGAGACCCCGCGGCCTGGGGCTGGTTTCCCGTGTGCCATGTTCCCGCCGCCCGGCTCCCGACCAGGCACCAGGCCTGGGGACATGTGGCCAAGGCCCGCGTGGCAGCCGGTGCGGGAGGTGCCAGGCTGGCCGTGTGCAGCCCGGAGGCCCCAGCGATAGCTGCCTCGGAACTAGTGGCCCCCGTGGGAGCTGCGTGTGTGGGTGTCAGCCTTTGTGGAGCCCACGGGCCCTGCTCCCGCTGTCGTAGAGCCGAGCCTCCTGCCCCGGGGCTCCCTGGGGCCTTGCAGGTGCAGCCAGGGCCAGGGACGCTCCTCGGGTGTCGCCTGGAAGGGCTTCAGGGTCTGGGGGAGCAGGGGCCCTGGCAGTGACTCTGGGGCCCCCGGGGGGCCGGGGTCATGTAGACAGTCTGGGCTGCTTGGCCTGGCCTGGAAGGGGGACAGGGACTGGCGGGCGGCAAGCCAGGGGGGCAGGTGGGGGTGATGCGGGAGCAGGCGGGGTGCAAGGTGGGGGGCAGGCAGGGCAAAGCAGGGAGGTGGGGGGGTGGGGCAGGCGGGGGCAAGGTAGGGGTGAGGTGGGGGCAGGCGAGGGGGCAGGCGGGGTGAGGTGGGGACAGGGGAGGTGGGGCAGGTGGGGGCAAGAGGGGGGCAAAACGGGGGGGGGGCCAGGTGGGGGGGCGGCGGGGGCAAGGTGGGGGCAGGCAGGGGGCGGGCAGGGCAGGGTATCAGGCCTACCGGGGGAGGGACACAACTGGAGCAGGAAGGGAATGAAGCTGGAGCCACCCGGGCACCTCACTCTCCAGTACCCCCCCCCCCATGTAAATAAAACCAGGTGCAGCGCAGACGCCTGGGGCCTCAGCCCTAACCCCCGTGGCCTGGACAGGGGGATGGGGGCAGTGCTGAGGCTGACATTACAAGGCTGGGGGGGCCGTGAGGCTCTGGGGGCCGCGACGGGGTCTCCCTCACATCATCCCTGGAAGGTTCTTGAGCCTCCCCCAGGCCAGGTGGCCCTCCAGAGCCGGGCTGGGCCTGCCGCTGTGCTGTGGTGAGGACAGATGGTTCCAGTTTGGGGGCCGGGCTGTCCTACGTGGTGATCCCCACCAGGTCCTGTTTCCTATTAGCCAGGGCTGGCGCTGGTCCCTGCCGCGTGCGTGGGGTCCCCGCTGAGGAGAGGGCCGCGGGGCTGTGGGTGCCCCACCCTGCCTGTCCC